>NC_081196.1:14909090-16319090 GCF_902713425.1 Acipenser ruthenus | reverse complement strand
AAATGTAATTTTAATCCTGAAATTTCTACTCTGAAATTGCTTGACCACCTCTGTTTTTCACACTTTCTCTAACTGTCAGTCAGGTCTTGTAGAAGACTGACTAACATGCTGTAGAGACTGCGTCCTAACATTGATATAAGTTCATTATCTTAACAACTTTTGACATTACTTAATCTAAAATCCAATTGACATTCTGCTTACATTTTTGGACCTGGGACTGTCAGTTCATTGACTGTTTTCACTTATGCGTGATATTTTACTTTAGTATGTTTGTATGTAATAGTAATTTATATTTAGACTTTCAATTGTAGGACATGTGCTTTGGACATTTGCAGTCAGAAATGTACAATTTTTTTTTTTTTTTTTTTTTGTGACTGACTTCTAATAAATGTAACTGACAAATTCAACTCAGGGATTTGCTTGCAGCCCTGATATGACAAATAGTTTGTGCTAAGCCACTATCAACATGATGCAGCCACAGAAGACAAATAAACATATCTGAATTCAATTAATCATTCTTTATCCTACCTACAAAAACATCATTTCTAACAATGAAGAGAGAACATTTTCATTTGCAGGAGATATACTACAGTAGACTTGCTGTTCTCTGACATCCAATTTAAGCTTTTCCACTTTCCCATTGTCTTTCTTTAATTGTCTGCCACTCTTTCTTAACGGATCCAAATGAATATGTAATGGAATCACAAGTACAATTTAAGTGGCCTTTGACTGGTTAAATTCAAAAACTAAAAAAACTAAAAAAAATAAAAGTGGTTCTGCTTCAACAGTGTGACAATGGATACCTGGGACAAAGTCAGTTGCATAATTAGTTGCTCCAAGACTGCAGGGACTTAACACCTAGCCATTGATCTGTCCTTCCGTCTTTCTGTGTATTGGATTCAATTGATCTAAACAGTGGAGGATCTAATTACATTAATATTACTTCCAATATAAAAGTAGGTACATACAAGCCACTTCACATTATTTTAAAGATAAAAAAAAGACTGATTTTCATACAAAACGTTACCATACTGAGGCTTAATGTTTATTTAACAAGGCTTTTTATTGTTTTGAAGTCCAAATGTGTCATTTTAATTTAATTGTTGAGCAAGTCTTATTTATTATCAAATTACATGGGATATCTGTGATGGGGTGGTGATTTAATGTACACAGTTAACCCTTAGCGGTCCATTTATTCAGCGCGTCTCAGGCGCGTCAGGTCCAATTTATTTTCACACGCAAAGTTTATTTTAGATGCACTGTTTAAACGTATTTTTTTTCACAGTAAAACAGGTTTAACAACAGGACACTCAGTACTGCATCTCCAGCACCGCCCCACCCCTCGTTCTTAATAATAATACATACCGATAAATCCTCTCTTGATCACTCATTTTCTCACCAAACTCCTCAATAATGCGATCCAAGTCATTATTTTATTACTATAACATCTAAAAAAAGCTCTGCAAATGTCTGATATTCTTTGAGCGCTGGATGTGGAAGCAGCTATCTTGTTTGTTTGTTTATGTCCGTGTTATCTATGTGGTGTCGGGTCTATCAGTATTCATGAGATACGCCTTTGTTTTTCCGGCTTCTCTTGGCTCCTATCGGTCTCACTCGGCCATTGAATGGTTTTCTCGGCTTTTTCCGGAGAAGAAATGACTAGAGACCTGTTTTTTGCGTCTTTTTGATGATGTCGGACAGGGTCCGACATTGGACCGGAAAGGGATAATTGCGATGTCGGGCCAGGTCCGACATAGGACTGCAAAGGGTTAAGTGGAAATACATCTTGCAAATGTGCAAGATGTATTTATGTATTATAATGTATTTACTAGTTATTTTGGGGGTTATTGTGATGGAGGTGCTTGTATACAGTAGATAGTAAAGTCTGATGAGATCAATCAGAGAAAACAACAAATCTGCAAGTCATACTATTTATTCTTTGAGTGTTATTGGGAGAGTTTAGATACTGTCATGGAGAGGTGCTAAAAAAGATGTGTGTGTGTCCCTTTAAACAACATATACAACTCATGGGGGTATAAAACAATGCATACAACTGGTATTGTCTGTGTATACTACTCAGTGGTGTATTCCTAAATCTGAAAGTACCGGAACGCTAATTAAAATAAAGAAAGATCGAATTTAAAGACGCTGTGCCACAAGAAAAAAACATGTTTTTTACATCACAAGCAACTCTAAATATATCTCACCTTTGTTAAGATAAAAAGCCCTGGCCTTTTACAGGACACCATGCTATTGCTTTTCTTTTCAACTGAATGTATAATTTAACAGTAGTATTCTAAGCCTCTTACTCACAGATGAGTTATTATGGGTCAAAGCCGACACTGAAGCTTGATGTTGTACTGTGTAAATTGCCTGTACTGGCACAGAGCCAACATATTTTATGATGGCTCTGAACCGCCTTGTGAGGCAGTTCAGAGATGGCACAGACCCATCTTAATGGCCTGAAGCGCTACAGTGGGCGTGGATTAAAAGGCAAGATCATTTGTTTATGCCATGAATGCTTACATTTTCTACGAAAAAAGTGAGGCCTCTGTTGTCTGTAGCACTGTTTCAGGAAGGCTTGTGAACTTTAAGCTCTATAAAAGTGTCATTATTTGTTATTAAAAAAGGGTAAAATAACTATGACCCCCTCCCCTGCAGCTTTGTACACTTTCAGGAAATGGTAATCATTTCAGTGGCTCCTAGTGGAGGACATTTTGCTCAGACTGCTGTACTGATGGTATGTTCTCCTTCCTCCTGGATTGGCTCTATCTCTAGACTTGAGATTGACAGTTGTTACTGCCCTATTGGAGCCAGGAACTGATTCAATGCATGTTTTACATAAATATATTTCTCCAAATAATGAGCACAATTTGACATGTATTACTCCTACTCTGAAAAAAATTGACATGCTCATTATGAATACTTGTTTGTGCTCATACTCGGGCACACTCCTTTTAAACAACAGCAGTATTTACTATAGATCCTACATGGTAAACACAATAACTGCTTTGACATTCAAGCATATCCTGATTTTCTTCTCCTAGTTTCATGTAGACCTTTTAAATTGCTTTTGGCTACATTGAAATAAACTGTAGATTTTGTGTGTGTGTGTGTGTGTATATATATATATATATATATATATATATATATATATATATATATATATATATATATATATATATATATATATTCATGCTTATGATGACCCTCTGTATGTGAGTGTGATTGTTTAAGTTTATATCTTGGTCTTGTTCCAGATGCAAAGTATAAATTTCTGGAGATCTTTTCCTTAGCAGATTGTGCAGCAGCTGTCTCCCTTATACAGCTAATATAATGTGATTTGGAAATAACCCACATGACAGATGCTTTTTTAAATGCACAATACTGTATGCATATTTTATGTTGTAGCATATTTGTTGAAAAGATCAGTAAACAGCGATAATTCGCTAATTAGGGTCATGATGAAGCAATTTGGATACAAAGTCCGAGGTTTTACACAGACCAGTAATAATAGAACACATTTGGTTCACAACAAAACCCAACAAACAATCAAAGATTAAAGTGTATGTGTTAACGAGTAAGTAGTGGGGTTACAAAAAATATAGCGTTATATGACAAAGCAGTAAAGCTACCTATGTTGGGCTACTGCAATAAATGTGGCTGGCCACTACTGTAAAGCAAACAAATAAATAAATGCGTTTTATTTTTGGCATATAAACATAATGTACTGTATTTCCTGACTTTCAATAAGTTTGCATTATGAAGAGAATCATATTTATATACACAAGTTATATAATTCAATATAACCACGAACAGCAAATCAACAATAACAAAAAAATAAAGTCTCTAGAAAAACAAATTATATGGTGATCATAAAGCAGTAATCATCAGGATAATGGAGTTGCGCAATAAATGTGGCCACTACTGTAAGCAAATAAATAAGTGATGTTGTGTGGTGTACATACTGTCAAATACAAGCCTCCTCTCAAACTTGTCGTCTTCCACTTCAAAATACACGCTGGTAAACGTGTTTTTCTGTCTATGCGTTTTTGAAGTGTATCACCAAAACTGACATGTAGGGATACCATTTTTTACTATTAATGGCAACTGATTTTGCTATTTTATAGAGAAAATATTGAATTCTTAAAGAATATTATCAAAAACATATACTGCACAAAACCTAAAAAAAATCTCTCCATGTACAGTTTCTAAGATAAACTGCCTCACAAATGCTTCTGCTATCACACACCAGGAGAAGGTCTTTGAGTGGGAGAGATGAGCTTTCTTTAAGCTGCAGACTTCCTAAAAGAATGAATTGCCTGGCACAGTGAAATATCTGTAGATCCTCTTCATAACCAGTTCCATTTGGTAGTGCCTACTGCTTGGCTCTGCTATTTAACTACTCTGATCGCCACCATCTAATTACCAACATCACAGCCCAGCCACCAATGACGTTTGACAATATACTGCTCCCCACATGTGTCCTAGCCAGGAACCAAAGCAATTCCTCGGACCAGGCTAAAAATGATCTAAAACTAACATACCAACAACGTTTTTTTAAAGGGCTTCTGGTTATGAAAAAGAATAACCAATTCTTACGAAAAGTAAGTCATACAGAAATTACCAAAAAAGTGTTTGTGGGGTAAAAAAAATCTGCAGTTTACATTAGAGTAAATAACCTATATTAGTCCAGAATGATGCTGCATTCCTAAAATCAGAAAGTTTGATCCGGATGTAATTTAGTTAGGGAGACAACAAGAACACCCTGTCTTGATAAATCAGGTATATAAAAGCTTTGCCACAGCCATATGAATGGAAGGGCAGCTTGTTATCAGTAAGGTACCAGTTGCAATTTGTTTGTTATTACAGCTGCCCACCAAGTGCAATTATATATATATATATATAGGGCTTGAAGTTAGTAATTGATAATAACCGAAAAAAAACACCCCTGATGACCTATTTATATAATTCAGTTTTTATGATAAACATAGGTTTGGCAACATATTTTAAAAATCATGCACTACCCTCTTCTTACATACAAACATGGCTTTCAGAAGGTGGGCAGTGTGCAAAGACATTGCAACTGACCAATACTCAATTTTGTGCACTATGCAATACACGTAATTTACATCAATGCTTAGCAACGGGCATAGCGATCACGAACCCAAACAAACCAACAAAATGGAGTTACAGTTTTATTCAGTGATGAACCGAAAAAGTTATTGTAAATATAAAACTGTTGTACAGTTATGCTTCTACTAATGCATATTAACGTTTTTCTTGTGTACAACGACTGCCTAATTATTATTATTATGATTTACATTATTATTATAGCTACATAACTATCAAACATCAGGTACCGTGGTGAATGTTTAATCTCAGGAAAAAATGCAAATAACTTGTTCTATGCATAGATTAATTAGTCATACGATGGGGTGGGCAGGAAAAAAAAAACATTAACTGTGAAAGATACGCTGGCAGTAATGAGCATAACGTTAAATCTGTTACTTCCCACAATTCTCAGATTCAAAATGCATCCAGAGTTCTACAGTACATTACCAGAATCCTAATGTGGACAACCTCGCTACAACACAGTGTAAGATTTAAAGTTTCATATACAAACATAATCATTAAATGCCCTCTCCCTGAGTAGCTTTGTAGACAGGGACTGGCAAAGCAGGATGAGAGCTGGTCCCTTTGTAGTTCAAAGGACCCTTTTGTTTGGCAAATGTTGTTAACATAGGGTTTATCACACAAACAGACAACTGGGGCTGGTGCCTGCTTCTATCACATAGACAAGATAACAAACAGGTTTATTTTATGGCATAGAGAGCAGTTGTTACCTCGGGCTGAGTACCCTTGATTATGTTTGAATTGCTTAGCTAATTAAAATACTGATTATGATCTCAGGTACAAGTCTCAAGCCTGGGCTTGATCTTCAAAGACTTTGGCTGGACGACTCCAGGAAGGGGGGCTGGTTTTGTACTGTATTTAAACCACTATTTCTGTATTAAGACACTCTCTTTATCCAAACTGGCATTGAAGGTTTTTCGATCGATAGAGAGTCCTGTAGGGTTAAACCTACAGTATTGTATTGTTTTGTTTTGAAGATTTGTCCATGCAGTTCGTATGTGGTTACGTTCTGTACTGTGCATCATCAGATTTCCTTTTTGTCTCAGAATTAAACTGTTTTTTATTGAAAATCACAAAGAGGACTGGTATCATTTTTGGGAAATAAATTAACCTTGATTTCTTACAATGGCGAGCCAAGCTTTCAGAAGGAACTGACCCCCTGACCAGGAGTCCTTCAAAGGACAGACCCACTTTTATTATTTATTTCTTAGCAGACGCCCTTATCCAGGGCGACTTACAATCGTAAGCAAATACATTTCAAGTATCACAGTACAAGTAATAATACAATTAAGAACAAGACAAATACAATGACTTTGGTTCTAGCAAGTACAAGTATGACAAAATACAATTCAATAATACAGCAGATAAGTGTCAGTGATAGTTAAATCAGGATATGATTAAATACAAAATACTACAGATTAAACACTTGGAGGAGGGAAAGAAAAAGAGGTCAGATTTTAGAGAGGTTGAGTTTGAGGTGATGCGAGTGCATCCAGGAGGAAATAGCAGACAGACAGGTAGAGATACGGGAGGGGATGGTGGAGTCAGAGGTGGGGAAGGAGAGGAAAATCTGAGCATCATCAGCATAGAAATGGTATGAGAAACCATAAGATGCGATGAGGGGGCCCAGGGAGCGGGTGTAGAGAGAGAACAGGAGAGGACCCAAGACTGCCCTTGGGGGACTCCTGTTAAGAGAGGGTGAGGTGTGGAGGTTGCTCCACGCCAGGTTACCTGGTAAGTGCGGTTGGAGAGGTAGGAGGAGAACCAGGCCAGAGCAGTGCCAGAGATCCCCAGGTCAGCAAGAGATGATAGTAGAACAGAGTGATCAACAGTGTCAAAGGCAGCAGAGAGGTCGAGGAGAATTAGGACAGAGGAGAAAGAGGCAGCTCGGGCACACTTAAATGAGTTGGTGACAGACAGGAGGGCGGTTTCAGTGGAGTGAGCAGAGCGGAAGCCAGATTGGGGAGGGTCGAGCAGAGAGTGGTTGGACAGGAAAGCAGAGAGCTGGCGGTGTACAGTCCGTTCGAGGGTTTTGGAGAGGAAGGGTAGGAGGGAGACAGGATGGTAGCACTGGAGGGAGGTGGGGTCGAGGGTAGGTTTTTTGAGGAGGGGAGTGAGAGGCTTTTTTGAAGGCAGAGGGAAAGAGACCAGAAAGGAGAGAGGTGTTGAGAAGGGTGGAGATGAAGGGAAGTAGAGCAGGAGCGGCAGCTTGAAAGAGGTGAGTGGGGAGGGGGTCCAGGGCACACGTGGTGGGTTTGTGACCCTGGAGCAGGGAGGAGAGGTCAGAGTCTGAGAGGGGCGAGAAGGTAGAGAAGGAGGGTGAGTTAGTAGGGGGTGCAGTGGGTGTAGGGGTTGGAGCAGGAGTGGGTGCGGGGGATGGAGATGTGTTAAAGAGTTTGCGGATATCTGAGAGTTTAGAAGAGAAGGAGGCAAAGTCATCAGGGGAGATGGAGGAGGGGGGTTTAGGAGGGAGGAGAAGGTAGAGAATAGTTTACGTGGGTTGTTAGTGGAGGCTTGGATTACAGATTGGAAATAAGTACATTTAGTAGAGGAGAAGGAGGGGAGGAGAGTGCGGTAAAGGTCTAGGGCAGCAGGGAGTTTGGTTCTCTTCCATTTCCTTTCAGTAGATCGCAGTGTGATTCTTGCGGGGCGCAGAGGAGAGCCAGGGTTGGGGAGGGGAGGGGCGAGCAGGTCCGGAGGTGAGGGGACAGAGGGAGTCGAGGGAGGAGAAGAGGGTGGAGGTAGCAGAGTCTACAGAGTTGTGAAAAGGAGTCGATAGGAGGGAGGTGAGAGAGAGCAGTGGAGGCAAGGACAGAGGGGGTGAAAGAGCGGAGGTTACGGCGAGAGGTGACAGTGGGGGTAGGAGAAGCAGGGAGAGACAGAGAAAAAGAGATGAAATAGTGATCGGAGAGGTCCAGTGTGGTGACAGAGGGTGGAGGGGCAGCAGGCCCTGGAGAAGGTGAGGTCCAGTTGACGGACAGCTTTGTGGGTAGTAGGGGATGGAGAGAGACAGAAGTCGAAGGAGAGGGAGGAATCCAGCAGAGTGGCTGGGGTTGGAGAGATGGATGTTGAAGTCACCTAACAGGACAGTTGGGGTAGACAACTGTCCACTTCAAGGACACTAACCCAGAAAAACCCTGACTGAGAAACAGACTGTATCAGCGGTACAGTGGAATAGATCTGAGACGGTTGGTCAAGTAATCTGAGTCATGAAGAGCCGAGAGAATGGTTTGTGAAATAAGAGACAAATTAGAATAGGCATGTGTAATGATGGTATACAGAGGTAGAGTATTGCGTAAGGCTTACTCAAGAGTTTTGCACGTGTGTGTCTAAGTGCAGTTTTGTTTTCTTTTGTATGGTGTTGGGTACGTTGTCTGTGGAAAAAGGTAGTCTGATCAACACCAGGATGTCAAAAGACAAAAATGAGAATGACGAGAATCTGGAGCATAGATTATGTTGCAAAAAATGGTAAAAAGGGAGTCAGAATAGCAATTAACCTGTTATCACAATAGGGCAGCAATGCATAGACAGAAATGAGAAAGAAAAAAATAAGTTAAACAAGCTAATTGTGTGCGAGCGATGTGACAGACTGTCGGAGTTACAAACGTGATATGATTTTACAAAGGAAAATTGTAAGTAATTGTCTGTTGAGAATAAAGGTTTGAGAGAACAAATCAAGCAGTTAGAAACAATTACTACTTTGGTTGAAAGGCAATTGTCTGCTACACAGCAACTTGAAATGTGTAAGGAAAACGCAACGCAAAGACAACAATTGATAGATTGTCAGAGAAAGAGAATTAATTTGGAATCAAGTTTGAAAAAAGGCATCCAGCGAGTAACAACTGCCAATTGAATACAATTACTTCTTCGAAAATTTAAGTGTAAAACCAAGTTAATTTGAATAATGTTTAAATTATGTTACAAGCAATGGCAAGATAAAGGGGAAAATAGCTGTTTTCTGTTAAGAGCGCTGTTTAGATGAACAAACTTGGTACTAGGAGAAGGAGGATGAGATCAGCACAGAGAGAGAGAGAGAGAGAATGTGAAGGTCGCTGTTACACAGACTGTGTTGGAATAAACTTTTAGAAAGAAAACAAATGTTTTTGGAGATCTGTACATCTGAAACACTATGAAAACTAATTAAGGTTTTATCGAAAAATATTGTAATGATTGAGTGAAGCCAGGCGTGGTTTTATTCAGATGTTGCATAAATTAGGATATTAAGTTTTAAATTACACATTAGCATCTGTTACAATATGAATCGCGGATTGAAAAATGAAAAATGAGGATGTTATGGGAACAAGAGGTTACACGACTGATCTCAGAGCTAGACTGAGCTACAAAGATTTCAACTCTGCAGCAACAGAGTGAGTCGGTACATCAGCTGAAAGACAGAAGCAGCATCAGAGCTACAAGTACGTATGATGTGGTTTAGAATATACGCGTTGGTGTCAGATCCCTTGGTACATTAGGATGTAGTATCTTTTGTATCTATTTGTGTTTTATTTAGAGAAACGTAAATAAGAGTTAAAACAATTGCATGATACTGTTTTGGGGTTTGTGTTCATTGTTTTTTTTTTTTTTATTTTGGCCAACGTTTTGTTTTGAGTTCAGTGTTTGTTTCTGTTCTGTTTAACACTTTTATTTTTCAATAAATCTGCTCACCTGCGCATTAATTAATTATTCCAGTGCTGACTGTTGTCTGTCTCCTCCCTGGACTGACATCACCCACCAAGGCAATCTGTGACAAGTATACTAAAATGATATTTTTCATTTCTTCAGTCCACTTTCATTTTACCATTGAGCTTCAGGTCAATACATCAATACATTATTCTAGATTATTTGTTGTATTATGTAGCATATTATGTAGCATAACAGCAATACTCCTGTTTTCCTGAAAATAAGTATCTTACACTCTAAGGCATGCAGCCTTCATACCTGCTTTGATTTTCTATGCTGTTTAAATGCTGCATTCTTCCTCCTCATTTTCTCTCTTCTACTCCCAATATAGACAACCCCAAGGCCCACACACTCACGGTGCAATTCTCCAAAGAGTTACTGTTTTATGTTATAAAATATAATAAGTATGGGATTATAAGAAGTAACCATGACAGAACAACAGGGCCTTTGGTGTAATGCTGTAGTTTGGCAACACTCAAGACACCTTCTGGGTGGCAGCATATCTGTGTGCCAGGTGCAGTGACCCTCTAACACTAATTAACATTTCAACTACAGTTGTACAAAGAAAAATGTTTACCAACTAGAGTTCCCAGTACATTGTAGGCTGCTGACAGAACATAAATGCAAAAAGCATTTTTGGTAAAAGTGTACATATTACAAACCCTCTCCCTCAAGCGTCCAGTTTGTACGCTTGTAAAAATAAATGTATGATCATTTTGGATGGCCCCTAAAATGTTGACCTCTCTCAAAGGTACTGGAAAGGTTAAGTGTGCCCAAGTTGTTTTTTAATAGTGCAAGATACAAAGTACACATACAGTATCGGTGGTGATTGGAACTTTTATTTCAGGTTATTTAATCGTTCCTCAGCTAGTCAGTTGTCAGGTATCTCAGGGTCCATATTATTCTAATCATATAATTCCCTAAGAGCCAATGGGTGCCTTACAGCCTAACATTTTTACCTCCTTTGACTTTATCAGGGCACATATTATGTAAACAGATTGTCAAACATTGAAGCATTATCATTTATTTGTGGTCTTTAATGTTATTGGATTTTAATTGTTATAATAATTATGGTCTACGTAATGACTTTTATGCAATAAAGTGAATGCATGCAACGTCTTCTGGGTGTTCTTTTTCTGTACTGAGTTTAAATACAGCTAGTATGGGTGACCTTCTATACTGTCTCATTTAAGATGATTGTAATTCAATGTGTGATTGATTTTCTTGGTATCCAAAGGCATCTTTTTCCACAGCTTGATCGATATGGCTAATTATTGGCAGACCCACCAGTAGGAAGATATAAAAACACTGACAGCGATTGACTGTATAATTTACAGCTTTGACTGACAGCTCCAACAACAAAAAACAAAAAACTTCAGTTTGATACAAAGGTGAGGTTTTGCTGAGGTAAATTAAATATTATCTGGGTTACACTAGTCATTCTGCAATATCATAGGGTAATAGAAATGGCCTTTTAGATTTTTGTTTTCATTATACTGTACTGTACACTAGCTGCAAAGGCAAAATAATATATAGCTGTAAAAACACTGAATTAGTAATACACATGGCCAGACAAAGTCTTCCAGGCAAGCCCTTGTTCCAACAGATTTCCCATTCGCGCATTGTAAAAATCAACAACAGAAAAAGCAAAAGAGACAAACATTAATATACCCTTGTTGTTTAGATGTTATCGTAACTTAATATTTTATTTCATGTCTGCTCAGAAGAAGTATTTCTGGTTGTACACTGAAGGCCAGAAGTTAACGACATGTAATCTAATGATGAATGTTGGTAGTAATGGGTTACAATCATTTTACCAGCTCCCACTGGATCCTAATAGAATAGAACGAAAGACTGCAGCTGTTAAACTGGATGTTTGGCAGGTTTCCCTCTCTTCAGGCTTCTCTCCCTCCGCTTAGAACAGTATTCATAAAGGAGTTACAAATGCAATTTGAGGTTTCCGTTCACCACAGCTTCACCACTTAAATGACACTTCACCCAAATCAGGCATTCAATTTTCTCTAATGCGGTGATGTGAACAAATTATTTTAAGTGTCAACAGTCAAGGCAACAGGATAAATCCCAAACACCAATGCTTCAGGTTTTCTAATAATCTGTATCCTTTCTGCAGCTTGATGCTTCCCCTCATCTGTCTTTGCGCTGTCATTCAGACTGGCTAGATACTATCTTTTTATTTGTTGTTCTGACACTATGTGGATGTGATTGTAGGTTAAGTATGGTAACCTGTATCTTACTTCACCTTTCTAACTATGTTGAAAGAGCTCCTTCACAATCAAAGTGCCCCATCTCTACACTGATAAATTCTCTTTTTTTAAAAATGAGTCAAATAATCACGCAGCAGTGCCAATGCTATAATTGTTGACACATTTTTGGGATATCAGACCTTGATGTTAATAAACGTTAATTATATGTCTGCCCACCAGCTATACTTTATGATGGATGAGGAATCCAATGAATTAATCAACCTCTCTTTTTCTCTGTTAAGGAGATGAGTCTTTGTCCCTTGTACCTTAAGTGTAGTAAAGTAACATTTTTGGAAAGCTGTAGAGTGTCTGGTTGTGATCCAGACAAAAGATTGACAAACATATTTATCAATCTTATCCTTTTTAACCCTTTAGCATCTATTTCTATACAGTATGCGTACCATGCACAACACTGATAATCTACCATTTGATGGCAGAGGGAAAAAAAAGGCTTACTGAGTTTACTTTTCTGCTCTATGTGGTTGCCATGGTAACCTCTTATGGTAAATTAATACACTACAAGAAATTACCTTTTCAAATTCAAACACTGTATAGATTTCTGAAGACTATTATACAAGTTCAGAGAGAGTACATATATAGAACACTGACTGTGTGTTGTGTTGGTGTGAATATTACCTTTCATAATTGGAGTGCTGCTTGATCCCTCCCGCTACATTGCCGCACCACAGAGACTACAATGAGATCCTGAAAAACAGAATTGGAGCTGACGTCAGAGACCTGAGACCCGAGGGCCCTGCCGCAGAACCTATCCCCCTGTAATCCCCCACCCGGCTCTGCCCAAAATTAAGTACTGTGACTAGGGTCAGGCCAATGCAGGTAGCACGGATAGGCCGACCCCAGTAGTGGGACCAATGCTGTGCTTGACCTGGGATAGAGTGGGGTGGGGTGGGAGAATAAGTGGCTGTTTGGGTGGGGTCAAGAACCAGCAGGTACTCGGAGCTGGAGCAGAGGAGGAGCGGCAGTGGTATGGGAGGTCTGCGTGTGGGCCCCAGCTTCGACCAGGAGGAAACTCGAGTACAAAGGACAGGGACCGTGGGTGATACTAGTTTAAGTCTTGTGAAGTGGAGCCCAGTGTATTGTCAGGAGAGGAGGACTTCCATCAAGAGGGCTGTTGATCTATACTATACGTGGCTATACTATTGCTGCTATTACTGCGTTTCTCACAGTATTGCGGCTATTATTGTGTTTCTCATACAATTATAATAATAATAATAATAATCTTTATTTTATAAAGCGCCTTTCATGGCAAGTCATCACAAAGCGCTGTACATAATAAAAATAGACAAAAAAAGTCAAACATTAAATCTAAAAAAAGCCAGTTTAAACAAATAAGTTTTAGGTCCCTAATTTCTTTGGGAAGGGCATTCCACAACCTAGGGGCATAGGAACAGAAGGCCCGATCACCCACAGTTCGTAATCTGGCCGTGGGGTCTGGCATCAGTGGACCGCAAATTACGTCTAGGGGTATAAATAGACAAAAGGTCAGTTATGTCAATAGTAAAATGATGATGCTATTGTTGCGCTTCCGATACTATTGCTGCAATCATAGTGCCTCTAAGATAGCATTGTTATAATTATGCTTATATAGTGTTACTATGATTTTCATGTAAGATTTGGGGTTAATGTGTGTTACCTTAGGAGAGGGCTGGTAATAGAGATTTTGCTATTAAAGAGTAGTACATTGGGGCGGTGAGATATTGCTCGTGGGACGGCTAGGTTTTGAGAGTGTCTGGTTTACATGCTGTGAATTAATATTACTATAACCGTGTTGTTATGCAATATTGTTATATGTAAACTGTGAATTATTTTATACTGTGTAATAAACATTGAAATAAGTTTACTTTTACATTTACATTTGTGTGTTATATGTTGTATGTTGCGCGTGTTAATGTTGGTGTATTGTAGTTGGTACACGGGATATAAATGGGTATGTGCAGCACGAGTTATTTAAAATGTATATTTAATGTATATTTACGTGCATTTAAAGTATTTAATATGTGAGCACGAGGTTGCACATAATTAATTCACGTGCTGGGATTCAAGTGAATAATTAATTAGTAATTGAATCTCGGCACAACAGTATATGTAGATGCATGTTTTACTCACTCGGGATTGGGTGTTCAGTGAGTAGTAAACAGGAGAGAGAGGAGGAGAACTGTAGTCCATACATAATCTAATAGAACAATAATATGCTTTATTAAAACATTTTACTGACATACTAACAATTTCTATTAGTCCATTTTTATGAATCCCTGTCAATGATTTAAGTGTACAATGTATCAGAGCTGTTGACTGAAGTATACAGATTACAGGGATTGATGATTTCCCAGTTGAATTCATTCAGTTGGGGAAAAAAAAGTCTCAACTTTATTTTTCCTTGGAAAATAATCATAGCATGCATATCAATGTAAGGCACTTTGAACATGTAAGAAGAGGGCTAGGATGTTTCCTGGAAAAATGAACACGACAGGCTAGAGCAAATGCAAGTTCTGAAAAGGCCAATGTCTTTAACTAGCTAAGCTAGATCTTTGTATTCATTTGTCACATTTGATAAATGCAGCAACAATGTTCAAAGCATATTATTTGCAGTATTACATTTGAACTTAAATCTTCACATATCATTTTAATTGTTTTATGTTACATTTCTTATTGGTGTATAGTGTGTTCTCAGTTATTTTTAGTTATCTTTTTTTCTGTCAATCTAATTCCATTTAAATCATGTGATACTACTCAAGCCCCACCTACTCTACATTTATATATGCTGGAGAGAGTAGGTTGGGCTGGCAGAGTTGAAAGGTCACAACCTTTTTAAGCAAGATAATTAAATGAATATCTACTTTGTGTGAAAGATTTTTTAGTCTTTTCAACAGAGCGAAACAGTGGTAAATGTATGTATATTGAAATGAATATATCTAAATATGTATCTGACTTTGAAAAAAACAGTTTATCTATGTAACTATTCATAATCTGTTAACTGAATTTTACTGGACAATTTGAATACTACACTGGGTAGTGTTAGTAAAACCTAGTTTTGCAGGAAGCGGTGTTGGATGACATAGAGCCATATATCACACAATTAATGAGTTTTAAGCTGGGGTCTGATCAACTCCATTGACATTTAATTACACTTCTGTAACAAAAAAATTAATAAAACTCCTTTGCTCTCCCTGTTCCCCATGTCACCACTGAAAAAGAGAAAATTGGTTGTGTTCTCTTTGCTTCATATCATTTGATTTTGTTTGACTGCACACTTCAACATATACTTATTGCTGAAAATAGGGGCAGAATGAAATCAAAGTGAGGTTTCAGACAAGTGACTTCCATTTCAATGAACTAATCACTGCCATTCAAAGATAACTTGCCTGTCGCCAATGACCAATGTCATTGTTACTGTTTAGCCTTGTTCCCTGTCTCTTGTTCAGCTGGTGTACCAAGAGAATTAAAGTGATACTAAACATTGGCCCCTGTTAAGCTGATTACTAAAGCAATGAGCGAGCCAAGATAAATATATGTGTTTTTTTGTTTTTTTTTCTCGGTAGAAACACACAAGTAGACACATGTGATAATTTATTCAGCTCTAGGTAGTATATTTCCTGAACTCTAAGAAAATTGTTAAGGTGTTTCTATCTCGCAACTGTGTGTGTTGTGGTGACTCATAATGCTTTAGTCCAGTGTCATTTACAGTACTCTTTTGTTTTAAAGGATAAAAACAGATTCAATTTACAAAGCTAAAAAAAACACGGTAATTTAGTGTCTCAAATTGTTCCTATCTCATTTTTAAAACATTGTTTTTTTACCTTTCATAGAATATGAGTACATTTTCAATGGGAGTTGAGAATTGTACAGGGAAAGCATTCTAAAAATATAACTTGCACCACAGTGTAATGCCATCTCCCCGGGGTATTGTAAAATAGTCTTGGTAAAATACAGAATGAGAGTCAACAAGTGATTGAAATTGGAAACTGGGATCTGGAATTGATCTCTCATCTCTTTAAATGATATCTAGGTAGAGGTCACATGGATATAAACACCTACCTATTAGTCCAGAGATGAATCTGACAGATTTTCTAAAAGAGACAACTCCCCTGCTGACTAGCAGAGGCTAGTCAAGTGTTACTTGGCATGATGTCTCCCTCGCTCTCAGTTTACCATTGATTCTGCTGCTGCTGGGTTCGGCGCAAGGTCTTGAATCTGCAGTTGGAATGAAGGAACTCTCATTACAACTGTCATTATATATAAAATATTTGTGGTATTACTGTAGTTATGTCAAGTAAATATAGAAAGATCTTGAGGTATCTCAGAGGTTGATGTCACTGAATCATTGGAAGGTCAGAAGTTATATATTTCAAATACCTCAGAACTTTCTGGCTGCATTGATCAAATACTGTAGCTTAATCTAGGTGTGTAACAGGGTGACCAGGGGACCTCATTTGATGTAAAAGTGCAGTTGCCTAGTTAACTGGCCACTATCACAGCGACTGACTACCCTTATAAATATTTACCATGGTAATTTTGCAGTTTTTCCCTGCTTTTTCCATGGTTATGCTATGCATTTACCATAGTTTACTGTGGTTTTTCAAGCTTGTTATTATTCTTTGCCATAACTCTCTACTCGCTTTACAATGCTTACCTATGCTTTACCATGCTTTATAAAACAGAGTGTTATAATGCTGCATGCTGATTGGTCCTTCGATGTTCCAAGCCGTTACACTATCCAGTACAATGTCACAATTATGAACTACTTAGGAACAAAGGCAAATCACTGCACCTGTGCTTAACCACGTATCACTGCGCCACCAAAATCAAAGAAAAAATGTGGATATTTTTATATTTTTTGACAGTATTTAGATTACTACACGCAATGTCTTAATCACCCGACTCTTGTCTTCACTGTCTCTCTTCTCCTTTACTACCGCACACTCAATCTCTTTACCAAAATGTAACATTGACGTGCTAGAAAAAACTTGAAATTAAATTAATACCACTAAACAAAGGGTTGTTAAATACTTAAATGACTGGCTTTCTAATATATATATATATATATATATATATATATATATATATATATATATATATATATATACACAATTTGACTTTAAATGAATTACTAATATTCATCCCAACAAAGCACCTTAAACTCTTGCGCTGTTTGGTATACGCTAGAGTCAATGGGAGTGAATTACCTAGCAACAATCAGTATGTTTACAAGTATTCAGAATATTAAGTACACCCACCCCTCGTCATACCACCCCTCGCTATACTGGGGATTCGGATATATCGCGGTCCTGGAGTTGGCTCCCAATTTTTACAGTCCAACTGTGCATGCCTTAGCTGCACTTTACATAGACAATTTCATGTAGAATTACTGTTCGTTTTATTTTGTACTGCACAATACAAACTAAAATATACAGAACAATTAAAAACAAAGCATTACTATATGTACTGTTATCATATACACACTGATTGCACAATAACACAAAGCAAATTAAATATCTACTTGCTGAAGCGGTTTTTTAAGCAATGTACTAGCAAAAGCCACAGGGCAGTGATGTCAGCTCCCTAGCAACAAGCCTCCTGTGTTGGGAATGGATTCTTTCAAACGCAGCAGTTTGGGCATTTGAGAAAGGAGAGGAAGATTCATGAAATTATTTGGAGACTTAAGTTGATGAGAAGCAATTACCCTCCGCAGTACAAATTAAAACCGCATGCTGCTTTTTATATGAAAAATGAGAAAAAGCGGGTTGCATAGAGGATTTATATTGGACCATGATACCCCCGAAAAAAAACGAGGGAGTGGTTGTACAGTATTTATTTGTTAGCCGGTTTATTTTTTTATGGGTCTCTTGCTATATAGCGGCCCTCGATATATAGTGGATTTGCATTGGATCCCCACACCCGCAATATAGCGAGTGGGTGTTTGTGGCAAAGTGGCTTGCAGTGTGCAGGTGCAGGAGTGATGCGGTGATTAATGAAAAGGCAGACAACAAGAATCCAGGTGCAATGGTGTTTATTTATAATCCCGATCTAGCGACCGCAAATAATAAACCCCAGGTAATACCCACCAATGGGTATTGCACTGCTAACAAAACGGGTTACAGTCTCTAATAATAAGCACAGTCAATTTGCAAAACGAAACACAATACAAAACACGGTCACCAGTCCTGGGTGCGTGTTTTAGTGCTCGTGGTGCAGGTACATTGAATTTGTGACTTTTTGGTGCAGTGCTATTCCGGGTGGGTGCTGGCCCTTGGCAACAGCTCCGGAATGTGTTAGCCGTCTACTAATAATAACAAGCAACAATTAGAGAGAAACAAAACAAACACTCACAATACGTTTTTCACACACAAATCACAGGTCCTTCCAGGTTGTTCTCTAACCAAAACAAAGGAACAAATTACGTCGCTTCATCCCCTATTTGTACCGTCACAGATTACCCGTTGGTAAACAATTGCAGCCGCTCCTCCAATCCATGGCTGCCACATTTCCCTTCCGGGTCAATGAGTTAGTGCACCGAAGCTCTGCCCCCTTTCTAGATGACTGACTTCCTTTTAACCCTGGGAATGAAGTGTCAGGCCAAACTGTCCAGGGTACTCTGTTCCCATTACTTAGCGTCCTCACAGGTCGGGTGGGAGATTTACCACCAAAGATCATTCTATTTCCATAACAGTGGTGTATTTGGAATACTAGAATATTCCGAATGCTCTGTATACATGCAGACGGAATTCTCTTGTTCCTTTCATATTCTGCGTTTACATGGTAAACGGAATATTCCTTTTATGGCATTAACGCTTGCATACCATGCTTCCCACTGCAAACCGAAAGAGTGCTGATTATAGTAGAACTGTTTGTTGTTTATTGTAAAGAGCTGGTGGTGTGGGTGTATATTTCTGTTATTTGTTTTTTCAGATATGGAATCTGATATTTTGAAATTGTGTAGATGCTTAAATTATTATTATTATTATTATTATTATTATTATTATTATTTATTTCTTAGCAGACGCCCTTATCCAGGGTGACTTACAATCGTAAGCAAATACATTTCAAGTGTTACAATACAAGTAATACAATAAGAGCATGAAATACAATAACTTTTGTTCAAGCAAAGTACAAGTGTGACAAACCAAAATTCAATAATACAGCAGATAATAGTGATAGTTACATCAGGATATGATTAAATAGTGATAGTTACATCAGGATGTGATTAAATACAAAGTACTACAGGTTAAACACTTGGCAGATTACAGTATTCTGAAGTACAGGATTAAATGCAGTAAAATAGGGGGCAGATAAGAGCAAAATAAAGCACATTTACATGAAGGGTGATAGTGTCCCAGGATACAAACAGAGGAGTTCTACAAGTGCTGTTTGAAGAGGTGAGTCTTAAGGAGGCGCCGGAATGTGGTCAGGGACTGGGCAGTCCTGACATCTGTAGGACGGTCATTCCACCACTGCGGGGCAAGGGTGGAGAATGAGCGGGCTCTGGAGGCAGGGGAGCGTAGCGGAGGTAGAGCTAGTCTTCTAGTGCAGGTGGAGCGGAGAGGTCGAGTGGGGGTGTAGGGAGAGATGAGGGTCTGGAGGTAGCTGGGTGCAGTCTGGTCAAGGCATCTGTAGGCTAGTACAAGAGTCTTGAACTGGATGCGAGCGGTGATCGGGAGCCAGTGGAGCGAGCGGAGTAGTGGAGTAGCGTGGGCGAAGCGAGGCAGAGAGAACACCAGGCGGGCAGCAGAGTTCTAAATCAGTGCAATGTGTTCACGCATACATGCAGGCTTATGTCTTTATTAATATAACAAGGAGACAGATTGAAGATGAGTTGCCCCTGTTTAGCCAAGCACATAATCAACAGAAACTACAGTAAACAAATGTACAGTAGAATAATAACCATAATAAATAAATAAAGCAAATACTATATTGTAGTGTGTGGCAAAGTGGTTAACAGTGTGCAGGTGCAGGTGATCAATAAACAGACAGACGATTATAATCCAGGTGCAATGTTGTTTAATCCAATTGCCTGATGGCGTAACAACAGTAAATAATAAACAATGTTAAAAGGCAATACAGCGGCAAGTATTGCTCTGTTTAAATCCACAGTTGGTTCCCAAATAATAAACAGTCCTGTTCTTATTCACCCACAGTGAGTGCTAGAGTGCACGTAGTGAATATACAGTCCTTAATGAAAGAAAGTACAGTGATGTTGTCCGTGTTGGTGCTGGCCTTTGGCAACAGCTACGGATCGTGTTAACCGTCTAAATAATAACAAACAGTATTTTCAGACCAGACAAAACAAAAAAAACACTCATGATATATTTCATAACACTGGTCCTTCTGGGTCGTTACGTAACCATAACTGAAGGAACAGATTACGTCGCTTCGTCCCCTTTTTGTACCGTCATACATGACCCCTTGGTAAATGATTGTAGCCGCTCCTCCAATACGCGGCTGCCACAACGTTTCCCTTCCGGGTCGATGCATTAGTGTACCGAAGCTCCACCCTCCTTTCTAGATGACCAAAATAAACTGGGAGGCCAAACAGTCCAGGGTACTCTGTTCCCATTACTTAGCACCCTCACAGGTCAGGAGGGAGAATCATTGTCTTTCTGTCAAATAGCGTGCACGGGGGAAGGCAGAACCAGGGCTGGTAGATGACGTAATCAGACACAAAGACATAATCCCGATATATGTTCCTTGCAAAGGAGCCGGCTCTTTTGTACAGCGGTATCGGTGCTATGCTTGAGTGCGAGAGGTCCTGGGTTTGTGCCCACCTTCTGCCTGTGTGTGGATTGCCTTGCCCTCTGTGATGCGCCTGCCTGCATTAACTTAGATCGCTAATATATATATGTCATCACATGCATAGCTGCTTTTTCAAAGAACATTTGATTGAATTTCTGTTATCGGGAGCTATAATTGTATATAAATAAATAAATACATGTATGCTGTTTTTAAATTTAGATGTATATTTGCAGATCTAGCATGTACTGATATGTGTTTTCTGTATATTCTTTTGTACTCAAATTGTAAGAGCATTTTATACTGTATCTATACAGCACCCCGATACCTACTGGTGAGTGGCACTTTAGAAACATTGCAAAATTAAATACATAAATAAATAGATAATATGTATGTGATGGCAAATATATTATAATGTGATGACATAGTGATAGAATTATTTTTCTTCAGTCTCATCAGTCAGCTGGTCAGGGTAACTTTCTTCTTCAAACCCGATGTGAAAGTACACCCTGTGAGATAGTGCACCCCTTACATAATAAATACATTTTCCCTCTTTGTTTTGTAATTTTTGCTACTTACTAGTTATATACAGCGCTACACTTAATAAAACATTGAATACAACATCTAGGTTTTTATCCACTTATCGTCAATTTTGTAATAAGAGTAAAAGTTGTGAATAAACACACCTACAGCAAAAGTACAGATGTGGGAAAAGCTTGTAAAGAGGAAAATGTATAATATGTGCTTGTTTCTTCTTGTAGTTTTAAAATGTGGGCGATTACCCAGTATTTCATTCATAAGGTTGAAGTAAGGAAAAATCAATAGATTCATCTCACTTCTGTTCTGTTCAGATTTTCTTTTTTTTTTTGCTTTTTGCTTTATAGTACTATAAATATTACTGGCCATGTAAATGCACTGGATGTTACATAGACTATGCAGGAAGGCAGGCACTTCACAGATATACAACTAAGCAAGTTTTTTTTTTTTGATAGTTACTTAAAGTCAGAAAAATGAACTAAAACACATCTAAGCAAGATTTTTATAGTTATTTAAAGTGTTTATCAAAAAAAAAAAACTCATTGCATTTTCTGAAACAAAAAAAAAAAAGAAAAAGGTTTACCTGAATATTATTTTTAGTCCATTGGGGACTATTTTCTGTTGTGGAAGGTTATACCTCAAAATGTTTATACATCTTTAGAAACTCTATAGATTACTCCTTTCTTTTTTTCTTTTTTTATAAAACATTTATAAATCTGTTTTATAAAAGCAATAACGCACTTGATGGCACAGATTGCGCTGGATATTGTCACTTCTTGTGCTGGATATTGTCAAGAAGTGACAATATCCAACACAACCCATGCCCTCTTGTGCTTAACTCACTAGGCTTTATTAGACTTTGCTATGGTAAACTTTTATAAGGGAAGGCCTGTTTAGAATCATCATCACACAGCAACTGTCACCTTGCTCCTATAGTAAAGTCTAGAAATCCATCTTATTACAGTAGGTGTACAGCTAACTTACAGCTGTCTAGCAGAAATAAAGCACTCTGCTTGCTGCAAATTCAAGACATAATTGACCTCAGGCAACATAAAGTACCCCAGTGTCACTTTAAGTACTCATCACAAGCGCGTTCATCACATCACTGGTGTGTTGCTCAATGTGTCAATGCCATGGAACCTAAATGTGGCTCATATTGCTAAAAATAAAGGTTAAAGCAACATGTAAGGATTAAACTATCGCTAGTCACATTAGGCCTGTTTGTTAATTCAGTTAGACAGTAGCAGTGTTGGAGATTCTGGAGGATTCTGCTTCATAAAACATTGACTGTAGTTATGTTTATCCCCTTTCTCACTTACAATTGTAAATAACATTTTAGCTACTGTCCATTTGTATGCTGTCATAACATCCCAAGATGGTTTCTGAACTTCTCAGTCAGACGACAAAATTAGGCAATATTACGAGCAACAGACATCCGCTTAGTCATACAGTTTGATGATGCTTCAAGTTACATTATCTTTTTTTTTTTAACTGCCGCCTTGCTTATTTATGATGTTAGCTATCATCTGGGTGCTTCTTATTAGGCGTCACGGTAGTCAGTCCTGGTCTCCAGGCAAGTAAGAATAAAGCATACAGGGCTGAAATCTAGGATATCTGACCGAGTTGTTTTTTTTTCTTCTTCATTATAATATAAATAATTTAAAAAAGAAAAGGAAAAAAGAAGCAGTATCTGTCCTAAAACATTTCTACACAGTAGTAACAGTTCCTACAGTAATAAATATTTTTGCCACAATTGTATCTTGTTAACTTAGCCATTTTACATTATTACAAATTTATGGGATGACCCTTTTTTTTATTTACAACTTGGCCCCTTTTGTAGCTATCACTTCTTCATTGGAAGGACCTTGTAATTGGCTATTTTTGTACATGTGAAAAAGTTTGGACAGAAAGCAATTAATCAAATACTTTTGTTTTATTCACATTCTGATATAGTGTATGTTAAGGTGCTTTTACCTGACTTCCAAACCAGCTGTTCAGTTTTTGTTGTCCTATTCTCTTTCACCATATATGTCACAGCGGCTACATGTCTGCATCACTGTAAAAGCCAGCACTATCTAGTGAACATCTACTGTGAATCCAGTTTCTTTTATAGTGCTGTCAAAACACAGTAGCTGCTCTAGATAGCGCTGGTCCTTACAACTATACAGGTGCTTTGGCGATCTAGCCCATGTTACATATGGTGAAAGAGAATCTGGCAGCTTGAGCTGAAGAGTTGTGCTTGCAGGATACTATACAGTATGTAACTGTACTTTATTTAACAAGACTAGGGTAGAAACATACAGGCTCACTGTGTTGTGAAAAGCAGAAGCACTATCTGCAGTGTGCTGTTTCTCTTATCACTTGACATTTATTGAAAAATCTGCAACTACGTGGTGTTTGAGGCTTTGACCGTGAAGTCTCATCCTTTAAGATCAGAGGCCTGTCTATCAATACGTTCTGTCACTCATTTGTTCAGTTCAGTTTAGTTTCAGTGTGAAATTCACTGTAGGTTTCATGATAACCTCTAGAAAATGTAAAATCCTTTGAACACTGTTAAAAATATAAAGCCTCCGCTGTCTGTTCACTCAAAAGGAAAACCAACACATCCGTGCGTTCAGGACATTGCTGCGGTTGCTGTTGATAATATCTACAGATTGTGAAGAGAGAAGTAAAAGGGAAAAAAAGCTTTTTGTTTGCAGGGATATTAATATGGTCTTAGAAAATACTTAAAAGTACACAGATAACAAAATTATTCCAGGAAATCTCACTGAACAAGTATTGCCACCATTGTGTAGGTCCCACATTTCCCTATATGAAACACGCACACATTATGGTGAAGGTGAACTATACAGCTTAATGGTTTTTATTTTCTAAACTGTTAGTCAAAACTGTTAGTCAACACTTCCCCTTCTACTTCAACAGGTTAAGGAACACAATCACCTTTAAAAACATGTGTGTCATAGGAAAATCAACCATGGTAACTGGGATGGAGAAAACAATGCATGAGGACTGAGTTTTGTAATGGAATCCACAACATATTACATAAGATTTACTCAAACTGTTGTGTAGCCCTGTAAAAAATAATGAGGCAATCCCACACGACTTCAGTTAAAAAAAGCATTACTATAAATATACCAACTAAAGGCCTTCTGAAAGGAATAATTACCCATGGGGTTTTGATTACTTTAACAACATTCTTGCAAGTCCTTTATTTTCTACATGAATATGTTCTGTTTCACTCAATCCCTAATGCTATAATATATGTTAGATGAAAGTACCCTTTTTTACTCCCCATTCACTGTGACAGAGATACTAAGCTCTCACCTGAACCTGCATATTTTCCGTAGGCCATACAGAGTAAGGCTCAGCAGTGACAGCTTGTAGCAAATATGTATTTTCTTTTATATTTAAAATGATGATATATGGAATTACAAGGTATAATAAAGTTCTCATTTTGTGACTTCTTCACTTCAAAGGTTATTTCACCTGAGCCATCTTTTCTGGGTCAAATCACTGGTTACTGGCTGAAAGCATCAGTCAATAGGGGGAGCCGCTGGTTGGGTAATGCCAGGAAAGATGGGGACATTTTCACTTCTACAGGTGAAATGACCAAGGCAGATGCAACACCACCTAAAAAGCATAGCTCACACACATATTTCTCTACCAGATAAAAAAAAAACAAAAAACTGTAATGTAGCAGCACAGAAACCACAATACCCATATTGTTACTTTTGTGGGTGCTCTTAATTCTCACATTTAATTAATATTATAAAATTATAAAATGTATTCATTCTTCATGGAAAAATGAAAACTGAAAACAGCCTTGTGTAACCTCAAATGAGCTATGAAAGCCTAACCACTGTATCTCTTCACTAACTGAACCATCGGACCTAAACATTTATTCCTTGGTGGGTTTTGTTTACTGCTACAGTTATATGCGCGGTACTGTTTGATAGAAAATGAAGCACATTCAAATTACATTCTCCCCTCAAGCCACTATTAGTAATACCCCAAATTATGTCAAGTAAATATAATTCTGAAGTCTTTCAATGCAATTTTGACATGGTGTGCAAGTGGTGACAGCGTCCATGGAGTATGAGTAAAACAAAAGGCACAAAAGTGACAACTAGTATTGATGGTAGAACCAGGCATGTAGTAATTGAATATCTACTGGTGTAAACTGTAGCTGTGCATGTAACAACTGGAAGTTAAGAGACTGAAAATAATACATATTTACCTCGTGTGGCTAGTGCAAATACTGTAAATTGGTTTATTCACCTATGGTTATTTTCTTCCAGAGGTTCTCCACCTGTTGTTATTTTTTGTTTTGTTTTTAACAATGCAAACTAGTGTCCCAATACTTGTTTATTTATTACCACAGGGCAGTTGTACCATCACAACCTCAAGTGAGTATCTACATTTCATGTGAAATAATGATATTGCTTTACTGTGTAACAAAATACTGTATCTATATTCTTATTAACCCATATTATTAACTTTAAAATGCTATTTTTATTGTTTTATAACTCTGGATAGTTTTAATTATAAAAACAAACCAATTAAACATGATTCATAGCTATTTCTAATTTAGAACTGCAACAATTTATTTATAGTGTTACTGGAAATGTACCAAAGGATTACCGGCCAAAGTTATGGCACCAAGAAAAGAATCGCCTTATGCCAATAAATAAATAAATAAATAAATCATCTGGAAAGGCTACTGTTAAAACAAAAATCAGACTTGACTGATCAAAGTTCGAGAGCACTAAATGTGAATTGCAAATGTTAAGTAAAGACATTTGGGTAAAGGTCAACTGTATCTTCACTGTTCCGTGAGACCACTTGTTCTGCCAAAGCATACAGTCTGACATTGTTTGAACAAATGTTCTAAAATCTATATATATATATATAGCTCTGGAAAAAATTAAGAGATCACTGCAAAATTATCAGTTTCTCTGGTTTTACTATTTATAGGTATGTGTTTGGGTAAAATAAACATTTTTGTTTTATTCGATAAACTACTGACAACATTTCTCCCAAATTCCAAATAAAAATATTGTCATTTAGAGCATTTATTTGCAGAAAATGACAACTGGTCAAAATAACAAAAAAGATGCAGTGTTGTCAGACCTCGAATAATGCAAAGAAAATAAGTTCATATTCATTTTTAAACAACACAATACTAATGTTTTAACTCGATATTTGGTGGAATAACCCTGATTTTCAAGCACAGCTTTCATGCGTCTTGGCATGCTCTCCACCAGTCTTTCACATTGATGTTGGGTGACTTTATGCCACTCCTGGCGCAAAAATTCAAGCAGCTCAGCTTTGTTTGATGGCTTGTGACCATCCATCTTCCTCTTGATCACATTCCAGAGGTTTTCAATGGGGTTCAGGTCTAGAGATTGGGCTGGCCATGACAGGGTCTTGATCTGGTGGTCCTCCATCCACACCTTGATTGACCTGGCTGTGTGGCATGGAGCATTGTCCTGCTGGAAAAACCAATCCTCAGAGTTGGGGAACATTGTCAGAGCAGAAGGAAGCAAGTTTTCTTCCAGGACAACCTTGTACTTGGCTTGATTCATGCCAAAGCTGCCCGATTCCAGCCTTGCTGAAGCACCCCCAGATCATCACCGATCCTCCACCACTTGTAGGCCTCTCCAGGTCTCCGTCTAACCATTAGACGACCAGGTGTTGGGCAAAGCTGAAAATTGGCTCATCTGGGGGTGCTTCAGCAAGGCTGGAATCGGGCAGATTTGTCTTTGTGAAGGACGCATGAATCAAGCCAAGTACAAGGTTGTCCTGGAAGAAAACTTGCTTCCTTCTGCTCCGACAATGTTCCCCAACTCTGAGGATTGGTTTTTCCAGCAGGACAATGCTCCATGCCACACAGCCAGGTCAATCAAGGTGTAGATACAGGACCACCAGATCAAGACCCTGTCATGGCCAGCCCAATCTCTAGACCTGAACCCCATTGAAAACCTCTGGAATGTGATCAAGAGGAAGATGGATGGTCACAAGCCAACAAACAAAGCCGAGCTGCTTGAATTTTTGCGCCAGGAGTGGCATAAAGTCACCCAACATCAATGTGAAAGACTGGTGGAGAGCATGCCAAGACGCATGAAAGCTGTGCTTGAAAATCAGGGTTATTCCACCAAATATTGATTTCTGAACTCTTCCTAAGTTAAAACATTAGTATTGTGTTGTTTAAAAAATGAATATGAACTTATTTTCTTTGCATTATTCGAGGTCTGACAACACTGCATCTTTTTTGTTATTTTGACCATTTGTCATTTTCTGCAAATAAATGCTCTAAATGACAATATTTTTATTTGGAATTTGGGAGAAATGTTGTCAGTAGTTTATAGAATAAAACAAAAATGTTTATTTTACCCAAACACAGGTCTATAAATAGTAAAACCAGAGAAACTGATAATTTTGCAGTGGTCTCTTAATTTTTTCCAGAGCTGTATATTTTAATTGGAAACTATGCTTGTGTTTCTGAAAGGGGAATCCACCCACTAATCATATATGTAATCAAGCTGTTTCTTTAAATAGGCCTCTAGTCTACGCCTCCTTGTCGTTTCTTTGTTTGGTCCCCCTCCTCCTCTGCCTCCACCTTGCAGCGCGCCTTGTCTAGAGGGAAGGTGGCCCAGGGTGCCACTTGTCCTGCCCGCTGGCATTAGTTATCATTCAATCAATATACATTACATCATAGTTCGGACAGAGTATAGGGGCGGCTATCATGCTCCAATGGACAATGCCATGGGCCAAATTATATTACATTTCATTACGGGCATTTGTCAAATGCAATAAAGAATTGTTCATTTTAAAGCTTTTGTGGATGTCTCCTTTCTAAACTAGCATTTCAAATATCAAAGGGTACTGCGGGTTAAATTTGCTCAGTGATTTTTAAATTTTTTTTTTTACTTTGTGTGAAACAGTAATGAACACAGAGACAATTACCTACACTGCTCTTAGGCTGGAGTGACACCTTTAAATAGAACAAATAAACAGAAAAAAAGAACATTGTGCAACCTACTCGTGTGCCACCACACAATTCAGCAATTCAATACAACCCACATGTATGCTTCTGAGAGGACGTTTGGTGACTTCAGGCATTGTACATGTATGTAGCCACATTTCACAAGCACTAATTATCCTACAGTACATTGACAATGCATATCCCCCTGGGGGATATAGAAGAGGCAGGCTTATGAATGGACAACACACTGCAGTTTTGCATAAACAGCATATAGAGAACAGCTTGTCCAATTGTGATTAAACTTGCAAAGAAGCTTCTTTAGCATAAATTATGAATTGTATCATTATCTGGGGGTATGTGGAAGCTGTCGGTCTGTATGTTATACTTACAGTGTACTTATATCTAGATAATTTATTCATCATTAGCATAAATTAAGAGTATCAGAATCTGAGGGTATATGGAGGCCTTCTGTCTGACTGTCAGTCCATATACATTATCCCCCCCACACACGCACTAGCATCTAGAGCAGTGCTTATTACATTGTGAAGAAACTTGGTTTGGGCATTCTTTAGAACAATTTATTGAGAATATCAGAATCTTGAGGCATGGACCTGCTGGCTGTGTATCAAACTTACATTTCATTTGACTGAAATAAGTACAGCCCAGGAAAGCAAGTAACTGAACTAGACCACTAAAAAGGACTCAATAACAGATGACGAGCTACATTACTGACATACAACACAAGTCAATTCTGGACAAAAGCCAAAGCACAGATAACTAAAGCGATTAAATAATATAAAGGTAAATTAAAATAGACCAATGTTACTTTAGTAGCTAATAAGCTGCCTATGAATTATGCTATTTAACTGCATAGCATTAATTACTGGGTATGTCCTCTTATTTTACATTTCTCCTGAGACACGTCTTTCCTTAAAATGTGTGAAGCAGTGGTCCAACACAAACACCAGCAATTTATGTTAGTGCCGTTCATAATAACATAGTTTGAAATATTTGTAATGTTTTGTCATAAATCTTTTTATTATTATTATTATTATTATTATTATTATTATTATTATTATTATTATTATTATTATTATTATTATTATTATTTTGTTGACAAATCCACAGAACTGAATTCATCATTTAAAACCAACCCATTTCGGACGTAGAGTTTTGTACCCAGCTGTTTCCCTCGTTCAGGTAGACAGCATACGCACTGATTGTTTTCCGCTTTCACACAACTGGAGGGACTAAGATCAGCCTGCAGTCGATGCTGAAAGAGAGAGAGTGGAGAGAGATAGAGAGCAAAGACAGAGCTCTAAATGTAGGGTTTGTGGTGCGTATCTTGCAGCAGGTGTTCAGTTTATTAAAGATTATTTTGCAATTACAATGAATGAAATCCGTGCACATCAGTCAACTGCAGACACATACTTACCAGAGCTCACTGATAATATTTTCTTTCTTTTTTGAAACCCGAAGCGAATAAGATTTTGGGCTCGTGCAAGTGGAAATTGTTAACCAACAATGGAATTGTATTGGAAGAAAAGCCGAGAGCGGTCGTCAGTAGTTTATCATCTGTTGCGCGGTGGAAACAGAAACTGCTTTGGGGTGCCAGTGTACAAGCAATTTCAACGTTTACCAGAATAACAACGGAGCTCAAATGTATGCATATTTAGAAATGTGGAATACACAAAGTTATTGATATTGTATTGTCAAAACAAGGGATTTTCTTTTTTTTCCTTTTTTCGTGGCTCGTTTAAAGGAACATTAAAAATATATACACCAAACTTCAAACCAGTGACACGGGAAAACAGGTTTAAAACATCAAAAGTAAGTTTTTAATTAAGTAATTGAATATAAGTGCGTATTATCTGTATGCGCATTTTTTTTATTTGATGATAAACAATTGCATATGTGTACTGTACCTTTACTAGATAGTTATTGTGCACATATATTGGAGTTACTTTTTCATTATCGTTTTCAATTTTGGACACTTCCATTATCATTTTATCGCCTTGGTTTGAAGTGAATGCGACACTGAATTACCTTTCCTTTTTTTTCTCCATTTCACTAGTTCCGTCTTAATTGTTGGATGTCTGTTGTGTTTGTGCTTGCGAAGCTCGCCATCTGCAGGTATCTTTTTTTAAAAAAAAAAAATGCATGATGTTATAAGAAAACTAGAATAATGAATATTTGAAGTAGTCGGTAGAAGTATTTTTGATATAAACGATATTGTTGTAATTGTGGCCCAAAAATAAATGATGGCATATATGGCATTGTTAATGTTTTCCGTAAATGTATCTATTCTTTCTGTTTTTGTTAAGCAATTTTGTTTACCCGACGCGTATATAAAATATAAAAAAGCAGGAAAACCTATTATATTTTTTATGACTGTTTTAAAATGAAGGAGCTCAGTGAGTAGACTAGAAAGCGACCCCATGGCATTTGATGTAAAATTGTTCTGTTAATATTTTACTGTGGGCCAAACATAAGCGCTTTACCTCTTAGGTTACTGTACTTACCACACTGACCCAACAAGAGTCAGCACAATGCGACAAATAAGAGACACATGCGTTGACACATGTGTCTTGTAACTAATGACACAAATGAAAAAGGATATTGAAATAAATGTGTATCTTACACATGTACGGGTGCTTGTCATAATGTTGTTAAACACAAGCATTGGGCGAATGATGAGCTGCTTGTACAGATGATTTACGTGCTCGAGACCTTTTGTTGTGGTTCTTAAAATTGAAATGTAGTTTTCTACAGTACATGACCTCCTCCTTGTTTTAACGTTTCTCAGACGGTGTCAGTGATGGGAAAAGCGTGACACATTTTATAAAGGGGATAAAAAACAAAGGTATGGTTAAAAATACTAGGGAAGTATTGAATTAAAGGTTTGTTAAACTCTCATACTCTCATATTGGGTTGTGTGTGTAAAAGTGGGTAGATGGCTGGTTGAATTATGTGACACTCAACTTGTAAAGTAGATAGTGAATAGACATCGGGGAGCAGAGTGAAGCAATTCAAATGTGCATCGTTTTTTTGAGACAGCTAAGATAGGAGAATTTTTTTTATGGTTTTGGGTGTAACTGTGACATGATTATCTGCAGGTAGGCTTGAAAGGTGGTTATAACGCTGGCAGATATATATATATATATATATATATATATATATATATATATATATATATATATATATTCTGTATGTTGCTGGGATTCTGTGCTCAGACAACAACATCTGTTGATGCCTGTTGCAGCTCATATTAACAACAAATTAGACCTGGGGAAATGCTCTTCATTTCACATTCAAAACTATGTGTTCCTCTGCTGTTACCACAATAAGACTTTGTTAGTTTTGACAATCTTTGTCCATGCTAGTTTATTGTAATGAAGACAAACCTTACAAATATGAAAAGCTAAATACAGAATTAAAAAAAAAATGTTTTAAAAACAAAATTATTATTATTATTTATTTCTTCGCAGACGCCCTTATCCAGGGCGACTTACAATCGTAAGCAAAAACATTTCAGTCAGAAATGGGTACTGTCATGAGTGGTAATAGCTGCTCAACGTGATTACCATTTGTTTACCTATTAAATTGAATCCTTGTGAGGAAACTGTCATCGCAATTTCATAATAAATAGAATTTGTAAGCACTTACTGGTAAATGACAACTGTCCTGCTTCCCTGGTATGTTAGTTAATATGTTAAGTGACTTTTATACCATGGCAATTTTGAGTCGTGCATCATATTTAAAAAATACTCTCAGCATTAAGGCAAAGGGTCAATCAGTAGTGTGGAAAAAATACATATAAATGTGTTGTGTGTTTTTTTTAACACAATTCAGAGCCTGATGTACTTCTGACAACTGTTTTGATATTTATCAGCCTTAAGATGGCACTCAAAATATTTCCAAGATTATATAGATTACATTAATCATTTGCCTGCATTACAGTATACATATCTGGGAAGCAAAATATCAAAGGGAATATGTTGAGTACTTTAATCCATAGACCAGAGTCCCCTCTGTTCACCTGTTGCAACCCACTTGGGAATCTTGTTTATGAAATGAGACTGGAAGCAGTGGAAAATACTGACTATTTAAAAATCAATGGGTAACAAACTACAGTATCTGGGGTTCTGGTGCACTGGTGTATAGTCATGAGGACGCTGCAAAATAAATTGTTCCCTGGTAGTGAGACTGATTAGTTAGGACTGAAAATCTAACATTTTAACATAAGCTAAAAAAAGGTAAACATTTATGCCTAAGAGTGTTTTTATGTGCAGTATTATTATTATTATTATTATTATTATTATTATTATTATTATTATTATTATTATTATTATTATTATTATTATTCAGGACCACTGTGTTAATGCTTTCCACCTTCTTCCTAAATATTAGCCTGAGAGTTCATTAATTTGCTGCAGTGCAGCACATTTTGTGTTTAAGATATTAATGCTTATGATAGATGTGTGCCCCACCGTCCTATGATTTCACTTTAGAAACAGGATAGCTATTGGCTTTCTGAACTAATGACTCCTTGGGGACTTATTGAGGAATAAAGTAAGTGTATAAAACCTCTTCTTGTCTTTTGTTTGAAGTGCATTTTTAAAAGAGAATGTCAAATGTCTCAACCCAACTCAAGTTATTTATTTTACATACTCAGGTTTGTTTTTCTTCTTCCAGAAACAGCAATGTGAGACAGTATAAACAATGGCTCAACTTTATTATAAAAGAAGCAACAACTCTTCATACAGAGACCGCATTCCACTTCGGATAGTGCGAGCCGAATCGGAGCTGTCGCCGTCAGAGAAAGCCTATTTAAGTGCTGTGGAGAAGGGGGACTATGCCACTGTTAAGCTAGCACTGGAGGAAGCCGAAATTTATTTCAAAATCAATATTAACTGCATCGACCCGCTTGGAAGAACAGCTCTTCTCATTGGCATTGAAAATGAGAATCTTGAAATCATTGAGCTCCTCTTAAGTTTTAATGTGTATGTTGGGGATGCTCTTCTTCATGCTATCAGGAAGGAGGTCGTTGGGGCTGTGGAGCTACTGCTGAATCACAAAAAACCCAGCGGAGAAAAGCAGGTCAGTATAAAAGGTCAGATTGTTGGAAGCAAGTACTCTGGAGCCCAGTAGTTCTGGACAACCCCCATAACCTGAATTAATGAAATATGATGTATTAAATTGACTGAACATGTTTCACATAGGCTTTGGCCTCAAACCCGCATGGCTTAGCGTCTTGTCATTGGAGGATAGTGTTTTACAGAACATTACAGTAGATGGAGTAGCTGTAAGGGCAGAGTACAGTGTTACTGTCCATGCAGTTTTTTTTCTATCAGAAAAAATGTGTTTGACTTCACATTGCTGTATAAATTATATATACATTTCACTGGTCTGTCTCTAAATTAGATTTTTTTTTTTTTTTTTTTTATCATGCTTAGACTACGTAGCTACATGTACAATTCTTTATAATGGGTTTCCTATTTTTTAACTGTGCTTTACCTTCTTCTCTGTGATCTACTGTCCTGTGCTTGCATTCTGCTTGTCTACACTGTGGTTTAACAATGTAAACTTTTGTAAGAGATTGATTCAACATTTATGGCATAGCTCTCAATTTTATATTATACTTTCAGTGGCTAATGTATTTTTGTTAAAGTGCTGAGATATGTATGCTAATATTTGAGTAAACATGTATTGTCATGTATTCAAAGGCATGAAAGAAAATGTTTGTGTTTTCAAAAGCATCAAATCTGTTGTTATCCTCCTCAGACCTCAGGGTCTTAAAGAATATGTTTGGTATGAGGCAGTATAATGGATGGGAAGTCTAAATAGGATTGAATAACCGCCATCTGAAATAATTAACTGCGTAAAATACACACAAGGAATTCTGGCATCTGGTATTTCTTTTAAATTAAAATACAATAAAGCTAAATTATGGACGATTTTGAGCATCTTCACTTTTTAGTACCAGTAATGAATTTTTTAATCGACTATTTGCATTGTTTATTTTGTAAATGCAATACTAATTACATGCGTATCCGAGCTCTTTATTCCAAACGGCTTAGCTGAATCAACAGGGAGTCTGCCAGCCTGCCTGTCTCTATACGAATGTGTTTGTTTTCATGTATGTGGTCTTTTGGGAATGATCTCCACTCTGCTGTCAGTTGTATAGGCTGGTTACATTTAAAAAGTTTCACTTCAGTGCTCTGCTCCCATATTACCTACACTGAGAGATTCAATATTTCTGGAGGTTTGTCAATGTATAGAAACCTAACTACAAAACCAGTAATAACCAAGATGCAATTCAGTTGAGAATTCTGTGCATCTGATTGTTTGCAACAACAACAAAAATATGCACTGGCCTATTTAGCAAGCAGAGTGGGGAACTGAAACTAGGGCATAATTAATTTACTTGAAACCTCAATTTCACAAGATGATATTGCTCATTTTCATAACAAACTGATAATAGCTGCATATTATGTTGAGTGAAAGATGGATGGTTTACATAGGCCCATATGGAGTATATGACATTTTAATGCATGCTTTAATAAAATAATATTCTATTTTAAGACTAATTAAAATCATATAGATAATCATAACTTTATGCAGTCTAAACCATTTCTACTTCCTTCAGTTACAAAATTACCCAAATCATTCCACAGATCTAAATACTGACACTAGAATAATTGAAATTTGTGTATTAGTGTTCTAACAGCGCACATGAGTTTCTATTGTATTTCTGTTTGTACTAATATGTAAATTACCATGGAATTATTGAGTTTCCTATATATTTGAATGATGCCGCTGTTTATACTAATTGAATATAACCTATCCTAAACAGCAACCCATCCTTTATTCCTTTATCATTGATCTATTCATTCATAAACACAGCAAAGAAAAGTAACATAAAATACATTGACAAATGTTCCATGCCAAATCATTTCTCTAATTTTATAATGCAGTTTTTTCCCCAGTACTACTTTATATTTAGAATTTGTTGATGCTTCTGAATCTAAAAAAGATTTGATGTTTGTATTTATGTAAGATAAAGATAAATAACAAACCTTCTTTTTCTGATTCAGCAACTTGCAGCTAGACACATTAATTACTGCTGTAACAACAAAGTGCTCCTCCTCATCACAACATTGCTGACAGTTTTATTGGCTGTGTGTATTACTGTGTGCTACTATAGAACTACTCTACCCAAGTCAATTATTGAGATTCAAAAAGATTCATCCAGAAATGACCAATAACTCACACAAGAAACATAGTGAGAAATGCAATAGGAATTAAAAGAATAAGGCACAATTGATGTGCAGTGTATTACAGGCATATACTATTATACATTACAATTAATTAATAATGAAACATTATTTGAATATTGTTATGAATTATGAAAGAATCTCACTTTCAAAAATCTTACTGTGACAGGGCAGGCTTGCAGGCGGGATGCAGCGCAGCCAATTACCTATTTAATAACCTCCATATTTAGTCTTTCAGCAAACAGTCAGTCTGATACAGACCAGGGTGCTGTTCCACTAGCATGTCCAGTGAGTGGTGTTGAAACTGCGAGTCTTTCCAGGGACCTTGTCTCAATGTCTTGGAACTTGAGCTGAAAGGGCGACCTTTTGGAGCTTAGAATGTAAGCTTTAATTTAATTTTGATCTAAGCCTAGGTGCAGGGATTCTTGTAAGACCTGTGTTGGGCAGTTTTTCTCTTCTACCTGATTGCTAGATAAACACAGCCAAGATAAATCTAACCTGCTATTGTGGACACCTTTCTTTCTGATGCAGAAATGTAGGGCTATTCACACTAGAGGAGGCAAGGGAGGCCAGAGCCTCCTCAAATTTTTCAAAGAGAAAAAATAAATATATATCTGCTTATAATAATAATGTTCAGTAAAATAAAATACAATTTTACATTTTAACCTAAAACCTAGAATCAACATTCCTAAATTAACAGCAATTCTGGCTGCTGAGAGACGCACTTAGAGTACTAGCAGTGGCAGATGGTCTTATGGTCCTGGAGGAGTGTTTCTTATAATGAGAATAAATGTTTTTAATTATAATTAAAATTACTGTTTCTGTTTTTTTTTTTGTAATTACTTTTGGGAGGAGGTTTTCCATCAGCCACCTTTGCTTCACGATACAGCTGAGTAATGTACCTAGCTCCAGAACTAACGTTTGTCTGAATTGCTTCTTTTAGATATGTTTCTTATGTACAGAACGGTATCTAATTTTTTTGCTGGCCATTTATTAAGTTTAGCAAATTAAGTCGATAGAGTGGGCTTGATTTTTGTCTGACTTCCACCTGCTTTAACAACTTTGTTTAGAAAATATTTTATGCAAAGTATGTTAAAGTGACGTGGTCTTGAAATCTAAATGCTGTATTAATGTTGTATTTTAAACATACATTGGCAGTGTGTAACAGTTAAGTTTTTTAGCATAAATTACGGTGGAATACTGTTTTCTTTTTTCTGCTGGCTATTGGATAAAATGAGTTTAACCGCTTTGAATTGGGGCAAAACATTAAGAAGATATGACCACCAGCCACCACTGATTCACACCCATTTTGTTAGGCTGACCTGTTGTTAGATTGCTTTCAGTGTCCTTGTTGCAATGATTCAAAGGAGACAAAGCAACCAGCATGTTTTATAAGCATTTTTTAATCTTGTTTTTCAAGAAACATTGCTGATTTAATTCCTTAATAGTGTTGTTTCATTGACAGGTGCCACCGATATTGCTGGATAAGCAGTTCTCGGATTTCACGCCCGACATCACACCAATCATTCTGGCTGCTCACACCAACAACTACGAGATTATAAAGCTTCTGGTGCAGAAGGGGGTTTCCGTACCCCAGCCACATGAAGTGCGCTGTAACTGTGTGGAATGTGTCTCCAGCACAGATGTGGACAGCTTGCGACACTCCAGATCCAGGTTGAACATCTACAAGGCTTTGTCAAGCCCATCTTTGGTAGCCCTGTCCAGTGAAGATCCCTTTCTTACGGCCTTCCAGTTGAGTTGGGAGCTACAGGAGTTAAGCAAAGTGGAGAATGAGTTCAAATCGGAGTATGAGGAACTGTCGCATCAGTGCAAAGAGTTTGCAAAGGATCTTTTGGATCAGGCCAGGAGTTCCAGAGAATTAGAAATCATTCTTAATTACCGGGATGATAGCAGTCTGCTAGAAGAGGAGAACAGTAACGATCTAGCAAGATTAAAGCTGGCAATTAGGTACCGTCAGAAAGAGGTGAGATGTTTGAAATCTTTTCTCTATAAATACACTACGTATCATTTTTCTTGCTCAAGAAAATGTAATAGGTGCTTAAAACAGTATGAGGTATGGGGTAATGGAGCTAAAATTGGAATAACTAGATTCCTTGCTATGCAGTGTAATTTTATTTTGCTGTACAATGGTGCTGACCTTTTAAACAAATGAGACACAAAGCAAGAGCCAGTAGCTTAATAAATGGCACAAAGCATGGAATGTGACAACCCAGTAAGATTTATTTAAAGCACTGTTGTACAGTACTTCTGGCCAACTATTAAATAACTGGGTTCAGTGTTTGACAAGTCTTGGTTTACCCTTTAATGAATACATAGTACCACAAAGTCTCTGAGCCGCCTTGTGATAAAAGGGCAAGTTATAAGGCTCACTTTTTCTGGCAAAATTACACTACTACAATTTTTTCTGCTCCTCTTCTCATGAAGATTTGAAGGATTCTAATTCTGTTCTGCAGGTATACAGAAGCTGCCCTATCGTCATAGCCTACAGTATTCAAAAGACACATTTGTTTTTCAACTCACAAAAGATGGAAAAATGATCAAATAATAATTTTGACTAGTGTACTGTAGCAGGTAATAAGCAGGATACTGTAAAAATGCAGTTGTCAATAAAATGCACTTCTAAGGGGTTTGAGACGGGTGTGTTTGCTCATTGCTGCTGAAAAAGGGTTAGTATATTAAATTGCAAAAAAAAAAAAAAGTAATGTCATTTTTTTATAATAGTACATTTGATTATTTAAAATTGTTGTAATGTAAAGTGAAAACAATAATGACTGAGTATTTGTTAGAGCTCTGCTTAAATGTGACTGAAAAAGCTTAAAACAAGGCGTAAGCAAGCTCTTCCTTTGTTTAACACATTATAATGTATTTTGGTCAGCCGGGACTTTTCTTAACAGCATTTAAAGATAAACATACTAAAAATAACCACAGGATTATTTACGCAGGTCTAAGGGATAAACATCCTTATGAATATGACCCTGTGTTTTTTATTTTACAAGGCGATCATTGCATGAAAGATGGAATTGAAAACAATACAATTACAGTAGGACCTTTTGACAACAGCAAATTAGTTGGAGATGTGTTTATGACCCATCAGGGCAGACAGGCTACCCTGCAGCATCAGTCAAGGATGGTATTGATGGTGGAATAATTAGGTAGAAGAAAAATCTTTTAAATCCCTTAAATTGAAAAGTATTAGGTCATATTGGGTCACAACATAATGATATAACAGGATGCCTGGTTTGAAAAAGGGATGTGGATGTGCCACCAAGCAGCACACATGTTGGTACTTTTGGAATGTTGGTTAATGTGTAATTTACTAGTTAATTACTGTTTCTGTACTCATGGATATTTGGAATGTTTAGGAAAGGCACCAACATGTTTTACATGTAGGCAAGTCCATGAGCGCTAAACGGTAATAAATGATGATTAAGAACACTTGTCATTAGAATAATAAACAGTTAAAGCATTATATTATGACAAATGCAGAGGCTATGAAGTATCTCTTTAACATCAGAACATCTGCCTTTTTACAGTGTCTTTCTGGAAAACAAAATCAGAATATTATTTTGATAGTTAATGCAAAATTACTGAAAACCAATACTGAAAACTGTGTTTTACGTGATTACTTCCAAAATGCATGTAACTGCACATACTGACATTGACATTTCACCATTCGATACTTCCCTAATTTGGTTAATTCACTGTAAAGCCATGCTGACAGAATTGTCTTAAGAGTGGTTCATCTAAACAGATAGTTCATGTTCAATTGCTTTTGGGCCAGAGTGGTTCTGTGTTGCAACATGGATTGTCAGTCTCAGAAGCCTTTAAATAAATTGGATCTTGCTATTTTGTAAAATCAGTTAGGGACCATCTAATTGCTTTTAGCGTATTTGTGAAATAATTTTAAACTAGCACCAAAAGTGTGAGTTCCAACCCCAAAATAAAATCAACCCTGATGTTAGCAACACATTTTAACGAGATTTCAAAAGCGCAAGCCAACCTGGATTGATGCAACATTCTGTACCAAAAGAAAACATAAAAGGAAAATATCAACTACAATGGCTTACTTCATCGATTTAACCCTGGTGTAATTCTGTTCTGCAGCAATGGGTCCCCATAGTCCTAAATATTGTGTAGTTACAAAGACACCACTACAGTCATGTCTTATTTTCTGATTAGTCAAAGTTAATAACAGTACATTATTCATTCCATTAAATGTAGTCACATAAAACATATAATATTTTCAATTAATTTGGTATTTCATTTTAATGTGAAACACCAAAAGTAAAGTGTTATGGTGGATACCCTGTGTTTGTGTCCAATTGTACATTTAAAAAATAAAATGGATTTACTTCTCAGTGGGATAATGAAAAAACATTTCGCATTATATTGTGGGGGCGTTGCTGTTTACAAAGAGTGGTGAACATGCAGAAAAGAGACTTAAGAAAAAGCACTTCAAAGTAAACACATACCAGGACTGCTGGAATACAAAAATATTATTTTCAAGAGGAGAAATCTCTATACTGCATCTGGAAGCTGCTTGTCCAATTGTCATGAAACTTGCTATATATATTATGTTATTGAGAATAAAAGACTATGGGAATATAGTCTGTCTATACATCCGTCCATCTGTGTGTCACACTTACAGGTGGTCATTAACCTTTTCCCCATACTGATACTCAAATATTCAACTCATAGCCACTGACGTACTTGTTTATACAAGCAAAGTTTTAAAAAAATGGGACAATACCAAAAAGGACAGTATCTCTTTGAATGGAAACAAAATGAATACAAATCAGAAACAAATAAAAAAAAGAGTTCATGCTTAGAATCCAGCTGACAAAATATATTGTTCTTATAGAACCGCGAAGGTTGGTTTTCCTATTTGTTATTTTTAATGACAATAAAATGCACAGCCCTCCCTGCTTGTAAAACAATCACACTCACCACCTTGTTTATTTAGAAGAGAATGTATTTATGTATGTATTTTGTTTACCTTGTATATAATACAATCAATTTAATTTGCCAGAATGTTTGAACATTATTGGACAGACTTTTTTCGTCACAATGTCAGAGACTGACCTTAATCTACACTTGATTTATCTCTTCACCTTTATACACACCCACTTCAAACACTCGAATCACACACTCTTCAGTAACACTAAAATAATACATTTATGTAAAGCCTTTCTGTCCAGTCTCTTATATGTAACTGTTAGTGGCTTGCTTGCAGGCAACATGCAAAAAAAAAAAGAAAGGATTTTAGAAGGAAGAACTTTCCTTTTTACCATTCTCATTGTGTTGCATATTTTAAGCTCTGTGTTTCCATAGTTACCAAGAGACTGCTGACTCTCCCTGGAAGTACAATAATTTATTGTTTGGTGTGACATCACCTGACTTGCTTTGGACCCTAAGAATATGTTGGATTTCTTTTTTTTTTTAAATAAATTTATTTTTATCTCAACCCTTGAATTAAAATTGCATTAACCAATCATATCTCTGTATTGACACTCAAACAATGGACAATTACTCCAAACGAGTGTAAAAAACTGTAGCTAAACTGAAAAGAAAACATTTACTGTACTTGCTCCTGTCAACCCAAACTAAACTTGTAACTAAACAACTGCTGTGAAGTGTATTTTATAACTACATGTTACATTTACATTTCCTGTTATCTACCTGTTAGCAACAGAAATATCATCTACCATAATTTAAAAAACAAAACAAAAACATGCACTGAATCAAAAGAAATAAGGTTCTAGATTACTTACAGCACCCTTAAATGTACATTAATTCAAATTGAATTTTACAAGTATAAGTTAATAGCTTTTAGGAATCTGTAAACTAAATTATACTTGCAATTAAGTATGAATGATTCATGCCAACAGAATGTAATATCATAGGTATTAAAGTTGTAATTAAAGTGGAAACTTCACCAGCTGCCCCAGCTTGCCTTCTAATTATGTCCTCCCATGTATTTTCCAGATCAGAGATTGAAATTGGCAGTATATATATATATATAGTATATATAGTCACATTTAATTTGAGTCTGTGTGTTATTTCACATTCTTTAAAGTTTTACCCATACCCCCCTAATTATATGAATCTGTAAATGATAACATGTTTTTATTTGTGTAGGCTGTCATCACGTTCAGGAATATTATTCTGTCTGTCCTAGTTCATAACCACCTTCAACATCACTACCCCAGCACAGTATTAGAGTCAACATACGTACTGAAATCTTCAGTTCAACTTTAGCACAACAATCATTCTGAAGAAGTGGTACTTTGCGAGCCCAGGCAATGGCTTGTCACTGATGCCAATGGTTCCCTCCGGCTGTCTAGCATTTCAAACACTTTTAAAAGCTTTGCTTTTCTGTACATCACCCTCGGTCAAGATACCGTATGGTAAACAGCAAGTGTTTGGAGTTAAGCACAGGGTTTCAGTTCTCAGCAACATGTAATCGAAAGGGTTAGTAAGGCAATTGTCATAGTAAGCGTGTTGGCTAGCTGTGCATCCCATTTGTAAATTGGGTACAATTTATTCTTTACAGGTACAATATTAACATTTGTTACATAAAAATGAATGAACAGGCCAATATCAGAATTCATTTAAGACCACAATTCATAATTAAAATAGGAATTATATATTTTGTATTACTCTTCAGTTGGTTAATTATCTCAATTAAATAAATTGATTTATTCATTATATAGGTACTTCAGCTTTTGCTATTTTGGGTTTGGGATCATGAAATACAGTACAATCAGTTTAACTGACTGGGTAAATTAAAAAACAGTGTCTCATACTCATTTATACTCTCTTATGGTATACAAATAATGAGAATACAACCATTACACCAGGGACTGGCTGAATATATTTCTGAGTGTACCGCTATGGCATATGATTTACATCTCATGCACTATCTGTTGTATATATGAGCTGTAGATTCTGAATTTTTAGACACACTTTATGAATCGCTACTTATGAGGCAACTGTTAGTTGTATTCAATTCTACATAATAGGCCAGAATTTCAAAGGGGTCTAAATTTTGATTAAACATTGAAAGATGCTAATGCAACTGTCTGCTTTTTGAATTTAGAGTACCTAAGTCACCTAAATTGTATTCTTTTGAAATGACATTAGACTAAACGTAAAAGAAACACATTTGAAAATCTGGCCTAATATGCTTCTCCTTCTCTTTTGACATGTTTTTCATCTTTTTCTCTTGCTAGTTTGTTGCTCAGCCAAACTGTCAACAGTTGCTGGCCTCACGCTGGTATGATGAGTTTCCCGGATGGAGAAGACGCCATTGGGCAGGGAAGTTCATAACATGTGTATTTATAGGACTTATGTTTCCAGTATTCTGTGTATGTTACCTAATTGTCCCAAAAAGCCCGTTCGGCCTGTTCATCAGAAAGCCCTTCATAAAGTTTATTTGCCACACTGCATCCTACTTGACTTTCCTGTTTCTGCTGCTTCTGGCATCACAGCATATCGTCACAACTGATCCAAAAAGACAAGGACCTCCACCAACCATTGTGGAGTGGATGATTCTGCCTTGGGTTTTAGGTAAATTGCAATGGATACCATCTGCTATAAATGTTCAAACATTCCCCAATTAAATAACTAAGAAAAATTAAGTTGTGCATGATAATGTTCTTCAGAACAAAAATCTAATGAATGTATCTTAATATATAGTATCATGGGTATGCTTCAATGAACTCAAGTTAATCAGCAATCTGTAGCTATTTTAAAATTAAATTCACGTACAGTACAGTAACATAGTAAATATGAAGTCTTTTTTTTAAAATGTGGGACATGGTTTACATATGTTAATGGATGTTTGTTATATTTATAGGTTTTATATGGGCTGAAATAAAACAGATGTGGGATGGTGGACTTCAAGATTACATTCATGACTGGTGGAATCTGATGGATTTTGTAATGAATTCTTTGTACCTAGCTACAATTTCTCTTAAAATTGTTGCCTATTTTAAGGTAATGAGGTGTCTAGTTACTACTAGTATTTATATTTTTACTACTATTGCTGCAGCTACATACACTAATAATACTGATACTAAAACTACTACGACTACGACTACTACTAATAATAATTCTTATCATTATCTGTAGTGATTTTTCATTCTTTTTTAATAAAGGTAAATAAAACCTGTATTGGCAGACTGTTAACTGTCAGTTTCAGTTATATTTGGTCATGTGTGTCAAACAAACATGAAAGCAGAGGGGATTCAGTAAAATGAACAGCAGAGTGCAGCTCCAACAAGGATGTTTTATTTATAAACCTTGTTCATGTCATTTTCTTATCTCCAGTACAGTGGGTCAAGGCCACGAGAGGAATGGGACATGTGGCATCCTACACTTGTGGCTGAAGCGGTTTTTGCCATTGCAAACATCTTTAGCTCTTTGCGCTTGATCTCACTCTTTACTGCAAACTCCCACCTAGGGCCTCTGCAGATATCTCTTGGAAGGATGTTACTGGACATTCTAAAGTTTATGTTCATCTACTGCCTGGTGCTGTTAGCCTTTGCAAATGGATTAAATCAGCTATACTTTTATTATGAGACTAATGAGCCTGATACATGCAAAGGGATACGGTGTGAAAAGCAAAATAATGCATTCTCCACGTAAGTTATTTTGACTTGCATTTCTAGTGTTAATCATAGTGACTAACTTTGTAGCTCTGTAAAGTTTTGTGGACAGTTCACTATAGGCTCCATTTTCAAAACGTTTTTGAAAAACACTGAATGATTTTGCAAAACTGTAAAGTAAAACGATGTTGCTGTAAGTGTTTGTAAGTTAAGTGTAAGTTACTGTGTGTTTTTAAACCCCAAAAGGGTATTTCCTGCCATGCTGAACACATTCTGGTGAGGTGCTTCCTCCATTTGTGTTTGATGATACATTGTATCACCTAGGTGTTGTGTGCAAGCAAAAGAAACGCTGTGTAACTCGATCCTTGCAGGGTGAGCAAGTGTTTTAAGGAAGTAAAAATAACAATTTTGATGCCCTTTGACCTATTTTATTCCATTAGGGGGATAACCTAGACATATAACACACAGGGCAATCAATATTTTAAAGCATGTTTCATGTACCTCCCAACAAAAAATATGAATTGACATTGCTGCACTGAGTTGAAATGACCCAAAGCTCTTTAGAAACAGTTTATAAGGGTTTCAATAATACCAGATCTTAATACATTAAACAGACTTTACATGCAGTAGTGTAAGTTTAAATGTTATTAATAGGGTGCACTATTTCAACTGGAAATCAATACAGCTTCATTAAATTATCCTGCCTTCATTGTACTTTTGTAGGTTATTTGAGACCCTGCAATCTTTGTTCTGGTCCATATTTGGACTGATCAGTCTGCATGTGACGAATGTCAATGCTCGACATGAGTTTACAGAATTTGTGGGGGCCACAATGTTTGGAACCTACAATGTCATCTCTCTTGTGGTCTTACTAAACATGTTAATAGCCATGATGAACAACTCCTACCAACTTATTGCTGTAAGTTTTACTTATCTTTTCTCAAAAATGCAACATTAAAAAACATGAAGCTTAGAGCAAAATAAATGAACTATAGATGTCAGAGAAGTTAATTAATACTATACTACTACAACACTACATCTACGACTACGACTACTACTACTAATAATAATAATAATAATAATAACAATAATAATGTGTCAGTAACACAAGTTATGTAAGCAATCCCAGATATTTTGACTTGTTTTTAATAACTGCTTAATTGTTTCATTGTAGGACCATTCAGACATTGAGTGGAAGTTTGCAAGAACAAAGCTTTGGATGAGCTATTTTGAAGAAGGTGGTACTCTTCCTACTCCCTTCAATATCTTGCCAAGTCCTAAGTCAGTTTGGTACTTGTTCAAATGGATTAAGAGACAATTGTGCAAAAACAAAAAAACTAAAAAGCCAGAAAGTCTTGGATCATTAGGGGTAAGCATTTTTTCATTAAATATCTATATTATGCAAATGTTTGATCACAAGTGTAAATGTACACTAGTAGAGTTATATATATTTTTTGTAAGATGGATGTTAGATGCAACACATTCTTGCAGTAACTTTCACCTAATTATGGACTCATAAGATGGGACAAAACTTTACCCTTAATCATTGTCATTTCGTAAAAGTTTGCTTCTGGTTACAATGCTTGAGACTGTAGCTTTTTGCCTCAGCATATTAAAAGACACATAAGCATTTTAATCTTTTTAAACCAATTGTATATAATGCCTTTCCATAATATAAATCCTTATGATTTTACAGAGACGTGCAGCTAAAAATCTGAGAAAAAATCTCCACTACCAGGTAATATAAATCTTTAATTTATACATAACAGATAGACTATGATTACTACTACTACTGCTAATAATAATAATAATAATAATAATAATAATAATAATAATAATAATAATAATAATAATAATCTAATTAAAAGGTACCGTACGTAATATTATTCAGCTTACGCCAAACTAGGACACGTATGTTTACAGTGTCCTTAGAAACATCTTAATGACACATGCTTTGTTGTGACCACCAGAATATCAGACCCTTATTTGAGACTGCTTTGCAATACTACATCAACCTTTTTATATATATGTATATATATATATATTTCAGGAGGTTATGAGAAACTTAGTTAAAAGATATGTTGCAGCTATGATCAGAGATGCAAAGACGGAAGAAGGACTGACAGAGGAAAATTTCAAGGTAAACGTATTTCAAATTATTATTATGAAGTCAAGAAACTTTTTAACAGAAAGCCTAAGTTAACTATTAAATACATTCAGTGTCACCAACTGATAAATACATTTAAATGGGCAAAATATATAGTGTGTATGTATAATTTCACTGCCACAGAGTTTCAACCTGGGCATTCAATCTCATATGATTATGTCCTTGGGTTGCTTTGTTTTTGTTCACAAAACTCCCATTTCTGGTTTATATCACATAAAGCAATACCTTTAGGGATGGTTGTGTGTACAATGAACTAAAATGACTCCCAATAAATGCCTGTTGACTGTTGGCACCAGTCAACAGTAGAATCTGTGACTGGGCTGGATGGGTTGGGTTGAGTTTTAAATAAGGGTACTCAAGTACCAGTGAAGTAAAAATGAAAACAATGTGTATTTCAGTACAATACAGCAGGTTTTGATGGTTTGATTTGTTATTTAAAAGAAAGACAGAAAGATTGGGTGGGGGGGTCACCATGAGGAGGTGTACATTACCATTCCTGTAGCTGCTACGCAAACTCTCAACTTATTCCAAAGATAGAATTGCCTGTTGTCTCAAACTGGCGGTTTGTCAGCGCGAACCTTCTTTGTTTCTGTACACAACACGTCATTACTCGGACTCGGAGTCGAAGGAGAGGCTGTCAGACTCACTTTCTCATTCACGCAGAAATTACCACAGAAATAAAAGAGAAATGGACATCAATGAGAATGTAATTATCAAAGTCAAAAAATCTAATGTTCTTTATGATGCCAGTGTCAGTGGTTATAAAGACAATAAAAATAAAGACGCCATATGGTAATAAATAGCAGAACAATTGGACATTGATGGGATGTCTATCTCTTTATTTCACCTTAATTGTAGTCAGTGACGGGGAGGCCACACACTGGTTTTGTATTTCTGTAAAATGACGCTTCTTTGTTTTAATAATGTTGACCAATACTAATAATCGCATTCACACACTAACTGAAGATTTTATTAAAACTGAAAATCAATTTTAAAAAGTATATTAAACTAATTCTCAGTATTTACAAAGAAATGTATATTCATTTTGAATTATTTACATGTTAAACCCGATCACATATCATTCACTGTTAAATGTCTTTTTTTTTTTTTTGGTGTGTGGTGTATCCAGATTATTTCTTTGTTTTATTTATTTTATTTTGTCTCCACAAAAGGAGCAAAAGCAAACAGTATTTTCTCTTCATGACTAGGTACATTTTTTTTAATGTACTTGTGCTGTATTCGTGTCTTTGCTTCGCTCCCGTTGTGCATAGCCCTTAAGTCTAGGTAAGTGGCATAGCTATCAGCCATTTACATAAATGTTGATCCGTCACCAGCATGCACCCCCCCGGTCAAAACAAAATCTACTGGTTTGGTTACGGTTCTTCATCAATCCCAAGGTTTTTCAGCAGGGGTCTCATTGGTATGAACACTTAGGGGGTTGACATGTATGCTTTTGAAAGTTCAGGTCTGTGTGAATTGAATTCAATAAATAGTCATGTCCCTTTTAAATGACTTGTTCATGTCCATTTCATTCACTGGAGGCTAGGGTCTGAGCTGTGCTGCAATGATGTTGGGATGATTGCAGCATATACTGATTCTGTACTATCGTAACATATTCTTACTTGGCATCCCTATAGAATTATGTGGGGCAGTCAATCCACTGTTGTGTAGTAATATATACTATATTAGATATAAAATACCTAGTCAGAAGACAGTGTTTGTGAAGTGTTGTCCTGTCAACTAATTTAGGTAGGAACCCTGCCCCACAAATCCTGATAAACTTTAAAAAACAATGATAAGATACAAGACTTTCTTCATACCCATGAAGCCATACTTAAAATGTAATTCAAAAATATATTTATATACTGTGTAAGAACAAAACTAATCTGAAATAGAAGCAGCACATTCAATTGTGTATTGGTGCATGCCAGGCAGTTTATATACTGTACATACTGTGGTGCTATAAGTGTGATAAATATTTAGGTTTTTTTTACATCAGTGCTCAGCAGAGAATTCAAACAGAGAATGTAGAACAGAACTGCTTTTTTATTTTACTTAAAAAGGCAAACACGAAAGGGAAGCATAAACAGACTTGACAGGTTAGTTGGCTGGAATGTTATTATTAGCAGAACACTGTCTGGAATACAGTTTGCTATTTGGAAGTATTTGTTACAAACGTTAACACAGTTTATGCACTGCATTGGCTTAGCCAGGAATATCTGTACTTCCTCAGCTTATCTTCAAATACTCAAGTATACGTTCTGAGGCAGTGTTCAGAAAAGGAAAAAAATAGTAAGAATAGATATTTATCAAAATCGTATGGCTGGAGTTAACTAATCTGCAAGGTAATGTATATCATCAAAATATACTGAACATAGTATCATTATGATATCCTGGGAATTACAATGATGTTGAAACCTAATAGCATTAATATTGTGGATTGTTATTATGAACTTAAATGTAGCAATATTGATTTTAAAAATGAATATTTAGTAATGGATTGCAAACTTAACTGATTGATTTAAAAAAATATTCAGTAATGAGATTACTTGGCTATATCAGCAGGACAGTGCATTAAGTTTCATGTTTGAAATATCAAACTGGTTCAGTCTTGTCTTACTGACACTGACAGATTATTAATTGCTTTGTTTCTCATTCCAACCCCATCACCTATTCCAGTGCTACTGTTCTGAATTCAGAATTAAGCACAGAAAAATCACAAATACAAACAGCGAAAGAGCATCCCTTTCAAGCTGAAAATATGTTCATGCCAGGTGGTGTATTGAGGTAAATTGTCAATTCCACTTCTTCACGGCTGTTAAACCGTATCAAGCAAGTTTAATTCAATACCCAGGGTTTATGTGACCAATTTAGATCTTCCTAAGCCTTCCTCCGAGGCAGATCTCCTGCTTTTAACCCAGGAAATGCATGCATGACTCTAATATTTCATAATTATCCAAAATGCTAATTTGTTCACAGCTGATGTCCCTGGTTAAATAAATGATTGATGGCACATTTGAATATCAATTACATTTTTTGTGTATTTTAAATCTGTGAAATCTGACTGGGAGAAAATCACCTCTGTGTGGTATCATTAGTCTGTGTACAGTGTACATATGTGCCTTGGAAACAACATTGATTTACGAAAAAATGGTACGGTTTTCGCTGTGAAAAAGAAATAGCTTTTGTTTTGGGTGTAGCTGTCCTAGGAAAATAATTCAGTACCATAACTCTGCGTGTGAAATGTGTGCTGTCAGAACCAATATGCATAGTGTCCCATATATGTGCCACCTACATATTTGCTTTTAGCTTTAGTACAGTAATTCAAAATACTGCCATCTAGTGGTAGGTTGTAAGGCCCCTCTCCCTCTATCACATGTATACACTATTGCCATAGCAACCTTCTCGTGATCAGCTGGCGGCCACCATCATTGTTATCTGTACATTCTTGGTGACACAGTTTCCATCCTCCAAAGTAGAAAAGTCTAATGTAGCTTTTTTTATGTTGTCCCAACAAAAAGTAACTTTGAAAGGAGTTGTACAAATTTACTAAAAACAGAAAGTGAATGCCATTTCTCTGACTTCACATGACATCTAATTTACTCAGTGATTATCTACAACCTTGCATTCTAACTTGAAAATGATGCCAATTGGCTAACATGTATATCTGTGGCAGTGTAATTTGCATGTGTTGTTATTAAACACCCAATGCTCTGTGTCTGCCTCATTATTCTCCAGTGACGACCCACACACACCAACCAAATCCCCATTACAGGCAGGACCAACCAAATGAAACAGCAGAAGTACCATACTGTGTTGTGAATACCGCATTATATGAACAGCTTTACATAACAAATCATATTTTACAATAGCTATGCACATTGTATACTGCCAGCACAAAGTGAAACTCATGTAAACCATCCATTATTATGCATTAACACTGCTCTTAGTGCAACTTAAAATAAACTAAAGTAGACATACATTTTGTCTAATGCCTTCTTCAGTATCCAGAAGGATTTTTGGGGGTAATCAAAGCATGAATGTGCCAGAATATAATAGTTACGTTCTGAAGGGTAAATTTCAATGTGTTTACTCCAGTCTGTAATTTTAACTACTTTGTTTTGAATGAAAAACCCCTTTTAACCAAACAACAACTTTCAGAAAATATGTTTAACCAATTCAGCTGTTTCCTCTAATGCCTGACATGCTTTGCAGCCAGTTACATACTTTGGCTTAGGAAGTGCATTAGCCCAAAATACAATACATTATTCACTGTCTGTAAATTCTTCTTTCTGCTTTTCTAGGAGTTGAAACAAGACATATCAAGTTTCCGTTATGAAGTTCTTGGGTTACTGAAAGGAAGTAAGACAGGGATCAAACTTGGCACAGGGGCATCTAATCTGGCTAATGTTGGGGAATCTTGTAAATATGATGCTGCAACCAGTGGAACAACACAGAAGAGTAAGCTCCACCTTTTTGATGTGACTTCCTTGCTTCAACAAAGGCCTAAATCCAATGTGTCTGAAGGGTATAATGGCTTAATCAATGGATCTGCACTTTTAGTCTCTGACAAAGGAACACAACAAAAAAGGGATTTTCCTAAAGACATGTCAAACTTTGGATTATTCCAAAGGCGGCAAAAAATAAACAGTATAGACCGGAACACAAATAAAATCTACTCCGTTTCTGAGGAGGCAGGTGAATATGAGCTGGATGAAACAACTTGCGACACCAAGGACATTGATAGTGCAGTAATAGAAACTAGCACTGAATTAGAAAGTTATTCAAGGAAACCTATTAATCAACTGAACACTCAGGACTTTTTGCATGAACAGTCTTCTGTCAGTATTCCTTGTGCAACTTTGGAAACAGGAGAGGACAGCCTTGCCACTGAAGTTGGAAAAGGTAATGGCTCTGCAGTCAAGGGGGACTGTGACACAAGATTGTGACAATGTTTATTTACACCGTTCTGCCTAAATGAGGCATCCTTTTGTGAACATCACTTGTAGCAAATGTGGCCACTACCTATGATGCTGGAAGAGGCATCAGGGCTCAGTTATCTGCTGATGCCTCAAACAATAGTGTGTTTTGTGTTGTGGCATCTTCTTGACAAGGGAGTTTGGTCAGTTCTCCCAAACGGGCTGGGCAAGTAAATGGGATGATGCAGTTTTGACTACCATTTTCCTGGCAGGGGTGAACATTAACAGGCAGAAAATACCCAGCACACACTTCTGTTGACTTTCTAAAGGAAAGCTAAACGGTTACTTTATATAATCTGGATTCTCCTAATATTCCATTTTCGTTTCTGTTAACTATTCTGTTTTGTATGTTCTGATGTTTCTCTGTTGCTGTCTCTGCTTTTTCCAGAAAACAAATACCTGTGAAAATACTTTCCAAGGCTGTGCCTCTCAAACACATTTCAGAAAAGCAGCATCGAGGAGTCTTTTCAGAAGCAATTATCCTGGAATAGGCAGTTAGTACACATGGCAAATGATAGTCCACGCAGAAGCAACAATAAAGACTTCTACAGAACACACAACAAATTCGATACAAGGACAATGCAGGTGATAAGTATACCTTTAATATCACCAGGGTGGGAAACACTAACCTCTTTATTGTGGCAGGGCAGTAGCAGTGGCGGCGGAATAGCCAGTGCAGCTGGTGCAAAAGTTTGGGTGAAATACATATTTAACAGTGATAATATCCTTCACATTTATATCTGAAGGCGTTACACCCTTCATGTTTGTATCATTGTAGCTACATTGTAGCCAGTGATTAAGATTGGATCCTCCCTCATTTAAACAGGTATCGTTTTTTCTTAATCATTAAAAAAAAAATTGCTTAATTAAAATTAGCTTCCTAACTTTTTTTTTTCTCCTGCAACTGTCTTTGCATGGAGGCTGGTAATAGACACTGTTTTATGTCTTTTGAACTCTGCAACCACTTGGGCTTTATTACACAACAGTTTCCTACTGTCTTCTTGTAAGATTTTGGGATACTGTTTTGCAGGGATATTCTCTGCACAATTCATCCTGTAGTTTATGAGGAAAGCTATCAATGGGTGCTACTTGGTACCAAAATAAATGAAAGCAAATTAACATGTCTATTTCTGATTGGAAAACAAGTGATTTTCTATATGAGAACATTTCTGCACAGAATTCTTCACCCATGTGTCAGTTGTATTAATGCCAGAATCAGAGAAATCCTGGAGGGCCTGGTGCTTAAACTTGTTAGCTTATGATTAAAAAATAATGTAGTTTGTGGATGTAAAGATGGATGCAAAATGCAATTCAAGTACAAAACATTCTTATTACATGTAATCATCTATTATTTAGTTCATGCTAACATTCTGAGAATTAAATATTGTTAAATGTTGAACACTTGGTATGTTTTATGTTTACAAACAAGTGTTACATTAAAGTTTGGGGGCTGGGGGAACACAATAAGGTCCTGCACCAGGGCCAGAAGAAAGGAAAATGTACAGCTTATAGTACAGCATATGATTATTACATCACCCTTTCATTTGTAAAGTCCTGATAAATAGCATATAGAACAGAAGATAAGTGCAATATAAATATCATATGTTTTGTAGCCAGAAACAACCTATACAAGTTGTTTTGTCTTTATACTGAACCATCGTACAGTATTCTGTTGAAAACATAAAGAAATGTCACTTCAATTTTATATTTTTTCTATGCAAGAAATATCCAAGTTCTGTCTGTGTATAAGAAAATGTAACATTCTACTTGTTTTTCCAGTAGCTTCAGAAAAAATTATTACATCATTCATACATACATATAGTTTCATAGTTGGTAATGCATAGCTCACTTTTATATCATCCTCTGTAGTTAATGCAGAAACAATTACTACTTGATTAGTTTGAGAACCTTCTACAATAGAATTAGTAATACGATTAAGCAGTTTTATGAAATGAAATCTTCAAAGAAAAATATATAGATTATATAATCACGTCTTTAATTAAAATACAATTCCAATTTTTATTTATTTTTTTAAATAATAGTACATTGACCTTGCTGTTGCTCATAGGTAACAGAAAAAGGTATATATATATATATATATATATATATATATATATATATATATATTGTGACAAAGTTAGTCCTTCTTTGCGTACTTTGTTCACAAGTATGAGCGGGGACAACACAATAGACACAACAAGTGTAAGTTTATTTTAAACAGGATGTTACCTGCGTGTTTATTTTCAAGGGAAGTCCAATAATCAGAGTTGTAATGTTAATCCAGAGTGTGCCAACAATCAGGTAGTCATCCAAAATAGGGTCAAGAAAGCCAACAGGGTTATCCAAACAGTCCAGGGTCATACACAATATTGCAATCCAGAAATCAATAGAACACACAGAAATCTTCTCAACACACAGCACCAAACTCCTTCTACTCCCCTCTCACTATGGTGCTGTCAGTTTGCTCCTTTTATAGGGCTGGTCATTACCCTTGATCACCTGCAGGTGTGCTGACATACCTTAATTACCTGGTAAGGATCCTGGGTAGTGTAGTTTGTGGTGGGCGACCATTTTGGAAACTGTAGTCCTATTGGGACCTCCATTTTGTGAACGGACAAAGTCCTAACAAAATCTCTGCCCTCACATATCTCCCATTCAGGACCATGCCCTGAGGTTTATCACAATATATATAGAATTGTCATGTAAACCATTGACAATTCTGCCCATTCCACACTGCCCTGTAACACCTGTAAGTCGCCTTGGATGAAGGCGTCTGCCAAATAAATAAATAATAATATAAGTTACTGCAATCATAAATCTAAGAATATATATAAATGTTTAGAAAAATAGCCTGCATTTGGAGTGTATTAATGTTCATAAACAAATTGTAAGCATTAAAAAATGGTGATGCACTGTAAACAATTACAATGGATTATGTATGCATTTGTTTCAAATATTTATTTTTAAATAAAATGATGCACTCCAGTTTTATGGCACACATGATTTGTTTTTATCTTGAAATCTTACAAAACCTTGTGCCTTTTTCAAAATATGCACTGTGTAAATATCATTGTCTGTCTTTTTTCATGCAAGAGGACCCTTAAAGCGTTTCAAGCATAGCTAAGTGTAATAAATCATAGTGGAAACATGGTAAAGCATAGATAAGCATTGTAAAGTACAGATAGGTGTGGTAAAGAACATTTTAAAACATGACAAAATATGATAAGCTACAGTAAAAGCATAGTACCTGTATAACCATGGGGAAAGTGCTAAATTACTGCACACATTTACCACAGTAAACATTTATAAGGGGACTTACACAGTGTTTGTACTAGAATGTTCCCTGTCTTCCAGACCACATATGCTTATCCAGAAAGAAAAGTTTGGATAAACAGGTCCCATTCACAGCACATCACTGATCATGACCTCATTCCATTAAAGTCAAGACTCAGAACGAATGCAACACACCAAGGCCTACAGCACTTGTCATACACTAATAACTAGAGGACTCTTTAAGTATACATCCTGAGGTTTCTAATCTACATCTGCCAACACAGCTGAGCACAGGGAAAGACAAAATGCTTGGTATAAAAGTAAAAAGTGTCTTATCTAGTGTGTGGAAATATTCTGTACATGTGCTGCACATTGTAGGCTTCGAGTTAGAATGACTGCTACTGTTCATCTGAAAAGATGATAAAGAGCTATAATTAACGTTATCCTCTTGTTCACACAGCCTAGATTTCAGTGTTGTTGCTAATAGAAGACTATTTTCAGAAGAATACTAATCTCCATTTCCGTTATCTCCTTGTCAATATGATACTCATATTGGATATACTTAAAAATACAGGTACATTAACTGCTGTTCCGGTGCATGTTTTTGCACTACAGTTACCAATGACTAATATTTAGTGCATGCCCTTACCTGAAGTAGGAAAAGGTAATCTGCAGTAAAGGTGTAAGCTACAGTATAGCGTAGTTAAAAGACATGGTCAGACATTTAGCACCTCATTCACTAAACAGCGGTAACGTGTTTTGCACACAGTAAGCCCCTTTTACCGCGTGCTGTGTCCAATGGGGTCAAACAAATACCGGCTTCATGATTGGTGAATTCCTCATACTCTACAATGACGTAACATGCGAGTCAGAGGCGGGAAGTTTAAAATGGTTGTTTAGATATTGTTGATGTATTAGTTTGCAGTGTATGATTAACATTAAAAATGCAGACAGATGACAAATCAAAAAAAGCTAAATTCATTTCAACAGAAGATCCCGTTCAGAGCTACGAAAAGGGGACGTTGCATGCAGATGGTGGGATTCTGTTTTGCTCAACTTGTAATCTGTGTTTGGATCATCTAAGAAAAGGTACTTTTGACAAGCATCTTGACAGCGCAGTACACAAAAACATGAAAATCAAACTTGAAGTTCAGGCTAAACAATTACCAAACAAGCAGTTCACAATCACAGGATTGTTTAAAAAGAGCACAGAAAAATGAGAACGCACGTAATGTCAACACGTTTGAATTAGTGGAAGCCTTTAGTGCAGCAAACTTACCGATACAACAGCTGGTCAATGAAATATTACAAAGTTTTTTAATAAATAAAATCCTGAATTGTGGAGCCGTGCCTAACAGTGACACACTCAGACGAGAGTATCTCCTTAAAGTGTCTTTTATAAAGAAAAACACAAAAGCTTCGGTTAAACACGTTTCTCCAGTGTATAATATTTTGGGATTAAAGGAAGCAAAATAGTCTATGGGAATTACATGGTCATTGTAATTAATGTGTCAACATACATTTTAAAGGTTTAAAAACTGGAAAATGTGGCTGAATTTGTCATTTAAGGTTTCTTTTTTAAATCTATTTTGTCTGCTAGTTACTTTTTTTTCGCAGCCAACACAGACAATTTTAGCCGACTCTTGTTTCCAGCAAAAGATTGTTTCAATAGCGACTCAAGTTCCAATGTTGCAATGTACTCGTACATCCTCAGACAGTCTGGGATATATGAAGATTACGAGGCAAGTGTATGTCACAAGTGATGGTTTTTAATACCTGTATTTTTGTTGTGTGTTTTATTAGTGAATCTGTTGTTTTTAAACTGCTGCTAATTCTCCTGTGCACTGTGACTGACGTTTGGGTTAAGCACTTTCCCCACAGTCAATGAGAAGTCCCGCCTTACCTGCCAGTCCAGCCAATGATAGTCATGGGCTGACTATAAAAAGGGAGGAACAGGGAACAGGGAGGAAGAGATGTGTCTGGAAGAATAGCGAGGAGACAGCAGTATTGAGAACACTCTTGGGAGCAGTTTAAGGTTGACTGCAGGAACAAAGGAACGGGTTTAGAGTTTTTTTTTTTTTTTTTTCTATTTGGGACTTTGTAGCGGGACTTGGTTGGGATATTTTTGGATGGATTTTTGTTTCTTTGGATTTTGTGTTTTTTGGGGATTTTGTTTTATTATCACCTGCCACTGTTGGACTGTGTTTGAACCACTTTTTTTGTGTTAACGGGTTTATATAGAGAATTATTGACACTTAAGACATTTTTTGGTTTACAAACCAATAGATTTTTATTTTGAGTAACTGTCTTGCTGTGTCTGGTTGGTACTCCTTGGACAATCCATTCCCCAGTAGAGTCAAGGTCGTGGTCCCGGGAGACGGCCAAGGGTCTGAGGGCGAGAAGAGATAACATAATTTTATTTGCACTTTAATCATTTCCAGAACTTTAATATTTTTGTATTTTGCACTTACCTACCCTGAGCGATGTCTTTGTAGTCCTGCCAGGATACGCTCAAGGTCTGCCAGCATTCTACTTACCATTGTCCCAAGGTTTGAGGTCCAGCATCCAGGTCCGGAGATAATACTTACCAGTCAACGCCGAGGGTCAAGGTCCATCGCTGGTCTCCAGCGTGCCATGTCGGGGTTCCAGGAACGGTGGTGAGAGAGAAAGGAGACACGTGGGGTTTAAAGATAAGCTAAGGGGAAGTAACCAGAACCCCTGGGTAGAGGTGGTAATTCTACTTACCTGAGTGTTTCCTGACGGCCATTTTCTTTGCCCTGCTCCTTTCCAGGTTCATCGAAGGTGCTGGTCGGTCGGCAGTTGGACGTCCAGCCGGTGGGCATGGTGAGGTCTGCGGCTGGCTCGGGCTGCGAGGGAAGCGGACGTCGGGGAGAAGGGTCTCTTGGGACCCCCCCGGAGCTATCGGAGACTGATTCCTTCTTTCTGGCTTATCTGCCATTTTGGACAGTAACCTTTCCTTTTTTTAGAGAACTACCAACAAGAGGGGACTGCCTGGTGTGGTTTTTATTTTTTGTGGCTTTCCCTGTCTTTTTTGTTTTTTTAAACTTGTTGCTGTGTGGTTTTTAGTATTCCATTTTAACCCTGTTGAGAAACACTAAATTGTTTTTACCTATCCAAGTATCCAGTGTGTGTATATTGGAACACGGGGATAAAAAGAACCTGCATAGGGGAAATTACTATCTACTTGGTCATCAAGGTCCTTGTCCTTGCCAAACCCGGGGTGGCGTAGGCATTACAAATTCTACAAGCAGGTTTACTACGGTTACCCCTGGTCACCCCACCCGTAACATGTATATGCAACACTTTCAGCTATGTTAATATATTTATATAGTCACCATGCACAATATTTAAGTAGACTATAATTAAAATTGCTTTACAATATACAAAATAAACTGTAAATATCCAATAAATGAATGTACACACAGTGCGAGTTGAGGTGCAGTCATAAATACAAGCCATCAAATGGCATCTAATGTTAAAGTGACGTTTCGCCAAATGCCTTTTGAAATGTAAATAGTGAACTTTTAATTGACTGAGGGAGTGCTTTCCTGACTTGATTAATATTCCAAAATCAATCAGAGGGAGATCATGTTGAACAAACAAATATTTATTTGATTTGTAGTGTTAAACATAAATGTTCCATTAACAATTACTTTCCCTGCTTTGACTGTCTGGCAGGACGCTGTAATTTGGGACAAGGCCCCCGCCCTCCTCCTATGGAGCGCATTTATTTTGTCCTTAATGTTTCACTGAAGTTAATGTTTTCGCTGATTCAGCACCAAAAAGGCTTTCATAATTCCCCACCACTTCTGCCAATACACTGGTCTGTAAACTTTAGATTCCTCACTCTGTCCTGCTTGGTCGCTGTTATTGTGACAAACTCTAAACCGTACTTCCCTTTTCTTTCAAACAACCTTATATACAGCACTATAATACAGTGTGCGTAAACACGTGGTAATTCTGGTCATTTACTGCCATGAGGCCCTGAGTCTGTGTTTCAGATGGCAGGTTTTTCATTTTATGTATATCACCTGTACACGCAGGCAAAACTTATTCAGTGGTCCTTTCTCCTGAATGTCTGTCTTGTTTCTTCCAAATCTAGCAATGGTAGCCATATAATTCCTAACCCAAACATCCCAAACATTTCAATAGGGTTCAGGTTCAGAGTCTAAAGCTATACTTGAATATCTTCCAGCAGTTACCCAGTCATTTTAAGTAAAGAATTGATTACAGTAGCCCTCTGAGTGATGTTGTCAGTAAATTAGCACTAGTCGGTAGCACAGGTCAAAGATTGAAATACTGCTTTGGGCAAAATCTAAAAAAACAACGTATACTTTATCATAAGGGATGACCAAGCTGTGCTGTTGGTCTTGATAAAGCAGGATGCCTGGTCCGTGCTGGAAGTAAAACAAATTTACTGGATTCTAGGTATTTACTCAGCTGGTTTGTAAAAAGAAAATATGGAAATTCACTAGAAACCAATTAAATGTTACACTAAGACAGTGATTTATGTGCATTGCTTGCCAACATAACTAACAGTATAAACAGTTGAAACCTGGAACAGCAGCAGCAATATTGCATTTTAGTGGGCGTCCTCTGATCCCACCACCAAGCCAATCGCTTCTCTACACCCCATGAGCTTTACAGCAGATGTTGACATGCTACCTCCCTCTGGAAGACAGTCCAGCCTTACAGATATCTGCTCAAACTCAAGACCACTGAAAAGCAATAGGTTGACGCAATCACTGATGATTTTCCCTTCCCTTCCCATGGAAGCATCAGGTTCAATATGTCACCCCCTGGGATCCGCAGCCACAAAAGTTCATATTTCTCAGTTTGAAGTGTTTACAGTAATAGGAACGATATGCAAATATTTAAATTCTGCATCAATCTGTTTATAATGTAACTACTTAAACTCCATTATAAATTACTTATTATACAAAGAAAAATAACAAAATTAACCCAGTTTTTAATCTAATATAAAACAAAGCTAATTCATATTTCACCTTTTCCCCCCTTTCTAAATTGAGTACATCTCCGTTATGTCTGTGTCTTTCATGTCTTGGAATTGTGTTGTTTCCTGAATGCATGAGCTTTGCTTGTAAGCGGTAAATATACTTCACAAGATGACAAAGTACAGGAAGTTTCATAAAACTTATGTTACCAGATAATGATAATGTTAATGTTTCCCTCATGGGTGTCAAACATGTATACCATACTACTCTTAAATTAGCTTAAATGATCTTCAATGGCTATATCATTTTCTCATACTTATACTTATATTGTTTAGTCTAACCTTTTGTGGTTGGCAGTTTTGCTTCCTGCCTTTATGTAATTATCATGTACACAGCTATCAGCTTCCATGAAGATATGATAAGAAAAAAAAAATTGTAAAGCCTGTATAGTTTTTGGTTATCGGGTCCTTTGGAAATCTAAAAGCATAGAAGTAATTTGTTCAATATGATAACAAAACAAAAAAACAAAACAAACAAACAAAAACAAAACAAATATATATATATAGTAAATATGGACTGGAGAGGAGGGCTATGGTAGAAAATGATTTATTGACTATTGTCAACGACAGGCAGCGATAATGCATGAATACCCTGGAGGTAACAACAGTCTTCACGAGGGGCATTTAATTTTCCACTATGGTTGAGTCTGCAGTACATATTTAATATATGAATCAGCCAAGAAAATAAGTGAGGCAAGGTTGGATAGTAAATACAACTTTATATATTTTGTTTAAATATAGCTGATACAGCACACGGAAATAAATATTGATTTATATATTTTGTTTATAACATAAAAACAGACATTTAGCATGGTTGAAGTCTGGGTGGTTTGAATTTGTTTCCTTCAGAAAAACAAATATATATTTTGCGATTAAATTATGTATTAGCGTTCCCATTTAATAACTCTGTAATTAAGAACACTCATGTCTGACATTAATAAATTAATGTACCATAAAAATTAAATAAATGACTATGGGGTCATCTGTTATTTAGTATAGCCCAGTCCAACCCCTTACATTATAAATTAATGTATCTTTTAATTTAGTAAGGGAGGCAAAGGTGCTGCTAAATAACAATAAATATCCCAAGAATAACAGCGTTGGTAAATGTAATAACTATGGGAATGATTGTTTTGGAACATATTATAATTGTAGGTTCTCTGTATAGACGGACATGGAGCGTCATTATATTAGCACTATTTTCCCCTGAAAGTACAACACTGATTAAATTAATAAATAATGAAATAAGCAACTCAGGAATTAAATTCAGTGACTTCTACCTGTAGTTGTGTTTCATTAACAAAAGTTTGTATCTTCAATGACAACGGGGTGTCACTACAATGGCAATGTAATTGCAACACAAGGGTGACTATAATGGTATGAACCATTGATAGAATGTTACTACAGTGGTGACATTTCATATTTGGACTTAAAGTACCAAAAAAAGTACAATACAAGATGTTTAGTAATGTAACAACACAATGTTTGTTCCAGATTTGACAGGGTAATGAAGAGATTTAAAGATGTTTTTCTTATTAGCAATCACAACATTATCACTGGCCTCCCTTTTATCTGTGGATGCTCTTGTAGGCCTTTGCTTGCTTTTTAATATTTCAGTTTTGAATATTCGTATATTCTACAGAGTGTAAACGGGCCGTCACTTATTGTCGTCCGTTGCCCCTTTAAAAACAGACCCGGCACACAGAAATTGATTTTTACAGCGCGGTTGCGCTAATTTTTAATAAACAAAATAAACAAAAATGAAACCAAAACCTACCTCCGTTTTGGAGTGCTCACTACACAACAGGAACCTAACTAATAAGCCGGACAGCTAAGCTGTTTACCAGCTAAAAACAAAACACACACAGTTACTTTTTTTTTTTCCTCAATACGATTGCCTACACCAACAATCGGGCTTCTTACTTCATGGCAGCCCCGAACAGACTGGCTGTCTTTCTCTTAAACCCTGCACCTGGCTCTAATTTACAATTAACCAGGTGTGGGTGATAATTAAACTAATAAAACAATTAAACAATGAACAAACAATTACAGTTCTGGCAGGGAGGATTTTAACCCTCTCCCTGCTGTATTACACATCCTTCCCCTTGTGTGCAACACACCGGCCATTCCAAGGCCACCCCCCTCCCTTAAAACACAACCACCCTCCTTCACGTCCCATCTTTGTCCTCTTCCTCGGGCAAACTTGAGGGAGGGTTGTTTCCTCTTCCGGCGGTGCCAGGTAGTGACCGTGAACCGGCGATAAGGGACCCCACCGGGTTGACTGGGGCGACCGATGCGACGGCCTGGGAACCTTTGGCTGCAGCAGCGGGCAGAGGTCTGCCACTGGGGACCAGCGCAGCGATGTCCGATCACCCAGGGGGAGCCCAAGCGACGTCTGGGAGCAGCGCAGCGATGTCTTGGTGCTTGGGGAGAGTGGAGCAGGGTTCCAGTGAAGGAACTGTGGCCGGTGGTGCAGACTCCTGGGCTCCAGGTCTAGCTGAGGGAGGTCTAGGCAAACCGGCAGGGTGTCCAGGAGCAAGGGGCAAGGGACCGTTCCTGGCAGCGCAGGACTGGATCGCTGGGGTGGTGGTTGGGGCTGTGGTGGAGGTGAGCTCCTCACGTCCTTCCCCTTGTCTGTAGCTAGCGGCGGTACCTCTCTCTCCGTCGGCTGTCCCTCTCGCTCTGCCAGCTGCCCATCCTGCTCCTCTGCAGGCGACGGCTCCACCTTCTCTGGCTCAGGAGACCACAACAGTTCCTCCTTGTCCTGCTCAGGAGACAGCGGTGCTTCCGGCACTCCAGATTCCCGTGCACTTTTCACCCATCTCTGGAACATGAGCTCTATCTCTGTAGGCTCTGGATCCGGGAGCCCCCTCTCTGCTCTCCACTTCCTGTTGCTCTCTTGCATAGCAGCAGTATTCCTATTGATCTGTTCGATCAATGCCTTTAAATCATTATCCATTTCTGGGTCTCTAGGGGCGCCCACACACGCTGCCACCAAATGTAAACGGGCCGTCACTTATTGTTGTCCGTTGCCCCTTTAAAAACAGACCCGGCACACAGAAATTGATTTTTACAGCGCGGTTGCACTCATTTTTAATAAACAAAATAAACAAAAATGAAACCAAAACCTACCTCCGTTTTGGAGTGCTCACTACTCAACAGGAACCTAACTAATAAGCCGGACAGCTAAGCTGTTTACCGGCTAAAAACAAAACAATTACAGTTCTGGCAGGGAAGATTTTAACCCTCTCCCTGCTGTATTACAAGAGTAAAAGTTGATTACAAAAGCACTTCCTTTGCTGCAGCACAGTTTTGCTCCCATGGTCTGTCTGAAATGAGGTGACCTACAGTACTACACAGCAAGTGTATAGCAGGGAGTTTGTTTTCATTTTGTCCTTAAAAACTATATCCTAAATTAAAGTATAAAAATGTTAATAAGAGGTAGGGAAATTGACTCATTTGTATCTGGTTCTTGTATCATAAAACAATAATTGTCCAAAACAACTAGTGAGGCTGCTTATGAGTCTCTGTTGTGAGTTATGATATACTTGGCTGACCATGTAAGCTTAAAGTGATAACAGTATGGGGAGCAGCAATATAACAGTGATGATCCTATTGTAGTCAGTGCTCTGTACTTTTATTTACAAATTTAACTGACATTGTTACAAAAGCCCTTAAAATGTTACAGTAAAGGTAAGCTGTATTAAAATCATCATTCGTAGCCCCTTGCATGGATATTTTATTAGTTTGCTGGATTTAATGATGGCTTATACAAGCCTACTGGTAAATTGCATGTGAATTTTTGTTTTATAGGATACAAATTCCATGTTTGAATTGCTATCATGAATATTATTAAAAGTAATGTGGGCTTTTTAATAATTTCATTTAACTCCTAATGAAACTTAAGGTATTTATTTATTTATTTATTTATTTATTTTTAGATATCTTTGAAAACTGATTACACATCTTATTCTTACTGCATAGCTGTCAAATAATCAAAATGTTATATGAACAGAAATATACTATCCAGAGAGCACAACTGCATGTTCACCACAAGAGGGAGCTAGCAACCCATCCTTTAGTTTGGCCCCCAGTATTTCTGGCACTACAGAAAGATGTATTTAGTAGTTTTGCCTGATATCTGGTACAGTAAATAATTTGATTATCTAAACCCCTTTTGGTTTTACATTTTCCCATCTGGCTTCACTCTCTTAAACCCATACTTCAGTCTTTTGGCAGGTAGTAAAGTATGTCAGGCCTGTTTACAAAATCACTTTGCAACTAAGCAACTTTTCTTGGTCTTAAGAAAGTGAACACAAAGCATATCAAATAAAAAGCTCATTTATCAGTGATTTAGTAGAAACAACTAAATACTGAATATTGGATATACTTGTGAAATGCAGACTTGTATATGCCACCCATAAAGATACAGTCCCTAACCTTGAGGTCTAAGAGCAGCCTTTCTAATGGTATTACATGTAAAAGATATACTTCAAAGTAATAATGCACAATTAATTACGGCACTATAATGGATTCCTCAGCTATGACTATTTGCAAAATAATGCATATCAAAGTTTATATTTTGAAACAGAGATGCAGTAAAATGGGATGTCAATGAGTTGATGTGCATACTAGTAAAGTACACACAAAAACAAAGATAAATGTGCATTTATACAAACATATACATTCCTGGTCGTGTGAAATACATGATTTAAAAAGAGATTTTGTTTTAATTTTTTTTGTAAAACACCCCCATAAAAGTGCCTGGAAATAATTTGTATTTAAACAACAAATTAAAAGTAGTCTTTACACCACTTAAAGTCAAAGGAGAGCAATTGTTACGATTTCTCACTAAACATTTCTCTCCAGGTTGTCCAGTATATGTACAGTGCTGACTGTGTATGGTAAATTGAAAAACATTATAACTAGTATCTCAGAAAGATAAAAGAAAAGCAAATCAGAGCTGGCTGTGTTGTTTGTACATAAATAAGCCTAAAGAGTTAAACAGAGTCGAGGTGAAAGCTACTGGAGTTCCACAGAGGGTGGTGTAATGTGTCGGGTTAGCTTGCTGTCCTCCTCCCACAGTCTATAGTGCTTGTATATAAACCCCTGCCTTTGCAGACCCCACTTCTATGTCTCCTTTTTTGTCCAGTCAGGACCAGCAGGGAGAATAAAGATGAAGCTTCTCTTTACAGCCGCTTTCACCATTTTCATCTTGTCTGCCTTGGACCAGGCAGACTCTTCTGCCTATGACAAGATATTGACCCACAGCCGAATTAGAGCAAAGAATGAGGGGTAAGAGGTGATGAAATAATACAAAAAGTTATGAGAGAAGTTCTGGGCATGGTTGCCTTCTTAAGAACACAGGAAGGATTATTATGGATTAATACTGAAGAAAAAACAACCTAAATTGGCTTTTTAGTGCATTCAACTAAATTGAAATATATGTTAAAGATTACATTTGGATAATTGTGAACTTACATGACAAGTTATTTTATCAATGTGGTGATGCTTTTACAATAAATTGGCTAAATGAAATAGTAATACGATTATTTACGTACATTTAAATAATGTATCCATGTTTACAAATAGTAAATTCAATAATACCATTTAACCAAAAACTTTTGTTAGGTTTACAGAAGCTATCTTTTTTTTTTTTATCAGCCCAAATGTCTGTACTCTTCAGCAAGTTATGGGAACCAAAAAGAAATACTTCAGTACCTGCAAAAACTGGTATAGGGGAACAATCTGCGGAAAGAAGGCGTAAGTTTTTTTTTTTTTTTTTAATGTATTGTATCTTCAAATGTCAATGTTTTTGGACAAGTCAAGACAGTGCTGCGGTATTCTTGAGAAAACATGATCTGTCTACTTTTGTCTTGTACCTGAAGTGGAAAAAATGTCCAAACCAGGGCTGCAGACAAATCCTGTGTGTGAGAGCCTGAGCAGGCGTGTTCTTACAAGTGTCTTCTGTTGGGGGAATGACCCTATCTACATCAATAGATTTATTCTTATTTGTTTTAAATTACGGAAGAAAATATTGATAATGCACTGAATGTGAGTTTATTGATAAACTGATAAAGGCATTGGCCAAAACGTTTGTCTACTTGCCTTGTCTCTTATAGTTTATCTCAAGTGTAATATGTTGCAATAAACTACTATTGCGTGTCATTTAAATCTAGTTATTTCTCCCAGTACAACAGAATATAGCCTTCTCCAAAATGTGCCACATTGTGCTTAATATATTGGTTTTCTAAGTATCTCGGCATACAATAACTCAAACAGCAGCAATTACAGCTTAAGACCACATCTAAGACCACCCAGATCCTTTTCACTTTTGCCTAAAGCAACCTTTGAGTGGAAGCACTTATTCTTTATCCATTGTGGTCTGGATTACAACCAAGGCTCCATTGGTGAAAGTCTGTCCTATTTTTAAGCAGCAATATATTATGCTTTAAAACAGTCCTAGACATTCTTGAAGCCAAACTTACCTAAAAAAAGAATGTTTCTCTTGAAACTACACTGGTGTAGACTAGAGTGTGAGGGCAAGAGATTTTTTTATTTAGCACCTGCAGCTTGGGAACTCCTTTTAAGTTTTTAAATTGAATGTAAAATGGAAAAATATTAACCCATAACTCTTATACAAACACAGAAAAAAGTAATCAGGAAACTGTTCAGAAAATATTAGGGTTGCAATGTGTGCAACTTAAATGAACTGGGTTTCACAACTGATTATATACAGTGGTTATAAATTCTGGGGGTTTCAAGCGTATTTTACAAGGTCTGCAGAGTTCACTGATCTATCAAAGAGATGTGCATGGAATGTTAGCTTTAGGGGTCCACTACCTGACAACCCTGACGGTTTAATACAAAAAAGGCGAACAGGCTTCAGCTTGGCGCTGCATTCAGTCTTTAACCAGAGTCATGCTTCATTTTCACATTAATGTTAAAGTGGGTCTACGTGAGTTGTATGGAACCTGCCAGGAAACCCCTTTTAGAAATAGAATCTGTTCATGGAAGAGTATTGAAGAGCCATCAAAAGGCCTTCTTGTACAGAAGGCAGCTTTGTAGTTGTGATTGTGGGTTGCTGCTGTTGTGCATTGTTAAAGTTGAAAGGGTTTTAAAACTTGATGCACATTATAAGAAAAATATGATAATAGCACTCTCTTTGAAACAAGGTCTTCAATCTCTTAGGGCTTATACTGGTCTGAAAGGGATGGTTAATAGTTAGAGATATTAAATGTATAAGTGAATAAATTAAGTCAATTAACTATTTTTAACATTTAACATGTCAATTAACATGTTCTGAAGGGTTTTAGTCTTAAGTAATTCCAAGGACAGCTTAGTATGTGCATTAACTGAATCTCCTAGTATTATGCATAGCTTTTTTATTCTAGTAATAGGTTTCCTTTTTAGCTTTGTACAACTGCATCTTACTCCAAAGAATCTTAAATTCTTTTGTTATCGAGGAACAATCACCAGAAACAATTTAAAGGTTATTTTATATTTACTTCTATGTGATCTGCAGAGCTATCATTTTAAAATGTTGCCCTTAGAATGTAATAATTTGTAATGAACTGGTTTTAAAAACACCTAGCAACTTTAATGTCAGCTCTCCTAATGGTTTTGTATAAAGAAGAAAGACTGCCAAAATATTATGTTTCTATAGACATCCAAATTATGTAAGATTAACAGATGTATAGGTTAGTAAGGTGCATGTAAAAACCTGTAAATTAATATTTGTGGTTACAGGAGCTAATATGTATCACAACATTACAGAAGCCATAAAGTTAGCACATAAGCTGTTTTACCACCTTCATTTGTCATTGGAGTTTGTCTGTGAAAACATTTTGATATGGGGATGTTCTTTAAATGACACCATTGAGTATAAGTATGGCATATGTTCACCTCTCTTTAGCCTCATTGCAGTGGCTAAACATTGAGCCATTCCATGACACTATTGATGCCTTCTGAAGCCAGAGCTCGTTTACACAGTTCTGGATGCTGGCCAATGTGTCCCATTTGGAGGCATGTCTGCACTTTTATTTTATTTTTAATAGCCCCCATTGCGGAAACATTTTGGCTCCAAGCCACTCCAGTTGCAGTTTACCAACAAGGGAACAATGGGATTGGTTGCTCACATGGAAGCTTGGCTAGGTTTTCATCCCAAGAGCCCCACTAAGTGGAAACATACTACATATTGAACTACATATAAAAAACTGGCCTCTCTGTCTCTTGGCAAGGGAAACATTGACTTATGCTGGTGTGCTGCCAGTACGGATAATTGACTTTGCATGAGTTTAAGTGTTCCATCTATTCCATTGGAGGGTGTTCTGCAGAGGGATTCCTATCCTATCTTTTAAATACTCGTGACTTAGCCCCACTACATGCATGGTTATTGTGCAGTTATATAGTACAGTAAAACATTGTTACAGTAAAACATTAACTTGGTATGGTTGTGTTGAAGTAAACAGGCATATGGATTGAAAAATATGACTGCATTTGTACTCACTAGGATTGAAAGTTATCGTTTAAATGAAATTGGAGAACAGGAAGCACAGGGAAATTATTAATATAAGGAGCTGCAGTCTAAACTAAATACCACATGACTTTTGAGTAATGGGTGTATTAATATGAGAGTTAAGCATTTTGTTAAAGTTATCTTGTTTTGTAATGCATGCCTGTCACAGAGTATAAATGTCTTATATGAAATACACATGATAGACCAGGAGAAACCTGTGCTTAATCGTCCATTTTAAATGAACTAATCAGCAACTGTTGATGAAAAAAGGTAGCAAGAAAGCTTATATAAGACAGACAATATATCCTCCTTGCAATATATCCGAGAGAAATGGTTAAAACCAAGTTATCTAAAAAGTCTAAACACTTGCGACCGTCAAAGATGGTAATGCTTAACAAAATGAGAGGTTTCTCTCATAATACATTTGAAATTTTGAAATTGGAAACACTTTACAGTGTCTCTGTGTATTTACATAGTAGTTACTTAGTAAATACAGAGTACTTACACAATTACAATGCTATTGTGCATGGTTACAGTGTACTTAATGTGTAACATTTTTTGCACTATATATGTAAGTACACAATTGTATCAGAAAAGGTTTAAGGCAGATTAAGTACATAAAAAGTGCATAAAAACATTGTAATTATGTGTAAGTCCACAGTAATTAGAGACACTTGATGTAAAGTGCTACCGTGAAATAATAAAAAAAAAGAATGCTGCAGAATTGAAACTGGGGAATTTTCTAAATGCTTGTATTTTGACCTGTTGAACACTCCTCAGCAACTTCTCTAACAACTGGGGAAATACACAGTTTAACTGCCTAATAGCTTTAGATGGCCGGATGGAATTCATCAGTGAATAGAATTACAAGTGAGCCAAAAATATGGCAGCACTCCTAAATGATTTTACCACAAGTATTAAAATACTAGCAGAAGTAAAGAGCATCCGTTTTTGACTGACAAAATCAGACACTCCCAAGAGCATGTTTTATTTCCACTTTGAAGATCAGAGACCAGCCGGCTACACTGTGATTAATCTGAGTCATTCTTCCCTATCATAAATACATCAAAGTATGCATCCACCTATTGAAGGGAAAATAGCGTGTGTTGCACTGGTTAAATTAAAACAGGTGATGTTCCTTTTATGCTCACCTGTGGCTCAGTATGTATAGTCAGGTTTAATTGTTTACAGTTGACAACCAAGCTTGACTTCAGAGATCTTGTTTAAATAAACATGCTGAGGAGTAACAATGTTTCTGTATTCATGTTATCAATTCTCCAGAGGCCTTACATTGTGTCAAGACTATTTCTGATTGCTGCAGGCTGGCCTTTGAACATCAAACACATCTATTTCTGATGATTTCTCCTGCAGAGAAGGATCCATAATAAATTCCCATGTTGCTCTTTTCCATGAGAATGGACTTCCTTTTCAACATGGAGATGGATGGTATCATGGGAATTTGCATCCCTTGATCCAAATCCAATAACCTAAAGAGTGCCCAGGGCTTGGATGATGGACACACATATTTTTAAAGAAGTTTTCATTCATCTATTTTAAATTCAATTCACTATTCACTTAATTAAATGTGAACAAATGTGACATGTATCTTGAAAAAATGTCATGGCAACAATGTCATAGGAGATTGTGTGTTAGTTCATACATATATTTTCATTACGTATTTGTTTGTTTTTTACTGTAACTATCTGTGGTAAAGCAAAGTGGAAACATGGTAAAGACATTGACATTAAAAAATACATTTTCCTACCAGGCTAAGAATTTCACAATATTTAGTTTCATACAGCTGCTATAAATGAGTGTTCTGAATGAAAACATGGTAAAGTATGGACTAGCACAGTAAACTGCAGATACCGTAGTATCAAAGAGGCGAAATGGCAAAAGACTGGTAAACGTGCACATTTACCATAGTTAACATTTATGAAGAGACTGGCTTGAGACTGGGGGGCTGGGGGCTGATCATGGACTGAGGTGAAAGTTGAGTTACAGCTTTCATTTGAGCCTACTCTAACAGGAAGGAAGGGTGTAATTGAATCTACATTATATAATCATTCTACTCAGGGCCTTTTTGTGCACAAAGCATTTCATTATTAAGGTTGTGCTACAGGTTTTCCTCCTAGTTGAACCAATGACTCTGATTTTATAATCCGACTCCCTTGTTATTTATACTATAAACTATGACATTTGAGAAATTATTATTATAATTAGGATCTATACATGTATTTACTCATAATCATTGGAAGCAACTGAAACATACAGATAGTAACTGGAAGGTTGTATTTGTACAGTATTTAATTACTTAGGTTGTGTTACAAGTTTTCCTATTTGTGTAAATGAACCAATCACTCATAATCCTACTCCATTTTTATTAATTGTTGTAGCAAATATATTATACTGAGCATCAAAAGAAATGAAGGCGCTGCTCTCTTGACAGATGTAGCATATTGTTTTTTTTCTGTGATATTGCTTTTATTCAAGCTTGCAATTCAACAGGTGAAATCACTCCATATCCAGTGTCCAATCAACTGTCTCACTAATTAGGTGATTAAGTGCATATGCTTCAGTCATAGTCACTCAAGCATGTCATGGTCAAGGATGAATGATCGAGTGATTAAAAAGAAACCAACCATTTATATACCTTATTTTTTTCAAAAATAAATGTGTTATAATAGTGATACGTTTCTTTTGAAGCTTGGTATATATAAAAGTGTATAACTCCTTTTCCTTCCTTTTTCTTCAACAGCACAGTGTTGTATGAATGCTGCCCTGGTTATATGAAACTTGAAGGCATGCGAGGCTGCCCTGCAGGTAGGTTTAAACTACCTAGGTGAAACAGTCAGCCATGGAAATCCTGGGGTTAAAGCTAGTGTGTGTGTGAGCATGTATTTTCATAACCAGAAATGTCATCTCTATTTAACATATCAATGTGAAATACAGAAGCTTCCCTTATCATTGTGTTTTGCACGTTTTCCTGCTTTTGAAGGGGTTTGTGTTATTGTTGTACTGCTTTTATTCCTCCTTTGATTGCCAGATTGGTGTATCATGCAAGTAGCTGTTTTCACTTTAAACTATGAATTTAGGGGTTAGTAAACTGATATAAGCACCATTCTTGAACTCTTTCTCCCATTTCAAAATGCTATCTCTAATATGCCTCTTTATTAATTCCAGTGGCTCCCATTGACAATGTTTATGGCACCCTGGGGCTTCTGAAGGCAATCTCAACCCAAAAATACTCTGATGTATCAAAACTGAGAGAGGAGATCGAAGGACATGGATCTTACACTTTCTTTGCACCAAGTAATGAGGCTTGGGATCTTTTGGATCCTGTGAGTAGTAGAGCTTCATATATACATAGACTAGTAGAAAAGACAGAATTTGCATGCATTGATATCATTTTTTTTATTATAACTTATATATAAATTGTATTAATAGTTAAACCAATACATTGACATCAACTGTTGACTATTTTAAGTTGAACCATTTTGATGGTAATAACTGGAATATGGAACATTTTAACTGTGGTACCTTGCAGTAGTATCCTGAAAGCTATCAGTTAATTATTACTACTTTCTTTGATTGCATGATGAAAATATATTCTGTGGTCACCCAAAGTATTTAACAGGATATAACAATGAGAGATTGTAAAATAATACCACACAAACAGAAGCAAGGTTCCTGTAATGCAAGCTAAAACTCATCCTTCTTTATTATAGGAGATGCGGAGTGCCCTAGTCAGCAATGTAAACATTGAGCTGTACAACGCTCTTCACTACCACATGTTGAACAAGAGAATGCTGACTAAAGATCTGAAGAATGGCATGACACTGAAATCCATGTACAATGATCTGGGCCTTTTAATTAACCACTACCCCAATGGGGTAGGTTTCAACTCAGGGGGATCGTGTGAAGGGATGTATTTCAAGTTGACTGGGGAATACATATTCTTCCTTTTCAAAAATAAGTGCACACTGTATTTATCAGCAACCTCGTGGTGGTGTGCCATGATACGGTCTAGAGATATGTTCTTTCAAGGGTGAATTTAATAAGCATGAAGACTTAACCAGCCTTGTGCACAAATACCTCAGATTGAGTACATTATGATCAAGATTGAAGCACCACATGTAACAACACAGCAAAGCACAGATCAATCATCTGTGAAGGCACTAGCCAAAATATTTACTTCACTTACTTCAGAATTCCTGATCCCTTAAAATTAATATTATCCTACTTTTCTACTTTTATTCTTACTAAAGTGTTGATCATTATAATAAGTTAACTTATAAAATAGATTTACTAACCTATAGAAATAATTTATGTTTCTTAAATTAAATCTCTCCATGTTTTAATATAACTACAGGTTGTTACAGTCAACTGTGCTAGGATCATCCACGGCAACCAGATTGCCACAAATGGTGTTGTTCACGTAATTGACCGTGTTGTCACTGCAGTTAGTAACACCATTCAAGATGTTATTGAAGTTGAAGATGACCTTTCCTCTCTCAGGGTAAGGATAAGATACATTTTTATCTGTAAAAGGAGAATTCATTAGGTGTGTGAATGCTAATTATAAACAGCAAAGATTTACATGAATCCTTTGCCAGCATGTTTGTGCTGAAGTTAATGGTAGTCATATGAAAGCTAGATATAGAAAATAATTTGACAATACATGAGATGTATTTTTGTGAGATGAACAGACTCGGACATGTTCCTCTTGTTGGATGTGAACAGGAACAGGTTTTTGGATCTGCTCATTGAGCAGGCCAGACTATCCGACTGAACAAGTAATGTTCCAGGGAAGAAAAGTAGAACGACTTCGCAAACCAGATTTCACAGGTCTGTCTCGTCTGTCTCAGGAAATTCCACCGTATTATCCTTCACGCCTTAGCATCCAAACCAGCAATTTTGACAACTAGGCAATGTATACATGTAGAGACAGTATGTACAAAAGCTTTCTTCTTTCACATAGGCTGCTGCTATTGCTTCTGGCATGCTGGAGACTCTTGGTAAACCTGGACATTACACCATTTTTGCTCCTACTAATGAAGCCTTTGAGAAGCTTCCTCGAGCTGTTCTGGAAAGGATCATGAGTGACAAAGTAGCCCTTCAAGGTAAAAAAAAAATTAAAAAAGAAAACCTTTGCTAATGTGATGTATGACATATCTTTGGGTCAACATTGGTGTGGGCTATGAACACAGCATTTCACTTTTTCCTGAGTTGGTCTGTCTAAATAACACACTAGACTACAGTAAACACATGTTTGTCAGACATAAGCTATCTACAAATGGCAAACGTAATTCCAACAAGTTCATTTTTTGAGTGATTGAGGGTGGTATCGTCTGTCATAAGTTGAACTGAATTTACACACAAAGTGTTAATTCTTTGAACTAGGTACTGTACTCTATCATACCACTGAATAATACAGCAATGATGGATCACTTTTTTGTTCTTCTCAGAAGAATGTTGCAACCAACGGATTATGTTAGCTCATTGAAGTTAGAGCTGTTCAAACTTTGTTCTACGTTAGTCATACAAAGTGACATAAAAGAACAAATATTCTGCAAGTCATCACATCAGCTTTCTAACATCTGTTTCAGAAAGTTAGACCATTGATGCATCTACAAGAGGCACACATGATTATTTAAGCCCACACTGTCTTTTGCAGAGAGTTCAGACAGTTTGCAAACATTATTCTACCCACAGATGGCAAAACATTGGATATCCAAAAATATTAAATCTAGTTTTTGTTCCTAAAGTATAAGCATTGGAAAAGCTTGGTCATTTACCATGAGAAACTGCACCTTTGAAGTGCATACTTGTGTACTGCACTTGCTGTAATGATAAACAACTTTGCTAAATTGAGTAAGATTTCAGATAAACAGTAAACTATATGTACTCTAAATATACAATAGAAATACAAAAACTGTTCTCCTTACAGTAAATTAACTTTTGAAACATTATTTTTCCAAGCCCTGCTGAAGTTCCACATCCTGGACTCTGTTCAGTGCTCTGAGGCTATAATGGGTGGTGAGTCATTCGAGACCCTGGAAGGCAGGAACATTGAGATTGGATGTGATGGCGAGAGCGTGACAATCAATGGTGTCAAGATGGTCAAGCGCAAGGACATTGTCACCACCAACGGTGTTATTCACTTAATTGACGCAGTTCTGATCCCTGATTCAGGTGAGTTACAGGCTGTAATTATAACCACTAACATTATTGTGGGAATGCTAGTATTTAATAAGGAAATGTCTTGAACGTTCACGAGACTGGACAAGGTTCTGGGATGGGAGCTAACTCCAGGAGGTGCAACCCAGTGCAGCCAGAACTTCAAGATGGGGTAGAATGCTTTGCTATCCCCCAGAGGGAGACTTCATCTCCGGTACCACAACAGGGCTGAAACAAAACAAAAAGGTTTACAGTAGAAACACCAAATACAACACAAATTCCACAGCACACACTGACTAAGCTATATTGTTATCTAAATTGCTTGTTGGTTTGCTGTGGACCTGCTTTATCAGGGGTGCAAATCATTTTGAAAATTGGTGCGAAACTGTTTTGAAAGTTGAGCCCCAGAGAGCCTGCTGGTGCTAAATTATCAAACCCCACCCTAAGCAAGCCCCCCTCACAATTTACCACATGGCATGAACCTTCTTTCATGTGTATGTGGGTTGGTCATGTGGGTAGTCCAGACCCAAGAGAAACTACAATCATCTATGGAGGCTAAGGAATAAAAATAAATAAATAAATAAATAAAATTAAACTTGTCTTCTGGCCCTAGAATTTAATGTTGCTGGTGCTATATGAGGTACCCTGGTGCTAGAATCTAGCACCCCTGTGTTTGCAGCCATGAAGTTACCATATGTAAAAGACCAGCTTTTAATACTTTTTTTAAATCCTATTTTTAAAAAAATAATTAACAGCCAATAAATACAAATAATGAAATCTATAAAATAAATAAACCAAAAGTAAAGCTTGCCAAAATATAAATTATATTGTGTTACAGTACTTAACATTTTGTTATTATTTGTTTTTAAGCTAAGCAGGTTCTGGAACTTACTGGCAGCACACAGACCACCTTCACAGACTTGGTTGCACAGCTGGGACTGGCTGCTGCAATGAGACCAGAGGGGGAATACACCTTGCTAGCGCCTTTCAATGGAGCCTTCTCTGGTAAGTGTCTACTTAACAACTTACCAAAAGCACATATTAATTATGATACCACATAGAAGCTTACACAAATATCAGTGTAAACTGAATCACATAAACACACAAGTACAGACACTCATACACTTAGATGTAATTAAACATTCCTCAATGTTGCATTAATTTAAAAACAGCAAATGATCTGTTTCATGTTTATTAAAAACAGATGGACAGACAAATACAACTTTGTTGGTCTGTTCAGTTTTTTGGCAGATGTTATGAGTCTGAAAAATTGTATTATTCAATGGATAATAAATGTTAATTAATCTACTAATTATCAAGCTTCTATTAATTACATAAGAACATAAGAAAGGTTACAAATGAGAGGCGGCCATTCAGCCCATCTTGCTTGTTTGGTTGTTAGTTGCTCATTGATCTCAGAATCTCATCAAGCAGCTTCTTAAAGGATCCCAGGATGTAATTCAACAACATTACTGGGGAGTTGGTTCCAGACTTTCACAATTCTCTGTGCAAAAAAGTGCCTCCTATTTTCTGTTCTGAATGCCCCTTTATCTAATCTCCATTTGTGACCCTTGGTCCTTGTTTCTTTTTTCAGGTCGAAAAAGTCCCCTTGGTCGACATTGTCAATACCTTTTAGAATTTTGAATGCTTGAATCAGATCGCCGTGTAGTCTTCTTTGTTCAACACTGAATAGATTCAATTCTTTTAGTCTGTCTGCATATGACATGCCTTTTAAACCAGGAATAATTCTGGTCACTCTTCTTTGCACTCTTTCTAGAGCAGCAATATCCTTTTTGTAACGAGGTGACCAGAACTGAACACAATATTCTAGATGAGGTCTTACTAATGTATTGTAAAATTTTAGCATTACTTCCCTTGATTTAAATTCAACATTTTTCACTATATATCCTAGCATTTTGTTGACTTTTTTAATAGCTTTCCCACATTGTCTAGATGAAGACATTTCTGAGTCAACATAAACTCCTAGATCGTTTTTAGATTCCTTCTTTAATTTCAGTATCTCCCATATGGTATTTATAATGGACATTTTTATTGCATGCATGCAGTACTTTTCTCTATTAAATGTCTTTTGCCATGTGTCTGCCCAGTTCTGAATGCTGTCTAGATCATTTTGAATGACCTTTGCTGCTGCAATGGTGTTTGCCACTCGTCCTATTTTTGTGTCGTCTGCAAATTTAACAAGTTTGCTTACTATACCACAATCTAAGTCATTAATGTAGATTAGAAATAGCAGAGGACCTAATACTGATTCCTGTGGTACTCCACTGGTTACCTCGCTCCATTTTGAGGCTTTCTGTTTTCTACATGTTAACCACTCCCCAATCCATATGCATGCATTTCCTTGAATCCCCACTGCGTTCAGTTTGAGAAAAAGTCTTCTGGAAATCTAAATAAACCATGTCATATGCTAGGCAATTATCCATTGTCGATGTTGCATCCTCAAGAAAACCAAGCAGGTTAGTTAAACACAATCTCCCTTTCTTACAACCATGCTGACTGTCTCCCAGGATACTGTTACCATATAGGTAATTTTCCATTTTGGATCATATTATAGTTTACATATAATAGAAGTCAGGCTTATGGTTCGGTTTTGTCTCCATTTTTGTGGATCGGTATTACGTTTGCAGTTCTCCAGTCTGTCAGTACACCCCCTGTCTCGAGACTGTTGCATGATCTTAGTTAGCAGTTTGTAAATAACTTCTTTCATTTCTTTGAGTACTATTGGGAGGATCTCATCTGGCCCAGGGAATTTGTTTATTTTAAGAACTCCTAGTCCCTTTATTATTTGTTTATTTAGCAGACGCCTTTATACAAGGGGACTCACAGAGACTAGGGTGTGTGAACTATGCATCAGCTGCATTGTCACTTACAACTACGTCTCACCCGAAAGACAGAGCACAAGTAGGTTACGTGACTTGCTCAGGGTCACACAATGAGTCAGTGGCTTAGGTGGGATTTGAACAGGGGACCTCCTGGTTACAAGCCCTTTTCTTTAACAACTGGACCACACAGCCTCCTCTGCCTCTACTATGCTAATGTTATTTAAAACTGGATAGGTCAACATGTGGTGCATTTTGTCTGTATCCTCCTTTGTAAAAACTTGTGATTTGAAGTTTTATCCCCCTTGGCAATGTTCATTTCTATCTTTCTCTTGGCCTTTCTAACTTCCTTTTTGTAAACCTTAGCTTTAGTTGTTCAAATGAGACCATGTTGTGATCTCAGTTTGACAATGGTTTTCTGACCTCTGTTTTAGTTATTCTGTCTTTGTTATTTGAAAAGACTAAATCAAGGTGCCCCCCCCCCCCTAGTTGGTGCCTTGACAAATTGCATTAGGAAACAGTCTTTTGTCATTTCTACCATTTCAATTTCGGCTGTCGTGCTCCCCACCGGGTTTTCCCATTTTATATGGGGGAAGTTGAAATCCTCCATTAGTATGGCTTCTCCTTTGCTACATGCATTTCTAATGTCATTGTATAACAGAATATTTTGCTCTGTGTCTGAATTTGGCAGTCTATTATTCTGCCCTTTTAATTTTTGTCCATTATTCTGACCCATATTGATTCTGCATTGTTTTTAACACCTGGGCTTCAAGATTGTTTTTGATGTATAGTGCTACCCTGCTGCATCTTCTGTCCTGCCTGTCTTTCCTATACAGTGTATACCCACTAATATTATATTCGTCTTCATCACTCTTGGATAGCCAAGTTTCTGTAACATCTATCACATCGTAGTTACTTGTAGTACAGTAGCTTCAAGTTCTAACATTTTGTTTTTTGAGACTTCTAGTATTTAGATAAATACATTTAATGCTATCTTACCTGAGTTGTTGCCCTTGTTTTGATGTAGTCTCCCTTCTGTTTTTTTTTTTGATTTCTCTCCCCCTTCTAGTTTAAATGCTTCTGAACATCCTCGAGGATCCTTTCTCTGAGTAGATTGGTTCCCTTTTTATTTAAGTGCAGTCCGTCCCGCCTATATAGATAGTCCTTGCTGTAGAATGTGGTCCAATGTTCAAGGAAGGTTGAAGCTTTCCTGTGTGCACCACGATTTCAGCCATGCATTTAGATTATTTATTTCCAGCTGTCCGTATGGTCCTTTACAAGGTGCCGGCAGTATCCCAGAAAATACCACAGTTTTGGTCTTGTCTTTTAATTTCCTTCCTACCTCTCTGAATTTGTTTTGCAGGAATTTGGTCTGTCTCTTCCAAAGTTTAGTTTGTTAGAATTGTGGACATCAAAAACAGAACTGTGAATATCAAAAAATAAGGATTAAATGTTAAAACCACTTGTCATATTTAGCAAGCCGTTTTAACATTTAATCCTTAATTATTGATATCAACAATTGTATTTTTGATATCAACAATTCTATTTCTGATATCAACAATTCTATACTTTACATAAAAAATACAATTTTGGATATGAGTAATTGTGTCGTATTTTTGATATCGGAAATAGAATTGTTGCTATCAAAAACTGAATTGTTGATATCAGAAATAGAATAGTTGATATCAAAATAAAAGGTACTATTTTTGGTATCAACAATTGTATTTTTGATATCCACAATTCTATTTCCCATATCAACAATTCTATTTTTGATATCAAAAAATAACATTGAGAATTGTTGATATCAAAAATAGAATTGCTGATATCAGCAAAACATTACTGATATCAGTATTAAAATTGCTGATATCAGCAATTGAGGATTAAATGTTAAAATGGCTTCCACACGCTGCTGCTGTTTGGAATGCCTTGCTTTTGTGTGTGTACCTGTGCGTGCTTTGTTAGCTCCGCCCCCTTTATCTCAGAATGGTGCCGAGTTTGAATCTGAAAGTAATCAGCTGGCCTGGGTTTCAGCTTGTTATCAGAGAAAGACACGCAGCTGTTAGAATTTAAGCTGCAGTAATTTCCCAATGTACTACATTTTCTGATTAAATCAGTTAAAGATTTAATTTCTCTTTACTGCTTCTAAACTGCTCTGCACTTTTCCACGAAGCACTTCTCCCACACTGCTGCTCTCGACGCTGCCACTGTTTGGAATTACGTATTTATTTAGGTCGGAGAAAACAACACATTTTATTTAAAAGTCAGGAAGTGGCTGGAAAATGACTTACTTTATGCAACATCTGCAGTTTTGTAAACATGTTCCATCATAATTATATTGATAATGCAGGCAGGCGTGGCTCCAGAAATCTTTCACACGGTACGCACAACTGAACCACACCAACATCCTATCTCATGTCTACAACAACTCTGTCACCATGCTGTAAAGTGTTTCAGCCAATCAGAGTGCTGCATTTTGTTCATTCCTCAGTTTCCCTTTCTAAAAATGAATAAACACAGCGTGCTGCCATCGAGACAGAACAGCAACTACAGTGACAGCCAAATAGTCCACAACAACACTAAAAGCTACAAACAAACCTATTTGAAATACAGACTTAAACTAGGTGGAAAACTAGCTCAATTTTATGCTGGTTCCATTTCTGATCATTTTACTCTCATAATCACTACAACTAATCATTACTCATCCCCTAAGCATGGCATATAAACATAAACCTTTTTTGTTGTTGTTGTTACAAGTGACAAAACAGGCAGTTCAAACAATAATAATAATAATAATAATAATAATAATAATAATAATATAAGGAATAAACTCTCTTAGCAAGATAAATGATGAAACTGAAGTATCCATGTCACCAGAAGCCCAAGATACAATTACAGGCTTTTTATTGCACACTTTGGTGTATTTGTTATAATTAATTGTAGCCGTTTACAATAGCTTGAAAAAGTAGCACATGGCCATTTCCCTTGCCTTGTTTTTTGTAATGCTTTTGTTTTTCCACTAAACTTTCTTTTGTTTTAGTGAAGTCTGTTTGATTACTGTAGTAAATTGAACTTTCATATTTGTGTTGCGTTAAATACCTGTCTTTGCTTCCCAGTTGTAGAGTTGCTGAACTGGTATTTGATGAATTTTCCTGTACTCAATTTTCTTCCAGTTATGCTTTTACTAAAAGTTTTACTAAATTTATATCAGTCTTTTCTTGTGGCAGCATTTTCCTGATTTTCAACAAACAAGTCTCTGTTTTCATCAGTAACATTTTGAAATCTGGTTGTCATTTTCATTAACTGCCAGTTTGTGTGATGTTGTGAAGTCACCTTGGGTCTGGGAGTAACTCACCTTCTAATTTTAACACTGAGAGAGTAAAAAGTCTTTTCAAGGGGTAAAATTCAACATTACCTTTAAGTCATGAGTAATCTTGATAAATACTGTACAATCTTTACTGGTAATGGGGTAGGCATTAAAAAAGACCCTTCCATTTTACCTGCAATGTTAGTTTGAACTACTGTGCAAAAACCTGGTATTAAAATAAAGCAGAGAAACAGAGCAAATATATGAAGATAAGCACAGAAACAGAACTTATATTTTAACATTAAATTCGTAAACTCAGTGAATGTGTTAAAACTTCAATATAAAGCTATACAGATAAATAAAATAAGGAAATGCATAAGTAAGTTATAAAACAGTTTGTTTAATATTATAGGCACCATTTTTTTAGCGGTTGCCTCTGACGATGGTTCCAGTTGGATTTGTATCTGGGGTGTTTACACTTCAACCTGTGTAGCTTCAAATTGTTTATTCTTACTGTGATTGGCTGCAAAGACCACAGGGCGAGCCAGAGATTGGATAATGTTTTGTTGGACGGGTTTTTATTGTGTAGTGTCCTAGTAACTGAAGACATTGTATTTTGGGAGATGTATTAAAATTGATTGTGTATTTGGGATTTTTTAAAGCGTAAAAACGGCAGGTACGCATCTTATCTGGACCGCTGCATGCAAGTCCACACCAATGAAATTTTGCAAATCAAAGGCACGCACATTGTGTAACTTGCATATGGCTGTGGGTGCTAATGCAGTGGTCAAATTATCAATAGTTTCTTTAAAAACGATATTGTAATAAAAATTATAGTGTCAGTATAGTAGTCAAATAAAGTGTTTCTGTTGAGTTTAAGTACTTTGATATTTGATTGGTAGATGAAGTGATGACCATGGACCAGAGAAGCCTTAGACTACTTCTGGAGAATCATATTCTGAAGCTTAAAATTGTCTTGAGTCAACTATACAACGGACAGCGTCTAGAGACCCTTGGAGGAAAGTTTCTTAGGGTGTTTATCTACCGAACAGTAAGTAACATACTACTTCCCTTACTAAACGTCTTCTAGTTAGAATTTACAGTATATGGCTTGTTTCATAGACCCTGATTAGCACTAATGTTGGATAGCTAATGTTACTTTAGGTAAGGTAGTCAATCCATCGGAGTGCTTATCAGGTTGTGTGATACAAGCCAATAGTTTTAGCATGCAAAGGGATTTTTTTGGTGCTGACACCCAACAAACCATGGGAAAAACTGGTTATCGGGGCCTCTGTTGAAGCCCATATGTGCATATCATTTGGATAATTCGCTATAAACAGCTGTAAAATTGATATACCGCAAGCAATTTTTATGCCAGCCCTTTATTTTAGTTTAGTTGTTAGGTTGCCCATTTACTTGCTACAATGTCTTTCCAACAGGCTGTCTGTATCGAGAATTCTTGCATGGTGAGAGGCAGCAAAGAAGGAAGAAATGGCGCCATCCACTTTCTGAGGAGTATTATTAGGCCAGCAGAAAAGTCTATGATGGAAATCCTGAGTGAAGATGATCGATTCAGGTAACTGTTTCTGTAATAAGACAGATCACAAAATGGAGGCAAAGACTGATAAATAATGTAAATTACAACAACAATAACAGTTATTCCAATTGGAATTCAAGTGTATATAAATGTGACTGTTTAACTTTGGTTGATCAATAGATATGTAGAGTAATACATTATCTTTTTTTAACATACATGCCGTGATTTCTTGTAAATTACAGCAAATTGTCTTTAAGGTCTATGTGTTCGAAATATGCATTGACTTGTGGTTTATAGTGGATAATTCGAATGGCCGCAGGTCATATTTAATCTCTGGATAATAACATATACACTACAATGTGTTAAGAACATACATACTGTATGCTGACATGTTTTTTTTTTTATTCATTTTTTAATTATTTTAGCATGTTCCTGACGCTGATAGAAGCTGCAGGATTGACTGAGATTCTCTCACAAGATGGAGATTGGACACTTTTTGCACCAACCAACGATGCCTTTGATGGTCTGAGTGAGGAGGAGATGGAAATTCTCACAAGTATGTGTTGAAAATTTTAAAATTCAATTAAAAAACACCTTTCCAACTGCCCATTTCTTTAGAAGCCATTACAACCGAAAAAGTTACAGTCCAACACCTTATTTATGAGACACCTAGTTATGAGACCATTAACTAGAAAAAAAAAATGAAATTGTCAACAAACTACAATGATGTACTTTACAGTATATATAATTTGCCACTGCCTTATTCTAAATGCAGTATGTTTCACAACTCAAGAATTTCTCATCTCTTCTGAACAGGTGATCCAATGGCTCTGAGAACCATTCTGCTGTATCATCTTAGCAATGGTGTCTTCATTGGTGGTGGGATGGAAGGTGGTGTCACAAACCTTTTGAAATCTATCCAAGGCAGCAACTTAATGGTGAAAGAAGTAAGTCATACTCAGTTGCATTATCCAGCTCTCATATATTATGCTCATTATAAGGCAAAGTCAGGTTTCACTCAAACAATACATTTAGTTGAAGAGACATTTATTAGTTATATGCATGCAAGTCCAGTCATGTTGTTGTATAGATGTTAGGTAAACAGCCATTATAACCACCAATCCGTAACTGAGTTATAGCCAAGTCATATGATTTATTTGAATGAAAGGGACAAAAATAAATACACAACCAAACACAGGCATCTTGTTGTGTTAATGGCATGGCCTTTTGACATTCATCCATCATGAAGGCCTACTCAATGATGCCAATATTTCTTTCTCACTTTGCTGTGTAGTACTTCATTCTCGTGGTTTTAGACTTTGAACTTTGTCTCTCCTCCACCTAAGAAATAAAATGACTGTGCAGTTGTAACGGTCAAAACAGATGTTCAGATGAAAAGTCAACCAGAATACCCTATTTAACTTAATTTCAAAAGAAAATTGATTTAGAAGTGCAATGTTTTTGGTCTTATTAGCGATTTAACAACATACAAGAACTGCCCAATACCCCCTATTCATTTTTAATTTTTTTTTTGTAAAAAAAAGAAGCACCAAGCAAGCATAGAATCAACTTGGTCTATAGCTTATATTTGTAACATTCTTCATTTTAAATTGCTGAATTTCTTGTGAAATGCAAAATGTTTTTTATTCTATAAATAATCCCTACAATATTATTTAAAAAACCAGCCTGTCTGACATTAGTTAATCTCTTGCCTTTAGTCAATTGCTGTTATGAAGACTGTGTAACTCATAAAATTGACTTCCTCTTGACTTTTTTTAACTTCAGTGTGTCTGTAAAACAACACATTTATTGTCTTAGAATCAGTTAAAGATTGTCTGTGTTTAGAATTCCCATGACCAGTGACCTCTAGCCACTGAACTGCAGGAAATGACTGTAGCATGATGGAATTTCCACTCCTAATTTACGATAATGCATGAAACAGCAAATTATTATTAGCTGTAAAATATTCTGTAGTTTAAAACTGCATAGTGCTTAATTAAAGTTTTACTATTCTACAATATGAATGTCAAATGAACAGAGAAAAAATTGTTTATATTTTGTGTAGATAATAAATAAAAAATCTTTTTGTTCAGATCAACAACACAATTGTGGTGAACGAAGTAAAGGTAGCTAAAAATGATGTCATGGCAACCAATGGTGTAATTCATGTTGTTAATTCGATGCTGTATCCAGCAGGTAATATTTTATTATTATTATTATTATTATTATTATTATTATTATTATTATTATTATTATTATTAAGCAAAACTATTTTACTAAAGCTAAAAAAAGGATGAGCTAGTAGCAAATTATTTTTATTAAACATAAAAAATGTAATGACATTTTGACTTTCTTTTCTTCAAGTTATAATCCTCTACTTACAGCCATATAAAATGCTGCAACTAAGTTCACCATTAGCTACATATACATTGTTAGAAGAGTTGAGGTTTGTGTGAAAATGTTATTGTTTTTGCCTTTGGCTGAATAACTATGTAATAGGGCCTAATAAAACTTGATATCACTATTAAAGAATACTGTTTACTTAAGGGCTTATGAGGCTAAAATGTCTAGGTTTTGATTATAACAGCATCTTTAAAAGCTAAACCTTATGCTTTATATGGGACATATCATGTATTTTCTTTCTAATGAAATTTAATAGATATCCCTGTTGGAAATGATCAACTTCTGATTCTCCTTAAGAAGCTGATTAAGTACATTCAGATCAAGGTAAGAGGTGGTTGAAACCTTGTTTACAAATATATTGTGCAGAACATAAGAACTTGAAAAGACGATTAAACCACTGATATAACTATTATCAGAGCATTGCACTGCAACCTAACATAACAGTGAAGTACCTCTATCCTTCTGTGACATGGTAGCCTCACGGATGTTACTTGGCAGTGAGAGAGACTCAGACACAGAACGCTTGCAGTTTAACATGCTAATGTGCACTTTTAATTCACAAATAAGATGGTACAAGATGGTACAGGACCAAAACAAAAGGTTCTACGAAAAGTCATGAACGTAAGCACAGGACAACACAGCATGGCACAGGACGGTACGGCATGAGAAAAGTTGTTTAATTTAAGAGAAAATAGTTCAAATGAATGTGGCTATTGGACAAGCCCTTACCATTTGACTATGGGAACAATTGTTTAAGGCAAAATAGTTCAAATTAATCAGTGTTTGTGAATGGCTTAAGCCTATCTCATGCTTATATTTACAGACCAGCTGATTCTACATTGTTATCTGCATTTATTTATAGAGACCATCTTGCCTCTATAGTCAACCATGCTCCCTCCTTATAAGTAAAATTAATTTATGTGAGGAAGCCAACCTGAATTTGTCCCTTTGGGATGATATCTTCTGTTTCATTGATTTTTTAGCGTTACTTCCTGTACCTAGATCCGTCATGCATCCTCTCTAAAGGAAATGCATTTGCGCGTTTATATGTAAAGGCAACAAGAAAACAATAGAATTATATAATATAAACAACCGACTTAGCTTAAACATTTCAGCTTCACTGCAAATAGTTCTGAAGTGGCTGCTTCATCAATGGCAGTTTAGTATGTTATGATAGCCAACACAAGCAGTTCCAGCTATTTGCTTATTTACCCACCCAACCCACAAGCATACAGATTATATTATTTGGGATGCCATTCTTTAAAAAAAACATTTATTGTTCATAGGATATATGTTGTTTATGCATACAAGTCTAAACGTGTTTCTTTCTTTCATTTCAGTATGTTCAGGGATACAGATACAAAGAAATTCCAATGACTTTCTTCAGTAAGTAAATTATCTATTAAAATGTAAAACTAATCTTATTTTCATTTGAAATAGGTCAACAGTTTAGTTTTTGCTGCAGTAGATCAAATACATATATTCCTGACAATAGCCCTACAAACCAAATGGTTACATATATTGCCTGAACATGTTATCACTAGGAAATACAACAGCATTTTCAAGTAGAACAACAATAACAGTACAGACAGTTTATCTCTTAAATAAGCAAGAATGAATCAGCTGCTGGTTTAACAAGATTAACCTAATCTTGCTTTTATAAAGACCCCTTAAGCTTCAGGACTCCAATTTCAGATTTGTGCACACCCTGAAAAGTTGAGATAAAATACAGTATGGCTTCCTATATTTGTCTCCTTTATTAAATATGTTCAGCAACAATATATTGTACAAATATACAGCATACTATACCTTTTTGACATTTATTTATCCAAATTGTAATATGCCATTTGAATTCCCATTGAAAGTGACTAGCTGAGAGATTCCATTTGTCATATTTTTTCAATACAGTATTTTTAAATATGCCCAGTTCTAAACATACTGTAGTTTGTTGGCTTTTCATTGAAATGCATTCTTAATTTAATTCATAGCGAGATTTATTACAACTGAGATCAAAACAGTGCCTGAGATTAAAGTCATTGGAGGAGGGAGTACCCATACCATTACCAGAGTCATTCAAGGAGGTAATTATTTCAATATACACTTTATTCAGTATTATCATTCATAGGTTTATGTGTGTAAACTGTTTTTTCTTTTGTTACACTTGTATCCCTCCAACCCTCAAGCATGCAGAAACAGGAACAAACAAACAATTTTCAAATCCAAAGTTTCATTACTTGTACTTGTGTGTTTCTTTTGTGCCCCAATGGTCACTATTTTGGCATTTCAGGCCATACTAAAAGATACTACTCAGGAACAAGAAGTCATTTACTGACAGATTCTCTACTGGACAGATTGATTTAAAAAAATGTCTGAAGATACAGCTTTAGCTTTTATAGATAATTTCAGTTTTGTATTAACTAAAAGTCTCTTCTCCCAAAAAAAGTTCACTTTCAATACTACCTGTATGAAAGATCTGATCTTGTGAATGCAATAGAAGTGTTAAAGGACTTGTTATAGCTCTTGGACTCACATTAAACCTTTCAGCCCCTGGCTATCCATTTAACTTATTACTAAGCAGGGTTTGTCCCAACAGGAAACTTTTAAACACTGCTTGCTAAAGGGTGACAAATGGAAAATATGTCAACCCTCAAGGGCATCATACTTTATCTATCCTTTTGATCTTGACAGCTCTATCAGTAACTCAGTAACAGTTAACAAACAATCATATATGATACTTGCTGTTTTATACTGGTGTCTGTTTACAAGGAAATCTTGGAAATTATTTTATTTTAAAATATGTACTGTATGCTTTAATACTGTGCGATTGTTACTTATGTGTTTTAACTATGAATGTGCATTGACATATTTATTATACTGTTCATGATTTTGTATCAGATCACATGGTCAAGGATCAAGAATACAGGTATCATGCAGCCACTGGAAAAACTAATTTCCATGCCTTTAAAGGTAGCAAGAAACAAGCCAACTGTTTTTCAAGCGCATGTCTTGAACCACATCCAACATTTCTTGAATGAGATTTATGCCCACAGGTTTGGCACGGCCCTTTATATTTCAACTCCTTTAATATTCATAAAAGGACTCTTCAATGGCTCCCTATTGAGGATTGTTGACTTTGTTGCATGTTACGGTTTGCTTAAAACACTTTAAGGAAGCAAATCTTTTGACTCCCACGAAAAAAAAAACGTTGTTGAGTGAGAAACTGAACATCAAGTTCAGATTTTCTTTCAATGTAAAATGGTTTCAGCTGAGTTTTCGTTGCTATGAAAACTGGACAAGCTTCATGAGGAAAAACAAAAAGCACAAGAAAACGATTGTCGCACGGTCACTATTATGAAACCAAAAGATTGCATGTGCATGGGATTATTTTAGAACATTTCTTTAATTAGTATATCTTTTTTTTATTATTGGCAAAGCAATTCACCAATGATGGATGGTGCACAATTGACCGTGTTTATTCTGATTTATTGACAGGCTAGCAATACATTATAATAACATATTGTATGTGATTTTTTCCTAGCTTTACTGTAGCATTACACTGAACAGGTTGCAGTAGAATGATACAATGTTACAGTATACTGAGAAATAATTGCTTGACATGCAGTGTTTCCTTTTTTCAGAACCCTCTATCACAAAGGTCACCAGGGTCATTGAAGGGGAACCTTCAATTACAAAGGTTACAAGAGTCATTGAAGGGGAACCCTCAATTACAAAGGTTACAAGAGTCATTGAAGGGGAACCCTCAATTACTAAAGTCACAAGGGTCATTCAAGGAGAACCCTCAATTACTAAAGTCACAAGGGTCATTCAAGGAGAACCCTCTGTCACAAAGCTTACAAGAGTCATTGAAGGGGAACCCTCAATTACAAAGGTTACAAGAGTCATTGAAGGGGAACCCTCAATTACTAAAGTCACAAGAGTCATTCAAGGAGAACCGTCCATCACAAAGCTTACAAGAGTCATTGAAGGGGAACCTGAATTAAGAATTGTCGATGGAGGAGAGACATTCACAAAAGTTATCCAAGGTGGGCAGCAGCATGTTGTTCCATTACTCCTACAGCTGTATTTGTTTTGTCATTTAAACAACAAAAATATTATATATATATATATATATATATATATATATTGTGAAAGAATCGCCCTCACCGCGGTTCGTTGCCCCTTTAAAAAACACTGACCCAACACAGAAATGGATTTTTTAAAGCGCGGTTGCGCTATTTTTAATGAACACAAAACAAAAATAAACAAAACAAACACCTAGCTCTCTTTGAGCACTAACTAAAACAAAACAGGAACCTAAATTAAACCAGGACAGCTAAGCTGTTTACCTGTACAAAAACAAAACAAACAAAACAGCACACACAAAACAAAAAGGCTTCACTCTACCTTTTTTTTTTTTTTTTCTTTTTAAATTACGGCTGTACCCACACACCAGCACAGTCGGGCTTCTACCCTCTTCAGCAGCTGCCCAGAGCAGACTGACTGCTCTCTTTTTAAACCCTGCACCTGGCTCCAATTTTCAATAGTAGCCAGGTGCAGGTAATGATCAATCAATAAAACAATCAAACAAAAGCAATTAAACCATTAACAAAACAAAAGTGTGCCTGCCGCACATGTTTTTTCTGCAGGGAGGTTTTAACCCCCTCCCTGCTGTCTCACAATATATATATATATATATATATATATATATATATATATATATATATATAAGCCAGCTCAGAGCTTCCCGTCCTGGGGCCCATTTTATAAATGTGATTTGCGAGGAATCGCTGTCGCAGACCCCTCGCAGGTTGCAATTTGTGTTTCATAAAACTTTCGCAGGGCTGTGACGTTGCAGGTTTTCCCCTGAAACTTGTGAGTGCTAGAGGCCAACCGCAAGTAGTAATTTTCATCGCAAATTGTTTTAGTAGATATCATAGCTCTCATACTACTACTAGCTCGTCGTCGATATGGCAGAGGAATGAGAAGTATTTAGGGACTGGGCAAACCCTTTCAGACTCAGAATAAGTATCAAAGTACCGATTTCCAAGAGCAGAGATAATTAATTAATTTGTGCGATTTATTAGATCAAGAAATTAGAAATAAAACACAATGAAATATATCATTGCAAGTCTTAACTGCTCTCTCTGTGCAAGCGGTAGTTTTCAGGAAGTAGTAGCCAACTGTCATGGTATAAGTAAGGCCACTGTTTCTAGATGCATAGTCAAAGTTTCTACAGCTTTGTCTAACCACATTGGTGACAACATACACTTTCCTGAAGAACCTGACATAGAGGATAATGACTGACTTCTTTAAATTATGTGGTTTGATGAATGTAGGCTACTTGGAGCCGTCGATGGTCAGATACAAATGATGTCCCCTGCTGAGAATGAGCACCTGTACGTATGCAGGAAAGGTTTTCATTCCATTAATATCCAAGCGATCTCAGATGCCCGTGTCAGATGCTGTCATTCGATACCCTGGGAGTATACACTACAGTTTTATTTGGGCGAATTGTGACATTGCCTATCGCTTTAGTGACATTGGTTATTGGCTTTCCTTGTCACACCGACCATTGTAAGCTATTGCAACTGTGCTTTAAAGTCGATTGGAGTGACTGATTTTTCAGAGCGCAGATCACTAAAAGGGATTGCAAGCGATGGTCCTTGCGATGGGTTTTATGAAACGCTCGCAGCGAGGACCTCGAAGTCCTCGCAACCACTCTTGCAACCGCATCACAATCGCAGACTTTTATGAAACGGGCCCCAGTCTATGTTCCAAAAATTTCTTTATGTCAACTAGACAAAGAAAAGGAGATGCGTTACCTCTTCTTCAGGTGAAAGTAGGGAATAAATGTATTATTATTATTTTATGTCAACTAAACTCCTCACCAGAGCCTACAGTATTTAATCAATTAATTATACTTGAATATATACCACTTGTATTGGATATTCTCCTAGCAGCTAATGAGTTCATATTACTGACCTCAACTTAACACACATACTTACCTCTCGACTAGAGATCTTGCTCTTCAGTTCAATGGTAAGCTGAACCAGAACTTTATCGATTAGCATCCAGCCTTTGCCATTCCATTCAATTCATGGCTGAGATGCCAAGCCATTACCGTACATTATATAAACCTCGTGATCATTTAAATTATTATTTTTTTATTTATTTATTTTTTAAATTCAGTATATCCATTGTTATAGTTTGAAAAGTAAATCTGAAAGGCTTATAGTTACCAACTTCAGAATTCTAACAATGCATCTCAACTGTTTTATTATAAACAAATATATATATATATAATTTATTTTATGATCCTCAGGCCCTCAGTACAAAGTGACTCGTGTTACCTCAGATGGACAAATTGAAGATGACGAGACTCTTACGAAACTGCTTGAGGGAGGTCAGTAAAATATTGCCGCTTCACAAAGTGCTGTGCTCTTTATCAAATCATTTGGTATCAATCACAATATGTTGTTTTATATATGTTTTTATCATAAAATGTATATATGATTTCTGGATATATGAGCAGTGTTTTTAACATATATCCAATCAGAGGTTACCAAGGTGACAAAACTTCTTGGAACTGATGCACACTTACTTGGAGATGAAGAAATCAACAAACTTCTTCAGGGAGGTTAGTGCAGCGTGTGAAGACTATTTCATTGAATCTGACAGCTTGAATACTAAATATTTTTGGACAATAAACATGGAAAAATGTATTAACAATGACAACTGTCCTCCTTCCTTAATATGTTGAAGACTGTAGAATATAAAAAGAATAATAATAATAATAATAATAATAATAATAATAATAATAATATTAAGCACAAAATAAGCACAAAAGTATGAAAAAGGCTTCAAAATATTATTTTCCTATGAAAAATAAACTGCAATAAATATCATTATAACATATATATAAATATATATATATATATATATATATATTATAGTTATTGCACTTTATGAGTTATGGTATGTTATGTTAACAATCGATAATTAAATTATAATCAATAATCTTTTAACCATTAACATGTCTTCTGTAATGAACACAAGAAACCTACTTACCACTGGTTTTTGTTTCATGTTTTTGTATTGTTTGTTTGTCCTGATGTTGCCTGCTTGGCAGCTAATGTTTAATAATGTTTCTGTCACTGCTTTCTGGAAATCTGTAACTGGGTAATACTTGAAATAATCAGCAAATGTTATACATTTCTGACTTTTAACAACAAGCTTTAATTGTGGTTCTACCAGAACTATCCAACAAATGCTTGATGTAACCTAATCTGTTAGTAGTCTTTACAATTAACTTATCACAGCCATTCTTGTATTACCAAATTATTGTATTACAAAATAGTTTTTCTCATATATATATATATATATATATATATATATATATATATATATAAGGTTCGTAGTCCCTTTGAACTTGACCCAGACAAGATTGAAGTGTTTCAAAGCACTTTCGTGTTTTTATTAGTACATAAATAATATATATATATATATAGTTTATATTTCAAAATTGATCGTCGTTCAATTTGGTGATCATATAAATGTATTTCCAATGTATGTATATTGATGAAGCCGTGTGAGATCACCTTCTTTTTCTGCAGCAGCCATCTGATTCATAGCAGTTCATGTTTTAGGAGTAGGATCTGAGTACTGGTACCTATTTTATCAATTCATTTAGGTGAAACATTTAAAAGACTAAAGCATTGACATTTGATTTGCATTTTGTTCTGATATTCTGCATAGTGTGGTACATTTTACTAGGGCCTGGATACAATCTGGATTCATGTTCTGCTCCAGCCATTGGGGTGCTATACAAATCTTATATGGCAGCACTGCAATATTACACATCTTCATGCATCTACCTCTTATAGGACCTATCCTGCCATTTGCCTGGTGTTAATCTTGAATATCCTTGTACAATACACAGCTTTGTTCTCTCAACGACATATTGTACACGATTTTTTCTTCTTCATGCTGAACTCCCTTAAATTACATTTTATAATTTCTTATATAAAAATATAATAACTAATACATTTTCAATTGTGGTAAAATGTCACCTAATTGTAAAAGCATCCATTGTCATTAGGATGAACACTAATCTTTTATTTATACTTCCAGCTGGGGAAGAGTACACCAAGGTTACCAAAATCATTCATGGGGAACCCCAAATTATTGAGGGCAAGGGATTTCTTAAAACCAATAATGCATGCGAATTTTAACATGTGGAATTCACTAAAGAGAATGAACAACTTTGACAACGTTGTGTAATTTCTTTTCATAGGCACTCAATTCACCCAAGTTTCCACCCAAGTGACTGAAGGAGATCCTCAGCTGGTTGAAGCCGAGTCGGAGAGAATCACAAAACTCATTCAAGGTTTGACGCAACCTGTAATTCAAGTTTGATTTGGAGTATAGTAGGTGCCTCAACTATAGAGTTCCTTTTCTCATAAACCTCGACATGTGTTTTATTTGCAGAAGGGCCTGTGAGAAGAACCCCCATTAGAAGAATTCCAGGTACTTTCTTTATTTGTTGTGACTAAACTCCAGTAACAATATGCTATATGCAGTACAAGATAAGAACTTTCTTGTGCGAACTAAGACTAAGCTTCCAACTAACTGCTCTGGAACTCTGTAGATGATTGGAAACTTAAATTGGCTTTGGAATATCATGTTGTTGTTTTTTTGTTAAGCAAAATAAAAAAAAAACATATATTAGCAAAGTAAACATATGATTCTGTGTGCTGTTCTAGTACCTAGAAAATCATGTGAGGCTGGTTTAAGAAATTGTTCATCTCTTTTTATAGCTGGACAAAGAAGAAGAACAAGATTGGTCCGTCACAAGAAAAGAAACGCATAGTGAGGAAACGTGGGTAATCTTTTGAATGATGAAACAAAAATTAACGAGAAACAAGAAAATCCAATCAAAAGAACCAGCACTTGGAGTCAACAACAACTTATCGTTAATTAGGAATAGATAACGGTTCAAGAAATATAAAATGAAAAAATGTAAAGAAATGTTTTGGTATATGTAACCCCTGCACCAAATAACTACATTTTCCTGTACGAATAGTGTTAATTCCCAAGACAATTTTGATAGTCCGAGACATTTGGGAATTATTTCATTTGTGGGAATGGGAAGGTAGTGTAAGTAATATCATAACAAACAGGGAATATTTCTTTTTAATAAAAACTGTGGCAGGAACTAGGAAATAGTTTGAAACATGTACTTGCCACACTATTAAGTAGGTAATACATGGGGAAACAGATAGCATACAGTAGGAAAGGTTACCTCTGCATGACCAATACTTGTAAAGAATATTCTTTGGTGCTCACATTTTGATCTCAAGAATGCTTTTCTTAAAGAAAGAAACAATGCTAGCAAGATTCAGGTACTAACTGATGGAATTCTGTTTGTAAATTATGTAACTTCACAGCTGACCAAATTGTATACCCATAGTTTTGTATTCATACATTTGCTCATTTTTCAGCTTTATGCATTTTTAGTATTTTTTTAAAACTACAGAGTGGCAATGCAACTTTTTAGAAAATGTTCTATTTTTTGTTTTTTTGTCTGTTCTCAAGGCTTTAAAAGCTTCCTCTGCCTTTTTTACCTGTTTTTGGAAACAAGTGTAAATAAAGGACTTTATTGAATTTCAGACATTTCACTTTCTGCATTTATGTATCTAAATACCAGCTATATGCTTAAAGTGACTTTGTATTTTTGTGCTTTTATATCAATGGAATGTGTTTAATTTAAATGAAACGCTGCTATCACATCAACATAACAGCATCTTTTACCACACACTTAGTGATCATGTAACATGCAATATGAAGTTATACAGCATATTGAAGACACGACCATCTGCTCATTTCCTCACGATAGGTAACTATCTGGAGTTCTTCTATCTTGGGATGTGTTGAATTCAGTTATATCAAAGACACATACAAAAAAAAAAGAAATAGACAATTAAAAAATGAAAACCTGAATGGGACCCATTATCTCCCACATCAAATATATACCGATATTAGTACAAATAACACCTCTGGCTCTTTCTCAGTAAAGTACTGTTTTATCATTTGGGACATAATAACACATAAGAAAAGCAGAGTAAAGTGTGAAATGTGGGTCTACTGTACCACATTTTATTCATTAATTGTATACATTTTAATAAAATGTAAGAAGAACATAAAACACAAGTATCTATAGATCTGCAAATAAAGTTATCTTATCTGAAAGTGAGGTGACTTTCAATAAATTAAGTCATAGAAATGAGTTGTGTGATTTGAGAAGTATCTGTAACCAAAATACTGGGTGCTAAATTGGACTTGGCAATTGGGATGATTGTAAAGACAAATATATGTGACGTCCATTTAACTGATCACAAAAACATGTTCAACATTACTTTATGTACACATTAAGTAGCATATTGATAGCCATTTCAAGGTATACCTAAAGAGGTCATTTATACTTTGTGTGATGTCCAAAGATTGAATTCAGCTGCTTGGAACAAGAAGTAGAAATCTATGCCAAATGCAGCTGACTTATTTTTTATTGAATGCTCTGCTCTTAAGGGATTCTTCCTAACAATAAATATTTAAACAATGGTAACATATTCTTAAACAGTTAAGTAGTTGTAGTAGAAGCTTTCAAACACCCTTAAGCTGATTATATAAACCGGTAAGACCTGCAATACAATATTCTTTACTATATTTTGAAAATGACTCTATATTTGCACTTTCTGAGAGCACGGCTCCTTTTCTAATTACTGGATACATTGGAAACTAAATATCCTGGCTTGTGTTTCATTCTCTCAATGGATTTAATTGACTTTTACATCAACTGTTTTATTATTCCAAGCATGTAACATAGCAAAGTAAATGGTTCACGTTATTCCATCAATATTGAGAGATAGAACTGTGTTCGGAATGCATTTGTACCGGAAGTATTTTGAAAAGTAACAGGTTCAGTTTTGCAACTGAAAGAACGATTTGCATCCAAGTACCTAAGCAAGTCAGTTTGTTAGCAGGCTTGTATTTTACAACCAAGCATAAAGTAAAAGAACTATAACTTGCAGAAAACATACATACTCAAATCGGGAATGCCAAAGATAAAAGACAAGGCATGCAATAAAAAATAAATGCATGATATAACTGCAGAAATGTAATAAAGCAAATAGCCTAGTGCAAGGATAAGGAAGGTCATACAAGTCAGATACTGGCAGGATTTTGCATATATTTAATAAATTGTGTAAGAAGCTTAAAATCTTAGTGTAAAATGTTGCACCAAAGGAAGCAAAAGTGTGTCACATTACAATTACTATGCCAGTTGTTACAACTTACTTTGGTTCAAGTCACCCCTATTTTTTATATTTGAAAAAGAATATAAAGCTTGCAAGGTTTTCAGGCAGGAAAATTATAGTACAAGTGCCTAGTACATTCATTGGTCAATCTACAAACCAATTATCAGCAAGTTCTCATCAACCTGTAAGGTTGTGTGGTCCAGTGGTTAAAGAAAAGGGCTTGTAACCAGGAGGTCCCCAGTTAAAATCCCACCTCAACCACTGACTCATTGTGTGACCCTGAGCAAGTCACTTAACCTCCTTGTGCTCCATCTTTAGGGTGAGACGTAGTTGTAAGTGACTATGCAGCTGATGCATAGTTCACACACCCTAGTCTCTGTAAGTTGCTTTGGATAAAGGTGTGTGGCAGGGCTCTGCCCTTGTAAATATTGGTAGGGATGGGGTTAAATTCTCCTCCCTGCTCAGGTTTATTGTGCCAGGTGGCAGTAATTAGTAATCAATTAGCACCCAGCCACCTGACATAAAAGGAGGCCTCAGCTCCTCAGTAGAGAGAGGAAGCAAGGGTGTTTTTTTGAAATTTTGCAGTCCAGTGAAGGCAAAGCTCAGCCTGGAAGTTTTACTTTTTGTTTATAGTTTGTGTTTTAAAAAACCTTTTGTTTGGCCCTCATGCCTGTTTATTTTGTGTTTTCTATTTAATAAAAGTATTTTGTTTGAACTGCAGTCTGTCTCTGGGCCTCATCCCTTGTGCTATCCTGTCACATGTGGTGTCAGTAGTGGGATATAGCGCCTCCAGGAGGCTCAGAGACAGACTGCAGTTCAAACAAAACTTTTATTAAATAGAAAACAGAACACAGAACAGTTTCGTAGCGTGCGACGCTGCAGTAGTTTTATATGCATTTTAATACAGCGGTTGAAAAGACTGCTCTAGTAGTTCTAGGTGTGTGTGTGTGTGTGTGTGATATACACATACGCCCGGTAGTTCTAGTGTTAAGCACGTAAAACTATCGCACTAATTGTATTACTTGCCCTTTCTGCTCCTAACTACCTATGGCCATGTCCCGCTGCAGTTGTATTTGCCTTTATCTGCTCCCTTGAGCTACCTATCGAGGTCCTGCTGCAGTTCAAGGGGTGTTTCTATCTTTCTTAAAGTAAATCTGATAAATTAAGGGAAGGAACTGTTCACAAGACTTGCACTAATTCAGTTGTTTGTCCCCACGCTTCCATGCTAAGACATCTTGCCTGGAAACCTGCTGTTTCTAACTGTGCAGACCTGCCCGTCCCCAGATCCTGGTTTTCTACAATATCTACAAAAAGGCGACCTTTCTTCATCTAACTATTCATGCCATTCCTTCAGGATTGGAGCTGCAACCACATCCCTGTGCATGTCATCAGAAAGCTTGGTCGGTCGTCTTCCGATGTTTATGAGATCTACATAAGGAGCAATATTAACCACCCAGCTGCTTTTCCTATGATTTCCCCGTGGAGCACAAGCAAGTCCAAATTTGTCACTCCCGTGAGAATAGCATGCAGGCGTTTCTCTGTGTGTCTGCAAAGTTTCTCATGTCTTTTCGACATGCTACACTAAATCAATACGCAGAATATATACTACTATAGTCTGCAGTTTTGTTTTTCACTGGCAGATGGCAGCAGTGCCTAAGAAATGTGCTTGACAGACCGGCCAATCCTTCGATAAGCACAGCTGGGAATGAAGGTGCTTGCTTCAGAGAATGAGATGAGATGACTGCACAGTTAGTTTTTGCCACATTGTTATTATAATGATGCAATTGTAATAAAAAGGTACGTTATGGTTTATATTGTTTTAAAAAATTTCAGTGACGTCACCCTTTGATCTTTCAGTGGATTATATCTATGAATCGTCTAACTAAAGTGGCAGTGTGGCTTTGAAGAGAAGGGGAGTGTGGGGCAGATCTATGTGCAGCAAAACCCTTACTTTCCACTTTCTCCTTTCGTTTTTTTCATTCTTTTTACTTTTCTAATGCAACCTTCATGATCTAAATCTAACACAAAGTCTCTATTTAGAGCAATATGTATTAAGATCTGGTGAATAAGCTACTAACAACCAAACGAGCAAGATGGGCTGAATGGCCTCCTCGTTTGTAAACTTTCTTACGTTCTTGGGTCATATGAATCACATGCATGTGTAATACAGTAGGTAATACATTGTTCATTTATTCTAGCATCAGCATTTTGTGGCAGTTATGTGTCTCCTAGAGATTAATACATTTTATTGTACTATTTTTATGTCCATCTATGACCTTTATAAAAGTTATCTTGTTTAATCTGAGATGAGTGGTTTTGGGCAAAGTATATACACTGTTTCAGGATTTATGGCTGAGCTGAAGTAATCCGTGCTTCAGGGAAAAATGCTCACTGTCATCAACTTGAGTATATATATATATATATATATATATATATATATATATATATATATATATATATATATGCTGGATACAGTAACAGGGATCAGCAGCGACATTCTCTTTAGAAAGGCAAGAAAATGTATTCCCACAGATGAATAAAAGTTACATAATTGAAACCTTGAGTGACATATAGATAATATAATAGATACCTAAATCCCATTAATTGATTGTGTACTAGTTTTTCAATAGTTTCATAAAGTACATTTTAATGAATAAGTTTATTCCTCCTAGATTCACAAAGCCATTCCATATTAATTGATAAACAGAGTGGACAAAAGCATGATTAGCCATCCACATATCTGCATTTCACAGGGTGAGAGCCGGGGCTGGAGTGAAAGGTTGTTACTTGGAGAGGTAGTTTGAGGAGTGGCCTCAGGAGATAGGATAGGAAAGGAAAGAGGTTCCCGACAGGCGGGCACCTTCTTGGCCAAAGGAGAGAGAGCAGCCTCGAAGGCAGGCTATTCAGCAGCCTCGGGAGCCAGAAAACAGATAGATTGGCTCGGCGGAGCCCACGATAGGCTCTATGGAGCGGCAGTCATGTAGAAGGAATAGACTCTTGCGCTGAAGAACCTGGAAAAGGAATGATAGAATAGGAAGCTGATATAATAGAGTCCAGTCTCAATTTGAGTAAGATAAAGAGCAGGAGCTGCTAAAGGATAGAGTGTGTGGCCGGGGGTCCTGTCTGATTCACGCGGTGAGAACCCCCCCAACTTTTTGGTGAGTTGAAGTCATATTGGAAACAAATGTGTATATGGATGATTCTACTGCTGAGGAGGACCAGCGCCCTAGGCTCTTAATTAGATGCAAGGTGCTGGTATTGCAGAACTTGGAGAGGTGCGGGAGATGCTGTGGGAACCAACTGCTGAAATCTGGCGATCTATAGGCGAGAAAGAGTATTAGCTGCATTATGTGAACTGGGAATGTAACAGGCTTGAAGGAAGAAATTGAAAGACACTGAAATCCAAATAAGGCGATGTAGTAACTGCATTATAAGGGGAGAGGAAGATCTTCCTTTGTTGATGATATGGACTGTAGATTTATTGCCACTAAAGAACATGACAGATTTTCTTGACCATCGGTGGCCCCAGATGTGAGCAGCTGCGACTATCAGATACAGTTCCACAAGAGCAGTAGCTTTGAGGTAGGAAGAAAGATTCTGAATTTCAGGTGGCCATTCGCTAGAGAACCATTCAGTCCCTAGGTAATCCCTGAATCCTAAGAATGAAGCATCAGTAAAGAGATTCAGATCATGAGGAGCTGAAATCAGGTCTTTGTAGAATAAGGACAGGCCGTTCCAGAGACAAATTAAAGTAACCCAGATCTTAATATCCTTTCCTACTTCGTTGAGAGCAGAGATCTGCTGAAGCGATGATCTGTAACAGTGCGGTGGACTACCGCCAGTAGTGTGCAGTGGCCTGCTGTAGAGAGCAGAGATCTGCTGAAGCAGTGATCTGTAACAGTGTGTGGTGGACTGCCACCAGTAGTGTGCAGTGGCCTGTTGTAGAAAGCAGAGATCTGCTGAAGAGAGTGAAAAGAAACTCATAGTGAGATTTGAGCACATTTAAGCTGCATGAAGTGCCTCCTTGGGATTGCACAATTGTCTGCCATTCAGAATTTTGATAGGATGTCGATGTTGGTCTTTAAGTGTTAAGGCAATTTAGATGGAGCCAAAGATGAGGCTGCTTTCAGGAGAGATATAGAATGCATTGCTGTGAGGCCGCTGCAAAACCTATTGATTTGATCAGGAGCAGTCTGAGTGTATTGTCCATTGTCAGGTAGGAGGCTGGTTTGACTGAAACGCTGATAAATTGAAGGACATGGTTACCGTACCTCACTGGCAGCTCACATCGAATGAAATATTAACCTGATTTAAAAATGCATGACTTTCTCAGTGAAAGCACAAGCTAAAATATAGAAGTTGTGGTATTATACTGCCATCTGGACGTTATGATTAGATTAAGACCGTTGGCTTTAGAAAATGTTGCAGGGTAGAATAGATTTGATTATTGTGATCAATAGTCCACATGATTGGAATGCTGGGGCAGCAGTGTGGATTAATGGTTAGGGCTCTGGGCTCTTGACTGGAGGGTCATGGGTTCAATCCCAGGTGGGGGGATACTGCTGCTGTACCCTTGAGCAAGGTACTTTACCTAGATTGCTCCAGTAAAAACCCAGCTGTATAAATGGGTAATTGTATGTAAAAAATAATGTGATATCTGTATAATGTGAAATAAAGTGTACAATGTGAAATAATGTGATATCTTGTAACAATTGTAAGTCGCCCTGGATAAGGGTGTCTGCTAAGAAATAAATAATAATAATAAAATGCTCTGATGCTGTATCATGCCAACACCTGAAATCTGGCGATCTTTTATAATATTGTGGCAAATCTGTGTAGAAAGAGAATGATGGTGGATTATATTTGGACAGAGAAAAGTAGTATGGGCTGTGGATGCGCAGAGTCCGCAGGCGTTGGCTCACAAACCGCTGAAAAAGCAGATAAAAGAGGTCTAAAATCAGGGTAAGACCGATCGACAAAATGGTTATCTGCTGATAAGATGGTGGCAGCTTCAGCGGAGAATGCTTTAAGGTACTCATAGAACATAGTACACCCGTATCTGAGAGCTCCACAATGTAGAAAAAGGTATTGTTCCAGCTCTTGATGGCGGTGTGGAAGTTAATGTCGCGTGACTTGTAACATTGATATCTTTACCTTTAATTATTTATTTTCTGATATTAGGAGACAGTGACACCTGATAGAAATCATAGGCGACTCACCAGTACGGGCAAGTGAGGCATGGCCTGCTGAACATCCTCTAACTGATTATCTATGAAGACATAATACTTTAAAAACTCCCCGTCTCCAGCACTCCTCCAAAATCCCAATGCCTTTAAAATACTAATTTCTAAAACTGTTAAAAACACACACACGGAGGGAGACAGGAAGCACAGCAGGAGCCTCGCTCTAAATGTCGGCGGCTGTTTCTTTCATTTTTCTCCCCAACACACCGCCGAACACAAACAAGTCGAATTCCTTCTTTGCTCCTGCTGGTTGTGTGTCCAGTCTCCACTCCAGACAAACCCGGGTTCACATCCACAACAAAATCCAATCTCTCGAACGGATGAAATCAGAAACTTTTATACCAGGTGCTCAGCTTCTTCGAATTATTCAATTAGCACCTATGGGGCTGAGAACAGGAGAGCATCAACGTGCCAGTGAGAGCTGTGCAAATCTACAACAAGTAATGTGCCAAAATTAAACATGCTCATAAAAAGTGATAAAATAAAGCAAACTAACTAACATTAAATCAAATGTGAATATACTACAACAAACGTGCCTAAATAAAGTGATGTGGGTCACCCCATTACATGTAGATATCTTGAGGAATATTAGTTCATGTAAATAGTGCAACTAATTGGTTTGTTTGCTTTATATGAAATGGTCCAATTTACAATAAAACACTCAGAACTTTATAGCAAAGGAAAACAGCTTCAAATTTCCATTTTAATAGATGTATTAAACAAACCCTTTTTTATTTTTATAATAGAGTTTTTGCAGGGGTTCTTTGTTATCAGTGTTGATTTTTTAGGAACACACAACATACTGTGAGGTGACTCCCCAGAGATAATGTCAATTAGCACAACCAGGACACAAACCTACTCTTCCCTGATCGCATGACTAATTCTGCACACCACGGTGCAGCTAATTCCCCCTCAAAGCTCTAGTTCTAGGGGGAGCTACTCACCCACAATTTATTTTTCAAAAAGGTTAGTTATCGCAGAATGAAGCACAGCAAACAAAGAGCCATAAACCGTTTCAATCATTCTAAATGGTTAAATCCTCCAAAACGAAGTCTTAACAGCAGTACTTCACTTTCAGCTCGTTTGGAGAATTATTGGAAGGCCATAGCCTGATAATCTCATTTCATGACCTTTCAGCTTTTAAAAAATGCCCTCAAAATGCTGACCTTTAATGAGGAATGACATGCTAGGGTTTTGGGAAATGATTGATTTTTTTTTTCCTAACACACCCCCTGGCTGAGTGCCACATCTCATCCACATGTCCTACAAGTCTGTAGCTGTACTATACTAGAATTGGTCTCTGAAGTTGTAGTCTGTCAGAATTACACGATTTGCAACCTAGGTATTCCACTTTGTCCATTATCTAATAGCTTTGTTATTCTGTTCTCAAGCGACCTTTTGAATTATGATTAAGATGTTAGCATAAATATTTCAAGATAGATTAAAAAGGATGAGACATGTTTGTATGCATTTTTGGGGTGATAAATACTTGTTCTTAGCACTACAGCAGTCTGATGCACGTGAATGCTAACATATGTGTAAAATGATTTTGTGTACTTGACAAAACACTTTTATATTTTGTTCAATGGATGCTTGTTGACTATACAAATTACTAACTATTTGTCAAGATTGATGTAAATATTTGCCTTGATGCTTTTAGAAACGGCAAACTGCCTGTTGGTTTGATCACAGTAGGTTCTATATTAAATCACACTGTCAGATTTTTTTGTTTGTTTTTGATTGGTACTCAATAACAGTCATGGGCCATTTTAATTAATATCTTTAGAGTATTTGCACACCCTTAGTAACTTCTGTCTTTGTGACAGATGCAAAGCAATTTTTAGCCTCTGTTTCTATCAATTTATATTAGAAATACTGTAGGTGCTAAAACTTTTATTTTTGCTCAAACCTGTGTTTTTAATATTTATGGGCCAGATATTCAAATATTTTGCAAATGTGTGCAACATTTATGCAACTTTGCTTGCATTGCAAATATCGTACATATATTCGCAAGTCTGTGAAATTAAAAACATTTGCAGGAAAATTGCTAATATCGCAAGGCTGTGAAAATGAATACATTTAAATTAATCTAAAAAAGAGAGTAATCACAACTCAGACTACACTCAACTGATGCAGGTGTATTTGTGTACGAGGTGAGATAATGGCTCAAAGAGTTCAAAGTCATAGAAAGGGCAACTTTACTGGAGAGGTGATTATAATAGTGGACAATGTCTTAGAAAACTAAGACAAATTGTTTGGAAAGGGAAAAAACTAAAAATCCAAGGGTGAGAAAATAAGATTTGACACTAAACAATGTAAAACTATATCATGTGATTACTCTGTCACTATAGTCTACATATTAAAAATAATTATCATTATATGAGTTTTCATATTTTTTAAATACATTATTCTTCTGTTACATACCCAACTTTATTCTACTGTTTACATACCCAAGATGCTCAAATAAAAAATCTGCCGTCCCAGACTTCTAAAATAATACAATTCATTTGTCACAATCTGACGTGGTTTATCTTGTAAAGTATATACTCACATGCATGTTGTATACAGAAATGCTAGCAAAAATTAGAGAAACAATTCTGTCAAGTCTGTCCATCTCCCATGTTATATATTTTTATCCGATATAAAACCTTTAAATGTGCAGTGAATTAGAGTCCTTATATATTAAAGAATAGTAATTTTACAGAATTTTTGTGAACTTTTATATGCACCAAAATTATACTGTAAATAAAAAAATATATGTTTTTCTGCAGAAAGCTTTCTCAGAGCCTGTGTCCATCTTGGCATGGAGCAGCAATCGTCAGACCCACCTTTGATCTGTTTTCTCAAATGCACCATATGTTCCCCTCATACAAGTGCAACCATGTGGTTATCGGGGGCCATTAAACACAATTACATTTGCAGCTGTGGATAGAACTTGTCTCTTGTCCACATTTTTTTTGTCACATAATTTGTTATATTTTAGGTTACAAAGAAACAGATTATAAATTCAGCATGTTTTGTCATGTACTGGCTTTGCTAAAACACTAATTTACAGTTATTGCCTCTAGCACAGTAATACAGGCACTGTATGTCAAAATATCAGATACAATCTAACTAGATTATAGCCCCTTGTAACAGGGGATATGTTACATGTGTGGGTAGTCATTGGAAAACACTGAGACAGACACAGAGCATTGGTGTTGACACACCATTCAGGCACGCAGATTTAATTTTCAACACAGGTGATGACACTAGGGTACCAGCAATGGTAGGCCTAGTGTCACATTTAATAAAGAAACTAAACAAAACAAAGCTAAAAAAAAAAATTTGCCACACAAAATGACGAGCGCTAGTCCCACTAACAGGAATGTCCTGCTCCAGGAACCTACTACGCTACATAGCCCCCTCTATACTGTTTTGGGATCCACATCCCCTAAGCTGAACTACTTCTGTTCTGTTGTTTTTGAAGTCCTGGCCTCCCAGTGACTCCGGGCCTTTCCGACGGTCACCGTTCAGCTGGTCACTTAGCAATGCGTCTCCTGCTGCACGTCCCAGCTGATTTCTCCCAGGCACACACACACTCTATGAACCAGCGACAGGGCTCCCTTTGACAGCCCTATTCACAATAGTTTTCACAATAAGGCAGGTGTTTTCAATTGGGGGTACGCGTACCCCTGGGGGTACTTCTAAGGGTCATAGGTACGCAGGACGACTCTTTTTTTAAAAACACAGAATATATCACGTCCATAAAAACATAAGAAAGTTTACAAACGAGAAGAGGCCATTCGGCCCATCTTTCTCATTTGGTTGTTAGTAGCTTATTGATCACAGAATCTCATCAAGCAGCTTCTTGAAGGATCCCAGGGTGTCAGCTTCAAAAATATTACTGGGGAGTTGGTTCCAGACCCTGACAATTCTCTGTGTAAAAAAGTACCTCCTATTTTCTGATGCCCCTTTTATCTAATCTCCATTTGTGACCCCTGGGCCTTGTTTCTTTTTTCAAGTCGAAAAAGTGTCCTGGGTCGACATTGTTAATACCTTTTAGAATTTTGAATGTTTCAATCAGATCACCGCGTAGTCTTCTTTGTTCAAGACTGGTCACTCTTCTTTGCACTCTTTCTAGAGCAGCAATATCCTTTTTGTAACGAGGTGACCAGAACTGAACACAATATTATAGATGAGGTCTTACTAATGCATTGTAAAGTTTTAACATTACTTCCCTTGATTTAAATTCAACACTTTTCATTATATATCCGGGCATCTTGTTGGCCTTTTTTATAGCTTCCCCACATTGTCTAGATGAAGATATTTCTGAGTCAACATAAACTCCTAGGTCTTTTTCATAGATTTCTACTTCAATTTCAGTATCTCCCATATGATATTTATAATGCACATTTGTATTGCCTGCGTGCAGTACCTTACACTTTTCTCAGGGGATTTGTTTATTTTAAGAGCTCCTAGAGCTCCTAGTCCCTTTAATACTTCTGCCTCTGTTATGCTAAAGTTATTTAAAACTGGATAGGAACAGGTCGACATGCGGGGCATGTTGTCCGTATCCTCCTTTGTAAAAACATTTTGGAATTGGTTTTAGCCCTCTTAGCAATGTTCTCTCTCTTGGCCTTTCTAACTTCCTTTTTGACTTGCGTTTGCAGTTCCAATTACTCTTTTTATGTACTTTGTTTTTAGTCCCTTTTAAAAGCTCTGTAAAGTGCCTTTTTTCGCTATTTTTTTTTAATTGATCTATTAAACCATTTTGGCTATTTTGTTTTAGATTTAGATTTGTCTACTTTTGGGATGTAATTGTTTTGCACCTCTAGTACTACATTTTTAAAAAAACAGCCATCCTTTTTCTGTGGATGTTTTCTCTATTTTACTCCAATCTACTTATGTTAGTTTCTGTTTCATACCTTCATAGTTTGCTTTTCTAAAATTGTAAACCTTAGCTTTAGTCATTACTTTTTTGGGTTTTAAAAATCACTTCAAATGAGACCATGTTGTGGTCTGAGTTTGCCAATGGTTCTCTGACCTCTGTTTTAGTTATTCTGTCTTCGTTATTTGAAAAGACTAAATCAATGCATGCCTTGACAAATTGTGTTAGGAAGCAGTCATTTGTCATTTCCACCATTTCAATTTCGTCCATCGTGCTCCCCACCGGGTTTTCATATTTTATATGGCGGAAGTTAAAATCCCCCATTAGTATGGCTTCTCCTTTTGCTACATACATTTCTAATGTCATTGTATAGCAGATTATTTTGCTCTGTGTCTGAATTTGGCGGTCTATAGCATGCTCCTATTATTATGCCCTTTGAATTTGTGTCCATTATTCTGACCCATATTGATTCGGCGTTGTTTTCTTCATCCAGATTTAACACCTGAGTTTCACGACTATTTCTTATGTATAGCGCGACCCCTCTGCCTCTTCTGTCCTGCCTATACAGTGTATACCCATTAATATTATATTCATCTCCATCACTCAAAGACAACCAAGTTTCTGTAACACCTATTACATCGAAGTTACTTGTTAGTACAGTAGCTTCAAGTTCTGACATTTTATTTCTGAGACTTCTAGTATTTAGATAAACACATTTAATGGCTGTCTTACCTGAGTTGTTGCCCTTGTTGATGTGGTCTCCCTTCTTTTTTCCTCCCCCCTTCCTTTTTAGTTTAAATGCTTCTGAACCTCCTCAAGGATCCTTTCTCCAAGTAGATTGGTTCCCTTTATGTTTAAGTGCATTCTGTCCCGCCTATATAGATAGTCTTTATTGTAGAATGTGCTCCAATGTTCAAGAAAGATGAATCCTTCCTGTGTGCACCACGATTCCGATTGATTATGTATTTCCAGCTGTCCGTATGGTCTTCTACAAGGTGCCGGCAGTATCCCAGATAATGCCACAGTTTTGGTCTTGTCTTTTAATTTCCTTCCTAGCTCTCTGAATTTGTTTTGCAGGGATCTTGGCCTGTCTCTTCCAATTTTGTTTGCACCGATGTGGACGACGACTACCGGGTCGTCTCTTTTTCGTTCTAGGAGCCTGTCCACGTTTTCAGTGATGTGCGTGACAGAGGCTCCTGGAAGGCAGCACAATGTTGTAGTAAGGCGGTCCAAACTGCGAACTGAACTTGCTGTGTTTCTCAATATGGAGTCCCCAACAATCATGACCTCCCTTCTTTTTGCTGCCTGGCCAGCACTGTTTATAGGGTCCTGGATGTTGGTTTTGATCATCTAAATTTTAAAGTGGCTAAAATTTGTTGGTTTTGATTTCTGGTGGTTGTGTTTTTATTCTTTCCTTCTTATCCTAGTGATGGCAAAACCCAATACCAGAACGTAACACAGTTTAGCAGGAGAACTCTCCCAATTTAATGATATGACAGTGCCCATCCAGGCAGGTTGTATTCCTACACAACACATACCTAAGTATATCTATATTTCCAGCAGATATATTTGTTTTTGTTTTTTCCATTAGCTTGAAAAGGTTGGCTCCATAATTCAAAAGGCTGACATCTGGCAACGCGTTTAGTCATGTGGGAGTAATATTAGATCTTTTTTCAAAGAGACGTTCCTCCAAATTTAAACCGTTGTCTATATATTAAGAAACAATAATAGTTTTGTACTACAAGATAAAAATGTAATCCCAACAGAACCAAACAGAACTTAAGCAATCCCTATGGGAGACATAATGATTAAATTACATACAGTATTTTTAAAGCAGCTAATGGGTAGTATGTACTTAACAACATAGTAACTTAATTAAAGTACAGAAAGTGGCATGCTTTAGCATCTACAGCAGCGTAAGACTAAATGCAAGAGGAGACCCAGGAATAAACTACAGGAGTGACTGGAGCCTAATTAATCATCAGTTATTCAATGTACAGCCCAAGCCGCATTCCAGTTTTCAATGATTAAATTACATACAGTATTTTAAAGCAACTAAAGGATTGTATGTACTTAACAACACGCTTTAGCATCTGCAGCAGCTTTAGACTAAATGCGAGGGAAGATCCAGGAATAAACTGCAGAAATCCAACCCCATCCTAATAGCTTACTCCTAACTTTGTTCTTTACTACAGATCTTATGTCAAGTTATGTTTAGCTTTATTCTAAACCCGCTGATGCCAGAACAACCACACAGTTCTGCTTTGCCATTGCTGTCGTTGCCCTAGTGCTCACAAGTGAAAAATGCAAACAACCTAATTATCAAATAAAAATTGAGGGCTTAAATAAACTGTAACTGTTGTAACATTGATTGTAAACACTATAATGTATATTCACCCAATAACTTGCAACAATATAATATACAGATCGTGGTTACTGTACAGTGCCCAGTATATAGTTATTGAACAAGAAATGTACTGTTTTACTGATCAGTTACTTGGCTGTAGTATTATGTGGTAGCATTCATGTACTGTATAAATCAGGGAAATTCAATATCCCTCTTCAATATTCATGTGTCTGCTTTTTATTCTTTTTTTAAGAAAGATCCTACCTATAATGATGTATTTGATCTAATAGTTTGATTACAAGATTGTTACTTAAGAATCTCTCAACATTACTGACCTTTTTAAATAAAAAAAGTTTCCATATCATTGCAGAGCAGTGGAAAACTTTAGCAGAAAAGTCTGAATGCCAAGACATAATACTATAATATGAGTAATAGGCTATAAAAATAAACTAGACCCACATTTTTTTTAATTTTTTTTTTAATATTCATGTTTAGTTAGTTACACACTTTAAAAGGGAATGGTTATGTTTCAAATTGATTGTTTATGTGCAATCTTGCCAGCATTGAGTCAGGTATTTTCATAAATCTAAATGCGGCTTAATGCCAAAAGACTTGGTATCTATTGTTTGCTTGATTGGTTTTGACATATTAATCATAGGTGCCGCATAGCCTTTAGTACACAGAATGTCCTTGGCTGTAGACATGTATCTACTGTTTCAATTTATAATCTACCCAACAGCCCATTACTGGTTATGAACATAGATCATGGGGAACTATTATTTGTGCATTTTAGGTGGGGCATTTTGTCATTTTCCTTTTTTAAAGGATTTTATGGCAAGAATCATGATTAACCAAACTGTAGGGTTTGGTTAAGGCTTCAGGCTGTTTAATACTGAGTAACATTTCCCCCATCCTGTGTCGGTCCCCTGGGGGGATAGTGATTCTCACTTCCCCGGCCTAGAGTTCCCATAACTCCACAGGTTCTTCGTGCAGTCAGAAGGGACCACCGGCCACACTATTCTTTCAGAGCTCATGTGCTTTATCTTGCTTTGTGAAAGAAGGCTCTGTCTTACTTCCTCCTTTATCCTCCTGGGACGTGGCCCTCATACTCTTAGTGCTCGAGTCCCATAACTAACAATTATTTGTGTTCTTTCAGATTCTCTTTTCTTCCTTACGTCAAGGCTTCGTATCAGCCGTTCCGTCCTCTGAGGGTCGAACCCGGTCGCGAGGCCGAGCCTATAACGACTCTCCGAGAGGACTCTGTTTTAAGGGGCCCGGAAGCCGATTAGGCCAGCCTCGACTCCATAGGGAAGGCTCTCTTGATTGGAGTCCGGCCCGTCCTCTTCTCTCTCTCTCCCCTGCTCTAGAGGCCGAGCCTCGAATCCTAAGTTGCAAAACACTCCCTTCCTCTCGCAGCCCTGGTTCCCGCCCCATGAAATATGAAATAAAGAATCCTCTTTAAAATACAGGTATAGTCAATATACTGAAGCTGCACTGTGTTTACACTGTTGAAACATTATTTAATTCATGTACATAAAACTAAATTACAGTATAGGATTGGGAAAATAACCAATGTAGTTTCATCCTCACAAAAATAGCTAATGTAGTTTCATCCTCACAATGTAAGAATTGTGTGCTGCAAATACAGTAAAACATTTGTAGTAAATACAGTGTAACTACATTAACATATCTAATGCAGTTAATATACCTGTACTTTGAAGTGTAATTCCCTTTAACATGTTTTAGGTTGCAAGGTATGAATTAAAACAGAACAAAGACTTGAAAAAAAACATTAATTGTCCACTTCAATATGTTGCACAATTAATAGGTTTCATGATGTTTGAATGAAGTACTTGAATTGGAACAAAACAAATACGTAACTGTAAAAGGTCAATGATTTATTATGGTATTTTGGGTAAACCTGAAAAACAGAACCCAATAACCTACACACAGATCTAAGAAGTTGTATTTCTACATACTGCCTGGCAAAGCGTGTGGATTTGTATAGAAAACCTTCCCTCATGATTTAGTCTAACAACAGTTTCCTATTTTCCACTAGAATTTGGAGGGGTTGTTTTTTTGTTTTTTTTAGATATTCAAATTTTAAATATTTGTAGATGTGAAGGATATTCACCAATAAAGGCAATTTTTCACTTGTCTGCCAAACTATTTCATGCTGTTTTCTACTATTTCTCTACAGGCAGTATTTATAAACAAAATCAAATTAAAAGGGGAAAGGGATAACTTGTGAGACAGGGAGGAGACAGAGAATAAGTGAAACCGTTTTAAAAGCTGATCTTGTTCCATTTAAAAAGCTATCATTCCACCCATTGGTAGAGGACTGTTTGAATAATTGCTGAAGTAATTCCTGTGGTTACAATAATTTGCTTTTGATAAGACACACATACACAAGTATTTTCCCAGTCATATCAAAGTTGTCAGCAATATAGTAATAATAAATAATAGTTGTGTGCTTGTTTATCTTTATTCCCTTAAGCAGACTAGTCAAGGAGGTATTGTGAGCAAAAAAAGCTATAGTTACTGGCATACTTGTTATTGTTCTTCTTTTATTTGGTTTATTTGCCTTTTCCCTCTTGCCTTTTTCTTCTTCATTCTCCTTTTCTTCAAGCATCTTCATATAGTCATCGGCAGTAATGACTCATGCAGGCAGGGGCACTCTTCTTCTCTTTGCCTGAGTGTGATCAAAGGAAGGTGGCATCAAGATGTTTGCCAGACTCTCTGGGATTATACCCTGTTTGACAAGTGGATTAGTGGGGATGATAGTGTATCAGGTTGGACATGGCCCAGGGGAAACTGTGGTAGGACATGATGACCCAGGGGAAACTGTGGCTGTTGTAGTTGCATTTGACTGTCCTGCATTGTTTCCTGGTGTAAAGGAGGGAACACGCTTTACCAGCTGAGTGCTATCAATGGCACTTTTATTTAAAGGGAAGATTCCAGCTTTGCAGAATCCCATCTTGATATTTTCCTCTGACACAGCCCGTGTGTTGGCATGTTTTAATACAGAGGAAAAGTGGCTCTTGCCACTCACCAGATCCCCCGAACTAAACCAAGTCGAGAAGTAATGGTATTAAATGCTTTCTTCAATGGCCTAAACACACTGATGTCAAGTGGCTGCAGTATGTGTGTTGTATGTGCTGGCAGACAGAGGATTTCAATTAAGCTATCCTACAAATTTCAACCACTTGCTTGGAGATGTGGGTGTCATGCTGATCCAGAATTAAAATTAGGGGCCTTTCATGAGAAAGCGATTGACCCTGCCCTTAAAGTCGCAGTACCAGAAGGATGTCCTTTTGCTGTTTTACGATGTATTCGCGTGACAACGTCACACAGTCATGACTGTAGAGTCGATTTTCACGTGCATGTAAACCAAGCCAATGTGTAAGATGCAGTTAAACATAATTTTGATGGCTGTAGGTATTATTGACATGCTGTTTAGGCTCAGGTGCCAGAATGCCAGCTTATCCAATACCGTGATTTCATGTACTCTGTGGTTTCCGTTCACTGATTGACAAAACATGAAAAAAGAATAAAAAAAACAGATAATGTTTAATAAAAAATATGTATATAGTTAAAACACGATGTATACTTTGTTTTCATTTATATACATCTGTTTGAGTTATTAATGAGTGTCTGTAATAAAACTAATTATAGCAAAAAAATTTTGTGGATAAAGCAAAATTTGTGAAATAAAACGAAAAATTATAAAAAATAAAAATAAAAATAATTTCACAGGGCTTTATTTATCACTGATGCTTAAAGGATCAGTCGACTCAAGTAAGTCAATTAGCAAAAGTAAAAGCACAGTAGTATAGTCAGAGAAAATAACAAAATACATTTAGAAACAGAAGCAAACACCATTGGTGACAAAATAAGAGAATTATACAAGACAACAAGAGGATTACATAAAAAAGGATGTGTGAATATTTTGTGTGAATATATATATATGTATATATATATCAATAAACCCATACAGCATTATTCCAAAATAATAAATCTGCTAATAATCTAAAACTAGCTATATGTAATTTTTACATAAGAAAAACAACGCATGTAAAAGCAGTCTATTTTTTATAATATAAACTGTGACATTTTCAATACCACTTCTTGAAATGTATAAACCAAATTTCTCAGAACTATTGAAGCTGGATTAATATACAGTTAAAGAGCAGCAGTATTCAACCACTGTTTATATCAATACATTGACCCCATGTCTGTAGGGTTATAACACTTTACCAAGTACAGTAAGCACTGCTTGATACCAAGGTTTATCTCTGTTTTACCAATGTCAGAGATCAGCAGCTACTGTATGTTTGCATTATTGTAAGCAATGATAACGTGTTTACATGTGATCTTGAGAGAATTATCTAGAATTTTCTATAATAAAAGCTGTAGGTATTGAATGCAACCCAGTGAAAACTCCAGTTCTGTAAAATGCTCCAATAAAATCCAGCTGTGACTTATCCCAACATGATACTGGCAAATCAAATCAACCCAAAAAAGGATATATATATAGGTTTCCCAAACGGAAGCATTCGTGTTATTGTTAAGATTAGGTTTCCTTTTTACGCAAATGTGTGGAGATAAGAATCCGAGTTTCCGTTAGTTCTCAGTTTGAGCTAAACAATGGATGAAAGTCATCAAACCATTACCACTACAGCCATAAAGATTACGAGAGTTGTGCGTGTTTTCTTTAAATTGTAAACTTTAAGTGCTGCAATTCTGGTGCGTAGTCTTTGGTTACTTAAACTCAGTATAACAGAGGAAATGGGAAGTGGGGTTATAGGGATTAAATTCAACTGTATATTTAATTAACTGAAAGTAGTAGACATTCTGTTTAGCTTAACAAGCTGTAGAACACATTCTAATTTGTACTATGAATTCCCCCTTGAGAGTAAAGTAGTAGCTTTAGCCACACTAAAGAACAAAATCTTCAAGAGCTTAGTCATAGCTAAGATGAGTGCGTGCACCAATAATGGCTGTCTTGAAGGCAGCACAACTGAGATGGAATAGTTGCTGAAAAAATTCTGTTCCAGGCAACATATTGTACTTGAATAGAGACACACTGCTAATGTTGTGTCAAGTTAGTAAAACTATGCATCGCTTTTTTGTTGTTGTGCTTTTATTTAGGTTGATACGGTTTTGGTATTGTACTACATGCATTTTATAGAGGGCTGAAACCCTATAGCCTGCCACTGATCAACCACTGACACCCTACCTCATTTTAATCCCCAAGGGTCATTCTATCAAAACAACATGAAAACGTCCATAAGGAATACAATATTGTCTTTTTGGGTCATGGACTGTTTGTACGTTGAGCTACTGGCACATCTGAGCTACAAGAAAATCTTAAGGGAATCATTTAACAAATAATGCATTGAGCCATCCTTGGGGGTAGAAAAAAGAAAGGATGAGAAGTAAAAATCGTATGGCCATGATTAGGAACGTTTCTGTAATATCATGTTATACACGTTTAATTCAAAGTCTGGTTCTTGTGACATCCAAAATATTAGCATTGTCCCTCTATAATTATTATAAAATGACTCCCAAAGGAGCAGGACTTAGAAGTTTGTTGGAATCCTTTTCCAAAATGAAAAAGGACAGGGTCAAGTGAATTTATTTTAGGAATAATAGAGCTTCTATAATAGCTTACTACCTGTATATTTGTTGTAAACATAGTCATTCGATCAAACATAAACAAGGACATACATTATCACAAAGTAACTGATTACCCTTCTATTTCTAGCATATGTCTTAAATTAGCCTGCATATAATATCAGCTAAATGCAGGCTACACTTGATGGCTGTGCAGCATTACAGTACGGTAAATGGCAGCTTTAAAAAGAAATCTCTTAAGAACTTTTAAAAACATTATTTTCGTTCTTATGGTTAGATGTCACAGAATGATTATTTCTGTGTTTGCTTTTCGTTTTATTCACCAGGTCATATTAGTCAATGAAAATGACTATTCTGTTCTCTTTTTCAAAGGTAACTGGTGCATGTTCAAGAAAATCAAGCCACCCTGAAATAAAAACTATATAGGAAAACTACTATACATTGCTTATTCAATTTTCCGAGTAGTGTGTGCAAAGAAATAAGAATGTACTGCAATACGATTGAATGAAACAGCCACAGCCTCCATGGTGCAGCATTATCACTGTCACTACAACTTGCATTGCTATTGCTGTGAGTATGCGATCTTCATTTAGGTCACTGAGATGTATAAATGAGGCTACGGGTCCGTATTGTTTTTTTCTTCTGTGTATGTTCAATGAACGTAATTCTTACTTTCATGTCTGTCAGCGCTTCAATAAATATTCATGGTTCATAAATGTGATTTGAATACCAGTTGCATTTATTAATTTTGATGTCTAGACATTCATCTGTTCATGCCTTTTTGGAGACAGCCTAATCATTTCTCCGTGTTGGTGTAACTCTATTGATGTTTCCAAGATACTTTTTAAGATTTAAGCGCTAATTTTAATTATTTTGCAATTCGTAATTGAATGCATTTATTATTATTATTGCTATTATGTGTGTTTGAGCATTTTTATTTTGCTGATATAAATGTTACATACTTTAGCAACCATGGGAGTGGTTCATGTTTATGTTTATTGTAATGAGAGTTTGTATTGTAAAGTGTTAATCAGCATACCTATTGGACATATTTTTTCTCTTAATTTAGTTTATCTCTCTTAAAGGCTTTAGATTGCCTGTTTTTTTTTGTCTGTTTATATATTTATTTATTTGTTCTTGCAGACTGAACCAACTAAATAGAGCCTGAAAACATTGTGTATTGCAAGTTAAAATTGGTCCAGCTGTGGTTAACAAAGAGATTTCTGTGGTAAGCTCACAAAGATGTTTCTGCTTAGTGTTTATTCAATTTTAATGTAATTCCTACCACCAAATTCACTGTATATTAATTATCTTGTATCCCACCTGATACTCATTATTTTATGTCTATCATGCTGACCATAAATTAATATATACATTTTATTATCCACATAATTTCAGTTTGGTCACTAGAATAGCATTATCTAGATTAGCATTCCTGTCTATTAAAGATTGTATTACTGTACATGTATGAGGAAAACATCTGGTAGTAATATCACTGCTTTCTAAACCACTGAAGTATTGCTGCTGATGTTGTTTGACTTGTACATAGCATAAGTGTTTTACTCATTGATGCTTGTCAATAACTACGTGAAGAGACTATATCATATTATAACTACGTGAAGGGAACTATATCATTTTGTAACTTGTGTACCAGACTATCCGGTTGTGTTCCTGGGATGTGTCTGTGACTGGAAGACCCTCCTAATGAAAAGTCGAACATTAAAAAATCTCCTTTTGAAGCGGAGTACACAATAGAAGCACTGAGCCACTACAAAGAGGAATTTCATGTTGTGATAAGCTGCTTCAAGAGATGAATGACAGGTCATTTTGATTAATGAACAGAACAACCTTTGAACCAAGAGCAAGTAACATATTGCTCGTCAGGCCCTCCTCTATTTCAAGCAATTTAACAGAGGGCAACTATTTTTTAAAGAAACAAGGTCAACCATAGTGAGTCGCTCAAACCATTTCACGGCTCATGCAGAGGGTGCTACTTCAGCATTTTGGTGTTAATGATCTTGTGCACATTTGAGTGTATGTGACTCTGACTACTTATCACAGAAATGAAACAGAACATAAGTCGCCTTCACTTATGTAATGCAATGAAATTCTTTACAGAGGAAGTTGAACAAATTGGGTATCATACCAGTCTCTGTTACCCAGTCCTGACATTCAGTTACATAAGTCATAGATAGAGCTTAAAGTGGTTAAGATATGTCAGGCAGTCTTTATACAAATATTCTGTATGTACGTTATAGTTCATTTATTCTTGAGAAACTGAGAAACTGCATAGGATCCCTGATCCACTGAAAGTACAAAGGTGGCCACCTTGTTTCAACCCAAACAGAAACATCCATCAAGCTGACAAGGTTTCTGACTGTTGTTTGGTATCATGTGTGCTCTTTCATCAGTTCCATCTGGTTGTCAGGAAGTGTTGCTAGGGGAATCCTACAGATCACAGTCTGGTGCTCTTCCTTTGACCCCAGTAGCAACCAGGTAGACAGTTGATCCAGATGAACAATTACTGCAAAGCGAAAGTGCTTCTTTTTTTTTTTTTTTTTTTTTTTTTTTTAAATTTAGTCGTCGCCAATTATTTTACCCCGGTTTTCACCCCAATTTAGCATGCCAATTATTATCTGTATCCCCGGCTCACCGCTCGCAACCCCCCCGCCGACTCAGGAAACGGAGGCTGGAATACGCGTCCTCCGAAACGTGCTCCTGCCGAGCCGTCATTTTTCGCACTGCAGATCCACAGCAATGCCACCAGACCTATAGTGCCGGAGGACAACACAGATCTGACGGCTCCGCTGCAGAGCCACAGGCACCCTATCGGCCACAGGGGTCGCTGATGAGCGGTGAGCCGTGGATTCCCCTGCCGACCTAAGCCCTCCCTACCCGGGCAGCGCTCAGCCAATTGTGCGCCGCCCCCTAGGAACTCTCGGTCACGGTCAGCTGTGACATAGCCTGGATTCGAACCTGCGATCTCCAGGCTATAGGGCACATCCTGCACTCCGCGCGGAGCGCCTTTACTGGATGCGCCACTCGGGAGCCCTATGCGAAAGTGCTTCTTTAAAAAAAAAAAACATATTATTTGAACACCATTGAAGGAAAGAAAGCTGTTGCACAAGGATGCAGCAAAATTGATTTGTAGGTAATGTAACATTATATGTGGAATAAGTACACACTGGTCATGCCAAATTTGGTTATGTTAAAACAGTATGTAGGGACTCCTCTTCTAAGATGTGGCTAACACAAGAATTCTTAGTTTTGCTGTTGTCTTTGACCATATGGCCGAGTAAATATTTCAATTAAAACCATGTGCTTTTTGTGATTCAAAATACAATCCAATGAAATAACCCCAATAATCATTTTCAGATGTAACAGGTTTGCAGCAACTGACATTTTCTCATCAGAGTACATAACAAAAAGAAGAATCATAACTGATTCCAAATGCTGGCATCTTCAATCACAAATGGAGGCCACACTACTGTACACTATCAAGAATCTTTGGTTAATAACTGATTTTAGTTTTAGTTAGTTACAATGCAGTATTGGGGCTCTGATCCTAGTGTTAAAATGTTAAAGCTTAATTTATATATTAAAATATAAAGTTTAAACCCCAAAACAGTCAAAGAAAAAGACATATAAATAAATTTAGTTTGGTTTTACATTTGGTTATTCATTTTGCCCTCTGTTGCCTCTATAGCTACTCCTGTTAATTGTCTGACAATATCTGGAGTACAAGTAAATCTGTCCATAGATTGGGAACCTTCGAGCTATTTATTTTTTGTAAATTCCTGAGATTTGAGAAACATCTACAAATAAGTCACTGTATATCAAATATCTATTTTGATGCAGTTTCCAACATTTTTCCCCTTAACAGAAAGAAAATCATCTCACAGTTAATGCCTCAGCTACAATCTAAAAACAAGCAACTTTGGCTGAACAGGGTTTGTGTGTTCAGAGGCGGAATGCGAGTCATTAGTAGGAGAAAAACATAAACAGAATTAACAATCGCTACGTGTTTGTTTTGTTCCATGTCTGTTTATTTGGGGCACTGTGCCGTTTTGTTTTGTAAAGCGTTTCTGTTTTGTTTAAACTTTTTATTTATAATTATAATTAATCAGCGCTTCCATACCCCAGTACTGTGTCTGTCTCCTCCCTGGTCTGACGTCACCCGCAAGCCATCTTGCCATAAAGTGACACTGAAAAAGAAAGTATACTCAGACACAGAAACACATACGATATCTCCTGATGACTTACACAGTGTGATCAATCAGCTGCAGGGGAAGGCTTGCAATATGTTTTGTTTTATTTATTAGAAATGCCTGCCAGGTATTTTGGAACATCTTTCCTTATAAAGGTTTACCAAAGTAAAAACATTGAAAGGTGCAATAAAGAATTGTGTAAGCTTGATAACGCATAAGCAAGTATTATGAAGCCCAGCGAGGTATGCTAAAGCTATTAAACAAAGCAAATCATGTATTTAGTTTAGTTTACCCATAGGAAAAGCAAGAGAACTGCAAAATGATTGTGCAAATTTGCCATGGTATCTATAAGGGTTGTGTCATGTGTTTCCATTTCTTTGGCTGTTGTATTGTGATTGATCAGTCTGTATATTAATGTGGTTTGTTATTGTATTGTGATTGATCCATCTGTATATTAATGTGGTTTTGTTATTTGATCAATAACTAATTGATGGGAGATGCTTTATGTGTTTACTCAAGCACATACAGGTTTAGTGTTGCTCAAAACTGACACCACATCCTTACTTTCAGTTCCTCCATTTTGAATTAAAAAAAAAAAAACATTCTATATCTTTTTTTCTTGGTACTCTCCATGCACATTCCATTAAATAATCGCAAATATAAAGAAAAAATGTTAGAAAAAATAAGAAACATTACAAACATTAAACAAACTTTTGTAGCATGCGGCCTACTCAAAACAGATTTAACCGCAGCACCCCCCCGATTGTTCTCCTCAATTACATTCCCTCCTTGCAGCAATTCCCCAAAACAGTTCAGGACAATTAAAGATCAGTGAGCGTCCTCCGATCCCACGACCAAGCCAACTGCTTCCTTACACAGGAACGCTAGATCAGATCCGATCCCACGACCAAGCCAACTGCTTCCTGACACAGGAACGCTAGATCAGATCCGATCCCACGACCAAGCCAACTGCTTCCTGACACAGGAACGCTAGATCAGATCCGATCCCACGACCAAGCCAACTGCTTCCTGACACAGGAACGCTAGATCAGATCCGATCCCACGACCAAGCCAACTGCTTCCTTACACAGGAACGCTAGATCAGATCCGATCCCACGACCAAGCCAACTGCTTCCTGACACAGGAACGCTAGATCAGATCCGATCCCACGACCAAGCCAACTGCTTCCTGACACAGGAAAGCTAGATCAGATGCAGGTGTTGGCTTGAGCTCAGCAGGCACCTTGATAAGCATCTACCTGGTTACAGTTCAATGACACTATAATTACACTGTAGATTCCTGACAGTTACAAATGGTCATTGGTAAGGTACCAACAAATCAACACAAAAACCTTTCTATGTAAGCAATAAAATGTGCTCACCTCAACTCCCTTACATTTTCTGTCAAAAAAACAAACAGCAATAGAAGAAAAAAATCTGCTGCATTCCTTCAGCCTGTTCCAAGACATTTACTCTCAAATTAAAAGGTATAGATTAGAACGAAAGGGAGTAGAAGACTTGTGTTAATCACAGTTATTTGTGCAGTAAAAGTAAAAGCTGACAGGTTAAGTCACAAGGTCACTCTTCACGTCTCAAGATTTTGTGTTTCAGAGACAGATACTGTGTTCTAAAATGTTAAGTTGTTGTGAATGTCTGGAGTCGTTTCAATTCTGATATGACATGAGTTATTAATGCCTTATCTCTGCAATAAAAAAAGCTTCTAAGTGCAAGATGAAATATAGTAGTAGGCACTTATTTTTTCCAAAGCAAAAGCATGAAAACTGAAAGTTATTCAAAATATCTATACTTTATCAATAGAAAATAAGATCTTAATCCTGAATAAAACCAAAGTGGTATTATTTAAGCATTTAAATATGATGCAGTGAGCATTACTTGGTATCACATAGATAAAGCTACAGGAAAATTGATCTATGTCTTATGCGTTCAAGGTTTCTTTGTGTGTGTGTGCTGCATTGTGTGAGGCAGCTTCAAATAGTGAGGGAACATACATTCTAAATGGGAGAGAAAACCATTCATTGATTAGTTAGAACTAAGCTATGTCTTCCCTGGGTAACAATTATATGTAAATACTGGGGTGTAGTGCTTTCCTGACTTTCATTATTGCTGCGCTGGCAGTCATTTACATTAACTACATAAGTTATTAAAGGCCACAAAAAATGTGCATGTCAATGTTGTGTACTGTAGGTTAAGAGAACCACAGAAAACAAGCCATACTGTAGACTGATGTTGTAAAAGAAATGGAATTTTCTCAGAAATGCCTTAAATGATCTTAATTATATAGCTACTAAAGTACTGTACAGATCCTATATTTTGGTTGTTTTTAGCATATAATCATTTTAAAAAGTGTGTTTCTCAAAATCTATTTAGCTATGTAAATGCAATATCAGCAAAAAAAAAAAAAAATGGAATGGTTTCCTGGTCATTTTGCCACTGAGTGTAGTAAAAACGATGTCGTGCCGGCAAAACGATGTAGTACTGTATGATTCTCACTGAAATGCAAAACCTGCGTGCACTTAGATATGTGGCAGAAATAGCGCTCACCCAGAGACAGTACTCTTGGCACACTTATTTCCACACAGGTTTTAAACAAAACAGTACAAAGCACACAATACGACAGCTATCCCGGTGTTATACACTTATTCACTTTTTACTTTCTCTCTCAGCCCACTCCTCTCCACTCTCCACTCTCCACAATTCCAAACACACACTACTTTGTTCTCCTTTATGCTAGGTGGCCAGAGGTGATTGACAATCAATTATCCAATCACCACCTAGCCACATTCCACACTTTTCCATTCAAACAATTACACAAGTTATCACTTACAATCAAACAATTAAGTCTCAATCACCACACACCCACACTGGGGTGACCCCCATCCCTAATTGGATGGAACAGTCCCTAAATGTAAAGATCAAGTCCTAGTCCCTGACTAAATGCCTCTAGGACGGAATCTGTCCCGGATTCCTAGACACAGTCAAACCATAGCATATCTGGTTGGAGCAAAGCCCAGCCCCTGTATGGTGTGCCATGTCTTTTTTCCCAGATTTAACTTAAATCTTGTATTTTTTTTCCCCAGATTTATAAATGTTGTGAAAATAAATAAATATTTTTAAATATGTACATTCAAATATAATTTATAAATCTAGTTACACTGCGATGGACTGGCGTCCCGTCCAGGGTGTAGTCTCGCCTTGCGCCCTGTGTATGCTGTGTTAGGCTCCGGCTCACCGCGACCCTGTAAAGGAGTAAGCGGTTAATGATAATGGATGGATGGATGAAATCTAGTTACAAGATTTAACATTTAGCTAAATATTTAACTAAATCTTAAATCTCTTAACAAGATTTAACATTTAGCTAAATATTTAACTAAATCTTAAATCTCTTAACAAGATTTAACATTTAGCTAAATATTTAACTGGCCAGCTAAATCTGGAATTTGTATACAAATGAGCTCCGCCCGCTTTGTGCTTTCACGCGATCTGATTGGCTCTTGCACTGCTGCTGTACCCTTGAGCAAGGTACTTTACCTAGATTGCTCCAGTAAAAACCCAACTGTATAAATGGGTAATTGTATGTAAAAATAATGTGATATCTTGTAACAATTGTAAGTCACCCTGGATAAGGGTGTCTGCTAATAAATAAATAAATAAATAAATAATTAAATAATAATAATAATAATCAGGAAATATGCACATTTCAGCAGATTTAGCTGGCCAGTTAAATATTTACAGTGCCTTGCGAAAGTATTCGGCCCCCTTGAACTTTGCGACCTTTTGCCACATTTCAGGCTTCAAACATAAAGATATGAAACTGTAATTTTTTGTGAAGAATCAACAACAAGTGGGACACAATCATGAAGTGGAACGAAATTTATTGGATATTTCAAACTTTTTTAACAAATAAAAAACTGAAAAATTGGGCGTGCAAAATTATTCAGCCCCTTTACTTTCAGTGCAGCAAACTCTCTCCAGAAGTTCAGTGAGGATCTCTGAATGATCCAATGTTGACCTAAATGACTAATGATGATAAATAGAATCCACCTGTGTGTAATCAAGTCTCCATATAAATGCACCTGCACTGTGATAGTCTCAGAGGTCCGTTTAAAGCGCAGAGAGCATCATGAAGAACAAGGAACACACCAGGCAGGTCCGAGATACTGTTGTGGAGAAGTTTAAAGCTGGATTTGGATACAAAAAGATTTCCCAAGCTTTAAACATCCCAAGGAGCACTGTGCAAGCGATAATATTGAAATGGAAGGAGTATCAGACCACTGCAAATCTACCAAGACCTGGCCGTCCCTCTAAACTTTCAACTCATACAAGGAGAAGACTGATCAGAGATGCAGCCAAGAGGCCCATGATCACTCTGGATGAACTGCAGAGATCTACAGCTGAGGTGGGAGACTCTGTCCATAGGACAACAATCAGTCGTATACTGCACAAATCTGGCCTTTATGGAAGAGTGGCCATTTCTTAAAGATATCCATAAAAAGTGTCGTTTACAGTTTGCCACAAGCCACCTGGGAGACACACCAAACATGTGGAAGAAGGTGCTCTGGTCAGATGAAACCAAAATCGAACTTTTTGGCAACAATGCAAAACGTTATGTTTGGCGTAAAAGCAACACAGCTCATCACCCTGAACACACCATCCCCACTGTCAAACATGGTGGTGGCAGCATCATGGTTTGGGCCTGCTTTTCTTCAGCAGGGACAGGGAAGATGGTTAAAATTGATGGGAAGATGGATGGAGCCAAATACAGGACCATTCTGGAAGAAAACCTGATGGAGTCTGCAAAAGACCTGAGACTGGGACGGAGATTTGTCTTCCAACAAGACAATGATCCAAAACATAAAGCAAAATCTACAATGGAATGGTTCACAAATAAACATATCCAGGTGTTAGAATGGCCAAGTCAAAGTCCAGACCTGAATCCAATCGAGAATCTGTGGAAAGAACTGAAAACTGCTGTTCACAAATGCTCTCCATCCAACCTCACTGAGCTCGAGCTGTTTTGCAAGGAGGAATGGGCAAAAATGTCAGTCTCTCGATGTGCAAAACTGATAGAGACATACCCCAAGCGACTTACAGCTGTAATCGCAGCAAAAGGTGGCGCTACAAAGTATTAACTTAAGGGGGCTGAATAATTTTGCACGCCCAATTTTTCAGTTTTTTATTTGTTAAAAAAGTTTGAAATATCCAATAAATTTCGTTCCACTTCATGATTGTGTCCCACTTGTTGTTGATTCTTCACAAAAAATTACAGTTTCATATCTTTATGTTTGAAGCCTGAAATGTGGCAAAAGGTCGCAAAGTTCAAGGGGGCCAAATACTTTCGCAAGGCACTGTAGCTAAATGTTACACATTTAAAAAAATATTTATTTATTTTCACAACATTTATAAATCTGGGGAAAAAATACAAGATTTAAATTAAATCTGGGAAAAAAGACACATGGCACACCCTGTCGCATCAGTCTTTGACAGTCAAAATGTGTATATGTGTAGATGTATGTACAGTATGTGAAATTTGTATTATATTAACATCATCATCATCATCATCATCACCATCATCATCATCATCATCATCCAAAAAACAGCCCAGCAGAAAAAAAATATATTAATGGTAGAGTAGGGGGAGGAGGAAAAGAAAAAGTAGAAAGGTTGTATCCAAGAGGCAACTGCAGGACTACAATTCCACTGGGGTGTTTACGCTTCAACCTGTGTAACGTCAATTTTTTCTTATTCTTACTGTGATTGGCTGCAAAGACAACAGGGCTAGCCAGAGATTGGATAATGTTTGTGGGGTTGGTTTTTCTTGTGTACAGTTTCCTAATAACTGAAGACATTGTATTCTGGAGGATGTAGTTATAGTGGAAGTTTTAGGCGAGGCAGACAAGCTGTGCAGCAAAACTGATATGCTTATTTCAGATTTTTTAATGAGTAAAAATGGCAAGTGCGCAGATTATCTGGACCGCTGGTTATTAGAAAACAATTTTTATTCCAGCCTCAAAAAAACACTGCCTTTTAAAATTATGAATATTAGCATTAGTAATGTTTTTATTCTGCCAAGTATTAATAAAAGGCAGCTGCAGTAAAAAAAATTGTTCTTGAATGTTGTGTTTGTGCATTTTTTGTTTTTTTTCACCAATAGTAATTGTACTGTATGTGACTTGCTTCCTTAGCACATTTCATTTGAACTGGAACACTGATATCGGTCTAAAACGTGGGAGTGTTAAGTTTTAAATCAAAGACCATAGTAATATGCTTCAAGAGTAAGTAGCCAGACAGTCAGTATTGTTCAAGCAAGCTCAAGGCAAGCTCAAAGCAAGACTCGTGTGGAGAAAAGAGTATTGAAGCATGCATGACGTGGCAGAATACAGTAATGAATTAATTTGCAGCAAATAATGTATTTTTTATTCTGTACAAGAAGCTATGAAGGCAGTTCTTCTCCAGTTATATCCAAACTCAATTCAGAATTTGTCAGGAAGAAATATACATCAACACTGTCCCTGACCACACTGCACCCACCTTCATGACAAAATTTGGAACTATAAAAGTCTGAGGTGCCAACACCATTGATGTTTCTTTCAAGCTTTTCTTGTAACAAAAGCACATGTGGACAGGAACATTAAAACCCTATTATTCTTTGCCTTATTTACTTGGACTAGTTTGCACAGGCTATGATAAATGAAATTTGCATTTTGGCAAAGCTGGAGACATATGACTCATAACCAGGCTCTGCATAATTTTTCTGCAGCATGGAAAACATATGAAAACATTATTCAACTTACTGTATACTCTAAACTTGTAATGAAATGAATAACCAATCTCTTTGATTTTATATATATACAGTATATATATATGTGTGTGTGTGTGTGTGTGTGTGTGTGTGTGTGTGCGTGTGTGTATGTGTAACATTTCAGTAAACATCACCAAATAAATCATTCTTTTTATTAGTGGAGTATTAAATGAGAGGATTTTGGGGCATCTGTCAATCTGTATAGGACATTAGATTACCACTTTAAAAACTATTAGATTGATTATAACTAGGCTTGCTGCTTTTCGATTTTAATCGGTAAAGCTTGTTAAACATTGAATTCCCAAAAAATATGAGTTTGATTTAAATAAATTTATATAGGATAAACATCGGTAAAACCACTTGCTATTTTTTTTCTTACCAAAAATAATAATTTGGAAATCATCTCTAGTCTGGTGTAGTTTTTATACTTGCTGTCTGTCCCGTCTCCATTCCGCTCTGAATGGCTGGGGGTCGCTGTCAGTCAACTCAGTGGCCCCTTAATAGGCTAGTGTAGATTCATCACTGTCAGTTGTTTCATCCTGTTCTGACAGATCTCATTGGCTGAAGCAGCGCTAGAATGCTCTCATTCGTTGAAATGACTGTCAGTCGTCAAGATTTGCCAGCTACAGCCCCTGTCATTCAAAGCGCCTACTTTGAAATTAGCGGGTTAAGGTGTGGGTAAGCTTTTGCTATTACAGGTATATACAGTGACAGTTAGTAGTTTGATTTGAAAATGGGGCGCAAGAGGAAAACACTTATTATTGTCATTATTATTTATTTCTTAGCAGACAGCCTTACGTGGTTTAACTAATTAAAATGTGATTAAAAAAATATATATATATGCTCAGTTTTTCAAAGAATTGTTTAATATAAGGAAGTTAAAAAAAAACCTGTCCTTAAAGAACACTCTTTAAAAAGGAGTAATTCATGTTAAATTTTATTTTTTCAAATCACCATTCATGTTGGGTAGATTTACATTGCATTGCACACTGGGTAGATTTACATTACACTGTACATTGCCATACTAAAGGCTTTCTGTTTGTTACAATTAGACATTTCTATGGCTTTACATCATGTAAAAAAAAAGTTTGGCGTGGCATTTCTTGGTTTCCACTTGGCCATATTTTATGTATACATTTTATTTTAATTTCCTTATATATTGTTTTTGAAATTATTCATTTGGAATTCCATAATAGTATATTTCAATGGAAAGTCATTTAAAGTGGTTTGTATTAATGATTTGAAGCACCAGTCTGTCGTGCAATGCTGTATTTAAAACACACAGAACATGTCTTTAATCAAAAAGAGCCTCAAAATCTTTCTTTATATGGATGAATTAAAAGTGCCTGTATTTGCTTTATAATTCAAGCCAAAACAGCAATAAAGCTGAGGACTGTCTTGAGGTAGATATGTTTGGGTTATGAAGAATCTGTTTGGGCTGTAATAAACTCAGTATCCTGGATTTATCAGGGTGTATTACCCCAGTACTTTCAGAAATCTGGTACAATTGGTAATTTTAGTCTTCACTGGTCTGTCATATGATGTGGAGATGTTATGTCACAGCAATTAGTTCAGTTGAAGAATTAATACCCAGGATTTAAGTAGATAGTCCACAGTCTTTGTAGATACTGGCAGATTCACCTCAAAAAGAATGGCAAGATGATCAGAAATAGTAAGATCTAGGGTTATGACGTGCTTAACAGCGAGAAATGACCAGATCTAAAGTATGGCCACGATTATGCGTAGAACCTTTGACATGCAGGATATAATCTAAGGAATCCAGTAGCCTCAAAAATTCAAGGAGTTAGAATCAGAATCAATGTCAACATGAAGGTTAAAATCAACCAATAAAAGAATCCATAGTTGACTGTCAACATAGATAGCAAATCCCCAAATTCAGTCAGAAATAGCAGGTTTGACTTAGGTGGTCAATAAATAATTACAATATGAACAGGGGTAATAGGAATTTGACGAAGGTTACTGTAGCACACACCTCTGTGTTTGCTCAGCGGGTAGCGGGAATGGCAGGACACTTTAACCTGAATTTGACTCTTTAGATTCCCTCCCCTCCCCAGTTCTTAATTGAAATACCTTGCTAGATGATGTTTGATGTTATCAGCTAGCCTGCTTGCTACTGAGCTATTTAGGTGCAGTCCATCTTTCCTATAATATCTATTTCTTTTCCAAAAGCAATCCCAGTTGTTCATAAATCCCAGCCCTTCCTGCACACACCAACCAGCCACCCAAGTATTTTGTTTTTTAAAAGCTTTTGTTGTAACCCACCACTAGTGGCCGTTAGTCAAAACAGAGGCATTAAAGTGGGTTCCAGACACTTCTGAGCTAGCCTCTGTTGATTGGTTTGAGGGAACAGGAAGTTCCATCTACTATAGATTCAAAAGGAGGCTGTCATCGCTCAGAAGGAGGAAATAACCAGGAAGTATCCTGTATGGAGGCACGTGTTGCCAGGACTAAAACTTCTATGAGAGACCAAACAAAACTAAAAGTGAATTGGCTTGTTATTTTTCAAAGCTAACGCATGTGTGTAGTTAGCAGCATTGAGTTAGTTAGTTGTTTATATCTAGAGGATTAGTGTGCTGCAAGGAGCCAAACGAAGACTCCAGCAAGATGATCAAGCTGGAGTTTATTGGAACAGGAACAACACGAAGGATCTGCCTTACGCTACTGTCATGGCTTCTTACCAAGAAAGTGAGTACCACTCTGAACCTCACTGTTGAGATTGACATTATTAGTAATTCAACTGTGATTTTAAAGTGTTATGTGCAGAGCGGAATACTAATTTGTCAGCAAGACTTAACAAAGGTGTTAACGGTTTGGACAAAGAAAGACAAAACACCACAGTAGTTTACTGACTTATAATTCAATGGAAACAAGTTGTTGAATCTGTGTAAGGAAACAAAAGACAGTTACCAGGGAAAAACCACAAGGGGCAATCACTACAACAAAGGGATTAGAAAAATACTTTACGACATCTTGTGTCTCTGGAAAATCTCCATCTGGACCTTCGGAAAGTGGTCACTGTTCCACAGCTAGAGGTCAACAATACACAGGACCTCATCAGCCAGTGTGTTTGATATCCAACTAAAAGACAATTGTACAGAGCTTTGGGAGAAGCCTGGAACTTTGTGTGATGATGGGATTCTTGCAAATTACTTACCTGTAAATAATAAACACGCCTGGTGGCTGATGGTGAAACTGCATACAGTCTGGTTATTACAAGTGACAAAACAACCACTTTGTCAATATATACATACACACACTGCTGTGCAAAAGTCTTAGACATTTTGCACAATTTTTTTTGGGGGGGTGGGTTATACCACCATAGAATCAGCCTGCTTTAATACTACCAGAGAATCAACCTTCGCCATCTACAGAACGTCATGTCACGTATAAGTTTTACATTTTTTTTGGATGTGATAGATTAGCTACTACAACACTTAATATTAGCTGCTCATGTATAGTTTACTTAGAGTTGTTGTGATCACAAGTTTTTAAAGATTCTGAACAATGTGAATTAAAGATTGCTAAATGACAAGCTTGGATTCTTCTCACCCAAACTAAGTTGTATTAATAAGTCAATATATATATATATATATATATATATATATATATATATATATATATATATATATATATATATATATACTGTATATATATATATATATATATATATATATATATATATATATATAAGTGTATACTACTTCCCTCTGGTGGACAATGGGAGGAGCTGCAGGATCACAGGCACTTTTTACCAGGGCCTCCTTGAGGACATAACATCATGCAGCAATCTTTTTTGGAATCCTTTGTTTGTCTTTTACAGGTTCCTCGGTTTCCCCTGCTTAAAGTTTGTAGACCACTCGGTTTCTCAGTCCTTGCGTGGTATTATTTCATACAAGACTGGTGTGCTCACAACAAATAAACTGTTCCAACACGTTGGCCTTTTTTCCTTGTGGATTTATGAGTTTGTTCACGACCAATGTCAGTCCATGTATTGCCCTGGCTGCACTCACGCACCAGGTTGCTTAAAAGTATCAAGAGTCCTGGGTTCCACTTAAAATCACACAGCGTTTCTTCACCCCTATAACCCAAGCAGGACTTGTTTTAAAACACTGTTTCAGACTGTTGCGTCCTCCCACAACAGCAGTTTACTAAGTGGAACCTTTCACATGCTTTTTTAGAGTTACTACTTAAAACATGACAGGTTTAAATCACCTGTGTCAGCGGACAACATGATTTTAATCCATACAGCTTTTCAGGTAAACTGCAATGGCAGTTGTTACTCAGTCCCAATATAACAGAGTATTTGCTTTCACTCGAATATAGAAAAACTGCACTTTCAATGGCAATGTTAAATTTAAGATCTATAAATCACTTTTTTTTATTTATTTATTTTTTTCCAAGTTTCAGTATATGGAAGTATTTTTTCTTAGCTCTGCTTTAGGCAGGATATTTAATAAAACTAACTTTTTTGTTAAATAATAACGGGTTTTTTTGTATTTTTTTTTCTTTATTCAGGGCTCCCGAGTGGCGCATCCAGTAAAGGAGCTCTGTGTGGAGTGCAGGATGCACCCTATAGCCTGGAGATCACAGCTTCAAATCCAGGCTATGTCATTCCCGACTGTGACCGGGGGTTCCTAGGGGGCGGCGCACAATTGGAGCAGTGAACCAGGAAAAAATAATAATTGGGCATTCTAAATTGGGGAGAAAACAGGGGTAAAAACCATTGTCGACGACTAAATTAAAAAAAAACATTTTTTTCTTTCTTTTTCAGTTTAGTTCAGTAAGGCACTTCAGGGTGTGTGATATACTGTAATATCCCCATGGCCTTTAGTTATAGTAGATAGTTGCGCAAGGTTACGTCGCAAACGGGATCATTTGTGAGCATAAGGTACAGATTTCTGATATGTTTCCATGCAAAAAAACATAGATTTCACATCAATTTGCATGTTTTTTTAGCGTGAGAAGGCAATTTACCCACCCATTTAAGCCATACCATGGTTTGGCTGCGTACTTCCTATAGCGTGAGGGATGTGTGTGCTACGTCCCATTCTCACAACAATGGAGAGAGAATTTGGAGTTTCTAAACTGCATAGAAACCCCCCAATGTACGATTGTATGGAGATTACATTTCTAAAGCTAGAACAGGATAATGGTAATGTTCTAAATTGCCTGCTTATACACCGCTCAGGCATTTCCTGTACACAAAAAGACATTAACAGCATGTGGTTTCCTACTCAACTTGACAGTAAGAAAAACACACACAGATATACATAAACACAGATAGTCACAAACACACATTAACCAGGGATACTTGTTATTTCAGAGTACAATTCCTCAAGTCTCAAAAACTGACTAAGGTATTAACCCAGAGACATACCTCAAACTCAGGCTTCTAAAAATGGTTAAAATGCTAAATATGCCAAGTAAATGGGCTGAAAGCCCTAAGGACATGGACAAATCATGTTCTGCTGACCAACTCTACATCAATTAACATGTTTAAAAATATGTGACTTGCTATTGTACCTTATTAAGTTAAGGTGATTACAAATAGATTGATTACAAATAGATTGTTGCAGAGTCCCATATAAACATGTGCAAAGTATTGAGTATAAACAAATAGATAACCAGTGGGTCATTTTACGATAAACACACAAAATACTGTTTATTGTACTCTCTAGAAGGCACCTGTGGTGCTAAAAATACACTTTAGGACAAAATCACTGTCAAATAATGTTAACACTAGAACCGCCGGATTTTCGAACTACCTGGAACCGTCACTGTGACCCATACATTTTTAAACTGCTTCGTTATGAAAATGATAAACATACTATCGGATACAACTGAAAAGTTTTATTCACGAGCATCATATCTAACATTTGCATCGCAGAAACACCGTATTTAAATAGAAAATTAAACATTAAAGGCTTTACTTTTAAAATGAGCGCATATACAGCACAACTACAAACAGTGAAAAAATATAATAAAATACACACTTCAAAAGAAACGGGTATGTATAGTACATATACCCATGTACAGGTGTAAATGGGCATACGTACACACACAAGTATAAAACCGAAATCATTGTTTCTAATACTATATAAAAATAAAATATAACACTACTTCCGGTATGACGGCTGCATTGTACTCTGTGGAGGAGCGTACGCTTCTGCCAGCTGACTGCCTGTATCCAGGAGCTGTGTTGTAAACACAGACGCAATTCCATTGAACATTATTGTGTAAACTGGTACATACAAACCTGTAAAATCCAAATGTTTTTTTTCTAAAAGTAAATTTTAAAAAATTATATATATAATACGTTTCATATTAGTTACATAAGTTGTTATCCTACCTGTCATTTCAGTTTGCTGTATGCGTCTGAGTGCAGCTTGCCGTATTCCAATCAAAATGACTACTTTCAAGATTAACTATTTCCTTCTGATATATTCCCAGTTGCATTTGTGAAACAAAACGAAGGATTGTTGTCTCCCAAGTCCATTGAAAAATAAGAAACTAGGCTTTCACTGAGTTGGCATCTTGATAAATCCACAATCATAGCAATCTCTGCCTCGTAGTCAGTCTACAAACAATGGCTTGAAAAAAACGAACACGTGTGCTAGGAGGAGGAGGCGTATCTTGTTTGCTGCATTTACAAAAACAATAGAATATCTTAAGTTATATTAAAAAAAAGACATGTATTTTAACTTTATAATTTGCGATTCTGGCTATCAAACGCCGTCAGGATATTTAATTCCTAAATTAAGTCAAAAAGTCAGAAACAGACAGACATACACATGCGATTTACAATGGAAGAGTAATTAACATTTTAAATGCAAAATGGGTCACACTGACCCACATGGCGGTTCTAGTGTTAAAGCACTGTCTGGACACTTTCAGGTTGACGTGTCTGGCAAACTTTCAATCGATTAAAGTACAAATACACGAACAAGAATGGTAGCTTGTGTAAGAGTGATGGATGGTCTAGTGGTTAAAAAAACAGGCTTGTAACCAGGAGGTCTCTGGTTCAAATTCCAGCTCAGCCACTGACTGACCGTGTGACCTTGAGTAAGTCACTTACCTCCTTGTGCTCTGTTTTTCGGGTGAGACGTGGTTGTAAATGACTGCAGCTATTGCACAGTTCACTCACCCTAGTCTCTGTAAGTTGCCTTGGATAAAGGCGTCTGCTAAATAAACAAATAATAATAATTCTATGAACATCCGTTGGGTCAAATTTGAATATGGGGGCAATGCACACGGCAAACTGATTATCCTGATAAACCTGCTTATCCTTTAAACTCTGTAATGTGTACAGAGAACACATTGATGGTATTTTAGAGCAATGATTTATACATTTCAAATAAATTGAGCACTATAAATGTGTGCATGTGTGTTTTTTTGTTTTGTTATTTTTTTAAACCGGACACCTTGTTATTTTGGGCAACCAGTCTGGTTTAGCAAATGACTACTCTATCAGCATTTGGAGTGTGGCGCCAATCTTTTTGTCATTTAGACCAGTTTTTTCAAACTGCTTCTTGTCTGTGGTACTTGACGCCCCCTGTACATATACCAGGAAAAAAAAGAAAATAATCCAACATGCCACTGCTTCTCCGTATGTCGCTGCTCTTTTTTGTTATTTTGCACAAACCAGCCACCAATAGATCATAATAAGAGAAAACACCACTGCATATAAGTTTACTGATTGTGTCTAACACTTACTAATGAGACCCGGTGAATACGGGAGAGTTGACAGGTCTGGGAGGTGTCAACAGTAAGAATTGCTTTAAGTTAATAAATATAGGTTAAGATGTGTTTTTTTTTCTAAAACCTTCTCACACCCCACAGGATACCTTCTGGATATCTATTAAGTTCAACGCAAGAAAGCAACTGCCTAAGCACCCAAGCCTTCCGTGCCCCCTTTGCTTATTTAAGGCCTACTTCCTTCAGTTTCAGACTACAAGTAAATACAGCAAAGAAACGGAAATGGTCTTGTCAGCATGGAATTGATGTCTACTTTAAGCACATTTTAAGTCTGAGTCTTTCAGTTAGTATAGGCACATTGCCCCCTGTGCAGTGGTGAAGGTTTTCTGCTGACCTACACTGTACAATATAGGTAAAATGGTCCCTTGTGAATAAGCTAACATGCTTTTTGGAAGGATTGTTTGTTAGAAAAGCCATTTAAAACATTTCTGTGCTAATGTTCCTTTGAAGAGAAAACTACATTTAAAGGAAACTGTATAGCCGTTGTAAATACGTATGTATGCCACACTTTACATGTTTCCATATATCTGGAAACCGCTTATCCAACTATGAGGAATTTGATATTAACAATTTTTAGCATGCGTTTTTGAGAGTATTAGATGCTGGAGATATATGGAGGTGTCTTTATGTCACACTTACTTTTTACATGTGTCTTGAGTACACAAGAAGTTATTCCACATACTGAAAATCAGACATTTGTATATATTAACACCTCATTTGCATTTACAGTGGATTTTATATACCAATTATGTAATTTTCATTAAACTTTTAAATTACATTTCTTATTCTTTGATCTTCTGTACATTTTGTTGATATATTTTTTACTAAGAGTTCTAATTTTGAATCCACAGCTGTGGAGGGGGATGTGTGGTACTGACTTAATCAGCATGCTCCTTGTATGTTTATTCTAAAGCTTTTCCTTAACTTATTTAGTGGCTTCAGCAAACTAATTTGACATCTGGAAAAAATTTCAAATTACTCCAATGAGTTTTGTTATTTTTAGCATTACCTAAAGGATGATTTGATTGTATGTAACGAGCTATTGTATTTAGAATGTTTACAGCAATTTTATATTCATTCATCGCACCCAAAACCCCACTTCCAAAAAGAAAAGCCTAGTAAAGAAAAGTTGTTTTTTTGTAATAAGAAAATAGTCAAGGCTCCAAAAGGTGTTTTAATCTTGAGTTTTCTTGTAGTTAAGATTTTTTTTTTTTTTTTTTTTTTTTTTTTGCAGTCATCAATTATGCATTGCCCAAGGTGAAAATATAATGCCAACTACATGTTTAAACACATATCAAATAATAAAACTGATTATGCTACTGTATATTTACTTATCCCTAAGTTTCGGCCTGTTATGTGATTTTTTATTTAATTTTTTTATAAATGCAAAATTCTAAATGAAGCCCTAGAGGCATGAATACTGTTTAAAGGAAAAAAATATCTATATGTTCCAATACAAACAAGTGTCAACAAATGTATGTAAATTTTACTTTCATGGTTGGGTCTAATTCTGCTTAAAATAAGTTCCAGTATGTAATTCTTGCAAATGTGTGTATGTGTATACAGTCTATTCCGCATAATTGCGTGGGCTCGAGACCGCTGTGAGGTCATGCACATAACCGTAGTGAGGAAATGCAATGGGATACAATGACAATAGGTCTATATGTACGTGTACATGTATATATGCAAAACTCAAAAAATGCTAATTCAAAAGTATTCATACCCTGAAGAAAAGAAAATGAAATGAATAGCTAGTTGAGGCACCTTTAGCAATAATAACCTCTTTTAAACGATTATGACATTTGTCAATTAGCTTTTGGCATGATTCTTTAGTGATTTTTGACCATTTTTGAATCCCATGAACAATCAAAATCCATGATGTCATATATATATATATATATATATATATATATATATATTGTGATATAGCGGGTGGTGAGAGACGGCAGGGAGGGGGTTAAAACCTCCCTGCAAAGGAAAAGGAAAAAAAAAAAACCATGTGAAAATGCACCTTTTTGTTTGATTTGTGTTTTATTGTTTCATTTGATTTTCTAATTGATTTCTTAATTGTATTATTGTTTAGTTTAATTGTTTTATTATTAATTATCATCCGCACCTGGGCGTTATTGGAAATCAGGCCCAGGTGCGTGGTTTAAAAGGAGAGCAAGCAGTCTGCTCGGGGCTGCTAAAGAGAAGGAGGCAGAAAGGAGTGCTCTGCTTCCTGGCAGTCCCGAGGAAAAAGGTACAGTGCAAACCTGTGTGGTTAAGTTTTGTGGAACAGGGAAACGGCTTAGCCGTCCTGTGATAGTTAGGTTCCTGTGTGTGTAGTTAGTGCTCAGAAAGAGCTAGGTGTTTATTTTGTGTGCTTTGTTTTACTTTTGTGTTTATTAAAAAAATAGCGCAACCGCGCTGAAAAAAATCCATTTGAGTGTCCTGGGTCGTACTTTTAAAGGGGCAACGAACCCAAGTGGGTGAGTCCTTTCACATTTGGTGTCAGAAAGTGTGGGCGCCCCTAAGACCCAGAAAATGGATTTGCTACAAATGATAGAGCAGATCACCAGGAATGCTGTTGCTCAGAGAGAGCAGCTGGAGAGATGGGAGAGAGAGATGGGGTTGGCTCCAGTGAAGAAAAGGGAGCCAACAGAATTGGAGCTGCTGCTCCAAGAATGGGAGCAGGCTAGCGGAGCTCCGCAGCCTCCCGAGCCAGAGGGGGAGGAGCCGCCGCTGCCAGAGCCCAGAGAAGGAGGAGCTGCCGCTGCCAGAGCCCAGAGGGGAGGAGCTGCCGCTGCCAGAGCCCAGAGGGGAGGAGCTGCCGCTGCCAGAGCCCAGAGGGGAGGAGCTGCCGCTGCCAGAGCCCAGAGGGGAGGAGCTGCCGCTGCCAGAGCCCAGAGGGGAGGAGCTGCCGCTGCCAGAGCCCAGAGGGGAGGAGCTGCCGCTGCCAGAGCCCAGAGGGGAGGAGCTGCCGCTGCCAGAGCCCAGAGGGGAGGAGCTGCCGCTGCCAGAGCCTAGAGGGGAGGAGCCGCTGCTTCTGGAGCCCGGGGAGGAGGGGGAACGCATACCTCCACCACAGCCCCGACCACCACCCTTACGGTCCAGTCCGGCGCTGCTGCGTCCAGTCCCTCACTCCTTGCTCCAGGACACCCGGCTGGTCTTCCTGGACCTTCCTGCGCTGGACCTAGAGCCCAGGAGTCTGCAGCACTGGCCACAGCTCTGCCCCTGGTTCCCTGCTCCACTCTCCCCGAGCACCCAGACGTCGCTGTCACTCCCCCTGTTCGCTGCTTCACTTCCCCTGGGTGATCGGACATCACTGCGCCGGTTCCCAGGGGAAGATCTCTGTCCACTGCTGCATCCTCCAGTGCCACGGCCTACGCTCCGGTCGCCCCTGTTGAGCCGTTGGGTCCCCTTGTCGCCGGTGCGCGGTCCCTACCTGGCTGAGCCGGGACGTGGACTGATCCACCCTCAAGCCTGCCCGTGGAAGAGGGCAAGAAAGGACATTTATGGACTTGAGGGTGGGTGGTTGTGTTTTAGGGGAGGAGGTGGCTGTCTCGTGGCCTGTGTCTTGTAAAGACAAGAGGGGAGGTGTATGATATAGCGGGGTGTGAGAGACGGCAGGGAGGGGGTTAAAACCTCCCTGCAAAGGAAAAGGAAAAAAAAAAAACCATGTGAAAATGCACCTTTTTGTTTGATTTGTGTTTTATTGTTTCATTTGATTTTTTAATTGATTTCTTAATTGTATTATTGTTTAGTTTAATTGTTTTATTATTAATTATCATCCGCACCTGGGCGTTATTGGAAATCAGGCCCAGGTGCGTGGTTTAAAAGGAGAGCAAGCAGTCTGCTCGGGGCTGCTAAAGAGAAGGAGGCAGAAAGGAGTGCTCTGCTTCCTGGCAGTCCCGAGGAAAAAGGTACAGTGCAAACCTGTGTGGTTAAGTTTTGTGGAACAGGGAAACGGCTTAGCCGTCCTGTGATAGTTAGGTTCCTGCGTGTGTAGTTAGTGCTCAGAAAGAGCTAGGTGTTTATTTTGTGTGCTTTGTTTTACTTTTGTGTTTATTAAAAAAATAGCGCAACCGCGCTGAAAAAAATCCATTTGAGTGTCCTGGGTCGTACTTTTAAAGGGGCAACGAACCCAAGTGGGTGAGTCCTTTCACTATATATATATATATATATATATATATTAGATCAAAGAGCCAGTTGTTTATATATAAACTGACTCCTCTTTAACTATAAAACACACACTAGTGGTAAAGACCCTTGTCCTTTAGAAATAATAAGCGTTGTAAATACAATGACAATATTCTACATGACACAAAGCATGGGTTTTAGAAGAGGGGTTGATGCGTCATGTTAAACAACAGCACTGATTTTCCTGGTCTGTTTATATTGAAACATTCTATAAATAACATGAATGATCCTGGCAAGCCATTCGCTGTTGAAAGAAGTTCGACCTCTGATAACATGTTCATCCATCTGCTTACAGGCAGTGCCTCATTTGTATTAACCCTGCTGAGATTCCCTATCCTGCTCATGTTGCCCAGCCTAACCACAATTCCCCAGGCCATGTTTTTCTAAACAAGTACAGCAGGATTACACACCCTCCAGACTGGCTGTGCAGTATGCCCAAAACTAAACTCATTTTAGACAGGCCAGTGAGAGCTTGACATTTCCATGCAGTGGCATCTGTGCTTTCCGTTATACATGTAGCTGGTTTCTGGCAACACGAACACATTGTTTGATATGAACTCCCTGTTCATTTCTTCTCTGTTGTATTAAATGAGTTTCACTTGTGCTGTGTGTATAGTATTGTTTGTCCTTTCGTTATAGGTTGGATAACAGCTCCCTCAGGTAACTGTGTGTAGCCTCAGTATTAGCAATCATTGTAGCACCTCATACTTTCCATCTGGCAAATAAAAACTGCCAAGTGCATTGCTGTCACACTTGGTATACATTTCTGATTGTGTCTCATTTCTGTTCACATCACCTGTAATTCACTAGTATTTTCTTGAATCTTTTCATGTCTGGTAATTTGTTTTTGCAGATACTTTTGTTTCACATTAGAATTAGCTTCCAGCTCCATTTCCAGTACTGTACATGACACGTATTCATATGGCATGGAACAATGGTAGTTCAGAATTCTTATTAAAGTCTTACAGACATTCAGATAACTATTTATTTCAATACAAAATACTTTCTCTAAATTATTCTGCGGCCATGTACTTACAAGAAGCAAGATAGAGTACTGCATATTTTACCAGCTACATTTATAGTATAATAACTATCTATTAAGCTGTTTACAAATGAGGTTTGGCACATTTATCAAACCACACAATGAAACAAAGAAATATAATTGAGCACACTTTGGGTATTCAAAAAATGTGGTTTGACAAAAAGGTATACTGCAGTATTTTCTGTTTAAAATCTGTTTTATCTGCATTTTACAAAAAATACAGCTATGGCCAAAAAAAAAAAAAAAAAAAAAAAGGTTTGAACGTAATTTAGTAATTTTATTTAGCATCATGTAATCAAAGAATCTACAAAATGATATCGCAAAAGTCAAACGGAAGCCATAATAGTAGTACAGAATTTCTATTTTTCTATTTTTTGTCAGTTTTTCGTTAAGCATATGGAAAACTACAAAGCAGTATGTAATTCAATATGTTAATGTAACATTATTCAGCAGGTATCATTCGACCTTCTGTGGCAAAATGAGTAAATTCTATAGGGTGATGATGAAGGTTTGGCCATAGCTGTACACTGCTGCTTTGAGTAAGGAATGTTCAAGTCCTGAATGATGAAACCTGTGTGTCACATGATGGCTTGTGTGGTGACTTCAGACCCGGAAGAAGTAATCCACAACAAAGGCAAGTACTGAGATGCAAGACGCAAATGCGCTCATTTCTTTATTAAATAAAAGTTTTAAACAAAACAAAACATTTGCACAAACAATACGGAACAGTGGCCAAAACAAATAGACAAATAAAACAGACACGAAACCAAAACCAAACAAGTATGGTGCTGGTGTAAAACCAGCACGCGTAGCAATTCATTATATTTAATAAACTTTCCTTTGCTTTACCTACCGACCCTACCGCCTGCGAACACACTAACCCCTTTCTCACCTGTGATCACCCTATTTATACAGCTGTGGCTGGAGCCTTAATGAATCATTTAATCATGTATTAAATTCACAGCTCCAGCCACATCCCCACGTGTTTTTACAGGGAGGATTTTAACTGCCTCCCTGTCACCACTATTCCACACACACACAAACCCACATCCCCGTGCTCACATACCAATACACACTAACTCCCCCGTGATACATAACCCAAACTATACAAAATAAGCCAAATATTATTTTAAACGATTATGACATTTGTCAATGAGCTTTTGGCATGATTCTTTAGTGATTTTTGACCATTTTTGAATCCCCGTCACACTGTGTTAAAACCTTCACAAAATGAGTCATCACATCCTAATAACGTTTTAATTTGGAAGTTAAAGGCCCTGTTGCATATACAGAAGTTTCTTATGTACAGCTGGTAGACCAGAGTGTAACCATTAACAACCCCCCCATGTTTAAATGGTAAAAGCTGATGCTCTCTTATAAAAAAAAAAGAAAATTCATAAAAACTTGTGAATAGAGCACTTGTTGGTTTTATTCATTACCAACAGTAATACAAAAGATAAATCACATTTAGAATAGCGACCGCATATCTGAAGTCTCATTTGGATCTTTGTAAAATGAATGATCAATGTACAACATATCCGCTTGCAATCACTTTTACTCATTATAGCTTTCCGCATGGTTAGACTGCTGTGCTGCAGGTTGCTGACATGCTCTGACATTGAACTGTCACGTAAAATGGCTTAAGATTTCAGAATAGAATTGCAGTTTAAATGTTGGGCTTTTAGATCAATCGTTTCTAGTTTGCAGCCTTAGTGCTGACATGTTTGAAATGAGCATATTAAAACTGCCTGGTCAAAATAATAATTTTCTATTTTGTTGGTATTGATATCTTGCTTCGGAACCACACAATTCATCATGGTGTCCAAAGATCACTTATTTCAACCCCTTAAAACTAACTAGTTTGAACTGGTCTCCATGTGATTGTTGGACAGATGTCTGTTCACTGCCTTGAGTTTCTTAATGAAGTTGCTTTGCAAGTCAATATTTTATTGTGATGCTATTAATCCAGGTGAAATAAATTAAAGATTAGGAAGACAGGACACCTGCAGTACAAAATGTCCAGATCGTTGAACCGTATCAACAAACGAAGACCTTGAAAATAACAGGAAAATGCCCAGTTAATCACTTAATTGGTTCAATGAAGGGTTCAGTGAAGCAATTGAGAGCTGCGTTGGAATGAAAACCAGCAGATACGGTGTGGCGCCAGGAACAGGGTTGGGAAACATTGTTTTAGACTATGCTTAAAATAAAATAAAGGATAAAATAGCATATCCTGTCTCGAAGTTGATTTAGTTCAGTACTATAATATAAAGTAATAAAATGCAACTGTCTTTTCTGCAAAAGAAGCTTAATCAACGCACACTAACTGTATGTTATGTTAATGCAGGCATACTTTCATAACAGTGTGTGACAAGCAGGCTGTAGTGGTGACTTCAGACCTGGAAGAAACACACAGTACTGCCAGGTGAAATGTTAATTGCGCTTTTGCGCAGTTTAATAAATGAACATAATAAAAGGTTTAAACAAAAACAGCACACAGCACGTTAAGCCAAAATAAAATAGACAAACAAAACGAACAGACACTAACAAACAGGGCACGAACACTAAACACAAAACAAGTACGGTGCTGGTGCTTCCAGCACTCGTAGCAGTTGTTATTATTATTATTATTATTATTATTATTATTATTATTATTATTATTATTTTTACCTCCTCACTCTCTCCCGTTCTTTCGCCCTGAACACACAACTCGAGTGAGTGAAACATGCATCTATACATACTGTTGTGCCGGGATTCAATTACTAATTAATTATTCACTTGAATCCCAGCACGTGAACTAATTTGTGCAATACCAGTGCTCACATACTATTACATACTTTAAATGCAAGTGTTTGTGCAATCCCTGTGCCTAAATACAACTATATATTTTAAAATACTTGTGCTACACAGACCCATTTATATCCCGAGCAGCAATACCTATACACCAACATAACACTCCACACGCAACACAGAACACATAAATACGCACAGGGGCAGGTACTTGGCCACAGAGTGTCATTTCAGTATTTTAATTTGTTTCTGCAGCACAGTAATTCTGGAATTAAGTGTTAATTAAGTGTGAGCTACATATGTACACGTAATTCATGGAATTAGGACTAATGGCTGCTTGGAGTAACAACCGGGAACTGAAATAGGAATTATGTGCTTGTGACTTTAGAAAGAGGACAGGATTTCCCCTTGGTTCGTAGGTGAGACCAAACAATCGGCCTCCAAGGCTGGAAAGCAACCGTTACTTCCCCCAGGGTGAAATGATGAGAAGGATATTGGCTAGATCAAAGAGAAGTCTAGACGTCTCCCTGGCTTACAAGGGTCGTCTACGCTTAGGCAGGTCGACGCGGCCAGACATCCAAGGTTGAGCAACGCGGGGAGACAGGAACGCTGAAATGGAGAGAAAGAAATAAACATGCAAAGAAGGGACCAGACTGGCACAGATGAAAGCAAAGTACAGGGTTTCCCCTTGGCTCATGGACAGCTGCCTTCACAGAGGTGAGACCAAACTGATCACCCTGCAAGGCTGGGAAGCAACCGTTACTTCCCCCAAGGGGAACCTAGAGTGATAGAGAATGGGAAAACAAGAGTGACACTAGGGAACTTTCCTCTCAGAGGACGAGGACAGCCCTGCTGACCTCTAAGATTGGACAGTGAGCTTTACTTGCCCCCAAAGGAGGACCCCCGGCTCCCCTGCGCCACCAATGCAAAGAAGAAGGGTCAGTAAAGAAAATAGAGGAAACCTCTGGTGGTCTTGGCGGAGCGTTTCCCCCACTCCGGGCAAGCTAGCAATATTCTGATGGGCCATATCTTTTTTTACAGAGCGAGGAGATGAGATATGAAGGTCCTACCTTGAAGAATAATGCAACTGTCCAAATTGAAAGAGCGATGTTCTCATTTTGAAATCGTTCATGATCTGGAAGGATTGAGTGAGTGAGTGGATACTCCAGTTTATCGTGGGGGTAGAATCAATATGGAACAGGAATAGGCATCACTGCAATAGCTGCATATATGAAGAAAAACTGCACTGTTTGTTTGCTGAGTAAGTATTGGTTGATGTTAACTTTGGCTGCTTCGATAATATTGCGTCTAATCTGAGGAGAGTGCACCATGGCACACTAACCATTATAAAAGTTCCCCATGGTAAAAGCACAAAAAGTGTAGCAAGTTGTAGCGGACTGTTAAATAATGAAGTTCACCAAAATGAATTTAGATTTATGACGGGGAGGGGGGGTATTTTTGTGAAAGGGGAGACCACTAGTGGATTAAACTGGCAACAAATTGATTTGCGACAGTGAGCGTGTAGCGTGCTTTACGGCTTCAGTTGGGAGCTTGTTGCTGCTGAATAAGGAGAGAGAGAATAGTTGCCTGTCCCAAACACAGTCTTGTTTATTTGTCAGGAAATAAAAAATTGCATGAACCTGCATGAACCTCCCCACCTGTTACGAAGAAAGAAAGTTGCATGTTTTGGTACGATTGCTTCGAGGGGCAACCCAGAGTGCGGAACAACAAGCAGGATCAGATAGGTCACAACAGCAGAGGGAAGCCAGAACGAAAAGCAGTGGTGAGTGTGAAAGGTGCAACAATCCAGGCTGTAAGAAATAACTTAGGAATGACTCTGTTGCTACTAATTCTGAATTCCTGAATGGCAGCAAGGGGAGAAGGGTGTTGTTGATTGGAGGTGGAGCAAATGGACTGACAGACCTTTTGCTGGATTTTTCAGATGCACAATGTCCGGGGAGAGGAGAAATGCAGTCATCATCAGCTCATTTTCCAAGGGGAAAACGAAAAGTAGGGAAAACGAAAACAGAGCATAAAAGTTTCCCACAGTAATCGCACAACAAAGTGTAATAAAGCATAGAGCATGGCGAAGTATAGGCAAGCACTGTAAAGCCAATCCCACAGCAAAAACACAGGGGAAACAAAAAGTGGGGGATAGAAGATTCCCATAGTAAAAGCATGACAAAGAGCAACACAGCATAGAGCATGGCGAAGCATAGGCAAGCACCGTAAAGCTGAGGTACGGCAAAGCACACCAAAAACAAAACACATATAAAAGCAAACCAGGGCAAACCAACCCCTATACACGTTTCTCACAGCAAAAGCACAGACAAGTGTAACAATGTAAAGCAAAAGCCTGGTGAAGCACAGGGAAGCAAAGACAGGAGAAAATGTCAAAGAAAAGTAGCGGTCTGCAGAGCTGCGTGACGATACGCAGAGAGCAACAGTGCATGTCAGGGTTTAAATAAGGTGATTAATTGATATATTGGCGGGACATAACGGGGGTGGAGCCCTAGATCCTGCCCCGTGAATCGCACCTAAGGTTACAAATAAATATACACCAGCATATGTTATTTCCAACTTGCAAATTAGTTTGGCTTTTTATTTTGAATCTCATCTTTGAAAAACATGTTTACAGTGAACTATTACTTCTACTCACAGATTTATTAATACAACATTATGTTATGTAAAATTGTACGTTATTGACACAATTCCCACAAATATTTACCACATGGCAAAAACTATAATTTGAATCAGATGAAGAACCATATTTTCCATATTAACATGTGTGTGTTTGTCACCAAAGACTGTTCCTGTTCCAGAGAACATAGTGAGGGTTATGTTGATGTTGCATAAATTGTTCACATACGGACAAATACAGAAAAATGTCCCCTAATGCAAAGCTGATGTAAAATTAAAATCTAAATATTTAATAATTATGAAAAAATATTTAATTATATAAAATATTTATTAAATCATGTTCTAGTTAAATGCTGTTTCAGAGGTGTTTATGAAAAGCTATCTTTCTTGAATTAAAAAAGAAACCTGCAGTATACAGTTATTAGGAATAGCTTACTACTTTTTGGAATCCAATAAAAGCCATTTTCAATTTAAAATGTCCTCTTTTGACTCTCCAAGCAAATAATTCAATTGTCTGTCTTGATGTTATTTGCAGCATTGTCAAGCTCATGTGATTGCTGTTTAGCTTATAGAGAGGTTTCAGGCTCCCTCTTGTGGTGAAAGATAATAATTGTAGAATTCAGTGGTAAGCAGCTTTGTAACTCATCACCTACAATTTTAGGATTGCGACAATAAACTATATGTACTATAAAAAAATATAAACTATAAAAAATAAACTATATAACATCATGCAATCAAAGAAACTACAAAATGATGTTGCAAAAGTCTACCGGAAGCCTTAATAGCAGTAGAGTATTTCATGTTAGATTTTGAAATGTCGCATTTTTTTTATTTGTCAGTTTTTTGTTAAGTATATGGAGAACTACAAAGTGCTTTGTAATTCAATATGTTAACGTAACATTATTCAGCCAGTTTCATTCGACTATATAAAGCAAAATTGGTTAATTCTATAGGGTGATGTCATGCTTTCATGTTTTCTGAAAACTTAATCAGAATAAAGGATATTCTCCCTTATACATTACTCCACAATTACATTGTTACCTTTAGTTTCCTAGGTTCAACTGCTGGCCACAGGCTAACATACTAGAGAGGTAGCATTTAATGTTATCACCAAATGTTTGAGTACCTTAGCTCAGCCAAGATTTCAATGTGCCTGTTCGCTTTGCTACCAAATGTTTGAGTACCTTAGCTCAGCCAAGATTTCAATGTGCCTGTTCGCTTTGCTACCAAATGTTTGAGTACCTTAGCTCAGCCATGATTTCAATGTGGCTGTTCGCTTTGCTACCAAAAAGTTAAACATATTGTTTCTGCCTTCACAGGACTTGTAAAAGTTAAACCAATAACAATCTGGTGATGAGTAAGAACAATTTACTCTAGAAAATGTTTGATTAAAAACCCACCAGTTTGTGTTAATTGCATGTCTTTAAACACCACAAACTAGTTATTTAAAATAAATAAATAAATAAATAAGACTCCATGTTTGCCACCCAGGTTGATCAAAAAAAAAAATCTTGTTTTATTTGAACTGTGTATTTATGTATAAACATATCTTTTTTTAACAACTGCCAGAAAATAAAAGGTGTAATTTTTTTGGTTTTCCAAAACTGTTCCACAACAGATTTAAAAGTGTGGAGTAGTGGTTAGGGCTCTGGACTCCTGACCAGAGGGTCGTGGGTTCAATCCCCGGTGAGGGACACTGCTGTTGTACCCTTGAGCAAGGTACTTTACCTAGATTGCTCCAGTAAAAACCCAACTGTTTAAATGGGTAATTGTATGTAAAAATAATGTATAATGTGATATCTTGTAACAATTGTAAGTTGCCCTGGATAAGGGCGTCTGCTAAGAAATAAATAATAATAAAAGGAAGAAGGAATTCATCTCTTCAATAATATGATTATACAATTACTAAGGCTGCGTATGGTCCCACTCTTAATATCCCTGGAGACTGGTGTTTTGGCTTTCAATCTAATTATATTATTTTCATTGTAAATATTTAAGGCTACTCCCTCGTCACTAGCTCATGAGGAGGGGCATACAATGACAAAACTTTTTGTCAAAGACACTGAAAAGGATTTCTAAGGGGTGATTCAACATTTTCAACAATGTACACACCATACCCTCTCCCCGTTACATCTTTGGAAAGTCATTATTAAACTGGAGTGTTCTAATAAACATGAGCAATAAAACAACTACTGTATGATCATTTATAGAACACTAAATCATATTGTTACGTCCAATCTTCATTTTCTAGATGTATAATAATTTGTTTTTAATTGGCTTATCACTATTTTTGTACGTATGAGAAAATGTTGAATATGTTGAACGATCCCTAAATATTCTTGCAGTCATTGATACATTCAAGCCTGATTGTGAAGAGAAAACCTTGAATTATGTACATGCATATTACCTGTCTTATTGACAACCAAAGTGAGAAATTAAGCAGCCACGTGTCATGACTTCTAGAAATTAATGATTACAGTTCATAATAATCTGTATGAATGCCACCTTGTCCTTGATATTTGATTATTTCAGTCTTTATAAAATGCAGTAACTACAGGCTAAATATCTGTCAATACTTCTGAGTCGATGACACTCCCTGATCAAAGAATGCAACTCATCAAGTGACCTTGTGTGTCAAGGTCAAGTATATGTTTAGCACTGACTAAATTTCGGGAAACTATAACAGACTGCAAGGAATAATAATAGACTGCAAGGACTGCAAATTACATTAGAGAAAAGTAACCCTTTTAGTTTTGATTCGACATGGAGAGGGTCTCAGGTCTCTTTTCTTGTTTTTTGATGATAAACAACTTTAATTTAAATCTGCAGCAAGAACTCAAGGTAGAGTCCTGCATCAGGCCGGGTACCAGCGAGTGACCTGAAAAAGTGGGTCTGATTCGGGTCAGAATGTTAACTTTTTTGTGGTTTGTGTTTCGGGTGCGGGTCAAAAATGTAATTTTCGGGTCAGGCTCCAGTCTGAATTTGAATCACCAAAAAAGTTTTCTGTCCTTTCAGTGTACTCGTCTATAACCCTTTCGCAAATAACGTATTTGAAGGTAAACGTACCGGTATTTCCTGCACTGTCTAAAGCAGGAAGCGATTAGGAGTCAGCTGACTAAGCAGCGTTCTTGGTTTGTATCGCCGCTTGTTTGATCCATTTGTCACGTCCGCTTGGTGATATCAAAAATGTCTGTGGACGAGGTGAAACAAAAGATAGCGCAGGGTTTATATCATGTAGTGGATAACAGTTCAAGAGGTAAATCAGAAGTGTGGAATTCTTTTGGAATCATATGTGACATAAAATGTGACTGGATTTGTTGCTTGTAAAAGCACAGGTGTATCTCCCGTTCAACTGGTGGCACGAAAGGAATAGACAGTATTTTATAGTAAAGTAGAGATAGTTAATATGTTACAATGTTAAAATATATCCAGACCACTAGAGAAAGCTACTACACTGTATAGCCTATTGTATAAACTCAATCTTTGGAGAATGTGAGAGCATGAGAGAGTCTGTTGCCGCAGGCAGTAGGTAAAGTAGGTTAAGGGCAGCAGTGTGGAGTAGTGGTTAGGGCTCTTGACCAGAGGGTCGTGGGTTCAATCCCAGGTGGGGGACACTGCTGCTGTACCATTGAGCAAGGTACTTTACCTAAATTGCTCTAGTAAAAACCCAACTGTATAAATGGGTAATTGTATGTAAAAATAATGTGATATCTTGTAACAATTGTAAGTCGCCCTGGATAAGGGCATCTGCTAATAAATAAATAATAATAATAATATATTATTTCATATAATTGTATACATATATTTTTTTATCTATTTTTAATTTATCAAATTGGAATTTTTTTTTTTCATTTTTGTTTTATTTTTAAAGCTTTTTTTAAAAAAAGAATGTGTTTTTGTCTTGCCCTCTGACGATAATAAAGGGTTAGATTTGGTAGGCACGATCACTGAGGGCTGTACTACAGAGCAGTCTTGGATTCAAGGCTGGGACCCACAAGGCCAAGGCCGAGGTCGAGGCCAGGAGCCAAAAGGCCAAGGCCGGGAACCTTTAAGGTCAAGCCCAGTCAAGGTCGGATCCTCTAGGCCTGGGGGTCTTCAATCCTGGTCCTGGAGGGCTGCTGTCCCTCCTGGTCTTTGTTCTAACTGTACACTAAATGACTTAATTGGACCAATTAAGCTTCTAATAAACACTTAATTGGTCCAATTAAGTAATTTAGGGTAATCACAGTTTATAGCACAACAACTATTCTCACGATGCTGCTCACAAGAAAAATAACTTATTTTACTTTGAGTTGCACTTTAAAAACACCAGCTGAGAGAGAAGCTTGTGTCCCAATTCTTGCTCTGTGTGGTCGCATTAGCAGTGCACTCTCAACAGGTGCTCATGTGGCTGGAATGCAGAATATATTTTACAACAAAAGCAGCATTCTTTTGTACACATTCTTTTCCTGTACTGAACCCCAGGGGTCAGTCCCTAGAAATGGGAACTGATGTCATCCAAGTAATGTTACACAATGTTCTGTATTAATGTAGGTGAAGCAGTCCCCACAGTGCGATTTTTACGAAAAAAAAGTATCTTTGCATTGTATTATTATTGCTATCTATTATTAGCCTATTAGTATTATTAGTATTAATAATAATAATAATAATAATAATAATAATAATACCTAAAAAAGAAACACCATTTTCAAAACGCTTTTTGAATATATATTCAATATTGTGGCGACGGTGTGTTGTGGGTTCCCAGCAGTGGAGGAATGAGACAAGAGCCAGTAGTCAATTCAAGAAACAGTGAGAATGGCTATTTATTTACTTGGGTTCAGCACGCTCTTTGAGAAGTTCGCTTCTTGCAATCAATTTCTCTCAGTCACCCAACACCAATTACCCCCGCGCTGCTTACTCACTCACATTTAAACGCCACGCTTGCACACCACTGGTCATTTAAACATTCTCATGCAAATCAGTCCATTCATTCTCCAGCCACTCGGGATGCAGTGCGCAAATGCCTACTGCCGGGAACACAGGGACCAATCGCAGCTCACCCCAAGCACTCACAGAATTGTAGGCATTCAGACACACAGCACAGACCCACTAACACATAACAACACGGCAGCTCTCTAGCAACACAGTACTGTCGCTGTCGGTCAGTATCTTGGCTTTTTCTTTTGGCTAACATCAAATTCATAAAATTTCATGCTGACTTTTGAGTTGTTAAAAATGCAGTTATGCCCAAAAATGCTCTGGAGGCTGTAATGTAGAGCTTTGTGTGAATGGCCTTTGGGTGGCGCTGCAACAGAGACTGCCGGTCGCAGTTCACTGATCTCTGCCAAGCATGATCTGAGGATGGCGAGATCGGAGATGTTTTCCTTATAGCGTTGGTATTTTGCTGCTGTGCTACAAAGTTCTGCCTTTCAGATGCTGACACAACGGTAAATTGAGAGGACTTTTTTTTTTTTAACAAATAAGCTTTCTATTCGAAAATTGTCTACTTGAACTTTCAAAGCACTTTGAAACTGTCAGATAAATTTTTTCAAAGTTTTAAAAAAATGTTTATTCCATTTACATCAGATCGCACCTGTAATCTGAAATATCAGCGCGATCTGTTGTCATAACAGGGATTACAGTATAGTACTGTCGTCACAATTGGGATTACAGTATACTACTGTCGTCAGTAGTAGACTGTAGTCATAGAATTAAGAATAGGGTTTTATAGGGAAATATCAGTTACACTGGTATTATATGCATGTATAATAATATGCATATTATTGTAAGAGTTCCCATATCCCTGCACAACTATTACCCGCCATGCTGTCTTTGTTCAACTCTCTTCTCAAACACACACGCACACACACTGCATCTCCTCCATTGTGAGGTGGAGTTTGATGTCAGTCTCTCAAGAGCGCCAAGCCTTAAAGGTGCAGAGCTAATATTAATATATAAGGGGTCATTACAACACTATGATAAGTCTAATATATAATACCAAGGAGGAATTTAAAAATAATTTTAAAAGCACTTCGCAAACCGTAGTTTGAAATATCATTGCGTGCACGTAGTTACTTGTAGCTTTAAAAATAAACTAATAATAATAATAATAATAATAATAATAATAATAATAATAATAATAATAAAGCTTCAAAGCTTCAAATTCAATTTGCAATGTTTTTATTAAGCAATTCCTTTGCCTTTTTTTTTCTTATTTGTACTGATTCAGATTGTTGTTTTTTTTTTTTTTTTTTTTAAATTGTAGATATTTTCTGTGTTAATGTGCTTTGATCTCCAGGGCCTTCTCTTCTGTTCCAGTATCCAGCCATAGACATATGTAGCCCAGATAAAACACATATGTGCATTAGATGGCACTGGCTCTTACTCCTATAAAAACAGTGGTTGATATAAACTAGGATACAGATGTCTATGATAGGACACTTAATCAGAAGAGAAGCCTTTGGATTCTTAACACAGAAAATATATTTAAAACATTTTAAAAATCAAAAAAGTTATTGGGATAAGTGTTTTTCAGAATTATTACAAACATTGTAGACGCCATGGAGACAGTAAAACAAACTTCAAATTTGAAGCTACTGAGCTAGACAATCATTTGCCACCATTTAAATACATTCCAGTAAACAATGAATACATAATTTCACGGAACTCTAACCCCCTCTTTGTTATGCACATGTTGATCTAATTACCTTAGTTAAATTACTGGTATTGCATTATATAAAGGTGTGACGAGGATGGCTGCAGGGGTGACATCAGATCAGAAACAAACCAAAACAAAGAATGGTGGAGCAAAACTGAGACGCTACAGCTCTCAGTGCATTTTTATTAAATAACAAAACAAAAGATTTAAACAAAACACTTTCAAACAAAAAGGCACGCTGGCCAAACAAACCAACAAATAACAAATAAGTATCGTGCTGGTGTAGACCCAGCACGCTTTAGCAGTTGTTTTATATTTTATGATTCAAGTTACCTCTCTCTACTCCAGTTCACCACTCTCTGAACACTCTCAAACTGTTGTAGCCAAAGCTGCGGGTTTTTATAGTGGTGACCAAGGGTTTAACTGGCTATTAATTATCTTGTAAACCCCTCGGTCACAGTCTGCACGGGTTTACTATGGATGCGTGACTGTCAGCTAATTATATTTATATAGCTGATCAATCACGCATTCCCACAAGGTAATTTCAAAAACTAAAACAATAACAAATAATGGTGGCGGCTTTTCGTCCGTGCCGCAAACAATAATATAATATAAATACTTCAGATATACATAAAATCATAATACAATAATAATAATAATAATAATAAATAATAACAGTGCATATATATATTGACTTGACCCCTGTCCCCATGAAAAAATGTAATAAAATAAATAAATAAAATAACCTGCAAAAAAACCTTTTGCAGGGCAGTTGAGCAATGTCCCTCGTTGCTGACTTGTATCTCGCATTGATTCGTTCTGAATACTTAAACCTACCCCAACTACTGAGTGGCAGCAAGTTCCTACATTTTTATTGGAGGATTGTAACACGCTTGTAGGATTTAAAATGAGATGTTCTTGCTCTCGAGATTTAAAGCTATATTACAATACTACAGTATTTACATGCTTGTGGAATTCAAAACCCCAGAAGAATATGCCAGTGATCATAGGGATTTCGTTGTGGAAGACAGCAAAGGTACAATTGGAGTGTGTAAGGACTGTTCAGTTACTACACATATTGTGACAGAAAAAAACAAAAGTAACCGAAAACAATAATTTCACACTATATAAAAAGTGAAAGCCCAGAAAGAAAAAAAAAGATTTATATGTAACTCGAAAATAGCTCAAAATAATCACAGAAAAATGAAATTAATAAAAAATGAAAAACAGAAGCCCTAATCATATATCAGTATTATATCGGTTAAGGGTTGCTTTAGTTTTCCTAACATTTCAGTGGGGGAGAGGAGTACAAAATGTAAATGCAGCCAAAAAGTTTACACATTCCAGATGGTAAGAAGTTTCCTCCCATTAAATAACATTAACAGAATGAAACCAATCTGCAAACCTACAGCAAGCCTATAATAAATTTAAGAAAATATTTATAGAGGCACAAAATCTATGATTCCCATTCGTATATTACAGAGACTTTTTATATAGTTTTGAAAGAAAACCCAGTTATATTTGCAGCAGATTTGCTACTTTGGATCAGATAAAATGTAAAGCTCTTTCTAAAATTATCCTGGTATACAATGGGGAACTTTCCATGGAAAAAGAAAAATAAGCCTCACCTTTTTTCTCACTGTACTTTGGTACCGTAGTACTTTCAGGTTGTGTGTGTTTCCATGTAGTTTTCTTTTGCCCAGAGAAATACAGGAGGGTATATATAAATGTTTGTGTCTGAGTTCCAGTTTGGCCTTGAGTGACTCCTGATATCATACAGCTTTCTTAAACTGGGTTTCCACAAAGCTGTTTGTGTTGAAGCACCGCAAGTGTAGGTAAATGTAGGCACTGTACTTATGCACGTGCAGATAACAGTATATTTCAACTTCAACTTCGCACTTGCATTTTTCATTTCAGCCTTAGTGATTTTCATGTTACCAGTTTTTGACTTTTTTGTCTTCATTGATTAGGTTATATAATATAAATATAAAATAATACCGGTAGCCAAAAGTTAAAACATCTTTAGATCCTTTTGTTAGTGGTACGTGCTAATATTATTTACAGTCAATCTGTGAACATTTATTTAAGTCACAGAATTGTATAATGTTATTATTTAAGTGTTTTTTTTTGTGTGTGTGTGTGTGTCAGATACACTCGCTAACATTACAGTAAAGGATACATTGCCCTATAATCAGACAGCAACCAGATCATACATTTTCTTTAATACTGAATGTTCTGACTTCAGCATGTAACTCTAGCTTTTTTATTTTGAACTACACATTTTCATCTGGCATGTAATTGTACCTAGACATTGGACGCATCGTTTATTTGGTTTAAGAAACAGACAAATGAAATCCATTTAATAAAAATGACACTTTATCAAAAGAAAACAACACTTTTCAAATATCTCAGAGCAGTTTCATTGCTGATGCAATTTGGACACATGCGACGGGCACATTGAAGACAGATGGGATTTTTGCACGAGGCGGAGGAGACGTTTGTTTTTCAGTCCTTTTGCAAAATATCAACTTCAACTCTAGAACTAACATTTAAACATAAACTTTATAACATAAAAATCAGATGATTCATCAACAAAGGTCACACAAGTACTATCTATGGGTCCTCCTGGACACAAATCCCCCCTGTGCAGAAACCTGCGAGTAACCAGCCTGGCAAGAATACCATACAACTGGCACTACTTGACATGAAACTACTAGAGAGTGCAGTGAGCAGCTGTGTGTAGCACAAGACCAGTGGGCAATTTAAAAGTGCTCTGCGTCCACAGGACCCATGGATACTAGTTACAGGTTAATTTTTTTCTCTTTCGGGCATATTTGATTAATGTCTGTTGCAAGCAAATCTTACTAGGAAATACATTACTAACACAGGTCTACATAAATTAATTTCTAAGAACAATTACAAAAATGCATTTCAATTATACTGCTTTTTGCCAAGTTCAATCCACTGTGTGCAAATGCAAATTAAAATGACTATGCATTTTGCATTCCATTAACTATATTCCTAAGAAAACACATTACTTTAACATTTATTAAAAATGATTTGTATTCTAGTCCTAATGTGTAATTTATTTAATGTACAAGATGTATTATTATATATTCACTAGTGATTTAGGGATTTCAGTTGGTTATTATGATGGGGTGGTAATTAATACACATAGCTGAAGAGTGGTGAGATCACTTGGAGCTGATTGCAAATCTCCAAAATATATTTACAAGTAAACCTGTCTAATCCAGCCCCTCTGCATATGAGAATTCAGCATGATTTTTGAGACCCGACCAAATTCCCATTGAAATTAATGGTGTGATACCCTCACCAATCCGGAATCTGTCTCTGGAATCTGGCATGAATTTTAAGTCTATTTTGTCTAAAATCAATATAAATCTGACTGTACACTGCCAGCACAAAATCCCATATGCAGGTACAAATAAGTGAACGTCTTTCTATGGGAATGGTTTAAACAAGCTTGTGCTAACAACAGGAAAAGATTTTTTGAGGCATTGTTGTGTTTAAAGTTTGCAGAAACATTATTGCATTTTATTATACTGTGTATGTACAGTAATAGCCATATTGATGTCACCATATTGTTTTAATCCAGTCACCGGTGAATTCACCTGCGCCTCACCAGTTTCTTTGCAGCGGTGAATAAAACAATGTGCCCGTTGCCTGAGACTAGTTGTGGCAGGATACTTTGTGGTGTGATGTCACAGACCCGGAAGATACACACAGACATTCAGACAGCCATGGGGTAAGTATGCGCCACCTAATAAAAGGTTTGAACAGAAACAAAAACTCTTCACAAAACAAAAGGCGCGATGGCCAAAAGAAACAGACAAAGCAGAACACGGAAACAAACAAGTATGGTGCTAGTCTAAACCACAACGCATAGCAATTGCTATTTATGTTTTACTTCTCTGTAACTCATGACTCACGTTCCGCCTCTGAACACACACTCCCCGTGCAGCCAAAGCTGCAAGTCTTTTAAATTATGGCCGAGGGATTAACTGGCTATTAATTATGTTATTAACCCCTCGGCCATAGTTTGCACGAGTTTAATAATTCTGCGTGACTGTCAGCTGATTAAATAATCAGTAGCTAATCAGTCAAGCATTCGCACGAGAGTAAATACTAAAACATAAAATAAAAACAAACAATGACAGACGGCACTTTGCTCATCCTGCATTTATAACAATAATACAAGTACAAAATAATGCAGAACATAATATGCACAGGGGCGGAGTGTACCCCATCACACTACTGTATTATGCAATCATTTGAAATTCAGTCAACCATTCATTTGATATATTTCTTTAGAATTTGTTGAATATAAATTGACCTGTGCATAAAGGTGCACAGTAAGCATGAGCAAAGGCTGTTTCCATTTTAGTTAAAGGAGCTTTGAATTGGCCTGTGAATACTTTTTAGTTAACTTTTTAATTTAGTAATCGACAATTATTTTATTATTTTCTCCCAATTTGGCATAAAAAGGAATTAAAAAGGTAAGCAGTATGTTAAAATACACACTGTTTTGACTACATTCGTGCAATGTCTGGATTTTATATCAATCATATATGTTCCTAGGTGGGGGACACTGCTGCTGTACCCTTGAGCAAGGTACTTTACCTAGATTGCTCCAGTAAAAACCCAACTGTATAAATGGGTAATTGTATGTAAAAATAATGTGATATCTTGTAACAATTGTAAGTCGCCCTGGATAAGGGTGTCGGCTAAGAAATAAAATAATAATAATAATAATAATAATAATAATAATGTATGGACTGTTGGGAACGTTAAGTCAAATGCAGTTTAAAGTGGCTTACTTCTTTCTCCATTACCAATACAGCAAAGGCATTTAGCTTTCCTTGCTTCACTGTTGATCAGAGGTGGTTTTTGACACACTGTTAAAGAAAATGCTCTCTCTCCAGGGTTGGGGAGATGGTTTTTGGCAGTTCAGGGTTTTCAGCAGTACGGGGCTTTCAGCACCGATTTGTAAAAATATTTCTAATGCCCCTTTTGCAGCTTGCATTCTTTTTCCCCTTTCTTGTGTTTATGCTTTTCTACCCCTGAAAGACACATCGTTTGCTGTATTCAAGTAAAATCAAACGGACTGACCTGGAACTTACTTGTGTTGCTGCGTGAAAGTAAGCGAGAGTAAATGTCAGGTCAGCCAGTTTGATTGTGTGAACACAAGATGCACTGTCTCGGTTGAAATGTCAGTGAGTGAAGTTCTTCCAGTTTGCTCACAATTTCATTTCATGACTTTGGGCCTTAGGCAGCTGTTGGCCCTGCATATAACTGAAAAAAGTATGCGGTAGCTCATAAAATTAGTTTGGAAAGTATTTCCATTGCATTTCTGCACGTCATCTATTATACAGGATACATTTTTATCCAACTCTATGGAACGTTTTTTTTTTTTTTTTGCTTGTATGAATTAATGGAATTTCGCCTGATTCCATCACTGTTGTCGAGTTTTAGCACATAAAAGTTTGATGGAAACAGATTACTGCTTCGGGGTCTGTTTATGCATGTGCTCATCTTCCAAAAGGCATATATTTCTCAGTTGACTAAACTGTCAATATGTTAGTGTACCCCAAGTAAGAACATAAGAACATAAGAAAGTTTACAAATGAGAGGAGGCCATTCGGCCCATCTTGCTCGTTTGGTTGTTAGTAACGTATTGATCCCAGAATCTCAACAAGCAGCTTCTTGAAGGATCCCAGGGTGTCAGCTTCAACAACATTACTGGGGAGTTGGTTCCAGACTCTCACAATTCTCTGTGTAAAAAAGTGCCTCCTATTTTCTGTTCTGAATGCCCCTTTATCTAATCTCCATTTGAGACCCTTGGTCTTTGTTTCTTTTTTCTGGTCGAAAAAGTGTCCTGGGTCGACATTGTCAATACCTTTTAGAATTTTGAATGTTTGAATCAGATCACCACGTAGTCTTCTTTGTTCAAGACTGGTCACTCTTCTTTGCACTCTTTTCTAGAGCAGCAATATCCTTTTTGTAATGAAGTGACCAAAACTGAACACAATATTCTAGATGAGGTCTTACTAATGCATTGTAAAGTTTTAACATTACTTCCCTTGCATCTTGTTGGCCTTTTTTTATAGCTTTCCCACATTGTCTAGATGAAGACATTTCTGAGTCAACATAAATTCCTAGGTCTTTTTCATAGATTCCTTCTTCAATTTCAGTATCTCCCATATGATATTTATAATGCACATTTTTATTGCCTGCGTGCAGTACCTTACACTTTTCTCTATTAAATGTCATTTGCCATGTGTCTGCCCAGTTCTGAATGCTGTCCTAGATCATTTTGAATGACCTTTGCTGCTGCAACAGTGTTTGCCACTCCTCCTATTTTTGTGTTGTCTGCAAATTTAACAAATTTGCTTGATATACCAGAATCTAAATTAATAATGTAGATTAGGAATAGCAGAGGATCTAATACTGATCCCTGTGGTACACTACTGGTTACCTCGCTCCATTTAGAGGTTTCTCCTCTAATCAGTACTTTCTGTTGTATGTGAGACCATGTTCACTGCACATTCAGAAATAGACAGGCCTGCAGAGGAGGCCATAATTAGGGTGGGGCCACTCACTTTAGACCCACCTACTTCTGAGTGCAGGTCCCCAAGGGCATGATGGTTATGGTATCAGGTGTCAGAGCTGAAAAATATTTCATACATGCCTCATCTATAGAATACAGGTGTTGATGACAGTTTTACAGTATGATTGGTAAACCAATTTTAGATAAATACAGCAGAGGCTACAACACAGCCTGTTTTTTTATTACTGTCTAAAATAATACAAGTAAAATGATTACATAGGAATGTCACTGGGCTTCAGAAGTTTAAATCCTATAAAAGTATAATAAACTACTTCATCTTTATCAGAGGTCAAGATTGTTCTTAATATGCATTTTTCTACCAGTAAACACCTTCATCATGTAAACTTTTTAAATACATGTGATACATGATGTTGTATTATTTCATAATAGCCCTTGTCTAAATCATTATTAATTGTTGTTGTTACAGTGTAACAGAGGAAAGTATAGGCATATGTGAATGCAATGCTTAGTTCAGTCAATGTACTCATTTTGACATGGTCTGTTTTAAATAAATGCCAGGCAGTGCTTCAAATTGAAATTTTAATTCTGGGTTGATCATTGCCTTTCAAATTCAGAACAATTGTTTTCTATACCCTTTTTTGTTTCAGAATAAAAAAAAACTGTTGGTTTACCACATGTATCCTGTTTAAATGAGTGTACTTTTGCATTCACATAAACAAAAAAACAACAGAAAAATACAAACATCTTGTCAGGAGTAACTGCAAAGCAGACCACACACATAAATTGACTTTGTGAATCAAAAACTTTGAACACTCATATTTCTTTTGGTAATGGTCACTAATTTGATCTGAAACAAAGAGTATGTAATGCCTTCTGGGTACTGTAGTGTAGTCCTATAGACCCTTGGTGACAAATAAAAGGACTGGAGTGTATCGCTGTACTAATATCAGAATTAAGGATGTTATTGTGCCCTAAAATTCTATAATTTTACACTTTTTATAAGGTGGTTTTACAGCAGATCATAGCCTGCTTGAAAAATATGTCCTTACCTCTCACTAATTTATGTTTGTTTGAAGATTACACAATGCTAAAACCCTTACAATGAGCCTCATAGAGTGACTATGACGAGACCTCTTATCTTTGGTACATTGGGAGACGCTATGAAATTACAAGACTGAAGAGATTAAACAGCTTCTGTAGCACATTTTGACTTTGAAGGCTTTACTTTTAATTCAGTTAAACAGTTTGCTTTGCTTTGCCTTAGGCATTCTTAATGCCACTCAATTGTGTGCATTGGCTTTAGGCTACATCAGTAAGGGTGTTTAGTCTAGAAGTAATTTTCAGTGGTCCTTTTCAACTCTTACATTTTTTTGTTATCTTATAATCTTTTTGCCCCATTGTGTCCTGGGATCCTGTGTTTTACTTTTTTTCAAGCTTTATAAACACTCCCTGTTTGTGTCCAGTCTGTAGCTTATGCCCTCATTTCTCCACAGAGAGTAAATTATGTTTCTTGAAATTCACTAAACCTTTGTGTGTGCGTGTGGTAAGGGTGTTTTTCCCTGCCAATAGCATGAGTTTTTTGACAGTCCCTTATCACTAAAGTATAGGCAATGGGCCAGACTTTTTACATTATCTGTTGCTTGAAAAAAAGCATGTAACAGATGGGTATAATGGAAAAATGACAGCAGTGAGGAGTAGTGGTTAGGGCTCTGAACTCTTGACCGGAGGGTCGTTGGTTCAGTCCCAGGTGGGGGACACTGCTGCTGTACCCTTGAGCAAGGTACTTTACCTAGATTGCTCCAAAAACCCAACTGTATAAATGGGTACTTGTATGTAAAAAAAATGTATAAAAAATAATTTAATTGTATGTAAAAATAATGTGATATCTTGTAACAATTGTAAGTTGCCCTGGATAAGAGCGTCTGCTAAGTAATAAATAATAATAATAATAACTTTGTTTTTGCTAAAGGGATACATTATGTTACTTACCATTTTCATTTACTCCATCAAATGGGTAGTCTTACTATCATATGCACATTACGTGGTATGTATTATTTTTGGTGTTAGTGTTTTGCTTGAACCTCATCCATTAATGTTGAACATGTCATGTCACATGCACAGGGGCTTGCCTGACTACGAGCACAATGAGTATATGTAAATGAGTGTGACCATTACTCATTATTCTGAGAAAATGCACTGAATCAGTGATGACTAACCTAATGGAGCCCTAATCCAGGGGAGCAGTCTTTGAGCGACAAATCCTCCATCAGGGGCTGTCTAAAATGATCAGCATGTGTACACAGGGAGGAGGGGGTTGTGGTTAGTGTACTGTGTTTTTTTATAAACCTTAAAATGTTCACATGCCATCCTTGTTATTCTGAGAAATGTTTTCTGAAAGCATAGAAAGTGGGGAAGTCGTGGTTAGTGTAGCCTTTTTATATAACAAATGATGACACTTTTATAGTGCTTGAAATGTTCACGTGTCTTCCTGAAACAATACTTTAAAGAATTTAAAGGCAATGGAGAGTCAACATGCTTTTGTTAGTTTTCTTAGTGTACTGTATATGTTTAAAATGTTCTTGAGCTCATCAAGTTTTTTTCTGATGAAATGTGTTTATCAATAAAACATAACAGTGTATCACAGGCCCTCATTTGAATAGTATGTCCTCCCATGACCTACTGCGTGAATTCTTGTTTCAGAGACCCATCCTCACCACTGAGATTAAGCCTGTCACATTTTTATGGTTTCACATACTTGGGGTACACTAAAATATGACAGCTTAATCAACTGAAAAACATGCCTTCTGCAAGATTAGTACATGCATAAACGGAGTGGCACATGACTCTCTGCATTTTTTGACTGGTGTAACTGCTTATTTTCTGACCCCTGAAGCAATAATCTGTTCGGATGGGCATAAATAATTTCAGACTCATTTTACCACCACAATATAAATGGAGATTATGTGATCCACATTAGGAAAATGGATGGCCTACTGTAACTTTACTGTAACAAAGCGATCAACTGGTTTTATAAAGGCAGAGATGCAGTATTTAACACAATAAAAACTCTTTCTATAAAGGATGTTGGTCTTCATTCTAAAATAGTCTGGCTTCAATGTATTAATAAGTCAGTGCTCCAGATAAAATATGAACTATGCATAATATTGAAATTGAATGCGTAACAGATTAATATTTCTTGCATTTCCACATAAATTAGAATAATGTGTGTACAGTATTTATTGAAAATACTCCTTATTTCAAAGTAATGTATATTTTAGTTACCCAAAATAAATTTTATTCGCATAGTGTCTAAATTGGGGAGCAAATTACTTTGTGACCCAAAACCTTATCTGGAGCGTTGAATACAGTAGATATATTGAGAACATTGAACGTAAATATAATATTTAGAATATCACGCTATGTGTACAGAACTTCTACATGCAGATTATACATTTGCAATTCAGTGGAAAATCTAAAATAAGAAATACATGGAACTGTTGCCATTATGGATTTGTAAAAGTGGATTTTTGAGTATATGTGTAATGTAATTAAATGATAGTGCCTGTTGATGGCTTGACCGTGTGATAGTTGACCGCGACAGTTATGCTTCCAGAGCCGAAGGCGAGGGCGCTAACGAAAGTGAAGATCAACTATCACACGGGAAAGCAATCATTGAGAGGGCACTATAGCTATTAGAACATTCTTTTTACCATGGCTTTCTTTTAAAAAAAAAACACCCTAAAACCTAGATTTACCTTGAACTTGTACTGATTCGTCGGGTACCTTTCCGCTGAGTAAAGACGTTCTAAGAAAATAGTCCTGAACATTTTTTTTAAATAAAGAACAAGGATGACATACATATAAAGAGAAAAACAATGAGTTTTTATTTAGTAAAGTGATTTTTATTTTTTATTAACTTGTTAGGGTTTTAACCCTTTGCGGTCCTGTGTCGGACCTGGTCCGACATTGCAATTTTCCCTTTCCGGTCCAATGTCGGACCCTGTCCGACATCATCAAAAAGACGTAAAAAACAGGTCTCTAGTCGTTTTTGCTCCAGAAAAAGCCGCGAAAACCATTCAATGGCCGAGTGAGACCGATAGGAGCCGAGAGAAGCCGGAAAAAAAGGGGCATATCTCATGAATACAGGTAGCCCCGGCACCACATAGATAACACAGACATAAACAAACAAGATAGCTGCTTCTGCATCCAGCGCTCAAAGACTATCACAGACATTTGCAGAGCTTTTTTTAGATGTTATAGTAATAAAATAATGACTTGGATCGCATTATTGAGGAGTTTGGTGATAAAACGAGTGATCTGGAGATGATTTATCGGTATGCACTACTATGAAGAGGTATGTGAAAAATACAGTGAACAAGGGGTGGGGCGGGGCTGGAGATGCAGTACTGAGTGTCCTGTTGATATGCAGTGCCTTTTAAACGTGTTTTACTATGAAAAAAAAAAACTTTTAAACAGCACGTCTAAAATAAACTGCGCGTGTGAAAATAAATTGGACCTGACGTGCCTGAGACGCGCTGAATAAATGGACCGCTATTTATAATCTGGACATTGCCTGAGGAATGAACAGCAATTACTGAACAGTCCGTGTACGATGGAGTCTGAACTACCAATACAATCTCTCAACAAATACCACTCTAAAATGCCTCTTAACTCACCATGTTTCTACCTTCAGCCAAAACCTTTCTCTCCTGAATCTATATAGGAATGGCACAATATTACTGAGCTGTCCGTGTCTTGCCTTTTTTTTGTTGAAAGATGCTATGTCTGTGCTCCAGTTGAGCTGACAGTCTGTGATTGGCTCTCGGCAGTTGCAGGTACAGGATTGGTTGCTTTCGTCATTGCAAAGTATTGATTGGCTGGTTTTGGTGGACAATAAAATTAATTTGGACCAATTGTGTCTTTGTTTAGTATTTACTGTCCAATAGATGTGAACTATGCTTAAAAATACAGCAAGTCAAAAATAAAAAGCCAGCACTTGTGCGGATTGATTCTAAATTTGATTCACTGTTGCTGCTGAGACGTTCCTGCGGGCATCTACCATTATTTTGTTCAACTTTTGTGATTATTCAGTGTCTGCCATCCTGTTTTAAACAGAAGTATCGAGTCTACTGGTGCCGGTTTTAAAAGGGCAGTGTTTAAATATCCTGCAGCAGTTAATAGGAGTATAATAACCACTCTGAGACCAGCATTATTTAAGGGCATATATATTGTAAGATAGCAGGGAGGGGGTTAATATCCTCCCTGCATGAAAACCATGTGCAAATGCACATGGGTTGAATTTAATTGTTGAATTTAATTGTTTTATTGTTTTGATTGAGTTTAATTATTTGATTAGTGATTATCCCCTGCACCTGGTGATTATTGTAAATTGGAGCCAGGTGCAGGGTATAAAAGGAAAGCAGCCAGTCTGTTCGGGGCTGATGTGTGGTGTGTGGTGTGTATAGGAGCCTGCTTGTTTGTGTGCACAGGCGTAGAAAAAAAAAAAGAAAAGAAAAGGTAGTGTAAACCTGTGTGATTTTGTTTTGTATTCACAAGTAAACAGCTTAGCTGTCCTGTTTTATAGGTTGGTTTCAGTGTTGTATTTAGTTAGTGCTCAAGAAAGAGCTAGATGTTTGTTTTGTTTATTTTCTTTTTTGTGATTATTAAAAAAAAAAATAGCGTGTCAGCAGAATGAAAACCCATTTCTGTGTCCTGGGTCTGTTTTTAAAGGGGCAACGAACCAAAAGTGGTACAATTTTGTTACATATATACATATATATATATGGAATAGTGTAGGTTATATTCAAAATTAAAACATGTATTGTAAAATGCAGTTCTAGTGTTAATGAAATGTAATTGTATATGTTCCACAAATACACACACACATAAAAATATTAATTCTAAGTAGTAAAACTTGTAGAAATTATATTTTATATAATTGTGTGTGTGTAACCAGACAAACAAGTAGCTAATGCGCGGCATAATTCAGAATGTGCGCGACAACACGTGGATAAATTTCTATTGTTAAATGTTTTTATCTTCATAACAAAACATAAACCTCTCCTCACGTTCTTTTCCTACTTAGTAAACAGACACAGACATTTAAATATCCCCTCCCCTAAATGACTATGAATTGAGTAATCTGCATTGGTACGGCCGATTTTTTTTTTTCCTAAATCGGTACTGCATAGCAACGCATTTCCTGAAAAGCACGGCAAACAGGTCTTGAGGAAAATTGTCATGACTTGTGCGTGTAAACACCGCCAGTGATTGCTGTAGATAGTAAAAGTGTGCAGAGTAACAGGTAAAAATGTGTATCTGTTATGAGTTAGTCTATATTTCTGAGTATAAGTAATTCATGATTACAAAGCTTATTACTTGTACTTGATTTTTATGGCACATATGGTTTCCATTTCAGGGCTCCACTGATGCGCTATCTTGATCCGATCCTGAAGCTGCATGCACCGTAACTAGGGAAACTGAACAATGAGAAGTGAACATATGTGGTGTGTAGTTTTAATTAAGACTGGATGTCAGGTACAGAATACAGTTAAAGCAACATTGTAAAACACAGAAACATACAAAATGGCAAATTGATGGAGTGAAGTCGATGAGGTTAAAGCTGTAGCGTTCAGGGCATCAAGGTCTAACAGCTGCCTCTAAAAGCAGAGTGGGGGTAGATCGTGACAGCTGTCAATAGGTAGGCTATTTGAGAAAAAAAGAGGTATTTAGAATAAACAGGCTGTGACAGGGAGGCCCTGTTGCTGATTCAGGTATGTATGTGTGCCTTTATGGAAGCAACTGGGACGCGCAACAGGAGACGCGTTGCTAAGGAACTAATTGAGCAGGTAGGCTCACCCGGTGCTGAGTTGATTGGGAGGTCCTGATTGGCTGGGGGGTCGTGCCCGGGGAGCCTGCACGGAGCTCAAAAAGCATCTGCGCGTACGCTCTACAGGAACTACAACACGAAACCCTTCCACTCCAAGATGGTGCTTGTGAAGGCGTTGCCCAGCAGAAGCCATGTGAAAAGACCATTTGAAGAGGCATGAGTCGCCGTGAGAATGCCGGGACTCCAGGAGCCCAGAAGTAGGTCAGTTTAGGAGATGTTGATCCCAAACAATGTAGAGAGGATTTGCATAGAGAAGTAGGTTCCTGGAGAGGGAGAATCCTTTTAGTGGGACTAGCGCTCGCCATTTAGATGGCAAACTTGTATTTTTAGCTTTGTTTTGTTTTCTTCATTAAATGTGACACAAGGGCTACAATTGCTGGTACCCTACTGTCAGCACTTGTATTAATATTAAATCTGAGCGCCTGTGTGGCATCTCAACACCCAATGCTCTGTGTCTGCCTCAGTATTGTTCAGTGACGACCCACACACATGACAGTACGCCCTGTCACACAAGCCTATAACTAGGGGTCTATTTAAATTGCAGTAAATTTACATATTTTTCGCGGGTAGGTTATGGAATAAAATTAGGATTTCACGGACATTTCACTGACCTGTTTAAACATGAAATAAACCTAAGTAAACAATATTTCATAGCACTATAAAAGTGGTACTTGCTTTCTTACTAAAGCAAATTGCTGTCATTTGTTAAAGGCAAGCATGCAACATCCCCCAGCAGTTGCTGCTGACATTCTCTGTCAGTGTTGTGAAGACTTGCCCATACATTGAGACTGCATGTTCTGCATCCACTGATTTCTTGGAAGTGTAAGGCAAAGCTTTGCCAAGTTATACAGATGTGGAAATCGATTAGAAACAGTCCCAAAACTCGGTTACCCAAGGGCATCTGGCATCTTTAATAAAGGCAATATATGAAGCACGTTCATTGTCATGTTATTTGTCCCATCCAATATTTTATTTTATTAGTACAAACAAAGAAAACGTGCTTTTCGGGTCTACAATTCTAACTGTGTTTAAAAAGTAAGCAGCGTGTTGTTTGAAACGTGGCTGTACTAGATCGTACCTGTAGTACTGATTTAACTTGGCTACAACCGACAGGAATACTTTTTGTCCGCGCTGACTTTCCAGTTTGTTTTCTGAAAGCTGTATATTTTACGTTCCGTTCAGCAGCCTCTGTAGTAGCCTTTCATTTAATGTGTGATTCTGAAGCTAAATAGCAATCGATCGTATTTTCTCCAAAGACACATAACAAGATGTGCAGAACAATTACCTCCATCTGCATGTACAGTTTCTTTGGGAAATATCTTGATACGATCATCAACCGAAATATACTTTGCTTTTTTTTTTGCTTTGTTGTCCATTTCTGATATTTTACCTCCAATGCTGAAAACTAGATTATAGCAACCTAAATCAAAGCAATGCAGCACTGACTTTGTCCCACCCCCTACTGTACAGTACAGGTCACAGAAAAACCAGTACAGACTCACTGATAGGCTGATTAAAACATCGTTGGCATTTGAACAGTAAACAAGAACGTTAACCGCTTTGGAGTATTTTGTAAATGTTATTTGTCTTTGTCAACACACAATAAGTACCAGTAGTCCTAAACTAATAATTTACATGTGTTTTTTTCTAACTGATGTTTTTTTAAACTTTTATTTCTATACTTTTATATGTATGGTTGCTTAATGTTTGCTACGAAAAATATTTTGTAAATTATCTCCATTTTTAGAGACAATCATCTTAGGGTTTAGGGAATCCCTATATATTTTACACAGGTTGAAAGCTTATGATGTCAGTTATCCAAATATGGTGCTTATTTAAGGGATTCCCCAAATATAAACCAACGACGAGTGATTTTAAAAGGGTCAGAGTGGTTTGGAGTAGACTGTCACCCATGACAAAACAGCCCTATGTTACCGTTTTCAATTAAACAGGTCAGATATCTCCATGATTTAGGAACAACTAAATGGAATTATTACAATATCTATTTTGTATTTTCTTTTAGTGCTGAACAAAATAATAGGAATCTAGCTGAAGTGAAAACAAAGCTAAAGAACATGAAGTAGAGACGCAATATCCACTGTTTAAGTAATCTAAAGAAAATAAAAAAATAGATAAAGAAAATGATGTTGCCTTTTTTATGAATATAAGTAATACATAATAAAAACAAACTAAACTAACAACTACCTAGCCTATATTATTTAATACATATTTGTTTTGTAGTCTCCAAAATAAAACTGCCTAGCATCTTGTTGCAGACACGCTGCTGCTAATGTCAGCACTAAACAGTGCAGTGTCAAACCAATGTTCATGTAGGGTGAGTTTTATTGTATAGTGCAGTTATAACCTTTTCTAAGCAATTTTTTCATGACTTTGGCCTGGAAATCAGTGTTTTAAAATTCCATGACTTTCCATGATTTCTATGACCGTACAAACACGATATTATTATTGGCCTAACACATTAACAGAACATAAACAACCAATCACAGAACACGCAGTCTGGTAGCCACGCCCCCCTGCTCGCGCCGCAGTTTTGACCGAGAGAGCTGTCAGCTGTCAGTCTAGTGCACAGCAAAACAACACAGACGCTGTATAGCCTGCTGAAAGAAACGTTACATCAAGTCTGAGTTCTTTTTCTGTTCGTTTGGGGGGGGGGGGCTATAGCCTGCTCAGCCCCCCCATCGGTGCACCACTGTATCTTTTTTCCTCATCCACAAAAGCAAAACTTTTGCTACAAAAGATTTTTCCTAAAATTCTCTGTTTTTGTACAAAGCACTGACTTCATATATGGCATAAAACATGCTTGGCTATGCAATCAGTTTTTTTTTTTCCCCCATGTTGCTTGGCAGATCTGGAGCTCAGCAAACTTTACTATTCCCTGGCTTAATTGCTTGCAGAGTTTTAAGCTCACTTACACTGCTGCCAAACACTTTTCATCAGAATACTTCTGCAATTAAGGTTATGTCCTTCAAGTGTTTAAACATTTAAATTAAAAGTGTATTTTACATTAATTATGCAGCACATACCAAAATACTAAAATAATTCAATACACAGTTCAAAATGCATATCCTTTGCATTTCTATATTTAGTCTAATTTGTTTGATTCTGTAGCAGGATAACACGAGGATTGAAGGCTGGAAGCTGCAGTTAAAGCACTGCTTGCACACGTTTATGAACAGAAATATAAACAAACAGGAACAAAGAAACATGGCACAGGGGCCAAAATAAAAGGTGCAAACAAAACATAAGAACATAAGAAAGGTGAGATATGAGAGGGGGCCATTCGGCCCATCTTGCTCATTTGGTTGTTAGTAGCTTATTGATCCCAGAATCTCATCAAGCAGCTTCTTGAAGGATCCTAGGGTGCCAGCTTCAACAACATTACTGGGGAGTTGTTTCCAGACTCCCACAATTCTCTGTGTAAAAAAAGTGCCTTTTTTATCGCTTCCCCACATTGTATAGATGAAGACATTTCTGAGTCAACATAAACTCCTAGATCTTTTATTAGATTCCTTCTTCAATTTCAGCATCTCCCATATGGTATTTATAATGGACATTTTTATTGCCTGTGTGCAGTACCTTACACTTCTCTTTATTAAATGTCATTTGCCATGTGTCTGCCCAGTTCTGAATACTGTCTAGCTCATTTTGAATGACCTTTGCTGCTGCAACAGTGTTTGCCATTCCTCTTATTTTTGTGTCATCTGCAAATTTAACAAGTTTGCTTACTATACCAGAATCTAAGTCATAATGTAGATTAGGAAGAGCAGAGGACCTAATACTGATCCCTGTGGTACACCACTGGTTACCTCGCTCCATTTTGAGGTTTCTCCTCTAATCAGTACTTTCTGTTTTCTACATGTTAACCACTCCCTAATCCATGTGCATGCATTTCCTTGAATCTTCCTTGAATTAATCTTTTATGTGGGACTTTGTCAAAAGAGTTCTGGAAATGTATATGCTTTGCAATTATCCATTGTCGATGTTGCATCCTCAGAAAAATCAAGTAGGTTAGTTAGACATGATCTCCCTTTCCTGTTACCATATAGGTAATTTTCCATTTTGGATCTTATTATAGTTTCCATATAAGAGAAGTCAGGCTTATTAATCTGTAGTTCCCTGGTTTGGTTTTGTCTCACTTTTTGTGGATCAGTATTATGTTTGCAATTCTCCAGTCTGACGGAACAAACGCTGTCTCAAGAGACTGTTGCATGATCTTAGTTAGCGGTTTGCAAATAACTTCTTTCATTTCTTTGAGTACTATTGGGAGGATCTCATTCAGCCCAGGGGTTTTGTTTAAGAGCTGCTAGTCCCTTTAATACTTCTGCCTCTGTTATGCTAAAATTATTTAAAACTGGATAGGAACAGGTCGACATATGGAGCATGTTGTCCGTATCCTCCTTTGTAAAAACTTGTGAAAAGTAATCATTTAATATATTTGCAATGTTTTTCTCTTCATATATAATGTTGCCATTTGTATCTGTTAGACATTTTACTCCCTCCTTGAATGTTCTTTTGCTGTTATAATATTGAAAAAACTTTTTGGAATTGGTTTTAGCCCCCTTGGCAATGTTCATTTCTATGTCTCTCTTGGCCTTTCTAACTTCCTTTTTGACTTGCGCTTGCAGTTTTAAGTACTCTTTCTGTGTACTTTGTTCTGGGTCCCTTTTAAACGCTCTGTAAAGTGTCTTTTTTCTCTGAGTATTTTTTTTGTGTGTCTGTGCCTGTGTGTGCTTTGTTAGCACCGCCCCCTTGTCTCAAATGGCACAGAGTTTGAATGTGAAAGTAATCAGCTTGTTATCAGATGTTAGAAACAAATCCTTGCTGTTCAGAAAAAATGCTTCTGATTGTCCAGGCTGAGCAATGCCTTCACTAGACTTGCATATCCCCAGACTCCTCCACTAAACAAAGGGTTGTTCCTCCCTTTTATATACTTGTGCCCATTCCCCAATTAGCACTCAATTACCTAATTAGGTTGTTGGCAGGGATGGATTCAAACCCATCCATGCCAAACTTACATTCACAAATAACACACTGTGTACTTCAGTCCTGACACAGCTTCCTATCCTCCTTTTACTGTATGTAACAGACTTGCTAATAGTCATTATAAAAAAAGTAATTGCACATATTGGTATTCTTCTCATATATTGCTATATATTACATTTAAAAACTTGGCTCAACCCATCGGCTGATAGTCCTATAATATGACAAAATGACAGTGGATATTATTGCAGTTACCTGTTACTTAGTTTAATATACAAATACTATTATCTCAGATTCCAACTATATCAGAGTCTACAAACTAAATTGAGTAGACCAAAACACAAGGCACTAGGAATAAAGCAGTGGAATATGATTGCTTTTGTATGTACCAGCTGGCTTCAAATCTAGAGCCCTGATGCACAGTACTTTGCACACTAAACTTGTGCAATTGCTACATTTGTTGGCTCCATAAACTAGATTATTCAACCTAATTTGTATGTATTTCTATCCGCTTTGAAAGCATCAGAATACAATCACAGAATATTCCCATGGGTGGAGTATTTGATTAAATAGAATGTCGTAAAACAAAAGGCAATTTTGAAAAGCATGTTAGTGCAATTATCACTTAATGAGCTGCCCATAATGCAGTTAGGATGTTAACATTCAGGGGTGTCAAACTCAGTTCCTGGAGGGCTGCGGTGTCTTCTGACTTTCCTTCCACCCGAATGCGCTAATGACTTAATTATTTCATTAATTGGACAAATGTGACAAAATGTTTCATAGCTAGTGTATCTTGAATCAAGAGCTGTTTTAAAATCATCAACTGTAAAAGACCAAAAAATATGAAATATGTCCAATTGAACAAATAATTTGATCAATCATGGTAATTGAGAGCTGAAGTTGGAATGAAAACCTGAAGACCCTGCGGCCCTCGAGGGCTGGAGTTTGACAGCCCTGAGCTAGGGGACAAGTAGAGAGAGTCACACTTACTTTACTCTCCAGGGGTCACCTAGGCCTCCAGGAGTAAACGATGTCACAGAAGACATTTTGAATGCCACATGCAATAGAAATGCAGACTTTTAAAATGTCATATTACTGCATGCGTGGGATGTACATTCTGTTTTATTAATTTTAGGATAATGTATCTATTTGTATACAGGCTGTGTTTGCCATATTATTCTGATAATTGTATTATAGTCAAGGGCAGCAGTGTGGAGTAGTGGTTAGGGCTCTGGACTCTTGACCAGAGGGTCATGGGTTCAATCCCAGGTGGGGGACACTGCTGCTGTACCCTTGAGCAAGGTACTTTACCTAGATTGTTCCAGTAAAAACCCAACTGTATAAATGGGTAATTGTATATAAAAAAAAATAATGTAATTGTCAAAATAATGCGCTATCTTGTAACAATTGTAAGTTGCCCTGGATAAGGGTGTCTGCTAATAAATAAATAATAATAATAAAATGTTCATGAATGTTGAAGGTGGGATTTAATGCCTCTAATCTCTGTTTCAGAATGAATGTATTCACAGGTATTACATCGTGGTCTATTACATGGATATGTGCCTTTCAAAGGCTCCCCAGAAGGACGAATATCATTTGTTACCACATATCCTTGAAAATAGGTGCTGTAGATGGGTCTTGTTGTAAAATGTTAAAGTTTCTTTGTACAATTGTCTTTTATCTTTCTGTTGGTAGGGTGATAAGTGAGGACCAGAAGGACTCTATCATCTGGGTGTTGTATAAAGCATTTTTTCTATTTATATTTGAAATGTGAGATTTAGCTTTAGTGATGATCTTGTCTGTGTGGTCCACTGGTTAAAGAAAAGGGCTTGTAACCAGGAGGTCCCTGGTTCAAATCCCAGCTCACTTACTCACTGTGTGACCTTCCGCAAGTCACTTGTGCTCTTTCGTGAAAAGACTTTTGTGTCTTTCGGGTGAGACGTCTTTGAATAAAGCCACCTTTATCCACGACGAGTTACAGAGACTAGGATGAACTATGCATCAGCTGCAGAGTCACTTACAACAACGTCTCACCTGAAAGACGAAGCACAAGAAGGGTTAAGTTACTTGCTCAAAGTCACACAGTCAATGAGTCAGGATTTGAACCGGGGACCTTCAGGTTACAAGCCCATTTCTTTAACCACTGGACCACACAGCCTCCTATGTCTATACTCTTATTTATTTTCAAATGTTTGTTTATTTAATTTTCTCTTTCTCTTCAAATGTTCATTTATTTACAATGTTTAAGTTGTGCAGATGTTTTATGAGGTGCCTGAATAAACTATGGCATATCTCATTGTTTGTCCTTTCATTTTATTATGTATGTTGTTTATAATACCACGGTCAGATTGACCAATCATGGTAGTTCTAGGTATGTGTATAACTCTGGTAGCTCTAGTGTTAAATTACAATCGGTATCAAGGGAATTTAGGTAGACATCTGCTCTCAGCAACGCTGGGGTCATGCATTTAGGTAGACATCTGCTCTCAGCAACCCTGGGGTCATGGATAGCATTTTTGTCAAAAGTGGGTTAGGTGGTGATGCTTCAATAATGGAGGCTTCAAAAAACAAGCTTTAACACCAACTTAGCAGTTTGAACTGTTTACAATTGCTGTGCACAGATTTCAGGAATTATTCCATCTGTTCTGAACAATCCATCCAGCAAAGCATAATGTGAACAGTTTAGTTGAACATGTGAGCCAATAAGGATAACACAACTAACATTATTTAGTCACATTTTAAAATGTTAAGTGTTTTATGCTACTCACGAAACAATCGCATTTAAAAATGAATACAGAAAACTGTGCCTTTGTGTGCTTAAACTTTAGCGGTGCGCCACAGATGCTAATCGGAGTGTTGTAATGTTTTCATTAAAATGTTTTCATTATGTATGCTATTTTTAGATATGTTCATGCCTATTAAAATGTTGCAGGGATATTCACCATAACTGGGACACTCCCTCATTTCTTAGCAATTGCACTGTGAACTATACTGCCTTCAACTGTTTTTACTATGTTATGTTGAAATGTCTTAAATTATTATTATTTATTTATTAGCAGACACCCTTATCCAGGGCGACTTACAATTGTTACAAGATATCACATTATTTTTACATAGAATTACAGAATTTTTTACACATTATTTTTACATACAATTACCCATTTATACAGTTGGGTTTTTTACTGGAGCAATCTAGGTAAAGTACCTTGCTCAAGGGTACAACGGCAGTGTCTCCTAACTGGGATTGAGCCCTAACCACTACTCCACACTACTGCCCTTAAATCACATGCTGACCTGGACTTAGAAAATTAAAAAATGTAATATGTTGAAATCTAACAAAAAATACTGTACGACTATTATAACATCTGGTAGACAGGGTAGCGTCACGGCCCAGGCTGGTTACCGACAGGAAAGAGACCCAGAGACAGAAAACTGCAGTTTTACATGCAAAGAGCACTTTAATTAACAAAACAAACAGGAGCAAAATAAACATGGTTCAAACAAAATAACAGACTGGGCATTCGCCTTCAGTACATAGCATTACAAAACATGATCTGTAAAGGCATCAGACATGTTGCATCTTCGGGGAAAGGGTTAAAATGAATAAAATCACACTATGATCCAGTATCAGATGTCTGGCCATTTCCAACAGGAAAAGTGTTCCATTTACAGTATGCAACATGACTCATGTGAAAAGTGCTCATTTTAAGACAGTCTTCAAACATAACTTCTCCATATGCCCATTTTTCCACAGCCCACATATGTCCTGTGAAACCATTTGGATAAACCCTCCATGGGATAGTGTATATTTTAATATGTATTTCCACTGCAAATCATTTTCCCTGTAAATACCAGTAAAGCATAAGACGTTTCCTGTTTGCTTGATATTTCTACAGCTCTGTTGTATTTATTGTATTTTCATTAGTCTGTGATGAATATGCCGTACAAATTATTTTTACTGCACCTTTAGAAATGTATAATTTCTTTGAAACATTTTTTAAGTATGTAAATGTAATGCTTATACCTATAAAGTAAATAATGGACTTGGACAAAAGCAATTTTAAACACTAGTTGTCAACTTGTGTCATCCATGTTTCATGTCTGAATGTTTTCTTAAGTAGCTAACCCTGAGGCCAACACTTCATTGTAAGTACAAAATGTAAACTATATATATATAAAAAAAAAAAAAAAAACACATTGGTACCCATTGACAGACACTGCCATTAACCTCTTTAATTTTGGCCAAAACTTACTTACTTATTACACTCAGTAACTTTTAAACCAGACAATACAAATATTTCTAAACGTAATGTGGTTCAGGTGGCATGAGCAAAGGCTTCAATCAGCTTGCTAAACACCTAGTCAAGTACTAGGGGGTGAGCAGAGAACCCATTAATCATACTAGTACTCGTACTCAGAAACCAATACTCTCAGATTTACTGAGATAGCATCACTGGTAGTGGGCGGGGCTAAAAACAAAAGTGCCATGAAAATGCCTCTCTGGCTCTGAAAAAGGCTAAAATCCCTCAAATATCAACTCAAAAATACTTATTTTTTAAAAGTGTGTTTTCATAAATGATATTTCAGAAAATGTTTGATATTACGTCTGTCTGACCTTACTCATGCATCACCGAATGACACTTAGCTCCACTGTGTCAGAGTGTGAAGGAAAAAGTGCAATTTACAATATGTTTAAAGTATATCTGTGTTCAAAAGAATTTAAGTACGTATAACTAAGATTTTTCAGGACAAAGTCTGTGAAAAGAGGGAGGGGTTTGAGAATGCAGACATCTTGTCTGTATTAAGGAAACCCCATTTAAAACAAAAGGACAATTTGTTTACAGAAGCCTCCACAGCTGTTCCAAGCTTCAAAGACTATTATTTACACATTTTTGAATAACAGGACTGATTGTTATCAACAGATATCTGTGCCGACTCTTTGTGGAGAAAAGAAAGGGCCATTAATATTTAAATACTGACAGTTTAAACTGGTAGATAGATGGAATGGGGCCTAAGACTATTTCAATATCAGAGGAATCCTGTTGAGATATTTAATGAATAACAGCAACATCTGGTGGATTGTTTTGAAATAACTCTATTGAGTCCATTAATTTTTATTACAGTCGACTCTGCATAATTGCATGGGTTCGGGACCGGTGTAAGGTCATGCTCATAACCGTAGTGAGGAAATGCAATGGGATACAATGACAATAGGTGTATATGTACGTGTACATGTATATATGACTCATTTTGATCAGATTCATAACTTTATTTTTCCCTTATATTTTATTACAAGTAACTTAAAATACTGAACAAGTTCAGAAAAATAAACCCATTTGAAATACCTTATACGCTCAATGCACAATTCTCTGGCAACACACGATATGAAATGTAAAACAATGTCAAATCGTGTACAGTATATAACAGCCCGCATAAACTTATTGTAATACAGTAACAGTACAGTAAAACATAAAAGTTAAACAGGTGTGTACAGTGCCTTACTATAGCTCTTGTGACTACAAATTGACAACGTAGCAAAATAATATTTGATGGAAGTATGCACAGTATTCAGCTGATTGCTGATAAACAACTGTAAAAAACTGTCACAAGACTGAACCATTTGCCTCCATGAAGGCTTGGTAGTGCGCTGAGGCTCGAGTTTTACAGATTTGCTTTGCCATTTTCTGTGTCTTTCATGCCGGCTTTTCCCGCTGTCATGCTGTTGCTATGTGTTATTTAAACACTTGAATGTTGTTTGCATTATGCATTTATCCAGATTAAAATGCAATGTACAATGGACTTCGGGCCCACGCAGCTTTATGCAATTAAGCAATTTCACAATCCTAGTTACCATGAGATGAGCATTAGCAAACATACCAAATAACAAAAAAAACAAACTGTTTTGAACTTTGCATCTAAAAAGGGACTTTTTGTGAATGCTTAGTGTTTTTCTTGAGACCTGAAGTAATTTATAACGGTATTGTGTATGGCCTCACAAAAAGCATTACTACAAAATCTGATAGATACAGAAATTGATCTCCGAAGTGAAATGCTGCTTACTGGATAAGTTATTGATTACACTAAAACCTAAAGAGTGTTTAATCTGTCTGACACTGCTGTAAAAAGAATACTGCATCTAATTAAAGACCAAAATGCTTTAAAACTTCATCAGAAAAATGCTGCCTGGCTTATGTGTCCTTCCTGCATCATGGTACCAACAACTGAGTCCATTTTTTTACATATATATTTTTTTCTCTGCGTAACAATAGGAACATTATTTATATATTACTCAATCGAAAAAAATTGGCATACTCGATACGAAAACTCGTTTTTACTTGTACTTGGGACATCCCTATCTTTTCTTTTTTCACTTTTTGCCCTATCATTCCTCCCCATCACAATCTCTGCAAATGCATCTCACCTTCCTACCCATCACAATCTCTGCATCTCCCTAAGTCCATGCCAATATTGTGAAAATGCAATCGTATATATGCCCTGTAGCCTACAGAATATGTTTTTGAATTCAAGGATATTTCATTCAGTCTGTTTGGTTTGGCACACCTGAGAATAAATGAACGTAAAAAAAAAATCAATCAAATGAAACTAAATGGAGGCTGCAGATCACTGAAGATAAACGAGTTAGTCCATTTGTGACATAAATGCAGACTATTAAACTTTCAGGTGTCGGAGTTCAGATTTCATTCACACCTCTGTCTACATTGCTGCCAAGTACAGATGTGCCAGAATGAGTTTCAGGGTTGGCTTAAACTTTAACTTTAATGTCAAGGAGACAAAACATGATTAACGTTTACAGCACGTTTCCATTTTTCCTAATGTTGAGATTAATTTGCGTTTACAATGTCCAATGTAAATTAACTATGTACATTGCCCAGATATAATCTGAACTGCACATGTTCTTATAAGACTTAAGGAAACATTGTATTAATCTCTCTCCAGCTCTGGGGGTCTTAAATACACTAAACTCAAGGAAATGCAGGAAATATAATTCCAGTGTTTCCCTTACAACATCAAGTTATTATCTGAGTAACTGTCAAGGGTGTGCTATTTAATTATTTGTTTATTTCCTTTATGTAGACCCCAAGGTGCTTTACAGAAAACAGAATACACTCAGCATAATAAAACATTCAACTAGCATTAAAAAAGATTATAATAAAAAGACTATTTTAAATAAAAGTAAATACATTTCCAATCATATTTAAAAAAAAAAAAATCCGTTTAGGAACAGCTCTTGTAAATATTGGCAATAAAGAGAAAACACACACACATTCACACATCTTTACAGATATTTGGAGTTTTACAAGTTTAGACTACAATGTTTGAGTAATGTAACTCGAATATAATGCAAACAAGATCTTAAGATATTCTTCCTATGAAACGTTGCTAGGTTGCTTTAGTGGAGGAAAAAAAATCCTATTACAGCAATAGTTTGCACCTTACTTAATCAAACAAAAAGAAAACATTCACCATTATCAATAATCTATTAGACATCATTACTGGTTCATTTCTTTTTACTTTCAAACAGCAAATTTAGTACAGATGAGCCTTATATCATACGTTGGTGTTTTGTAACTGAACTGTATCCCATTAAGACAGTCCATGCCCACAGCATTTGACAGGCTGCACAAAAGGTCAGTTTATCAGCCGAGTTGATTATTGGCTGTTAGTTGCGTTGGAACTTTAATTATACCCTGTGGTTACTTAGTAAAGCCCAGCCACGCAGCATTTGACAGGCTGCACAAAACGTGAGAGTAAGGGTTTCTGAGATGTAATTAAGAGAGGTAATTTCTCAAAGAACCTATGGTGCATGGCGAGTGCTTTTTGGAAAATCGTGATAATAATTAGTTTCATTGTAACCCCAAGAAGTCAGGCTGACTGTGGTCAAAAGGCTTCAGGATGGTATGGATTTGTAATAACCAAGCTGATAATGAATGGCAATACTATATATTTATTCATGTTACAAATTGGCGACATCCATTTGCTTCACATAACATTTTTTTCTGAACCTGGAGAATGGGGTTTGATCCTCAGTTACTAGCTCTATATGTCCAAGTGTGTAGTTCTGTTTTTGTTTCCTTGTAAAACTATACAAAGAAACATGCAATTCCAAAATGTGCAGATCATTTTCCTAGGATATTAAAGTTTAATGTGAGAACCCTCCTGTAGGTAACCGATACACACAAATGCAGTGCTGTACTATAAGTACAGAATCTTTGTAACTAGTGTAAGCTGGTGTTTTGTGGGAGAATCATGGGTGTTTTACAGTTTGAATATTAAAGCTTCAAAGAGATTTCATATTTTCCAAAAAATGGCTATACCTGTTTGTCATAAGACATGTAGATTGATTTAAAAGTAATTCTGTCAAGTATGTTCTTGCATTGTTTGAGAGCATTAATACAACGAAACCTCAAAGAGTACCTTATAAAAGATCGACAAACTTGGCTAACACAATGCACAAAATATGTCATAAATGTAATATCTGTTAATTCTATCTTTGCTGAGATAACATTGCTGCTGACTGTGAATCTCCACTGGTTAAAAGGGAGTTTAAGTGCTATTCTCTACAGCTGTTTCAGTTATTCAGTAACATTCTACAGCTGCAGTAAACAGAGCCTACAGGAAAAAGAAAAAGAAAGCCTGGGCCCCCCTGGCTTCAAGGGAATTAAAGGATAGCAAGGCAAAGGGTTGACATTGCATTGTAAATATAAAGAATCTGGATCGCATCAAAAACCTGTTGAAATTCCTATTTACTGAATGTATCCCAGAGCAGATCATTTGATGTTTTATACAAATAGTTTTGTTTTTGATGATTTATTAAAAAAACAAAACTGTTGCAGTTAATTTTTTTCCTGTGTGACAATTAAAATGAAACTTATTTTCCAGAAAGTTGTTTGGATAATAATTAAAAATTAACCTTTCTGTCGAAAAAAACTTAAAATGTAAATACTTTTCTGGCTTGCTTTAGCTTGGAGTTGTTTACATTTACCTCAGAAAATATATTTGCCTTTCTCATTCCTTCCATTTTAATTACTGAGATTTGTTAATGTTTAAGTTTTTATTTTTTTTAACACATATGTGGTTGTTTATATACATGTTTTACAGGACAGTGCTCTTGACCAAAAAAACTAAAGATCCATAAACTATAACGCTAAGTTACTTACCCTAACCCTGGTTCCCTGAAAGAGAAGACGACCATCAACCAATACTTTTGGGATATGCCTGCCTTAGGTAGGTATTCGTTGAGCATTTTATGTCAGAGCTTCCGATAGGCCCCTCCGTGGAGTGACGTCCTTGGTCCCACCTGCCGAGGAAATAAGTAGTCGCTCCGCGGAGCTCACTTCCTCTTTTGCATCGAACCCGTGAATGCGAGTGATGCAACCTCGCAAGGTTTGGTGGTCGTCTTCTCTTTCAGGGAACCAGGGTTACAGTAAGTAACCTAACGTTGCCTTTCAATTCGACAATGACCACCAAACCATCAAGGGAGCGTGAGTGGACAGCATACGAGGGACGCCTCGCTACCGCTAACTAGTGTTGGTGGTGCACGCATGCACCCTCAAGGACCCTTGTGCCTAATAAAGGCATAGAGGGATCAACCACATTGATTCGGTAGAACCAGTAGAATGTATGCGGAGTAGCCCAGCTAGCCGCAGTACAAATGTCAGTCAATGATGCACCTCGAAAGAGCGCCAATGACATGGCCACCCCTCTAGTAGAATGCGCGGCCACCCTCATTATAAGCAGTCGATACTGTGTCCACAATCCAGTGGGCCAGTCGCTGCTTTGAGAGGGCTTGCCCCAGGGTCCCTTCACCATAGCAAATTAATAGCTTGTCAGACTGGCACAGCGCTTTCATCCTATATTTACCCTCTCAATGCCCTCACCGGGAAGAGAGAATTCAGTTTCCTATCTGCCAAATCTTTTAGAAACCGGGTCGCCAGAATATGTGCTCCCAGGGAAACTGAGTCTATAGGGACGTGGCATGCAGATATAGCTGCCAAGTACACTTTCATCATAGAGGGGGACCTGCTCACCTCTAGCAGATCTTGCAGAAACTGCAAAATAATCACTATGGGGCAGTTGATATAATGCTCTTGTGGAGGAAGCCCTAGTGTTCTGCAGTGTACTAACTACCGCATCTGAGAGCCCTAAGGCGGACAGGCGGTCCCGTTCAGGGGCCAGACCCACAGCTGGAGTCTGCCCAGTTCTGGGTGCTAGAGGGTGCCTGACTGAAGATCAGCAGCAGGATCAGCAACAGGATCTCCCAGGGCTGGCCCTGCAGCAGCTGGCAAAGGTTTGAAAACCAGATTCTCCTGGGCCATCTGGGGGTCACCAGAACTGTCGCTTTCTCTCTCCTGACCTTCTCGAGAAAGGCAGTGAGCAGCGGTATCAGCGGGAAAGCATATAAAAGCACTTTGGGCAATTCGTTAGCTAGAGCATCGGCGACTAGTGGACCTCCATAACGGTGGAGGGAGAACCACAGGGTGACATGACACAAAATGCTTAAAATGCTCAATAGAAAATGCAGATGTAGAGAGAGGGTCTATTACAAAGTCATGTATTTTAACACACGCAGGTCCCGAACTCAAGGCGTGGGGAAAAAACTTTTTTTTACATAAACAGATTTGTGCCTGCAAGTGTATTCTTGCCTAGGGCCCAGTGATGGGTTAATCCGACCCTGTCTGGCTGTTTTTCAGAGGAACTACAGTGTATCATGTTCTGTGCAGAAAATATGTACCTGTACCCCTTTGGTTCATCAGGGTTTTGCAAGAATCTTAGATAGTTAATCCATGCTTTCTGAAGTCTATTGTATTGTCAGATGTAAATGACAGCACATACAGGTAAGACTTGTAACAGTAATGTTGCAATATCTAATTAGTGGTAAGAAGGCAGGCAAGTTTTACAGCCCACAGTAGTATAAAATACAGCATACCTACCAGCTCAAGCAAGCCATGTAATAGTTGGATACCAAAGCATGCTTCAAGAATAGTTGTTACTATCACAGTGTAACAGGGGAGATCTGTGCTGACTGTCTGGCGCATGCATGGTTCAGCAGCCCCGTAAGATCCGCCTGTCAGTCATGGCAATGACACGGAGAGGTTGAGAGAAGGTGTGGTCTCTCCCTCTCTCTGAGTGGTTGGGAGGTGGGCCTTGGGTGATTGCTGGGCCTATAAAATAACACTCTGTTGTTCCCTCAGATCTGCCCCTATAGGACGATAACGAGCTAGTGGAAGCTCTGCTCCCAGACCAAGAACGACCGGAGAAGCCAAAGAAAGCAAGACAAAAAATAAATATAGCGGTAGCGGGGAGACCCGGGCCATGCGGGTAGCGACGGTCGGGGAAACGCTGCAGAGTGCAGCACATTTATTTTGTAGTTTTGTTAATAGTGTTTTATTTTCTCCCACTTCTACCGTCATTGGTAAAAATAGTGTAACAGTGCCACCTTGTGGAAATAAATAAATCGTGCACCCGGTGTTTAACACTACAACTTTCTGTCTCCTGTGTCAGTGAATTCCCCACCCTTCCACACGCAGTATTCAAAAACAACATCTAAGTGCTAGAGCTCTTGAAAAAAATAGGTAGAAATAATGATTTTAGTTAATTTTACGCAATTTAACTATGACATATCGGTAATATTGGTTTAGCAGAGATTGTTTCAAATTCCCTGTTCATATCCATGGATATATATTGTAAATCAAAGCATAATTACATTTTGGCAAACATATTTAAAGGGAAGTATATGTTAGTAATTATTTTTATGTTGTTTAAAAAAAACCTCTTGGCCTGTATACAATCAACTTGAAAATGTATGTTGTCCCTATGGTTTTAGATAACCATCTTATTAAATCTTAATGTGATTATGTAGACATTGTCTACATTGTGTAGACATTGTGATATTACTAGTAAATACAAAAATATGTGTCTGTTTAAAGGATTTAAGTTTAATAGCATTGTATAGAACCTTAAAAAGTTTTAATGGTAAACATAAAGAACATTCATTTAGGTCTCAGCAACAATGGTTTGTAAAACATTCTCAGAGCAGGTTAAGGGAGCGTTGTACCATAGGACTATAAACAGGAGAAGACTGGAGCGAGAAAGATTCTGGTCTATCTACCACTTACTTTCCCATTTACATCATATATTTTTAATTAAGTGCATTCAGTCTAAGCCTTATTGGAAATTATTAATCGCCCCAAGTTATCAGCCAGAACAGAGACTCTCTATACAGCAAGGATAGTTTACATGTTTTCAGGGTATTGGCGCAGCAAAAGTAAATCAGCCAAAATCACCATTCCACTTTTAATTTGTAGTTCCCAACACACTTAGTTGAAATGTAGACAAAAAAGTCAATACCTGTCATAGAGTAAGAGAAATAAGTCGCCAACGGAAGGTAAAAATATCCTTCTGCTCCTTCTCCTGTTTTTTTGCAGATTTTTGCAGACCCCAGGCACTTGATTTATTGATATTTTGGACTATTTACTATTTGTACGCATTGCATGCAAACAAAAAAACAAACAAAAAAATTGACAAGGAGTCAAGGTTGCCCCAATTGTTTCTACTAACTTGGCTTGTGTTTTTCAAGCACAATAAAAGCGGATGGAACTTGCATCAAAAACAAAAGCCAAGTTAGTGGAAAAATTGGGGCAACTTTGGCCTCCATTGTTTTTACAGTTGTGCCTATTTGCTTTGTGCTGGGCAAGGTAATTGCCCCAATGGTTTCTTGAAACTTGGCTTGTGTTTTAAATGGCTGGGCACTTTTGATACCTTGCCGTTTTTGTTTCAGATATAAAAACGAGGCACAGAGATTTATTTTGTTAGGGATCTCGTTTGCACAACATAGTACTTGGAACAGACTGCTCCCAAGTATACATTTGTTCCATCCCAGTGGTGTCAGACAACTGGATCTCATTGACACCTCTATATACAATGTTGCGTCTTCATGGGCCTCCAGCATAGTTTTCTTTTCTGGAAACTATCCTACAGTATGTGCTGGATGCTGGGTTTCCAGCAGAGCCTGTACAAATAATCATTGTCATCCATCATCTAGTACAATGAAATGTGCATTAGTCCTGAGGTGATATATGAAAATCCTCCCCAAGTCTTTTGGGTTTCTATAAAATTGGACAGCTAGTTTGATAAATAGTTGGTCATTCATTTCTTAGTTACCAGTATATGTGTTTGAAAGACAAGACTTACATAGGCTGTTTTTATACTCTATTTTGCTGTCACTCCAGAAAGTATTTCTTTTAGCTGTAATTTATCCATGCATTAGAATAAAAACCATTCTCCATGGAATAGTTAACAGCAGGGCCTATGTTTTGGCATAAATGTTTTTTTCATTTTTTTATTTCAATTTTTAATGTCAACCAATAATGTTAGATTTTCTAACAGCCTTTCAGACTCTCCAGATATTACACTGCATATTATTCATGGGTTTAATTTCAAACATTTAAGAACTAGAGACACTGAATGAGTTGGTAGATGTACATTCTTGTAAACTTAGTTATTTATTTAAATTTTCTCCCAATTTGGAATGCCCAATTATTATTATTATTCTCCTTCACCACAGCGATTCCCCACACAACTCAGGGACCAGAGGCTCAATGGGCGCCTTCCAGTCCCACAAGCCAATCGGCATCTTTTTACACCCAGGAACTTGAGAACGGATGTCCATAGGCTACCAGCCAGCCCAGCAAATCTCTGGCCCCAAGCTCACTCTGGCCTGTAGGGGTTGCCGCAGAGCGGTGAGGAGAAACAGTCTAAGCCAGATCCCATCTCCCCAACCCCGGGAGCTCCAAAGCCAATGCAGGGTCCCCCCGGAGTCCCCAGCGAAGATTGACTGCCTCGCACAACCAGGATTCGAACTTGCGACCTCTGGTTGTATGACTCACCATGCATGCCACGCAGCAGTGCTTTTACCAGGTGAGCCATTCTGGGACCCCCATGTTAATATCTTAACGAGCAGTGCTTCTTGCGACTATTTATTTTGTTTGTGTGGGAATTTAAAAGGAAATCTGTGTTGTCATAATTTATGAGGAGTTAATTTGCACTTGGAAAAGGAGGGTTTTAATTAACAAAAACTTATATAACTCATCTTGAAACAGTATTTAAGTTATTTGGTGTTAACAAAATTAGAATAAACAAACCACAGGATGGCTTTGCTGGGAGTGGCAGCAGTTGTAGCAGCAGTAATCTCAAAAGTCTACTGGGAGCCATAATAGTTGTACAGTACTATTGAAGGCATGTTGGATTTTGAAATGTCACAATTTTAAATTGTCAGTTTTTCATTAATATGGAAAACTGCAAAGCGGTATGTTAACTTTATTCCACAGGCTCCATTCAATCTCCATTGCATCTCCCTATATAATTAAAATGATTTAATTATATAGGGAGATGCAAACTTTTGGCCATAGCTGTACTGCTAGTTATTCTAATACATACATTACAACTGTACATGCAATACTGGCAAAATACAATAAACATAGCCTAGATTTACAATGGTCTGTACTGTGTAGCGAGATTTTTTGTCCCATGATATTAATATTATAGTTTATTACATATGATGTAACTACTGCTTGGAATTTTCTGTCACAAACAGAATCTCCAAACTGCTGTCAGCCATGATGCTAGAACAGAAATGGAACGAGAACAATTTTGCGAAAAGGCTAAAAGCTGTTCCTGTTCCACATCGAACAAGCTGAAGGTCTGTCTGCCTCACAAAATCCCACCTTAACTAGCAGATGGACAAAATTCAGTATTTAAAAACAATACATGCTTTTGGGATATTAATTTATTAAGTGTGTTCACAGAAAACAAAATTCACTTATGAGTTGTAACAAATGCTTTTGTACTGTGGGCTAGGTTTTCATACTAACTTTTGTACTTGATAACATTAATTTAAAAACCTATTGATACCTATGATGAATATGTTTTGTGACTAATTTGAAGCTAATATGTTTCAATATTAACTAAATCAAGTTATTAATCAAATTGATTAATCTTGTTACATAATTGATTTATTAAAATGTTTGGATATATTGTTACTTGATTGATTACTGTCTTGTTAGAATATATTTTGTTGAAAAAAAAAAAGTTTTTGCCCAATTCAGATTTTGGTGCTTATGTATTTATTTTCAAAATGTTTTATTTAGATTGTGCTGCAGCAGCCCTGCCAATTTTTTCTTTTATTTCTTTTTTCGGGGGGTGGGGGTGTCTACCTCACAGTCTTGCACCAGGGCCCGGTAAATCCTAGCACCAGCACTGACAACATAGCTATACATCAAAGATTGCTGGACCAAGAAATACTCGACGCACTTGAGGAAGGTGAGGAGGAAGAAGCGCCTCATCTCGAAAGATTGGAGCCTCCTCAGAATATTCCACCCGGAGAAGCCGCCAGGGCCAGGGCTGTCAGGCAACACATCATTGACATGAATTTTGGCTAAACGTATTTGTAATGCTGTCAGACTCCCCTCACACCTTATGTTCAATGTACACTTTCACCTTCATACGTCTGTATGCATATAAAATGTTCTTCTAACACTGTAAGTGTTCGGTGGCTTCGTCTAATCATATTGAGTTCGTGGAGGTGAGCAAAGAGTACCAAAGAAGATGCATTCAATATGATTAGAGTAATTCACTGAACAATTATGAACAAATTGTGTATTGGGTTATATTATTATTTGTTTATTTAGCAGACGCCTTTATCCAAGGCAACTTACAGAGACTAGGGTGTGAGAACTATGCAACAGCTGCAGAGTCGCTTACAACTATGTTTCACCTGAAAGACTTGCTCAGGGTCACACAATGAGTCAGTGGCTGAGGTGGGATTTGAACCGGGGACCTCCTGGTTATATGCCCATTTCTTTAACCACTGGACCACACAGCCTCGTGCATGAATAATGACTAACAATTACAAACACAAATGGTACTTGAAACTTATTTATTTATAGTCTCTAATCGTACATACTGAAATATATACAAAAGCAGATAAATCCAAACAATAAATACATTTAGAAATACAATTTTTTCCCCTCTATTATATTGTTAATAAAGTTTAAATCCACATTCTAATAGAATAAATGTTATACTGGAAAACTTGAATACTTGGTACAGTTTATGGCCATATAATATGACCAGTTCCAAAACATATGTAGAACCTTTAAATATAAAAAAAAAAGAAAATTCGAGGTTCCTGTATTTTTGCGTGTTCATGACTTGTTTTGTTTAACCTTTTTATTTTGGCTCTGTGAGCTGTGTTCTTGTTTATCATTTGGATTTATGAAAAATAAACTTGGCAGTCCTTGAGTCCTGAGTCTACTTTCTGCCTCCTGACCACCATAGACACCCGGCCAATCTACCACAGGCCTTAACTTGCCTTTCTCCAAACATAGGAATGGTAGGACACAATAAAGAAAATGTGCAGACTTTCCTAGGTCACAAATGTATTTCCCAGGGAAGGAATACAAATGTAGAGCAGAGAAAGTAGCACCTGCATTACGAAGTTTTCCAGTTTTGTAAATTGTCTGTCAGTTCCACTGCCATTACCTAATTATCTAATTACTGAAAAAAACAGAAGCAAAATATACAGTTCAATAAATTCATACACCTGTGTACCCTTGGGCTTGTTAACATCTGACACTGAACCTTTAGAAAAAGGTTTTCTTTCTAATACGTGTATTTTATCTTATTCATTGTTTAAAGATGAACCTCAAAGAGTGTTGCTGATTTTTTAAATGAGTAAAATAACTTTTACTTCACTATCAGATAGTAACAAATTAGGATGTTAGCCCTGTCTTTCTCATCGATGACTTAACAGCTTTTACTAACACCCTTACAATGTATAATCCTTTAAGTAGGTTTTAATTTGTAAAGGGTTCTTTGTTACGTTCGAGAAGATAAGAAAAATAAGATTGACCTTTCTTTGGCATCATTTATGTGCTCAGCATAACATAAACTTTCCTAATGAGAATTCCTGGAACTGCCCTGAAAGAATTCTCAAGAGAGAGGTTTAACTTCTCTATTGCTCTTTATTGAATGAAATACTTAGTAAAGTGGATATACACATGTAAACTGACAAGAAATAAAAACAAAACTACTTCACTTTCAAAGAGTAATTCTTATCTTTGTAGTTAAGATGGTGTTTCCAGGCTTCCTTTATGCGGTCTGTTTGTAAGCCTGCCCTACGCCTCTTCATATTGCCAGAGAACAGATGGTTTGCAGCTCCTTCTTGTATTCCAACTGCAATTCAGTGAAATGAACCATAGTTGGTCTTTTTTAATGTGGGCCCTTGAGAAGGTGCAATGAGAGTTGCCCTTCAGCTAGTGCCATTATGTCCTGTAACATCGGTCTCTATCACTTGTTTATTATTCATTAAAATATTAATTAGGATAAACAGTGGATCTATAAATCAGCATCAATTAAATCAACATATTAACCTTCTTGTGATTCTGTTCATATTTCTACAAACAGAAATGCACAAAATAGTTAAACATGGTCAGTTGGATGTTTTATTTTTGTTCCCTTGGGATCTTAATTAATTATTTAAACAGTGGCAGTAGGTAGGTCTTTTGCTGTTTAGATCAATTTAATAGGCATGGCATCCATCCTTTTCTCTGTGCTCAGTTGGTGTTACACCTGCCCATTTTCATTTCTCTAATCTCCTCCAGTGGTTTTGGGAACTTGTCAAGTGACCACCCTATGATTATAGTTTCCCTTTATCCCATAAAAGGTCATGTATTATTTAAAATCACCCATGACCTTCTGTGGAGCTGCTAGTTAGTTAAAGGGTTAAGTTGTTATTGGCAGTATAACACACAAATCAGCAATGAAGCTGATGACTCAGACCTCTGTTTGTTTTAGTAAAATACAGATTACCCAGATATGGATGCAGTATCAGCTCAGAATCCAGACTCGCAAACATTAAGTAAATAATCTCCAGTACACGCCAAACTGAATTAAAGTTTACTTTGCTTAAGTCGGTGCACGGCAAATTTAATCTACCCTATCTCCATCAATGAAGGACATTTGGCTGAAACAAAACAAAATGGACTGTAACCAACTGATCTGCACAGTTAACAGTAATTAGAGCAACTGCAAGGTTGACTCGATGCCAACAATGAGCCAGAAAGTGACTACTGTACATTTTTTGTAGGTCACCACCACCATTCTCTTCCCGAACCTAAGTGAAGTTCAAATTGTGTTGATAAATAATGTTCCCACTGGGTCATAAACAGAAAAATGAACAGAAATACAGGATATAATAACATCATTAGGACATCACTTACAGAAATGCACCTGTTCTAAAGTAACATGACCTGATCTCTTAAACTCTTACATGTGAAACCATCCTGAAAGCTGAGAAACTAGCTAAGAAACATGACTAGGCCAGAATAGATAAGAAGCTATTGTTTCTGGGGTTTATACAATCCATAAGGGGCTATGGACACTTGTTTCAGACTTTATATTTTTAAGTTATGATGGTTTCAGTTTATTTTTAAACCATGGGTCTTACTCACAAATGTTGAACAGTTCATTTCTACCAGTATACATATTGTTTAGTCTGTTTTGAAAGATTTGTAGGCAGGAAACTTTTAAAACTGTTGTAAAGAAACCACACAAATATTTAAATGTATTTAAACTATCAAAAACAGAGGGACAAAAATGAATGCATCTAAGTCTCATCGTTTCCTTTAAAACATCTACTGAGGTGGTTAAAAAAATAAAACACCCAGATTAATTACAACCCTTTGGTCTCTTCATAAGGCTACTTCAAGGCAAACTCCTGTACCTGCAGTACAGGAATTACATACACAGATTGTCACACAGCAAAGCAGAAACAGACATGGACAGAGTTTAATGCTGTGGGTTTCTGCTACTGCAGGGGCAGGTGGTGCAAACTCTCGATGCATCTATGGTTGTCCTGAAAGTGATCGTCTTGAAAGAACAATAGTAGATTACAAAAGATTTAATTTGAAAATGTTCCACTGAAAGGGATTTGTTTCATACAAAAAGTATTTAACTTGATGAAATAATAACAGTGATTCTAATATGATTTTTGCAAGAATACTATGTGTCAGACGCAGCGGTCAATATTTTCTAGTTTTACAGATAATGTAAAAAAAAAAAAAATAGCCACAGATTCACAAAATTTTTAAGTGGAACAACATAGGAATTATCTCAGCAGTAGATGTCCTCTAATACTTATGGAACTTTAGAATCTTAAGTGTCCTAAATGTTAAGCAGCCTAAAGCAATCCAGTCCAAATCCTAACCTAAAAACACATTTTAACACAGTGGCTTTGGTCAATTATGTATTAGGTAATGACGGCTGCGTCTGACACATACAGTATTCTTGCATGTTAATTAAAAATCATATTAGAATCAAAAATAATAAATCCTCTCGAAGCAAAGGACAACATGCAGTGTTTGTCTAGCCTTACAGAACAGTAACAGAACTGTTCACTTCGGGACGATACACAGGGACGGCTTTCCAAAGGTACTTACTTCAAATTGCTATTAGATGACGAATAATTATTACCACAAACATATTGGCAGCCACAAATGTTCCTTTGGTTTCCGAGAACCTAAAAAATGTGCTGTTGGCCAGTGTTTAACCTCAGTCTTTAAAAACTCAGTTGTTAATACACTTCACTGTTCAGTTACATCAAAATAAACCAGCAGGCAGTCTTTAGACTCATCCTGTTTACTGTACATTTTTGGTTGAGTGGTTGAAATATGGTTATGTAAACGCAGAACTTAGAAACAGGCATACTGAAGTGCCATAGATAATGGTAGAGGAAAATAAATACATTTGATCAACCATCCATAGGGTTGCATTGTTAAAAAAACCCTAGTCATCATCTATTTTCCTGCAAGTTGAACATAAAAGCTGCATGATGAATAACAGTTGATACATAGCCATATTAATCATTAATCATCAATAGACCAATAGAGTTGCCTTTTATACTTGAAACCTTGAGTTTACATACTGTACATTGAATCTGGAGCATTAAGAAGTGTGTGTGTGGGGGGGGGGGGGTCAGGTGGAGAGTGGCTTTCTTGCTTTCAAGTTACAAAACAGGTTAAACAAAAGACAGTGAAAGTTTTATGTTTTAGATGAGATACTGGCAGTAAAAATGTTATTATTTGTTCCTTATTTATTTTTCACATGGAGCTTTCTACAGCTATGGCCAAAAGTTTTGTATCACCTTATAGAATTAACTAATTTTGCTTCATAAAGTCAAAAGGGAACCTGCTGAATAATGTTTCGCTAACATATTGGATTAAATACTACTTTGTAGTTTTCCATATACTTAACAAAAAAACTGAAATTTCGAAATCTAACATGAAATACCACTATTATGGCTTCCGGTAGACTTTTGCGATATAACTTTGTTTTTCTTTGATTACATGATGTTAAGTAAAAGATTTAAATATAATTTATATACTGTATATATTTTTTTTCGTCTCCATCCTATAATTATGTTGATGCAAAACTTTTGGCCATAGCTATAGCGATTTATCAGTCTCCTATATGGAACGATCGCAGACATCTAAACCTTGGGGAACAGATTTCCATGGGTCTTTTCTTTCTGTTTTTACTGAAGTGTTTGAACACCACATGAGGATTTAGTTACTGCTGACCCTTAATAGAATGCTTTTTAGCATGCACGCTAAATCTTTAACATGTTAGCATTTTTGGTGTATTTCTGACCAAGAATGTATTCCTTACCAAAGACCCTCTTGAGTATTTCAACATCCTCTCTGCACCCGTCACCTACAGAACAGCAATGTGGAGTAGGGGTTAGGGCTATGGACTCCTGACTGGAGGGTTGTGGGTTCAATCCCAGGTGGGGGACACTGCTGCTGTACCCTTGAGCAAGGTACTTTACCTAGATTGCTCCAGTAAAAAACCCACTGTATGAATGGGTGATTGTATGTAAAAATAATGTGTAAAAAAATAATGTAATTGTATGTAAAAATAATGTTATATCTTGTAACAATTGTAAATTGCCCTGGATTAGGGCGTCTTCTAAGAAATAAATAATAATGTATTACATATTGTTGCAAATTGGTTTAAACACTAATGATATACTATTATTTCATTGGTGTATTGCTCTAAATGCCATTTCACTATCCACCAATAAACTACCTTCACAGTGACTTTTATTTACTGTACATCAAACTATGCAGCAAAACAACCATCAAAATGATGGGCAACAGTAGTCGTTAGTAATGGTATGTTTCAAAAGGTTTTTTTTAAACCACCACATAACACCCATGGAGGGCTTTAAGTAAATAGAGCATTGAAAGACACAGTGAGAATATATAAGACTGAAATCGCTTATTAAACAAGGTAGTGCATGTGGGAGCCAAAAGGACTTCTGCTCAAAGCAATTCCAATGAATTAACAAGCACTACAGTCTACCTTGTGTATTGAGTTACCTTGAAACAGGACTGGCTCTACATCACAAAAGGAAACTGTGGTATCCTGATAAAGGCAATGCTACACCAAAATGTGTAATTTTTTTAATGTTTTTTTTAACCAATGACGTATTCACTGAGTTACCTTGCCCAGTTGATCATCCCATCTCCACTGGGAGGACCAGCACCTGCAGTGGTCTGCTTTAACATACTTTTTATGATTTGCTTATCTAATTAAGATATGTATTACATTAACAAGGTATTGGTTCAACACTGTCTATTTCAAAAGTAGACTGTTGTATAACAATATCAATTAGATGAAACTGATCAGTTTCAAAGGTAGCCTATAAACAGGAGCATTGATTTTATTTATTTATTTTTTTAACATGAGAATGTTTCATTTCCCCACAAAACATGAATCACCAAACTATTGTATATATAGGGATTCTGTTTTTTGGGTTTTATTAATTGTATTTTTCGGTGCTTATTTTTAGCTATTTTTGAGTTTTATGTAAATAGTTTTTTTTTTCGGGGCTTTCGTTTTTTATATACTGTATGAAATTAGTGTTTTCGGTTACTTTCCAAAATGCTTGAGCGTTTTTTTTGTTTTTTTGTGTGTGTGTGTGTATGTCAAAATATGTATAGTAACTCGACAGTACTTGCACACTTAAGTTGTACCTTCTTTCCTTTGCTGTCTTCCACAACGAAATCCCATTGGTCACGGGCCCATTCTTCTGGGGTTTTTGTGTGTACGCATTTTTGTACATTTCGCCACAATTCTGTTTTAAATCCTCTGTGTTTTAACTGTAATACAGCTTTAAATCCCGCTAACAAGCCTCCATCCTGATTGTAATCTTGTTTTAAATCTCATGTGTTTTATCGGTTAAAACCGAAAATCAGAAGCCCTATATATATAGAAATACCATAATGCAAATAACCTGGCTTCTCACTGCTGTACAAACCGGGCTACTTTGTAGGAGCTGTGGATAGGATTTCACATCCACTTCTCTTTGAAACAATTTACTTTCACTGTTCCCACTCTCATTGCATCTTTTACACATATGCATTCCAAGCACTCCTCTGTTTGCTAAGGATCTCTGATGTGACATGTTAAGCCCATATTTCCAGATTGGTATTTTCTTAAGCAGAACCCCAGAAAAAAAATCCTGTGATGAACTATTGCATCAATCTTGTTCATCTGTATTTTAAATCTGCCTCCATTAATCTCAGTTACTTCTGAAACCTCAGATCTCAGTTTCCAAGCTTTAAAAGCAGGATGTTTTTTAAAGAGACCACACTTGTTTTATTGTAGGCTACACACTGTTAAAACCTTTACATAAGCAATGTATATAGGGCAAGATGAAAAGACAAGACTTGAAAGTAAAATGATGAGACCTGCTCGTCAAGGGTTCTGAAACGGTTAAATGTGTAAGAACCGAGTGGCTAGAATGTGATGATAAGACATGTCCATACATACAACTAAACAATGAAAATGAAATGGGAGTAATTATCCTTTAGATTTTTTTAAACATACCAATTCTTTCTTGAAGTGCCGACAGAGGCTCCTGTTTCTACAGTATGGCTGAAGGCATGTTTTAAAGCTGTCGTTCTAGTCCACAAGAGATGATTTCATCCACTGCTACTGCAACATGCGAGTAAAACAGGGAATCAGTTGTGCCTAACAGTCTTACATAGTTTATCCATGAAAAAAATAAATCATATATATATATATATATATAAGTACAGTACAAAAAAGAAATCTTTATCAATGATTTTTGACATTTCTACTAAGTTCGTAGAAAACATATCTTTAAAATGTGTTTTTCAATGTTATTCTCTTGAACGAATAACACACAACAGTACACATAAACAAACAATATATTCAAAGGGTAGTTTCACAAAAAAAGATAAATTACATTTTAATTATACAACTTACATACATGGTTTAGATGGGATAAGCCAAAAGTTTTTTTTCTTTCTCTCTGGTAAATTCTCTATTGTATCGAACCTTCAGGAATAGTATACAGTGCTGATATGCTTCTGGTTTTACAGAGGACTTACATCAGCTGATAATATATGTTAACAAAGAAGGCATTTTTAGAAGTTCACGTAAAATCTAGATATGGTTATAGATGATAGCTTTTGATATGGTTGTCCTCTGCACCTGTGGAGTGTGCAGTGAATTATAATTTGATGTAGTAATACAGTATAGCAAATATACATTACATAAGAATTGATATCATAGTAAATAGTTTTTATCTTAGTATATCTGTATTTTAATTTCAGTAATGACTAGCATGGATCAATCCTGGTCAGAGCTGCTAGTTATCCTGTTTTACAACTGCTTCTTGAGTTGGTTTGTTCCACACATGGAAACCTTTTGATGACTGATCCATCACGACTGCTGACTTCAGCATGTTATAGTGACATTTCAGTTATATTGGTTTTGTGTAATAAAGATGTTTTTCAGATAGTGCCAACTGTTCTGTTAGAAAGACAACAACTTCTTTGACCGAATTTTACCCCTGGTTAATGTGGACACCATGTTTATAATAACCCTTCCGAGGAGGGTCAAGCCACGTGAATGGCATGAAGAGTGTCCCTTTTGGGAGTTCAGGAAAACAGACCTGATGATTTGTGAACTGTTTTCAAGAGACTATAGTATCTACTTAGTGTCAACATGCCAGACATGAAAACAGGTTGAAAAAAAAAAAAGTTGGCAGGCCAATAAATCTAAAAGCATAACTAGATTTCTTCTATACGCTTACCTGTCTAAAAACCCTTTGCTGTTAAATAAAAATGTAAACAATGACTAAACCTCTGAAGTATGTGATTCCCCATGGGGGATGGATATCATGGGCAATAGGAACATATGGAGGCTTGTACGAACAATTTTAGATACTCCCAAAACGTTTTCATATTTTCAGAATCACTTATCGGACTAATGAGGTTCTCAAATTGTCCAAGTAGAGAACACTATAGAATGGTTTTATATTTTGTGTTGATATCTATACTGTATTTCATGAGGAAACCAGAAATGTAACATATATATCAACTTTGATTAATATTATAGTTAAAGCAAAAGATGAAGTAACTTTATTAGGTATGTAGATGGGCTTGCTTTCAAACAACTATTGGGATAGATATGCGTCTGACCCTCTTAGTTTATCACAGTAATGTTGCAGTTTTTCCATCCCTTTCTCATATGCATTTACCTTGTTTGTCATGTTTGTTTTTTATTGCTTCACTATACCTCTTTGGGCTTTACAGTGCTACCTATCTTTCACTGTGCTTTAACAATGCTTTATTACACTTTGCTATGCTTTGACTATGGTAAACTGTTATAAGGGCACAGTGTTTCAAACAAATCAAATGTAGATGTTGACAGAAAGGAGTTAAAAGCACTTAAATATGTTTTTTTTTTTTTCTTATACTGTGCACACTAGTATTTCCTATATAATAGACGCTTAAGACAAATGGGAAGCATCTGCATCTGGAATTAGAGACACGGTAGCTTCATTTGTGATTTACAATTTATATCACAGGTATGTGACTTATGGAAAAGTCTCTGTTCAAACAAGTTTGTCATAAAACAGTGAAACTATTAGTTATCGATTAAATGACATCTGTGGCCAGCTGGACTTATGGCGTGAATTATGGCTATATTATAGGTCTGTTGTACAGTGCATGTTTTTTTTTTTTTATAGTAGATACAAGGCTATGGTAGATTTCAACTTTTCTTTCATGTTATGCTTGACCGGTGAATGATGAAAGATAAAGGCTTGTGGAAATGCTTCCAATAATGACTGATTTGACCTTATTCCCCTACCGTATTCCTTCGAATTTAAGACACATTTAACCATTTTTTGCTTCTCAAAAATAGTCTTAAATTTGAATACAGTGCAGTGATTAAAATCGGCAAACAAAAGACATGACTACCTGAGTACACAAACAGCAATGTGACTGACTGCTGAGAAAAGACAACAAAGGCGTCTGCCTGAATACACAAGTGGCAACGTGACACTGCTGAGAAAAAACAAACAAAGCTTCCTGAGGAATTCCAAGAGAAACGTTTACATTTTCAGCATTTCTAACAAACAGTACCAACTTGGAGAGATTGGAAATGCTGATCAGACCCCCGTTATTTTCAACATGCCAAGCAATGTTCAGTGTTGTTGTGGTTGCTGGGTTACATGTTGGCTGATGCCATGGAGTGTTGTATCGTGTTGCTGTTGCCAGGATGTGTGATGTTGTAAGTGAGTGGTGGTGTGTGTACAACAGAGACGCCATCTTAAGTATTATACAGTGCGCAGCACAATAAACAATAAACAGTTTTGTGTCAGTTTTGTACGATACAACAGCGTAATTGAGGTTGTATCTTTGTAAATGCATATTTATTTGATGTTTGATTTTTTCCTCAAATTGAGGGTGGTAAATTTGGGCTGCATCTTAAATTTGAAGGAAAACGGTATTTGCCTGTAGCACTAAGGGTATCCACTGCACTAACATTTTATGCCAGTGGCTTGTTCCACTGTGGTTATACTGCAAGCATGAGCCAGTTGGCTGTGCCATGTGCAGTGCGAGATGTAACAGCAGTTTTAGTAAAGCGGGCAAGAAAATTCATCCATTTCCCTGTATCTCATGAGCTGCAACAAAATACAAAGCAGGGTTTTCTTGGGAGGTATGGGTTTCCTGGTGTCCTGGAAGTCATCAATTGCACACGTGTAGCCATGCGCACCATCACAGAATATGCTCCTCTACATAAATAGTAAGGGGACCTATTCTGTCAACGTGCAAATAGTGTGTGATGCCAACAACTACATCACAGATGTGTATGTAAACCATCCTGGCTCCGCTCATGACTTTGCTTATCCTCTATGATTCGCAGGAGGCAGCTGCGTTTCAGCAGGATGACAGTCTGAGAGGCTGGTTGATAGGGGACAATGGGTATCCACTGAAACAGTGGCTACTGACACTGCTGCTCAACCCAACGACCCCTGCAAAATGCGATTTTGATTTTTAAAAGCTGTCTAACAAAGATGAGCAACACTTGAAGATAATATGCTTAAGGAATAGAAAGAAGACAAGCATTGAATTGACAACAGAACTGGCAGAAGGCACAGTTGTCGTTGTCAATCAAATCATCAGTACAAAGGTCACTCTTGAAATAAGGACTTAAAGGGCGTGTTGCAATAAGAATACCTCTGTCAAGAAAGGAGAACAAGACTAAAAGGCTAAAATATGTACAAGAACACAGAAATTGGACTATGGAACAATGGTCAAAGGTGTTTTGGACTGTTGATGGATGGACAATGACACCTGTGCCTTGTGTCAGTTCTGTCAGTGGCAGGATGTGAACACCTTCAGTCTGCCGGTTTGTCACTTGAGAATTACATTGTGGTCTATTAGTAGTCTGCTAATTGTGTTTAGCTAATATTGTCACAAAACCTTACCTGAGGGAATACTAGTTCGGTCAGACTGGTTAGCAGTGGGCAGTGGACACTGTCTGTAAGATGCCACAGTGTGCTTTTTAGATGGCACCCTCAATTGCATATTTTAACAACACAATCATGTGACCTCACTGGAAGTAAAAAATAAAACAAACACTATTCCTACAAAGCAAAAAATAGCCCATTCTGACATCCAATGTTAATCATTCAATTTATTATATATTACAGCAAAAACTCATTCAAAGATAAAACACAAATAAAGTCTAAAACAGGATTAAAGGTCATAATGTAAAATCAAACAATGATAGACAGAGCAGGAACTTTCTTCAACATTTGAATAAACACAGTTTGATATAAGCCTAATTTACTATAATTTGAAGTGACAGCTTTTGATGATAATGAAACTGATGAGAATTAACCCGTGATTCCTGACACTGCCATTTGCTCAGTTATCAGTGAGACTGTAAATATCTACACACACACATAGTGCTGTCTCAGACATTAAATGGTTTCTATATAGTCTTCAATTGCTTCTTTAAGTAGATACATGTGCTAATACTTATGAAGCCATTAGCAGAAACATTAGTTTTTTTTATAGTTTTATCTCAAAATGATTGAATGTTTGAAATTATGAATGAAATACAGTAAGAACGTGTGTTCTTGTAAGGCTTTCATGAACATCACATCTAAATGCAACCCGGTTCACTATTGATGCACTGATCCTTTTCACATTTACAAATTGCATAATTGTCAAGACCACAAAGCATGGTTAAAGACCCCAATGACTAAGTGCTGTTATTCATTTTATTTAACCAAGAAAACCCCATTGAGCTGGTAAATTGTTAAATTGGCTTGCATATAATACAATTATTTCAGTTACTTAATGCATCATACCCTTCAGTTAATCTTTGTAGCTGTGCCAGGTTCCATAGGTTTTCTATTCCTGCTCTTTCATTGACATGGTAGCATGTCAACGTCATTTGTCTTAAAACAAGCTGGTTCACACAGGAGTGAGATATACATTACATGGAAAGGAGTTTCAGTATTATCATAAACAGCAGATTTTATTGGCCAAAGCATAAATGAAAGAATTGTAAACATAATTGAAACTCAACAAAGGTGACAGTTTATATATACAAATTTTACAGTAACAATTATTGTATGTTCTTTATGTTTAAGTCTTATACAGTAGCGTCTGCCAATTGAAAACAGTACAGATATAATTCTTCTGCGATAGAACATCTGCCATGCCTTAAAGGCACATTAATGTCTCTTGATTTTATGATTTTCCGTCTGGGACTCCGACTTTTATAACAATGTGGTAGAGTGGTTTGCAGTGCGCAGGTGTAGTAGTGATGTGATTATGAAACAGAAGACAGACAACAAAGTTCACAATCCAAACAGGTTTTATTTTTATAATCCTGGTCTGGCGACCACAAAGAATAATCCCAGGCAATACACAGAAATGTGTACGGCACCGTTTCTAAACAACGGGTTGCAGTCCCAAAATAATAAGACACAGTTCATAAATAATATACACAGTAGAACACACAAAGACACACATGTTCACAAGTCCAGAATGCTCCAGTGCTCGTGGTGAAATACAATTTATCCGTGTACAATGGTACAGTGTTGTCCGGGTTTAGTGCTGGCCTGTAGCAACAACTCCGGATTGTGTTAGCCGTCTAATAATAACAACCAAGTAGATTTTTAGACACAGCAAAACAAACAAAACACGATAATTCACAGTACTCCTACTGGTTCTGCTTAACCATAACAAAGGATACGATTGTAAGTTGCCCTGGATAAGGGCGTCTGCTAAGAAATAAATAATAATAATAATAATAATAATAATAACAGATCACCTTGCTATGTCCCCTTTTGTACCGTCAGTCACGTCCCCTTGGTTAGCGAGTGCAACCGTTTATCCTCAAATCTGCGGTTACCATATCGCTTCCCTTCCGGGTCGATGACTTGTTGTACCATAGCTCCGCCCCCTTTCTAGATGGCCGACTTCCACCTAACCTTGGGAATTAATTGTCAGGCCATCCAGTCCAGGGCATTCTGTTCCCTTTACACAGCGCCCTCACAGGTCGGGAGGGAGATTTATACCCAAGATTCATTCTTTCTCTGTCACAGACACATACTTTCATTTTCAAACTATGATAAATATTTATTAAATCCATTTTAACTGAAAATTACCAACAATAGAAAGTAGCAAAGTGTAAACCACTACAGACCATATTAAAAAAAATATAGTGGCTTCAGAGCAGCTAAGGATATTATTCAATCAATTATATTATATTATATTAATGACAATCAGAACGTAACTATAGCTCAGAAAATTGTGTGGCTTTACAGTTTTGCCATTTCTTTTATGCAGCATCAAAATGAACAATACCTGAAATTTAGGGCGTCGCAAATTGGGAGGAGTTATATAACACAGTGATATTTTACTTTTTGGGAGGGAACTGAAGTTACAGTTTCCAGGAATCAGACTTTTCGTGAAATAAAAGCAGGGTCTGGAACCGAACAAATACTGGCGTTATGATCGAAATACAAAAGGGAAAAAACATGCATTTTTCTGACTCCTATTACTTATTAATTAAGCATCTTGCCCAGATATTTACATATTTAGAATCGGAGAGAGGAGAGCGAAAAAATGATTATTTGTGTTTTAATCATTCTATTATATAGTAGGCTATATTATGACGGTAGCCTACCACGAAGATTCTAAATTCATTTTGTGTCAATCATATAAAAAAAGCACAGTTACTTTTAAATGTTTGTTTTCCTATATTATTGCAGCACATCACTCAAATGGAAACCATTGAGACTGTCTAAGATTTGATAAATTTGTTTAGTGATTTAGGCCCTGTGAGTTCAAAACAAGTGATCCCTGGTGCTTAGCAACAGCTTAAAAGGGCTCAAGCACACAAATAAGCACTTCAATACATCTCTATTCTTCTAAACACAACCTGTTTTTTCAAGTTTATATAAATAAAAAATGAACCTTAACATGGTTAGCAGGGACCTGTTGGTACATGCAGTTTCTTTCACAAGCTGGGAAAAAAATAATAATGAGTTTGACATTTCTTTGCAAATAACTCCTAAACAGGTGGTTTGCAACAGCAGTTTTCAAAGCCTTATTGTCAGCACAATAAAATGGGAATCACGTGTCCTTTTTTATGGGAAATATAACACTGTACCTGCCAAATTAGTTTTACAGCCACAGCTCAACATGTCTATAAAGTGTGGCAAAGAGAGTAGCAGATTACCGCGATAAGAATTTAAAGAAAAAAGACAGTTCATCTGTTTTCAGGATTCCTTACTATAGGGGGTACCACATAGCATAGGTGCAAGCAGTTATGCATTTTATTTGGTGAAAGAAACATTCACAATTAGAATTCAGACTGTATATTCTTGTCAAACCTTCTAACCCTATATGCATTATGCCACACGTTCAGGTCTCTGCTTGTGCTTATTTATTATTATTTATTTATTTAGCAGACGCCTTTATCCAAGGCGACTTACAGAGACTAGGGTGTGTGAACTATGCATCAGCTGCAGAGTCACTTAGAATTGCGTCTCACCCGAAAGACGGAGCACAAGGAGGTTAAATGACTTGCTCAGGGTCACACAATGAGTCAGTGGCTGAGGTGGGATTTGAACCGGGGACCTCATGATTACAAGCCCTTTTCTTTCACCACTGGACCACATAGCCTCCCTATGCTTCTGACGGTGTTGGGCTTGGCTTGCTTGTAAGGAATGTGTCTATAACAACTTTGCAGTTTCCTAAACACCAGTCAGGCCTTGTACTCAATGCACCACTATCTTCCTGCTAGTACTAGATTATTGTAATACGATTACAAACCCCCTATTGTTCAGAACTGGTTCCATAAGCATAAAGTAGAATTTCAGCATACCCCCAGGCTGCCATGGTCCCATAGATCTCAAAAGCATTGGACATGAGCCAGAACATTGTTTTGTACATCAAAGATAAACAGTGCCGAATTTCCTGCAGGCAACTTATCAACACGCTGATATGAAGTGACACAATGTTTGCCACAGTAAAGAATCTTCCATACTGCTTGCCACAATAAATACAAGTTATCGTTACAGCTCATGAAATTCCCCATAGATTTATCATGTTTACAGTACCTTTTCATGGTTCAACTGTGATTAAAGTGTTTGTTTTTCACTGTACAATAGATTTTTATTAGCTCCCTTTAACAAACTTTGTTCACAAATTACCAAAGAGCTGTGAAAAGTAAACTTTAGAAATATGCTGCCATATTTTATTTTCACATAATACATTTGAATTAATTATCTGACACTATAAAGCAGTGGTGGCCAATACATGGATCGCGATCCACGGGTGGATCTTTTGGTGGATCTCGGGACAAATCAGAACAAGCACTAGCATATAAGCATACAACAGTCTTTGTTACGGCTGAAGGGAAGAGCCTTCTGTGCCGTCCAGTAGCACAGATGAAAATATCCTGACAGTTTCTGCATATGAGACTAGAAAAATGCTTGTGTGAACGTACACTTTAATTTAGGAGCACGTGTGCGACTAGAAATTCATAGAGGTTGACTATAGAAAATAAACATGATTTTTTTTTCAGCTGAAAATATAAAAAAAAAAAATAAAGTGTTAAACGGTTATAGCCAGTGGCTGATGGCATTGCGTCAGTGGCTGAAGGGAACTTCTGCAGTCCAAGCAAAGAACACAATTTCCTTCCTGAAATACACACTGCCAGCTGGATTCATTACTGCTTTTCTGTTGTACTTCAGTATACGTGAGTATCAAGTTCAGACTCCCCTTGTAATAACCTTCCACATGTTACTGCATACGCTATATTGGAAAAGAGTCAAAGAAGATTTTCTTTGAACTATTTATGACTTTATTCTATTTTAAATCTTACCCAAGTGTGACAGAGAAAGAATGAATCTTGGTTATAAATCTCCCTCCCGACCTGTGAGGGCGCTATGTAAAGTGAACAGTGTACTCCAGACAGGATGGTCTGACAATTCATTCCAGGGAAAGGTGGAAGTCGGCCATCTAGAAAGGTGGCTAAGCCATAGTACACCAAGTCATCGACCCAGACAGAAAGCGATATGGCAACCGTGGATTGGAAGAAAAACGTCTGCACTCGCTAACCAAGGGGGCGTGACTGACGGTACAAAAGGGGACGTGGCTAAATGATCTGTTCCTTTGTTATGGTTGAGAGAGAACCGCTGGAGGAAATAAAAAGTAACCGCGAGTGTTTAGTGTTTGTTTTGTCGTTTCTAATTGTACTTGTTTGTTCTTATTAGACGGCTAACACGTAAAGGGAGCTGTTGCTTAAGGCCAGGACCAACCCGGACAGCACTTCACCACTGTGCACTAATAAATTGTATTTCACCATTTGCACGTTAGCACTCACTCTGGACTTGTGATCGTGTTTGTGTCTTTGTGTGTGTTTATACTGTGTTCATTATTTCAGGACTGTAACCCTTGGTATAAAACTGTGCAGTACACATTGCTGTCTATTGCCTGGGATTATTATTTACCGTCGCCACAACCTGGATTAAAAATGAAACCAATAAAATAATTGTTTGGACCATAAAAAAATTGTTGTCTGACATATTACGCATTGCATCACTTCTACACCTGCGCACTGCAAACCACTTTGCCACACCAAGTTACTGTACTTTTAAAAGGAAGACGTAAGCATTTGCATTTGGGAACAAAGCAATATAGTAAAAAAAAAAAATATCTAAAGCAGCAGTTATGTATACATAAAACATACATTGACATTCACGTTGGTGTTTTTGCATAGTGCTGCTTCTCAATTAATGTGCTTACCAGGGGGATCTGAGCGTTAGATCGGCTAGTAATGTCATCTGCTGGTATGAAATTCTCATTGTAAACTGAGGCAAGGCAGCAGAAATAGCACAGAAACACTGTAATTTGGAGAGGGTTAAATCACAAGTAAAACTAAGATGGCATCTTGTTGAGCAGGAAGGGCTTCAGAACTCCTGATGAGTTACAAGCTTTTTTAATCACGTGGAGGAATTCAAAGAGAAGCTTTTACAACTTCAGCGTTTCTAACAAACAGTACCAGCTTGGACAGATCGGAAATGCTGATCAGACCCCTGTATTTTTCAAAATGACAAGCAATACCACAGTCCACAAATTGGGAGAAAAACAGTTGTGAGTAACGACTGGAAATGAGAAGCAGCACATAACTGTAATGCTCTGTGTGATAGCAGACGACCGCAAACTGCCTCCATATGCTTAACTGAGGTTATATCTTTGAAAATGCATATTTATTTGATGTTTTATTTATTCCTCAAATTGAGGGTGGGAAATTTGGGTTGCGTCTTAAATTCGAGGGCCTTAAAATTAGAAGGAATATGGTATATATTACAACTAACTTTGAAATAGCCGTTTTATAAGCAATATAAACCATCTCCGGGGCATGCAGTTCCCATGATATGGGCAGCAGTGTGGAGTAGTGGTTAGGGCTCTGAACTCTTGACCAGAGGGTTGTGGGTTCAATCCTCAGTGGGGGACACTGCTGTTGTACCCTTGAGCAAGGTACTTTACCTAGATTGCTCCAGTAAAAACCCAACTGTATAAATGGGTAATTGTATGTAAAATAATGTGATATCTGTATAATGTGAAATTATGTATAATGTGGTATCTTGTAACAATTGTAAGTCGCCCTGGATAAGGGTGTCTGCTAAGAAATAAATAATAATAATAATAATAATAATAATAATAATAATAATAATATATACGCACGTCTAGGTGGTTAAAGGCCCTTGGCTTCACCTCCAGTCTAATCACCACCTGTCATGGTTTATACCTTATATGTATCACAGTAAAATACTTTTTTTGGTACAATTTATATACCTAAATACCAGTTGTGGCAGGGCAAAGCCCTGCGTGGAAATAGGGAGCAGGGCAAAGCCCTGCTGATAAAAATATTGTGGGGCTGTATTGTGTGATTTGAAGGTGGTGGTTTGTTGTTATTATTGTATGTATTGTTTGGGGTTGTTCAGAGGCAGAACATAAGGTAAAGAGGGTAAAACAAAAGTAAAATTAATCTGGAACACAAAACTGACATCAACAAGTACCGTGCTGGTGCTTCCAGCACGCATAGCAATTGTATTGTTTTCTTTCTCTTTTGTTTTACTTTGAATAAATTGTTGATGCTCATAATGCATCAGAGTAGAAAAATGCAACATGTCTAAGACTTTTACACAGCACTGTATATATATAACATCATATATTCAATAATTAAAGTTGAATCAGTGCTGAATAAATATATACTAAGTTTTGCTCAATGGATAGATTGCAAAACAGAACACATTGGAAATATTTAATACTTGAGGAGCAACTTGGTTCTGTTCTCAATTATCTTAACTAAAAGCTCTTTCAGATTTGTACAAAGATGCTTTTTAAATAATAAAAAACAGCAACCCTTCACAACTACATAACAAAAAAAGTGGATACATATGCTGAAACACCACTTTAATTGAATACATTTTTGTATACCATGCCAACCTGCGCCTCCCAGTAACTTCTCTAAATATCAGCTGCTTCGTGTGTTATAATTCTCCTTATAAAGGATTGCTGGAGCACATTAACTTGGGAGGAATGTATCATTAAACAACACCTGGGTGGATGGAGATGCCAGGGCCTTTTTATCGTGAAGTAAGTTAAGACAGCATTGCAGTGCCATTCATGAATATGCTTTCCATCCGGCAGCCAGATGACATGTAAGCCATAGTTTACATAAATGAGACTAATTTAGAGTAGTACCCACAGATTGGCTCCTATGCTTCAAACAGCATGAAATCACCAGTTGGTAGACTAAACTGTCAAATATCTTCAACAGAAAAAAATGGAAAAATACTGCTAGAAGATCTAAACAATATCAATGTAACAGGGGAGATCTGTGCTGGCTATCTGGCCCATGCATGATCCTGTAAGGGGGAGATCGGGAGCCCTGCAAGACCCGCCTGTCAATCATGGCAGTGACACGGAGAGGCTGGGTGAGGGTGTGTTGTTTCTCCCTCTCTCCGAGTGGTCGGGAGGCAGGCCTTGGGGGGGTCGCTCGACCTATAAAAATAACACTTTGTTATTCCTTCCTTTTTGCCCTTGTAGAAGAACCAAAGTAAACAAACCACAGAAAGAACGTCAGGGTCTGGAGTGAGAGACCGAAACGGCAAGCACAGCTGAGGAAGAAAGCCTCTATAAATATATTATTTTTTACGTATCCGAGTGGGGCATGTGTAGATAGCTGGGGAAGACTGGGCAACCCCGAAAGTATAGTGAAGACAAGTCTGAAAGTACATTGGACAAGTGCTTTCAGACATACACCATCATTCAAAAGAAAACTCAGCTACTGGTAGTAGCAACCACAGTTCCAGTAAAAGTCTGAATCTGGTACATTCAGTGATGCAGTCGAGCCGGTACTGTTTTCTCTAGGCAGAACCTTGGCTTAAGAATTAATAATAATAATAATAATATATTTATTCATGCATATAAATTGTCAATTAACATAAATTATCATAAATGTCAAAGAATACATTTATATTTATGTAGGACCCTGGAAAAGGAAATTGTATACACTCTATTTAAGATCGATGAGCCAACTATACAGCTGGTGAGTGAATAGGAGTAAAACGTTTCAAAGTGAAAGCAAACGCAGGGTTAACCCATTAATGCTACATTTTTTTATACTATGTATTGTGGCAGAGTAGGGGGTGGAGGAGAAAAGATGTAGTCCAGGAGGGTGCTGCAGGACTACATTCCCCAGAATGCCACAGGAGTGAGCCAGGACGGGGTTCATCTGGCTCTAATTTCAATGAGGGACACCTGCCTGTCATTAGCAGGCAGGTATTTAAACAGGCCAAAAGGGTTGTTCAAGGCTGTGTGAAGCTGAGGTCTGTGCGTAAGGGCCAAAGACATGTGTGGTCAAAGAAAAGGTACTGTGTGAATCTTAATTGTGAAACACTTGTTGCACCATGCGTTTTAACACCCTAGGACTGAATGTTAAGGAATTTTACATTTTCAAATTTTTGCATTTGGAACAGCAAATTTTGACTCTTGAAATTAACTATTTTCCATTACTATGAATATGATTTTTTCAAATTATTTCAGCAAATTTTGCCAGTTTTATTGTAAGTACTTTGGTAGATTTGGCAACCGATAGGCATTAATGGGTTAAGACATTTGTGTGTTTGTGTGGCAGGGTGACTGGGCGGTGATGTCAGGCAGAAGCAGGAAGGAAAGTACTGACACCAGGGACTGCAGTTTTCCAAACAAAAAAGACGCAGCTGGCCACCGTTTTTATTAAGCAAAAATAACAAAAATAAATCAAATATTTAAACACAAAAACACTTGCTCACAGAGCAAAATAAAAATGTTAAACCAAAAATAATCACGGACACCAAACAAACTGGTCAGGCTGGGCAATCGCCTTCACTGAATCTACGGTAAGTTTACTTTCGTTTTAGCTCTTTGATTCTTTGCTCACTCGTTCCTCCTCTGAACTCCCACACCCAGAGTGCCGAGAGCTGCAGGCTTTTTATATTCAGGTGACCATCTCCCGATTAGCAACAAAATTAATCACTTAATTAATTCGGGAGATGGCCACCTTCTGCACGAGTTTTCCATTACTCCTGGCAGAGGACGAGCACCAATCTCGCCTCTGCCAGGACATGTTTTAAAAATAAACAAAACAATAACACGGCGGTACGCCGTCACAAATTACAATAAATAAATCATAATACAAAACAAATACAAAATACACTGCACAGGGGCGGAGGGGGAGACCCCGATCTAAAAATAAATAAACAAAACAATGTACAGGGCACCGCGCCCTGTTACAGTTTGATATAAATGATGTTGTAAAATATAAAAATATGCACGCCGGTTGATACAGCTTAAAGGTGGAATTTAAGCTGCTGACAACAGGATTCAGCTGAAGTTTCAGGAAATGACTGGTATGTACTGAAATACTAAAACAAAACAGCACATTGTTTATAATCAAAATAACAAACTGGTTCCCAACGAAAAAGAGTAAAACTGGGGAAAAAAAAGATTCCAGTTTTTTTACTACGGAAATCTGGTAACACTAGTTTTGATGGCAATGAGAGACCGTGCACTCAAAAGACAAGTCAACGCATAAGATTACAGCTACATAAGTTGTGGCATTACTCGCCCCCACTGTCCTTTGTTTTATTGGGGGGAGGGGGGAAAGTGTAACTCAATGATTATTATTATTATTATTATTTGTTTATTTAGCAGACGCCTTTATCCAACGCGACTTACAGAGACTAGGGTGTGTGAACTATGCATCAGCTGCAGAGTCAATTACAATTACGGCTCACCCGAAAGACGGAGCACAAGGAGGTTAAGTGACTTGCTCAGGGTCACACAATGAGTCAGTGGCTGAGGTGGGATTTGAACCGGAGACCTCCTGGTTACAAGCCCTTTTCTTTTAACCACTGGACCACACAGCCTCCTATATAAATGATTGATTCGATAACTGCTTCATCGTTCGGCCTTCATCACCAACATCGCTTGTAGACTCGAAACCAATTGGTCCATCGTGATTCACGGTGTCCATGCAAACATAAGTCCAGAAACAAAATACCCTCAAAGAAGGAATGTTTTACTCGACTTCCAAACGTAATGAATTGTGGAAATTGCCATTATTTTACTGGAAGAAAATAAACATTACTGGAAGAAAATAAACATTTTGAATACTGAGTTTTGTACACACCCACCTGATTGCTAAGGGGTCAATTTGAATGTGACTGTGGCTGTGCTTGGGTCAGGAAAACATTCAGCCAGACTATAAAACATTGCACAGCCATGTTTGATGGGGATATTTTGTTTACAATTTGAGAAAAGATGCTTAAAGTAAATGTCATTCTAAAATTGTGTATACGAGCCTAAAGAAATGTATCAAAGTAATAGGAAGGTGAGCTCTGTTTTGTTGAACCTTCGCACCTATATTTACTATAAACTTGACCCTGCAATAAAAGATTGTTACATTTTTTTTTATTTTATTTTTTTACCTGTGCTTAGGTTTAAAAAATCCATTTGCAACATTTGCCCTAGATTAACCTACTGATGCAGATGAAAGACTATAAACTGTCCATACCAGTCATATTCAATTTTAGCTGACTCATGCTTTTTTCAGTACCACATTTATATACTGCTTTTAATGTGTGGTTTACAACTGTAATTGGAACTGCTGTAATCTACAGAATTTGAGTTACAGAATCCAGAGAACATATTGATATCATACAACTGGTTTCTGTTATACAGTAAACAAAATTGTTGTAAAGATAGCAGCTATATATTACACAGGAAATTATGAAGCCTCTGTTTTGGAGTTTGTCAACATCATGCTTTTTCAACGGGAGTTTTTTAAGGTTAAGTTTAGCTTTGAACGTCAATTTATTTTTTCACCTTTCTCTTTCCGTTTTATCATTAATAATCATTCTTAGAGGTTCTCAGTTTTGATGGGAAAAACAGAGCTGTAAGATCACCAGGTTTATTGTTGTTATTTGGGTTTTAATATTGAAGGATGTCATTTCAGTTACAATGCCTATTTTAAATATGATTTGCATTCACACACTGCTTTCTTTTAGATTGTTCCTTTTTAAAGCATTTAGTGAATGAAATTATCCTCCAGCTAGTTCAGCTTGATGTTATAAAAGAAAGGCTGCAATGATGGCCAAATAGTGTGCGAGACGAAACTGTACCGCTCATTTATGCAAAATCGTTTAAGGCGGTTATCCCACTAAGACACTTTGCCAGCATATCAGATGCCGACAGCTCAGTGCTAAAACGGTTTGAAAAAATGTAAAAATGACTTTACTTTCCAACACAAAGGCCTCGTTTTACAAGCTGTATATTTCTTAACAAGCTACAGCCCTGCCTCTGAAACATTTCGGTCTGACTGGGCTTGAGTCTTGTTTTGGTGGGAACTCATCCAGGCACAAATTAGACAATTTTTTTGCAGTTATTTTCATTCCACTTCAGTTCACCTCACCAGGCTTCACTGGCTAGAGAGCAGGAACAGAGGTTGCCTGTTGATTTTAGTTTCTCATGAACAGACTGGGTTGCATCGGTGGGCAACATTGGAAAACTACTGATACTGAATACTGATAAAAAGAACCTTTGAATGTGATAGTTCTGCTGCCACTGGGTTGTAATCTGTTGAATATCTCTGTGTTGCTGTGAGGGCGCAGAGCTGTGTAGACGTGCCTTAGATGTTTCCAGAGTAATGTGGGTTAACTTGTGGGAAAATAACAAAATCACTAGAAACTGACCTCAAACCAGCCTGCTCATTGTTTTATCTTTCAAGGTAACAAAGCCTGATATGATTTCTCTGTAGGATTAGTTACACCTAATGAACTGCTAAAAGACACTCTTAATGAAAAGTCATCCATGAACACCTTCCTGATTAGCACTAGACTTGGACTATCTAATGGTACCTCGGTAATGTAGTTCAATTTTGGTGCTGATAGGGGTCTGTGAAATCAGCCATCTATCTTTGAAAACCAACTAACAGGAGTATTTCTGTACATAAAAGAAACTGCCAAAAATATCACTCGATTTCCATTACAAAAATGGAGGGAAAGCCATTGTAAATTTATAGTGTACAACATACTTATTTAATGATGCCTTACAGATATTTTACCTCATAAATAAAACATGTCAAAAGTAAGTGCTGGTAGAATTTCAGGATTTACAATTACTTTATATTCTTATGCAACAAACTGAAATAAGTTTGCTGGTAACAAGACTCTTCTGACTGTTTCGTAATTTCAAGAATGCAATGAAAAGGATGGTAGCGAGGCCCCAAAGGGGGTACTGGGTAATCTGCCAACATACCTTCCCGTAACACCTTCATTGTAAATCCCTGTGCTACAGGGGAAATATGAATTTATTGTATGACAATTTAAACATATATATATATATATATATATATATATATATATATATATATATATATATATATATATATATATATATATATATACATATATAATTATACCAAGCATGGGTTACAAAAATGATTTAGCTGCCAAAATAATGAACATTCAGATTTAAAAACATAGTTTAAGATATTAAATGTAACTACCCTTACAACCGAATACACTTTGTCATTCACAAATACTGTCATGTTCAGTTGACACAATACAATGAGCTACCCAGCCTACAGATTAATAATTTAATCCACTATAGTGTCACATTCACTACATTTATTTAGCAATATCTTCTATATTTTAGCCTTTGCATTTCACATGTGTATTCCTTCTTTCCTTGGCACCCACACAGCAAGCCCAGTGCATTCACTTGTGCGTAGAAAATACATCAGCACTTTCAGCAACTAAAATAATGAATTGGTCCAGCAGACATCAGTGTTCCAAACACAGACACAAGGGTCAAGACAACCATATGCTCAGTTGGATACTGTGGAGGTTAACAAGGCACCTTTTACTTGTCAAGTCCCAATCTTGAATAATGGAATAACAACCCAGGTTTATGTGGATGAGCAATTACAGACCTGAAGTAGTGCATTGAGTTCTACCTCCTTTACACCCTAAGGGTGGTTGATGAGTCTCTTTCCCTAGACTCCTAGTCAAGTTGTTTTTCACAAGAACAACCTCAGCAAAAGCTTTTGACGGGGTGAATCTACTGAGAGGTACTGTTTATATAGAATTCTGAATTCATGTATAGTGCATGTTGTTTGAAATCACTATACTATGTTGCGGTCGGGCATTCTATTACACATTTTCTTGGCTTTATTATTATTAATTTTAGAAATAACTGAGTTGTCAAAATAGTCTTAAAGTAACAATGAGTGTTTATGATGGCTCATGCTGCACTCAATTTATTTCCAGACCATATCATGACTGTATTTCATCCAGTATGCCTGAAAGCTTAGCTTTTAAATCCAGCCAATGAAAATATTACGAGTGTTGCATATACAGTAACTTATTTTATGGACTTTTATGGGGGGGTGGTTTGGGGGGGTGTAATATGGAATTTTGACATGACTCTGCAATAACAAGAATGAATACCATTGACACAATAGAATCCATCTTCAAATGTGAGGAACAAGCATGGGATACACCATGCCTGTGGAATGCAGATGTACTGTAACTGTTTATAGTTTTAAAAAGAGTTGCTGGAAGAGAAACTGGAAGAGGGGTGGGATACAGTATGTTTCCCCACTGTGCCTAGACTTTGCAAAAATATCTGATTAAAGGAACTATTCACTCTTTGTCAATGTGGCAGGATCCTCATGATATTAATAATAATCCTCTCCAAAATTAAATGTAGTATGTGGCAATGTGCCCCGCCCCTGTGTGCATTTCTATGTTGTATGTTGCGTGTGGTGTGTTAATGTTGGTATTGGTACACGGGATATAAATGGGTCTGTGTTTCACGTGTGATTTAAAATGTATAGTTGTATTTAGGCACGGGATTGCACATCACTTCACGTGCATTTAAAGTATATAATATGTGAGCACGAGGTTGCACATAATTTAATTCACGTGCTGGGATTCAAGTGAATAATTAATTAGTAATTGAATCCCGGCACAACAGTATATATAGATGCACATTTTACTCACTCGGGGTTGTGTGTTCGGGTGTGGAGAGGAGGTAAAATAAACAAAAAGAATAATAAGAAGAAGAAGAAGAAGAAGTGGTGTTTGTACTCACCGTGTTTGTTCGTCCCTGTTTGTTAGTGTCTGTTCGTTTTGTTTGTCTGTTTATTTTGGCTAAAGTGCCGTGTCCTGTGTTTTGTTCAAACCTTTTTATTTATAATAAACCGGCGAAAGCAAGCGCCTTCATCATTTCACTTCATCTGTCCTGTCTGTGTTATTTATCTTCTGGTTCTGATGTCACCACTCAGCCAGCTGTGTGACAAGTATCATACTGGAACTTTATCTTGAGTACATGTCTCATTAAATGCAGTACACATTTGCCAAATCAAACTTTTAAACAGTTAGAAGCCCGGGTGTTCAATTGGTCGGTGGTCTTTTATTTTCCAGTGTCTGGTACAGTCTATAGTTGCTCAATTGCTTGTTTCATATCGGTCCTCATCAGCACAGCTGTGGACTGCACCACTTTTATAAGTATGGTAGTTCTTTTGTGTGTTTATCAAGTTTTCTGAGAATTCAAACTGCCAACCCTTATTTGACTGAATACAAGACATGCCTCATTTAGAATACCACTCGCTAAAGGGTGAGTGTTTTCTGGGGGTGGACATTCACATGGTCAAAGTCACTGGGCTCTGTGTACTAATATTACTTACGAATTCGTAACTTCCATCCTTCATAGAATTTTTGCGTGCGATTGTACTAAACAGCTCTTTTGAACAACTACCATATTATCACTGCAAATGTCATGACCTTAGGAGGATTATAAAAAAGAAAACAGCAGAAAATAAAAAACCAAAACAGGACAAACTGAATGTGATGTGTTAAACGTAGTGCAGACCCTGAGCACAGCGAAAACAAACCAAAACAGATCTAAAAGAAAGGAGATCCAAAAGCGGAAAGCATAAATAAAACTAAGCTTGTTTCTGTATATGGAAGTTTACCATGGTAAATGTGCATGGTAATTCTGCAGTTTACCATGTTTGTACTCGTCTGTACCCTAACCATGCTTCCAGTGCTTTAATTAATAATATTGCAGAAAACTTTTGTTTGAGTCAATGTATATTTTAGTTGTGTAAATGAAAAAGGTACAGTACGTGCAGTAGGCTATGCAAGTAAATACTTTTTGTCGTATCTCAGTTGTCTACGTAATTCATTATTTAGAAGAAAAGATTTCAGTTTATGTTTAAGAACTCTGCAATGATTTGTTTCCGTGTTTCCCTTCCATTATTAATGTGAAGTTTAAAATAAAGCACCTTAAAATATAAAATAATAATAAATAAACCAAAACAAAATGTATTTATTGCCATTGTTATTTAAGATAGACTATTAATAAATAAAAAAATAAAAAAATATATATTTTAAGATGCTTTATTTTAAAGTAACCTTAAAAGCCTGTAAACGTTTAAGCAGGAAATTACACATACGAACAGCTAGTTGAATGCGTAAAATAACAGAAACAAACCAAAGTCGTAAATCAGGAAAAAATGATAATACATCAAGTGTGAAACTTCAGTATTATAATGGGATTTGTACATTTGCATGCAAAAGGAGTTTGAAACAAACATTCATAACTAAACTACCGTAGCAGGGATGAAACTAAGTTTCGGGAGTGAAAATTACTTTAATACATTGTGGGTAGGTCTACGAAGTCACAAAAACTATGAAGGTCTATGAAGTCAAGATACAAAAGAAAAATCAGTGATACATGGATCCCACTGTCTGTGTGTGGCTTCGGCCTACAGGTTTAGAGGATTATATTTATATTTCACACCACCGCACACAAGCACCTGTTTACCTTGCTATTGCAGACCAGAAACTGCTCAAGTTTCTGAAATATGTCTAATTTGAAATGCGTCTATTTTTTCTCCTTTTGTTTCTCCAATTGTGGTTTTAGAAGAAGCATTTAGACTATAATATATATATATATATATATATATATATATATATATCAGATTCATATGAAAATGCACTAAGATTCACAAGCATTTCCCAGAGACGTGAAAGAGAGAGAAGTGCAAAGATACACTTGACGTTATAGACTATGCCAAGCTATGATAATTATTAGTATTAAATTCTCTAAGGCCATGTAGAATAAGCCACTAGTTAACACAGATAGATTGTGGCAAACAGTTATTGGGAGGGGGGGGGGGGGGGACGGACACATGGACATGTTTATCCTGCTTACTATACTGCATACTGTCAGTCCATAAAAAAAGCTTTTTTCTTTATAGAAATGGGATTCCAGTATGCACTTGGAGGAAAGGTAAAAATAATATGAATGAGGACAACTGCCAGAAAATACTGTAATAATTAAATTTGGTCTTCAGTGAAGCTGCCAAGAAAAAGGTCTGGTAGACAACTTGAAAAGCAATGATGTCATTGTCTGACTCAGTTACTAATGCACCTTCCTCTGCAATGAGTTATCTTGAGAAGTGTGGTTTTGTTCAGTAGAAGAGCATTTTCTCTATCTATTCTTACCTAAGAATAGTTCTTCACAATCAGTAATCTCTCAAATATACTGTAAACGGTTATTAAAGATGGGTTAATTAAATCCAGATTTTTATTTGTGGCAAGGCGGGATCCCTGCCAGTGTAAATAAATATATTTTGAATGTAAGTTTGGTCCTTCTCCAAACATTTTCTTCCCTTTTTTATACATGTGGCCATTCCCCAATTAGCACTCAATTATCTAATTAGGGAATGGCTACATTACACCTGTGGGACCAGGCAGGGATGGAATTAACCACATCACTGACAAGCCTACATTCAACATATATCTAGGTCCAACGGCAGGCCTAGACTTTTACTCTGTTAATTGCATACACGTTTAGTTTTCTTCCAGCTAAAAAGAGAATTGAACACCAGGTATGACATTTATCTGTCAACACATTTGTGAAATTTATACAAAAAACGTATCAATTGGCAGAGTGTGCAAAAAAAAGGTTTGATGAATGATTTGGTAAGAATTTATACATTTGCTGTGAAAGCTGTAATAACACTTATTTTTATTAAGGAGAAAAGGTGAAATAATGTAACAAAAATGTAACATTTCTTTTTTCCCTTTTGGCTTTGTTACTTTCCAGAAAATACAGCTATTAGAGGCAGACTTGTTTGCCCCAATGAAAGTACTTCGATTTTCACTAAAAAAAAAAAAAAAAATAGATGTTGGACACTTGGCCCACGATCCATCCTTAAGTTGGCCTGTTTAGACAAGCAGCCAACCTGCATCCACCCTCCCCTGGATGAGCCTACTCCAAGACGGGGCCTGGGGTGTAACCGTCACAGTTTGCAAACTTATTACAATTAAAATAATTATTTAAAGTTTGCTGACACTTTCCACTTTTCTGAATCTTTTCCAAGCAGGTTAATGGTGCTGTCAGTTTGTGTTTCTTTTTCAGTGGACTGTGAGGCTGACGATGGCCTCTTACAGTATTTCAACAGCCTCATCTTGCTCTTTGCTTGGTTTGGTGTCATCAGATGTTACTGCAGTCTGATCTGAAGTGAAACCAAATGTAGATAGCCTTGGTATTTTTTATTAGGTGCTCTTTAGCTTTGAGTTTTTTTTTTTTGCTTGCACCGCTGCCCATCTTTGGGCCCTCCATGGAAGTGGTTACAGATTTCTTACGTAACAATGGCTACTTTTTTTTTCAAGTGAAGGTGTGGGCTCCTAAATATCCAGGGCCCTGGAGAAAAGTCCCCTAAATCCTGCTGGTCTGAAAACAGCTGCATCTAAGACATTTGGATATTTGTATAATGGATTAAATAAATGTTAACCTTATTTGACTTTCTAATTCCTATGACTATGCAGAATTGTGACTGCTATGTGTGTGCTGGTTCTGCAAAAGCAATTACAAACAGCTGGTGGAGAGGTTTCCTTAGCAATGTGTTTGATAGTTTAATCTGCCCACATTTCCTTTCACTTAAGAACTTTCAATGGTTGTAATTAGTAGAGTAATAAACCTTTTTATTTTCATCATCAAATATGACCACCTTCAGATACACACAGTAAAATGTGATCCCATCTAGAAAAATCAATGTTACATATTCATACTTGATGTTTGTAGTAAAAGTGGAGCAAAACTTTGACTTACATGTCATTTTATGCAAGATTACTATGATATAAACAAATCCTCTTTCCTAATCTTGATTATGGTGGCGAGATATATAAAACCGCAAACAAAATGTTGTTAAAGGAAATAGATACAATGTTTAATAGGATTTGTAAAAGGATCAGAGTGGACCTTTGGAACATCACTGCACTTTGAATCAGCTAATTTTGCTTCATAAAGTCGAATTAAACCATGTTCAGTAAAATATCTAAATTCTGTTCACACACACACACACACACACACACACATATATATATATATATATATATATATATAATATATATATATATATATATATATATATATATATATATATACACACTGAACAAAAATATAAATGCAACATGTAAAGTGTTGGTCCCATGTTTCATAAGCTGAAATAAAAGATCCCAGAAATTTTCCATACGCACGAAAAGCTTATTTCTCTCAAATTTTGTGTACAAATTTGTTTACATCCTTGTTAGTGAGCATTTCTCCTTTGCAGATTAAACAGCATGATCATTACACAGGTGCACCTTGTGCTAGGGACAATAAAAGGCCACTAAAAAATGTGCAGTTTTGTCACACAACACAATGCCACAGATGTCTCAAGTTTTGAGGGAGTGTGCAATTGGCATGCTGACTGCAGGAATGTCCACTAGAGCTGTTGCCAGAGAATTGAATGTTCATTTCTCTACCATAAGCCACCTCCAACGTCGTTTTAGAGAATTTGGCAGTACATCAAACCGGCCTCACAACCGTAGACCACGTGTAACCATGCCAGCCCAGGACCTCCACATCCGGCTTCTTCACCTGTGGGATCGTCTGAGACCAGCCCTCGGACAGCTGATGAAACTGTGGGTTTGCACAACCGAAGAATTTCTGCACAAACTGTTAGAAACCATCTCAGGGAAGCTCATCTGCGTGCTCATCGTCCTCACCAGGGTCTTGACCTGACTGCAGTTCGGTGTCGTAACCGACTTCAGTGGGCAAATGCTCACCTTCGATCGCCACTGGCACGCTGGAGAAGTGTGCTCTTCACAGATGAATCCCGGTTTCAACTGTACCGGGCAGATGGCAGACAGCGTGTATGGTGTCGTGTGGGCGAGCGGTTTGCTGATGTCAACGTTGGGAACAGAGTGCCCCATGGTGGCGGTGGGGTTATGGTATGGGCAAGCATAAGCTACGGACAACGAATACAATTGCATTTTATCAATGGCAATTTGAATGCACACAGATACCGTGACGAGGTCCTGAGGCCCATTGTCGTGCCATTCACCCGCCGCCATCACCTCATGTTTCAGCATGATAATGCACGGCTCCATGTCGCAAGGATCTGTACACAATTCCTGGAAGCTGAAAATGTCCCAGTTCTTCCATGGCCTGCATACTCACCAGACATGTCACCCATTGAGCATGTTTGGGATGCTCTGGATCGACGTGTACGACAGCGTGTTCCAGTTCCCGCCAATATCCAGCAACTTCGCACAGCCATTGAAGAGGAGTGGGACAACATTTCACAGGCCACAATCAACAGCCTGATCAACTCTATGCGAAGGAGATGTGTCACGCTGCATGAGGCAAATGGTGGTCACACCAGATACTGACTGGTTTTCTGATCCACGCCCCTACCCTTTTTTTTTTAAGGTATCTGTGACCAACAGATGCATATCTGTATTCCCAGTCATGTGAAATCCATAGATTAGGGCCTAATGAATTTATTTCAATTGACTGATTTCCTTATACGAACTGTAACTCAGTAAAATCTTTGAAATTGTTGCATGTTGCGTTTATATTTTTGTTCAGTGTATATATATATATATATTATATTTATTGTTAGCAAAGACATTGCATATGCACTGCCAAACCTTTTTCAGATGGTGAATTTGTTAACAGGTGCATGCTTAAAACAGCTGTTGTAGTACACCCTGAAAAAATTGACATTGTCTCATAACACAGTTGCTGAGTGTATTACAGAAATGGCAGGTAATAATACCTTTAATGTTATTGAAGAGCTTTTAAGTTTAAGCATGGACAACACAACCACAGGAAAGAACTTAACTTCAAGAAACCATGGGAAGTGCAGAATTACCATGGAAGAAACGAACTGGGATTACAACAGATGGTGCACCATATATGACTGGACAAAAGAGTGGACTGGCTAGCAGAGTGCTGAAGAAAAATTAAGAAAAAGAAATGCAGAAGTACCAATGTTCTTACACAGCATTCTGCATCAAAAGGCATTATGTGGAAAAAACTGCAGAATTGGAACATGTAATGAGCATTGTTATCAAGTGTGGAGTGTCCGGACAGAAGTCATAAAAAGGTACATTTCATAGTGGTACTGTTTACTATTTTGCATTTTCACAACTTGTCAGTATATTTTCCCCCAGTGCTGTTAAAAATGTTATACTTTGGAATATAAATGAAATATTGAGACTTAGCATTATATACGCATTATATACTTTTTTTACTGTTTGAGATTTCCATTGAAAGTAAAATACAATACTCTATTTCCTCAATTATATTACATTTGTGATAGAGTTTTTTGTCCATTCTATGAAAGATGCTTCTAGTTATATCTGCCTATTTTTGTACTATAAAATACATTAAGAGGGGCTCCCGAGTGGCGCATCCAGTAAAAAGCACTCGCTAGAGTGCAGGATGCGCTCTATAGCCTGGATGTCGCCGGTTCGAGTCCAGGCTATTCCACAGCAGACCGTGGACGGGAGCTCCCAGGGGGCGGCGCTCAGTTGGCTGAGCGTCGTCCGGGGGGAGGGAGGGTTAGGTCGGCCAGGGTGTCCTCGGCTCACCGCGCACCAGCGACCCCTGTAGTCTGGCCGGGCGCCTGCGGGCTTGCCTGTAAGCTGCCCAGAGCTGCGTTGTCCTCCGACGCTGTAGCTCTGAGGCGGCTGCACGGTGAGTCTGCAGAGTGTAAAGAAGCGGGCGGCTGACGGCACACGCTTCGGAGGACAGCGTGTGTTCATCTTCGCCCCTCCCGAGTCAGCGCAGGGGTGGTAGCGGTGAGCTGAGCCTAAAAATAATCGGGCATTTCAAATTGGGAGAAAATAATAAAAACTAATTGGCAACGACTAAATTAAAAAAAAAAAAAAAAAAAAAAAATACATTAAGTAATATTTTGATTAACTGATTAAAACCATGCCTGCATACTTACTGATGACTAGGAATCATGCAGTGGGGGTAGTGTGTTTTGTGTAAAGTAGTATATTTGAGTATATTGGCCTACATACAATTTCTATAGACATGTTCAGGTACATTATGATGTATAACTCTTTTTTTGACTGTGTGGCCCACCAAATGAACAGTCTTAACTTAAATGGCCCTTGCTGCCAGATGAGTTTGACACCCCTGACCTAGACAATCAATTATCATTTCTGGGCTTTTTTCATTCAAACAAATTTTCATAACCAAGTAATTCAGCAAGATGTATTTATTTCGCGTTACTGAATCAAATGAACAAATGTGTTGAATTGATTCACTAAACTGAATGAATCAAACGAATCGTGTCAGTAAAAAGAATCGAACTGCACATCACTAGTTTTCAACCCAGAAAAATAGGTTTAAATAGCGTGCCTATCAGTGGTTAAAGCCTGGTTTCCATACGAATAAATAATGATCACTTTAATGCCTGCACTAAAATGAATGCCCTTTAGTAAATACCATGTGAATACAGCTCATCTCATTATTCTGAGCTGGATGCTCATTTAAATACATAAGTATACATTACCATAAAAAACACATTCATTCTGATTACCATAGTGTGAAGCATAATGTGCCAAGTACCACACACGATAATTAATAAAATTGCAATAGTGAATACGGAGATCATTAACGTGCACACTAATTGCAATTATCGTGCACCATAAAGTTTAGCACCCTTTCGTAAATGAGGCCCAGAATGTAAAATGTACACACACTATATATATATATTTGAACGGTTTTGAATTTTTTGTATATGTGGCACAGGTGAAGGACCCATGTGGTGTAAATTAGAATACCGATGGAAAACAATACCAGGTCAGTAACAGCTTTTTTGTGCAGTGGTTAAGATCTGGAGCAACCTGTGAATTGTCTTGCTTCACACTCAAATATCAACTCCCCATGCACGCCAGAAATCCCCACTATTGTGCAAGGCAACTACCAGAAACTTTGTATATAAGTCATTACCAGATGCAAAATATCTTTTTAGAATCATTACTAAATTGGAGCAAACATTGAGAGTAATTGCCAGCAGGGAGTGGGTTCATACAGGCCAAAACCACTCTACACATTAGTCATCAATATAGTTCTCAGGAAAAATAAATATTCTGATGACAGGTTGAAAGAAAAAGGACCCTACATGTTTCCTGGGCATGATTTAAACCATGATTCACCTTTGTGCGCCATACAGTTTAAGAGTGATTTTCAGGACTTCACTGATATGAAGCTCACTGGTGCAACATGCTGTAATTGTAGTGAAGACAGTAATTGGTCTGACAGAAATGTTTGCCAACAATTAAACAGTCCAAGTAATGACTACCACCAGCGGTATTTAAGTTGTCTTAAGTACCTTTGACACCATTACGTGTTTTTTTTTTAATCTTAACCATAGACATATTAAAAGGAATGGAAACAAATAATCAGAACTCTGTTAAATTTTCCTTAAATAGAATTTCTGATAAAGGCGTTCAATGTCCCAAGATGTACGACTGAACTATAGAATTGCTCATAGTTTGGACAGGTGATGTTACATTCAATACATTCATGCTGGAATATCCCTTATGAAAGTTTACCATGGTAAAAAAACAGTGTGTATATACCATAGGATTTTCGCAGTTCACCAGTTACCATGGTATAAATACCACTGTTTGCCATGTTCTGTTACCATGGCTGTGTGGTCCAGTGGTTAAAGAAACAGCCTTGTAACCAGGAGGTCCCCGGTTCAAATCCCACTTCAGCCACTGACTCAGTGTGTGACCCTGAGCAAATCACTTAACCCGTCTTTCGGGTGAGACGTAGTTGTAAGTGACTCTGCATCTGATGCATAGTTCACACACCCTAGTCTCTGTAAGTTGCCTTGGATAAAGGAATCTGCTAAATAAACAAATAATAATAATAAATACCACTGTTTACTATATACCAGTGTTTACCACAATCGATTAGTATGGTACATACACACCAGTTTACTATGCAATTTTACCTCTTTACCCTAGTCCTTTCCTACTGTAGACAGGGCCCGGTTTACAATGGCGCCAGGCCCACACTTGGAAGGGGCCCATAACGACCTAAATATGTTTTTTTAAGTGTACACTACATGATACATTTCAATAGAAAATGTGTGTTTACATTGTAACGACCTCGGGAGGGCTGGCGGCCCCTTTAACATCCTCAGAGGACATCTGTGATGGACAGGTGACTGGAGCGCTGATTGGGCTAGAGGCAAAGGCTATCGAGAGGTCTTTGCCAACCGGATTCTCAAAAGTGAGAGGGGGCGGGGCAGTATATACGTGCCGCAGGCTCACTACGAGGGGGAGAAGGCAACGACCACCATTATAACGGCTATGTGAGAAATATATATATATATATATATATATATATATATATATATATATATATATATACTGTGTATATATATATACAGTGCCTTGCAAAAGTGTTCAGATCCCTGACCAATTCTCTCATATTACTGAATTACAAATGGTACATTGAAATTTCGTTCTGTTTGATATTTTATTTTAAAACACTGAAACTCAAAATCAATAATTGTAAGGTGACATTGGTTTTATGTTGGGAAATATTTTTAAGAAAAATAAAAAACAGAAATATCTTGCTTGCATAAGTATTCAACCCCCCACACATTAATATTTGGTAGAGCCACCTTACGCTGCAATAACAGCTTTAAGTCTTTTGGGGTAAGTATGTACCAGCTTTGCACACAGTGTCGGAGTGATTTTGGCCCATTCTTCTTGGCAGATTTGCTCCAGGTTGTTCAGGTTGGTTGGACGATGCTAGTGGACCGCAATATTCAAATAGTGCCACAGATTCTCAATGGGATTGAGATCAGGACTTTGACTGGGCCACTGTAGGACATTCACCTTTTTGTTCTTGAGCCACTCCAATGTTGCTTTGGCCTTGTTCTTGGGATCATTGTCCTGCTGAAAGGTGAAGTTCCTCCCAAGCTTCAGTTTTTTAGTGGACTGAAGCAGGTTCTCTTGCAGTATTTCCCTGTATTTTGCTCCATCCATTCTTCCTTCAATTTTAACAAGATGCCCAGTCCCTGCTGATGAGAAGCATCCCCACAGCATGATGCTGCCACCAACATACTTCACTGTAGGGATGGTGTGTCTTGAGGCATGGGCAGTGTTAGGTTTGCGCCACACATAGCGCTTTGAGTTTTGGCCAAAAAGCTCTATCTTGGTCTCATCTGACCACAAAACCTTTTCCCACATCGCAGCTGGGTCACTCTCATGCTTTCTGGCAAACTCCAGACGTGCTTTCAGATGGTACTTTTTGAGTAACGGCTTCTTTCTTGCCACCCTCCCATACAGGCCAGTGTTACACAGAGCTCTTGATATGGTTGACTGGTGCACCATTACTCCACTCCCAACCACTGAACTCTGTAGCTCCTTCAAAGTGATTGTTGGCCTCTCTGTGGCTTCTCTCACAAGTTTCCTTCTTGTTTGAGCGCTGAGTTTTGAGGGATGGCCTTTTCTTGGCAGTGCCTGGGTGGTGTGATACAGCTTCCACTTCCTGATTATTGATCCAACTGTGCTCACTGGGATATCCAAACACTTGGATATTATTTTGTACCCTTTCCCTAATCTATGCATTTGTATTACTTTATCTCTAACTTCTGTAGAATGCTCTTTGGTCTTCATTTCCCTTCAGATTCACAGCCTGATCAATGATTCTTCAACAGTGGGGTTTTTATCCAGAAAATGTGACAGCAACTTTAATGGTTCACAGGTGGAGGCCAATGGTAAGGTAATTGTGTCCTCGTTAGGGCAATTTCTTTCATCGGTGTAAACTGGGAGCTTCCACAGCACAGGGGTTGAATGCTTATGCAAGCAAGATATTTCAGTTTTTTATTTTTCTTAAAATATTTCCCAACATAAAAATGTCACCTTACAATAATTGATTTTGAGTTTCAGTGTTTTAAAATAAAATATCAAACAGAACGAAATTTCAATGAACCATTTGTAATTCAGTAATATGAGAGAATTGGTCAGGGGTCTGAATACTTTTGCAAGGCACTATATATAGATATATATATATATATATATATATATATATATATATATATATATATATAATGCCTTGAGGCATTACTCAGAGATGATGAAGAACATATTAAAGAGTTTAGAGAGGTGATAAGGAGGATGATGAGAGCATTCTTCTGAAAAGTGTGCCACTCACTTTCAGTGCTGCCTCCAATTCTGAATTTCAAAGACTACAGGAGAAGTATGTTACCAGTCTAAGATTGAAAGCAGATTTAAGAAGGAGGACAATGCTATTCTCACTTATTTGGGTCATTTGTTAGAGCCATCCACTCTTGTGGAAAATAATGATGTCGAGATTAGCGAGGCACTGGAAGACATTTCTGTTTTCTTTGGAAAAACTAAGATTAAAGTGCAGTGTGACAGTGAGGGACTGCATGTTGATGAGAATGAAGAAGCTCCTTTGTTGGATGGAGATGCTCTTAAAAAAAGAATGTCTGCTGTGATTAACAGAAGCTATAAGCAATGTGGCATGACAAAAATATGCAAGTGAGTTCTTAATCTACATGCCAATCTGATGTTGCCAAACTATCTATCACTGTCTTCTGTCTCTGTGTAACAAGTGCTGAATGTGAAAGGGCATTTAAGTCTCCAAAATAGGGAGAAAAACAAATTAATGTGCTCGGTCAAAAGTGAAAGCATTGACACTGATGAAAACAGTGATGCTAGGGCCGAGGATCCAAGAGTTTGACTCTGCTGCTGCAGTGAAATTGTGGCAGTTGAAGAAGAAAAAGGCATCCTGGCAGGATTTACTAGCCATACAGGCCAAGGGATAACAAGATTAAACATATATAGGCAAGTAGTATTCATTCTTATTTTACTAGAGGTGCACATGCATCCAGACATCTAAAGACAATGAAGGGAAGGGAACTAGAATAAAACATTCCAGAAAGGTCAAAACCTAGTGATTCAAACTTAAAAATAAATAAATAAATAAAAACATGCTTGGCCTGACAGATCAAATACAATACCAGCAATAACAGCATTTATGAGAGGGGGCAGGGCAAAGCCCTGCTGTTTAAATGTGTTGCATTTTATTGTTTGTGATTTAAAATGTATTGTGATTATTATTTAAAAGAAATGTATTGTTTGTTTATTTTAGAACGGGGTACCCCTCCGCCCCTTGAGCATCATTTTGTATTATTTTGTATTTGTTTTTGTATTATTTATTTTGTGATGGTGTAGCCGTGTGTTTTGTTTTGAATGTGTTCTGGCAGAGGCGGGGTTGGCAGCTAGTCCTCTGCCAGTTTGTAATTAGAAAACCTGTGCAGAATGTGACTGATAGCTGGTTAATCCCTCAGTCACTAATATAAAAAGCCTGCAGCTCTCCCTGTTGTGGGTGTTTGGAGGAGGAACGAGAGCGAGTACAGTAGCATAATACATGAAATAGTAATAACAACACAGCAGCTAATAGCAGATATCAGGCTTAAAGAGCATGGAAAGCAAGAGAGAACAGGTGGGTCTTGAGAGTTTTAAAGTGAGCGACGGTGGGAGAGAGTTCCAAAGAGTCGGAGCCATGATGCTAAACAAGTGTTCTCCAAGTGTGGTGCACTTTTGCTTGGGGATAACAAGCAAGCCAGACCTCAGCTTGCGGGCAGGGACATAGCGGGTCAGCAGGTTGAGGAGGTACTCGTGACCTGTCTGATGAAGGGCATTGTAGGTGAGCAGGAGAGTTTTGAAAGTAATCCTGAACTTTACAGGTAGCCAGTGCAGCTGGGCAAGACAGAGGGTGATGTGATCACGTTTTTTACATCTGGTAAGGATCCTGGCAGCGGCATTCTGAACTAGCTGCAGTCGGTTTATGGTGTGTGCCGGGAGACCACCATATAGAGAGTTGCAGTAGTCGAGTCGAGAGGAGTCAAATGCATGACAAAGTATCTCCGCATTCGGGAGGGAAAGGTAGGGACGGACTTTGGAGATGTTCTGAAGATAGAAGGAAGAACTGACCACGGAGGAGATGTTGGCATCAAAGGAGAGGTTACTGTCAAGAAGTACACCAAGACTTCGTACTGCGGGGGAAGGCAACAGCAGACAGTTTCCAAGGTTCAGGGCAGCTATATTGAGATTCTTAAGTTGAGTTTTAGATCCTACTAGAAGGAGTGCAGATTTGCTAGTGTTGAGATGAAGAAAATTGACAGACATCCAGGCCTCGATGTCTTGAATGCAAGCCGAGAGCTGGACCATGATAGAGGGGCTTCCAGGGTCGAGTTTTAAGTAAAGCTGGGTGTCATCAGCATAGGAGTGAAACATGAGGCTGTGTTGACGGATGAGATGACCTAAGGGACTGGGTTTGCGATACCACTGCATCCAGCATAGACAACAGACTGCATGCGTCCGGATAGGTAAGAGGACATCCAGGAGAGACAGGTTCCAGAGATCCCAGCATATTTCTGAAGGCGGTCAAGAAGAATGCTATGATCTATGGTGTCAAAAGCAGCTGTTAGGTCAAGGAGGACAAGCACAGAGGAAGCAACAGCATCAGCATTTAGCAGAAGATCATTTACAATCCGGAGCAGAGCAGTTTCGGTACTGTGTTGCAGCCGGAAGCCAGACTGTAGGGATTCAAGCAGATTGTTATCCGTGAGATGTTTCATCAGCTGACTGGCTACAGCCCTTTCAAGAGTTTTGGAGAGAAAAGGGAGATTGGAGATGGGACAGAAATTAGATATGTCAGCTGGGTCGAGGGAGGGTTTTTTGAGTACCGGGGTAACTCAGACAAGTTTAAGGGCAGCAGGAACTGAGCCAGAGTCCAGGGACAGATTGAGAGTGTGCATAATTGAAGGAGCAAGATCAGAAGCACAGACTGACAAGGTTATTTGGCCAGGGGGAACATGGCAGTAGTTGATTTCAACAGTAAGCCGGAGACATCAGCAATGGAGAGAGGAGAGAAAGAGGAGAGGGTGGGAGGTGCAGATGACCTCCACTTGCGCTCAAGCTTGTGGCAGGCAGACTTAAGCAATCGAAGTTCGAGGGTGTACCATGGGCAGCTTCGATCTTTCTTGACGGTTTTGGTTGAAAGCAGGGCAACAGTGTCAATGATGAGAGACACATTCGGAGAGTTTCAGAGGATTCAGCAGATTCTTGGGACTGAAGGAGATAACAGAATCAGTAGCAGAGGAAGGAGCAGGGAGATTAATATTAGCAGTGATTAAGAAATGGTCAGAGAGAGAGAAAGATATATGAGACAGAGATTTGAGGGGTCAAGACCCTTGGTGATGAGCAGATCCAGGGTGTGTCCTCGGGTGTGATTAGGGATGCTGACAGATTGAGAGAGCACAAGACAGTCCAGAAGCGTGTTGAAGTCAGTCACTAGTGGGGAGGAAGGCACGTCAACATGAATGTTGAAGTCACCTAGGAGTAGGATTTTATCAGTAGAAGTGCGGACGAGGGAGAGGAATTCTGAAAACTCTTCAATAAAAGCAGAGTTATTTTTAGGTGGACGGTAGATAACAACAAGGGTGAGGGACATGGGAGAGGGGAGTTGATGGCGAGATGCTCAAATGAAGAAAAGGCTGTCAAAGAAAGAACTGAGGAAGCGAGCACAGAATTGGCAATAACAGCAGTGCCCCCACCTCGGCCAGTGAGGCGAGGTTTGTCAAAGAGGGAATAGCCCTTTGGGGTGGCTAGATGTAGCGAGTGCATGTCGTTTACAGAGTGCCAGGTTTCAGACAAAGAAGATCAAGACTGGCATCAGTTATAAGTTCGCTGAGAAGCAGAGATGTGTTAATCAGAGAACAACTGAAAAAGGAGATTTTCAAATTTGTAGCAGGCAGCGTAGAGGGAGAAGGAGTTAACACAATATTCTAATCAACCTCACAATTCAACACAGCCCAGCACAGTTAACAAAACTTAAATTACAATTGTTAAAGGCAGGATAGTTACCCTAGCAACAACGATTTAACTATCAAATTAAATACAATCCACTTACCTGGTTATATGTCGAGTCGCCCAGCAGCAGCACAGAGTTCAGAAAACAAGCATAGACACACAACACGTGTGGCCTCAGTTACAAGGTAAATTCAGTAGTGCAAACATAAAAACTTTACTTTGACACAAAATTCCTTCTTTAAAGTTCTGCTATGGCCAAAGGTTTTCCATCACCTAGAATTTTAGGATTAAGACAAAACTACATGTACATAATTTAGATATTTAATTTAACATCATGTTATGAAATAAACTACAAAGCAATATTGCAAAGGTCTACCAGAAGGCATAATAGTAGTACAGTATTTCATGTTAGATTTCGAAAGTCACATTTTTCAATTTTTGTCATTTATGTTGAGTATATTGAAAACTACAAAGCAGTATGTAATTCAATATGTTAACATAACATTATTCAGCAGGTTTCATTTTACTTTATGAAGCAAAATTTGCTAATTCTGTAGGGTGATGCAAAACATTTGGCCCTAGCTGTGCCTTCAAGAAATACTAACTAGGGTATAGCTGAACAATAGTTATATTCCTGAGTCATCGATCAAATATTTCTCTGTTTCCACAGTGTCACCTCTCATCTGTTGACGCGGCTTGGCATTCATGCACCCCTTTGTTCACTAATGCCATTGGACATGGAAAAGAGTTAAACAAAGGCACATTATACTGGAGATTTTAGTGATTCATCTTAAAGAACACATCTTTTAATATATTTTTAATCAATTCAATTTGGTTTTGGCAAGGCCTCAGTTGGCCAAGGAAAGTAGCCATGAGTGTTTCAGGCATATCACCATCAGTCTTATTTCTTATAAAACAAATGTATTGAACTCTTTATAAACCAGATGTTGCAGCTCAGTTGGCTTTTGTAGTAATTACAATTTTAAAATAACATTTTAAATAATTATAGTTCACATGAAACATGATGATTTTATCCCATGTAATAACACCGTGTAACAATTTTTTTTTTTTTTTTTTTGTTCCTGGGTAGTAAGTGTTATTTCCTAATTGCTTATGCCTCTAAAGTATAGAAAATGGCTATTATTCCCCACAAACTTTGCTTTTGTGACCAGGACAGTGATATTTTGAAATTTACCTATTTTCCAGAACATTCCAGATAGATTCAGTGCTGAGTAAACTTGGAGTAACTTCTAGAACTTTCTAGAAGTTACTCCAAGTAACTTTCCAGTAATATAAATAGTAGTATAAATACAGGGGCCTTAAGCCCACCAGTTCAGTTTAGTTCCAGCTGCCTAAGTGGATACATATCTGCATTTTTCTGAGATGGCATCAAGAGGCTGCAAGCATCCGGCAGATGCATTTTGCTATGTCTGCGGCCAATTTATCAAGACAAGAGCGAAAAAGTACTCCGTGGAAGCATCTGCTAAGATGTGTGAGGCCTACAAGGCATATTTCGGCATGCCTGTCGGGGATCAAGACAACCCTGGGCACCTCATTTCACCTGCGAGCACTGCAAAAAAACTCTGGAACGTAAGATGGACAATTGTTGCTCGGAATTTTATGTTATAAAATTTGTTAAAATTTTTAAAATTGTAAAATTTTTTAATTTTAAAATGTTTTACAATTTTCAATGTTATTGAAAAAATATATCATGTATGAAAAATGTTGCGAGAATCTCTTACACATTAGTCATGGCTGAAATAAATGTAGTTTTGTAGGATGGTACAGAGGGGAAAAGATAGCCATGAAGTTCGCTATCCCAAGAATTTGGCGGGAACCCACTGACCACTCAAGCAACTGCTACTTCTGCATCGTGGACCCTTCCAAGCGGACCGAGTTCTCTGTGGGGAGGAACAACGTCAAGTGGGAGCCACTGGTGGACCCCTGGAAGGTGCTGATGCCACCACTGCACATCAAATTGGGCCTTATGAAACAATTTGTCAGAACTCTAGATAAGGAGTCGGCAGCCTTCAAGTACCTTCAAGACTTCTTCCCTAAGCTGTCTGAGGCAAAGGTCAAAGCCGGTGTCTTTGTTGGACCACAGATAAAGAAGATCCTGGAGTGCAATGAATTCCCCAAGAAGCTCACTAGTAAGGAGAAAGCGGCTTGGAACAGCTTTGTTGCAGTGGTTCGGGGCTTCCTGGGCAATCACAAGGCCGAAAACTATGTGGAGCTGGTTGAGACTCTGGTGAAGAACTACGGCACAATGGGCTGTAGGATGTCCCTCAAAGTCCATATCCTTGATGCTCATCTTGATAAATTCAAGGAGTACATGGAAGCATACTCGGAGGAGCAAGGCGAGCGCTTCCACCAGGATATACTGGACTTTGAACGCCACTACCAAGGACAGTATAACGAGAACATGATGGGAGACTACATTTGGGGGCTGATTTGTGAAAATGATTTACAGTATAATCGTAAATCTCGAAAAACTACTCACTTCTAAATCTTTTGTAGCCATTTTTGTATTACTTTAGTGTAAATACATGTTAATTTGGATTCATATGTTGTTTTTTTCTGACTTTATGTGAACGAAAAGACACAAATTCGCCCTTTTCTCATTGGAAATAGGTAAATTTCAAAATATCACTGTCCTGGTCACAAAAGCAAAGTTTGTGGGGAATAATAGCCATTTTCTATACTTTTGAGGCATAAGCAATTAGGAAATAACACTTACTACCCAGGAACAAAAATTGTGTTACATAGTGTAATATAATTCAACCATTCAAACTTCTGGTGACAAATGATACTTGCAGAGGGAAAAACACAGGATATGAAACCTATGTTCTGATTTTATGTTATTAAATAAAGTATTTTTTACTACTAAAGTTGTAATTCAGAATTGCTCCTCAATGCTTTTACAAAAGAAAACTTTGCAGCAGCATGAATCAAATACTAATAGAGTAAGAAGTAAATGGTTTCCTAATGCAGACAACTATACATGCAGTTACACCTAAACCATGATACATATGAACACCAGAACCAAGTGGCATGGAGGGGATCGTTATACACGTTTGTGCAATGGACCTGTGTGTGCAATGTATATAGTTTTGCAGTACTTTTACTATGCTGTGCTTGCCTTTACACATACTACTATTATTCTCTTGCCAAAAAAATAAAAAATAAAAAAGATATATAGATATTAAAAGTACCTCTAGGGTTAGGATTGATTAATTATGGAGAACTCCCAGATTTCCCTCTGATGTGCCATAATAAAGCCTAGTGTAAAAACAGTATTAGTGTTACCGCATTAGGACCACTGTGCAATATGTGTTCCAAATGTCAGTTGTCAAATAATTTCAATATGGTTCAGAGTGGTACTGATTGGGTCCTCCATTTTACGAATTGCAGTGCTGGATTTCAGTGTAAGAAAAGAGATATGTCACACACCAAGTTCCAGTTTCAAAACCTGAGGTTGCTTTATTGTTATCACACAATAGCAAGGTTACAGTGCTGGAGAGAACTTCAAAACTCTAACACAGCAGAGTTCACACAGTATTTTTATACATGCATGCAAAACATCAGTATACGCCCCACAAACTGTTCAAGCCTTTTGTCACATCAGCCTTCACAAACTATTCATCTTCAGTACTTCCCCCCCCCTCCCCCCCAGACTCACACTAAATGTTAAGCTTAACTATATTTTGTTAGTAATTATATATTGTTAATTCAAGTAATGAAAGAAAAAAAGGAAACTTCTCAAATTCTCTCTTACAAGTGCAACAAATCACAATAACAGGTTGTGAGGTACCCAACACTTGGTGTGCAACTGGTAAACTGAATGAATTTGGTCAGTTTAAAGGATTAGGGTTAAAACTATCATAAACAGTTTGAAATTATTATTGTAAACTTCTTTACAGTTGCTGATTCGTCTCCAATGGTTTCAGAAGCTAGATTATGTGCTTTATCTTCTTTTTATTGCTTTTAATGGTAACCGATATACCACGGTGACCTCAATTCATAGTTAGCTTTTGATTGCAATTGGAAATGGTCTGCAACCTAAGTTCCTTAAATCATGTGCATTTTAAACTACCACCACCTGGCTTATTAATGGCATCTGGCAAAGTCAGTTCCATGACATCTTTGTCTGAAGCCTTAAACTGAGGTAATGAGGAAACTCTGAATGCACAGTACTGGTAGGTTTCAATAAAAGTCACCCACATTTTCTTTCACATTTGCTTCAGAAGTGATTTTCTATTTAATTAGTAACTCCCTTCTTGCCAATATTGGAAAAAACTACGAATGATAAATTGTGAGCATAGTATTACCATGCTGTGAAGGGGCACTCCCAGCCCCTGTGCATGTTTTGTATTATTTTGTATTATTTAAAATGCAGGGCGGACGAAAAGCTGTCTGCCATCACTGTTATTGTTTTATAAACCACAGTAAAAAAAAAAAAAAAAAAAGTACAGTAAGAGGTTTGTTTGTTTACATGCAAGTTTTGCAAAAATAAGGGCTGACTCATCAGTTTTGTAAACAGCTTTTTTGTTTACAAAAACTGTTTGCCTGTACATATTCAACAATTTTTTTTTAAACTGCTAAATAAAGAATGCTGTTGAGCTTAAATTGCTTTGTGAAATAAATAGATGGCATCATTCAATGGGGGATAGTATTCAGCAGGCTTACAGTCGTGCCACAAACACTAAAGTTCACATGAGCAGTACAGTAAAAAAAAATATATATATATATATTCGATGCTTTTTTGTTTTTATGGAATTGTTGTTTGGGTGATTTAACACTAAATGAGTGTTTATTTTTTTATTATTTATTTATTTATTTATTTATTTTTAAGTATAAACTGTTCCTCAAAATTAACCATGTATGTTTCATACAGATGAGAAAAGATGATAAAATGTCACTAGTAGACCTAGTACTAGTACTGTAATTTTAAAAAATATTAATGTTTTATTAAAATGGCCTGGAGATACTGTAATTGCATAACTAAAAAGGTTGTGTGTGTGTGTGTTTTATTTTATTTTATTTATTTTTTGGACCCTCACTATAACGCCACCCTCGCTTATTGCCGGTTTTTGCCCATGGCCCTTACCAGGCGGTATAAAGAGGGTTGACCTACCTCGTGAGAATGCGTGACTGTCGGCTAGTGATTATGGAATTAGCTAACAGTCACACATCTTTAGTAAACCCGTGAAAAATGTGACAGAGGGGTTAACAAGATAATTGATAGCTAGTTAAGCCCTCGGTCACCACTATAAGATCCTGCAGCTTCGGCTGCAACGGGTTGAGTGTTTGGTGAGTGGAGAACAGGAGCAGAGAAAGGAGGTAAAAAGAATATCTAGAAAGAAAGCAATTTCTACTCATGTTGGCTTTAAACCAGCATGATACTGGTTTGTTGCTAGTGTTTTGTTTGTCTGTTTATTTTGGCCCACGTGCCCTTTGTGTTGTAAAAGTGTTTTGTTTTATGTAAACCTTTTATTTGATTTAATAAAAGCAGAGCACCGTTGTGTCTCAGTTTCGCCCCACAATTGAGTGTGTGTTGCATTCATTTCCTGGACTGATGTCACCAGCAAAGCCATCCTGTTCACACATGTGTTTTATAAATGTATATTTATTTTTCTATTACATAAACTCATCTTGAACTAATTATGTCATGTCTAATAAACAAAATGTATCTTAAAATATTTAATGTCTGTTTATGGTTCTCTGGAAGTACATTTTGGCTTATGTACAGGGTTTATTTATTTTTAGAACGGGGTTTCCCCCTCCGCCCCTGTGCAGATTATTGTTTTGTGTTTGTTTATTATGATTTATTATATTTATGACGGTGAGGTGCCTTGTGTTCTGTTATTATTTCTGTATTTAGTTATTGTAAATATGACAGCAAAACGCCACAAGTTTTGTTTTGTTTTGTTTAGTAGCGTGGCTGGGTAGCCCCATCCACAGTAATTTAATAAACTCGTGCACGCTATAAAAGCCTGCAGCTCTCTGCATTCGGGGTGGGTGTACGAGAGGAGCGTAGAGAGTGAGGAGAAAGAAAAACGAAACTTAAAGGGAAAATATACAGGAACAGTGAAGGCTATTGCCCAGCCTGACCTGTGTGGATTTTGTGTTCGTGATTTGTTTTATTTAAAATGTTTATTTTCACTCTGTGAGCAAGTTTCTATTTGGTTTAAACATTTGATTTATTTTTGTATTTAAATAAAACAGCACCGCCTTTAACTGCAGTACTTGCCTGGTGTCAGTATTTTTCCCATCCCTGCTTCTGTCTGACGTCACTGCCTAGCCAACCTGTCACAGCTTAGTAAGGAAATGTGATCAATTAATGCTGTCCAATGGTTTCAAGATTTAACAAACACATATTTACTTTTCTAATTCTAAGGGGTACAGATTGTCAATTTCATTTTAAAACAATGCAAGATGATCTTTCTTTCCCGTTACATTTGTTTTACATACAGGGATTAGTAAAAAATGAAAACCCTAAACATTGTGAAGTCTGCAAAGTGTTTAACATTTGTTCTGGAGGTATATGTATCCATTGCTCAATGATTACTGGCTAAAATTAGAATTTTAAAATATTTAACCAAATCTGTATTTGCTTCTCTAAAACAGGAGTAATTTGTGCAGTGCTGGCTAAAGAAGCATTTGCCAAACAAACACCTACAGTCAATCAAAGCCTGTCTTGCCCATTATTGATGATTTGAAACAGGGTCATACCCTTTTTATGTATTATGGAATACATGTGAGGAATGCAGCATGTCAGGGATGAGCCCACCATGTGGAGATGTATTTTATTAACACTAGCACCGCCATAGTCGCTTTTTGAACGGCTTTTGCTATTCAAATTTAAATATCTCTGTGTATGTGAATATCTCATGCACGTGTTACTAAATATTTGAATTAAATACCCATACGGTGTTTCAGCTGCAGAATCGTAAAAAATGAATAAGTTATAAGCACTTGCTTCTTCAACTACCAGACCCGTTTAAGTTTAAGCAGCATATTGAAATCAATACAATATAGCCGACAATTTAGTCTGGGCTTTCTAATAAAATCAACATCATTGTGAAATAACGTATTATAATACTGTTGAGTGCTTGAAACACTGATGAAAGTCATTCTACACATCTTATTATTATTTACACTACATTTCTTAGGCAGAGTGTGACAGTGCAATTTTTTTTTTAAATGTGAGTATTCTAAGCTCTGCACAGATCCGTGACCATCGGGACTGATGCTAAACGAAAGCCAGAGACTGTTGCATTTACAACGCAACGAAGTACGGTGTGGATATACTGGATCAAATGGCACGGCTGTATTCTGTCAAAGGTGGTACTCGCAGGTGGCCTGTGTCTTTTTATAATGTTTTGGAACTGGCAGCCATCAATGCTTTGGTTTTGTACAAGGAGTGCACTTACAACACAATCACTCGGAGGAACTTCATTTTGCAGCTAGCCCTGGAGCTATAGTAGAAAATGTTTGATAAGAGACACAAAAGCCGGCTGGCAAATGTCCCTCAAACTTCACCCAGCGTTGCACCCACTCGTACGTGGAATAAAAGACAATGCCAGGTTGCTAAATGCAATGAAAATATGTCTGCGCCTGCTGTGAAAAGGCAAGTCTGTGGCAAATGCACTGATACAGTTGAAAAACGTGTTTTTTGTGCATAGATTGTACTTAAATAGCTGTAATAGAACTCTGAACAGACAGACAGCCTTTGAACTAACTATGTTTCACTCAAAACGCTTTCACGTTGCATAAGTTATTATATTTTTGTTTTATGCTAAGTTATTTATATTTTATAATTTTATATGTGCACAGCTTTCTCCACCTGTTTACACAAGTTTATTCCGTAAAGTTTATTTTATTACAGTTTTTCATGTTTATGTATGTGCTCTTTTTGAAAAAAATAAGAACAAATTTTAATTTTCAATGTAAATACAGTGTTTCTTCTTTGAAAATGTTATGTATGATGTTCCTAAATGAAAATATTAAGTTGTATCCGATTGTTTGTTTTTCATTTTCATATCGAAGTCGTTTTAAAATGGAGCTGCAGATTCTGCGTGTGCGGCGATTGTATGTAGTCCGAAATCTCGACGGTTCTAGTGTTAAGAGACCAGTATTTTAAATTCCTGGTGGGAATACAGGAGAAAAGCCAGATTCATAATGACTATGAATACATTTTGTTTTTGTGGTTTGCCCTAGAAATCTTTTTTTTTTAATGTTCCCACCTTTTTTTTATCTGCAGTTTAGTATGAGGATTTACCAGCCTACAGGTGTCTGCACAAGCTCAAACTGTGTCTGGCCAGTAGGGGAGGAAGCACAGTGAAGAGAAACAAACCAACGCAATGCTCTCTGAAGGATCTCTGGCAAAGATCAGCAACTTAGCACAGCCATGACATGAACCAGTGCTCCCCCAACTGTATGACTCGCCCTGCTGCCATGCAATTGAGCCTTTACCAGATAGCCACTGTGGGGATCCACTGAACTTTCTTTCTATTGGAATGAGCTGGTAGCTTTAAACAATTGGATGTGTTGTGTTTAGATAATAATACAAGGATAATACTGGTGGTAGTCGTGGGATAGTGCCCCCACTAGCAACCCAGACGACAGTTTAGAAAAAAGATGGTATAACTGGATCTGTCAGAACCCCTATGCATTCCAAACCAAGTGGGATAGTTTTTAAAGATGTACCAGACAACCAATAAATAAATAAATAAATAAATAAATAAATAAATAAATATTCAGTGTGCAAAATTCTTAAGAGCATGATAATTCATCTTAGTAAGTTTTCCCTGGTAATACATTGTCAGTAACATTGAAAAAGATTTATTTATAAAAGAACCTGGTTCTTTATCTGTTCCGTGACAGGGGAGATAGCTAGCCCCCAAGGACAGGAGGAAACCTGGAGCACGAGATATCCAGCATGTACAACAGCACTCAATTCTGAACCAGGAGATGGCTCTGACAAGAAGCAGCTGTCAAGGAATACACAGCTTGCTCTTTCATGAAAGGTTTCTTACCCTAGAAAAGCCCTTAAAATATACATCCATCTGTCAAAAGAAGACCTGGGGGAAACAGAAAACGTATAGTTTGACAGTCTTTACAATACAAATAGCATTACACCATTAAAAACATATCTAATTTCAGAGCTAAAGTGCAGTAGGAATATCAAAACATTGCAGTGTTCCTCAGTTATTTCTTGAATTACATAACAAGATGCAGACCAGACATATTGGGGTATATTCAGTTAATCAAATCTAAGTACCTCCACCATTTAAATTTTAAATTAAGGCCAAATCTTAAGACAGACATACATGCAAGAGATGTGCCCTTCTTTTAACAATTAAACCGATTAAGTACGAAAAAAAACTGTATGAGTAAGTTCTCATAACTATAGTTAGAGAAAATTTAGATAACAGGTAGATGCCAGTTAAAAATGCTCCAAAACAATTACAAAGTAGCCTGTCCTAAAATGAGCACTTAATGGGTTAAACACTGGTATTTAGATACGCCAATCAATTGAATAGACCTCATTATTTTATTAAGTCTTGTATAACCAATTTTAGATTTAGGCAACATGTTTAAACTTGGTATGGGTATGAAATGTTACCCTGTTAACTTTATAAAACTTTAAAGCACACATGTGACCTCAATAAAACTCTTAGCCCTTTCAGGACCAAGCATTTTTCAGTGGGATGCTCACCCAGGATCAGGCGTTTTTCAGTGGGATGCTCACCCAGGATCAGGCGTTTTTCAGTGGGATGCTCACCCAGGATCAGGTGTTTTTCAGTGGGATGCTCACCCAGGACCAGGCGTTTTTCAGTGGGATGCTCACCCAGGACCAGGAGTTTTTCACTACAAATCTATTTTTTACAGTAGCATCTTGGAAATTGTATCCTTTTTGTCAGAACACTCTGGGGAACATTATAAATACTTCAGAAACCATACAAACTCTTCACTTTTAATAAATATGTATCAATAAAATATTAGTTATTCATTCCATTAGTATCAGCAATAAGGAAAAAAACAACGTACCTGATACATTTAGTTCATGAACTAGTATCTGATTCTATCTACTAGTTTCTTGAGATTTATAAATGTTGTAAAAACACACAAAACACACAAAACAAACTTTCTCTTCGTACAGCAGCTGATTCTGGGGCTATGCACGTGTTCAGTGCAATTTTAAATGCCACAGCAGCAAGCCTTGCAAAAACAAATAAATACATTGATTTGTAGGTTTCTAAATCTAAATTATGATTTTCTTTAAAAAAAAAGAGCTCTCATTATGGGTTCTTTATATGTATCTAATTTGATTGAACTAATTGTACCTTTGTTATTATCTAAAAAATCAAAACAGTGTTTTAAAATTAGGCTCAGTAGCCCAGTGGAGCTCTCAATATGGTTTCTTTTGAAAATGTTAATTTACCAAAGTTGTCATCATCTAAAATAACAACATTTAAGAAGGTGTTTTTTTGGTTGGTGTCTGGTGCTGATCAGGGTCAGCAAAGCCTGTTTTCTAAAAAGTGCTAGTTTACCCCTTCCTATGATTTATGAGAATATTAAACATTTAATAAGCATACTTCTTTTTCTTTCACTTAAACAGTGATTAGACAAACATGGATTGACATTTGGTTTTGCAATAGTCTTATGAATAACAATACATTTTTAATGGTGTTTGTTTTTTCCCAAAACTGTATTTTCTAAACATTCTGAACGTTATTTCAAATTCTCTTGTAGCTTAATGTTTGAGTTCACTGTGCTCCTAAATTGCTTACCATGACCCCCTTGCAAATGAGGCCACGGTCTCAATGGGTTAACTTCCTGCATACATAATACATACATAAATAATGAATCAATGACGTGTCTCATAACTAGAATTTACTGATTTTATGTTCAATCAGTAAAAACATATTTTATTAAAACTTTTGTATTTCACTTGATGCCCATTTTTAACACCCCGCAATCAATTGCTATTCGCAGATTGAGCATCATCTTTAAAATCTGTTCAGGAACTCTGCATTTGCTCAATAGCACATTTCGCAATTTGATTATACATACCGCTTTACTCAAAGACCGAAGAAACCATCACTTCTTTTGTGCTTTGTTCTTTGCTTCTTTGATATTTTCCATTTCACAATTTGCTCAAACACTGAAATAACTTTTCATTTTGTTCTTTGATCATTTGTCAATGCTCAAATCCTGAAATTTTTATTTTTATCAGTCATTGACCAAATCCTGACTGTATATATATATATATATATATATATATATATATATATATATATATATATATATATATATATATATACACAGTGCAATCCATTTATAAGAATCACATCCATCTCAGATGATTTGATTCTTATAAGTGGACCGATATGATTACAATTCCTCACATCAGCATTTTAAATACAGTATACAAATGTCAATAGTGCTCAATCAATGAGGACAATACATCAAAACAAGTCCTCGTGTGTAAGCAACTTGTTATATGATCACAATTATATTTACTCAATGCTGCAGAATCCTATTTTACTATAGTATACTTGAAGCGATCATCTCGTGAGGGTGCCTAGTTTAACTGCCGTGCGGTGTTACATGTAATGGCCTTTGAATTAAAATGACATTACAGCACGGTATTTTACTATCAGGACTACCACTGCATTTAAGCATCCGTGGCTTGCTTTTTTCAGTTGTGATGCAAATCTCGCAGTCTTTCACTAAGCGGAGAAGCAACCCCCCCCACCCCCCCCCGCTACACAATCCCCCTTCCTCTACATGCATGTCACACAATAACAGTGCTGTACTCACTATGTATTCAATGAATGTGTATTCACTGTATTAAGACTAATTTTCACTAACGAGAACACAAAAAAAATCTGTACAATGCAGTCATGCGTCTTTCTTTTTCCTGTCATGTCAACACACACAAACTGCACGACTTGCTTTTTTTCTACTGGGAGTCGCTGCGGACCAGGGATTATACTGCACACGCTGTGTACGTGCCTAATCACGCGAGATGTGATCAAATTCAAATTCAAAAACAGCTTTATTGGTTGTACATGTCATTGCACTTGATACAGTATCGTATTATATGCAGTCAGTTTCCCCCGCAATGATTCATATAAGCGGATTGCTTGATTCTTACAAGCACAGTATTTTAGCATGGTTAGTATAGGAATTATTTTGTCCCAGTGATTTTGATCATTATATGCGGTTGATTCTTATATCAGTAATTCCTATAAACTATATGCATTAATATATATATATATATATATATATGTAAAACATGAGAGAATAAATGTTCTAATATAACTATGTGAAATACATGGGATTGTTTTTCCATGTCTTTCTTACAAGTTTCTCTGAAGCCGGCTGTGACGTCTTTTCTATCTGCACTGCCAAAACTAGACATGGCCCTCTAAGTGTCATCACACACAAAAAAAAACTATAAAGAAGTGAACCCTATGCAATGTTATGTGTTTCAAGCTTGTACTGCAACGTATGGTGGCCCTGTAAGTCATCAAAATGAAGTGCTTTTTTCTCACTGTCCTTAACTGCCACGGCATTCATTTTGACGGTTTGAGGTTTTCAAATTTTAAATTACTCTGCATGTTTGAAAGTTGTGAGGTTGTCCGTTTATGACTTTTCCTAAATACATGTATTAAATACCCTGACTCTGTTTGAAAGGCAGGATCACGAAAATAAGAAAGTTATAATCCTGCCCACCTAGAACTGCAAAAGCCATCATTTTGACTGCCTTTTACAATACGTGTTTTTACTTTGAATATAACCTACAATATGCTATTTTATTTGTATATACAAGCCTGTTGTTATCTCTATTGGACCTGGCAGTCATCAATTCCTTAGTTTTGTACAAGGAATGCACCAGAGAAAATATCAGTAGGTGAGATTTCATCTTGAAACTAGCCACAGTGCTTCAGCAGAAACATTTCGATCAGAAAACTGCAAAGCAGAATGACACATGCAAGAGAAAACATATGTTACTTTCATTTAAAATTAAAAAAAACTACTTCAGTTTTTTAAAGTTTTGTATATACATATACCTGTTTACACACTAGTTTCTTTTGAAATCTTTATTTTATTATAATTTTTCATTTTTTAATTAGTGATTTATAGGTGGCAAGTAAGAAAATAAACCCTTTTATGTTTTTATTGTTCATTTAAATATGGTGCTTCAGCTATGCAGATATTTGATATGACGTGCTTGAATACAACTTGTGAGTTGTATATGATAGTTTGCCTTTCATTTGTTACTTGTGTAATAATCATACATTAAAATACTCAATCATAATGGATACCCGTTTGATGTGTGTAATTGGCACATCCCTACATATTTTAATTCATGTGGATCTGCTGACAGTAGGAGTTAGACTAGACAAACCAAACTGCTCGAGTTGCATTCTGAGCCCCTGGGACCATTATTACAATATGGCAAAACATAACACATGACATAATGTTTTTCTAATTGACTGTAAAACAATTATATTGTTGAAGAATACAGTATTTAACCTTTATGTCATGGTGCAGAGTAACAGAATGTGGGGGTATGTGGCATGGTAGAGTCACAGCCCAGATAGTATTGACAGGGAGAGAGACTCAGAAAGCTGCGAGACACAGAAAGCTGGAAGTTAAATGCACTAATGCACTCTTTATTCACAAAAACAACATGAACAAAAACAAAAACACACTTGACAAAATAAATGGCACAAGGGCCAAAACAAAAGGGTTTACAAAAACTCCACCTCTCTCACCAACATTAATTCTGCTAATTCCCACTAGCACCCTGTGAACATCTATTTTATACACCTGTGGCTGGAGCCTAATTAATCATTTAATCATTTATTCAGTTGTCGGCTCCAGCCACATTCCCACGTGTTTTGACAGGGAGAAATCTAACCCCCTCCCTGCCAACCCAACATTCGCCACACAAACACACACTCAATCCAGCAGGGCTTTCGCCCTGTCACAGGGTACATGAAAGCTGTCTGTATGCCATGGTGATTTACTTGTTCATTATAATGATAGCTTTAATTATGTATTTCCAGCTGTGATGGGGGTGTAGGTAATTGACATACTTGCTTTCAATGTAATTATCCATAGCAATTAAATAGCAAGATCCTCTTGGTTGCTGTCATTCTGGTTTTCATCCTAGCACTAGAACGGTCTGACTTGACCAATCAAACTTTTTAACACACAGTTATAAGAGGTGCATTCCCCAAATTCCAGTGGTGGTGGATATTACAGCTGATACTACAGATGCACAATCGCTGGCAACTTGACAAGAGAACTAACCTGACAAGGGAACTAGGACCCAACCTGGCAAAGGAACTAACCTGACAAGAGAACTAGGACCCAACCTGGCAAAGGAACTAACCTGACAAGAGAACTAGGACCCAACCTGGCAAAGGAACTAACCTGACAAGGGAACTAACCTGACAAAATAACAGCATGAGCATACAAGGGCAGAATGGCCTTTCAAAATACACCATAGTTATACTTTCCTCCTTACCTCAAACTACCACAATTAATAAAATGCAATTTTATTCAGTATCCCAACATGTGAAAGCCGGAGCTACAGTATGTGGTGGTCTGTTTTGACAGGCAGAACAATCCTACCTGGGAAGGGGTAGTTTTTGTCTGTTTTTCTATACTGAGACTCATAGTAATTACAATAATATTCACTTACTAGCAATGTACACATAATAAGAATATAAATCAATTGCAGTCTAAATGTTCCATTGATTGCAATGGAATTGACCTGTTATAGTTTCTCAGTTTAAATTATGTGCTGAAATACAAATACAGTAGTAACAAAATATGAATAAACGTAATACTTGTTTTAGATTGTACACACCTGTGAGTATAGATGGAGGTTCATAGAAAGATTGCTAACCTCCTTATTTTTGTTAGGATAAATAACTCCCCACTTTAATAAAGGATGTAGAAAACTCTAATGTACTGTAGATGTTACATAAACTTCAACAACAGGGGGTTCAAGATAAAAAAGGGTTAATCTCTCAGCTAAATAGATCACATTAGAGAAAAAATATATAACAATACCGCCATCTGCTGGTGCTTTTAAAAAGCACACTCTTCATAGACTAGCCATACGCATTTCCCCTTGTTCAAGCCTACCGAAAGAGAGAAGACAAAGGGCAAAGAGCAAGATTGGATCACTTGTGATCAGAATGGCTTTTCCATTTGCTTCTGCGATCAGCAACCCAGAGAAAATGTAAAGTGAGAATTTAAATTAGCACTGTGTATAAGGGATTTGTTTTATTGAAACATTCAGACTTAGAACCATATACATTCCATTCATTTCTACTCACATTTTAAGTGATTAAAACAATTTAAAGTGCTTGAAATAACAATTACTTTGGTGGTCTTTGGTGACTGTGAAGTGATTTCAGTGGTCCCAACAACGGCCCGTAGTTTTTTAAAAATATGTATTTTTCCAGAAAAAAAAACAAAAAACATTCTAAATGTTTGTCATTTATTGTCTTTAAAAGAATGCAAAATACCAGAAACTAGACATACAGGCTTGCATTTGAGTACCAGTCACTCTTTTTCCTATGACTGTGTGTTTTCAATGGCAACTTAATTTCTTCATGCAACTTTAGGAAGCTGAGCGGAAGTACAGCATTAAAATATCTGGAATGAGCCCTCACATTGCACTGGCCATGCAGAATCAGCTGACATTGCTTAAATATGACACACATCTCTACAGTAGCAATCAAAGCCACACTCAATTCTAGTATGCACCCCACACATACACAAGGCCCCCACTCATACTGCACCACAGTTCCTTTAGGCCAGTGAACCTCTACAAACTTATTTTTGTATGTGTCATAATTTTTCATTAGGTGGTTTCCAGGTGTAAATTAATATTGTCTGTTCCAACAGTGTGGTTCCCTCCCCTGCAGTTGGTTTTTAATTATCTTAACAGTCTAGCTCATGTTTTTTTTTCATTATAAAATGCCTTTAACCACAGTTTAGTTTTAGTTTATACTTAATGTATTTATAATGTAGGTAGCTTTGCATGATTGCCACCTATTCTTTTATTTTAAGGGTATACTATAATATGGTTTATTACGTTTCTAATAATTACATTTAAACATGCACTAATATAAACATCGCTGTATATAATATTGTATGATAGCAACACAAAAAAGTACCCATACAGAAAATATATGGTGTATGAATCGCCTAACATTGTCCTCTTGTTATGGAGGTTCATTTCAGCAGCTTTGGGAGCTGGCAAGTTCTTACGTGCTCAGGAAGCAGTTCCCAAGATGACTGTGATTACAAACAGAAGTTGTTTTAAAAATCTTTTAAATCATTCATCACAGTGCCAATATCACAGTGATAATCTCAAAGGGCTCAGAGATCCACAAGCAAGAAAGTGCACAAGAGTACAACAAAATTATTGACCAGTTATTTTCTGGTTTTAAAGCAGATAATAATATGCACATTGCAAAATGAACCGGAAATGAGGGAGGCTTCAGTACTGCTTGCATATACGTTCATATTATAGGTCCTGGGGAAGTTGCCACCATAGCACTAAATGGCTAATTTTGGGGGTTAGTTGCTTTCCTGCTAGGAAAGTTTAGGGGCCGGGTTAGGCTTTTTGAAGCAGCTCTACCAGGTTTTCCTCCCTAACCTGCAGCAGCGCCAGAGTCAATGCAACACTGCCTTTTATATCTCCAGCAAAGACTGGCGACTTTGCACAGCCAGGATGCACATCAGCACTCCCCTGTCTACGTGCTACACTGAGGTCCCCCTTCATGATTTTTACAAGTGTGAAAAGAAAAAGGACTCAAAAGTGTATCAATGCCTGCTGTCATTCACACCAAGACGGACTTGCATCTGGGAAATTAAACTTTATATACTTCAAAATAATACAGTCTGCATAAATCAGCGCAGAACGTGCCATATTGCTGCTAGTGTTTGAAATGTCCGTATTCCAAGTATGTCAAACACCTACGATCACTCTGTGTATAATTATGGACTACAGGTTTACAGGCAAATAAAACATGGTCAGTTAGGCATATCTCAGTTAGTTTGGCTTGAGGGTATTCACTGACAGACAAGATGGCTGCTCCTTGATGGAAAACTTTAACTATATCCCATACAAGTCTGTGCGTGCTTCTGAAACAACAGTGCAGTCCTAGACACTGACAGGAAGCTGCTATATGTTAAATAACAGCTGCTTTAGTTTTCTTCACCAGTCAGTGTAACAGTTAGTTAGTGAGGAATAAGAGGTCCTTTGTTGGCTCTTTGACATGAATACAAATTTCTATGGAAAAATGTCCTGGATATAAGCCAAGAAAAGCATACAAGGATTTCTTGGATTAGGAGTCAGAAATTAAATGGAGAACAGGCTTGACTATAAAAAATCCTACGCAGGAGTTAGAAAGTCCTACGTAGAGATATAAAGTCATACGCAGAAAATAGAAAGTCCTACGTAGTAGATAAAAAAAGTCCTACATAGGAGATATATATATTTTTTTAATTAGCGCTAGGACACCTCCGTACAATCGTCTCCAGCTTTCGTACATCTCATTATAATAGTTGAGAACCCTGATTGGCACTCTCTCCACCCCCTATTTGTGAATGTATGCAGGAACGCCCATAATTACATATTCATCTACACTTGAACCACAAACAGAAACTGCAGCTGCAATGCATTCCCTAAAAAGTCATAAATATTATTGCGCCTGTAGTACAGTCAGCACTCGGATATCCGCTACCCAGACACACATCAGTCGCGTTTTACCGCCCTTATATTAAGAATAAAATGAATCCCCATTATCTATCTATCTATCTATATATATATATATATATATATATATATATATATATATATATATATATATATATATAACAAATTAATGCACTAATACAAAGCCCATCTCTTCAATGTTACAATTTATCTGAATATCCGTCAAGCCCGTGTTTTATTTTTCTAATTCTTTCTAATGCCAAATCAGTCTGTCTTATATTGCGCAGTTCCACAGCGTTTCCTCCAGTTTCACCTGACGAAAATGCAGCCAAAACAAAGCGAAGGAGACAAGCTAGAGTAATGTAACAGTTAATCATTAAACAGTTCTAGCTACTGTGATGTATTTTTTTTTGTATCTGTGATATTTTGTTGCTTTTGTGCATTTTCACTTGCAAGTGAACTGTGACATTAGGGCCTTATCAAGCAGTATATTCTGCAATGTTAAATACTGACTTGGGATACTGTTTTAACTGTGGAAACATTTTATTTATTTATTTATTTTTTATTTTACTCTTTTTGTTTTGCTAAATTGCATTGCCTTTTACATTTTACGCAGTTCTGTACATGGCTAACATTTAGATTTTATTTTCCGGTTAGGTTATGTGAACCAGAGCTTCCTCTCAGCGGTTCGTTGTCCCTTTAAAAATGACCCAGGGCACAAAACTTTATGTTTTAAACGCTTACACGCTAAAAACAAAATAAATGAAAGCGAAACAAAACCTAACTCCTTTTTGGAGCACTTACGAACAAAGAACAGGAACCTAACTAACCAACAGGACAGCTAAGCTGTTTACCTGTTAAAACAAAACAAAACAAAAACGGAACACAGTTTTTAAACAAATACCATGAAAAGGCTTTACGCAGTACCTGAATTATTCGTTCGCTTGAGCACACAATCAAGCATGCTTCTTAACAAAGCAGCCCTGAGCAGATGGCTTTCTTTCTTTAAATACCCTGCACCTGGCTCTAATTTACAATGATAGCCAGGTGCAAGGGATAATTAATAATAAATACTAATTAAACAATACTAATAATAAATAAACAAATACACATTTGTGGCAGGGAAGATAACCCCCTTCCCTGCCTTGTTACAGTCATTAAAGGGGAATTTTACATACTGCTACAATAAGTACCGGATTTAATTGTATGTACTGTATTACAGTTTTGGCATGTGATATATTCAGAATCATATTGTTCTGAATTAAAATACTACTTCTGTTGAAAATATCGTATTGTTCAAACAAAACCAATACAGTACATCTAAGTGGAACCCTACTTATTTTAAAACACAGTCCTTTCAGATATATATTTTTGATATTGTATCTTTTTGTGTTCCCTGAAATACAGGCAAGGGTTGGAACGGGACAAAATGAAATAATCAGATATGCGTCACTCAAGTCACAATTTTATAGGGTCAGATAGGTGAGTGCTGCCTGTACATTTCACCCATCCAAAGGATGTACAGTATGTCAATGATGATGGGGCACAATGAGATGACAAAACCTAGAAGACATATTTAAATTGAGCTGTTTAGTAACATTAAACTAAATATAGATCTTGAATCAATATCAAATAGTACTAAACCAACAAAACAAATAGTACTGAACTGTCTATTGATGGAGCTTGCAATGACCCCCCCCCCCCCCCCCCCCCCTCCCTTTTCTATGACTCCAATTATTTTAATTACACTGTGTTTGCTTAAAAAAATAACAGCATCAGAATATGTTTATCAGATGTGTTGATCTGCAGGCTGTATGTGGACAGCTACCAGGAACAGTACAGTTCAGATATTGCTACACAGAGTCCACTCTGGTCTCTGGGTTCAATTAGAATGCATTCTTGGAAGCACTGTTGAACTAATAATAAGATCCAGAAGTCCATTTTTGGGAGGAACACCACTTATAAAGCTACACTGGGCAGCATCAGCAGCACTCGCTCCTGCCAAAAACAGATTTTTTATTTCATTTCTTTGTTTTGTTTTGTTTTGTTTAGTTACACAGGTTTTTGAATAGACTGACATGCCACAATTGGCTTCAGCATAAAACAACAATATACAGGTACTTACCTGTCTATTAACATTGAGGATCACACTTTACTTGTATGATAGATTTTCCTTATATTATATTATAACTTATATTTTTGTATGTTTTGTTGTTTTTGTAAGCATTTGATAAGCAAGGCTGTGCATGAGAGAGTGACATAACATGCAAATTATTGCTTCTCACGCTGAGTACATGAGACTTGACATGTCTGCATGGAGAAAAAACACTCATAATAAGCCTTAATTGTTGCGATGAGGTCCAAGTCTTCCAATATCAAAACCCCCCAATGATCTTTTGCTATTATTGATAGTTTTCTCTGAATGTATTGGCTTAGTGTGCCAACTCAGCATTTGGTACAACAGCAGAAAGACTGGAATACAGTATAGTGAACAGATTACTTTGTCTATTAGTGCCAATATAGTATTTATAAAAATATATTTATATAGCCATGCCAGCAATTATAATTATGTTTTGTGTCACTGTACAGCTATGGCCAAAAGTTTGCATTACCCTAATCTAAGATTGAGACATAATATATATATATATATATATATATATATATATATATATATATATATATATATATATATATATATATAACATAATTGAAATATTTTATTTAAAATCATCTAATCAAAGAAACTACAAAATGATATCGCAAAAGTCTACCAGAAGCCATAATAGTACTGTAGTACAGTATTTCATGTTTAGAAATGTCACATTTTTAAATTTGTGTCAGTTTATCGTTAAATACATGGAAAACTACAAAGCAGTATGTAATTCAATATGTTAACATAACATTATTCAGCAGCAAAACTTTTGGACATATCTGTTATACGTTTGTTCTGCAGCTGTCATGCCGTGACCTGCTTAAATTTGAATCCTATTTTGCTGGTGATAGATGCATATAGAACCCCATGGGTCGAACGTTCACTAGCTCAATGTTAAAACACACAGCACACTTGCGAGGGCCCCTTTCACTGTTTTACATCACAGAAAAAGGTATAAACAGAACAATAACATATATGTATGGGCAGCAGTGTGGAGTAGTGGTTAGGGCTCTGGACTCTTGACCGGAGGGTCGTGCGTTCAGTCCCCAGTGGGGGACACTGCTGCTGTACCCTTGAGCAAGGTACTTTACCGAGATTGCTCCAGTAAAAACCCAACTGTTTAAATGGGTAATTGTATGTAAAAAATAATGTGATGTCTTGTAACAATTGTAAGTCGCCCTGGATAAGGGCGTCTGCTAAGAAATAAATAATAATAATAATAATAATAATAATAATAATAATAATAATAATAATAATAATAATAATAATAATAATGTATCTAGGGTAAAAGTAGCAATTAAGTTACCTGGCATCAACAGGGCAAACTACAGTACTGTATGTTAAAATAACCGACACAATGCAATGCAAACTGTGGTGCAATGCTCCCAATTTGTATCAGCTCTACATATGTTTCATGTATAATGCTGGAATATGTCACATATAACCTTCAACTGATGCCTGTTTGTCTCAGTTTACACTGGTAGGTTTGATGGGGGCGGGGGGGGGGGGGGGGGGTTACATGTGGCTAATGTAAAAAGGTACATTTATTTTTTTAGCAGCAAATATTTTCCATGTTTAACCTTTTCCTTGTTTACTTAACCTGCTGTATAGCGGAATTCACACCTTTGCAAGGTTAGCGTCTAATACATGCAAAATAAGCAGAGGCATATTCCTTTTGGGGGTGAAATCCACATTACCCAGTAAAATACTGTAAGTATATGATTCCAAACTAATTTCAGCACTGAAGACATAGAAAAATACTTTTTGTAGAAACATTTGTCTTTGTATTTATTCCATTTCTATTTCTGAATTCAGCACTATTGAGCGAACAGAAGAAAATCATAGAATAATCAGTAATGTAGCAAAGGGAGTCATTATTTTAAAGTAAAACTGAATATAATTGTGGTGCACTGTAGCTTTAAATAGTAGCAATGTATTTGATTTGAATAATGGAATAAAACGTTATTGCTAATGCTCATGGCTTACTCCACCAGTCCCTTGAGTCGTTTGGATGTTTGCCTTTCCAAGATGAGGTCATGCACTGGAAAAGACATGAAGACTGTAAATTTAAATCATGTGAAAACTGTACATTTCTTCAGATCAGATCCAAAACAAGCAGGCTTGTCAGCTCTGTAATATGTAAACCAGTGGCTGCTGGTGGCCAAGAAATGCAGAGGCAGAAAAAAGTCCCCTTAAAGGGTACATAAGGACCTTTTTATTTTAGTGTGTTTGTGGCAATGTGCCCCGCCCCTGTGTGCAATTGTGTGTTATGTGTTGTATGTTGCGTGCGTGTGTTAATGTTGGTGTATAGTCATTGGTACACGGGATATAAACGGGTCTGTGTTTCACGTGTATTTAAAAAGTGTAGATTTGTATTTAGGCACGAGGAGGGCACAAATCACTTCACGTGCTGGTTAAATGTAATATGTGAGCACGGGGTTGCACAGAATTAATTCACGTGCTGGGATTCAAGTGAATAATTAATTAGTAATTGAATCCCAGCACAACAGTATAAATAGGCACATTTTTAGTCACTCGTGGTTAGGTGTTCGGTGAGTGGAGAACGGGAGAGAGAGAAGGAGAAAGTAAAAGAAAGCAAAAGCAAAAGCAAAAGCGTAAAGATAAGTGTTTTCACTCACCGTGTTTGTTCGTCCCTGTTTGTTAGTGTAGTCCGTTTTGTTTGTCTCTTTATTTTGGCGTGTAGTGCCGTGTCCAGTGTTTTTGTGTTTCAAACCTTTTATTTTCTATTCTGTTGATTAAATCCTGAGCGCGATCACGCGCCCAGCTTCACCAAACCACATCTCTCTGTTTATTTATTTCCTGCATCTGGTCTGACGCCACCCACTCCGGCCGTCTTTGTGACAGTGTTACATGTTCCCATGTGTTGCTACAACTGTTTACGTAAGGTGTGTGTATTGTTTTAATTTTTTTTTTTTTTTTTTTTTTACATTTTGTCCACTTTTTTAAAACTTTTAAATTGCATTCCCTGCCTCAAGATGGCTTCCCATGTACCCGCATGGACCTCTCAGAACTACATTTCCCATCATCCTCCTGCTCACATATGTAACTGAGATGGATTTACCAGTGAGTAGGGTTACAATACATGCTTAATATTTAATATAGTATAGTTTACAGTAAGTGTAAATAATATTACTAAAATATAATATGGAATAGCATGCATGTCAAGACTTCCACCTAACCCTGTGAATGAATTGTCAGGCCATCCAGTCCATGGCACTCTGTTCCCTTTATACAGCGCCCTCACAGGTTGGGAGAGAGATTTATCACCAAGAATCATTCTGTCTATCACAACATCCTATTGGCTTAATTTGCTAAACTTAAATAAATGACTAACAAAATAATTATATACTGTACAGACGAAAAGAAAGTAATAGAGGTTACCTGCTCTGGGGAAAATAAACAAATACTGCTGGGGAAGGGCTAAAATAATATGAATACAACTTCCAACAAACACTAACAGAAAAAACAACACCATAAACTAGATTTGTTCTCAGAGAATGGAAGTGGCATCATAATACATCTCACTTTACTGACGCTACAGATGTCACAATGCAAAGGTCATACAGGCGCACAGTCTCTTCTGGGAATAGTAGTTTATCTGGTACATGCTGAAAGGTGTTTCTGATCAGCAGAAATACAAAGGAAAACTACAACCTTCTTTCTTCCAGACCAAGGGAGTGTTGTGGCAGTACCATGAGCCTTGTACTTGATAACAGAAACAATAGTTGAAATTGGGATGCTCAAATGCTTGGAAACCTTCTTGTATCCTTCTCCAGCTTTGATAGCTCTTTACTTTTTCCCATACTGACTTATTGGTAATGACAGCAATCATCCTATGCCTAACCCTTTTATACTCTAAGAAAGTTCACCTACAATACAGAATTTTCTAGACTTTTATAGAATTAGGTTCTGCATTATCATATTGAAATTTCTAGCACCTTGTAGACACTAATATCATAGCATCAAAGGGTATGAATACTTTTGAACTAGCATTTGTGGAGTTTTGCAAAAAAATGCTGAAATAAATAATTGTAGACATCTATTTATTTAACTTTTTTCCTCATCCACAAAAGCAAAACTTTTGCTACAAAAGATTTTTCCGAAAATGTTTTGTTTTCGAGAAATTTCTAGAAATTATACATTTCCATTGGGGTATGTAAACTTTTGACTACAGTTGTATATATGATTTTTTATTTTTACTTTGAAATTTTAAGGAGGCACTGTCTCCCTTGCCTCCTCTGAGGAGCCTCCACTGATTTAGACTCATGTGTGCCTTTGAAGATGTCTAATTAAACCAGCCACAAGCCAAAAGAAAGTGCTGTGCATGTAGCTGGATTTTGGCTCAGGTTTGTAGAAACTGTAAGTGAAAATCTTTCAGGAATAATTTTTTAAAAATGCACACCGTATTTTCTGAGTTGATAATAGTGTTAGAATGGCAAAAGAAAAATCAGTTTGGATTAAAGCCCCTGACAATCTTCTTCAGTTTAATCTAAAATATGATTCCTGTGTAAATCTTTATTCCCCCCTCCCCCTTCCTTTAAGCATTTTTGCCACTCAGTCAATCAGACACACTCTTGCACCTACCTCCTGCTATTAGATAATATTTTAGAGCCCTATAAAATCCTAAAAATAGTGGTACTTGCTTCCTTACTAAAACGGAGTGCTGCCATTTGTTAAAGGCAAGCATGCAACATCCCCCAGCAGTAGCTGCCGACATTCTCTGTCTGGTGTGGACCTGCCAATACATTGAGACTCCACGTCTGCATCCACTGAATTGGTTGGAAGTGTAAGGCAAAGCAAAGCAAAGGCAATACAGATGTGGAAATTGATTAGATACAGTCCCAAAACTCTGTTACCCAAGGGCATCTGGCATTCTTTAATATAGGTCATATATTATTATTATTATTATTTATTTCTTAGCAGACGCCCTTATCCAGGGCGACTTACAATCGTAAGCAAAAACATTTCAAGCATTACAATACAAGTAATACAATAAGAGCAAGAAATACAATAACTTTTGTTCAAGTAAAGTACAAGTTTGACAAACCACAATTCAATAATACAGCAGGTAATAGTGATAGTTACATCAGGATATGATTAAATAGTGATAGTTACATCAGGATGTGATTAAATACAAAGTACTACAGGTTAAAAACTTGGCAGATTACAGTATTCTGAAGTACAGGATTAAATGCAGTAAAATAGGGGCTGATAAGAGCAAAATAAAGCACATTTACATGAAGGGTGATAGTGTCCCAGGATACAAACAGAGGAGTTCTACAGGTGCTCTTTGAAGAGGTGAGTCTTAAGGAGGCGCCGGAATGTGGTCAGGGACTGGGCAGTCCTGACATCTGTAGGAAGGTCATTCCACCACTGCGGAGCAAGGGTGGAGAAGGAGCGGGCTCTGGAGGCAGGGGAGTGTAGCGGTGGTAGAGCTAGTCTTCTAGTGCAGGCGGAGCGGAGAGGTCGAGTGGGGGTGTAGGGACGTATATAGCACGTTCATTGTCATGTAGTTTGTCGCATGTATTTTATTAATACCGAGTCAAAAGAAAGAAAACATGTTGTTCGGGTCAAAAATTCTAACTGCGTTAAAAAAGGTAATCAGCAGTTGTTTGAAGCAAGATGGCTGTGCTAGACCGACAGGAATAGTTTTTGTCTGCGCTGACTTTCAAGTTTGTTTTCTGAAAGCTGTTATTTGTTTTACGTTCTGTTTGGCAGTGTCTGTAGTATTCTTTGTTGTCAGCACTTCGTTAATCCTTAATCCACCAACGATACCGCGCGGCAGTCAGAAGAAAACGCTCTGGTTTCGATTTGAGCGGTACCGTCTGTCCAACACCATATGAAAGCAACAGCAGCGATACAGACAACAAAATGCCTTGCGTGCCGAGCCGCACTGCGCCTGTCTGTCCCGGCTTTAGCCCCTAAAGAGGTGAATTTCACGGTGACCCCTCAATTTCCCGATTTCCGCGAAATCGTGAATTAGGTAAACCCCTAATTATAAGTAGTGCTGGGACAAACACAGGATTTTCCTGTTTGGATATTCACTCATAATTTAAATATTTGTTTGTTTCCAAAAAGTAATACAAGCCATTATATTGCTCAGAACACAGGCAGAGATAGCATAGCAGAAGAGGCAGAGGGGCATGGCCCGTGTGTGTGCCTTTATTTTACAGCAAGACATTACAATATGTAATACGTTAAAGTAGAAAAATATCGCAGGAGTAAAGAATACATTGTGTAGGCCTTACTTTACCCCAGTGAATTATCTACAAAACAAAGGATGCATTAGGGATAGCAGTTCAAGTTCAACGTTGTTTTGTTCATTCCTTGTCATTGCCGTTTCTTCACAGTAAACAGTGGCCATAGATACATTTTCATAAAATGATAACTTGTGCCTTTTTGTAGCTGAACAAGCAAATGAAAACTGAAATTTAACTTTAAACACTTCAAATAAAACAAAGTGGAAATAGAGCTGTAAAATGACAGGGAAAGAAGTCACCATTTTGGTTCTCGTTTATTGCATTCCACATAACAGAAAGTCACAACAATATGTAATATATAAAATCTGTATATAAAAATCACTACACGACATTTCCAGCAAGTTGGGCACTGTTTAAGCGAGGCATTTCAGAATGACATGTTTGGCTTTTTTCTGTTCCGTGAGATTCTGATTCCTTCTAAAGCAGCAGCATAATCTATGCATAATCTGGTTTGTTTACTTTTTGCTGTCTAAAACTTTTAAATAGAGGCTCAAGAGCTGCCGTGTTGATCCTGTGTTTTTTTTATAATATATTAATCTCACATATCACACAGAGCTCTTTTTCATTTGCCATTTATGAAACTGTTGCGCAGCTTCTGGTGAGGTGGTAAATAAGTGCAAGGTATGTTTGTCATTTCTATCGAATAAAAACATCTGATTTTTGTATCCGATTACACGTCAAAAAATATTCATTCCAATATTCAGATATTTGTCCTATCACTAATTATAAGACATATCATTTTGCATTGCTTGAGCACCTTGGCACCCCTCTTGCACAAGATTACATTATTATACAAGAAAAGATACCCAACACACTACATGCTATTAGTTTAGATTGCGTTGACCTAATTACAAATCATTTGTCTGATTAACCCGGGTCCCAGCGACCCACCTCAGGATGTGGGTTGACATGTTTTGACCCGGGTTGAGCAAGACAAAATGCTTGACTGCCATTCGTGAGCCGACACAATAACAGACAGCCACGCCTGCGTGAAGGTTTCACTTCCGCAAGGAACATTTCTGTTTATTTTGTTAAGCCATAGGAATCTAGAAACATGTGCTGTAATCAACATTTGGTCAGATGGTTCAATCCAGAGAAGCTTGGATGGAAGCGTTAGTAACAAACTGCTTCCGGGGCATTGATACGCATATTATGCATTTGCGTCTGTCACCCAGGTCAACCTAACCCTAAACCTTTGTCAAACACAGTGTGAAATCGCGATACCCGACCTGCATGACACCAGGTCCTGACCCGGGTAGCTTCTGACCCGGGTAGAGCATGCCAGTGTGAAAGGGGCATAAGTTGAAAAGACAGGAGTAACTACAATAAAAAATGTGGACCAATGCTATCTAAAATGAAGGGGTCTTCTTGACCTGCCATGTTTGGACTTAATCCAAATTTTGTTTAATGTAGCTATATATGTACATTTCTGGACCAATGCAGGCATTGAAACACTGATGAGACATGTTCAATTTGTTATCCCCTTTAGTCCCTGTATCCCCTATGGACCCCTGTGTCTGCTAGTTTTCATTCCAGCTGAGTTCTCAATTATTTAATTGAACCCTTAATTGAACTATTAGCTTAATTAGACCTATTTAATTGTTTTCAGCTTTTAAATAGTTGGAAATTTCAAGTTAACTATACCATTTTATAAGTAACTTGAAATCGGCAACTTTTTAGGAGCTGAGAACAATTAAAAAGGTCTAATTAAACACATTATTACTTCAATTAAAGGTTTGATTAAGTAACTGAAAACAGCTGGAATGAAAACCAGCAGACACAGGGGTCCCTCAGGACCAGGATTGGGAAGCCCTGCCTATGGGACATCCTAACTTGGCTCGACAGTGACTTCTGCTGGGCATAACGGGAGTGTACAGTAGTTGCAGATTCGCTGTGCAATGAACACCTGCCGATTATCACTCCTTTTGATCGCAGTTTGTGGTAAATTAAATAAATACAGTTTATGTCTTTCCATTCAGTGGAGCCAGGAAAATATATACGCTTGAGGCTGCAAAACTGATATTTAACAGCTAAAGATAAGGGCGTGTATGAACTGCATCTCCAAGCCCCACAGCTAAAATCAAGATATACATTATTTTTTCTTCACAAGACAGAACAATCAGTTCCTGCAGGACCACTAGACTCCTAGACTGAGGCTTGTTTCGCTTTTGAAGGCTTATCCCCACATCTTCCTCTGGGCACTTGGTGGTCTGTATGTCTGTTCTGTTCCATTTAGTAAATACTCAGACTCACCACACGTAGTCCCTCAGCTTTCAAATCTATTGTCCTGCCCTTTATTTCAGTAAAGCATTGTGGTAAAGTGTAGCTTGGTACAGTGGCTCTCAAAAGTATTCGAGTATTGGACTTTTCCACATTTTATTGTGTTACAACATGGAATCAAAATGGATTTAATAAGGAGTTTTTGCCACTGATCAACACAAAAGTCAAGTCAAAGTGAAAAATAAAATCTACAAATTGTTCTAAATTAATTACAAAAATAAAACAGAAAATAATTGATTGCATAAGTATTCACCCCCTTTGCTATGACACACCTAAATAAGCTCTGGTGCAACCAATTGTCTTTAGAAGTCACATACTTATTTGAATGGAGTCCACCTGTGTGCAATTAAGGTGTTTCACATGATTTCAGGTTAAATACACCGGTCTCTGGGAGGTCCCACAGTTGGTTAGTACATTTCCTAACAAAAACTACATCATAAAGATGAAGGAACATTCAAAGCAAATCCGGAATAAGGTTCTTCAAAAGCACCAATCAGGGGTAGGATATAAGAACATTTCCAAGGCATTGAATATCCCCCAGAGCACAGTAAAGTCCATTATTAAGAAATGGAGAGAATATGGCACAACTGTGAATCTGTCTAGAACAGGCCGTCCTCAAAAACTATCTGGGCGAGAAGGGCACTAGTCAGGGAGGCCACCAAGAGGCCTATGGCAACTCTCAAAGAGTTACAAGTCTTCCACGGCTGAGCTGGGAGACACTGTACATACAGGAACAATAGCCCGGGTGCTTCACAAAACTGGCCTTTATGGGAGAGTGGCAAAAAGAAAGCCATTGTTGAAAAAAACTCACATCAAATCTCGGCTAGAGTTTGCCAGAAGGCATGTGGGAGACTCTGAGACCAAGTGGAAGAAGATTCTATGGTCTGATGAGACCAAAATATAGCTTTTTGGCCTCAACGCTAAGCATCATCCTGAGAACACCATCTCTACCGTGAAGCATGGTGGTGGCAGCACCATGCTATGGGGATGCTTCTCTGCATCAGGGCCTGGAAAGCTTGTGAAGATAGAGGGCAAAATGGATGCAGCAAAGTACAGAGAAATCCTGGAGGAAAACCTGCTGCAAGTCTGCAAGAGACCTGGGACTTGGGAGAAGATTCATCTTCCAGCAGGACAATGACCCCAAACATACAGCCAAAGCCACACTGGAGTGGCTTAAAAACAAAAAGGTCAATGTCCTGGAGTGGCCCAGTCACAGCACGGACCTCAATCCAATTGAGAATATGTGGAAAGAGTTGAAAATTGCTGTTCACCAAAGGTCCCCATCCAACTTGACGGAGCTTGAGCAATTTTGCAAAGAAGAATGGGCAAAGATTGCAGTGTCCAGATGTGCAAAGCTGGTAGAGACTTATCCAAATTTGTAGATTTTATTTTTCACTTTGACATTATGGACTTTTTTGTGCTGATGAGTGGCAAAAACTCCTAATTAAATCCATTTTGATTCCAAGTTGTAACAAAATAAAATGTGGAAAAGTCCAAGGGGGAGGGGGGACTTTTGAGAGCCACTGTAATTGTAAAAAACATGGCAAACCATGGCAATGTAAAATAAATATGTACCGGAAACTTTACTAACCCTTTTTTAAACAAATTAAATCTCTAGTTTTAAACTGCTACAACAGTGTAGAGGTTTTTTTTTTTCTTTTTTTTTCTACAGTAGTATGCAGCAATATGTTTCCAGTTACCACTTAAAAATGCTGACACAGCCTGCTTCCTCACTGGGGGGAATCCCCTGTGAATGCGGATATAAAGCAGTGGAGGCGGTTTTGTACGTATGTTTTTCCATATATCTGAAACACTGCTTATTCAATTGTCATGAAACATTATTTCGTTGCTGAGAGTATCAGATTGTGGAGATAATGTTCAGGGTTGCGTCTGTTTCTTTGTGGTTGTATTATAAAGGGATAACAATTGGTACTGATTTAACTTTAGACTGTTGTTTCACTATCAGCCAATGGTAAATGTTTAACAATATTTCTAACAGCATTGGTTGATTTTGCTGCTGTGATGTCGACCACTCAAAAGGCAGCAGCCAAAACATTTGTTTTTATAACTCTAACGTTTCCAATAAAATGTTTTATAACGTTAATGCTGAGTGCTTTTAGTCTTTCAGAGTGCTTTACAGTTAGTTGCCAAAGATCTGGTATCACTTACAGTCACATCTTTGCTGCTATTTTTCTACTTTTCATATTATGGAACTCCTTAGATATCACTGCCCAACAGTGACACCTGCTGGCAGATGTGAAATATCAGCAGCTCTGTGTTCTATGACAACGGTTACCTGTTGATTTCTACTCCTGTTTGTTATACATTTGGCTGTGCTCACAATCTGTTCTTATTTAATACCATTAATCCTATTAAGTAGTTTCTCTCTGTGGGCATACCATGTATGGTTACAAACTGTGTAAACAGTTATTAAAATTGTTCAAATTAAACATGTATTATCAAATACATAGTTTTCTCTTCTGCTCTGTAACTATCTTTGTGTGAGGGTGTGAGGGAGCCGTTTTACAGCCACGAAAGCCAGATTATGGGGTTATATAATACAAGACAGAGTCAACAGCATTAACCCTTTGCCCTTTGGAAATTGTAGATTTTGGACTAACCTTTCAGGTTTAAAATGCTGGCTTTAATTTTAAGGTTTTTAAAAAATAAAATAAAAATAGAAAAATTAAAAAAATCTTGAAGCTGAAGAAGTACTGTACAAAATATATGACTTTGGAAAACAGCTTGGAAAACTGGCAGAGCTGTTGTCATAGCAATGAGCAGACACACTGTTTTCATTATTTAATAGGCTATAATGAATTATATGGGATGCCTATACTTGGACATGCCAAACCCTTTTGTCAGTTTACCAGGGCTCGAAACCAAAATGCATGTCTATTCACGGCCATTGTGGCCGTCGTGCCCTTGACTTAAGTTTTAGTGGCCTCAGTGCCCTCTACAAATTTATTGAACTGAAGGTCATTTTGGCCTTGCCCTTTTTGTTGCCAATTTAGAGCCCTTAACACATTTTCAAGCTCTTCATGTTACGCCACACACACACATATAGGCCATATTATGAGAAATAATTGGCAGCAACATGTGATCGAACAATAATGCCATCGGTATGTGAGGCCTGAGTACAGGGTGTTTGAATCAGAAGCATCTGGAGTGAAACCAGTGTCATATTCCAAAGGAACACTCCACACTCTTGCAGTGTTATGCAGGACAACGCATGCTCCCCCTATAGCAACAGCGCTGTCAAGCTCCATGTTTATACCTGTGAAAGAAATATGTCTATATAAACATTTCAGGGAGTTAGAAAATGCTGAGAAGTATTTTGTATTATTTAAAATATATATATATTGAGAATAATATGCACGATTCGTCTAAACTTTCTCCTTACCCCATATTTTATTCATTTGTGCAATATGAAACAAACATTTTATGAAACGCTTCTTGGAATTTTCTGTCTGAAAAGTTATTTTTCAGCAACATATAATATAAACAGTGTGCTTGTGTAGAAAAAAAAGTAAAAAAAAAAAAAAAATAGGGGGACTCATACATTTTAAAAAAATCTAGAGTGGGGTATATAAGGATTTCAGACGTACAGTATGTTAAATATTCTTTTGATTATATTAAACAGTATGTGATGCAATTAAAAAGACATACCAACGTGGAGACACAACCGTCCATCTTTTCTTGAGAACACCTCTCCACCTCTTCACGGCATTGTGTGTTTTTGTGTGGACTTCGTTGTACGTTCTTCACTTGGATTACTGGGTTGAGAAATTTCTTAAGGGATAACCCGAATCTCCAAGCGACGTCCCTGTAAATCTGCTCCATTCAAAACCAGCCCACAGAATTCACTGTTTCAGAATAAAGCTGTCATGTTTTGACCAGGTGCAAATACTGTCTCTGCCAAATAGAGTTTCCTGGCAGCATTTGGCACTGTAGGTATTTGTCACTCCAGTACAACTTAAATAATAAAGTAAAAATGTGCAATATTTTGTATAACCATATTAACTGGCTATGTAATTTGTTTTACATTCTTTGCTTTGAAAGATCGAAGAACATTGTACTGATAATTAGTGAATTTACTACTGTAATGGAGCAGAATTTTTTTTTTTGGTATTTTTTTTCCATTTTGCCCTTCCAGTTCTTAATTGTTCTTCATCCAAATCGCCATGTCTACTTACTACTTTTAAGGTTTTTTTTAAGGTTTGATAGTTACTGTACATCTGTAACTGTAAACAAGATGGCTACCGGTACTTTATCTTCTGTGAGGCAGTGTAGTGATTTCAAATATGTGACAAGGCTCCAACTGTCGGTATCCATGTAATATACAGACAGCTGGAACCTTGTTCGGCCAATCACATTGCTTGTTTCACATTCCATTGCCAACCCTGGGTTATAAGTGTGTGTATAACTATTGCATATACACGCTGCCTCATTTATTATTAACATAAGCACATCTAATGTAATGTATTGTATCCTCTTAATATAATCATCTATTTTTATGCACTTGAGTATATATATGAGTATATATATACAGTATATATATATATATATATATATATATATATATATATATATATATATACAGTATATATATATATATATATATATATATATATATATATATATATATATATATATATATATATATATTTGTAAAACCCTGACATTTTTTGGTAAAAATCAGTATAAACCAAAAACAAAGGGCCCTAGCTATAACTAAGCTAAATAAGAGCTTACGCACAGCTGGTGCAACATAGTCATGGTGTACTACCTTATTTAACTCACCTACACCATTTATGAACTGAAAATCAGTAACTGTGAAAAGAATAACTACTTGTAAAAAAAGCGTTATTTGTTCTATAAAGGAACCAGTAAAAGTACAGAGTGGTGTTCATAATTAAGAGTTCAGACTCTGTATTTTAACTATTACATATAATTATTGGCCAATAATTTGATAACTATATTTAACAGGTAGAAGCAATATTTCTGTGATTTAATATCCTACGTATTATTCATGGTGCAAATTAAACCTTAGAGTTTTTACCTTAGGGTTTTTACGTTAATCGGTTCCACTTTCATTAAGGGACCAATTTCAGGTTATTACCAAAAACACATTTTTTAAAAGCAAAATAAGTTGTGGTTTATCCTACCACCTCTACGAACGTAATTCTAAAAATATTGGCCATATCATGTGCCTACAAAACCTGTGACATTAGTCCTGACACTGGTCTGCCACCAGTCTACCTCATTTTGAACTGCAGGGGTCCCTCTATCAAAGAAACATGAGGAAAATTGTAATTCCTCCACTTATAAGTTATAATAAAATAATAAAAATGAATACCAAAGTGTAATAAAGAAAGCATTCTAAATACCAAAGATGTATTTTGAGGCAATCCTTGACAAAACAATTCTTGAGTCCAATATTTTAGAATATTTCCAATTGCATAAAAAAGCAACATTTTTCCAAACCCATGTATAATATTAACAACATATGTTGTTGTGGTTTTGCTTGCATTTTAATGGGAACAGCGATTCAGTCATTCACAGAGGAGCAAAAACATTCAAGTTAACGCAAAGATGCAAAAAAATAAATAAATAAATAAAATAAAATAAAATGAGCCGCAGCACACGCTCAGTGAGAGCTACAGCAATGCACAGGTCACCTGAGCAGGTTCAGCCTCTTACCGGAAGCTGTGTTTTGATGCGCTGGAGGAAAATGGCTGCTACATACTTGCTGGAAAGGCACTGAAACACCACACTGACAGAGTTATTCTTTATTTACTGCCGGGTAAATGTGATGAACAACACAAATGGGATGAAACACAAACGGCAAGTGACTTTACACACTGAATTTGTTTTTGTGCATGTCACATTGTTTTTGTTTTGCGTGGATCCGAACAACTTCTACGAGCACGACTGATGCTGTTCTTTTTAATTTATCTTGCGGGGGAAGTGTTTCTTTAAAATAACAAATGACGTTTCGTGTTGTGTTCGGTCGAGCCTGACACGTTGGTGCATTTCATCGTAAAATGTAAATAAAAAATGTGCTACAAAAAGGCTGGTGAATTTGGTGTAGTGCTGTCAGTGTCGCGTGGGATCTTGTTCTTGATGCACTTCCACTGCACACCATGTATCTTGCCACACAGATATAAACATTTCCATACACTTATTGCATTTACTGTTGTCTAAGAATTATTATTATTATTATTATTATTATTATTATTTTGGACAAAATGTTTTTTGTGGAGGAAGTTGAGAGAGGAACGCAGAACGGGCTAGTGTACATTCTGTGGGGGGGATGGGCAAATAAAACAACAATTGTGCGTTTTTTTCGTGGGGGCTACAGTAACAATGCATGCAGTTTTCAAATGATAGCAGTTCTTCCTAATGTGAAATGTTGTTCTTCAATGCCCATATCTAATTAAAATGCAATATTTTAAAAGCACATAAATAAGTGTCAACCCATCTTGAATTACTGGTGATACTGTAGTGCTTTTTTCATTTCGACACGAGAAGTATATTATTATTATTATTATTATTTATTTCTTAGCAGACGCCCTTATCCAGGGCGACTTACAATCGCAAGCAAATACAAATACAGATTACCCATTTATTAGATTACCCAGTAGCAATTCAATAATATCAAATTCACAAAAAAAACTATTTTATTGCTGATTACTGCTGCAAATATAGTCCCTTTTGTGCCTAAGAAACTGGATCCTCTCTCTCTCTCTATCTCTCTCTCTCTCTCTCTCATAATCTCTATATATGCTCTCCTCCAGTGTCCAATCTGCAAACCAGACCCTTCCTGTATGAAAAAAATACATCTCAATATTTCTAATTATTAAATGGTTACTTCATAGAATCTATTTAATTTTCTTACCATTTATTATGACATGGTATTTGTTATGTATGTTTGTTTCCCATTGTTGCTTCTGCTTGGATCATTACATGTGCCGTGATTAATAGATACGGGTGGATATGTGGTGGAAAGGTGATGAAATGTGTTAAATATCCTGTCTTTTTCCTTTTTAGATCAAATGAAATGCTGTCACTTATTTACTTACGAATTGAACACTATTTAATCTCCCTTAATATTAGCGTTATCATTAGCTTATGTAAAATGCGCAGATAAGTTTTCGGATTGTTAGGAGACGCTTTCTCATCATCATTGATCGGTACTGAAAAACTGCACAGACAAGGCAGGAAATGTCATCATACAATTAACATGGTTTTCACAGGTTATTTTCTGTTTTAAGTGATACCTGTCGGCTTAAAACGTGTTAAAAACAAAATTTGGAAATAAAACTATTTGGAGAAACTTAAAGGGATTGAGACCACCCTAGCCTCTAAGGCATCTTATTTAGATATTTTTAAAGAGTAATCTTAGGTTCTGGTCTTAGTTTTGAGGCTCATGTTTCGTCGGTGTTTAAGTCTTCTTTCTACCACTTACAGAACATAGAGTTCGCTCTTACCTTTTACAGAAGGATGCTGAGATTTTCTGATCCATGCTTTTGTAACATTGCATATTGATTACTGTAATGCATTGTTGATTGGGCTGCCTTCTCACCTGGTGAATCAGTACAACTGGTCCAAAATGCAGCTGCATGAATATTGACTGGTACAAAAAGGACTGAGTATATTACACCTGTTTTGGAAAAGTTGCACTGGCTGCCTGTGAAGTTTCGTATTACATTTAAGATCTTACCCTTGACTTATAATGCTGCTCGGGGAATAGGGCCTACATACTTATCTGAATTACTGCATCCCTATATCCCTAGTTTTAAGTTGCTGACCCTTATTTAGGTATGTCACTCTGGGAGGTCGGAGTTTTTGTACTTGTGCTCCCTCCCTCTGCAATTCCCTGCCTCCAGTTGTCAGAAACTCTGACTCTGGAGGAATTTAAGTCTTTATAAAAACTTACTGTTTTTTTCAAGCATATGCATTATATTTTATTTGTTAGTATTTTAATTGTTGTAAATGTTTTATTTTTTGCTTGTTTTGCGCTTTGGGATGGGTTGCTATGAAAGGTGCTATATAAAAATACATTGATTGATTGAAGAAAGGTAATTAAATGAGGACGTGATTCTTTTTTGTAATTGGTTTAAACTATTTGTGTCATATACAGTACTCCACTATCTCATTTATAAAATTAAATGTATTGTATTTGATTATTGCTAAAAACAACATAAAATGTATACTTAAAAGAAATAATAAAATATTGTAAACTTGACATTTTTTTTTTTACTTGAGTTTCACATGTGAAAATAATAGTTCACAAATAATTTATTATTCACTAACATACGTTTCTTAGAAGGTACCTGTGGTGAAAGTGAATATAGACTTATTTCAAGAGAAAATATGTTTACAGCCCCTCTGTAACAGAGGATGTGTTGCGTGTGTGGGTAGGCACTGGAAATACTGGCACAGACACAGAGCATTGGTGCTGATACACCGCTTAGGCGCATCTGTAGATTTCATTTCAACACAATACTGACACTAGGGTACCAACAGTGGTAACCCTAGTGTCACATTTAATAAAGGAATCAAAACAAAACAAAGCTAAAAATAAAAGTTTGCCACACAAAGTGATGAGCGCTAGTCCCACTAAAAGGAACGTCCCACTCCAGGAACCTAGTACGCTACGTAACCCTCTCTATACTGTTTTGGGATCCACATTCCGCTGACCTACTTGTGTTCTGTTGCTTCCAAAGTCCTGGCCTCCCAGCGACTCCAGGCCGCTCCGACGGTCCTGGCTGGGCAATCGCCTTCACAGGCACCATCTTGCAGTTAAAGGGCTCTGTGGTAGTAGCTGCTGCAGAGTGGACGCTCCCCTCTTGGATGTCAACAAACACACCACGCCCGTCTGTGTGTCAGTGGCATTGCAGCAGCCCCGAGCTTTAGCGCAGCGGCTTTTTGAGCTCTGCGCAGCATCCCCAGGCACGCCCCTCAGCCAATCCAGACCGCCCTATCAGCTTAGCTCCGGGCGAACCTCCCGCTCAGCTGGTTGCTTAGCAACGCGTCTCCAGCTGCGTGTCGCAGCTGATTTCTCCCAGGCACACACACTTGCGCAGGAACCAGCGACCCAGCTCCCTGTCACACCCTCCTATTGTTGTGATGTGATATTTTGATGTACAAAGCTACACACGAAGATATAAAAATATCAAGGATGAGGAGAATAATTCCAACACAATAGTACCTGTATGAGCCGAGTCTAACCTCTTCAGGCTGCAAGAGTGATGATTCAGACCAGGATAGCTGCCAACTCGTTTTAGCAGCAGTCAGTGGATAAACCCACCAGCAATTCTCTGTGATTGGTTGCAAATATGATTGTAGACTGTTCAGTAATTCACAAAATGAGCGTCCCAAGAAAAGTTCTGGGTACACTGGGACCAGTGTTCCAAAAGTGAGATTGTCCTGTCCAAAATGTCCATACCTGACTTTTTGGACCAAGCACCATTTGTAGACCTAGAGAGGTCTTGGTTTACCTATTTAATGTTTTATGTTTGACTTCCTAATGTTGGTTGCTTAAGTTGACAGTTTTAATAATACAATATTGTGTTTGCTCTCAAGAATGCAGATTTCCAATATAAATGTATTTTTTTCTGTTAGTTCATTCATTATGTATTTTGTAGTTCTAATAGTCTATTAATGACCAATTTAATTGACATCTATTGTGACATCTGTTTCACAGTAACAACATAATCACAAGGTGATTATAATCACCTTTACATCCAGTTTGTTTTCAGATTTCAGTGGCAGCTTTTCTGGCAAAATGGGGGATTTCCTAATTAGACACAGCAACAAGCAAACAGTTAACTTGGAGAAAGCAGTGGTCGCATGTAGCCTGCAGGATACAATAGAAAGGCCGCTACTTATGTGGATCACTTTCTTTTTTAATGGATCACTTTTTCTTTCTTGCAGATGTATGTGCAGCATTCACATTACACTGTTAAATAAGCAAATTTTTGTAAGAAACTCAGTAAGAGGTTCATACTAAGTTTAATCTGCTGTCTTGACAAAAAAAATAAGGTTTTAGAAAATCCACTTACTAAGTTCCAAGAGTCTGCCAAGGCTATTTTGTTTCCTTTTGGAAAGGTATTTAATTATATTAATATAATGTAGTAAGTGAGTATTACTTCATGTCTCGTGTTGTTTTATAGTTATGGACAAATATTATTTTGAGAGGAAACAAATACTTGGAAAATTGTAATATTTATTCATTTATTGTAAACAGGAACTGTTGGTTATTTGTTTCTAAAATGTTAATGACATAAGTAGTAAAGTAAACCAATGGAATTAAGCTTTCCCCTAGGTGAAGCTGTTGGAGCACTGTTCCATCACAATGCTAAGTGTGTGTATTCTGTAAGCCAGTGACAGCCACTTATTGTAACCTTGGAGTGTGGTTCAGGGGGTAGGAGCTAGGGCTCCTCCACCCAGTTCTGCCTATTTAACCCCTAGGTCACACCCTTATTTCCTTTCTCGCTTTTCGTTTCGTCTGGCTTTTCGTTATGCTCCGTATTCAGACGCATGCTTCAACTTTAATACAACTTGGACAATAAATCAGACAAATCCATTGGTTTGCTAATTTGGCTAATTTTGGTTTACAGACTAAAAATCTCACTGGTTAAAAAAAAAATCTGCATTAGTTTAGTAATCTACCCAAAATCCCAAGACAAAAAAAAAAAGGAAAACAAAAATTGATACCTTTCATACAGATCTGAAAATCTCTGGCACCAGTATCATCCTTCCAGCTCAGCACCCCAGTAAAAAACGTTTCTAATCCACTCAAATCATCCGTCTCTCTCCTACATTGGATGCTGCAGCTGAACCTTCTGCTGTTGATCTACTGTTCAAGGTGGCTCGGGTTCCATGACTCTCCTCTCATCAATAGATATTGAACCCTTCAACACTGCTTCTCCACTGTGACTGACTGCTCGGATTCTTATATGCATTAATGTTGGAACCTGCTTCTCTTCCTCCCACCCTCTCCCCCACCTTTTCCAGCTGCCACTGGAGCATGGTCTCTTGCTACAGTGTCAATAACTGGCCCCTCATCTACCTCCTTCCTCCGCCGCAACATAACTGCTGTGCCACCCCCTCCCCCGACAAGCCAGACTGCATCCGATCCCTTGCCTCCTCATTATAGATCAGCCCACCATCTCAAACGGGATATGCTTCCCTCCTCGTAACTTAAACTTTGTTGTTTGGATCCAGAGTCAGACCTTCATCTCCCGTATCACCAAGCTACAGTTAATACCATCAACAAAGGACTGTCTTCTTTTCTCTCATCTTGTAATTTCTGTGCCATCTCGTTTGTATTTCCATGATTGTCATAATTTCTTCATAAAAGCCCTCAATCTCTCAGATATTAACAATAATGCTGCTATTTTTCCCGATCTATCTGCTTTCACTGATTCTTTCTCTAACATGTGCCTCCAAATCAGCATACTGTCAAGCAACTCATTCTACCACTCAACACCACAGTTTCTTCAGTCACTGATCATATGAATGTGCTTGAAAACCGTATCACTCACCTGGAAGCATCAGCCTCCCTCCCCCTGCACAGGCCACTCCAGTCATGCCCATCTTTTCCACTGTTTCTGTTGCACCTGCCCTGCCACTGAGCTGCCAATCTTCACCCAAGTACCGTTTCCAGATCTGGCTCCTGTGCTTCTGTGGTACAGTGGCATTATTGAAGGTAACCATTATCTACCCCCCCCCCCCCCCCCCCACTGTCTGTTTCTCAGTTCAGCAATCGACCACGCTCCTTCCACCCTCTCCTCGTGACCTTCACCCCCTTCAATGGGATCTCTTCTTTAACCACGACTGCATTCTGCCATTCCTTGTTCATGCAAAAGACAATCTATTCCTCCTGGACACCCTAAAACTAAATAAATACAAACCTGAGTGGCATATAATACCACTATCGCCTATTCTCCCCCGCCCCCCTTACTTCCATCCCCACTATTCGCCTTCTCCTTTGTGGGATGGCATTAAATCTCCCTCCCTCATTATTACATCTCATTATTACTTTTGACATCCACTGCTGTGGATCTAGTCATGGCATCTCGTTGCCTTTCTGCCTTCTTTGGTTTTCCCCTCCCTCCCTGGGCCTTTGTTTCTGCGACCTCACTCTGGTACCTGACGCTCACTTCCTCCTCTTCCTGCACATCTGGACGGGCTCCACCAAGGTCAATTTGCTCAGCTCTGCAAAATGTTGCATGTGCCATTTGTCCTCTCTGTCCCGCTACCTTTCCTGTGGTAATCCTTTCAACTCCTCTGATCCCCTGTCATCAAAATAAGTCATACTGCATCATAAAAAATAAAATAAAATAATTCTTTCCTCATTTCCAAAGCTGGTTTGCTCCACCTAAACCTTCCTCCTTTTCACATTTGTTTTCCTGTGTTTGCACACTCTCCTTTTCACCCATGCCAGTCTCCCCTGTTTCACAGCTTCAGAGTCCAGCCAGACAGCCTCTGCTCTCCAAGGAGGCTTTCTGAGAGCCAGGTGCAAATCCTTGACCTTCTTGCATGTTTTTCTCTCCTTTCAGTTTCCAGCATCTTCCCCCTCAAGGACAGTAAAGCTCAGTACTCATGATTGTTGTCTGTGCTATTTAGGTTTGTTATTACTGTATTACCACTGGACTGGGTTGTTTTTTTAAATAACCATTTACTTATTTTGCTTTTCACAGTGCTTGAAGGTGACCTTCAACAGCGCTCACTGGAACAGCATTTATCATTTTTCATCATTCAACATACTCTGCTATCAAATCACAATGGTAAGGAATCAGTCGAGTTGCATAGCTGTATATATCTCTTCATATTTTGGGTGATTTAAAAAAAAAAAGAAAGAAATCAGGCAATTGTACTGAATAGTAATTTTCATATTTTGTACCTTATCAATAGCTACATTGATTGCAGTTCAGTTGTACAGATAAGACAACACTTAGGATAAAGCAAAGTTGTAGGGCTGTTTTATGGTGTATTTCCATAGTATTCTGAAAGTGGATCCACGACTTGATGATCTTCACCACACCACACTGCAGCGGCCCATTTGCCTGGGAGTTCAAGCGGACACCAGCAGGACTGGTTTTTAAAGTTTTTTAAAGTAAAATGTAAAGTCGTATGAAATAGGCTTGCTCTTCAGATGCTTATTTTCTTGTTTAACTGGCAAAATCTCCTGTGATAGTTTTGATCACCCATCTAATACACTGTAGTTGCGTATGAAAATCATTCAAATATTCCCTCCTTTTTTATCTAGCAACAAGTTTTGGAATATGCGTTGGATCGAGCAGAGGTAAGAAAATACATTTTGCAAAGGAATGTTAAAATGCAACATTATATATGTATTGTACCTCCAAAATATAAAATCAGTTTTATATTATAAATGTTGTATTGTTTTGTGAATTCTGGACGTACAAAAAATGCCATAAATGTGCCAATAGTAACACAATTGTTAAAAGATTTATCAGCCAAGTACTACTCTAAATGCGGCTAAAATATAGCATCATTTAGCAATGGCTACATTTGTAACGGCTTCTGGCATGCAAAACAGAACATACTTTTTCTAGAATTTTGATGTCATCAAATAGTCATAGCACTACTGTTTTCTAGATTGTGGAAATGCACGTTCCAAGCGTGTAACACCTGGAGGGGGTAGGCCAGTGCCAGTTTGGTACGATAAACCTTGTTCCATAGGTCCACATGTGTCAAATTTAAGGGACAAACTGAAGAACCTTCATCTTACTGAGTCAGAAATATTCTTCCTTATCTCTTGTAAACCCGTTGCAAATCTCGTGTAAAGAAATGCATATCGCAGTACATCAAAACAAGTAACACATGAGCCAGTGAAACTCGGTATCAAAAACAAATTCAAGAATTTTACAACATACTTCTCTGAATAATGTCGAAACAGGTACATCTGTTTATGGTGTACATTTTTATACATATAAATTATAAATGCAATATGGAAGTTGATATACATACCTCCAAAGTGTGGCTGATAAGTCACTGAAATCTCAGCAACGAGATCAAGCAGTAAACCCTTAGCTTACGGTCCTTAAGATCACAGCATCAAATCCTGCTGTTGAAAAATATTAATACAAAATACTTCTCATATAATAATGATAGTAGTGGAGACTTTTTATACATTTGGGATCTTTTTATACATTTTACGCGATTCTGATAGTTGGAATGCTCAATAACCAAAAGACAAAGCACATATTAACTTGCGTATTAAAAAAAAAAAAAAGCAACTTCATTTAATTAGTAGTAGCGGCAGCATGTTGGTACAACTACAGCACATTAATGAATCAATTTTTGGTCTAGAAGGGAATCTTAATCGAAACCTTTAATAATTACATTTAACCATCCTTGGAGTTGAAAACACCCTTTTTAATGCCATGCATGTTTAATCATATTTAGTATTAACATAGCCCCTTCTTAGTCACCATAAAATGACACCCACTGGGACGTTGTAAACCCTGGTTGAAATAAAAAATAACGGGGTCAAGGTTTTTTTTTTAGGAATAAGAGTGGCAATCCTAGCGTGCTACCTCTGTTTTCATTGTAAATGTGGCCAGTGTTTTCTTAGCCAATATAAAATATATGCAAATGTATTTTGGGACATAATTATGGCGCTATACAGTAGACCATTTGCAGTGGGTTTTGTAAACCCTTTCTCGTAATTACTAAATTGAGTTGTTGTCATGGAGCAGAATCATATTACTGAAAAAATAATTCGATGTATTTAGATTCAGTAACATATTTAGATTCAGATGCTTCTGGGTAACAAAAAAAAAACATTTGGCACAACAAATGATAATGTTGCAATGCTTACCATTTTTTTCCTTTAAAAAAAAAAACTAATCACCCCTAAAATACTCTTTTAAAGGAAGAACATTATTATATACTTAAACATCACTACTCAACATTAAAAACAGTTGCATAGATTAAAAGAAATACCAGACAGAGCTGTTCAGTGCTTTCTAGAGGTAAATGTGTGGATATTAACAAGGTGTTTTGTTTTATTACAGTACACTGTGGAAAGTGCACGACAGCGACCTCCTAAGAGAAGGAGTTCTTCGAGTGGGAGGTGAGATGTCTCTGGGTAATTTTATTCTTTGTAATATATTGTTGCTGTTTTAAGTTGGCTCTCTAACACACATCTATCATACTACAGGAAGTCTTTATACCAGAAACTATATGAACTGTACCTAGAAGAATGTGAAAAAGAACCTGAGATAAAGGTAAGCAAAAGTTAATTTTACTAAATTGCATTTTACATTTTTAAAGAAAATAAGGACTACAAAATGTTTACCTAGATCCCATTAACTGTATTCATTTATCAGAGTTCATGTTTCAGTTTTTCAAACACTACTAAGTGAAGGTGTACTTAAGCTTTGGAAAATAAAATAAAAATCTGCTGAACACTTTACATGATGTGGAGCTTGAACAGCTCCTGCTATTCAGGTAAAGTACTAAAAAGTCTCTCGTACAGTAAGCCTCCTAGCAATGTGTATACATTTTATTGCTGAACTATACATTTTAATACAATTTTTATAATTACTGTTGTACTTTGGATTGTGCAAAACTACGTTAAATTGCTAACACTTATATTTAAAAAAGAAAAGAAAAAAAGCACAAGGTAATGGCCCTTTCTCATTGGTCAACTAATAAATCATTGTGAACTTTGGAACAGTGTGTTGTGTTTATTAAAAAAAAAAAATAGACAACAGTAAGATACAGCATTGTTGTAAGACTAGTTGTTTTTTGGCTGTAAAATAAAATGTCTCTGGTATTTATCCCACATATTGGTGAATAAAAATAAAAAAAAGCTAGTTGACACAATGAGTTCATGTACTAGCCTTTAACCTCTGGAGGCTCGGGTTCATCCCGCATTCATTTACTTATCTTTTTTTTAATGCAGAAACTGAGGAGAAATGTGAATCTACTGGAAAAGCTGGTGATGCAGGAGACGGTATCATGCCTTGTGGTCAACTTGTATCCTGGGAATGAGGGATATTCATTAATGCTCAGGGGAAAGAATGGTTCTGGTAAAATAATACTATTATCTGCATCAACGATGAAACTGAATTCAAACAGGAATTCCCTCATAAAAGCTTCACATCGTAAAAGCATAGCAAATTGTAATACAACATAGTAAAATAATAGGTAAGCTATGTAAAGCTTTCTAATCTAAGTTCAGGTTGGTAAAATCTTACGTATGTTGCACCGTCGTATTTCATAGTGGCACCAAATCTTATTCAGAAAATTAGCGTGACGTTCAAGATCAAAACTACAAAACTAAGGATGTGAAATTGTCTGAATATTTTCGGTTCCAATGTATCGCAAATTATTTTCTGATTTACTGCATGAGCAAGTGTCTTTGGGGTAAAAGATATTTCTGCTGTTTAGATTCTGAAACTATTCGGTTGCCTTACGAAGAGGGCGAGCTACTGGAGTATCTTGATGCAGAGGAGCTGCCTCCCATTCTGGTTGACCTCTTGGAAAAGTCTCAGGTGAGGGTCAATAGACTTGAATTACAACTGCTTAAGTGGCATGATGTGGAAAAGTTACCACTTACATATTATTATTAATTTCATTGTTGCCTGTCCATTTTTATATTTAAAGCAAACTTATTCACCTTTGATAATAAATTGTATGCTTATCAGGTATTTTACTGATGAGCTAAGTTTTTAAAATCCAGTATCTCTGCTGTTATTAGCATTAGCAGTCATCACTGGTTCACCTTTTCTTTTGTTGAAAACCCTTTTGTTTTTTACAGTTCAATTTGGAATATGCAGCCAATACCTTAACTAGAGATACTATAGAAATAAAGGGTTCTACTACTTCCTGTGCTGTAACTCTAGCTGCAACCAGGTCCTGTGACCTACCACACTAGAAGTTTACATGCTGAGTTCCTTTTGTATTTTTATAATGTGTATCCAGAAATAAAAAAGGTGGAAAAAATGAGCTATGAAACCAAAATATCATCTTCATAAGAAAAAGTGTGACCAGTGATAATGCTGATAAGGGGAGAAATTGATTTTAAACCTTGGTTTGCAATCTTTTAGATAACCAATCCATATTTTTTTTAACCAAACAAAATGTTAATGCTGTAAATATACAGGTACTGTATTTAACCTTATCCTTCCACACTATTTTAATGGTTAACAGGTCAATATTTTCCATTGTGGATGTGTCATTGCTGAAATTAGAGATTATCGACAGTCTGGGCATACAAAAGTGCCAACATACCAAAGCAGACACATCCTTCTGCGTCCAACAATGCAGGTAAAGTGGTGGGGTTCTGGAAAGTCACCGTTATGTTATTGAGACAATTGAAGAGCTCAGGAGGCAACAGGGGAAGCAGGCTTGATTACATTGGGCTAGGCATGTTATATACAGAAATGATAGGAAGAGTGGTCAGCATTGCAGGAGGGAAGAACCAAGGGAAAAGTTGTATCAGTTTAGTTGTGTTTTAGAAATGCATCCATATAATCAGCATCTTCATAGTTTTGCCTATACATGTAATTTTGATTTCAGCTATTGTTAAAGACTTGAATGTTTTAGCCCCATTTTTGTTCTTTTGCAGACCCTGATTTGCGATGTTCATGCAATAACAAGTGACAACCACAAATGGACCCAGGTAGATTACATTTGCACATCCATACACACACATACTGTGTATATTACCAACAATTGGGTGCAACAATTGCATCTTAATCCATGTGTACTTCTTGGATGATGGAGAGCATTTTTTTGAGAAATGTCACTTTTCCAGATGTTGTACTTTCCTATGATGTCCACTGATCCTTCAAATGGAAAAATAGAAAACTTATGCATGGCTCAAAGGACTGATTTTTCTATGACATGTGGCTGGAAAAAATAAGATTAATAAACCCCAATACAGAAATCTAATCCAGTTATCATCTGCTTTTAATTGTTTTGATACAAAAAATAAATAGCAAGTCATCAATCATGCTTTGGGTGCTGTCTCATTGTTATATGTCATACCGGTTTCATGTATTTCTGAAATTCATTTAGTTAGTGGCTTAATCTATCACCTCCATACTTCAGTATATTAGACTTTTTTAACACAGATATGCAGTAGGTTTCTACAACAGTGCAATGTTTTTTATCTTTTTGTAAATAGAAAAAAAACCCCAATAATGAAGCATTCTTGGCATTAGCTAGCTATAATAGAAATGCAATATAAATTCGTAAATACTGTACAGTGTAAAGTGTGCTTCAGGGATCTTTACTTTTGCAGGATGACAAACTCCTTTTGGAGAGCCACCTGCTCCTGGCCACAGCTGAACCACTGTGCTTGGATCCCTCCATTTCAGTCACATGTACAGCAAACCGGCTATTGTACAACAAGCAGAAGATGAACACTCGCTCAATGAAACGGTACACATTCAAACCTTACTGCCACAGAGCCATCAGACACAGGCAGATTCAAATGTGAAATACACTGATAATGCATGAATCCCTGATAAAATGTATTGACATTTGTTTTTTTGGGTGTTCTAGGTGTTTTAAGAGGTATTCTAGGCCTTCTCTGAACAGACAACAAGAAATGGCCCATCTTCCAACACCGCCACAACTGAAACTATTTGACTATTTGCAGAAGAGAAAGGAAAGAAAACCAGCACCCCCCATAGATCTCAAAATTTCCAGAGCAGGAAACGTAAGAAAATGTAGTTGAACTCTGCAACTCGTTCTTCCTCAGCACAGCAGCAGTAGTGCTTAATGTATTTTTTGTGTCTTCTCTTTGGCAGTGCGTTGACATGTGGAAACAAAGTCATTGCCAGTTGATTGCACCATCTGTAGTTGATGTAAGTCTCGCATGGTCTCCATGGTTCTTTTAATCTATTTTACTTGACTAAGCTTATCCTAGGGCAGATGTTTAAAATTCTTTATGATCACCATTACGCCATCTGTCTTTTTAATGGGACAAAACTGAGAGAGAGAGATGAATAAATCATATCCAGGTAAACAGGTTGTGGGGGCGGAGGGAGCGAGAGTGTCTAATGCTTCAGTGTATGATACTCCTTGAAGCATGGAGCAACGCACAGAGCTTGGCGCCGCCTCTTCTGTCACTTGAACTACATTTCCCATCATCATCCTGCTCACTGGTAAATCCATCTCAGTTACATATGTGAGCAGGAGGATGATGGGAAATGTAGTTCTTAGAGGTCCATGCAGGTACATGGGAAGCCATCTTGGTGCAGGGAAAGCAATTTAAAAGTTTAAAAAAGTGGTAAAAATGTAAAAAAAATAAAAATTAAACAATACACACACCTTATGTAAACAGTTGTAGCAACACATGGGAACATGCAAATTCTAGTTTGAGTATAGGTTTTGAAGTAATCTGTTTCTTCTACCTTGTGAATCAGATGACGTAAACTTTGACTCTCCTGTTAGGTGGAAAAGTATGCCACAGTGGAAAAATCGATCAAGCTTGATGACTCGCAGCCAACTGTCTGGCCAGCACATGTAAGTATCTTTGATCACACCATAAAATAGGAACTTAACTAATACAAATTATTTTTGCTCATGTAGAATCAAATCTTGGTAATGTAATTATAATTTGTTTGGCTATGTAGTATATGTTCAGTACAAGGCTTAGTAAGTACTCTGGCTTTAAATATACTATACTATTATTTTATGATGTTTGCTATCATACTGAGCAATTAATGGTTATTTATTATCAAAAAAGCAATTCAAATAACATTTGAAGGTACTTTTAGTTAGCACAATACTTTCAGTGTAATTTGAACCTTGTGGTTTTGAGTTTTGTTGCTCCAATACGGAGAGACTTTGCCTTTTTTTCTGTAATTACCAAGCATTTGTGCTTCCTCAGCACAGCAGCAGTAGTGCTTAATGCCAAGCTGTACACACTTGATGCATTTGTAAAATGAGCATACCACCTATAAGTGGAAACAAGGAGCCTAAATTGACTTTCTGTGTTGTTTTTAATAACCTTTTCAGATTTCAGGGCTTTATTGTTTACTTCTAATATAACACAATATTATATTAAGCCATAAGTATACATAAAGAAAATACATTACCTCTTCCTATATGGGACAGTCAGGTGGCATGGAGGTGATCTGCTTGTCTCTGTGGTGGAAACTGAACTGCCTTTTGTTAACATACTCAAGAGCCTTGTATATATATATTTAATTTATTTTATTTTTTGTGGTCAATCCTTTAGGATGTTGCTGACGATTACCTGTTTGAATGTGAAGAAGACAACCAAAGTCCAAAAACAACAGTGACTATTTATCGGTCAGTGGGGGACCCACTTTTCTACGGCAAGATCCAGACAACCAAGGAACCCAAAGCGGATGATGAGGGTTACAAGCATCTCATCCACCCTCCGTAAGTCCCATTCAGATTCTGTTTGGGTCATCACAGTGCATGTTCCCTTCCCTTAACCCTTTGCGGTCCATTTATTAATCGCGCGTCAGGCACGCCAGGTCTAATTAATTTTCACACGCGCAGTTAATTTTATACGCGCTGTTTAAAAGTATTTTTTTTCACAGTCAAACGGGTTTAAATGGCCCTGCATATCAACAAAGCACACACTAGGCATCTCCAGCCCCACCCCACCCTTTCGTTTGCTATAGCGTTCAGCTATGTAAGAAATAAAGAATAATAATAGTAATAGTCGTACATACCGATCGATCATCTCCGGATCACTCGTTTTATCACCAAACTCCTCAATAATGCGATCCAAGTCATTATTTTATTACTATAACATCTGAAAAAAAGCTCTGCAAATGTCCATGATAGTCTCAGTGCGCTGACGCACTCAGCCAGCTTGTTTACTATGAACGCCCCATTATCTGATACCTGATACCATGTATGACTATTCATGAAATACGCCTTTTTTTTTTTTTTTTTTTTCCGACTTGTCTCGGCTCCTGTCGCTCCCACTCGGCAATTGAATGGTTTTCTCGGCTTTTTCCGGAGAAAAAACGATTAAACACCCGTTTATTGCGTTGCTATAATGATGTCGGACCCAGTCCGACAAAGGACCTGTGAGGAAGAATTGCAATGTCGGACCCAGTCCGACAATGGACCGCAAAGGGTTAATACATTTTCTAATTTCTTCTTTTTAACACATAAATCATCAGTGTTTTTCACATCATTAAAATGATTGGTTTCAATTAGATTACAGAGTGTGCTGCCAAAAGTAGATTTTAAGTTTCACTAAACTCTTCCATCTCACAACAACAAGACTATGGAATGTACGTTCCCTCTGGACTTTTGTGCTGGGTTCAGCCAGACTAATGTGGTCTGTGGTTTTTATTTTCTTTTGTGCTGGGTTCAGCCAGACTAATGTGGTCTGTGGTTTTTACTTTCTTTTGTGCTGGGCTCTTCTGGACTAATGTGGTCTGTGGTTTTTACTTTTTATATATAAAATCAGTGTTCGCGCTAGGCCATGCCATTGCGCCAATGGCCCCCTGAAATAAAAAATGTCCCGCTGAATTTCTCTTAACGCGCCCGTGTGTCCCCCTCCCCAGACGCAATACCAATAAACAGTATTATAAATCACACACTTAAGGATTAGACACACAAATATCTTTACAGTGGAAATAACTTTTTTTTCCGTTAAATATAACATTCAACCCCCCCCTTCTCCCCATCAAAAATGGTTTGGTCCAGGACCGACCGTAACGTGACAAAACTATTTATTAAAAACAAATGTACATCCTGTAAAGCTTGCACCACAAGCACGTAAGTGTCCTGAAGCGTCGTTAGTAACTGAAGAGTTGAAACAGTTGCTCTGATTTGGTGTAGGAAAGGTATTACTAGCATCGCTGTCACAGCAGGGGGGGACTTGTTCCTGAAGACTTGCGTGAAGAAATGTATTTATTTCTCTTTTTTGCATAGCATCCGTGTTTGTTGCGTAATTCGTGAGACTGAGTTCGCTCTTGTGTCCAGAAACTGAAATAATGTGCCTGTCTTCAACTCCAGCGTCACTTTACATGGTATTTGAAAAAGCTTTGGCTGTTCTGGGTGAAGTTTGGAAACGTAAAGCTTAAAGCTTTTTCCAGGACAATTTTCGAAATCTGGCGGTGAGTACATTCGTATATCAGGTATTTTTAGAGAGAGAGTTTTTTTCGTTTCGTTGTCTCAGAAAGAAAAACTCTAAGCATACTTTAACCCTTTGCGGTCCATTGTCGGACCTGGTCCGACATTGCAATTATTCCTATCCGGTCCATTGTCAGACCCTGTCCGACATCATCAAAAAAACGCAAAAAACTAGGTTTCTAGTTGTTTTTTCTAGTTGTTTTTTCTCCGGAAAAAGCCGAGAAAACCATTCAATGGCCGAGTGGGAGCGACAGGAGCCAAGACAAGCCGAAAAAAATTAAAAAAAGAAGAAAAAAAAAGGCGTATCTCATGAATAGTCATACCTGCCCCTGGCATTACATAGGGGCGGTCATAAGAAAACAAGCTGTCTGATACAGCATCAGCGCACAGAGACTATCACGGACATTTGCAGAGCTTTTTTGAGATGTTATAGTAATAAAATAATGACTTGGATTGCATTATTGAGGAGTTTGGTGATAAAACGAGTGATCAGGAGATGATTGATCGGTATGTACAACTATTATTATTATTATTATTATTATTATTATTATTATTATTATTATTATTATTATTTATTTCTTAGCATATGTGAAAGCGATAGCGAACGAAAGGGTAGGGCGGGGCTGGAGATGCCTAGTGAGTGCTTTGTTGATATGCAGGGCCTTTTAAACCCGTTTGACTGTGAAAAAACAATACTTTTAAACAGCGTGTCTAAAATTAACTGCGCGTGTGAAAATAAATTGGACCTGACACGCACTTAATAAATGGACTGCAAAGGGTTAAGAGCAAGTTAGTAGATGTTTTTTCACTTCGTTCTAGACAAATAGTTTCTTCAGATATGTTCTTGAAATTTGTTTTTTTTATGATTTACATCATTTAAGCCGCAACAAGCTGCATGTTTAGGTGTTTGTTTGCCTGACGGAATTCAAAATTTTTTGCGATATCAGTATTTTTATTCCAGGGGTGTCGCTGAAGGTAACAGTTAATCCAGGAGTCGCCCCCCAAAAGTGCCGGAACACACTATCATTTCAACAACAATTAAAAGTTAACATATTAATGAGCGTTCAGATGTTTACAAAAACAGCAATACACATACGTATATTGCAGTCTAAAGGTTTATTTAAAAATTAGTATTTTTCTGATAGCCCCAAACCTGAGTGTTACACTGTATATAACCTCACTCTGCAAAGCACAACTGACAGTGGTACTGGTGCTATATACAAGTACATTAAGTGTAAAACTGATTCAAACAAGTGAAGCACTGTGTGTTTTACTTCTATGCACATACATATCAGTCCTTTGTTTTCACTTTTTTTTTAAATGTTAAAAAAAGGAAAAACTATAAACTGAATAAAGTACTGAAAACAAGATTCAATACTATTCTCAAAACAGCAGGCTGTATTCCATAGTGCTGTTGATCCTACAGTTTTACACTTACATTTGTGTGGCTGTTTCCCCCAAAACAAAGAAACATAGTTTATGACTTTTGAAATGAAATCAGCAATAATACAGTATCATGTCCTTCTGAACAGCTCGTCTGTACAAGTTTAAATTCCAAATGAAATTAACTAGGGTTCCACCTGTAATGTGTAACTTACGTTTCTTATCAATAAATTCACATTTGTTGTTTTAAATGTCTTATCAGCTACCAACAATTACTAGGCACAAAACCCCAGACCCACAAGCAGATAAGAACTTGAACTTGAAGCATATGTGGAAGCAAAATCATGGTCAGCACATACTAGGAGAGAAACAAAAATGATATCCCTCTTCCCACAGTATATAATGAGTAAAAGTTAAATACATTAATATTATTATTTTTTTTTTACATTTGCTTTTGTAATTTCTATATAATGTGTATGTAAATCAGTGGTCACGAACCCAAAATAAATGTTACTTTTCTTAACTTTAATATAGTGTTTCAAACGTATATTAACTAAATAAAAGGTCTTCATGAATTTATATAACAAACATGCACATACCGTATAGTGCTAAAGTGTATATACTGTCAGTTACATCCCTGCTGTATTTAGGTATTTATTGTTAATAAATACAGTATTGTGGTACACTTATGGAACCTGTCAAAGTTGTTTTTAGGCTTCTTGTTAACGACAGAAAAGTAGGACAGTGTCTCACTTTATCAGACATTACTATCAGTGGTGTAATGGTAAATAAATGTTTGGAGTTGAACAGATAGATTGGACAAATAAACATGAACAGATTGATTGTTATTGTCTTTTCCAATGAGCATGCAGAGAGGCTGACATATTGACCCCCTCACTAAAGAAAATGTCCCCCTAAAATTTTGGGAGGGGGCCACATTGACCCTCAATCTGTAAGCAAACACTGTATAATACATGGATGAAGGCTATATTTGTATCCTGAGCCATTCGACTCCTCGAGACCATCACTCTCAATTGAAATGATGTAAAGCTGGTACATTCGTATCTCAGAGAAACTGGAGAGGAACGGGAAATTAAAACAAGGTAAAGGCAATCATCCAGATATAGCTAAAGCACTAACGGATAATGACATAGAACATCTGTACAGCACTGAAACACTACGTTTTAAAAAAAAACTGTACTGCTGAACCTCGTCTTCTTTAAAAACAATTTAATCTCAGGTTTCTGTGACAGTTTATAAATTACTCAACCCATGTCACCTTGTGGTCCACCAATCATTGCATTCATGTTCATTGAGTCCTCCTTTTAAAACTAATGCCTCTTCCAGTGGTTCCTTTGACAAATGGGTTTGAGATAAAGTTTTATATCAATTCAGGAATGGTAAGCCTCCTTTTATTAGGCCTAGTTGAGCTCAATTAGACAAACCTGTAGAGAGTAAAAGCTGAGGTAGGACTAACTAAGCTCACAGTAAATCCCACAATGCCTGTTATTTCCATCCCATCATTCACTTCTAAGTTCACAAGATGTACGTTCCTATTCGCTACACCCAGATACTGTTCAGAGTCTAGGAGCAAAAACACCAAAGTCAGTAAAGGAACATGGTAAAGCAAAATTTTAATTGGACAGTCTACATAACAAACTGAAGCCTGTTCGAAATGTAAATGTCTCTGTTTTATGTCCTTGGAAACTAAAATGCATATTGCTGTTAAGTTTACCGTACCCATTTTCATATTTCTTTGCATGTTTTTTTTTTTAGGTTTCTTATAGGTTCAAAGATAGATGCGGACAGGTAAGAATATTTTTTCTCTTTTTTTCATCATAATATAGAGAGTAATAAAATATGGCAGAGTGTATTAAACCGCTGTATAACTTCATCAAGGGGATCTGATTTAGAAAGAAAAAGAATGAGAGCGTAGATCCTTGATATGGAAATGTTTTATAATATAAACTGTTTTCCATTTAAACTTTTATTCTGTGTATTTCAAAAACAGTAGAGTAGGCACTATCAGTTCCGTGTATAATGGGAATAGTAATGTCAACGTGCATTATGTAGTTGAGAGTTAAATATAAAGATGCAGAGTAAACTTAATACAGTGATAAGGCTTTAACCCCTTAAGGACCAGGATCGTGTTAACACGATCATACTGAAGAGGGCTTCTAGGACCAGGATCGTGTGAACATGATACAAAAAGCACTTTGTTTGGATGACTTACAGGGCCACCGTACTTTGCAGTACAGGCTCGAAACACACATCAGTGGATAGGGGAGGGACTGACGTTCACTTCCTGATATTTTTTTGGGGGGGGGGCGCATTTGGTGTCTAACGGGCGGAGACTGTTTACAGCAGCTAGGAAGAGACAAAAGCAGAAACAAAACATCACAGGAACTTGTTTAGAGCCAATAAAAAAGGGGTGCGACAGGGTAGTCATGTGGTGACATCATGACAGAAGCAGGAAGAATTCAGAGACACTGCAGGTGTAATGGTGCTTGCGCCGTTTTATTTTCAAATACAAAAATAAAATTAAAAAAACACACTGCTCACAGAGTAAAATAAAAGTTTTAAATAAAAAAACACAAACACAAAACGAATAGGTCAGGCTGGGCAAATTGCTGTCACTGTTCCTATTCTTTTAGTTTCACTTTCGGTTTCCCCCCTTGCTCACTCTCGTTCGCTCCTCTGAACACCCACCCAGAGTGCAGAGAGCTGCAGGCTTTTATGCAGGTGACCATCTCCCGATTAGCAACAAATTGATCACTTAATTCCGGAGATGGCCACCTTCTACACAAGGTTTTTAATTGTGGATGAGGCTTCCCATCCACACTGCAAAACAAAAGCTATGGCTTCTTGCCACCATATATTTAATAAATAAACAATAACACGGCTACGCCGTCATATTTACACAATAAATAAAAATAATTATAATAATAATAATAATAAAAATAATAATAATAATAACCCAAAACATATATACAAGCAGGGCTTGGCCCTGCCCCTTTCTAATAATGTGCAGGGCTCTCTCATAATGAGAGTAGTGTCCATTATTGCTTATAAAGACCCTGAGAGTAAACGTGCATTATGGCATTGTATTCACTCAGGTGAAACAATGTCTTGTAATCTGTAAGGTCCCTTGGGTCATAGAATAACGCATTGTTATACATGTGTCTCTAAGTAGAATACATAATAAAAATTACTTTAAAAAAAATAAAAAAATAATAAAACTAAATATTGTGTTGGAAAAAAAGTTAAAAGTTTCTGGTTTCTCAAGTACTTTTAACATGTTCCCCAGAGTGTTCTGAAAAAAAGGACACCATTTGCAAGATGCTAGTGTAAAAAATAGATTTTTTAGTGAATTTTTATAGGAAGAGAGTCAACCACAGCCAAAAAACGCCTGGATCTATCTATCTGTCTATCTGTCTATCTAAGATATCTATCTATCTATCTATCTGTCTATCTAAGATATATATATCTATCTATCTATCTAAGATATATATCAATCTATCTAAGATATCTATCTTATGTTTGTTAGTGTTGGTATCATTAGTTATCATCAGAGCCAGACTTCCATTGCTTTCAGCAGCTCTTGAAAGTAATCTGTTTATTTTAGGCGTTCCATCTCAAAGTAATTGCTCATCTTTTAATATCCTTCTTGTGACAGGCTGTATTGGGACTGGTCCCTTAGAAAGCTTGAGTTTCCACAGTCTCATTTTCTGAGTAAGATCTTGGATTTATAGACAGGATATTAACATCTCACAATACAAAGCATTTAATGACCACTTTTAAAATGTAAGCTCTTTCATGCACCCCGTGCTGCATTACTAAACGTGCTGTTGTATTGTAGGTTTATTAACCAGTACAAAGAAGTGTACCAGACAGATGTCAAATGTTCAGTAAAGATGTCCCATAATTCAGGTGGATCAGCAAGTCAGAGCCAGTTTTCTCCTGGAAAGGAAACCGAGGTGAGTTTATTATTTTGTAAACCCTGAAATGTAAGAAAACAGCAAGACCTTTCTGCAGTATTCTTTTGTAATTAACCTTCCCAAGCTACATAGTCCAGTGGAAATGTACCTATATTTGTCATGCTTTCATCAACTTGAGATCCAACAAAATGACATTTGCAATGTTGGTATCTAGGTAAAGATAATTTACTGTTGCATATAATTAAGGCTATAGCTTTAGAACTATTCATTCCAATTTGATGAACATTTGAATGGGCATTTATATGATGCTCTTTTCCACACAGTGTAGATCATTCTGACCTTGTTTATTTGTCCTTATTTATATTTGTCCTTTGTATATTTGTCCTTTTGTTTTAAATTTGTTTCACTTTGGTTCTGATAAAAGTTGATAGGTAACGCTTCTGCATCTACCAAAGCAATAATAATTGTTGTTTTGAATTGTATTTCTCACAGCAGCCTGAGGGTGTTTCTGGATCAGTTCAATCCTCAGTATTAGGAAAGGGAGTGAAGCACAGACCCCCTCCCATTAAACTGCCTGTAGGACCGGGCAGTAGCTCCTCAGGTAACTTCTAAGGTCTTTCCAGCTAGTATTCAATATCTGCATTACTTGAAAATCCTTGGTACCCACATAAATGAATACAACTTTTTGTATTTAGTGTGGAAAGAGTAAACCCTTGTGATTAGCACTGGTGGTTAATCTGTAGTGGGTATGTACAGCAGAGCTTGAAATATCCAAACTCACTAAAGCCCCTTTCACACTGGCATGCTCTACCCAGGTCTCGACCCGATGTCATGCGGGTCAGCTACGTGATTTCACGCAGCTTTTTGAAAAAGTAGGGGCTACCTGGGTGGCAGAACCAAGTAAATGCACGTAAGCAATTCCCCGAAGCAGCTTGTTACGGACACTTCCATCCAAGATTCTCTGGATTGAATCATCGGCCCAAATGTTGATTAGAGCAAATGTTTCTTCATCCCTGATGCAATCTGGCTCATGGTGTGTCTCAATCAACAAAAATATGGCTAAAGAGAATAAACAGAAATGTTGCTTACGGAAGTGAAACCGTCACGCAGGTGTAGCTGTTTGTTACTTCGCCCGCTTACAAATGGCCATCGTGCATTTTGTCTCGCTCGACCCGGGTGTCGACCCACATCCTGAGGTGGGTCTCTGCCAACCCAGGTACTTGGTTTCACACTATGGGGGATTGTGACCCGGGTAGCCAGAACCCGGGTAGGAGCGCCAGTGTAAAAGGGGCTTAAGAAGGGTGTTCCACAATGTGATGCTTCTAATACCTTCATGCCCCATTATATACAAGAATCATGTTCTCTGTACTGTAAAGAAAGATGCAAAAAGAATGTTTCTTTATAATATACTGGTAGAGATAAAGTAGTAAAGTATGTGTTATCTTGGATTACCTATAGGTATGTATTACATAAACTTACCTTTAAAAAAATATAAACACTATTGTACACTCCAGGATCCATCTTTGTGAAGAATGCAGGATTATACAAAAGTTACCTTGCAGTACCAGATAACAAATTTGGTCGGCGAAAAGTGAGTGTGGTAGAAACTTAGCAGGCAGTTACAGTAGACCATGGGAAAGAGAGTGGCATGGTTGATATGCCTCCGTCACCTCTTAGATTCTACGTTAATATGCCGTCCTCTTCGCTAAGGTCTGCTTTTTATTTATACCTGCTAAGTTTCATTGCTCCCTGGCAACATTTTCCCCAATTAATACATGGACTGGTCAAGCACTCCAGTATCTTACATACAAAAATAAGACAACTGATTTAAATAACTTTATACAAGTCAAATACTAGTATTTCAATTAAAGCTTTCATAGATGTTTAAAATAAAACCTGTAAAAAATGAATTGCTATCAATAAAAAAAGAAAGTATTTTGAATGTTATATAAATGTATTATCACCTGTGCTTGTTGGATCCTGGAAGTGACTGCTGTCTTTACTAATGTCCTCATGTCAGGATTTAGGAGATCTACAGTACTTTGTGTGAAGCAGTATGGTAGCTTATTTTATATCACTTCATTTGCTTGCCTCTGCGCAAAAGTAGCATTAGAAATGATTGCAGTTTGTCCTGTTCGAACAAGAATGCGCTTTTTATTTTGAATACTGCCTTCAATGTATAGTATCTCTTTGTGTTTTATGAAATTTGTGACATGTGATTTGAAAAGGAGCAATATATATTCATTGTAAATGTTACTCAGTGTTTGTTTATCAGATTATCGGTAAAGTAACCCGAAGCTCTAAAGACATTTTCTTTCTTTTTTTTTTGTTTCGGCTTGGAGGCCCCTTATTAATTAATAACTTCCCAGTTTTGGGCAGAATGTTCATTAAAATATTACCTCTGGATACATGTGCCATCCTCTTTCCACTACTTCAAGAGCAGGTGTATATAATGGTTGCTGCATTAATTCATGGGAATAAGAATTGATGAAGAAAGAACTAGAATTTATAATAATAATTAATTAATGGTACAGGAAAAAAATGTGAATGCATTTCAGATACTGAGAAATAAATATTTCCCAGTGGTATGAATTTGAAGTCATGTATTGAATCCCTCGAGTCAGGTAGTACTGTGAAGCTGTGACTTCTCCTGATATACTAGGAGACTTAAATCAGTTAACAAGTTATCATAGGCTAGGCCTAGGCTTTCTGAGTTATTTATTCCGAAAGAGATAAGCTGTAAAATGCATGTTCATGTTTGCAATGGCGTGCACAGACAGATGACAACATGGTGAACACGACAGAAGGAAGACCGGGAGAAGATAACTGTGAAGACATGTGCAACAAGCACAAGGACTGGTTTGAAGTTGCTGGAAACATTTTATCAATCAAGCAACGGAATGACAGATGATTATTATATATATCGGCAACTAACTGAACCTTTTGCACTATGTTTTCCTGTTGGTGCCAACAATTACACCCAGAATCGATTAAATTCAGCACTTACAGTAAAGCCTGTACTTAACAGCCACCAGAACAAAGCAGTGGTCTGTTCTTATCTGTCTTCCACACACATGAATGAGAGTAGCGCTTCCCATAAGCTATCATCTATCTTATTAAAAAAAGTTTGTCTATTTGGTGGACGGTTAAATCAGGTTTCACTGTGTACAAGACTAAGCTGTTTACTATTGCATGCATCAACATTTTATTAAATGCTGTTGTAAAATAAAAATATTCTATGCTGTGAACATGTTTCTTCTGTGTGGTGTTTTGTGGAGGTCGGGGTATTATTATTATTATTATTATTATTATTATTATTATTATTATGTAATCTGCTTTACACTACTTTTTGGCCTCTTTTTGCATGTATTACAGGTAACCTATACAGCTCACAGCAGTCAGGCGGGCACCTCAAGTCCCCGACTCCCCCTCCTTCCAAGGGCCCGAGCCTCTCTCGGAAACACTCTATGGAGCTGAACCAAGTGGGTCTGCTTTCTCCGGCTGCACTGTCCCCTGTCGGCTCATCACAAAGTGAGTGCAGACCAACACGACAGTCTACCTCCTTTCATTCTGTCTTCCTCCTTTTCAATATCTTGTCTCAATGACATTTTTAAGGGTGTTGAGTGGGGGAATTCCTGTAAATCAAGAGCTGCGCTTTACATTTGACAGGCGTTTACACATTTAGGGTAAAAAGCATTATTGTAGACATTACCCCCAACTTTTATATAAGGTTGATAATATCACTTATAGAGAATATGTTATGCCTCAATTATTAATTTCACTGGAAAATTATCATCGATAAAAGCGATTTACTGTTTCTGATTAACGAAAATGACTTTAAGGGCCTTCGTCATGAAGACCTTTTGCATTGAAAAAACTAGCCATTGATGGAGACATTTAATGTGTGAAGCAGACCCCTTTACCAAACGATAATGGGGGAACACAAAAACAAAATGTTTACCTTTTTCATGATGTTGCCTGGCAATGATAAAGGATCATACATTTTGGTAGTTCTTGTTTATATTATCAGGAATAAATAGATAATGGCTTGTTTTTAAGTATGCCATACAATTTTTTTTTGTAATAAAATCATAAACAGCAAAGTGCTGACTACATATATAAATCGAGACATCATTAATTGTGTACATGTTGTGCCAATCACCAGGTTAAGGGCGTATGTCATTTACAGGGTGGTTAAATAGAAAGTCACTGCTGCTGTCAAAACATTCCAAACCAAATAGAAAGTTCTTATCCATCTTGGATGATGGATTCCCACTTTGGCTCATTCCACATCAGCCATGCCTTTAGCATTGCCATGCCTTTCATTGCCATTTCTTTAGCATTGCCATGTACAGTATATGAAACCAGTACAGGATTCATACACTAAATCACATACTTGGGCCTAAACTGGTTTGACCAACATGGCAACATAGCTATTGCTTTTGTGTCTTTATTGGCATGTTCTGGGTCCAAGATTGTAATTGTAATCACATGCATACAGTAGTACTTGCCGGACCTCATAGTAATACTTAAACATACAGTATATCAAAAGGGTCACCTAGTTAAAGCTGCTGTTTGAGTGCATGCAAGTGCAGTTCAAATCCTGATCTTACTCCAGTGACCATTAGGCATTTCAGATTGTGAAAACCAAATGTTTGTAAGGTTTGATGAAAAAAAAAAAGTATATAAATATATTATTTAGTACCAATTGTATATGTGTGTGTTTTTATATTTATTTTATATGTACAGGATCTGGAACTCCAAAACCATCTACCCCAACTCCTACCAACACCCCCTCCTCCACCCCCCACCCTCCAGACATCCAGACTTCTACCCCTTCAGCCACTCCAACCCCCCAGGATTCTGCACTGACCCCCCAGCCCACCCTTTTGAACCCTTTCACCCAGCAGCAGATGGCCCAGGCCCTACCTGTGATGACCATCCCTCTGTCCACCATCACCACAGGAACCTCCAGCAACCAAGTTATGACCAACCCTGCAGGCCTCAACTTCATAAATGTTGTTGGCTCTGTGTGGTAAGGCTCTGCTCCAGTATCTGCACACCCAATGATGATGTTGGCATCAAGATAAGTTGTAGCCATAAGTAGATTTTTGGTTTCATGACCATTTCATCTTGATTAAAAACAAAGCGGAAGAGCAGGGAAGGTGTCAATATTGTCTCATTGGCTGGGGCTGGAGGTGGGTGTGGGGGGGTCTCGACTCTTTTAGCACTAACAGGTCTATTAAATCATCTTATATCCTGCTGGGATAAGGTGCAGCAGGATTTTATTGGATTTTATTTTACAACATTACTTAAAAAATAGGTGGTTGATGCAATCAAGTGTGATTCCCCAGACCTTTAGGAAAGTGGAAGTACTTTTGTGTGAACAATGTAGGTGTTAAACTTAGGTGTTTAACATTAGTTGCTGGTACAACCACTTTAGCTACTATCTAAATATGCTTTGCCATGTTGCATATAATTTTGTTTAGGATAATGCCCTGTTCTGGAAATACTAAAATAATACACCCTTATATTCTGGTCCTATTGCTCCCTTTTACAAAGCACCTTGTTAGTGGATATCCTTCAAATTGTAGTGCAGAAATCCCCTTGTGAGCATTCAAATTGAAGAATATTCTGTCCTGGGCTGGGATAATCCTGGCAAACGGACAGGAATCTCAGTGAAGGCATATCAATGCAAAAATCTGTATGCAGATGCATTTAACTCAGAAATGTAATTCAAGGGCTCTTGAGTAACGTTAAGCTGTTTTGTAATATTTAATAGTGCCTTTTTCTATATTTAGACGTTGTCTTACAAATAAAGTGTAGTTTTAATATATGACCACTAAACACTGAATTCTGATGCAATCTCTGACAAGAAATACTGTTAGCTAATTCTCCTGGCCATTGATTTTTAAGTTACTTTATCTTAGTTTAAATATAACTTTATATATTATTTATTTGTTTTGATCTGTTGACAGTGGACCTCAGACACTCATGAGTGGATCAAACTCCATGCTGGGCTGTAACACTGGTGGCATCAATCTGAGTGGGATCTTACCTTCTGGGGGACTTGTACACGGCACCCTGCCAGCTGCCATGCAGTCTGCAGCACAAGCAGGTTAATATTACACTTTTTACCTATGTGACACCTATAAGAAAAAGTTACTTTAGTTTATTTTGTTTGTTTTATACATGTTGATTTTATAAAATAGATTATTGTAGATGGAAACAACAACACAAAGCTGTAGTCCTGACAGTGAATCAGGACTATATTGAAGCTTTTCCTAATGTGCTTAAAGTGTGTTTAATTATTTTGCTGCAGCACTTAGTAAATGACAAATTGTTTTAAAAGTGATGTGTCTTAAACTTCATTATCAATCTGATTCTCCATAATTGAACTAGTCTTTTCCGTTTCATCATCTTTATAAATATTATCAGTTTTGAAAATTGGTTATTTACAAATGAAATTGAGAATGTTCTTGTAAAACATGTGGCACTTTTTATTTCTGATCACATATTACAAATGTTCCAGTTCTGCTTGTTTGTAATGCCTTTTTTTTACTGTTTTATTAAATGTATTCTTATAATTTGCTTTGGATTTGAAGTAGACGGCATAATTGTCAAAATAAATTGTCGTTTTCATAAACCTTTTCATAACCAGGTGGTTCTTTTGGTTTAAAAAATCCCTCAGCTCTACGACCCTTGAATCTTCTTCAGGTAAGAAACCATTATTCAGTTGTCTATATGTAACAGTATAATACTATACATTTGGTTTCAGTTTTATAGGCCCTATGTTCAAAGTGCTTGCCAATTACAAAAGTTTAACTAACTGTAACTTCAGAACTGCTTGACAAATTTGATTAGACTGTGCGTTGACATCTGTGAAGTAATTCCACTGTGACCTAATGTTGGCAAAAGTTTGATTAAACTTTCTAAGTTGATTTAAGGGAGTAATAATCAAGAAGTTATTGTTATGCTGAAGTTTTTTGTTTGTTTGTTTATTTCATTTGGGTAATGCAGATTTCTCAAGTACCATGCTATAGAATATTAAGAACATTAAAGGTGGCGCTTTCCTGTGCTGTGAAGCCTTGATTACCACTTTTTGCATTATAAATACTTTCTTTTGTATCGGGGGAAAATAGATCAAGTACATTCATGAAGTATCAGTTGAAGGTAGTTTGCATATTTAGTTTCCCTGGCATGCGTTGTTAATTTCAAAAGACCAAAATATAATATGCGCTTTTTTTTTTTTCATCTCCCAGCTGCCTACCGGCCCAATCATCTTCAATTCTCTGCAGCAGCAGCAGTTGTCCCAGTTCTCTCCTCAGCAGCAGCAGTCCACACAGTCTGCCACACCTAGCCCTCAACAGCAGGGAGAGCAGGTGGGATTTCACATTGTTGCCAAAAACATAAATTGGGAGCATGGTTTGAGGGTTAGCTTCCACAGTAATGGTAAGAAAGATGGAAGCATTTGATTTACTGAAAGGGTAAAATTAAGCTGGTACCTCTAAATACAAACAGATCCCTAGAGAGTTTAAAACTACAAGTTATCGACAAAGCTATAGAGACTAAGGTCAGTTAGTTGTTAATTGGCAATAATAATTGTCTATTGTTGTATGCAAAGATTATCAGAGCTTGACATCTGTGTACCAAGCTGAAACTGGGCATCAGCATGTACGTACCACATTGTATTAATAAAATTAAACATTGTTTTGTACTAAATAACTTTATACAACTGAAAACTGTGTAAAGTAAGTTTTACAGCCAGGGCTTGTTTCACTGCTAACACTCTAGGCTACTGTCTTTTAATCATATCATTTTAGAACTGTTCAAAAGAATAATCTTCAGAACTGTACGATGCAATTTTTAAATATTTCGATTTCATTATAAAAAAAACAAATAAAAAAAAAAACAACATAAGATAACCCCACATCAGTAAACCCCAGTCAGTTCTCGGGAAGAAAACTACACTTCACAATGCCATGGCTTCCTCGCAGGAGTGTTGGAATGAATAAGCAGTAAATCCCTTAAAATATGTATTTCTTTGTATTATTATTATTATTATTTATTTCTTAGCTGACGCCCTTATCCAGGGCAACTTACAATTGTTACAAGATATCACATTATGTTTTATTATTATTTGCTCAAGGGTACAGCAGCAGTGTCCCCACCGGGGATTGAACCCACGAACCTCCGGTCAAGAGTCCAGAGCCCTAACCACTACTCCACACTGCTGCCCTGTTATTATTCCATTATGTATTTTCGCTGTTTCTGCTTAGATCATACCAAATCTAATTAAAAAACAAAACAATAGAGAATGATCTGGAATATACATAATAGGATATTAAACAGACAACAAATAAATAGGAAAATGCAGATAATGTAGTGTTCCTTTTAATAAGGGAGGGGTAGGAAATCACCCCTGAAAGTTCACACCACCAGGAGAATTCTAGAGATTAGAAATTGTTTTGGGGGTAGTTTGAATGCTTTGGACAGAAGCTGGGCTGTACCAGTGTGAGTTTAAAGTTTCAGTAATTATGGCCAGTGGCCCTGCTGTTAATGCAATCAAGACCTTTCTTCCCGTCAGGCTTTGGATCAAGGATCTTCTAGTCAGGATCAAACTCTTAGTGGTCAACAGACTGCTGTTATAAACCTAGCAGGAGTAGGAGGTTTCATGTCCCCGCAAGCAGCAGGTATGCATCCCTACCTACACATTCTGCTTTGATTGGCATTTATCTGTAGAATTGAAAGAAGCTCTAGTGTCTTAATCTTACATTGGAACTACAAAACCTTGCATATATGCATGTATATAATCATTGTCATTTATTTTTCATTAGAAACCAACATTAGCCATGAAGTACTAAGTACTTAGAGTCTTCCCATAGGGAACAAAGGAAGCCTTAATTTAAATTGAGGGTTTGTTGGTATTGTGTGCTGTCACAGTATAAATAATTTAAGAGAAAACAGTTTCCACAAAACCCAGCATTTACAAGCGCAGTAAATGAAAATAAAACAATTTTACAAATTCAGCCTTTTGCACGTACCCATTACTTGGCTGTAAAAAAGTATTTGAAGGATGAAATTATTTCAAATGTTTCTGTCTTGGTACTTCATGGTTTCATAGTTTCTTTTACTAATTTAATAATTGTAGTTATTAACTTAGATATCTTCGTAGTTGTATTGATTTAAACTAAACTAATAGGTGAATTCTACTGACCTCCCCTCCCTCCCCTTTCTACTACACTCTTTCCTTGTGGTGTATTTTTTTTATTTTATTTCCCCTTACTCTGGCACCCACCCTCCTACCTCCCCCTTCTCCCTCCTACCCCCTCGTAGTGCTGTCTCAGCTAGGCTCTGCCATGAACAGACCTGGGCAAAGCCTGCCGCAGCAGAGACTCCAGCTCTCCTCTGCCTTGCAACAGCAACACGCCTTACAGCAGCAGCAGCAGCAACAGATACAAGTAAACCAGCAACTTCGCTATCATTTCATCAAATACATCAATTCTAGGCTCCAAACAGATGAGACAGTCGCCCCCCCAAAAAAGCTCCAATGTCTAAAAAAAAAAAAAAAAAAAAGTTTTATATATTGCCTATATTTTTTTACATAATAGGCGAGGCTGTAATCTTTTGATGATCACCATTAAGGCAAGAACTATCCCAAATTTGGAGCACTGAATTTCTTAATTACATTTAAGCCATGCCATCATGTCTTTGTTTTTTACCAGCATTCAAGGAGTGCTTGTGGCACATTTATTAACATACTGACAAGACCTTTCATATTGCGTTTTATAAGAACAAAGTAGTGCATTTAATAATTTCCACAGATAGAATCCACAATGAGACTCAAATCTCAGATGACAGCAGGTTTATTTGTAGGTTGTTAAAAAGGCCAATTCTAGTTTCCAAGTGGCGTCAAACATTGAGTAGAAGGCAGTAGTGTCTATTCGACACAACCTGGTAATATTTCAGCTGATTTTTATTTATTTAAAGCTGGAATCCAAATTAAAATTGTTTATCAAAGTAAGAAGTCCATGAATAAATCCAAAGCAAAGGGTTGAAGTTGCTGACTTACTGCAATCTCTGCATTCAAATGTAAGGGCAATGAAGCAGATTTGTTCATATCTATCTACATAGCAGAACTGCAAAAGTGTTCTAAAATGCCCTTTGCAGATTTCTGTGCCACTGGTGCTGCTTGACTGTATTCATGGTCTTGAGTGTGAATTTTGTTTTTCTTAAACCCAATTACTGCTTTTTATTTTGAGTTTCATTCTAGCATTCACTAATTCATTTGTTTGCAGTCATGCTTTGATTTATTCTGCATAGATGCCTGTTTATCTTAAGACAAGGGGACTATAACTTGTTCCTTTTTTCTTTTCCCCTATTTAGTTGCGATACTTACAGCATCAAATGCAGCAGCAAATGGCTATGGCGGCAGCAGCGGCCCAAGCAGCTCAACTTCGGCAACATTCAGGCAGCCAACCAAAAAGTAAAAGGAAACGTGGTGCGCCGACCCCACCGAAGTCATGAGTGCTCCATTACAAAGGGATGGCATTTGTGATGTGCAGCTGTTAAATCAGTTTTTATAAGAGTCTGAATTCCAGTCTCAAATATACAGTAGATTGTCGCGGGAATATGATAGGATCGTGTATCTGCATTATTTCTCTGTAATGATTAAGACCCAGTAAACACTCAAAGTGTGCATTATGTTACGTACATTTAAAGAATTTGCCAGGCTTTCTTTTCCTGGAAAGTAGGCATGCTATCCTTTTGCATTCCTGTAACAAATCTATTTTTTAACACCCAGCTGGAGGTTTAAAAAGGTAACTAAATCTTCTTTGCTTTTGCCTGTTCAAGGGAAGGTATAAGAAGCCTCATTGTATTTTACTCAACCTTTTTTTAAATGCATATCATGTTATGATTCAGATTGTGTGTATTACCCGTGCTGTAGGAAATTTCTAGCAAAGAATGCACGTGTTTTGTAATATGTTTATTGAGGTAAAAAAAAAAAAAAAAAAATCTGATTACAAATATAACTTTTACAAAATCATTGGAAAAGAATCTATCCCCTGGTGTCCTTATTTTGGTTTCACGCTGATTAAAACTTCGTTTAGCAGTTTGTTCACTTCTTTGTTTCTTGTTATTGCTCGACTGATGCAGTCTTGGAGTTTTTCACCTGATAAGGCAGTTCCTCCTGTACAGTGGTATAAACAAAGCAATAAATGATGTAAATGATGACATAATTACAGAGCTAGCTATCATTTCATACACTAAAATACAATTGTGTAGTCTTGAGACGACAACTCTATACTCTGTTCACCAGAACCAGCTAAACTGAAATCTATGTTCCAGCATCATAGCACAATTACTTAAGTGGGCTTCTAGGCTCGCGGTCATGTTTTGATGACTTACAGGGCCACTGTACCTTGCAGTACAGGCTTGAAACACATATCATTGTATATGGGTTGGACTGACAGTCGCTTCCTCATAGTTTTTGTTTTGCGATGTCACTGAGAGGGGCATTTAGTGTCTAAAGGGTGGAGAAAAAAGACATCACAGCCTGCTTCAGAGAAACTTCTAAGAAAGGTAAGAAAGACATGGAAAAGCGCTGTAAATCTGATGTATTTGACAGTTATATTAGAACATTTATGCTCTGTCTCATGTGTTTTAATAAATCAATCTATCTATCTATCTATCTTTTTACAATATTTATAAGTATCAAGAAACGAGTGGATATAAGCAGATACTATTTCATGAACAAAAGATCAGGTAGGTTTTTTGTTTTTATGTGGAATGAATAACTTTTCTTTTATTTCTAAATATTTATTTTAAGAAAATAATCGAGTGTCCATTATTGCTTATAAAGACCCTGAGAATAAATGTGTATTATGTCATTTCAATCACTCAGGTGAAACATGTAATTTGCCCAAACATCAATATTTTTCAACAAAACTTTCAGGAAGTATTGCAAGGTCCCTCAGGTCATAGAATAATATGTTTTACACATATATCCTGACGCAGAATACATAAATATTTTGGATAAAAAAAATATATATTACATATATTTTAAGCAAAGTTTGTATGGCTTCTGAAGTACTTTATAATGTTCCCCAGAGTGTTCTGAAAAAAAGGACACCATTTCAAAGATGCTACTGTGAAAAATTGATTTTTAGTCAATTTTTATAGAAAGAGAGTAACAAAAACACCTGGTCCAGGGGGAGCATCCCACTGAAAATTGCTTTGTCCTGAAAGGGTTAAAGATAAGATATAAATATGTTTGGTCCGTTTTTTGGCATGAAGCAATATGGCAACAAATGACATAAAAGAGAAGGTTGGGCCACAGCTTTCATTACTGTACGTGCTGTCTTGTTTGTTTGGAACTGCATCGTTGAGTCAGTTTATTGAAGACTGATGCAGTCATTTCAGTCTCTTTTATTTTTTTTGGAAAGATGGAAACATGGCTATGAGCAGTTGTTACAGGCACTTCTGTTCCAGATTCTGACCCCTGCCAGTGGAATCGTTTGGTTAAGATGCTGGCTCCAGAACTGCTTGCTTGCTGGTTCACACTCAACCTCTGCTTTGTTGAACAGGCCATTAAGTTATCAGGTACATCATGGAAAGGATTTCTGTCAGTGTTTGTAAGCTTCTTGGCCCTAAATTATGGTCTAGAAATACCACTCCAAACCCCTGGGCCAAAGGGTAGAGTTTCAAAACGGATACTGTAGTGTTAAAACTTGAAAAGCAGTATATGGATGGTTTAAAACAATAACAGCATGTTAACCCTAAGGTGGTAACAGTGTACCTACCTGGTTTGTGGACTGCACAAAGTTTCTCATCTTCATCTGTTACTACTGTAATCATTCCTGTTGACAGGTTTTCCTCCTCAACAGTTGGATCAACTATGATAATTGTGCTATTAAGAAAAAAAGATATGTAAAGAGATGTGCAATTCTTTAAATACTGTACCTATAAAGAAACACCAAGGTACAGCCTAGGATGCTACATGTGGTTTATTCTACTGTAACACCAGGGATCAGAGCCCCATGCCACCATATTTGGTTTGTAAAAAATGATTTTTTTTTTTTTTCCATTCTCCAAATTAATATCATGGTTATTTTAAGTTACAATAAAAATAAATAAATAAAATAGAATATGGTATAATACTAAAAGACATTGAGAAAAATTATATTAATTAAAACAGTGTTGCTTAACTCCAGTGCAATCTGCTTCAAACGGACATGCTTAAAGATACAAGTGTGACTTATGTACTTGGGCCTCCATTGTATCCATGTTGCAGGGAATAAGATGAACAAATCACTGTTATTACTTACTCATCAAATATGGCAAATGAACAAGCAACTGGATGTTTTGTGATATTTAATGGGTTCTTCTGCTTCATATTCACTTCTGCAAGGTCAGTTTCTTCATTTATGTGAACTTCTGGTAACCGGACTATAAAAAGATATTTGAAAAGATTCTGCATAAGATAATTTTATTTTAAAAATTAAATACCATTTTGGGTAGTCAGAAGTATAATTTGTGAATCAATCCTAAAATACAGTATCCACATCTAACAAGATACCTTGTTTACTACATAAAATGTTAAAGGTAATCCACTTTACAGTATTCACTGCATTGTATGACAGAATGCACACCTGAAAGATTAGCTGTACAGTTTTTATTTATTTCTTAGCAGACGCCCTTAGCCAGGGCGACTTACAATTGTTACACGATATCACATTATTTTTACATACGATTACATTATTTTTTACACATTATTTGTACATACAATTACCCATTTATACAGTTGGGTTTTTACTGGAGCAATCTAGATAAAGTACCTTGCTCAAGGGTACGGCAGCAGTGTCCCCACCTGGGATTGAACCCATGACCCTCCGGTCAAGAGTCCAGAGCCCTAACCACCACTCCACACTGCTGCCACATTTAACACTCAAACAATACAAACCTTACCATTTTTCAAAGCTCCCAGTAAAGCTATTGTGCAGGCATCCAGAATATTTCCATCATAATCGAGGCACATTATATCGCAATACAGGACCCAAGACAGCTAAAATACAGAACATATTTAAGATCACAAGTAAGGCTAAAAAATATTACAATCAAACCCCCCACCACCATTATCCAAAACTACACTGGCCAGATATAACACAGGCTGACACTAAGTCAACATTCCACTGATAAAGGCAGAACAGCAATCTATGTGCACTGTAGGTGACAACTAAAAAAACTACAGGTCTTGTAGTTGTACAAATAAACCTGCTGTCAACTGATCTGAGATGCATGAACCCCACATACCATATTATAAACCCTGCTTTTCCAAGCATTAGGCATTATTAATTCAATACAAACGGGAGGTATCAGCCACAAAGCAGAACCTTGTGGTACTGTTATAAATCTTAGTACAGACAGGCTTAACTGTTACACAGGTTTTAAACCAGTGCGTGACCATTATTAAAACAGGCTGTAGTAGTAGCTACAGGCCTTATAGGGAATTCAGGCAACTAGATGTATATATTCCAACAGGTTATAATAATAATAATAATAATAATAATAATAATGTATATATAATAATCAAAACTAAAAATCAGGAAATCACTTACCTTGCCTTTTACAATGCAAAGATCTTCTTTTTGTATCACATCTGAACTACAAAGAAAGTACACAGTATTATCAATTCTAATCTTTGAGTATTTATTTTACCTGGAGAGAGCCTCATTACTTGTTAACAAGTGGTCCTAATCAACAGTCACATTACAACCACACCAAATGGCTGAGGATGCAACAGTTATGATTTTCCCAGACTGGACCCGAACCAAAGTCAACATTTGCATAAAAGTCCAAACCAACCAATACCGACAAAAGAGAAAACCAAACCGAGACCTCAATTTTTTGTACAAAGAAAAAGCGTTGGTACTCTCAGCACTAAGCCTGCAACAGTTTTGAGTGCTCGATGTGCACTTTTCTGCAAGTAGATTGATTGTGACAGCCCCGAGTAGGGATAACTACAGCTTCAAACTGTATTTAGTCTGGGTATTCAGGTGTCAAGGGCTGTTTTCATTTTAGGTTTGTTGATGAAAGGTGCTGGTGCTAGGAGGCATACTCAAACACTCAACTTGCATACCCTAACTTAAACCTTTGTTAAAAAAAAAAAAAAAAAAAATCATCCTAAGTGAAAAGCTGATGCTGGAAGTTTGAGTCTGTCACGTCTGTTAATTACTCTGAGTAGACCTAATAAAAAAATAAATAATGATGCTAAATTGACAAACACCCAAATGCAAAAACACTTAAAGAAAATAAAATATTAAGTCCCGAACCATTGTGAAACTGGAATAAGCAGTAAAGTCAGCCATGCTGCAAATGCAAAAAGGATTATGCTAACATATATCTGGTAGGTGCTTTAAATTAAATGCTTTTGTGGGCAGGTCCATTTAGTTTTATTAAGGTAGCTGCATTTACTGTGCATGTATTGAAATTGGTTTTGTTTGTCTGATTACTTTGTTGTCACATTTGATCGGCACATCAAGTGTAAAGGCCCTTATCCATAGTCAGGGATCCTAGTTTTCCACAGTCAAAAAAACGAAATTCTCAGTTAAAAATTAAAATCTGCGTTATTCCGTAAAATAAAAGGCTAAAATTGATTGTGTGTGTGTGTCCCTCACATTATAAGATACACAAACAGTGCCTTCAATCAATAATATAAACAAACTTACCATTTTACTTTAAACGTTACAAACACTTCTGTGTAGTAATAAAAAACCAAAAAATCGTATTCACATTAGTTTATGTCCGAGCTAGTCTTTGTCATCTGGATGGCTATTGCCAGACTCATTGACCCGATCTTTTGGGGTGATTTTTATTGTTTTGGGCATCTTTAAACAGCTTGTTCAGTAACAACAACACCCGTCTGGATACTGAAGTAAACGGCGAGCCACTTCTCAACTTGAATGTGACAGTGCGCCTCGTTCAACCTTGACCTCTGTACACCAGACACAGTTTTATTCAACAAGAATGTTTACGTAAATGTAAAGCAAAATTGCCTGTGTTGATGATTATACATGATAAATGTATTGATTTGGTTATCAAACAAACAAACAAAAAGCCTTGCATGTTTTTTGCCCCGCCCCAGGTGTAAAACAAAAAATTCCCAGACAGCATATAGAACGTATGTTTTTCCGCAGCAAATGGATTCCTAGGATCCCTGGTCATAAGTACATGTATCACATCAGCTGCAGTTCTATTCAGACGTGATTTGCCACTACACTGTGGCAACAATGGGGGTGTCTGAAGTACTAAAGTTTAATGTCTATTAATACATTGCTATGCAATAACACTGTATTGATCTTATTTGTTACAGTTTCAAAAAATAAGTGTCTAATAACTGTATGCTCTGTTCCCTTACCTGCACAAATGCAGATTTTTTATTGGTTTTAAACTTTCATTTCAGTTTTACCAAAAACAGCTGAAGGAGTTGAAAAAAAACTGAACCGATTTATGGGCAGCAGTGTGGAGTAGTGGTTAGGGCTCTGGACTCTTGACCGGAAGGTCGTGGGTTCAATCCCCGGTGGGGGCACTGCTGCTGTACCCTTGAGCAAGGTACTTTACCTAGATTGCTCCAGTAAAAAACCCAACTGTATGAATGGGTAATTGTATGTAAAATAATGTGATATCTGTATAATGTAATATCTTGTAACAATTGTAAGTCGCCCTGTATAAGGGCGTCTGCTAAGAAATAAATAATAATAATAACCGAATTGCATCCCTACAAATGACTCTTCAACCTTTGTAGCTGAGCTTAAACCTTGTCAAGGCTAAACCCATAGTCCATCAGTGGTGACTCGGAACCATTATGGTAGTAAGGGACCCTTACTTTTCAATGACATCAGCAATGAACTGACTGGCGGCTTGGGCCTGTTCTCCCGGAGGACCAGGGCGAAACCTCGACGAGCACAGGGGTGGCAGATCCACGTTAGGAACTGTAGCACGAAAACAACAAGCATCTTAGCAACACACATTCCCCTTTCTCAGCTGTAAATACAAAACTAGAGCCGTCAGTATCATGAAAAAGATCAACATGACATATCCACCGTATTCCATGTAATAATGATATACGGACAGGCAGAAGATTCAGATTCTCTTTAACTTGTGCTGCAGAACCAATTGTATACTGTAGAGTGTAACTCACTGGCATCGCCACTACATTCCTGTCTCGGGATAATTGCCAATATTTCTAACATGGTAGAATGAATGTCAAATTCATCTCATATAAAGGATACAAATATATATTTGAGTTGTTTTAAGCTATACGCCACCTCAACACTGCACAATAACCTGAAATCCTGTTCTACAAAACCTACGGGGAGCTACTCTGTACTTTGTGAACCAACACAGCTCATTTTCACCTTATTATTAAAAGGATGTACAGTGCACTTCCAATTCTTTACACTATATAATATATTTATAGTTTAAAACTCACCTATATAGCCCTTATTAGCTGCATCTACTGGTGGAGCTGCAAGTTCCTGCAACAGAAAACAAACTTTTCAGAGGAAATTTTTGAATAATTGCTGGAACTGCAAGATACAGTCTCTATAATGAATGCATTTTTTTGCAGCGCAGACTTTGAAAGTTCTTGGGGTTTATTACATCATAAAGCAGCTACCTGCACATCTGGCACAGATGATCTTGCAGTTTTAGTACTGTATTACTGAAGCAATAGAACCTGAAGAAGTGGGCTTTACCGTCGCCTTGTGCCTCGAAACACACCCAGGTGTGTGTAAGATATGTCTTACTGCAACCCCTGTCATGGGTTATTGCTTACTTATTCCACATCTTTGAGAATAACATGCAGGTAATCAAAAAAAGCACTTACTCCTTTAATGCCACAAATGATGGTGGTGTTCCCCAGCTTCACCAACGCTGAACCATCAGCAGTTGTAATAGAACCTGAAGATATGAATACAATCAAACCTGTGTTTAAGGCCATCTGCTTATTGTGACTCCTCTGATGTACACTTATCATTTTTTCCTTAGGTTTCATAAATAAATCTGAACGTTTACCAATGTTCAATGTGGTGGTTCGGAATTCTCCCAGCTCCCTTCCATCTGGCCTGCAGTTTTCTTTCTATCAAGTAGAAGAATCTCATGTTAAATTTAATAAAGGGGATTACATCCGAGCAACAGTGATCAAAGGTCCACATCACAAACCAGCTCCCTGTTAAGGGGTGTGTCATGATACACTAAGGTCACCACCATACCATATGTATCAAAATGCTTGTGATAGTCTTGATGGAATGCTGTTTGTGATGTGTAAAATGATCAATAAAGATGGACTACATAGTTTAAAGAGAGGAGAATATCTACTCTACCTACTTTAAGAACCATTAGATGGACTATAAATAGCTATAAGCTTTTGGTCATGTATCACAATACAAACCTCTATTACTACCATCACCAAGAGGGACTTCGGAACACACACCGCTGAACAAATGTGATTTGTATTTCCATGCAAGCTCAGCACATAGCTTTAACATTTATACAAGCGAGAAATGAACCGCCTTGCGGTAAAAGTGTCTTCTAATGAACATAGATTGGGCAGGAGAACTGCAAAGAGCTGCGCATTTCTCTGACCCAGTTTGCATAAGGAAAACACGGCTCAACTGTAATTTTTGGTTTTGTTTTCATTTTTTGGCCTGTCACGAGATCTTTCTCCTGTTACAAAAACGGCAAAAGAATAATGTAATCTGTCATTCTGATTTGTATTATGTATTGATTTTATTTTTTATTGATTTTATTTGTTTTAATCCAGATCATCTATTTTGAAAACGGAGGTGTGACTGGGAGTACAAATATGCATTATGAACTTGTTAACTGTATATGAGACAATGACATACCAAAAAACGCCTGTGATAGTCCAGAGGTTCTACCGTCCTGAGGAAAGAAGAAAAAATCATATGTATCTTTGTTTTTATATATTATTATTATTATTCAAACGTGTTCTGGCATTGACAATTCCTGCATTGTTTTGTTCCATTACTTACATTACTGCACTGTGCAAACACATCTGGTCAGGACTTGATATGTGAATAGTACAGTGGGAATTTATAATACGATAAACACTTGCTATAGTGTATTTACGTTTACAGTCCATACAATTGTGGAATATAAATATGTTGAAATGTAATGTGATTATAATAAATAGCGACTTTAAATAGAAAACTATTTTTTTTGTTTGTTTGTTTTTTTAATCCGTTATTTATGTGTCAATTGTTTCACAGAGATCATGTCACAATTGCTTAATAATGGGCATGGTGCAGCAGAGTACACTTTAAGAACTGGGATTACTGGAATATCCATATAAAAAATCAGGCAGAGCAGTGTTTAGTAAATAGCATTACTATTTTTTTGTTTATGATCAATAGCAAGTGGAAAGGTCTCAATGTTACAATTGTAGAACTAAGTATTACAGCGAACCGTTTAAAAAAACAGACATTTCAAACCAATACTACAAACACGCAATTTACTACAGTTCTGCCTTTTCTCTCTGTTTCACTTACTTGAAACCAGCCGCCATGCCGCTTTGTAAAAACCACGTGAAACTGAGAATTGTCAATCTAACGGTTTACAGAATTAGATTCGGCTTTTTTATATATATATCCAACTTGAAAGAAAGACAAAACGAATGCTGTTGTAGGGTGTGCTTTATATATACACAGACATGTGTTCTATTTAGAAAAATTGATTGTTTGTAGTTTTCTAAAATAGAAAAAATGGAATCTACAATCTGAAAAAAGCTTGCACGAAGGATGACGAAAACTATAAGAATTGCCCTTAATCTTTCTATAGCGCCACCTGGCGCCACATTGCTTGTGGATGTCTTTACAGTGCAGTGACAGGTACCAGTGCTGTCTATTGAAATAATTTACATTACATACAGTAACACCAACCAAATACGTACACAGTTTTGTGTTGTTTTATTTACTTTTCCTAGCACTGTTTTAGCAACAGTAATTTACATTTGACTCACTAAAGCTTTTGTAACAAGACCACCCAAAATGTTAATGTATAAAATAAATGCACACAAGAAAAAAAAAAAAAGCCATCATTGAGGAATAAGATAAAATGACTTGCTGGTTAGTTTAATTTCTGGCTTGTTTATGGATATGATGGACCCGCTAAAAAGCATTAAATTGATATGGGATTAATATTACATCCATTTTCAGTCTATTTTGTACAATTAAAACTAGAATCTCCCAGCAGAGGTCGCTGCCGGATAACTACAAGCGTTCTATTGCAGATGTCTTTGGTGCTGTTCAATTGTGCAGAGTGAAAACACTTCCGCATAGGTGTATTTATTGAAGTGCAGCTTGTACAAAATCATTTGAGAACGTGAATTTAAGTTCCTGTTCCAAACTCCCAGGTGCAATAGCGCTGGAGCTCACTGTAGTTGTACATAGTTTAGATACACATTGACTGCATATGTAGTGGAGTTTTTAGAAACAGGTACTCGCACACGTAATGGATAATGGATTGTGGACTGTGTGAGATCATTCAAACTTTGGCTGCCTTAGCGATTGTGGTTATAGTTTTGGTGAGTATTTATAAATTCACAATTAATAAATGGTGGTAAATCACTTTTTCCAGTGTTTCCAGCTTACGATACATTTTGTAATGCTGGGGTAAACTCAACCAAAATAATGAGCAGCAGAACCCAGACATGTTTATGCTGTTCTATTAAAATGATGTAAATAATAAACCGAGGCATTGTCGTTTTGATATTGTCAATGAAAAGCCATTGATCATCCAATACTCTAACCTAACGCGTTCATGTGTAGATTCATTTTACACAGTGTGACCTGACGTTTGCAATGTGATGACAGCGCCATTACGAGTGTACCCGGTGCTTCCACACCACACCTGCCCGCAATTTAAATAAATGTGCTGCAAGTCGTGTGTGGCCAAATGTGCAGTAATTGTAAAGTCTTGCCTTGTTCATTTTTGGGCTGATAACATGTAACTGAATCTAAGTACATAAGCTTATTCCAAACCAGTTGTAGCTGGCTTTGTTTGGTGCTTGTAGAATTCAAGGTTAATCTATAGTACCAGTTAACACTTTACAGCCTGTTAATAAAAGTACCATATATATATATTGGTTAATATGGGAAAAACCTAGACTGGAGCTAACTAATATAATGTTTCACCTCTCTCTTCCATCCCAGGTTATAATAATTGCACATGCAAGTGCATCTAAAATGGTTCATTTACAATGTCATGAGAAAGAGAGAGGTTTCCTAAACGCAGAAGGCAAAAGAGAACCCTTTTCCAGCATCCACGACCCGCCAACCAAGGAGCTCTCTGTGGTAGTCCCGTCATATAATGAAGAGCTAAGATGTGAGTGTGTTTTTATGCTGAGCTTATACTTCTATAGCATATGAATAAACTAATATAATGTGAATGTTTTGATACATTAGCAAAGCTATACCGAAACCTCCACACAAGAAAGAACATGCAAGTTCTGCTTCTTACATTTTATTTAGTTTTTTCTTTTTAAAACTGGTACCTGGGGAAACCTAGCTGCTTGACTATTAGCTGTTCATTGTCTGACCTAAACAATGTTGTGATATGGATCCGTGAACCATGCAAGAACTGGGTCAGTATTGCATTCAACTACATGTCATTGTAGGTCTAGTGTTCACAAACAAGAAATCACTTCTCCAGTTTAGACTTGCAATTTTAACAAAAGCAATCTCTTGAAAATAACACCCTGACTTTCTTCTCAGAATTCCTCAGTGGAAAGTCGTCTTGTTCTGCACCCACATCCTTTGATAACTTGTGGTCCATTGCAATCCAATCTTGAACTCATTTAGACTAGGATTTTACAGGATTAAAAAATAAGAGGTTTCAAATGACACTTTCATTGTTTGTTGTACTTGGTATACCTGTTAATGATGTTTACAGCCCTTCTGAGTAGTTTCTTAATGCAATTGTGCACATACTGTGTTTGTCTGGCTGTGTTAAAGGTGCTTTGACCCAAGTTCTGAAGTTGCTCTTTTGTTTTACTTGCCAGCTGTAGGCATCACCCAAAAAGTGTCTTCATATTAGTAAGTGCAATCGCACCGTACAGTGAACACATCCTTTCAAAAGAAAACATAATAGCCGGTGTTCACTAGATGCTTGCTGGTGCGTTCTAACAGAAAGACACTCAGGCTGATCTAGCAAATGTCAGTGGCTGGCAACCTCAACTCAAGAGCACCTTTGTTTAACAGTATTTTTGTGTCATTGCAGTAAGAACCACATATAAAAATCACAGAATAAATATAGCTTGAGTATGAAAAGGTAAGCTGACAGTAAAAAAAAAAAAAACAATGTAGATATAGATGCAGTTTGTATTCTAGCATGATGTAGATTCATTTAATTATATTGGATTACAGATGTGAAATGTTGTGTAAAAGGTGACCTCAGCGTATGCTATGTATTGTTGAGTCTTTCACGTTACATTGTTGTTTTTTAGTACCTGTCATGATGGACGAGGCTCTTGAATATTTGGAAAACAGACAGGTATTAAGTGTTTACATTTTATATTCTAAATTATTGTATTATATGAACAATTATGGGAATTATTGGATACTGTGAAATGACCCAATTTCCCTGCTCACAGAACAAGCTTCTTTTATTAAAACTTAAATGTTACGCTAAGTACTGTCTCGGATTAATTATCATGGCCTGTTGAAATGTTTCTCCAACCTTTTGCTTTTACCTGTGTTTATAAATGCAATTCAATTATCACATAATAAGAGGATGATTGGAAGTGTAGATGTGGAATCAAGCCCTATAGAGAAACTTTACACAGCTACTGTTTGCTCACAGTGAACCAGTAGGTGGCACCAAAAGCAAATGTTGAATATCATGTTGCTGAGAGAAACATTAGAGGTGTGCACAGAAGTTAATACAATTCTTTTTTTTTTTCTTTAAGAAGCAGCAATCTTATTTTACCTATGAGGTAATTGTTGTTGACGATGGCAGCAAAGACAAAACCACAGAGGTGAGGAAACACAATTATATAATCTCAAAATAGCTTTGAAAGGATATTAACCCCTATATTAGACATTCCCTCTCACCTTGGAAGGCTTGGTTTTGAATACCAAGTGAAATGAGTATGGTCAGCTTAGCCTTTGTTGACAGTAGTCTGCACATCAGATCCACCACTCAACTAGCCACATTTGCTAGCAACTTAAAAAAAGAGTGCCTGGAGACGGCACTGCAATACTCATAAGTGTGGTGGTTCCCTGACCATCATGCAGGGCAATGTGGAAAAGTTTTATTTGTTCTATCTCTGATCTGTAGATTTGGAAAGAACTTCAGTGTCCAGTGCCACCAAAACACTATGCGTACCTGCTTCATCACACTTGGGAACCCAACATATGTCCACTCAGCCATGAGAAATGTATCGCTCTGTATGCTTTTCTTTATAACACCGTGGCTCCCGAGGATCAGTTTATTGTTCGCAGAGCAGTTATGATAAATGAGTGGCAACTGCTGTGTCAATATTACTTATCCGTGCCCAGCTTTCGAAAGGTCAGCCTGGTAACTTTTCTATGGGAGTCTCGCTGGCAATTATAGTTTAGACAATGTACTCCAGCTTATGTCTTAGCAGACCTATTCATAAAATAAACCACTGCTTTTACTACTGAACAATGACAAGTTTATTTGAAAACATAGGACGCTTAAGATATTAACAGTAAGCAATGAATATATTATGAATAAAACCTTCATATTCAGTATTGCTTCAATATGGAAACCTGCCTGTCCTCTCTTTCAGGTTGCATTGAAATATACAAAGAAGTATGGTGCTGATAAAGTGAGAGTGTTGACACAAGTGAATAATCGGGGCAAAGGTGGTGCTGTAAAGATGGTAAGTGTTTGTTTTTTGAAGGAATACGGCAGTGGTGGTCACTTCATTCTTAGCAAACAGTCATTTTTTCAGTTACATTTAAGCATTCCCGTAAAGGGAGTTGTATGTGCTTGCAAATCTACTTCTGTTAATATCTCAAACTAAAGCTGGCATTTTAAATTGTGCTGTGGAAACTCCTTGGGTAAAAACTACCAGCACCCTTCACTTTGACGTGTGATAAATATGGCTGCCAAATATGTAATGCTTCAAAATATTTGCTTCATTATCGCCAGACATATGTACCCTGTGGTTTTCAAGGCCTCTTTCGTGCCACTGCCCCCTCCACAGCCTCATATCTCAGAAAACCATCTTGGTAATTTATTATATATTTTCATGGTTATGCAAACCATGTACACTTAAAGTGTTGGTGACATTGACCTCTGACCTTATATGGCTGCCATATTGTGGTCATGTGACTTTTCATGTTACAGCTGCATAGAAACTTGAAGTTACTGTCTTAATGTTTGGTACACAGCTATTCCAAGCTAGGAACTTGAGAAATGTAATTAAGCCTGTGTGTGTTCATGTACAGTATGTTGAGGATTGTATATGGCTATATATCCAACTGAGAAAACTCTTTACCACAGGGTACCCAAAGGTGTCGAGGGAAGCTCATCCTCATGGCGGATGCCGATGGTGCCACAAAGTTTGCAGACATTGAGAAGATGGAGTCTGGCCTTAAAGATCTTCAGCCAAAGCCGGTAAGCTACATTTTACTTTTAATTCAGTGCTCTGCCAATACAATTTTATTATTTAATTTTTTTATCATCCTCTGTGCGCTAGTATCAGGTATATTTTGTAAGTGCACATATGTCACACTTGCTTTTTTATATATATTTTAAAACCTTTCATGCAGTTTGAGGGTCTGAGTATATGTACATGTGCATGAATTGGGATACACCTTGGAAAATGTTTTCAGAAACATGCATGGACAGTTTGTTACAAGATGTGAAACGGGAGAGGGAAAATGCACCTTTCCTTTTCTTATTTACAGAATATAAGTGACTGCACTCATGACCAGTGATCTAAACATGTCAACTGGCTTAGATGAATGTGGCTTTATAAAACTATGACTTCATTAGTAATCTGTATGAAACGTTTTTAGGATTTGTTTGTTAATGCTAATGGAGGACACATTTATTTGTTTACAGTATGTAATTTAAATTGATTCCTATTATTGATTTTTTTTTTTGTTTACCAGTTATTTAATTGCCTACTCCCCAAAGACAGTGATACTCGTTTTGTACGTGAGGAATATATATATAATACTATAGCACTGGAGGTAATTGGTTTTTACCCTGTCTGGAAACTCAGTCAAATTGACTTATTTATTTATTTATTTTTACAGGAGAACATGGCTATTGCTTGTGGGTCTCGAGCTCATTTAGAGAAAGAGTCTGTAGCTACGGTAAGTGTTCATTCATAGGTGGTCCTGTCCATGTGTGTGGTGCCCTAAATAAATAAAATAAATCGTATAGAGGTGTCCTGAAACCCTATGTTTTAGTCTTGACACTTTCACTGCATATTATCTCCGATCACAGCTCACTTGCTCGCTCAGTCAAATCCACAGTTTCTAATTCAAGTTCAGTGCTGGACTGTCTCTAGTCCCCAGGCTCATGCACCCCCTTATATAACCTCCCGTCGTTTCCTGCCACTGTCCGTCTCATGAAAACAGCAACACACATTCTCCCCACTCATTCACTCACTCCCCCTTCCCATGCCAAGCAACAGCATGACCCGCTCACCTTACAATACATGTAACATAAGACAGACGAGACAAACTGAACAGACAACAAGTACCTCAACAAACCAATTGTCCGGGTCGTTCCAATAGATTTAATTTGAAAGTAAAACTATATGAAAGCATGACGACCTTTATGTTCAAAAATCTTAACTAATATACAACTGAACAAGAACTGTTTATTGATTTTCCTTTCATACAGTATTAAATGGCAGTATTTATGATAGTGAAAAGGAAATAAATATCAAGATAAAGAAATAAATGTCTATGTATTCATTTTTCAGTATTTATTAATGCATTTATTTATGTTTTACTTTTACCAAATACATATGCTATCCTTAAGCATAGCTAATTCTCAGAAAAATTGATGTTCCGTTTTGTCCAGTGGGAACCACAAATAGCGTTACTCTCATCAACCAGTATCGAGAGGAGGAATCGTACTTCCTTGTGCCAATAGAGACCACAATGAGTGTTACACTGACAGGAAACCAACATTTTTCAGACATCAAGATCAGAATCTCAGAATGATGATGAAGATGAATGATGACTCATAAACTCTCCAAAATATAAGTCCCGAGAATTCTTAGCTGGCTGACTTCGTCTTCCAAAATAGTGCTTGTTTTCTCAACTAATCGTGTAATAGCACTGACCGTATAACACAACACGCTTGCAAACTGAAGGTTTTTTATATTTATATTATATAAATAAAAAAAAAGCATGCAAATGTTCCATTTTAAAACAGAAATAAATCATTTAATATAAATGATATAGATGTCACAATAAGTGCATTCCCTAGTATATTTCCATGATGACAAAACAAGTTAATTGCCATTAAACTCGGATTTCCTCCTGTAATATACATATGTGTGGATAAAACTCCCTGGGGTCTTCAAAAAAATATAAGTTGGGAGAAAAAGGAAGAGGATATGTTTACCTTACCTTGGCAACTTATTTCTCTTGCTGTATGACAGGCATTGACGTTTTTGTTCAACATTTCACCCAAGAGTGTCGGGAACTACAAATTAAAAGTGAAGTGGTGCTTTTGGCTCATTTATTTTTGCTGCGCCAATACCCTGAACACACGTAAACTATCCTTGCTGTACAGAGAGTCTGGCAGTTCTCGCGCTTCGCTGATAACTTTGTGCGAGGAACTACCATTCCTCTCAATGACGGTTTGGAGAGGAATGCCTAGTTTTGTACTGGGATTACAGCATGGTCAGAGTCCTACCAAAATACTAAGAATACAGCAGTGCCCAATTGCCTGCTTGGCTATGGTAAATGCAAAGCATAACCATGTGTAAAGCATGGGTGAAAACTGCAAAATATCTTTGGTAAACCTTTGTAAGGGAGTATGTTTGGTTTTTTTTTCACTTGTTTTCTGAAATGTTCAGGATTTTTTGTGTTTTTCAGCGTTCTGGGTTCCGAACGATTCTGATGTATGGGTTCCACTTTCTGGTGTGGTTCTTCTGTGTGAGGGGAATCAAAGACACACAGTGTGGCTTCAAACTTTTTACCAGAGAGGCAGCCTTAAGGACCTTTTCTAGTTTGCATGTTGAGCGTTGGTATGTATTAAATCGTTTGATTTGCTACAGATGAGTTGAAACAGAAATGCAGATGTCTATACAGTATTGTAAACAAACCTGTATATCTAGGCTGTATAGTCCTGGTCCCTGAATACTTTTGTTTTCACTATGTCAAAGGGCTAATTGGGTTCTTGGGTGATAATTATGCGAGTACTGACAAGGTCAGCTGCAGTCCCCAGAGGGACTTGAATGAAGTTCTCTAATGAGTGCTGAATCTGCATCAGGACGGTGGAGTGTGGATCAGCTTCTCCCGGATGGTCAATACATTAAATGTTAGACCCCATTCATCATGGATTTTATTTGAGCCCTTACCGGCAGCTCCGCTGCTGACATTTAAACCTCCCTGGATTTAAGGACTGATGTCGCAAGCACGTTTCCTGCATAGTGAGCCAACCTCGCGAGTCTCACAATGCATTTGTGGACAGTAATGCAAACAGCAATGAACAGAATGTAGATCCTGCTGGTTGGAACATCTATATTATGGCATATCAAGAACACTATTGAAAACAACATTTAAACAATACAAAAACAAACTATGTTGGTATTGGGACATCCTGCATACTGCAGTATGTCTGCATTTCGGTATGTTTGTTTTGGGTGAATGCTTAAAAAATCTGATTGTCAATATGCTATATATATATATATTTTTTTTTTTAATAAAAGATTATTTTTATAGGGCATTTGATGTGGAACTTCTGTACATAGCTCAGTGCTTGAACATACCTATAGCAGAAGTCGCTGTTAATTGGACAGAAATTGAAGGTGGGTAACAGTTTAGAATCAACAAAGGAAAATGGAAGATGTACTTTTTAAATATTTCTTCCTAAAGTTATTTATTCATTTTATGGCCACGGTTTTGGCAAAGGTCATCCAATTGAAGGATAGTAGAAGCAACTACAGTCAAACTTTTTTTTTAATATTACTTCAGATGTGACTTATTTTCAAAAGTGATGTTAAGTAGAAGGGAAATCGGTTGTACGACTGATAACTGTCAGTGATACCAGTGTGGTAATAACCAAAGTCCCCTTGTTCCTTTCCACTGCACATCACCCCAGCAAAAACCACATTGATTTGTGAGCGATCTTGGGAACAAGTCATTCCACAATGTATTGATAAATGATAAATTAGGTCCCTGTTCGTCCCTGCATGTAGTGGATGTAGGTCATGGTTATCTACCTTTTCATTATACTGATTGCTGTATTTGTTATTTATATACAGTTGTGGACTGTACATAATCTTTCTGTTTGTTTTATTCTTAGGTTCTAAGTTGGTTCCTTTTTGGAGCTGGCTGCAGATGGGCAGGGACCTGCTTTTTATCAGACTAAGATATCTCACTGGTGCCTGGAGACTGGAGTCCCCAAGAAAAGTTGACTAAAAGCACTACATGCATCTTAACAATTATATAGTGTATGTAAACCATTTGTTGGTTTATATACATCCAATTATGCTGTTCTCAATAAGAAAACACACACTGTTACCCTTTTTATACTGTGTCAAAGAACTATATCAATATTAAAAATAATACTGTATCAAGGGAACATAATTTGTAATTAAGGTTTTGTTTATGTGTATCTAAATTGCCATTTTAGATTAGTTTTTTTTTTTTTTAAATGGTTTAAGTGGTATCATTTTTTTTTCTTCTTTATGTCGACTGAAATAAAGCTGGACAACTTGAACCAAATAAAATATCTGAAGGAGTCTGAGTGATTTTAATAGTCTATTCATGAAGAAAACTGAAAGGAGAAAAAAAAAAGTATTCCTTGGAAAATAATGTGTGTAATCTGGATCAAAAGACACCATGTATTCATAGTTTTCCTCCAAGGAATCAAGACAAAAATACACCTGTTTAATCTGTTTATCATTGTATTTCTTTACCCAGTAACAGTATAATAAATATAGTGATGTTTAATTCCTTTCCATGTTTCCTGTAGCATAAAGCACACATTTGTTTTGTTATTCGTTGTTAAGGAATATCCATTATGTCTGCATCATAATAGTGGAAGGTTGGATTTGTGTTCCTGGACATCCACTGTTACTGTTAATACAATGTTGTGTGTCCTGGTTTGGTGCATAATTAGAAACCTTGGGTCGCACTGTTTTACTGAAAATTATTTCTAGATCATTCCTTTACTTAAAAATATGGATGCACAAATGTATAGCTTGGCATTTACTAACATCTTAAATTGACTTTTTTTTTTTTGGATACAAACATTAGGGGGGAAAAAATACACTTTTATAAACTGCCTCTTTGGAGTTTACTTTTCATTAGTTACATTCACATCACATAATGTGGTGTGAAATGTTATCCCTGCCGATTCTGGGGGATATTATGATCTTTGTCATGGTAACCTACTTTTTCAAGCTATTGAAAGCTGTATCTTACGAACTGGAGTTCGATTAACCTTTACATTGATGTCTTAGACATACTGTGATTGGTTCCTGGTGACCTTGTGTTTTAAGGCACTGTCACTTGATTGGTTGAGGGTAAAGGCTGTTAACTGCTTGTCTGATTTGTATTTCTGTTACTGACATTTCTTGTTCTGTATCCTTAGCTGCTGACATGAATGTTGGTAAAATGTCTAAGAGATACAAATGGCAAAATCTAGACAAAGAGAAAAAAATAGCAGATATGTTAAATTATTACTTTTCACAAGTTTTTACAAAGGAGGATACGGGCAACATATCCCACATGTCGACCTGTTCCTGTCAAGTTTTAAATAACTTTAGCATAACAGAGGCAGAAGTGTTAAAGGAGCTAGGAGCTTTTAAAATAAACAAATCCCCTGGGCTGGGTGAGATCCTCCCAATAGTACTCAAAAAGTCAATAAGCCTGACTTCTATTAAATGTAAACTATAATAAGATCCAAAATGGAAAATTACCTATATGGTAACAGTATCCTGGGAGACAGTCAGCATGGTTTTAAGGAAGGGATATTGTGTCTAACTAGCCGGCTTGATTTCTTTGAGGCTGCAACATCGACAATGGATATCTGCAAAGCATATGATATGGTTTATTTAGATTTCCAGAAAGCTTTTGACAAAGTCCCGCATATAAGATTAATTCTCAAACTGAATGCAGTAGGGATTCAAAGAAATGCATGCACATGGATTAGGGAGTGGTTAACATATCGAAAACAGAAAGTACTGATTAGAGGAGAGACCTCAAAATGGAGCGAGGTAACCAGTGGAGTACCACAGGGATCAGTATCAGGTCCTCTGCTATTCCTAATCGACATTAATGACTTAGATTCTGGTATAGTAAGCAAACTTGTTAAATTTGCAGACAACACAAAAATAGGAGGAGTGGCAAACACTGTTGCAGCAGCAAAGGTCATTCAAAATGATCTAGACAGCATTCAGAACTGGGCAGACACATGGCAAATTACATTTAATAGAGAAAAGTGTAAGGTACAGCACGCAGGCAATAAAAATGTGCATTATAAATATCATATGGGAGATATTGAAATTGAAGAAGGAATCTATGAAAAAGACCTAGGAGTTTATGTTGACTCAGAAATGTGGGGAAGCTATAAAAAAAGGCCAACAAGATGCTTGGATATATAGTGAAAAGTGTTGAATTTAAATCAAGGGAAGTAATGTTAAAACTTTACAATGCATTAGTAAGACCTCATCTAGAATATTGTGTTCAGTTCTGGTCACCTCGCTACCAAGAATTAAATATATTCAGTCTTGAACAAAGAAGACTACGAGGCGATCTGATTCAAGCATTCAAAATTCTAAAAGGTTTTGACAATGTCGACCCAAGGGACTTTTTCGACCTGAAAAAAGAAACAAGGACCAGGAGTCACAAATGGAGATTAGATAAAGGGGCATTCAGAACAGAAAACAGGAGACACTTTTTTACAGAGAATTGCGAGGGTGTGGAACTAACTCCCCAGTAATGTTGTTGAAGCTTACACCCTGAGATCCTTCAAGAAGCTGCTTGATGAGATTCTGGGATCAATAAGCTACTAACAACCAAACGAGCATGATGGGCCGAATGACCTCCTCTCATTTGTAAACTTTCTTATGTTCTTATGTCACTTATTACCTACTGTAAATAGAAAGAGTTACTCCTTTAGTACATCAAGGCTAAGCATTTACTGACATTTTTTTCTTTTATCAAAACAGCCTTTAATTTGCAATGGCTGATGAGCTGTGCCTTGATTATATATATATATATATATATATATATATATATATATATATATATATATATATATATATATATATATATATATATATATGTGTGTGTTAATTGTAGGATCTCTAACTTTTTACTTTCTTTGCTAAATGCTAATACAGCATTTATAACATAAATGTAAACCTGATCTCAATAGCTGCTGTTAGTGTTAGATCCTTTGAATGTGAATGCCTGCTACTTTTCTCGCTAATGTTCCTCTGATTTAAATTGTATGTAATGTATTTAGACATTTCTCATTTCAGTTCATATACTGCAGTGGGTGTAAGCCTACTTCTTGAATGTGGGTTTGAGTGGAAACAGTTCGCTCTGAATTGGCTTCTCGTTTTAGCAGCAGTCCGTTTTGATGAAGAGCATATCTGAGCTCCGCAAAGAACACACTGTACACATTGAGTGTATTGCTAAAGTCAATTGCATTGGCATTAAGACTGCAGTTGCTGTAAACTCTAAAAATGTCAAACTCCTAGACTTTCTGTCGCCAGACACGGTTGCGTCATTAGCTCAACTCGTCACTGCTCGGGGAATCAAACCGTGTTCATCCGCAAGAAAGGAAACTCTCCAGTCCTAACAATAAAAAATCAATAGACCTAACTGGGGTCTTATCAGAGGTTGCATGAATGGGTGGTGAATTTAGTAACAGCTTGGTTTTAACGGGTGAACAAGTGCCTGCAGGTTGTACCATGTATCTTATCTTACTCTGTAAACATAAGATGTGTAAAAAAACTGTATAAACACGTGTTGCCTGTAATGTAGTCGATTGCTTTTTGGTGACAATTTCATAAATGATAATAAAAAAATAAATAAATATAAAGTATTATTCCACAGCATTACCGTTTCAGTTCAATCCCTCAATTGGCATTTGACACACAGGTAAACTCATTTGCCGGTCGTGTTACTTACATGTAACAACGATTCATTTTCAACACATTTTAAATACGTGGCCTAAAGCGCAAACAAAATACTGTCTGTAGTTTACGTCACGTTTATATGCACCAGTAACAGTACTCTTGATTTGAGTTCCCCGTGGTACAGTTTAAATTAACCCTTCACCGTCTGCACCAGAGATGCCACAGTCCAGTTTCAGATGGATTTACAGCTGACGTTTTCATTCCATTTTAGTAATAAGCTTCATTCGGGCTCTCTTACCAGATCGTAATTAGCAAAGGCTCCTGTCTTATCATTTTTGGATCCACTTGTGTGGCTCAGTCAGACTGCCTGGGAAAGTTCCAGCTCTGCGGATGGATCCAGCACTGGGGCGCTGAGGCTCCAGCCTGACTGACGCCGGGGCAGTGCTGCTGCTAATATGTGTTCCACACCTCCAGGGCGCACAGACAGGGAAGAGCTGCACTGTACTGATAACTCCCACGAAACAACATACACGCGAACAAAAGGTATGAATGCTGCTTTTTATAAAAATGTGTATTCTAAATTTTGCATCACTTCCAAGTGCTTTATCATTTATTATACAGGTGTTTTGTTTACTTGTATTTTGGACCAGGTAGCAATTATAATTACAGTAAAGTTAATATGTGTTAATGTACGTTTTTGTACATGAAATATAAAAGATGGTTATTAATGTGATATATATTTTTACAATTCATTTGCTTTTTTATTTGTTTTAAAAATCACAATAAATGGCCTATTCAGGTAAATGTTTTGCTTAATAATAGAAGGAGCGATCATGACTTCGATAGTATTCATTAATGATTCACTTGTGTGCTTATTTTATTCGAATCTGTTGACAAGGAGCCCTGCTATGTTGGGTCGTGGTTCTTTTACCTGTCATGCTGACATTGGTTTCAAGGTGTTCTGCGGCAACATTATAGCTTATTTGTTGTGTTATGACATTAAACAAGGTGTACACTTTGGGTTAGTCATAGGAAGTCGTTATTTACTTTATGAATTGCCCAGATGATAAACTGTTAAGGTAATTAGATAAATCCCAGTCAGGAGGAGACAGAGTGACGCCAGTTTTCTTTTCTTTTTTTATGAGAGAGAGAGAGAGAGAGAGAGAGAGAGAGAGAGAGAGAGAGAGAGAGAGAACGAACTATATCCATTGAACAATTCAGCCTGAACAGAACAAACCCATTCCGTAATAATAATAATAATAATAATAATAATAATAATAATAATAATAATAATAATAACCCACCATAGCATATTTACTTCTGTTTCTGTACTTTATATCACTGAAGAGTTCTCCACATGTTACAAGCGTGTTGTGTAAATACTGTAGTACATACACTATGTGTGCTTATTGGTGTAGTGCCGTGTGTATGTTGTACTGTTGTCGCTGTTCTGCTGCTAGTAGTAATTGTAGATAATTGATAATGTATAGCACCATTTAAAAGTGCTTTAAAATGCGGTAACAGAATAAATCCAGCTGTGTTCTTTTTAAGAGTTTAAAAATACTAGTGTATGCGAAAGGGCATGTTTACTGACATGTTTATTGTTATTATTATTATTATTATTATTATTATTATTATTATTATTATTATTATTATTATTATTATTATTATTATTATTAATAATAATAATAATAAACAAAAAAATGGCACACATGATCCTAGTGTGGTTGTCTTTCAAGGGAAATTGCTACAATAAAAAAACATGGCGGCCACGTTAGATGACATCATCAACTTACAAAACTGGCTAATAACTCCTTGTAGGGTGCAGATCGGGCCATGGTTACTATGAACACATAGTAACCCATGTATGCATTGTGCGCTAGTTGCTAAAGTGTTTGGTACTGGTACTGGCACTGGCATTCTGCACTATTTGCTAAAGTGTTTGATACTGGTACTGTTATTGGTATTGGCGTTCTGCACTAATGTCAAAATACCAGCAGAAGTATGAGGATTAGATGAGATGCAAGTCCAAGTAAATTTTTGTACAGACTTTACCTTCCAGGATAGCCAAAACATGCAACATTTATAAGAGGGTTAAAGTTATAAATGGTTTGGTACACACACACTTATTTATGTAAATGCTTATTAAGTACTGGGGTAAAAGTATGTCACATATGGTACACATCACTCTGAAGTCTGGTGTAAAGTCATTCAGTACTTCTTAGGGAGTATTACTCTTTGAAGCACCATATCCGAGCAGGTTTGAGGAGCAGTGGAATGGTCCTCAGGGAGTGGTTGGAACGTATCCCAGGAATTCTTGATCGGGGTTAAGTCAGAAGATGGTAAGAGAACAAGGCTGAACAATTGAATCAACCCCCAGAGATTTACATTATACTGCTGTAGATCCTTTCAATGTAAAACCTCCTATGCACACCACCCAATCAATAATATTCATGTCTCTATTTATGTCCACACCACTCATTATGGAGGCCAGTACACAGTTCCAGGCATGGGGGCATGATGGGGTCTTGTGACAACTTGTATCTAATATGGTGAAGTAGATCCTATCTAGCTGATACACATGAAAACATCCTGGATGACTGCAGAGTTTGTCAATGGTCCTGTAATATCAGGTACAGATGTTGCCAAACAGTCTTTGCCTTGGGATGGCCACTGAGTTGCAGCGATGTTTTGCCACACTAGCAGTAACAGTGTAATGAAAAGACTTTTAAAAGCAAAATGCGGCTCCCACATCTAGCAGCCTCTAGTCACAATGCAGCAGCTCAGCATACCTGGATTCTTCTCCTTCTGAAGAGTTTTCTGTTGCTCAAAGGTTACACAAACTCACCTGTGTATAAAATAATGTAATCCCTTCTAAAAGTTGAAGCCATATAACTTCTGCTTTGTGGCTAGAGTTCAGATGGGTTAAGGACTGAAGAGATTTGGGTGGTAACCAAGAGTTATACAGAGTTAGGACTTCCAGCCTGCTGTTGGATAAATAAAGTGTTTATTGGCAGTTTCTCTTTTTTCTGCAGGCTGACTGAAGACACCACACCTAAGGGTTCATTCTAATATTTAAAAATGTATGTGCTTGCATTAGAATATGAAATGTTTATATTGGTTTTAAATATAGAAATGATAATTAAAACATGACTGGATAGTTCATGTTTATATAACAGGCAATTAGAGGTTTATAATTGAATTGTGGAAAGTATACCTCAGTATGTGCAGTGAATCATAAAGTATTTAACAGCTGTTTAAATTCATGTGTCAGAAGTTCAAGGGGGTAGTAGCAGCCAGGCACAAAATAAAACATCTCTATGATCGATTAGAAACAGAAGGTTGAACAAGGAAAGCATAAGAAATGGTAATGCTTTTAAGATAAGGAGACTATTAACATTTCCTGTTTCTGTGGTGTATCATGGTAAAAGCAAAACAAATTGTACTAAAATATAGTAAACGGATGGTAAAGCACACCTATACCTGGTTAACAATGGTAAATACATTTTGTATTATAAACATATTAAACTTTTGGTGTGGTCTGCTTTTATAAGTTGAAGGGCAACTTGGTATGGATGTGAGGTTACAGAGTTGTTTTTTAGATTCACTAGGCCTATATCATTTTCTGTTTGAGTCAATTACATCATTGTGACCTATGGCCCTAGTAGAGCTCTCAGAATCATGTCTAACTTCAAAGAACATCTGAAACATCAGAGTGCCACCATTATCCTGCCCTTCAGCCTCTTCTCTTAGTGGATGTATGAAATACATCAGTCAGAAATACCAAATAAAGCAATTGTTGTATTTATTACATGTAGTACATCTAGAGAGTCTGTTGCAGGGGACAGGTTAATGGTTACACTTTGGTGATCCAGATGTGGAGGCCTCAGGGTTGCTTTACATTTTTTTGGTTTTAAAAAAAGCCACCAGGTTGTGCCTTTATTGTGATTGCATTACAGTATGTGGCTTCTCTGGATGCAGAGGACTGATAGTGGGTTAAAATTGAGTAATAAGTCAATTTGGGGGATATGCTTAAAATTCGCCAGGCCTAAAGCAACGGACTGCTGTTTACAAAAACAAAACCTGTTATTGGATTCTGCATGAAAAAAAGAGATCAGCATTGAAACATGAGACACCTTAACACCGGATTTATCATTGCAGGTCAACCTTTTCATTTGACGCTGACTGTGGTTCTTTCTTTTCTGTTCCCACAGATGAAAGCAATACTATCTTGGCATCTGGCTGCGTAAAAACAACATTCACAGCTTGAATCTCAAATTCTCCTTGCAGATACCAGAGCCTGAGTAGCACTGAACATATTTGCTTTAGTGTGGCAAGCTTCCAAATTACACTGCAACCTTACCCTGAATACAAGGTTAGCAGCATACAAGCGGTTTAATAGGCCTTACAGGCAGCCTCAACTCCAATTTATTTACCCCACCAGTCTCCCAATGCATGCCAGCACGGCCATCACTTCACTCTTCTCCTTCACAAGCCCAGCAGTGAAAAAGCTACTTGGCTGGAAACAAGGGGATGAGGAGGAAAAATGGGCAGAGAAAGCCGTTGATTCCCTCGTTAAGAAGCTGAAGAAGAAAAAGGGAGCTATGGAGGACTTAGAAAGGGCCCTGAGCAGTCCGGGCCAGCCCAGCAAATGTGTGACAATCCCTCGGTCGCTGGACGGAAGGCTGCAGGTGTCGCACAGGAAAGGCTTGCCCCATGTCATTTACTGCAGGGTGTGGAGGTGGCCTGATCTACAGTCTCATCACGAGCTGAAAGCCATGGAGTGCTGTGAGTTTCCTTTCGGAGCAAAGCAAAAGGACATCTGCATTAACCCCTATCATTACCGGCGGGTCGAAACACCAGGTATGTATTGAATGCATGTAGCACAAGACATTGTCAATTAGTTTTTTATCTTATGTTTTTGCATACACATATATGCACTGTTAAAATTAGCGCTGTGACAAATATTCTAATGTACTTTGTTTTGTTTATGAACTAATTTGATGTAGTACCAGGCTAATCATTAACAATGAAAGAATATACAAAAATGTATTTGAATTTTGAAAGAAACTACCCTCATGAACTTTACTGCAGAATGAGCTTAGCGAAGTTTACTAGAATATAGGCAAACAAGTCAAAGCAGGCTGTAGTCCTGTACAGCATGAAACCAGCACATTTACAAACTGTACGTTTGCACAGATCAGCCTCAAAGCGAAAGTGCAGTTTTGTGACTTGAGTTATCATGCCTATAGACCACTTCATCACATAGGACTGACTGCCATTATTAAATGGGTTAGTATTACATTTTATGGCAAAAATATAAGGTTCAGTCTCAGTTGGGTTTTTAAAGATAAACTTTTCTAATTCTCACACCTTTGTTGTTTATTTTTACTAATTGCTCTTTTTAAAGCAAAGTGTTTGTCATTTATTACATTTCTTTTAGTAGTTCTAAATTCAGCACTGTTGCGTGTGTAATAATTATGGATGAGAAATCAACATGACCTCTAATTCCTGTTTCAGTATTGCCTCCTGTGTTGGTTCCACGGCACAGCGAGTTCAACCCTCAACACAGCTTGCTGGCCAAGTTTCGCAACGCCTCTCTGCAGAGTGAACCGCTCATGCCACACAACGCAACCTACCCAGACTCCTTCCAGCAGCCACCCTGCAATGTTTTCTCATTGTCACCAAACAGGACTTTCAGCCAGTCCCCCTGCACCATCAGTTATCCCAGCTCTCCAGGAAGCTCCACTGAGCCCGGGAGCCCATACCAGCTGACAGGTAGGAAACTGAATCATATACACTTGGCCATTTTAACACCATTTTAACCCTACACAGCTCTTGTTAATCTACTACAGCAGTCTTACTTTAGTCTGTTTTTAACAAATATGACAAGTGATGTGCAAATCAATATAATTATATATTTATATATTAGTGCCTACAGTAGTTAGAATCACAGTTACTCAGGGTACTAGCTAGTGCAGGTACAGGGCATTGTATACCTTTTTGAAGCGTTTTGATAATATTAAACATATGGTGAAATTCTGGCTGAGTGTTCTTGAGTTTAACACACTACTTTATCTCAGACTAGCTGTTAAACTACGTATAGATTCTTGACGAACTTAAATACTAAATTATAGAATTGTCAGTAGCATTCACATAATACTAGCGTACAGTTGACACAATTATTGAATTTTGCAGTTTAAGTTTTTCTAACAGGGTTATCGAACAAGGTTGGGTCAGTTATGAGAGAACGAGGATGAGAATGCTGCATTGGTTGCTATAGTAGTGTGCAGGACTAACGGCTGACTTGTCTCGTAACAGCTGAGACCCCACCTCCTCCATATAGCATGGCAGAAGCAGTAACCAATGATGACGTGAAGCCCATGGACTCATCAAACCAAAATATGCTAATACTGTCGGCTCCTCAAAGAGGTACATCTTTAACTTCAACTATACCTGAATAAGGCTGTAATTTTAATCCCAAGCAGTACTGATTAGCTCTTATAAGAGAAAAGAAACAGTGTGTCACATATTAAACAATTAACTAGGGGGCTGGACTTCAACTGAAAATGATAAACAAGTCAGAACATGTTTCTTGGTTTTTGTGGATTAATGTAATGGTACCGGTCTAATATAAACACATACAAATTACAGAACTTGCATTTATAAGAAACTACACTATCCACTAGGTGGCGGCTATGACTGTGGGGCTGATATAAAAACTTGATATTTTTATGAACCTCTAATAGCTGAATTCTTATTTTATGGCTATATAAAATCTCCAAGCATGTTATTAATTTTGCTATTATCAAAGTGACCAAATTGACCAAAATTATAGCACTGAATTACAATGCACTTTTGAAATATTTTTTTTCTATTACAGATTATAAAAAAAAATTATATATATATATATATATATATATATATATATATATATATATATATGCCTTAAAAAAAAAACTACATTGTGTATAAGTGATCCCTAAAATCCTGGAAGTATTTGAATGTTTCCCAAAAGATTCCTTATATTTATAAAGTACAATGGTGCTGTAGTATGATGGAATGATTTACCTGAAAAAGATCAATATGATTGCTCTAAACATGATGTAACAGTAAGTATTTAACCACATACATTGTTCCTGTTTGCTGTTTATCTGCTGTCATACAGAACTGCGGCCTGTGTGTTATGAAGAGCCAGAGTACTGGTGCTCTGTTGCTTACTACGAACTAAACAACAGGGTAGGAGAGACCTACCACGCATCCTCTCGGAATATGCTTATTGATGGCTTCACAGATCCCTCAAACAAGACAAATCGGTTTTGTCTCGGGCTCCTGTCTAATGTCAATCGGAACTCTACTATTGAACACACCAGAAGACACATTGGGAAAGGTATGTGCAGAACTGCTCACTGATGCATAGCTTCAGCAATGGGGACATAATGGAGGCATCTGGATGTGTGCCACCCTGTACTTTTCCTGTGTTGCACACCTTTTTGTGAGCAGTATTAGAACACAGTGGTGTTCAAGATACTGTACACCAGATTTTCAAAATGTATAAAGCAGTGTAAATCTGCTTTGTTTTTACTTTTGAACTTAAATGTAATGCTGTTTTTCTGATGAATTCTTATGTTTTTGAAGTAAAGGTGTAAGAATGTGATTCACTTTTGTATGTCTTAGATCTTTATCAATGGGAGATTCACTCCACAAAAGTTGCAAAGTTTAAAAAATTAGGCCCAAAGTAGGAACCATATTACAACTGCAGTTTTATGTTAAACTTACCATGTGTATTCATTATTTCCTAAATCATTTGAGGTTTTTGAGTAGGATACGTTCAAAGTGACATTAACAGAGTTCTAACAGTGCGAGGTATAAGCCAATGTTTTTAAATGCTTTTCTTAGGCGTCCATCTGTATTATGTTGGTGGGGAGGTGTATGCGGAATGCCTGAGCGACAGCAGCATTTTTGTGCAGAGCCGCAACTGCAACTACCAGCACGGCTTTCATGCCACCACAGTCTGTAAAATCCCAAGTGGCTGCAGCCTCAAGATCTTCAACAACCAGCTGTTTGCTCAGCTTCTCGCCCAGTCTGTCAGCCATGGCTTTGAGGTAGTCTACGAGCTGACAAAAATGTGCACTATCAGGATGAGCTTTGTGAAGGTAAGAATGGCATTATTACAAGACCCTTTGTATTCCTACAGAGACAATACTCTTTGAATGGATGTTTGATACGTAACCTTTTCACTGTCCTATTCTGGCCATATTAATGATACACACCACTCCTTTTCAGACAGTGGCTTTACAGCTTCTGCAGTGCTGTATTCAGGTGATTCTCCCAGTAAATTACCATTACAGTTGGTGGCCAACAGTCTTTAACCATTTAATTACCACATTGTTTTAGTCTCTGGAGATTTGTACTTCATGTTTACAAACCATTGTACCTAATATGACATTTTTTCACATTCTAATGACTATAAAAATACTGTTTTGACAATAGGTATATTTCCTTGTGGTAACTTAAACTAGATGCAAGTTTAAAGAGATTGTTTAATACAATGGTTCATAAAATGAATAAGCCTTAAAGAAAATAGGCCAAGACTACTGTTAGCAACTAGCATGCTTGTCAGACTTACTTGTATTGTATGCAACACTAAGCTAAAGCAGCTTCTTAGTTGTGTTGTTTATACATACTGTAGTTTTCTGGTTGAAAATTAAAAGTTGATTGAATAAAATCTAATTCTGTTGTAGCCTTGAGTAACATGACACTCTGTTAACTAGAATTGAATAAAGTATGTTTTTTTTCCAAAGTATGTCCCACTTTGAGGCGAGAGTTCAAAAGCTACTACATATTTTACATAGTCTTCTTTAACCAGATAAACACCCTGGAGCAATCCAGCTGGAAAACAAAAAACATCTAATTTCCAACTGTAACAGAGCAGTCCATTTCATGATCACAGTTGCTATCTTCTTCCAAAACTACTATAACTCTGACCCCTGGACTTCTCTCATGAATAACCAGCAGAGGGCATGCATGTCGATAGCTTACCGCATTTCCTTTCTGTTGTGCATGCGTTGAATTGACAACAACTGGCAGAAGGCACAGCTGTCGTTATCCATCAGATCAACAGTACGAAGGTCACTTTTGAAATCAGGACTTAAAGGATGTGTTGAAGTAAGAATACCGCTGTTAAGAAAGGGGAACAAGACTAAAAGGCTAAAATATGCACAAGAGCACAGAAATTGCACTATGGAACAATGGTCAAAGCCAAAGGTGGTTTGGACTGTTGATGGATGAGCAACGACACCTGTGCCTTCTCCCAGTTCTGCTATCAATTCAACGCTTGTCTTCTTTCTATTCCTTAAGGATATTATCTTCAAGTATTGTTCATCCTTGTTAGACAGCTTTTTGGGTCTTCCAGTCCTGGGTTTGTCAATTACAGATGATGTTTCTCTGCACTTGTTGATTATGCTTCAGATACCACACCTTGAAAATCGAGCGATGCAAGCTATTGCAAGTCAAGGTTGTTATAATAGTAGAAAACACTAGTGGAGGCTTTGAGTAAATTGTTGATGCTCATAATGCATCAGAGTAGAAAAATGCAACATGTCTAAGACTTTGCACAGCAGTGTGTGTGTGTGTGTATATATATATATATATATATATATATATATATATATATATATATATAGCTTCACAATACTATCCATAACCTGTTATTACAGAATATTTTAAATACACAAGTCTCTTTAAACCTTGGTGCGCAGTTTGTCTGGTAAAATATAGTGAAAGAAATGTGTCCAAGGACAACCATCACATCAGAAGTCAAATGAGGAACCTCTGAAAACCCCCCCAAAAAAAAAAGAACCCTTGCTTGTATTTGTTGTTTTATTAATTCAAGGAAAATGACCAGTTCCTAAAAACGGAATTTTCAATGTATTTCCAGGGTTGGGGTGCAGAGTACCATCGCCAGGATGTCACTAGCACTCCCTGCTGGATTGAGATCCACTTGCATGGACCCCTGCAATGGCTAGACAAAGTCCTGACTCAAATGGGGTCACCTGATAATGCCATCTCTTCAGTCTCTTAACATGCAGCACAGCACTCCTCTATAATATGCTATTGCGGGCAGTGGCTTATAGGACAATAACTAAACAATGTATATGTAGTCTTCTATGAGAGGTTTAATTCCAGATAATGTTTTCATGTTGATGCATTTTTTTTTATTTTGGTGTCTAGAACAGTTGTTATTTTTTGTAGTCTTGTGTGTTACCTTATATAATAAATAATGTACTTTTCTAATGCTGTATATGAAAATTTACATTTTCTGAGTATCTGATACCGTAATGTACAATAACTCAACTATGCAATACATTGCTGTGAAGGTTTGTTTCATTTTACCATACCTTTGTTTTTTAAAACTTGTAAATTAATATTTTTTTTCTTGTTAATGTGTTGCTGTTGTTTCTAATTTTTGTTTAATATAATTTTTTGCCTGTCTTTAAAATCTTGAATCTCTGTCTAAAATGTGTAATTCTCTTTTATTTCTAAAAATGATTTGCCTTTCCTATTTATCACATTTCTCCCTGACATGCTTTTAACCTCTGGTCATATCAATTCTACAGACCACATGCTTCGAGGTAGTGTCTTCATGTACCACTTTATTTAGTGATTCTCTCAATCAAGTTCCAGAACAAGTGTCCAATAATTAACCGTTTCACTGCCCCATTCTTTTAACCTCTGGCCTTGTGATACAGATCACATGTTTTTTTCTATTCACAGAGATGCCATTCCCACTGCATTACTCAACTGGGGATGCTTTTGGTAAAATAATTAATAAATCTAGTTGTAATTGCATTGCATCCATCTTTAGACATTATTGCAAGCCACTTCCCATTCATATTGATCTGACCTAGAATGGGGATTTCACAATTTGAATCCCCTACCTAACTACCTAGTGATGCCTTAGATGTAAACACATCTTTAGAGAGTGTCAAGCCATTTTTTTTCTGAAGGTTCTGCTTCTGGTCTGAACACTTCCTTAGCTAGAGGGAAGAATGAGCCGAAGCAGAGATTTTGCCATCAAGTACATGTTATTTCAAGTAGTAACTCAACCAGTAGCCATATAGGTGGTTTCATGAGTCAAAGTATTAAACCCCTCAGAGCAGTATGTATGGTCTATAATCAGAACCTGTTCATTTCTGTAGTATTAGTCAGGAACACTGCATATGATTAGTTTGAACTTCTGTGTCTACCTGGTGATGCCTTCTCTCACAACATGCTGGCAATAACCTTTTACGTGTTCTTTAGAATCCATACTGTAATTATACTGTAAACAATAGATAGAAATAGATAAAAGGTTTTCAGCATATTATAACATTTAAATAATTATTGTCATACAAAAGAACCTGTTGTTTTATTTTTTGTGGCTATGCTAATGAGACATTGTGGCCAGGTTGATTATACCGATATTGACAAATGCTCTATCCTTCTGGGACAGATTTGAATAGGGCCCTGGTAGTGACATGCTTGAATGAGACAAGTTTGTCCACTAATGTTGCAACTCTGCTGTCAGCGGGATGTCCCTAAAATTGAGATTTGAAAATATAAATATATATATCAGTTCTTTATCTTTACAGAATTGGTGCCCTCTGTGGTACTGCACAGTTAGTTTAAAAATGGACACTTATAATTGAGCAATTTTTAAAACACAAACACAGTGTGGTCCAGCATATTTGTATTTATTCCAATTTTCTACTTCTTTAAGCAAGCAGTTCTGACTGAACAAATGCTATAAAGTGGTTTTGAATGGGGATGGTGTATGCACATTACTTTTTTGGGGACAATAAAACATTTTATGCAAAAAAAGGCATCACATGAATAAACAGTACCATGCATAAAACATCTAGACAGTACTAGGTTAGAAAATGAAAATGTAGTATTCTCTGTTGCACCGATATGAATTGCTTAAGTGTCTCAAGCTTCACTTCTTAAATGATGCAAAATTCTAAGCAATATCAGCATTCAGACTGCAGTTCATCGATGGAAGAACTGTGATAGAAGTCCAATCTTTTTCACATAATTTTCCAGGAAATTGTCTGCCAAGAACAGCATAAATAGATGTTTCAGACGTGGTTCTCGGTCATGTATAACAGCTCTTGTCAGTCACAGCTGCCGTTCTTAAAACTCTTGTTGTCTCTGGCCTTGTGCCTGGTTAGTTAGTAACCGCTGTTGCTGCTGCAAGAAACTCATAACCTCTGGACTTCGTAGTAATGACTGAAAACAAAAACAGAAAACATATTTTGTGATGGGTCCAAATCCCTGTCTTGATTATATATATATATATATATATATATAGACAGTGCCTTGCAAAAGTATTCAGACCCGTGACCAATTCTCTCATATTACTGAATTACAAATGGTACATTGAAATTTCATTCTGTTTGATATTTTATTTTAAAACACTGAAACTCAAAATCAATTTTTGTAAAGTGACATTGGTTTTATGTTGGGAAATATTTTTAAGAAAAATAAAAAACTAAAATATCTTGCTTGCATAAGTATTCAACCCCTGTGCTGTGGAAGCTCCCAGTTTACACCGATGAAAGAAATTGCCCTAACGAGGACACAATTACCTTACCATTGGCCTCCACCTGTGAACCATTAAAGTTGCTGTCACATTTTCTGGATAAAAACCCCACTGTTGAAGGATCATTGGTCAGGCTGTGAATCTGAAGGAAAATGAAGACCAAAGAGCATTCTACAAAAGTTAGAGATAAAGTAATACAAATGCATAGATTAGGGAAAGGGTACAACATAATATCCAAGTGTTTGGAAATCCCAGTGAGCACAGTTGGATCAATAATCAGGAAGTGGAAGATGCATCACACCACCCAGGCACTGCCAAGAAAAGGCCGTCCCTCAAAACTCAGCTCTCAAACAAGAAGGAAACTTGTGAGAGAAGCCACAGAGAGGCCAACAATCACTTTGAAGGAGCTACAGAGTTCAGTGGTTGGGAGTGGAGTAATGGTGCACCAGTCAACCATATCAAGAGCTCTGTGTAACACTGGCCTGTATGGGGGGGTGGCAAGAAAGAAGCCGTTACTCAAGAAAGTACCATCTGAAAGCACGTCTGGAGTTTGCCAGAAAGCATGAGAGTGACCCAGCTGTGATGTGAGAAAAGCGCTATGTGTGGCGCAAACCTAACACTGCCCATGCCTCAAGACACACCATCCCTACAGTGAAGTATGTTGGTGGCAGCATCATGCTGTGGGGATGCTTCTCATCAGCAGGGACTGGGCATCTTGTTAAAATTGAAGGAAGAATGGATGGAGCAAAATACAGGGAAATACTGCAAGAGAACCTGCTTCAGTCCACTAAAAAAACTGAAGCTTGGGAGGAAATTCACCTTTCAGCAGGACCATGATCCCAAGGCCAAAGCAACATTGGAGTGGCTCAAGAACAAAAAGGTGAATGTCCTACAGCGGCCCAGTCAAAGTCCTGATCTCAATCCCATTGAGAATCTGTGGCACTATTTGAAAATTGCGGTCCACAAGCGTCGTCCAATCAACCTGAACAACCTGGAGCAAATCTGCCAAGAAGAATGGGCCAAAATCACTCCGACACTGTGTGCAAAGCTGGTACATACTTACCCCAAAAGACTTAAAGCTGTTATTGCAGCGAAAGGTGGCTCTACCAAATATTAATGTGTGGGGGTTGAATACTTATGCAAGAAAGATATTTCAGTTTTTTAATTTTCTTAAAAATATTTCCCAACATAAAACCAATGTCACCTTACAATAATTGATTTTGAGTTTCAGTGTTTTAAAATAAAATATCAAGGAGAACGAAATTTCAATGTACCATTTGTAATTCAGTAATATGAGAGAACTGGTCAGGGGTCTGAATACTTTTGCAAGGCACTGTATGTGTATATATATATATATTATATATATATATATATATATATATATATATATATATATATATATATATATATATATATATACAGTACTGTGCAAAAGTTTTAGGCAGGTGTGAAAAAATGCTGTAAAGTAAGAATGCTTTCAAAAATAGACATGTTAATAGTTTATATTTATCAATTAACAAAATGCAAAGTGAGTGAACAGAAGAAAAATCTACATCAAATCAATATTTGGTGTGACCACCCTTTGCCTTCAAAACAGCATCAATTCTTCTAGGTACACTTGCACACAGTTTTTGAAGGAACTCGACAGGTAGGTTGGCCCAAACATCTTGGAGAACTAACCACAGTTCTTCTGTGGATTTAGGCAGCCTCAGTTGCTTCTCTCTCTTCATGTAATCCCAGACAGACTCGATGATGTTGAGATCAGGGCTCTGTGGGGGCCATACCATCACTTCCAGGACTCCTTGTTCTTCTTTACGCTGAAGATAGTTCTTAATAACTTTCGCTGTATGTTTGGGGTCGTTGTCATGCTGCAGAATAAATTTGGGGCCAATCAGATGCCTCCCTGATGGTATTGCATGATGGATAAGTATCTGCCTGTATTTCTCAGCATTGAGGAGACCATTAATTCTGACCAAATCCCCAACTCCATTTGCAGAAATGCAGCCCCAAACTTGCAAGGAACCTCCACCATGCTTCACTGTTGCCTGCAGACACTCATTCGTGTACCGCTCTCCAGCCCTTCGGCGAACAAACTGCCTTCTGCTACAGCCAAATATTTCAAATTTTGACTAATCAGTCCAGAGCACCTGCTGCCATTTTTCTGCACCCCAGTTCCTGTGTTTTCGTGTATAGTTGAGTCGCTTGGCCTTGTTTCCACGTCGGAGGTATGGCTTTTTGGCCGCAAGTCTTCCATGAAGGCCACTTATGACCAGACTTCTCCGGACAGTAGATGGGTGTACCTGGGTCCCACTGTTTTCTGCCAATTCTGAGCTGATGGTACTGCTGGACATCTTCCGATTGTGAAGGGAAGTAAGCATGATGTGTCTTTCATCTGCTGCAGTAAGTTTCCTTGGCCGACCACTGCGTCTACGGTCCTCAACGTTGCCCGTTTCTTTGTGCTTCTTCAAAAGACCTTGGACAGCACATCTGGAAACCCCTGTCTGCCTTGAAATTTCTGCCTGGGAGAGACCTTGCTGATGCAGTATAACTACCTTGTGTCTTGTTGCTGTGCTCAGTCTTGCCATGGTGTATGACTTTTGACAGTAAACCGTCTTCAGCAACCTCACCTTGTTAGCTGAGTTTGGCTGTTCCTCACCCAGTTTTATTCCTCCTACACAGCTGTTTCTGTTTCAGTTAATGATTGTGTTTCAACCTACATATTGAATTGATGCTTATTAGCACCTGTTTGGTATAATTGTTTAATCATACACCTGACTATATGCCTACAAAATCCCTGACTTTGTGCAAGTGTACCTAGAAGAATTGATGCTGTTTTGAAGGCAAAGGGTGGTCACAGCAAATATGGATTTGATTTAGATTTTTCTTCTGTTCACTCACTTTATATTTATCAATTAATTAAATGCAATCTATTAACATGTCTATTTTTTTAAAGCATTCTTACTTTACAGCATTTTTTCACACCTGCCTAAAACTTTTGCACAGTACTATATATATTATATATATATACATACACAGTGCCTTAAAGTCTTCACACCCTTGAACATTTTTCACATTCTGCTGCCTAAAAAATACAATTCAAAATGCATTAAAGTAGGAGTTTGGTTCACTGATCTACACAACATCATCTACACTTTCAACGTGAAAGAACAGTTATAGAAATATTCAAAAAGTAATTAAATAAAAAAACCAAAAAGTCTTGATTGCATAAGTCTTCACACCCCTTGAGTCAATACTTGGTGCAAGCCCCTTTTGCAGCAATAACAGCCATGAGTCGTTTTGGATAAGTGTCTACCAACTTAGCAGCGGGATGGTGCAGTTTTTGCCCATTCTTCTTGGCAGAATAGCTCAAGCTCTTGATCGAGGCAGTGTCTTGGTGGTGCCAAACTGTTTCCACTTTACAATGATGGACCTGACAGTGCCCCAAGGGATATTCAATTATAACTATAACTTTATCCCGGAGTTCTTTTGGCAGCGCCTTGTTCGGCATGTTTTGCCATTTGCTTCAAATTCACTTCATACAACAGAAACAGCTTGATTCTTCATCCAGGAGTATTCTAATCAGTTGAACTACTGTGATTGAACACAGGTGGGCTCTATTTAACTTATGATGTGCCTTGTTAAGGCAATTTGTTGTACCTGAGCTAATTTGGGTTTACTATAACAAAGGGTGTGAAGACTTATGCAGCAGTGTTTTAAAATAAAATATCAAACAGAATGAAATTTCAATGTACCATTTGTAATTCAGTAATATGAGAGAATTGGTCAGAGGTCTGAATACTTTTGCAAGGCACTGTATAATATATATATATATATATACAGTGCCTTGCAAAAGTCTTCACACCCTTGAACATTTTTCACATTCTGCTGCCTAAAAAATACAATTCAAAATGCATTAAAGTAGGAGTTTGGTTCACTGACTTTCAATGTGAAAGAACAGTTATAGAAATATTCAAAACGTAATTAAATAAAAAGACCAAAAAGTCTTGATTGCATAAGTCTTTACACCCCTTGAGTCAATACTTGGTGCAAGCCCCTTTTGCAGCAATAACAGCCATGAGTCGTTTTGGATAAGTGTCTACCAACTTAGCAGCGGGATGATGCAGTTTTTGCCCATTCTTCTTGGCAGAATAGCTCAAGCTCTTTCAAGTTGGGAGTAGTGGTTAGGGCTCTGGACTCCTGACCGGAGAGTTGTGTGTTCAATCCCAGGTGGGGACACTGCTGCTGTACCCTTGAGCAAGGTACTTTACCTAGATTGCTCCAGTAAAAACCCAACTGTATAAATGGGTAATTGTATGTAAAAATAATGTGATATCTTGTAATAATTGTAAGTCGCCCTGGATAAGGGCGTCTGCTAAGAAATGTAATAATAATAATAATAATAATAATAATCAAGACTTTTTGTTTTTTTATTTTTAACTACTTTTTGAACATTTCTATAATTGTTCTTTTACGTTGAAAGTGTAGATGATGTTGTGTAGATCAGGGAAACAAACTCCTACTTTAATGCATTTTGAAATGTATTTTTTAGGCAGCAGAATGTGAAAAATGTTCAAGGGTGTGAAGACTTTTTCAAGGCACTGTATATACACACACACATACATACATACATACATACATACAGACACCACTTGCTGGTAGTTTTAATGCAGAAAAATCTCGACCACCAAATTAAATGTTGAGCTTGCTGGACGTAATGGAACATACTGTTGATTTTAAAGCAATTTCATGTAGGCAGGGGAGGGGAGGGGAGGGGTTCGTACTTACCAGCCTTTTTTGGTTTAATACTTGCTCCAATAGCGACGGCCTTGCTGGGCGGTCTCCTATAGTGCCAAGGTGTTGCTTAGTAACTGAAACAGGCCTCTCATCTGCACTATCCTGTTCAAAGGAGAAGACAACTCCTTCACTGTGGCTTTCACACTTCACAAGGGAATCAAATATTAAAAACACGCAAATCATACAAGTACAAAAAAAGAATATGTCCTAAACTGTACTTTCACAAGGATCCTTTTTATACATCTGCTTGAACCCTATTCTCAAGGACTTGTGTCTATTACTTATTTACTGCTTGTAAATAAGCTTTAAAATGATATTTGTTTAAGTCAGCCCCCACAATCAGAGAAACATTTTCACCTTGTGTGCCACTTTTTTGCTGCCACTACCTCACTGTAACATTTGGTTTGTTAATTGAGGCTTTGGGGGGGGCGGGGTTGAATATAGATTCAAGCCTATCATTACCTTATCTACTATGTAAATCAAACACCATTGAGAAAAGAAAACCATGCAAAAAAGACAATGAAGTTCCTTACATCTAGTTTGCCTGTACTGGTTATAGCCTGGTCGTTCTTCTTTTTCTTGTACTTGTCCTTGTACATTTTATTTCTGTGTTTCTTGCACATCCAAGGTTTTCTCTGTTTGGCCACTTGAGTAGTGGTCTCTGTGCAGCCCTCGTAAGTGCAAGGCTTGGTCACTGTCTCGTCACCAAAAGCCTCGTCGTCATTCAACTCCTCGGGGCTTGCGGTGCTGTCTCTGGGGTCGGAAGTGTCTAGAACATCGCTCTCTTCGCCGGGGTCGTCCCCAATTTCATAGAGCACCATATTTTCAGGTTCTTGAGGGGTGGTGATATTCGCCCTGGTTTCAATAGGTGTACTATTACCAGCGTAATACGTATTCACATCTTGTGTGACTACGACCGAAATGTTTGTTTCAGTGTTCATGTTTTTAGTATTACCTTCTTCACTCATACTGTTAATAAAACAAGTAAACAGTTATTACTAAATATATATGTATTCCAGGTTCAAACAAAATGGATGTATGTAAACTACTACATACTATGCATTATTTGTGTAATGGAAATACAAAAAGGCTACGATATCGCTCAGCTGCCTAGAGTAATATCGATATATATGAATTTAAGATTGTAATATTTTGTATTACACTTGACGTTTTTAAATACAAAAACAAGTTTCAAATCCAAACAGCGTTCCCGTGCTTACACAAAAGAGTAAACACAAATACATCCTGCTTGACTTTCCTTGTTCATTACAACTTCCGGAACCACTGAAAAAAGAAACAACGACTGAGCTTCAAAATCGTTTCGTATTATTATAGTGCCACCTTCTGAACATACGTGTGATGACCTGCATCCAAGCACAGATCATTAGAATTGCAGGTGACTGTTTTGTGTAGCCTATGTGAAACTTCCTTTTTTTTCATAAAGCAGATCATCATGGCAGTGCAGTATACACCCGAGGCAGTGTTGTTTAGTTGTAGGGACACGAGCTCCCCCATAGAAACAAGCTTGACATTAATTCTGTGATCTAAAAATGAATGCACTTGTCACTACAACACTCAAATTAATAAAATAAATGTTTACATAAGATACACTTGTAAAATGACACAATACTGTATTCTAACCCTTTTACATATAAAAAAAAAAAAAAACATTCCAGTTATGAAATGCACTTCAATATTTTATTTTATTTTCTCAAAAGAGCTGGACCATTAGAATGGTAAAGCAAGAGAAAGTACGATTAAATGATATATATATATATATATATATATATATATATATATATATATATATATATATATATATATATATATAATTTATAATTATTGTGTGCAGGTGTGTGTTCTTTTGTGTACATTGTTATTATCACTTAAGATATTGCTTGAATTTTGCTGTGTGATTTATTTTGATTACTGTACTGTTTTGAATATGTGTGTATGTATTGTTTATTATTTTGTTTGTTTCACTAATTAATAATTAAGCACAATCAGTCACACACCTTTCCTAGGATCCAGACTTTAATTGCAACAGGTGCGTGCCATTCTGCATCAATTGACAGACTGCGATAAAACCGGAACCAAAAATACAGAGAGGACTTGAATTGGGCAGGAATGAGTACAAGGGTGCACAGGAAGTCGACCAGGAACGAGAACAAGGGTGCACAGGAAGTCGGCCATGTTTTTTGGACTCCAGCAAGGGGATTGCAGGAGTAAACAACGCACAGCATTAAAAGACAGTATTTGGGAATCTCTTTAGAAACTCTTATTCGCTTTCTATTTGGCAAAGTCATTATAAATAATACAAAATAGTTTGCACTGTATAGGGTGACCACCTTTTCAAAATGCAAAAATAAGACACCTGGCATATTTTATGGGGGGGGGGGGGGGGGGGTATTATATATTTAAAAACAGTATTTCAAAATTAAATATCAACTTTGAATGCTTCTTAACAACGTTTTCACCTCAGTATCCAATTCTAAAATCTTTTCTACATAATGTACACATTGTTGATTGATTTGCACTTTTCCTAATTCACGTGTATGACCGTTATAACCTTTTCCTCTCTGAATTTGCACAGGTGCTTACTTTTTTTCTCTGGTGGAGTAGGCCTTATAGGATACTCCTTCCTTTACCAGCGTATCACTATGTGTCACTTCAACTTTTAGTCAGCCATTTCACATGAACAAAGAACACCGAAATTAAAATATTCTATGAATTGTATTTTGTTTGCTGTCGCCAAAGCAGATTAGTGTCAGGCTGTGGGGGAACCTGTGATGTAAGTGTAAAAAGTCACATGATAGTGGGATTATATAGTTTTATGTCTTAGACTGGCTATCCAATGTGTCAATCATTCTGGGGCTGTGTAAAGCATTGCAAAATGAAGAGTCAGGGGCACGGCTTTGCTCCAAACAGATATGCTATGGTTTGACTGTGATGCTAAACTGTAAGATTGCACTGTGTCTAGGAATCCAGGACAAATTCTGTCCCGAAGGCATTTAGCCTGGACTTGATCTTTACATTTAGGGACTGTCCCGTCCAATTAGGGATGGGTGGTCACTCTAGTGACATGGTTTTGTTGATTTCCTGGTTGCAGCTGCAATCCAGGATACAAGATGCTCAACCCATTTTTTAGCCAATTAACAAACAAGAAGTCACATGACCGTTTGAAATGCTAAACTTTTTTTTTTTTTTTTACTCACAAACTCATTTAAGATTCTGAAAGCACTGCACAATGTTGAATTGCAGTAGGAGCCTCTAGGGGCAAGTTTGTCTGGCTTTCAGCTGGTTCCAGCAAACTGTCAGGAGCTGACAGACTGCTTGTCTATGCCGCATATCTGAGACATCCTCTGGGGTAGTTTAGTGACAAGGCGCTGAATTGAGATCAAGCCATGCCACTAGCAAGTCCGTCAGAACAGAAGGCTGAGCCCCAGAGCTGCTAGCAGACAGGGTGTATGAGAAATCTTCTCAGTTAGTCATGTTGCTTGATAACTTGGTAACGTAGAAACTGCCATGGTGAACTACATAACCGACCTCGAGAACCATACTTAAAAACGTTTTAATTAATCCAACTCAATGCATCCACACTAAAGTACTGTTTCATGATTACTCGTTTCTTAATGCGTAAAAACACTATTAAAATAGTCTGGTTACAGTTCCTAGCAGTGCAATGGATTGTGGGACTTAACATGACATTATCCCACCATGCACTGTATTTTATGTTTGCAACCTGGCAGATATGGAGCCCGTGCCCATGGAAGACAAAGCACTTCTTAGCATGGACGTTATTACTTTGTTTCTTAAACACAAGGTACATGTTATCATAATCTGTGCGTTTCATTTTGAACTCTTAAGTTCTCCTTGACCAGTTTCATCATTCCAGATATCAATGTGTTCTTGATTTCGGCGTCTGATCCCGTTGCTCCATGATCCACCATTTTACAACAAGCCTCAGAAATTGTATACGGTACAGCAGTATTGATAGTCGTTCTCAACTACTTCAGGCGCCTGTTCTGAGAACTGTATTTGAATGTCCACATGCCAAGAAATATCAGAAAGCATTTTGGGATATTGGAAAATACACAAAACATGTAGTTCAGTATTACAGCGTCCACACTTGTGACAAACCTCAATACCCGATGTGGTCTCGGGTACGGTATTAAACACTGCGTAGTGTGGACACTAACCGTATTTAGCACTTTTAAGCCGGTTTAAAAGCAACTAATACAGTTTAAAGGTATAGTGTGGACAGGGTTTTTTTTTTTTTTATCAATTTAACTTGTTTATTTTTGTATCCAATTTGAAATGCCAAATTTAACTCTCTTACGAATGAAATGTACTGAAGATCAACAGTTATTCACTAAACCACAGTAATGTAAAGGATACGCAATGCTCCTTGTGGGACTCAGCTAAGACTGGAAACTTAGTCTAAATGGAACTTTGCTTGCATGATCTCCTGATTACACATAATTGAGACGTGGAACACAAATAAACATGTTCCCGTTATCCTAAACATGTCCTTGAATACTACCTCAATCCTTCATCTCCGTTTAAATGTATATTTTTGGAATCATTGTTGCTTGGAATCGTAACAGAATCTCATAATTACACGGTGAGACAAAGCGTTTGAAAGTAGGAGATGTAATTAAACCCTCCTTCCCTGTTAAGGACACTTGACATACCTTTCCAATAGTTTTCCTCCTCAATTTAGAATGTCCAATTATGTTCCCTCAAAGCATCAGCTCCTCACAACAGCTCAAGAAAACTGATGCCAATGGACATCCTCTGATCACACCGCCAAAGCAATCTTTACGCCACAGAGCTTGATAGTGTATGACAGTGCAATGCTCCCTGTGGAATACCCAACTGAAGATCGTCAACTTGGCACAGCCAGTACGTGTCTTTTACCAACCAGGGGAGCCTCTCAGCAACCCCCCAACGTGATATCATTTCTCATAAAAGAATATTACTTTAAAAAAAAACAAATACAGGTTTCCCATTAACTGGGTTTTTTCTTAACCAAAAAAGTCTGACAAGCATAGCGATATAAATGCATAGCCCTGCATTTATATTAAGATAATACTGACTAAATTAATTATCTTTTTTGATTTATTAAGCCCTTTAAAGTGACTTGAAGTGACTTGTCTAAAATCCTATAAATGTTATTTTTCACAAACCGACTAACATGATAAAAAAACTGTTTGTTTGTTTTTTTCATTTTAAATCATCATTCTGTAAGCAAATCAATGTCTTATATCTTCCTATTAGTAAATGATGCCTTATCAAGAAGGAGTTAGACTAGCAAGTTGTGGGAAGATTTTGTTCTGTGCAATGCTGACATTCTGCATTATTGAGACTACAGCCCAACATCGTGTAACCCAAGGTGGTACATAAATTATAGATATTATGATCCCTATTTGATTGCCCTTAAATTATATATATTATGATCCCTATTTGATTGCCCTTCAGTGCAGTAATCCTTTATGAATGCCAATGAGAGCAGTTTTAGATGCCCCACGTCAACAAATCTCTATTATTTACAAGACTATCTCAGAGGAGTTGGAATGAATAATAAATGTCTACCCTGGCCAGCATTTAACTTGAACATTCTGGAGTGGAAACTCTGGTTCTATTCCCCCCTAATAAGTGCATGCATTGTGATTGCATTCCTTTCAGTCTATCTAATATAAATTACAATTCATGTCACTTAGGATCCCTGCAATAGAGATAATTAAGTCCTGCATAACAGAAAAGCTATTCGATTGCAATTAAAACACAAACAGCATCTTCCTTGCAGGCTCCCAGTGGAAGTCACTTATCTATTTGAGGCCTGTTTTTCACAGTTGTCCGATTTTTTTTAAAAAAAAATTATGAAAGATACAATAAACCAAATAATATCATCTAAGTTAGTTGTTATTTCTTGATTGTGAAGTTAAAGTGTTTTAATTACTTTCAGAAACCAAAAAAATAGCACATACATAGTTTATAAACTGTTATTATTATTATTTATTTCTTAGCAGACGCCCTTATCCAGGGCGTCTTACAATTGTTACAAGATATCACATTATTTTTACATAAAATTACCCATTTATACAGTTGGGTTTTTACTGGAGCAATCTAGGTAAAGAACCTTGCTCAAGGGTACAGCAGTAGTTTCCCCCACCTGGGATTGAACGCACAACCCTCCACACTGCTGCCCTATTAGCTTGATTACTAACATCTTAATAAATGTGTATAGTTTGTCAATGGTTAGGTAATATATAGTAACATACTAAGAAACTATTAATCCAATTTCATTGCGATGTTTACATGCACAAGTCACTACAGTTTTCCTCACAACCTATTTAGCGTACTTTTCAGGAAATGCGTTGCTATGCAGTTCTGATTTAGGAAAATAAATCGGCCATACCAATGCAGATTACTCAATTCGAAGTCATTTAGGGGAGGTGATATTTAAATGTCTGTGTCTGCTTACTAAGTAGGAAAAGAACGACTCTGAATATCGTGAGGAGAACTTTATGCGTTGCCATGAAGATAAAAACAATTAACTAGAGAACTGAATTACGCCGCGCATTAGCTACATCTTTGTCTGGTTACCTTTCCAGCACACACATACACAATTATATAAAATATAATTTCTACAAGTTTTACTACTTCCCTGGGGCTAATATAAAGGTATATTCAATACCAAACCCTATTATAACATGCTAAAGCAAATTGCATTCCATTGGTTTACACTGCAGGTGTGGTAGAAAAAAAAAAACTTACATTAGCCAAGGAAGCTTGTAAAATACATTTTATTGGATGCACCATAATGATTTATAACAACATAATACGTATGTCTTGCCTCAGTTCAGTGCTCTTTAACATAAACCCATGCACCAAAACACTTGTCATATACTAGCTAGAACTGTTGCCCACATCTAGCATTCTTGGAGACAACCGTCTTTCTCGCTAGTATAAAGTTCTTGACCCCAGTCTCGGATTACCTTGCTGGTATAAAAACCTCAGTGCTGTCCTGGGTTCTAACCACTCAGAAGACTGCTATTACCTCATTCAATGTGCCCTGTAGTTTCTTATGCTTACATAAACAGAATGTTAGCTAAATCAATATCCCCTTTCCCTTTCGATGTGATTTTAATTACGCTAATATCCATGTGTGCATGTTTTATTTCTATTTTGCAAATCTCGGAAAGTTGTCTTTTTTATAGAGAACAGAAAGGTGTATGAGATGTGAGTCTGCTGACAATGTGAAATGGAGCTACATTCATCTAACAAGGAACTTTATTCACTTAAGATAAACAGGCCCATTCTGTAAAGTTCTCCTGACATCAGTCCAAATGCATCTTTATTTTTAGACATGAACTCCCTAATGAAATGATAGCTTTACATATGTCTCCCATGCAAAAGGGCACATATTAGCATTTCTGTGTCAAAAAACAATCGGTAAGATATTTCCTACAGGATCTGGCTAATAGGTATAATGTAACTTGGGACCAAATATAAGAAGCAGCTTAGAAAGTCATCACTTTCTCTCTTGTTCAACCCCTATATGTAAAATCACCCCTAAATGTAACCCCCCCCCCCACCCCCCCAATGTAAAAAACAATTCCCTAAATGTAAAACCATCTGCCCCTAAATGTAAAATCTTGCTTCCCCCTAAATGTAAAATATCTCCCCCTAAATGTAAAACCATTCAAAACTATGAAGAACTCTCAACTTAAAATAACTTTTACTTATAGGGGTCATTTTTTTACTTATTGGGGTGTTTTACATATAGGGGTAACTTTTTACATATTGGACGGTATTTTACGTATAGGAGTAACGTTTTACATATAGGAGTAACTTTGTACATATAGGGGGAGACGTTTTACACATTGTGAGTTATTTACATTTAGTGGGAGGTTATTATATATCGGGGTAGATATTTTACACATAGCATTTTTTTTTTTGTACAACCTAAATATGTAAAATCACCCTAAATGTAAAAAACCTACTACAATGCAGTTATACTTGGTCAGCCACACTTGATAAACCCATTAAATCAATGTTGTACCAACTGGGATAGATATTCAGATTCCTCCTCCACTAGAGCCACACCCTGCACCACGTTGGGTGTTTTAACATTGCTCCTAAACTCAAAACAACTCCACTGTTCCTTCCTGCTACCCTGAGTAATCTATTTACTGATTCCAAGGGATCCACTATTCTGTTTTCTATTCCTGGGTTGAAATATATTGTTGGCATAGGAAGGTTCTGTTCACACACCCAAGTCATTGCAGTGCAGATAGGTCTTCCGATATACAATACTGCATCATTTTTCTTATAATTTCAACTGGCAGCGGTGATGACTGATGAATGCTGGGCAGCATATCATGCTGTGGGGTTTCATCACAAGTCCGTCTCTTGCATTCATCGTTTGGTGTGCTGTGCTGAGGTGTGTGATCACATTCTTCCTCGAAAGAATGGTCACCACCAGGGCTTGCTGCAGACATTCTCTCACATTCGTCATTCGGTTTGCTGTGCTGAGGTGTCTAGTCACATTCTGTTGATCTTGTATGGACAATAGTAGGTTTGATAAAGTTGGTAAATTCTACTTTATCAAAAGTAGTGTGTAGATCGCGTAGCTGACCCTCATGACACCAGGTCCTGACCTGCGTAGGTTCCGACCTGGGTAGAGTATGCCAGTGTGAAAGGGGCTTAAGTACATCATCTACCCCTCAGCATTTTAACACAACCTGAAAACAATTAACCTCAGTGAAATATAAGTTCTTGACATTGACCTCACCTTAGAGGCTTCCAGCCTTGAAAGTGACTTTGGCCTAGAGCAGGGCGTCCTGGGGACCCCCATGTGTCTTCTGTTTTTCATTCCAACTTAGCTCTCAATTACTTAACTAAACCCTTAATTTAATTAATAATTTGCTTGATTAGACCTTTTTTACTTGTTTTCAGCTCTTAAACAGTTGCGGATTTCAAGTTTGCAACAACATTGTATAAGTAATGTCTATTTAAGTTATTGAGCGCTCAGTTGGAATGAAAACCAGAAGACACTTGGGAAGCTCTGGCCTAGAGGATCCAGGCCTTAACAACGGCCTTGACATAAAAGGCTCCGAACCTCGGCCTCAGACTTGTAGTTCCAGCCTCAAATCCAAAACTGCTACCAGGCTATGGAAAGTCAAGAGGTTAGATGTTGTCTTGTCCTTATTGTCTAGTACCTAACCCATGGTTGAGGTGTGGGGCAGTTTGGTTAACATAAATCTCGATTACATAAAAAATCTATAGTACTTTCTATAGTATAATATAGTACAGAACAGCAGTATAGGAAACTCAAGTGTTTCTGGGTGGTACTATATTGCTTTTTTATATAAGCAGCAAGGCATTTAAAATATATAACAACACTTTCATTCTGAAACTTTTTCATTCTTCATTCAGAAAATTGGCCTTGGTTCTTTAAAGTAATTATATATCTATATATGGAATGTGGCCAGGTGGTAATGGAATGATTGGTTGCCAATTACCCCTGGTGACACCCTATATAAAGGAACAAAGAATGAATGTTTGGTGTGGGTTGTGGAGTAAGAGAGAATGCTGTGTGTGAAAGGTACCATGATAGCTATGCGTGGGTGCTGTTTTGTTTAATTTGAAGAGTTCTGTGTGTAGGGTTTTGTTCAAACTGTTATTTTGTTCCTGTATGTGTTTTGATTTTGTATCTGTGCAGAAAAACACTTAACTGCAGTTACTGTGTCTGGATTGCTGTTTCTGCCACAGGCCAGCCTTGACCGTTACCACAATATTTATACGTTTTTTATTTACTGGGATATCCTCCTGCGGCGAATAAAAACTGTAAACCACGAACGATCATTCAGTATCCTCTATACAGTTATGTATAGTTATTATTTATACAGAAAAAAAACTTGAGAAATAATTTCTATTCACACATATACACTCATGCATAACTTGAATCATGGCTGAATACATTTTGTTAAATTCAAGATTAAGGACTTCACAAGGTTTTTAAGGTTATGACCCATAGTTTAAAAGGAAGGGCGTGTGTGTGTGTGTGTGTGTGTGTGTGTGTGTGTGTGTGTGTGTGTGTATACGTGTGCTCTTGCCTGTGCGTTTGTAGGTTAACACATCCTGATAGGTTGAATATGGATTATCTACTTTAAAAGGTCATTGGCATGAAGTATATTTTGTTATTTTAAAACAATTAAATAAATGTTTTCTGTGTTGGATTGGCTGGTGGATCTGGTTGGCGCTACCCTTAATAATACAAACAACCCCAGGCTTTGGTTCGAATTAAATATGAATGCTTCCTGTCAAAAAGGCATTGTGCATATCTATATTTCTGCCTAAGCTTTCAGAACTGGCATTCGTTGTAAATGGCAGAGATGAAAGGTTTGAAAGATGACATTTAACAAAATAAACTTCAATGACAGATTTCAATCAAAGTCTTTTTCAATGTCATTGAAGAAAGACTTCTAGTCAAAATGTTTGTCATTGAATTGAAGTTTCTTTTTACGATTTCTGAATTCTGCAGTATTGAGTGTTTAATAGTTGTGGATGAGTTATCTCTGCAAAGTTAAATAATGAATGTGGTGGAATGGTATTGGATTCTTTTAAACTGAAATAGAATTGTACAATTATAAATAATTGATTATGGATTGCATCAATAGTCCAATCATAAAATGATATGCTTTGTTCCTTAATAATGATATTCACACTAACATAAAAACTGAAAATGTAGTGAAGTGAGGTGGCCCCAGGTTTTTCACAGAGTTGTTATAATCCCATGGAAACAGCTTTGTTCGAATTGGGAGTTTATAGCCCGATTGAAGAAAAGGATGATCTAAATCCAAAAACACAACTGCATAACAAAGTAAAAGAAGCATTAGAGGACCTTTGCTTACACCAGTGTACACCCTGAAGAAACCTTAGTGGCTGTATTTGCAGACGACTGCATCAGCAGCAATCACAGCACTATGGATGTAGAACATATATATACAGTGGTACTGGTATGGTAGCACACAGGTACGGATATGTTACCATGCTCGATCAATGGACCTTAGTAAAGAACCATTGGTTTTGCCATTGGGAAGATCACACAAATTACACTTGAAAAGAAGCACTCTCAGTCCATTAAGAGAAATTATTATTACAAATTATAGAAAATATTTGTCTACTTTGGGCAGTTACCTAAAGTACTAGCTGAGGATTAGCTGGTGATAAGTGGAATTTTACTGGATTTACTGATGCCCAAAAAGGGGGATAGCAAAGTTTGCTATATACAAACAATGGTGTTTATTAGACAGTGTATGCATAAGAAACAATTTAATTCCTAATTAACTATTTGTACAGTATGTGCTTCTGTCTTACAAAACACAATGCTTAATAGTCTTATGAATATGATAATCGTTACTATGCAAAGCATCAGCAGTGTCTCATTAATATGCTAATCAGATGTATTGTGCAACATTAATATGCTAATTAGCTTATGTGTATGACTTAATAAGTAAGCGCTGCAAAAGCTGCCTTGCCTTTGATATATTAATCATAACACTAAACATTGCCCCTAAATGTATCCATACAATAGGCCTCCAATAATGACATGCCTTCTTGTCAACAATTTGCTCATTTACCACATATCTACATCTGTGGAGTTTGGGTTTCTCACAAGTTTTTGGTGTAATATCAAAACACTTCCTTTTAAAATAATATAAAACTTTTCCCCCAAAGAATGGTTCTTTCCTAACCAAAGGTTTTTGAGAAGGAAAGCTAAAAAAAAACAGTTAAGATTTACTAAACTGATTTACTAAACTCATTACAATATGTTGCTTTGAAAATTGTATTTCTATAGATTCTAATACTAGTAACCCCAAAATCCATTCCCCTGTGTAATTCTCTCTTTTTATAAAGGCTATTAAAGTTCAGTATATTGGTTTTCTTTTTTCTTTAAATCATGCATAGCTATTAACTTCTGTAAAAATGATTTTGGAGAAAAGATACACATTGTTATTGATGCAGCAGTCGAAGGGTTGGATTAAATGTGCACATAAATTTAAATCCTGAACTAAAATGATAAATTTGTGCCATCAAACTCAATCATCTCCACTTGGGGTGCAGAGGTTCAATTTCAAATTTACATAAACTAGATTAAATGAAGCTGTGGGCAGTGAAATAACAACACAGCATCGTGAAGAAGGGAAGACCCAGTAGTTCAAGAACTATTTATACTGGTTCAAAAAATGTATTTACATTTAAAGGCCCTTTTCTATAAGTAGTTTGTGATTTTAACCATTAAATGTTCTAAATACCTACTTTGATCAACTTGTAATCTTCATGAAAATAAAAGTCACTGAAGAGAGTCTTTGAGAGTCTCTTAAGACCCAGATTGTTATCATGACAAGTCTTTCATTAACATGCTTTTTAATTTGAACACTTTTGTTCAATGGTTACTGTATCTGTTGCTAGGACACCTTTTGCTGTCCTTGGTCATGTTAATTGATCGCGCAATATTGATTTATTTAACATAAAGTGGTTGTAGCGAATAAAATAATTCCATGAATCTTACCTGTTGTGCACTTCCAGTTAAGATACAGTAAGTCTCAAATGTGTAATTTAGAAAGGAGCACATGTTACAGCAAACATGTATTTTCATTTTTAAACATATCTGTTTTTATGCCAGGTTACAGAAATCTCTTTCAGGTAGAGTGGCACTTCCTCCAGGTGTCAGTGATTTCTCAATGAGTAAGCAGTAAGCATTGCATTTTAATGTGTGGGAGGCTGGCTGTTTCGGGTGGTAAGTACAGTACTAGCTTCTGTTCCAGGCATGGTACACCCTGGTATTTATATACAATTGGTTTGATGTATTATTTGCCATTGTGTTATATCTAGGGCTTCTGACTTTCGGTTTTAACCGTTAAAACCCAATAAAACACCCCCGATACAAAAAAAAATTAAATCGGAGGATAGCTAATAAACACCGGAAAAACTGTGGAAATGGTTAATCTATTTACGTTAACTTTACCCTTTTCACATTTAAAAAAATAAAACCTACTACAAAAATAATAATAAATACATTTCCCTGTGCTGCTGGGCAATGTCCCGCCTTCCTGACTTGTATCTATCATTGATTAGTTCTGAATACTTTAAACCCGCCCCAACTACTGAGTGACAGCACATTCCTACATTTCTATTGGAGACTCTGCTTGCGAGATTTAAAACAAGATTACAATCAGGAATGGATGCTTGTTAGCGGCATTTAAAGCTGTATTACGGTTAAGACATGGAGGACTTAAAACAGAATTGTGGTGAAATGCACAAAAATGCCTGCACACAAAAACCCCAGAAGAATGTGCCCGTGACCATAGGGATTTTGTTATGGAAGACAGCAAAGGAAAGTAGGTACAACTTAAGTGTGCAAGTACTGTCGAGTTACTATACATATTATGACACAAACACAAAAAAAACAAAAACGCTCAAGCATTTTGGAAAGTAACCGAAAACACTAATTTCATACAGTATATCAAAAACGAAAGCACAGAAAAAAAAAAGATTTACATAAAACTCGAAAATAGCTAAAAATAAGCACCGAAAAAAACAATTTATAAAACCCGAAAAACAGAAGCCCTAGTTATATCTAAAAGCCAATTCAACTATTTTTTCTGACAACTGGTTGGACAGGACATTTCCAGCAGTTTTACCCCTTTGAAAGTTCATCCAACATCAGTGTTATTTTGGAATGCAAAAAAATTCCTAAACACATCACATTCGGCTTAGCTGATTCCTTCTGGGGTTGTCAGTAATCAAAAAAAAGTAATACAGTAAAAACAGATAGAAATAAGACATTTACTTTAATACACTTCTGAACACACATCAACTTACACAATAAAATCCCACATTTATAAGGCTGCATTACACAACACATAGCTTACAATTACATTTTTTTCTTACCGTCCCCCGGCCATATTTTGGTTTCTCAAATGCTGAGTTCTTAATTTGAGCTGACTTTAGGCTTGGTAGATACCATTAACATAAAATGAAGGTGACATATCAACCAAAGGGTCTGTTGAGTGATAAGAGCCAGCACCATCTGCCTGCTGTACAGCTGCTCTGAATAAAGCTTCAACATACAACCAGCTATGAATTTAGCCCAAAGAACTGTAACACTATATAAAAAATTAAATACACTTCAAAATACATGTACATTCATGATACTGTAGATGCACTGATGGTTACATTACTTACTGCATGCAGACAGCACAGCAGGATAAGAAGTATGTTACTTTTTTTCTGCATGTTCAGTAACTTTGCAAAATGACATCAGACTAACTAAATAGTTTCAGTTCCTTGTTTGGAAATAATTCATTCACAAATGATATTGGGGTATACCCAAGACTGGGACTGATTAACTGCTGAAGTGTGTTGAGTGGAGTTCTTGTTCCTCACCTCTTCACAGGTATGCAGTATTGAAAGAGTTACATGCTTGTTATTAATTGGTGTTGTTCCATAGGTTTGTTATCCTCTCAAGTCATTTTGAGGGATAGTAACTCAAGTGCTCCCAGGTATATCACAATTTGATCATTCACAAATTTAGTTAATGAACGGCTGGGCCATGTTGACAGGAAATGGTACAAGTACCGCATTTTACTGTATACGTTCTCTTCATTAATTCATGGTTTTTACTATTTCCCTGTTTTTGTTGTGCAAATCAGTTAAATGATGAGGAAGCACTATACTGTACTGTAAATACAGAGTAGTTAAGGTAGCTCATGTACCTTTGAATAAAACTCGACATTTGAACAACACACACAGAATGATTCCTAGAAAAGGTAAAGGGATGTAAAACAAACAAACAACAAAAAAAAACCTCAAAATGTTACCAGAAGCTATTTACTGTACAGAATCAGTGCAGATCACTTTCTGATAGAGCTGACACATGGTTAAGTGTGTTTACCTGTGGTTTAACGCAAGGACAAGCATCTCAACACACCTCAACTTCTTTAAACTTTACTGATAAGAATGCGTATATACAGTGCAAAACATTAATATTCAATGAGTGTGTTCACTGGGAGAGGGAAGACACAACAGATCTCTGAGAGGACAGGCTACAAATCTCCAGGTTGGTAAAGGAGCTTCCTCCTTCGTTGGTGCATTCTGGGTGAGTCGAGCTGGAAGTAATGATGTTCTTGAGTCTATGGAGGGCAATGACAAGCAGCAGAAGGAGAAACGCCAACAGGCTTAAAAAGATAGAAACATATACGTAGATATTTTCCAAATGTTCAGAGGAGTCCACAGCGGTTGATATGGACGTTGGGACGATTCTGAGGAATGTTCCATTTTCAAAAAGTAGGCTGCCATTTTTTTCTAGAGGAAAATCAGTTCCAGACATTTTCAGAATTTCATAGAATTACTTTCTTAGGCAGACAAGAAAAAATGCTTGACAGAAAGGGTTTCCATGAGAACCTTGGACAAACCCACAATAAACCAAATGTATTGTGTGTCAAATGCTGTAAAAACAAAAAGAGAAAATAAATGATTACTTTTAGATACTGAAATGTATTTATGATTACATTTAAAATGTGTTGACACAAATAAGGTATTTAACAAACTTGCTGTGAAGCTACTGAGGTTTCACCTTAACAAATGTCCTATAAAAGCTGATCCATGTATGAAAACACATTATGCCAGCATTTCTAAACCATAGCGCGGACAAACTTTCATTCATAGAAGTTATATTTATAGCACTATCTAACCAAGAACAAGAAACAGAGGAACTTGCCAAATACTGTGAGAGAAAGAGGTGTAGGGATTATTAATACAAATGTTCATTGTGACAAATTGCCTACACATTATGGTTGTCCGTTACCAATAAAGAAACAATACAGGTTACTAAATAAAATATATACCACTACAGTGCACAATTTGCACCATTGTTGTGAAATGAAAATAAAAGTGACAATGATCATTTATGATCAGAGTGACTCTAAAATCCATCCTTTTAAAGTTAAATATGCATGGTAATTTTGTAGTTTTCCATACAATGATACATTGCAGGGTATGTGTTAAATAGTGGTTAACCACTGTTCTCCCCATGCTATAACGTACTTATATATGGTGTACTTTACTTGTCTGAGGTTTTAATGCTTTTGCTGTGCTTTTACAAAAGCGTTACACAATAACTGTTTAAATAGGAGACCTTTTTATCTCATTCCACATACTAACACCATAGTAATGAGTAAAAATGAGATTCTGGGTATAGTACATCTCTATGCACTCTAAAGACTTCATATCAAGACTTACCAAACATCCAAGCCGGATAAAAACAGAAAACAGGTTATTGTAAAGATCTTTTCCCAATAAAGTGCCGTGCCAACATTGCATAAGTAATGCAGTGTTCACCTAGACTGTGTCAGTAGAATAATAATCGTTTTTCTATAAAGTGTACTCAACATAATTTGTATATGTAGATAGCAGAACTGTGCTTTTCCAACATTCAGAAGTAAAATACCACTCAACTTTTCTTGTCGTGAAATGAACACAATAAATAATAGGCTTGTTCAGTTTCATTAAATACCTGCCAACGAAAACATCTTAAAGGGAATTACTCAGGCAATCTGCACAGCCCTAGTCTTTTCCTGCTTTCTGATTTGCAATGTTCTGCAATTATGGGGCTGCAAAAAAACAAAAACTAAAAAAAGTGAAATACAGACACGACAACAAGCAATTCCCAGTAATTTTTTTCTTAACTTGGCACTTAGCATATAATAAACAGGCAGTTTATTAGAGTCAGCTTGTGTTATGGTAATTACTCTTTGTCTGCGTCAGTCTTACATTGACAACAACAATAAATAATTTTATTTAACAAATACTCTTCATTCATTGATTCATTCATTGTTGCCGATCCTGGTTTAGTATAATACTTTTGGAAAAAGGACAGCAGTGTCCATAATTAGCAACTAAGTCAGACATTTTACACAACTCTAGCAAAAACAGACTTTACACACCTCTTTACACAATCTAAATAATGAATGCCCAATGCATTGTAATAGCAATCCTGTTTCAACACATGTTTATTGCACATTATTTAGGTAGCGTGAATAGGGTACACACTGATCCCCTCACAGAACACCTCTAGCATTCTAAATGCTTCCGATTTCAGTAGCCAAGGACACCTGTGATATGAAGCAAAGTAACAGGCTGCCAGAACAAAATTCATTGAAATAAAATCTTACCTGTGCTGTCAGTGGCTCTGAAGGTTTTTTTAACTGTATGCAAGCAGCAGAGAATGACCATGAACTTCAGTGTTACAGAATGTCAAATGGCCTCTAGCTATATAGAGGATTCAATAAAGACGCAGTAAAGTCTTCAAATGAAAAGGAGAGTTACTAACCTGGAGTTGACTGTCAGCTGTGCTCTTCCCATTGGTTGCACAGCTGGATGTAAAATTATGATCTAATTGCTTCCAGCATTTTATCTGTCAGCCATTCAGAAAGAGAATAGGTGCATGTTATTGCTGAGACAATAATAAGTGCCCTGATTTTTTTAATATGATTACACAAGGGCATTACATTTAAGCACAGTCCTGTTGTGTTATTATTTCTTTATCTTCTTTTTTAGGACAGTCAAAGGAACAGAGCAGAAATGGTGACAATAAGCAGAACTGACTTTCAGGAGTTCGTTAATAACCTGTCAAAATAAGTCCAAACTGCACAGCACAGAAGAAGCTCTAATTCAACACATATACCTTTTAGTCAGTACAGGCTAATTTACTGTACTTTACTTTACTTACTTACTATATTACAGCCATGACATTTCAATCTCATTATTGTAATCGGAGGGGGATATTAACAGGAGGGTTATTAAGCACAGTCGACTGTGCCAGTTTTAATGGTTGATTTTAGTGCTGGGGCAGACATGTTTCATGTATGATTATTAGGATTAATATACTTTAGATCAGATGAACAGAAATGTATAATATATTTATTGCTGCAAATTCATTGGAAAGCTTAGGCAACAATATCATACAAATACTGTAGTAAACTTGTGGGATCAGGTCATTGGTCTGTGTATAGCTGTGGATACACAGGCTCACAGTGATACAACAGAACTTCAGGTGCCATCTTGAGTAAACTGCCAATAAAAAATGTGAATGAAAAAAAAAAATTGGAAAAACATTGCGCATACGCATTCCAAAAAAACATTATTGGAAAAACAGGACTAAAAACACCCCAGAAAATCCTAAGGTGTCAAAAGAGCCAACCTAACTGATTGAAAAACTGTCAGGTAGAAAAAAATGATTACAGTCTAATCCTGCTGAGGACCTCACTAAATCCCACAATTGTAAGAAGGGAGGAGAGGTGTGTAGAGACCTAATCAAAGCAAGCTTATGCCCTGAACTTACTTGGAGGTCCTCATTCACAGGTAATAATTGCATTTTCCAGTCCCTGTATTTGCAGGATTAAATGGGGTACTGTGGCAAAGTGCCCTGCCCCTATGCGTATTTTTGTGTTATATGTTGCGTGTGGTGTGTTAATGTTGGTGTATAGTTATTGATGCACGGAATATAAATTGGTCTGTGTAGCACAAGTGATTTAAAATATATAGTTGTATTTAGGCACAGGGATTGCACAATCACTTCACGTTCAGATAAAGTATGTAATAGTATGTGAGCTCGGGGAAGTGCACAAATTAGTTCACGTGCAGATGTACCGAGATTCCAAATTGAATGATTGATTAGTAATCGAGTCTTGGTACACCTGCATAAAGGATGCAGTGTTTCACTCACTCGGGTTTGTGTGTGAGTGGAGTGGAGAATGGGTGTGGAGAGGAGAAAGTAATTATAAATAAGAAATAACAGTTGCTACGGCTTGCTGGAAGCACCAGCATGGTACAGTTGGTCCACTGTTTTGTCTGTTCGTTTGGCCATTGCGCTGTTTATTTTGAGTAATTTGTTTTGTTTAAACCTTTTTTTTTTTACAATAAACCGGCGCCAGCAAGCGCATTCACCATTTCACTCGCTGTGTGTGTTTCTTCCGGGTCTGACGTCACCGATCAGGCCAGCTTGCCACAGGTGCCCATATTGCTTGACCTGATATTGCTCATGATATCTTGCCAAGTTGAAATCAAAGAAAAGGGCTTGTAACTAGGAGGGCCCCAGTTCAAATCCCGCTCACTAACTGTGTGACTCTGAGCAAGTCACTTAACCTTCTTGTACTCTGTCTTTCGGGTGAGATGTTGTTGTAAGTGACTCTGCAGCTGATGCATAGTTCACACACCCTTGTCTCTGTAAGTTGCCTTGGATAAAGGTGTCTGCTAAATAAACAAATTATATGACCTCCATATAACCTGAACATTGATTTTTTTCAGTCTTCAGTTTTATAAAAACATTGTTTCAGGGTTTCCTTTTTCTTAAGAGTTATTCAGCTTTTTTCATTTGTGGGAAAACATGTTAAAAAGCAAATGTAAAATGCAGTACGAGGATATTCAAATATGACAAATTGCTGCAGAGTCTAGCTGAAGAGGAGGGTTAGCAGAGATTAAATGTAGTTGACTGAGATAAGTAATATGAAGACACAACTATCTGTTCATCAAATGGAGCCGGACCCCTTTGGAATAGGGGACCATGTGTTTCTGAATCAGGAGACAAGGGTTCAATCGTCATTGTACAGGACTGGAATAAAGTCAGCATATCTACACACACTATGGCTTACAGTGTGTAGCGGACATATGCTGAGTACTGAATTTTCATAGAGGTACAAAACAAGCCATGGGACACAATGGTTTAAAAAAAAATGTAGAAAGGGGGCACTTGAAGCATATCAAATCATCAATAATATATGAGCTTCTATAACGCTGTGTCTTTGAGTCCTCAGTTCTTTCATTCAGCATCGTATCACTCAGTGATATGGGTCTCTACCGTGCCCCCTATGGGCATTTTTTTATATTGTTCTCCAGAGCTTGTCCTGTTCCAAAAATCAGTACCTGTGTGGAAATAAGACAAGCCAAGCTTTAAATGTCATTATATGTATTTTTCACCTTTCTCATGCCTTTTTATGATGTTATGAATTATGTTGAGTGCTTCTGTGATCTGTTGATCCAATATGTCTGTCTTTACCTGTATGTGAGCCTGTCTGGAAAAGTCTAACTGCCTAAGGCTGATCAGACACTCCATTTAAATTATGTAACCAAACTGCCTTGCAACTGCCTGGTCCAACCTACTAACCCTTTCTATGTATGTAGAGTAGGTTGGGCCAGCAGAGTTGAAAGGTCATATTGTCACAAGACTTAAATATATTGATGAAGTCTGTTCATTGCTAGAATTCTCTAGAAAAGATCAAAGCGTAGAATCCAGAGCCACTGTCAATGATCGCAAACATCACAAAAGAACAAGGAACAAATAAATCAAATAACATTTGAAGCTATTTGTTCTTTAAATATCCTTTCACAAAGGATGTAAATAATGGGGGGTTGCGGGTCTAAAGACCCACATTGACCTTTGAAGATCCCAAAGTAAAATGATCAGTAACTTTGTTCAAAACATGCACTTTGTTTATTGTCCATTTAACAGCATTAAGCCCCTTTCACACTAACGCTCCTACCCAGGCACTGGCTACCCGGGTGACAATCATGCGTAGTGTGAAACCACGTACCAGGGTCATATCCGGGTCACCTTAGGATGTGGGTCAACACGCTTTGACCCAGGTCAAGCAAGACAAAATGCAAGATCGTTGTTCGTAAGCTGACAAAGTAACAAACAGAAGGTTTCACTTCTGCAAGAAACATTTCTGCTTATTCTGTTTAGCCATATTTCTGTTGATTGAGACACACCATGAGCCAGATTGCATCAGGGATGCAGAAACATTTGCTCTGATCAACATTTGGGTCAACGATTCATCTTGAAAGCCTGAAGAGAAAGGGTGGTCATGTGAACATTGCTGCTTTCAGAACATTGCGTATGCGCATTGTGTACTTGCTCCTGTCACCCAGGTCGACCCTGCTTCTTCAAAAAGCAGTGTGAAATCACATAGCTGACCCGCATGGCACCAGGTCACGTCCCGGGTAGAGCATGCCAGTGTCAAAGGGGCATTAGATAAAGTTAATAAATCATACTTTCAGTGTAATGTTGTACACTATGTATGATTCAAATTCTAAAAGTTATGAGTTCAGAAGCACCCACTCTTCATATGCTGTACTGTTTTCAGAATGTTCCATGATTTGCATCCATTTTGTTGACCTCACTAAACCAAATAATTAATGTCTTATCATTACAAGACAGTATAAATAGGGACAGAGCATTAAACAAAAAGCAGCACCATTTAAAAATGCTTAGAAAAGGAAGCAATTCAATCAGTAGTGTGTTACCTTAAAATACCAACTTGCTATACAGCACTAAATCACATTAAAGTTGATGCCATGTCAGCTCAATAAAGAAGCAATATCCAACAGAATGCCACAAGTATGACGAACTCCCACACAAAAGAAAAAAAATCCCAGAAAAAAAAGATATAAAAAGTGGGGGAAAAAATCGAGCAAATACATCTAGTCAGAACCTGTCTCATACAGTTTCAAATTAGCCAAGATTAAAAGCTTCATTACCCAGAAACTGAATCGCTTAGGATTATGGTTCACATCTATCAGCGCCCACTTTACTCCATGTACAGAACAAAATACCACCCTCTCCAACCTACATAATTTTTACTGTTAGCCACAACTGAGTAATCATTGACTTCTGTTTTTGTGTTATTAAGTTTTTATTTCAATAAACCATCTGAAATTCACTATCTCATTCATTCCTGCACTCACTTTGCTGGAGATTACTTATTCACCACTGATAAAGAAACTCCCTTGAAACACACACCTCCGCACGTAAATGTTGATATATACACTGTACATTTATGAAAAAGAACCCTATGTAAAATGCAGTGGGAGGACATTCAAATTTGACAAATTGCTGGAGAGTGCAGCTGACGTGCATGAAAGCCTAACACAGATGAGTGTTAGCAGAGTAAATGAGAATGTAGTTCACTGAGATGAGTAATATAAAGACAAATCTGTTTAGCAAATGGAACCTTTTGGAATATCAGACAGTGTGTCTCTGAATTAAGAGACAACTGCTCCATCTTCATTGTACAGGGCTGGGCACTTGAGGTTTATCTGCACAGGCTGTAGCTTATCTAGACGCCATAGTGTACTGATTTCTGGAACTGATACAGAACAAGCCATGGGGCACACGGTTACGCAATACAAAAAATGCCCATAGGGGGCAAGTTGGAGACTCATAGCACCAAGTGTTACAATGCTGAATAAATGAGCTGAGGCCTCAAACACACAGCCTTATAGAAGCTCACATATAATTGACAATTTGATATGCTTTAACAGCAGCCACATTGGAGCCACAATCTGTATGGAAATACCCTAAGCCAAGCAACTTTAAAGAAGTCCCTTCAATGGGCATCCGAGTAATTTAAAACCTCTTTATGGTTTTGCAGAAGTACTTTCAGTTCTGTATTTCTGAATTTTAGTATGTTCTCTGTGTGATAGGCTACTCATGTTTGCTAGATTGCAAGACACATGTTTTTTATCCAACTGGTTGATGAGGCCTGAAGCTTTCTGAGGCTGGGCTATGTGGATGTGCAAGCTCGTGTGTAGCTCCAGGGTGAGTAATACAGAATCTGTTGTGTACTTCGCAATTGTAGTCTACAATTTTTTGGCACTGTGGGAAACTCATAGGTCTCTGAACATACCTTAAGGTGTAATTGTTTACATGTCTTTGCAGTTCTGTGTTTACGAACCATCTTTGTACAAGGTGTACACTTTTAAAATGATTACAGTACTTTATTTTGAATAAATTCATTTTCAAAATGGGTGCTAAACTGTTTTGAAACTTTAGCACCAGAGAGCCTATTGGTGCTAAATTATCAAACCCCACCTGCATACCTGCTGGAAACATTGGTACTGGAAATGAAAAGATTAGAGCATACACAGCAAATACAATTAGGTGGTGACTCAATTTAGTAGCAGATGGAGGTGAATGCTAAAAAGAATACAAAGGAAAGCTTATTTTTCGGCATAATGACAAAAGCAATTTTTCAAGGACATCTTTTTAACAAGATAAAAAAAAAAAAAAGATTTCCTATGTATGCTATGGTTGCTTTAGACCACAGAACTTGAGGGAAAGATCATAACCAAAGCAGCAAAGCAAACAGTAACCTACCATACACATTTTACAATAGCAACTGTCTCTAAATACATTATGACCTTCTCCATATTAATGACAGATGGTGTATGGGAAATAAAGGTTACAAAGCAGACATATCTGGAATATCTCAGATGCAATTATGAAACCCCCTTATTAACAAACAGAGTGCTGTGAAAGGCAAACACAGACTTACACAGATCTATAGCGAATTAGAAACAGCGCAGGTAACAGGGCAGGTAAAGAAACCAAGGTTTGCCGGATTATGCATATCATATTACAGTTCATATTTGCTCCCTTTGTCAATTTAAAAAAAGACAAAGATTAAGGGGGTTTTTAAATTATTTTTTTAAATAAATGTCTGATTTATTTAATTTTAGTTTTTAAAGTAGCTATTTAAATACCAGCTGAGCAAAAAAATCCTGTTTACGAAGTCTAGATAACTGTTTTATTACAGTTTTCATGACTCAATGCAATCTGTTTTTGTATGTGGTACCATTGAACCACCACGATTCACAACCTGGCAACAGCAGCTCAATACACAGTTCCTACACAACGCGATATGGTGTGCAGTGTGCACCTTAGAAGCATGTTATAAACTATTGGAATACATTATTATAGAATTGCTAATGAGCTACTAAACGGTATCTTCCGTGCTTTGGGTTTCATTTTGATCTTGGTTATTAAGTTACTGCTTAATTTTGAATGTATTATAAGTCTGATGTATGACGAGCCTAATAGGTTGATACGTCTTTAACTTGAAGGAAGAGAGCTCATAATAACCCAACCATTAAACTTTAAGGAAATAACGTTAGTTAGATGCACAAGTTGTCTGAAGAAACCCATATCAAAATCTTGTTGCATACCAGACTGGACTTTTTGCCAGAACTATGTGTTTTGGTTTTGTTTGTTTTGTTTTTTTTAAAGATAGGTTTGTATATCAATCGGTCTAATAAACGGATAAGTTTGTCTAAACCTGATTTTTTCTTAACAGGAACACGCTTACAATTATCTATCAATAATTAATTTTAATACTTCATTTTAAGTTTAAAATGATCATTCACAGTAGCAATATTTCAAATAAATAAATACATCTCTCCTACTAAAACAATGTTATAGTTACAAAAAGGACACTTACATTTCACTGGAGCTGCCTTTCCCTGTCTTTTCAAATGGTGTTTTTTTTATGTGTTCTTTAATCTTTTTAGATCTTGACGGTTCTCTTTCTCATTTGAAATCTGTCCAACAGTCCATCGTAATTAATATTCATGCGGTGGTAATTTATTTCAAAGAATCTTCACTTTGTTAAAAACAATCCCGTCTATGAAATCCAGGATTTGATTCAAGTGCACCCAGTAGTGTCAGTTTTAAATCTGCAGCTCGTCAAGTACCTACCATAGATTTAGCTGTGTAATTACACTACAAACCCTTATCTCGTTGCTTCGCTCTAGCTCAGAGCATCTCTGGTGCACAGCCCCGCTACAGACAGATTGAGATGACATTACCTGCTACTGCCTGCCTGCCTGTCAGCCCCCACAAGTCCGCGACCACGAAGACATTAAAAAAATATTGACCACCCTGTAGTGAATATATATATATATATATATATATATATATATATATATATATATATATATATATATATATATATATATATTTGTTTTGTTTTTGTTTTGTTTTTTCGGCATCATTGCGAAGTTACATTAGAGACATTAAAACATATAAACTACAGCGATAAATAAGACATTTTTTACATTTTGTATTTTTTTTGTCCCACTTTTGTTTCTTTTTTCTGAGCTACAGTGGATCTATCAGTTGACATTCATAACCTGCTACTGAAAGTAGTTGCAGGAACATGTTTAGTTAATTTTGTGGCATTGTGACAAGCAAAATTGGTAAATGTCATTTATTATATTCAGTCAATTTCCATCACATCATGTCCCATAGACTTGGGGAGATACATATATATTTTACTCTGACATGCTGGAAGTGAAACGTAGAATGTTATGTTAAAAATGTAAATGAAAACAGTTATTAGAAGTGATTATACATTTGGAAAGCAACATGAGATATAATTCTTCAAATGACCTCAACCAGAATTGCACCAGAAACATGAATACAACACAGTAAAACCTCACTATACAGTGTAGGAAGCCTTACTACTGAAGTACTTAGTGTCCCTACATTGTCATTGCAAATCTTTTGTTAAAGGTGCCTATCTACTGTATCTGCACTCCTAGGTGTAGCCACACTAACCAATGACTGGGCTGACGACTGCATCCACTTAAATCCAAAGCCTACTCTCAAAACCATGCTCTTTAAACTGACTTCATATTCGAGAGGAGTTCTTCTCAAATGTGCCGACCCCCATTAAGACTAACATCCAGCAAGTCCTCTCTTAATAAACCTTTCATTGATCTTGTAACGCTAATGCAGATTTCATTTAGTCACTTTTACTGTTGCCATGGTTTGTCATCTTCTATTAGCTAGTCATAATTAACCACTAAAACCTTGATCATATAAGGCATTGCTATCTGGAATTTGACCGGGTTTTGGAGATATCGTACAAAGTAAACTAACAAGGACATTCTGGGGTTTGTTGCTATTAGAAACCAGTGTCTGTAATTATATTTTAAACATTTAAATGTTTCAATTATAGTTGACAGTTTACTTTCTCAATAATGTTTTGCTTTTCTTCAGTTGGTTTTGTTAAAGCTAGACATTCTGTGTGAATGTTCCTCTTAAGTATTGAATAGTTACGAAATGATCATAAACGGACACAATGGCAATGATGTGACAGGGAGAGCCTGTCTGTGTTTATTTCTGTTTAAAAAGCACTTGCCATGGTTTGTAAAACACCTTACCATACATATCAGGGCTTTAACAGGCTTTCACTATGCTTAATTATTCCTAAAAGAGGACAGGGACAAACCAGAAAAAAATTATATTTTGTCCTGAACATAATATTTCTGACATGTTTTACATTATTTGCCACAATTACTAGAGACTTATACATTCATCACTTTACTGAGGCATCAGACACATAATTAATGCAACACATGTTTACATTACTTTGTTTTGAGATACATGTTCATCGACTTTACATTTTCAAATTTTTAAAGCTGTCTTTGGGCTCTGTTTTAATTTCTGTGATTCCAGCTCAAGCCATACATGTCCTGTGGCAGCCTCCAATTGAGATGTGACAGCCAAAGCACACTGGTTGGAACTGATAAGAATACATGCATGAGAGTCTTACTGCTTTGGTAGATAAGCTGCTATTTTTAAGTTGCGTAAAAGTGTATATATACTGCATAGAAATCAAACATAAAAATGAATTTTCATAAATTGAAATAAAAAATGTCAGGCTTTTTTCTATTGGTGGTTGTAAAGTAAGACATTCTGTGTGAATGTTCCTCTGAAGTATTGAATAGTTACAAAATGATCATAAATGGACACAATGGCAATGATGTGACAGGGAGAGCCTGTCTGTGTTTATTTCTGTTTAATGGGGAGCTCCTTGCAGCAAGTTGGTTCTGTCGCATTCAACATTTAAGCAAGATGTGGCACAAACAATGATCTCGAAAAGGGCTCCCTATTCAGTGACTCCTCTTTCAGAGACAGGTAGTTTGCTCCAGGCCAGACACTTGAGCACTGTTCCGCTCTGACTTCCAGTAACTGGTGCTGAATTTCCACAAACAAGTGTTCTTTCTGGTTGCTCTCCAAGGTGCTACACCAGCCAAGTGACGTGTACAGGATCCTGACTTGATCTCCAGAATAGGAGGTCCACTTTACCCATACTTTATTTACTGTTTTATATAATTAAAAAAAAGTCTGGACTGTAGAGCAATTGTATTTTGTAAGACCCGTGATTGACAGTTTTTGATTATTGGAAATGTGTTCTACTTGTACCTGCTTGCAGAATAAATTCCACGAAGAGAATGTAAAAACTCACCTGCTATTGTGAACAAATACTTGCCAATGAGAAGACTGTGTGAACTGATAACATTTCTTGAGTATTAACAGTATTGAATCTCTGATACTTTGAAGCAGGGGTGCTGCAGAGTTTTGGCACACCATTTACAGATATTATTAAAGCCTACACAAATCCAGACAGGTTGTTGGCATTTGCTTTCTAGACAGAAGATTTTTTGCAGACATTCATTTCAAAGGCAATTCTATATATTGTGCACAGAGAAAAAATACATTTTAAATCAATTAAAATAATTTTAGTGATTATTATGAATGTTTAAAATGTATTATCATAATGGCTGTGGTCCTTGTGCGAGGAACATCACCCTAGACATACCTAGAAAGATTAGCACAGTACAACGAAGTCTGGGCAACCTTTGTGACATCATTGATTTACCACCTCCAAATCATTATAGAAGATGAGCACAAAGCCCAAAAAGAGTTGACAAGAGATGTATCTGGCCATCATAACCGGTCAAATAAAGTTACTGTTGTTATTGTCCCTATCAGTTGGAACCAGCAACTGCATCTTGAAATGTATTTGGGCACCATGAAAATACATCACATTTTAACACACTTCTGCCCCCTTAAGTCTAGTTTTCAAATACGAGAAGATACCGTGCCTCAGGCATTGGATCTACCTCTCCAAAGCACCACATATATTCCTTCTTCCATGCTGGTACACTGAACTAGAATAGCAGGTATTAATAAAAGAAAAATTCAAACCTGCCTTGTAATTAAATACATTGTACATCCAGGAGTGCCAAACAATTTTTATTTCCTGTCAAAGTAATGCGTAAACTAAGCCGTTGCTCTTTAGAGACGTTCTGCCACATAGAAAAATAATAAGCAACTCCACTTTGAGAATACAATTTTATTGGTTCTTAATCCTGCAAGATTCCCTTCTCTTCCAGGCTTATAAAGAGATATGCCACAGATTCAACATCAGGGTTTGATGTGTGGAACTGCCTCTTAAACCAAACAATCTAACTTCTAAATTGAAAAGCTCATGTTTCTTCCACAGACACTCAGTCACAAATATCAGAGTGTTCCCCATTTCAGAAAAAAATGAAAGCAAAGGAAACGAAAGATCATATCGCAAAGATGAAATGAACAATTGTAGTAAGCTCGGAGTATTGCTGAGAAGAGGTGCAGTCATCTTTCTCATTACACTAACTTGTATTCCATGGCAGTTGTGCTGTTAAAAAAGCAATCTTGGGAAACTCTGTAAACCTTTTTAAAGATATCCTGAAGGGTATACTGGTACAGCCAAATAACATTTTAATAATTGCCATAAAGAAGTTTGGGCCTACAGAGTTGAAAGTTCATTGTGACATTTTCTTTCTATAATCAGGTAGAACAGACAATTGCCAACAAACACGAATTCCCCAAACAAGCTCTAAAGTAAATTAAGCTAAATAGCCTGTAACACATTATTTTTACATATAATTACCCATTTATACAGTTGGGTTTTTACTGGAGTTATTTTGGTAAAGTAATTTGCTCAAGGGTACAGCAGCAGTATCCCCCACCTGGGATTGAACCCAGGGTCATGCAACCCAGTCCTGCACACAGCTTTGCAGAATGCAAACACAATAACACAGTCCCGCCGCCAGCCCCTTTGTTACAATATTAATAAAATAAAATAGGGTTCCCAATGGCTCATCCAGTACGCAAAGAGAGCAGGGTGAGTCATACAATCAGGAGCTTGCTGGTTCAAATCCTGATCATGCTGAGTTGCTGATCTTGGCTGGGGTCCCACTGGTAGTGCTGCCTTGACTGAAGAAAGTTCACCTCATTGCACTTCAGCAGCCTTTACTGGTCAGGTGGCCTACAAGTCATGGTGGAGCCTTACTCCAGGGTTCAGTAGCTTAGTAATATCTGCTGTTTTGGGTTCGGCTGGTGAAAAAAGGCGATAGGCTTGATAGCGTGAATATAGGTCTACCATTAATCTTCAGTCCAATACAGAGACTACAATTGTATGTCAATGATTGTTTGGCAAATGTGGTGGTTCACATATCAGTGTATATCAGGCATTTCAAAAATACACTTTGCTGCAGTGCAGTTCATTTTTAGACTGTGAGGTCCACAGTCTCTCCCACAAGGTGTAATGTGACCATTTTAACACTTTATTCAAGCTTAAGGAATTATATAAATGTATTAACTACAGAGCAAATTTTAAACTCAAAATATTGATAAATAATTCATGATACAAAATATAAATATGAAAAACATTTTTGCTTTATGTAAATGATTTTACACTGGGCTTTTGTATATTTATATTTATTGCTGTCATAAATCAATTATAATGCCATACATACTGTACCCTCATGTTAACTACAACATTGTGTGTAAATAATAAGCCACAATGGAGTGTCTGGCTATGCTGATTATATGGATGCCTCGGGTGAATTGTGAAGTACAATATAAACCCAAGTACTTTCAATCACCCCAGAAGGGCCACATTTAATCTCATTGCCAACTGTCATTGAAATTCAATGCCAGAATTCTAAAACTCAATTATTTTGAAGAAGGCAGCATACATATCTATTTTTTTTTTTCATTTAGTGCCCAAGTACTTTACCCTTGTACCCCTCTCCAATTAAAAAGGCACAATTACGGTCCGTCACTGCAGCAGCTCCCCACAACAGTGCACCGGACCTGAAGGTCAGCGGGTGTCCTTCGATCCCACCACTACTAGTCACACCCAGGAGCTCAACAGTGGATGTCGGTGAGTTACTGGCCCTGGGAGGACAAACGCCCTGCAGGTGTCCCCTTGAGCACCTGGTGACACTCTAACCACACTAACTCCCGGGAGCGCAATGACCAAAGCATATGAAGAAGTGCCAGGTGTTAGGTTGCATCTGTGACACAAATTATTAGGACCCCCATTTCACCCCCATTTTGTGCAGTTTTACAGGAAGAACCTTATGTTGTATTAAAATGTGGGTATCAGCCATAAAAGGTTTTCTGGCAGACTTCCAAATGCTCTTCCAAATAAACCCCACAAAGTTTGTGCTAGTGAATGACTCAGATGATGGTACTGTTGGGGACCCTCAAAGTCTTTTGCCATACAATGAAATTTACTCAATAAATATTGAGAAGGACAACCCAAGATCTACTTCCTTCTTTATCTCTAACTCATTCAAAAATAAGGTATGACTATTATAGTTGATATAGTTGCTATGCTTGTCCTCATATTCCATCTTCCACGACAGTGAGTACCACATCTGGTCCTTGAGTTTAATAGTCTTATTTATGCAGACTTTATTCCTCTCAGCAAAACCACAATTCACAAAGCAAAGCAGAAGAAAGATTAGAATCTGTGACCTAACAGCCAGGAGGAAAACAAGTTCAATTACAAATCATCTTTGGTTCTGAAAATCTTATATGTTTTTGTTTGTGGCCAGTGCTCAGCTGATGTTGATCTGTAAGCTGTTTGAAAAGGTAAAATTGAATCTGTAAACTTTTTGAAAATTAATCAGGAAAGATAAGGCTGTAGTGAGATAAACTGGGACAAGCAGGGAAAAGTTTGCAAAACAAAGTTACAACAGCCTTCAGAGATAAAGACAGGATTATACTATAATGTGCTAATCTGATAACTGAATTTATTGATGTTGCTTGTAGAACTAACATCTGTCCTAAAAGGAAAACAAAGCCATTTATGTTTGTGAAAGGATTCATGACAAGCCTAGTCTGAAACAGGAGATGATCAAAGTAACAATTTTGAACACACACACACTAGCACACAAAAAAATGGGTGTATTACATGTCTTGCTGATTGTATCCACCTTAATGGCAAGTGGCATCTTTCTTTTTGAAGGACAGTTGTGTGACAGTATATTGATTAAATGCCTTTGGTTATGGTTCAGTCATACCCAGATCTCTGCCCTATTTTCTGGCTCTGCTAGAAGGTACAGTAGTACCACAGGGCCAGGTGTCGACTGAAATTAACTGCCGTTCTTTATTCATAAAGACTTTTGTAACTGTTAGGCCTCAACAGCGACCTTTCCCTTGGTCACCTCCAGAATAGATAGGTGTCTAGAGCACTGCCCCCTCTACCAACAAAGGCTATTACACTCGAGTCAATTATCACATGCCACAATGACATATAGGATTGAGGAGGAGAAGACAAATTCAATTTCAAACCTCTTGATGGGGTGAGTTTTAGCGGTACGACTTCACATTGCTTAGCATCCAGAGCTTTCATTGCAATAAAAGCAATATAGCCCTTCAGTAAACTGTAGAAAGTCGTTGTACTAACAATAATCTATGTTCAAGGTAATAGAGCTTGACTCATAGCTGTACAAGAGTGAAGCCCTGGCAATGATTACTGTCCCAAGAGGCGTTGAAGTAATTCAGAACAAACAGACACCAGCTGGTTTAGCGACCTTGGAGGCATAACAAAAATGTTAAGCAGTAAGATAACCCTTCTGTGCTTTACACAATAGATATTTCCCCAGTGTGATGAATCAAGCTCTCCTCATTTTTTAATCATCACAAGGGGTTTGAGAAAGACACTATCCAGCCTCTGCTCTAGTCTGCTTTAGTTTTAATACAGATATATACATTCTATTCTAAAGTATGTAGGTTTTTGTATTTATTTGTAGTTCTCAAAGATTTTGCTTTGTCTGCTGTTAAAATAAAATAAAAATAAAATCATTAAGACAGTCAAGTATTTAAACAAATATTTTCAATTAAATAGCAAGTGTATACATATTTTGGTTATATGCAGTTTGGAATTATTTGTAATAGTTTAGTGGACTTGACTGGAAATGCAAGTTCTGCGATAGAACCAAAACAACTGAATAACACTCATCACTACAGACAATATTAATAATGTAAGTATAATAAATACTGTACAATAATAAGTATAATTGTTTTTATAATATGAAAACTGGTAACAGTATTATAATAAGTTTGAAAGCTGTGCATGTCTTCAGCTTAAGATGAATGAACTACAACCAAAATTCACACCCTAAAAACTATCCACAGTTATCATCAGGCCTCCAAAGCAGCATTTTTTCTTGTGCTTATGAATTGCTTATGAAAGGTGAGAGACAGTGGCACTCAGGGCTACAGTCAAACACAATGTGTTGACATGTGCCATAAAAGCTTACCCTCATAGGACTGCAAGAACATTTCAGTTTTGACTTGAACACCCCCTGCTATTTCACTGTGCTGTTTTTTTGTGATGAGAACCAATGTCCACTGGGATACTGGGAGCTAAGCTAAAAGCTTTCGCTGGTGATCCATATTTAAACCCAGAGGTGAAAGGCCTGCATTGATAGTAAATATCTTCTGGACTCTTGCTTATTTCTTTTCTGACTGGTCATAGAAGGAAATTAACTTGATTTGGTAAGTTTTGTGCATTTTTCTTTTTCTTTTAAATTAAATTATATATTTAGGGTGACCAGATTGTTAAAGCTCAAAACCAGGACACATTGTTAAATAAGTGATAAGATTAATTAAACCATTTAAATATTGGCTATTTTAATGGTTATATAAATAGCCATCCTCTCACTCTTAGTATTATCTTTTTTTTTAAGTAGCTAGCTAATTTCAGTACACTCCTGGGTGTATAATGTGTGGCTAATTAGTTTAAGTAGCCATACTGAGTTCAGTAATAATAATGTAGCAATCTCAGAAATGAGGGAAGCGAGACAGGAATTTAGGGGCTGAACTCGAATTTTATTTAACAAGCTTAGAACTAGTTAAACAGGCAACCAGGCACTGCGCTGTTCAATAACTCTTCGGCTGCTATAATCTGCAGGCACGCACAAAAGTCCCTTTTCCCCTATGCAGCTAATTGACTGCTATCAGCTGCAGCCACGCTCTATAGTCCAGTCTCTCTCTCTCTAATTGTCAACACTGTTCCGCTCGTCTCAGTAGGTTGGACTCAAGAGAGCGCATGAGTAATAAACCCAGCTCGATGGCTGATACAGCTGCGGCCATCAGACCCAACGGTTTTTGGTACCGTACCAAAGAGACTAGCGATCCCTGTTGAAACAGGGAGAGGCAACCCTGAATAGCCCACCGGGACCGTCCTTGTGAGGGCTGCTGAAGGCTCCCCCATGGGGGATGGAACATCTATCCCCATGGCCCTCTTCAGCCTATTGTGACAGACTGGGCTGAAAAGCCGTGCAGATGTCGCAAAAGTCCTCGTTCCCAATGGCCTCGGTGGCATGTTGGACCCCTAGGCACCTCACGCAGATAGAGTGCCCATCATTGTGCGGCATGTTTGCCTTGCAGGATGTGCAGGCATGGACCCACAGAAGGCTCATCATGGTTGGATACCGAGTGCAACAAGCATTGTGCTCACCGATTGCACCGAGCATCGTATACATGGGAAACGCTAAGCGTGCACTGAGCGCCGTGCGTGCGAAACACATTGAGCGCCTTACACCGATTAGCGTGTGCACCGGAGCGCAATGCGCACTGAGTGCACTGGGCAATGTACGTGCCAAGGCGCTATGCGCGCCGAGTGCATCGAGAACCACGTGCAACGAGTGCACTGAGCACCGTGTGCACCAGGTATTGTATGCATCGGGGCGCTATGCACCGAGCACTGTATGCATCGGGGCACTATGCACGCTATGCATCGGGGCGCTATGCACCGAGCACCGCGTGCAACGAGTGCACTAAGCACCGTGCACACCGAGTGCACCAAGCGTGGCGTGCACCGTGTCGTTTGCACCGAGTGCACCAAGCACCGCATACACAGGAAAAGCTATGCGTGCACCAAGCGCTGTGCATGCGAAATGCACCGAGCACCTTGAACCGAGTAGCGTGTGCACCAGAGCACTATGTGCACTGAGTGCACCAAGCACCGAGGCGCCATGCACGCCGATTGCACCAAGCACCATGCGCAATGAGTACAACGAGCACCACGTGCACCAGATATTGTGTACACCGAGGCGCTATGCACCGAGCACCGCGCACCGTGTGCACCGAGGCGCTATGCGCACCGAGCACCATGTACACCGCGTGCACTGGGTACTGTATGCACCATATATATATAGATATATATATATGTATATATATGAGATATCTTTAAATATTTTGAGATATCTGGAAATGATCATTTGGCTTGCCATATTCATACAGCAATTATTGTTTCCTGTCACCAGACTGTGTAACTGCCAAGGCTCTGTCTTGGACGCCTCTTATAAGATTCAGTTGTCACTCGTTAAGATTCCTTGAAACATGTCAGACTCCCCAACTTAAACCAGAAACTGTATGGCTCCAGCAATTAGATTTCAACAATTAATATAGGTTATTTAAGTCCTTAAATGTTTATCCTCTAAAAAATACTGTAGATTATTATTATTATTTCTATTAATTAATAATGTTTTTCTGATACAATACTCACCAGTTATTTTCCAATGTAATATTCTTATTGCATTTACTTAAATACGGTCTGTTTAGGTTTTTATAAGTCTGTGTAAAGGTACTTTGACTGAGTTGAGGAGCTGCTCTTCAGTTCTAGTTGACTGCTATAGACATATGTAAAGTGTGACAAAATGTCTTTAAATTAGTAAGAAACAGCACCATCTAGTGCACAGCAGTATATTGCCCATAAAACAAAAAAATGATCTTTGTCCAAATATCAATCAGTAGATGGCTCTTGATTCTATAAAGACTCTTAAAGATTGATCAAGCCTATTTTACAAACAGTATATCTATGACAGGCAACTACAACTGAAGAAGAGCTCCTGAACTCACTTGAAACTTTGAAAGCACTTTACAACAGACTTGACTTAAATACAAAATAGTATTTTAGTTATTACAATAACAGGGCTCGAAATTACCTGGTGCTAATTCTCACCCCGGGTGAGTTCTGTCCTAGGCTAATCCTCACCCTGTCAGGCCAATTATCACCCCAGTACTCTTCTGGGAGAGTGAACATTAGCCTGGGACAATTCTCACCCCAGTACTCTGTACATAGCATAATTGTTTTCATTGTAGGATAACTAATCTAAGCTAATCAGCTGTAGGACATATTTGTGAATGCACTGTAAAAGATACAGGAAAAAAGACTGACCAAAAAAAACCTTCACAGCCCTGGGCGTGAGAATTATCCTGACAGGGTGAGGATTAACCTTGGACAGAACTCACCCTGGGTGAGAATTAGACTAGGATCATTTTCATGGGGGTGAGGGAATTAGCCTGTAACACCGGCCATGCGGCCGGGATGACTCTCAAAATATATGTGTATTGATGGCCAGTAGTGCCCTTTCAGCTGCAGCAACTAGAGTCAACAATATTAGATGTTTGGATCGAAACAATAACATGATACGTACGTGTTAAATTGTATCAGCGGAAAAAAAAAACAAACAAAAAAAAAATAACGAACTCGACCCTTTCAAGCAGATGGATTTCTACCGTGCATAAAAATAATAATGCCATCTCAGAAAACAAATAAATAAATAAATTAAAAAGCCAGGTCAGTTTTTTTTATTTATTTATTTTTTTATTTTTTTACTGTAACTAACTTGAATGTTTCAATTGCCGTTATCCACTTATTTTAATGTATTTATTTTTTACCGCAACTAAAACGATATGAAAAACTATTCTACATTGTACAACAGTGTTGTTTATTATTATTATTATTATTATTATTATTATTATTATTATTATTATTATTATTATTATTTGTCCATCTTATGATAAAGACTCGTTTTTTGTTTTTTCAACAATAAATGTAACACAGCAGTCATTTTTTTGTACGTTATACTCGCTAACGAGATTTCTGAGTGAGTTTAGTTATATCTGCTATTAAATAGTCCCTCGCAATTGCGCGAAAAATACTTGCAGATTTTTTTAATGGATAGCAAAAAACGAAAAAGTTGTGAATTTCTATTCAGTGCATACACACTATCTGTAGTGCAATGAGAAGTGTGGCGGGATTTAGTGCAAGCATCAGCGTGAAGCAATAATATGCAAATAAGTACAATTGTCTTGAATAAATTAAACGACGTTATTGGCTAAACAAGATCACATGATCTTCCAGTAACAATTTGCTTCTGCATGGTAGGGTAAATCACCTCTGTAGAACAATCAATTTCGTGGCTTTATTTTCTTTAAAATCTAAAAATGTGTCTCTTTGGCAAAGGCGATCGTTCCTATAAAGCCCTGGAGTTTAATCTAAAATCGGAGTGGAGATCAGTTGCGTTGGATCTTATCAACGAAGGGACAGCATGGCAAAAAAAAAAAGGAAAAAATTACTCAGCAGTAATACTGATTTTTTTACTTGCTGAATGATACATTACATAAAGCTTCATTTAAAGGTGAAATGTTATTGTTCTGATTTATTAATACTCATTAAAGCCATTGCTGCAGAAAATATATATTTTCTCTTTGCAGATTTTTGGACATTTTATTGCAGATTTCCGTGGGGACTTATTAAAATGAACAAAAACGGTCCTGTACATTAGCGATAAAAGCCAATGTCTGACTTAACGCAGGGAGCTATGACCTCGCAGGCTCAAATCTAGGCTGCTGGTTGAATGAATGAATAAATAAATAAATAAATAACTAAATAAATAAATTCCTGAATAAATAAATAGTGGTTATTACGTTAAACTGTGTTTCTTTATGTGATCTATAATTAGCTTTATATATGAATCCTAAGCAAAAATGCATAACAGCCTACACTTTGGCCTTGACTTAAGCTTAGTGGCCTTGGTGTCCTCTACAAATTTATTGAACCGAAGGTCATTTTGGCCTTGCCCTTTTTGTTGTGAATTTAGAGCCCTGCGCTACTCTTTAACTTATCTTCTTGAATGGTTTAAAGAACACTTTTTGGCAAGTAACAGCTAAGGCAGAGGAGGTTGATATAAATTTTGGAAAGTGTTACCTCATTTCACGGAATTATATACTTCTCAATTTACTAAGTGTATTAAGAAATCATTGGTAATAACTGTAACTCTCTTCTAGACTTCGGCAATGTCTGTTTGCAAATACCTAGAGGCTTTTCTTAATCAAAAATACGTATTTTTTTTTAGAAAACAGCCTGAGGGCTCCACTTGCTGTAAGCACTTAATCACAGGAAATGCTGTGTGGGTGCATGAAGACAGCCTTTCTGGGACAGCAGACACAATAAGAACTTCACACCAACCTACTGCAGAAACTTGGAGGCCATAAATAACAATTTATTCGAAAAGGGATTGGAAAAAAACAACGTTTTTATATTACTTTATACAACAGTATACATAGAGTGACAGGTGATGAAACTCAGTGGAAATGTATGGCAGCCTGCGGCTTGCAGGCATTATAACTACGTTTTGGTCACATTTTCAACCAAAAGGGGCAAATTGTTTTCATTATAATGTCAATATCTATTTTTTTAAAAACCTTTAAAAAAGAACAGAAAAACAAAACTCACCTGCATCGTTAACCATTTTGACTTTGCTGGAGTTGGGTGTTGCGTCAGGGGGCACTATTGACCGGTTTTGTGCCATTTTTGGTCATGTGACCTCATTTGCCAAGTAGGCAAGCAAAGTGAGAACCTTCTTCTATGAAGCGTAGCACCAGATGTCATGTTGTAAAATGAAATGCATGTTTCCGATATCATATGTTTCTTTCCAAACTGCACATTTGATACCTATAAAGTGAATGGAAGTGCAAGACAGGAAACATTTATGAAAGTATTTTGTTAGCTACAGTACAATCATTTTATGCATTCATTTGAAAATGTCTTTCTGTATAATCTAAATAAATGGTGTGACACTTCCAGGGAAAAATTAGGTGTTCAAGAACCTAATTAGACTTTAGATTTACGCTGTGCCCAATGGTTACAAATTGATTATGCTATTCTGGGGGCTCCAAAGGCAATCTAATTTCATGCTTTTGAATGACCTGCCACATTGAACGTTGTTTTGATTGAACCATTCTGCCATGGCTCAGAGCTGACTGAAGAGATGGGAAGCACTGTAAAATGAGTTTCATTATAACAAGGTCAGCGAATAGGAATGCCATTGGCTTTATTAAGTGCAGCACTCCTTTGTAAGACGAAAGGTAATTTTACTGGCTTTTAGACCGCTCAGTGAAACCAACAATTGATATTGTATAGAAGTTTTTTTTTTATTATTATTAAACTTTTAGACTTTCAGTTAGAATATATGTTTTTTATGGGCAAGCCCATTTCAAGTAAGTGTTGTCAGTTATTCATAACATTAAAATATATATAGTAACGTTTATTGATGGTTATCAAATCATACCACTAATCGCACAGACAGCATCTTTGAATAGCATCTTCTGTATAGAGAATGTTATTTCTTTTTCCATCTTAAATGTGAACTCCCTTACCTTCAAATAAAAATACTTGCAGAAATACATTTTCAGAAACAAACTTGTCTATTGTCATTCTTATTTTTCCCAAATAGGCCTGCTTGACGATTTTTGCTCATTTTAAGATATTTTCTCTTACATCCATTTTTAATGTGAACGCCATCTCAAAACATCTTTAGTCTTGTATGTTGTTAAGCATAATGAGATGTAATCAATATTATAAAAAAGATGATTGTTCAAGGAGGGCATTCACATTACAAAATGTAAAACTTACCTTAAAATTTGCAAAAGTGCGCTTACACATTGTAGGTTTCAATGCACATGGATAGGTGGCAATAGACTAGTTAATTTCTGCAAATATACTCGAAGGCAGTTGCATTGAAATCACCAGTAAATATTTTACTGTGTCCGTTAGAATTACACATAGGATAACCACAACCTCACAAAACGGAAATACAAAATTAATTAAATGTTTTGATTGTCGTTTAGTACCCATAACACACATTATTTATACTTGAGTCAATGAAATTAAAGCGCAACGATAAGACAGCCCATACAAAGAGGGCTGTAAGGTCTGACACAATGTGCTTTTAAAAGTATATATTATATTACATTTCTTACCTATTTATGTTCCTATTATGTTTGTTTTTTATTATTCTCTGTTGGTGTTTATGCTTCCTGACTGACTCTTCCAGTAAAAATGTTAGTTTTCAACCATTGATTCTGCTCCTAAAAGCTGAAATTGTAAAGTGAAAATAAAAACAAACTGTCCACTAGGGGGCAGTTGTAATTTGATTTGCCTCATCTGAAACTGATATTGTATAAGTATACATTTTTCCATTATATCTCAGAGACAGAAATTGCACTTTTGGTAAATTCTTTATATTTATTTTTACATTATTTACATATATATATAAATAATCAGGTGCACAACTTCCCTGCTTTAAAAAGTACAAGCCTTGGCAGAAACACAATACAGAACTATATGAACTCCACATTACAGGATATTAAACATTGAAAGTAATTTCATATTAAATGGTATAAAATATACCTAATGGTTTTATCAAAGCACACTTTGTACAGAGTTAGTAGCAGTGGAATCTGCAGCTACTAAAAGAACCTGATAAGTGTGTTACAGGACCATTTCAGTAAATCAATTTAAAGGTATTAGGCAAACATTCTGCTCTTACATTTCATTCATCACAATCAAAAATTACTGCGAGTTCCTTTTTGCAACACATTGAGTTTGTCCAATGAAGTTGTTATCACTTGTATTCACTGACAATTAATCATACACATTTAACAGATTTTGGAGTATACTATTTTTATGCAGGGAAGTCGTTTTAATAATAAATTTATGTTCATTCATTTAATGTTATATACATTTGTTTATTCTGCAACAGATAAATACCTAGTTTCCAGTTGTTGGGGTTACAATACAGTTGCATAACAATTTGATACTCTTAAAAGTTACTAACAAGACAAAAAGGCTTAATTAATGCTGTGTATTGGATATTTAAAGTGTGGGGCATTCTCACTAAATTAACAAGTCTGAAACTGATTGCTTATATTTAAATAATGCGAGAGTCTTTATCATTTGTAGGTCAACAGCATTATCCTAAATATTTCATAGTAGTATTTAGCAACCCCTCCTATGTTAAAGTTCTAATACCTACTGGCCAAATCACGTAGAGGGCAACAGACCCCAACCTTTTAAAACATAGTGCTGTAGTTTAAATAAACACACAACTAACTGTAGGAATGTACATTTTATTAGACATCGCATTCATATATAAAACGGAATTCTGAACTTTTTGCACCTAGTCATTTAAATACAGACACATGAACATCTAATATCTATAAAATCCAACACTTCAGTGTGTCAAAGTAACACTGTAGACAAACAATATCATGACCCATCACCCTTCCCTAATGAGCAATATGTTGCCCACACTAAACAGGACTAGTCAGCAACAGAGCTCACTGACCACAGGGGAGTTTAAAAGCAAGTTAATTAAAATAAGATAGGCTTTAGATAGTGTTTATACAAATGTATAAACACTATCTAAAAGTTGACCATGTATGCAAATCAGGCTACATTGATACAATACCCAACATGATTAAAATAAATTGACAAATTCATTGTAGACAGAATTAGGAGCAATATATACTGCCTGAGTATTTACTATATAAAACAAAATTGCAAAGTTATGTAGAGCATCCAGTTAGTACTCCCTGTTTATTTCACCTAAAGTGAGAAATAGTGAATTAGTGAAGGAGTCTTACAGTATTGGTGCAGTTTACTGTCATGGCTTAACTACACGTGAGCCAAGCGTGAAATCAACCAATCATGAAATAAAAAAGGGAGCAAAGTCGATAAGGAATGTCAGTTTTAAAAAGACAGAACGAGTACAGTATTTTGCTAACACTGCAAAACAGGATACATTAACTTACAAAACCCATTTAAGTCTTACCCTTTGCTCTTCCACCAAATGAAAACAGCATTTAGATTATCGTCACTGGTTAGGAGTTCAGGAAGCCACACTCCAGCAAGTGTGCTGTGCACATGTATTGTTGTACAGTAACAGATTCATTTGACCTTGCCATTGTATCTATCCCCCCAGGCAGACATTAAAAAGATGCAATTAGTAACATTGTGCAATACAGAAATACATTTTTAGTTCCCTAAAAGATATAGTAAATAGTAAATTGAATAACAGAATAATTAGAACCACACTTACAAAAATGTAGTGGCTAACCAACGCCAAAAAAACTAAACTAGATGGAAAGGGGTGCAAACATGTTTGATGGCATGATTAGTTTCAATAGCAGCCTGTTATACTTGGAATAATTGGGCTCAAAGTAACCCACTGCCAACTCTTCCAATGAAGCCACCACACTTTCTAGATTAAAATTTTTATTGTTTACTAGAGAAGTCATCCATGATGGCAATCCAGTTTAAACTTCTGACCTTTTTATACAAATCGCAAACGATGTACAGGAATACAGGAGATAAAATTGCACTCTTTTTATAAAAAAAAAAAAAAAAAAAAAAAAAAAAAAAGCATTTAAAAAGTCAGATACATTATATAAAAACAACAAGTTGAGACATTTGACCTGCATTAGTCTCAAATAATCCAATACGATCCACCGATGTGATCGAGAAAGGAGGCAAGTGCTGAATTTGTTAGTTATCCAGATTGACACCAAGACATATCTTATTGGAGAGGTAGAACTTCTGGTGGAGTTATTAGGGATACACTCAGATACCTGCAGTTAAAAAAAAAAAAAAAAAAAAAACACCCATTACTAGAAAATGACAGTATCACCAGCATTTGGGAACTGCTACTGGGTTGGTCACTTTGTGACCAAGTAAAACACAATCCAATTAAAAGCACTGGAAACTTACTTTGAGCTCTTGTATTTCTCTCTTATTGCTTGCTGTGGCCGACTTTCAGCACCAAGATACATCTTGTGCAGATCACTCAGACAAGGCACAACTTCGACCACAGTGTAACCAGTAAAAGAAGTCAAGGATTCAGGCTGTTGGGGAGGGGGTGATGAAAGAGGAGAAATAGTCTTGGTATAAAAACACATGTAAAATTTAGAACATACAAAAAATATATAATAACCAGTCGAGTACAGATGTCCTTTATACAGATTAAACATTCAAATGTGTCCTTAATGCTGGTTTGGTTTCCAAGGGCTGGCTCAACTTACAAATTAACTTACCCAGAATTTCCTGTTAATTGTGTAGTTTGCAAGACAGTATGCAGCTGCAGCTATCTGGGATGGAAGATACTTCAGGAAGGGATCAACTTCCATCAAACTTAGTTCCGCCACGTACTGGAAAAGGAAGAAAGTGAATTGGTTTCATAGCTCAAAACATGTAGTTTTACCCATTTGATGGAGAACTAAGTTTGCTTACTTTAGGAGAAGTGTTTAAAAAGGTCCTGTGTTCTGGCTCCAATATACATACAGCAATGATTATATAGATCTCAAACGGCATTAAGAAATCTTGAAAAACTAGCCTGAAGAGACCTCAAATTCATAGATACGTGAATGAAATCGAGGCATCTCAATTGACTGGATATGTTTTGCTAGCATTGTAGGCCAAACTCGGATATAGCTAAACCATTAAATACCTATGAACAGCAAGTAATTGATCTTAAACTGAATTACAGATATCTGAAAATGCATTTTAGATCTCATTTAAAAAGACTTCAGGAAATCATTCAGAGCTCTACAATGTATTCTAGAGATCTTCAAAACTTTTGATATCTAGAAATGAGGTACCTATAAAATGAATTTGAGATCTCAACGTGATAAAACTTTGGCTTGCCATACAAGTTTCCTGGTATGACACGTTACAGCAAACAAGCCATTTTTGTATTGGAGCCTTTTAATACATTATACAGTCAGTTTTAAAAACTACACTATGGCTGACACATCCTGGACCCATGACAAAGTCTACAAAACAAGTTTCTTACCAAAGCTAGGTTTTCAGTCTTGCTACAGACATCTGTCATCTTCAGAAAAGAGTTTAAAAACTGGTTGATTGTAGGCACAGTCAAGTCAAAAGCTAGAACCTTCAAGAGCAAGTGCTCCATACGCAGGACTTGTTTCTTTGTGTAAGTGTCATCTGTGATGTAAACAAACTCATCAACCTCTGGTGGATAGATCTCTTCATATTTCCTGGAGCACAAATAAAATATATCTAGTCTGTAGTTAAGCTTTATGGAAGACATGGTCAGCAAGCGGTTGGATCAAATTGGTGCTTCTACAGTGTAAAGGGCAACAGATGTTGCCAGCTTGTCGCCTCGCGAGACCACCCTGGGCAATACTTCTCCCACTTAAGACGAGGTTTTATTTAATACCAGCCAATCAAATTTGACAGTGTCACAGGACGATAAGGCTAGATCATAACATCAGACAGTGTCTAGGACATATTACGATTCCTGCATTTCATCCGATTAATTATATTTAGTCTATAGATATGCAATATAGTCTGTATATAACCAAACATTGTCCAATTACAATATTGGAGTTATGGATAGAAATTCTACATGTAGTGTATTATATTTATTTTTAGATACAATTTTGCTGTGTGCAGTATGCCGGTTATTCCTACATCAACCCCAAATCATAACATCTTTCACTTCAATAGTAAACAAAGTGAAAATTTGTTTTAATTATATACGATATATTTGCCTTCTTGCTCTTGAAAGCCTGGAATCAAGTACAGTATTACATTGTTTAGGATAACAAATACCGATATTTAGTATGTTTGGCATATTAAATATGTAGACCTAAAATTCTACTAATGTACAGCTTATTTAAAAGCAACTACAAGTTTAATGTAATTTGTATATTTTTTGTAGTCTTCCTTCACAGCATGTTTACGTCTCATGACGAAAGTGCAGTGCAATTGGGTTGTATTACGTTGTTGCCAGCAGGCTTGTCACCTGTGTGACCACCGCAAGTGGCAAGGCTACAAAATGTGCGCCTCTTGTTGCCATCAACAAAAGTTGCCTGTGTGACCAGGCCTTGAGAGGACATTGCATTCTTGTTACATTGACTGCAATGCCCTTTTATGAGCAGGTCAAAAAACATCCAGGTTCTGCATTATATGAATGTTTACTTACGAAGCCAGAAGGACTGCTGCCGTCCCAACTAGCTGCAGCTTTCCTCTGAGAACAGCCATGCAGGATAGGAATCTGTCCAGGTAATTTACTGCCAGATACAGCGTCTCTGAATGTAGTTTGTACTCCTCACCAACCTCCACAAGCCAGTCCACCAAGATTATACGCATGCTGTTTGTGATGTCTGGCTGTTTCTTCATGTAACTGATCTTTGGTCTAAATCTCACCTAAAAAAGGACAACATTTTACATACCACGTTGTTTTGCTATAACAGATCGAGAGCCTTTGAAGCGGTACATACTTCGCTTTCACGTAGATACTGATGAATGTCCCCAGAATATTCCACTACTGCCAGGAGGTCAGCAGGAGCACTGCAATCAGGTTGGGAGTGCATGGAAGCATCCATACAAGAACCAGCTAATGAGAAATTTAGTGCAAAGTGTCAATTGTGTACAAGTAGTGCAGACATGATAGTACAGTGGAAGTCAGGCTACATACACACAGCAGCAAATCACTCTACGAACAGATTAAGTTACATCCATATTATATTTTTTAAAAAAAAGTCAGGTGCCAATAGAATCCAGGTTATTTTGTACAGTATGCTGTACTGGAGATAGAGATACAAGCATGCAATAAGAAAGCAGAACTAACCTAGATTGTAAAAAAAAAAAATAATATCCAAGCTCTTTGAATTTTGCAAGAGAGCAACCCATGTTTACCTGCACTATACTCCAAGAATAAGTTAAAGTCTTTGTGCTGCATTTCAAAGGTGTCTCCATACCACCTGGTATGGGTGTCCCCTTTTAAGCTGGGGATAGACTTCATACTCTCCTCATGGTCATCCACGTAGATCTCAAAGCCAGCAGAAGAGGAATAGGTGGGTATACAGGCAGGAAAATTTGCAGCTGAAGGTAATGTATTATCCAAGTCAGAGCCATTCTTGGGATAAGATGCCCCCTAAAAATATATTAATAGTTACAGTTAATAGAACTGTATTAATAGAACAGTTGAGGGCAGAGTCAGTCTGGTTAAGATAGAAGAAATGTTTGAAGGTACACAAGTTTTTCCTGCATGTGCATTACTTTATTTTGGAATGGCCAAGGGGTAATGTTACATGTTTGCTGCATTTGATTCACCCCCACCCCCCAAACTAATGGGGAAAAAAAAAAAAAAAAAAAAAAAAAAAAAAGCAGCCACTTTAAATCCAAGTGCCTGAGCCAATGAAAAAGCTCAGACACGTGACTGATAGTAACCAAGAAATTCAGGCCATTGTTCTTATTAAAATAAGTGTTCCATTCTAAAGTGCTTTAAGTTGATGGGTCTATCAAGACAGTAGAACAGGAGTTAAAAAACAAAAAAACCCACACACTACAATAAAGCCTAAACGAGGCCGACAACAGTACAGATTTCGGTTCTTACCTGAGCAAATGATCTCTTGTGCTGATCATTTTCACTCAGAACCCCCAGTACATTCCTTTGTTGAGGTTTTGGAGCCACTTGTGGCAGAGCAGCTTCCCTCCTATAGAAAGCCGCTGCATTTATGTTTTCTTGGTTGGTGAAGCTATTAAGGCTCATTTTCAAATGATCAGCTTTAAAAGAAAATAAAACAAACGTTTAGCCTGGTATCAAATCGGTCGTCTTAAAAAAGGTAGAGTCGACCATGGTTGTACTGAAAAGTGGCTGTGCGTACAACCAAAATGATGCGCATTCATATTTGAAAACTCCTTAGCTAGAACGCCAAATCTTACAGGTACGTCTTATTGTACGAGTGCTTGCACTACTGACATGTAGCTGTACTGACCCCAACAATAATTTAACAACTCAAATATAGCTCCGTTCTACCCATAAAGCTAGACAACATATGCAGGATTTTATTTAGGATGACAAATATTATTCATTCCCCATAGTAATGGTTGATCGTAGCAAACACACGTTTCTGAGCAGTCTCTGTTACCTATTAAAATCCCACCACATCTCACGTTTAAGCAAACATACTTAAAAGCACTGCATTTAAAAGACAACGAATCACATTAAAACGAACAAAACAAAATTATAAATTCAAACCAAAACAATTACAAATTCAAACCTGTTGTGTGCGACTAAGATAATGCACGCCCTCTTTAGCCACAAAAAAATTTACAATTCTCAAAACCTGTACTAATTACGGCTTTCTGCTCCGTACTTTTATTCCTGGGGAAATTACTTCCAATTAAATCCGTGTGGTTTAATCAGCTCTTTCTCGTAGGTAAATAGTGAAATCAGCTGTTGTGGATTCATCAATCCCACAATACCAATAATTATTTTCAATCAACCCGCCTCTGGGAGATACAGCCAATCACATCCAACGACCGGTGCACGTGCAGCCGAAACCATGGAAATAGAAAAGCTTAGATCGCTGCGTGCTGCTGCGTCCTGGGTCTGCGTCTCTTGCTTTGTCGGACACAATCTAATTACAGGCTTTTGTTTTTCTCTATGGTGACAAGTTGATTACAAAATGCTGTGGATGAATCCTTGTTTGAAATGCACTTCTTTTCAGTTGAGTTTGGAAAGGTTAATGTACATTGCTTAACCACTTATTTACTATCATTAACGTAAAGAATGTAAAGTACTAAAGTGTACTCATGCATCTGGGAAGTACCGTCCACTGTACCGTTTTCAAAGTCAATTTACGTACAGGTCAGATGTGTTTCCAAACAATTTAAGCACATCTGAGTCACTAATTTAGCATTAACAGTTGCAACATTAACCGTTTTAGTTCCCATTCATAGCCACGTTTCTGTCAAGTGCTCAGGAACCAGTGGATACATATTTATTTTACATCAGCACTGCTTTCCAGCACACACACAACAGCTCTCAAAGCATCTGAACAGAATAGATTAGATAAATACACTGAAGTGCTATCATAACACATGCACATTACCCTGTAGAAACACAAGCAGAACCTTTAGTAAAACACAGCTAGCAATAGCAGCAAAATGGATACTGTGCAGGTCTTCATGGATAGCACAATTGGTACTGATGATTCAGCACTGCACAGCAGAGATTCGTTTATTCAACAATGACGTGTATCATTATATAGCTGCTCTTGTGTTAATCCTAATAGTATAAAACTACTATCTGTGTGCTATTAAAATTAGCTTATTAGGAAATAGCCTTCTTTAATATGTTAACAACTATTTAAAAAATATATACTGCATGGGGAACTGCACAGTACAAGAAGTCTGACATGTTTTTAACTTGGAGAAAAAAAATGCAATATTATAAAACTAATAAGAAACCACTTGAGTTCAGGTAGAAGCAATTGCATACATGTTCACCGTTGTTTCGGGTTCGTTTCATACTATTCATTGTTTTTCTGCTTGTCAAACAGAGCCACAATTGGCACTGATACAATCAGAACAAATAAACAGGCCTGTTGTTGAATTGGAAATTATTTTAGCATGTACTGTAAATGGAGAGTATGCCAGAGTGTATGGCCATGGTTAGCAAATAAGCCTGTAATATTGTTTGAAGGAATACGTGACCATAACTCAATTCCATCAGCAAAACAGGCATGTATATTTCCAGTTAAGACCAGAATGTCATAACCCCATAATGTCATCAATGTTGAGATAATTCGTATGAAATGAATCAGTAATGTTAGGGACAGTAATGCATATGAAATGAATCAGTAATGTTAGGAACAACCCATTTGCTACATAGTGGAGGTGATTCTATTTTTGTTTAACCCTTGTAGAAACTGATGACAGAAATACCAAAAACATCAGCTATGAGGCTCTCGATGCAGGATTGGATGGATAATGTAGCATAGTTACACATTTTCAATTAATTCATAATTAAACAAAGTGATAGATTCCCCATGAATTGCAGTTTGATCAAGTTGTAGGGTTGAATGTCTACCTGCAAACATGAACAAACAACTCCCAGGATTTTTATAATCAGCCAAGTGCTGAGGCGTGAACAGGCAAATAAAAGAGCACTTTCAAAAGTTGTGAATGGCTGGCTGATTTCAGACAATTAAAAATACAAGCAACAGAAGTTTATGAAAGGAGACTCCTCCCATCCACCAGCTGTGTGAACCTTGGTTCAGTATAATTACACAACTAATTATCATGGAAGATTGTACCTCCCTGCCTCCACCTCAGCCTCAGTCTGTGGGAGGGTGTTTGGCACTTGAGTACTACCAGATTTATAATTGCAATGCAAAGCTTTTTTTTAACACATTAATTGTTATATAGTAGACTTGTTAATCTGAGACCCTGCTCATAATAGTGATTTGTTCATATAACTGATTGTAATCTGTGCATTTTTGAAAATGCTTTGTTTAAGTCTATGAGTTTGGTGTCTACAGCTGCTATCAGCCTGCATTTCATAATAAGTAATGAAGTGCAAACACACACTAGGATTACTTTTTAATTCTGATGCCACTATAACAGCTTTTTAAAAAAAAAATGTAACATAGTATTATGAATTGAACTCCATTAGTATACACATTAAACAAACAAATGAAGAAGGATTATTCTGTTTTCAAAATGCACTTGGGCAATTCGTAAAAATGATGTTATAACCATATGGTGGCAAACACCTTTAATTCACAGTAATGTCCAATCATAACCCAAGTAATGACAAACAACTCAAAATAACATGTGAACATATGTGCATGTGAGCAATCCATATAAAACACATCCATGTGCCAGTGTGAGCATCTTTCGGCGATAAGTAGAACACATTCATTATTATATTCAGTATTGTAATTTAATTTACTGCGCAGTTTAGTGCAGCAAAGCTACGTTAAATTGCAGCTTTTTTACACTGCTATTATTTATACCAATAGACCTTTTAATTGCATATGGTATGTGAGACATATTTCTTTATGATTGGAGAGCTGATTCCTAGGATCTGATACACAGCTTGGCCTTGGCCTTCTGTCTCTTAGACTGGCAGTTAATGAAACATTGGCTTTGCTGTGATTAAATTTAAAACCAGGGGATTTTACGGTTGTCTTTTCGCTTGTGGGAGCTTTCATAAGATAGCTTGGTGTTAATGTCATTCACTCAAAAACAGGTAATTAAATTGTAGGGCAAGCTTGAGTCTGACTTCAACAGATTTAATAAGAGAAACGCATGCTTGAAAACCAGCATTTTGCACTTTGAAAACAGAAGGCTAGATTCTGAAAGCTGTTCCCCAGGAAAGAAAAAAGCTGGCAATAAAATCACTTTTTCTTGTTTATCTATAGAAATGTTCAGCCTTTTTTCTTGCTTTTATTATTTATATTGCTCAAAAAGTGAATGAACTGGTTCAAGAACTGTAGAAATCAAATGACAGCATGATGAGAATCACAGTGAGCGTGGTACTTTCATTATAACAAAAAACAGTATACTTCCTCTGAAATAGGGAACGTGAACACAAAATACTGTAAGTAGTCATCTTTGGTAGTCTTTAAGAGTTTAGGATTGACACAGGTTTTACTTATTTTGTTTCAAGAGTGTTTTATTTATGCATAACAGTTAAAACCTAAAATCAGTAACCCTACATATAATAGTACCACACGTATGAACCTTATGAACCTAAATTAGTAATAGACTCTTCAATCCAATCATTGACTTAGTGCCAAAAACAAACTTCCTTTGGTGCTCCCATAAAGAAACCGTTTGAACATTTTGCTTCAGCTGGGTGTTTTTCATCTATCAGTGACAAAATCCATATGGGGAAATGAAGGGGTCTTGACTTGTATCTGGGCACTGGTTAATAGTGTGGTTACAATTCTGGTTACTCAAGACAAGTCAACCATTATCAGTGTCAAATAACATGAACTGAACAATCCATACAAAAAACATAAAATGCGTAACAGATGTGCGGCATCAGCACTTCATCGGCACCAGCATGCCTAGCAACCCACTGTGATTGTGTGGCACAGGTACTTCCTGTCAAATACAGAGTAACCCTCTTCGACTGCAATAACAATGACTGAAAGACAGACTGTTGATGACGTGCTTCGCCACTTAGGCACAGGGGCATACCTTAAACCTGACAACAATCAGGGGATTAGGTAGTGTCTCTCGGTATGCATGTTTGTTTTCCAGCGACAAAACAAATGAAGTGATCATTTTACAGCTCTTCAGAAGAACCGCACTGATTCATTCAAGCTGCTCGTGTCCCATTTTTTATCTGGAATTCTTTGAATTTTACCAGTTCAGGACACTGAAAAATATTTTACCAGTACACACGTATACTAGGTAAATTAGAAATGCTCATAATAATTGCTTTCAGTTCACCTCAAACTCATAATATTGTCAGCCTGTGATAAAGACAGTACAGCAGCATTTAAATAATAATAATAAACATGAAATCAGTAATAGTTGTTTGACTACATGAACTCCCATGGTCCCACCCCCCTACCACACTTTTCAATGTTTAGTTACAGTGAAAAGAAATCATTGTAGTTAATGCTTTATTCAGTCACTGGATTGTATATTATTATTTATTTCTTAGCAGACGCCCTTATCCAGGGCGACTTACAATTGTTGCAAGATATCACATCAAGATGGAAAAAGCTGAACGATGAATTACATTAAGCGGAGGAGTTACATGGCTTCTTATGGTGATTTTTTGTGATGAATGTTTTTGCAGTTAAGAGGTTCCTAGGGTAAATTATTTTTCAAGCAGGTGATGTCAACTGTGCCATTAGTGTGAATAAAATATGGTAGAAACTCAATATGGTATGGTTGAGGTGACGTAGCTAACAAAACTCGCACTTGGATTGGCTGAAAGATGCTCAGCAGGTTAGATTATGCTTGCTTTCCATTTTCTTTGGCACTCCAACCTTCAAATACTGTCACGTCTTTGTTGAATATTACATTAAGCAATGGAGGTGTGACAATTATGTTCACATGATGTCACGCATGATGTGTGGTTTGGCCAAAAATGTGGTTAGGCTGTTATCCCAGGTGTGACATTATTTCAGGAAGCATGAAAATAATTACTAGATGGGCCTTCATCTGTAGTAGGCTATTTGGAAAATGCAGATTAAACCCGCTGAATAAAATATACATAATGATCACACTGCTGGGTGCCAGGTCAATTCATCAGACTTGATTTTGTCACAGGTCTTCAAGGATGTTTGTCTGTCCATGTGTGTGTCTCTGACATGCTTGTTAAAATTGTATTTACTACAAATATCTGTTCTGAACGACCCAACTGTTTTGTATGAGCGAGTTTACTGTACCTTTTATTTATTAATAGCAATAAAAGTAAAACACATTGACTGTGTCTGATATGGATCTCTGTCGGTTGCCATGATAAAATGACCTGTTGTTATCTGTTAACTATCTCATCAGCTCCTGCTTTTGAAGAAGGGTTTTGAATTAACTGCAAGGATGTCTGTTATCTGTCAAAGGAAACAGACCAAGCTGACTTTAATAATAGGGGAGCACTGGTGGTGACATTTGAAGGGTATCAATCAGTACAAGAAGATCATTCATATCTGCAAGTTAGTGAGCAAGCTGTAGGGACACGTACAGGAGATATACAGGACGGATTTATCAGGATGGAGGGAGTGGGCATTTTATTAGGAATACTGACATTAAGATTGGGTTCAGTATTCAATGCTAATTAATAAGGTATTCAGTATTTCATAGTAATAACTGTTAATGATGATTATACAAACTGGTGGAATCTCTCTGCTATTCGCTTTTATTGGGATTCCAAATCCCTTTATCCTGCGATAACACAACGTGGTACAGTTTGAATAAATAAACTTAATAAAGGGTACATTAAAAGCACATCAAGAGCAGCTATTGATGAGCCAAATAACTGATTCAGTTGAAGTCAGACACAGAGAGACTTTTTTACTATAAAAAAATAAGGAAAGACCAAAGCACTTGTCATATAATAGCTATAACTAATCTAGTGGATAATAATAATAATAATAATAATAATAATAATAATAATAATAATAATAATAATAATAATAATAATAATAATAATAATGCACATGGAGACAACAGCCTCCCTAAAATAATCCTTGATTCTGTCTATTGTTATGAACTCGGAAGACTGTTACTTTGTACTCTCAATGCACCTTGTAGTTATCACTTACTGTAATTAAGTTAAGGTTAATATCTGATACAGTCAATCCTCTATTGTCTGAACTCAATAGGACCGGAGGGTGACCATAGAATTGAATTGTTCGGATAATTGAATTTATAACCGCAACAATGTTTATATGACTCCCAATTAAGAAACCTCCTTAAAAAGTATTATTACAGGCCATTTACCTTTAAATATCTAATATACAATTCAAAACTGTAGAGATTAAGGTCTGATTAGTGCAGAATAGCACTGCATATAGCTGGACAGGTTGCAAGGGAGCTGCTCAGATAACAGAAGTGATTGGAAAATGAAACTTTGGATAATCAAGGTAAGACATGGACACTGCAGACTTTTTTTCTTTACCAAACATTGGCTTCAGTTCACAGAGTACTGTATATTTAGATAATGTATCTGGTATCCATGACTTGCTTGGTGACTCTTGGGTCAGGCTTGGGAGGACCTAATCAGCTGGGAAGCACTCCTAAATGTTTACACACAACAAGCTAGTTAGCCTTTAGACAGGCCAGATAAACATTAATAAACATGGCAAACCAGGGTCAATTATTAAATGCATAGTATAAACATCGGAAAATCTTTTATAAGGACGATACTGTATGTGACTTGAAAGCTCACCCTTTGTTATTTGAAACATTCATAAAAAGAAATTATGAAAGTAAAACATCACTGGTTCTCTGGTCCAGTGGTACGCAAACTTTTTATATGCCACCCACTTTTCTTAGCATACATTTGTGTTGAAACAACATTATGTAGTTGCAGTGCAGAGATTCCAGTTGTATATAACTGGAAATCTGCATATTATCCACTCACCAAACCCAAAATGTTTGTTTTATTATTATTATTATTATTATTATTATTATTATTATTATTATTATTATTATTATTATTATTATTATTAGTATTAGTATTATTATTAATAATAATAATAATAATAATAATAATAATAATAATAATAATAATAATAATAATAATACATTTTATTTATAAGCTCTTTTCAAGAATCTCAAAGTGCTGTACAAGGATACACACAAAAACACATGATAATACATAAATACCACACAGAACATCAACCAAGCAACTACAAAATTATACATTAAAAGCCATAATAAAAAAAATACGTCTTTAAACTTATTTTAAACTGCTTAAATCAAGTGTAGGACCTATAGTGATAGGTTCTCTATATACATGTATTTTAAACCAGAAACCCTAATTATAATTACAAATCTTATGAAGATGCAGTTATTCTAAGATTCAATTGTGGATCAATTAGGAGTTCTACTTACACACATTCTCAAACTGAAACCAATTCATGATTAATCAGCTTAAAGGGAAGGCAAACAAGGGCTGAGATATCATGTTGTAATATGCATACAGCACATGCAGCAGCTCAATATACAAGCATTACTAAGCCCTATGACGTCATACCCAAACTGAGGGTGGTGATCACAGTACAACTGTTTGTTTATGCGCATCATTTGTTTGTTTGCTGGCGTCAGTTGGTTGCTGCCCCTGGACCATTTGTAACAGGTTGATATATTTGTCTAACATTACGTATCAGATGGCTGTATACAAACCTATCGTTTGTGATACGTGGTAACATAAAAGAAAGGAATCACTCTACTCCAAGCAACAATAACCACAAGCACTGTGGCTTTAAGAAGCTGTTTGTATTTACATATACAAGAGATCTGTTATGTTAAGTTGAATTTAATTTATTACTGTAACTACATGAATCACTTTTCTTATGACCAGAGTACAAATACATATCTGGATAGCATGACATTTATTCAAAAGGTGTTTGAATTTCATACATGTTTTATAATTTGACTTATTTACTAATTCCAGGACATAACACTATACTGAGTTTGTGTGGGTCTAATTCTTTCAATATTAATCGCAGAAGTTATTTTGGATAAAATGACACATTGTAATTGCTTTTAAGTTTAACTGCTTTTATTTTTTTCCCCGTCTTGTCAAGGGTCAGAGCCAAAAGTTCCAATAATGTTTTGTAATCAATAGAACTTTTTCTGCAGAGAGGAAGTGTCTGCAATTTGAAGTAGTCTTTCACACTGAAAACTAAACAGGAAACAAATAGATACTTTTCAGATTAACTGTAAATGTATAAATTATGATGAAAAGCCAACTTTGTGAGGCATTCACTTTATTAAAAAATTCCAGTTTTCTGGGATGTTTTGCCTTTTGAAGCTCAGCCCAATGTAAAAACAAACTGAAATTGTTAGAAAACAGTCTGTTAACCCTAACCCTAAGACCCACACTAGCTCTCCCGCTTTCGGTGCTGCTCTCGCAGAGCTGTGCTTGGGGAACTGCTGGTCGGCTTCTCGCTGGCCTCTCCTCCATTGCCACCTCTTCCCACTCCTGTACCAAGCAAAGTGGGGCTTGTAATGTCTGGGTGTAGCCACAGGTGTCGCTGCAGTTCCCAGATTTAGCACCTCCTCAGACTGCAGCTTCGCCTTCACATCAACGCCAATGCCAACTCCTCACCCCAGTTAGCTCACAGGCTACGCTTTTATAACCCCTATAACAGGGTGAGGGACATTTAGTTTTGCAGTTCAGCCTCCCAACAGACGGAGGCGCTAAAGCCATTAACTTCCTTCCCTTGCCAAGATGGAACAGATCAGTGTCTATGGCCGGTTTATGGTGGCCATCTTGATAAGGTCAGCCACATAGATGCTTTCAACCATCCCTTCTAAAGAGCTACATCTGCCAACTTGTGATAGGTGTATCACTGATTGGGAAGGTGGAGACTGAAAGCATATAAGGGGACTTGGATGGCTTTAGGGAAGCATAGGAGGAGAACTGCTTGATAACAAGGGAACCACTGTGACCAGAATCTGAGTCCCTTTTAACCTTGCGGGAAAAAACAGCAGATCAAAGCATACTATGCCAATTTGTGAAACAACATCAACTCAAGTTAAGTGTTTTTCTATTTCCTTTTCAAATGAAATGGAAGGCATATAATTGGCGCTTTATGTCAAGCTATCAAACCCATCAAATTATTATTATTATTATTATTTATTTCTTAGCAGACGCCCTTATCCAGGGAGACTTACAGTCGTAAACAAAAATACATTTCAAGGATCACAGTACAAGTATTAATACAATTAAGAGCAAGATAAATACAATGACTTTGGTTCTAGCAAGTACAAGTATGACAAAATACGATTCAATAACGGAGCAGATAACAGTGTCAGTGATAGTTACATCAGGATATAATTAAATACAAAATACTACAGATTAAATAACACTTGACAGATTACAGTATTCTAAAGTACAGGATTAAATGCAGTAAAAATAGGGGGCAGATAAGAGCAAGTAAAGCGCATTTAAGGAAGAGTGATAAGTGTCCAGGGGGAAAAAAGAGGAGTTCTACAGGTGCTGTCTGAAGAGGTGAGTCTTGAGGAGGCGCCGAAAGGTGGTCAGAGACTGGGCAGTCCTGAAATCTGTGGGAAGGTCATTCCACCACTGCGGGGCGAGGGTGGAGAAGGAGTGGGCTCTGGAGGCAGGGGAGCGTAAAGAAGGTATAGCCAGTCTTCTAGAGCAGGAGGAGCGGAGAGGTCGAGTGGGGGTGTAGGGAGAGATGAGGGTCTGCAGGTAGCTGGGTGCAGTCTGGTCAAGGCATCTGTAGGCTAGTACAAGAGTCTTGAACTGGATGCGAGCGGTGATCAGGAGCCAGTGGAGTGAGCGGAGCAGTGGAGTTGCGTGGGAGAAGCGAGGCATAGAGAACACCAGGTGAGCAGCGGAGTTCTGGGTCAGCTGGAGCGGACGGGTGGCGGATGCAGGGAGGCCAGCCAGGAGGGAGTTGCAGTAGTCTAGGCGGGAGAGTACCAGGGCCTGGACCAGGAGCTGGGTGGCGTAGTTGGTGAGGAAGGGTCGGATTCTTCGTATGTTGCTCAGGAAGAATCGGCAGGTGCGTGCCAGAGTGGAGATGTGCTGGGAATAAGAGAGGCAGGGGTCCAGGGTGACTCCGAGGTTCTTAGCTGAGGAGGAGGGAGAGAGTGTGGTAGATTCCAGAGGAACAGAGATAGAGAGATCAGAGGAGGGAAAGAAAAGGAGGCCAGATTTAGAGAGGTTGAGGTTAATTTTATTGTAGACCTCGCAAGAACCTGTCAGTAAAGTTAGACTGATCAAGTACTTGCACTTACTGTGTGGCTTTAACTGATTATGGGACGCTATCATTTATTTCCTGGGCAATTAAATATTGAAGTTCTGCAGTTGTTTATTTAGTTGGAAACAGTGACCTCTAGTGTTCAATAGGAGGAATGTAATTCCAAAGCATTCTGGCACTTTGAACTTGCCGTACTGCTCGAAGCTTCTGAAAAACGAGCAGGTGATCTGGACACATGATGTACAGACTGCCAGGATAAGCACTCTCATGTAATTAGAGCGTAGGAGCACGAAAGATAATTAGTTTCACTATTTAAAAGCCCTGCTTTAAAGCGGTGTAATGTTGGGTTATATTGATTAAAGCATTGCAAACTGGAGTTGGGACAGTCAGGACACGTGACAGTTTACTTTTCACTTTCATTTGGTAAACTAACAGCAATATCAACAGGTATCTGGATTCATTAAAGATTCATCCACACAATCAACTACATATCTTATTAAGGTAAGAGAACCGGGTTCTGCATATGATGGAGATTGTGGACTATTTCAGTATGTTGTCGGTTCTGCATCCAAGAATAGTGAATTATTTGAATTCAGAAAGAAAACCATTTTTTTTCGCTGTTGATTTGATGGTAACCATTTTTTTGCTGATGACTTTTGCAGATAAACACCGAGACTTTTTTATTTTTTTTTAAATAAACTAACTTTAGGATTTATCACTGGAATATGCAAGCATATAGCTATATTGCTGGGTATGCAGCATACGTATTTAAGATACTGCAGACATGTCCAGACTCTGTTGTCTAGAGCTACTTTGCACTAAATTGTAGGCCCTAATACAAGGATTTGGATTGTGTTGTGTTTTTAAACTGTCCACAGTGTTCTAATAATTATTACTGATATATAATCCATGTCCGTTCATCTGTTTAGTTGCAACGTTGTGAGAATTGGTAGGATTTTTCAGTTCTAAAGTTTACCAGAGTTGTTGAAGCTGTTTTTAAACAGCGTGAAATTTCTCATTTTTATAGCTACAAATCGACCATATGGTGCAGTGGAACTAGTTATTTGCTTTTGATTTAGATTTTGAGTTATACATAAATCACATGCGACATGAGAAGACGGTGAAACGGTTTGTCCTTTGACCCAGTAAGACATTTATAAGGGGAGTTTATCTTAAAAAAATAAATAAAGGCATAACTGACTGTGATCACTAATTAGAATTACTTAAGAGAAGTTTGGGATGGTAATCGTTAGCCTTATGTTTTCTCCAGGTGGAATTTTGGTTTTGATTTCCTTGGGAAACTTCTGTGTGCACCGGCTAATCAAGATGCGTCTTGTAAAAGTATCTTTTTAAATAAATAGTTGGAGGCGATTTGCTTTGTGAAGGCTGATCTCCATTACAAAAGAATTAGTCATGTGATGGACAGACCCGTTACACAAGCGTGTGCCACAGGTTTATTTACATTTTGATAATGAGATTAATAGACGTCTGTGTCTGAAGCTGACAGGAATTTGATGTATAGGGGGAAATAAGACTCCAATTGCATAGCAGCTTTGTCGATTCCTGCTTTTACTTTAGCAGAGCACACCTGAGCTTGTTACCTGTACACTGTGGCTAATCAAAACCTGGAATGGATGAAACTGCTATGCAATAGTTTTTTCATCCCAATTGTTACTAGAGAGGGAAGAAACAGAAAGCCTAATACATGTGCTATAATGATGATATATGTTTTTTGGTGAGTTTGTCAACACAGTAAGCACACTTAAATACAGTTTGATTTGGCTGAAGAGCTGTTTATTTCAGCATGACTATTTCTGAAACGTAATTCTGACATGTTCTTCTAAATAAACTGAATGCTGTACTTGGGACTACTAGTTGCATTTAGGCAACTATTTTGAAATATCAAAAACGTTGTTGTTACAGATGGAAAAAGTGAATCCTGAAGCATTTGAAGATGCAAGGCACACCATCAGAGACGTGTACAAGAAAGCCTTCACGCTCATCAACAAGGGGCTGTCGGAGGATGAGGCTGGTCGCAAGGAACAGGCCATTGATCTGTACAGGCAGGGGCGGCAGCAATTGCTGAGGGGGGTTAGCATCCCTTCCCAAGGGCCAGAAAACACAGGGCCTGCCTGGGAGTCCGCAAGAGAGATGCAGGAGAAGATGCAGGAGACCCTGAACAACATCAGCACCCGGCTTCGAATCCTGGAGACCGGAGAAGCCGCAGCAGCTGCTGGCTCATCTAATGGAATCCCAGGTTCCTGTGCTGCTAACGGCAGCAGCTCTGAGATTTTGTATCCAGCCCTGCCTTCAAAGGAAAAACCCACAAGACCTGTGCCCCCTAAGGTTCTCTTTCCAGAAGGTGATCCACCCGGTGCAGGAGGGAGCAAGGTACCCAGCGAGCTTCCGCCAGCCTACTCGCCCCAAGCAGCTGAGGGCCATTACACCTTGTCTTATGGGACAGACGGTGGGGAGCTGTCGATGGTGGGGGGTGATTTTTATAGCCAGAACAACCGGCCACCGCCCATGGAGAATCTCGGGGCGGATGGTGAGGAGCTGCTGCTGATCCAGAGGGGGGTGCAGATCTTCTTTGTGACTTCTGAGGGGCATGTGACGGCCCCCTCCTACCCAGGGTACCTCCGCATCATCAAGTTCACTAGCACAGACTCTGTTCGAGCAGCCAACCAGCCTCCGGCCTTCCTGCAGGTAGGCGATCCCTCCTCCTGATTTTGTTTTGTTGATTTATTTGTATTATACTCAGTATGGTACAGCTTTGCAGTTCTTAAATAAACCCATTTTATAGCAGATTCACATTTTCATTAAAAAAAGTCTAAGTTAAAGAAAGATTTGAATGCCTTCCTTTTTAGGTAGTCTGTTCAACTTCCCAAGTCATTTCACCCAGAGACTTTTAGTGCTATCGTTCCATTTGATAACCAATCAGCTTTCATTAATGCCTGACTTGTTCTTGACCTCGAAAGTGCAATTGCAACACACTGTCTGAAATGCATACTGACAGTATATAGTACCAGATGTCTTAAATACATACTTGCTATAAGATGTGCTTTTTTAAAAACTGGATTTATGTAATTAGCTGTAACCTTACAGCAGTCTTTTGCCGTATAACTTGATGGTTGCTTTTACTGTCCTAGTACCCGATTTACTTGAAATAAGGGGGGGTGGGGCTTGCAAGCCCAGCCCAGAATAATTTGATCTGTTGTAAATCAATTTAGATAAACATCAGTGGACTTTTGTTCATAACAGGAGCTGCTGTGTGAGCTGAAGAATGCATATAACACTGCTCTGTTGGGACTAATGTGGTTCATTTTTTCCATGTTGCAGCAGTGTTTTTGTGACTGCTGATAGTATTTATACACATTCCTGCATAATCCAAGTCTGTATCTATTCAGGTCTCAATACTAAACAAATAACTCTGTCCAGAAAATAAAGATTCCACTTAAGATATGCTTCTCCATCCTCAAACAAAATGCACTGGAACAGTTGAGTGGCACGATTATTTTCACTGTAATACCTGCAGACCAACATGGAAAGGGGAAGGCAGATATAGTGAGTAAATAAGGATAGGAACATTTATTGTAAACCTTGTTTTTTACAAGGTCTGTCAACCACAGACAGACGGAAAAAAATGTTTAAGAATACGGAAGAAATGATAAAATAATTAGAAAATAAAACTGTAAACTCCAGCTTTACTACATCCTGGTAATTGACACTCTATTTATGGAGCAGTATTATGCTGCAATAATGCCCCTGGGACCTTTGTCTGTTTATAGTTCATGGCAAAATGTCCTTTTGATTGCGCAGTTGCTTGCTCTTTCCCCTACTTTGCTGGGGTTACTGTTTTGTTGGAAGTACCTACAGAGCTGATAGTATAAGGAAGCAACCTTTTTAAATATATTGAAATACAGTGGTGCAGTTTGGTGAAACACTATTCTGGCAAACATCAACCTTCTCTATTGTGTTTCTTGCCATTCTCTAGATTCATCATTCCTTTTATTGGAGCTGGATCCCATAGAGTTCGTCCAAATTCAGTGGAAAAGCAAATCCTGTGGATGACAAAGAAACACATTATATTGGCCTTATGATTGCAACAATCATAACCCAAATACAATTTAAAAAAAAAACCAAAAAAAAAAACAGTAGTATGCCTTTTAATGTTGCTTTAATTTCATTTTGAGTTGCACGTGAAATTTGTTTTACAGTCAGCTCAAAATGTAAAGGGTATTTGAATAACTGGTTACATTTTGAAAATACTTGCATGAAAAACCCATGTTTATCTCAGCAGTCAAATACACCATCTCTTTTTACCGCCAGAAAGTTTAAAACAAATATTTAAAATACATACGTAAAAGTTGTATTTGCTAATGTGCAGTCTATTAGTTTATTGGGTCTTTAATAACCTTTGTTATATATTGTCACCCATAGCACAATGCTGTCAACTTATTGAGAGAATTGGAGATAAAGTAGCTGTGTATCATACAGATTAGAGTTAGTGTGGTGTTTAGTCTTTTAATACTGATGGGACCTGAACTGTTTGTTCTTCATTGAACAGGTTTGCGATTGGCTCTACCCTCTGATGTCTACAGCCTCCCCGGTCCTGCTGTGTAACACAGGAGTCTATATGTTCCCTGACGTGATGGCACAGACGCCAGGGTCCTACGTTGGAGTGGTCCTGTCCTCAGAACTGCCAGACACAGAGAGAGCGCTCTTTCAGGACCTGTTGTCACAGTTGACAGACTTGAGGGTTCAGGTAGCCATTGGAAGAGTGTTTGTTTCTTTTGTTCTGTTTCGGTTGCCAGTGTTCATCACAATTGTGTTGGAAGTTTTGTTGTCTACAGAGCTGCTTATCCAAAAGTGCTGAATCTTTCACAGGGCATTCTTTTGCATAATGAGTATTGTAATCTAGGGGTATATGGAGGCTGTCCAGCTGCCTGTATGTCACATGTAAATCTGTGCAGCTATCTAGAGAACATTGTATTAAAATGTGTTTTCCTCCAGATCTCATCCACCAAGTAACTAATCTGTGTGTCTTTGTAGATTTCAGATGGAAGTTTAAAAGGAATGGTTAAAAAGGTACTTGAATGCAATGGAACACATCTTCATTGTTTTAATTGTATTTTATTATTTTTTTAAATTTTATTTAAAGGGAAGGACTCCTAATAATATGTTTTGCATACCTAAATTAGTTTACCTTTGTTTTAGTAAACCTGACACATGGGTACTAATTTACTTTCAGATTCTGCTAGAATCTGACTTAAAGGGATTTTAACCTTTAGGGTGTTAATTCATTGAAATTTGGCATTTAAATTAAATTGTAATTAGGGTGAAGCTATTGTAACAGCTTTAAAAAAAGTACCAAAACAATTACTATAACTGTGTGCAGATATTTATGCACAGCATAATATGCCAAAAAAAATAAACACCAGTATTTTACAATTAATTTTTCACCAAATCACCCTTACCTGTGTTAGAAATGATTTGTTAAAACATTTGTTCACTTAAACTTCAGTTTACATCTAATGAAGACTTAAAACATTTTGAAGAAAAAAAAGTTGAACATGTTTACTATTTTATTGTTTTAAATGCAGCGTCATATTTTCTGTCAAAGCTAAATAGCAGCTATTCTTCACAGTAGTGGGACAGTAATCTACCTCCATAGGGACTTTACTGGACAGAAGAATGCAGCCCTCAAAAAGCAGCAGCAGAGTTTCAAAATTCAAGGAAGGGAAAAGTTGGTCAGCAAAACACATGAAGGAATCCTCCCTTTTAAACTAAACCAGTAACACGTTACTTTGAATGCTAACAAAATGAGGTGTTAAAGCCTCATTGTATTGTAAAGAAATCTATGTATTTTATAAAGCATGTTTATCAAGCTTTTAACAGCGGTTAAAACCTGTGGTTGTTTTTTGGTCTTGTATTCATTAAGCTTTTTGGCTTAAGTATCTAAACGTCTTTTAAAATGTAGATGACTAATTGAAATATTGAAACATTATATAAATAAGTCTTAGTCTTAAGTCAGATTTCAGTCACATATATGCTGTCCATTTTTTTCTTCTTGGATGTTAGTGGAAAGCAGTAATTAACGTGACCAGTGCAGCAGGTGACTCCATGCTTGTTTTTGCATTAAGATACTGTAGTGAAACTGTGCCTGTCACATTTAGTCAGCTGTCTAGCTAAAAGCGTTTAAGGAGTTTTGTGAAATGAATGTTTTAATTCATTGAAATTGTATCAATACTGGACACATGTACAGTAGCTATTAGCCATATCTAAAGAAACATTACATAAACATGCTTTATGAATATGACCCACTGTTTTTTCAAAGGCGTATAAATATTTCAAGCCAACTAAGCAACATCATAGCCTAGATGCTGATTGCTAATACCCATGCCCTGGCATGTCAGTTACTCGGTACACCCCTGAAATAATACATTTTTCCAGTATCAAAACATGGTTCTGGAATTGAGTGTACTCAAGACTGGACCACTTCTTTTTGTTTCTGTGTTTGGAACCAGTGCTAAACCGGTCGTCTGACTGAATCCAATCCCCTGTCACAGCCATAGATTTGCATGTGAGCTTACTTATCAGCTAAATCGTCTCACGCTTTAGGATTACAAGAGCTGGGTGCTGACAATCGGAAGATAATGGTCTTACCAAGTACAAGTAAAAATACTGGTTGATATTTCAGAGGTGGGGAGATTATGTTTAGATATTGTTTTTTGCGTGTGAAGAATGCAAACTGATAGCAGATAGAATGGAGAGCAGAGGGCACTGTGAGAATAGGAGTACACCTACGTACCAGATCTAACGCAAGTGTGTCCTCCGTTTGTGGTTGATGCATAAACTACATGTGATGGAGAAAAGGGTTCCTGCACAGGTGTTGTGTACCTGCAAAAGAGCTTTGTGTAACTTCTGGTGAGAATGTATATAGAAGGAGGTAAAATGCCCTTTTTGAGGACCTAATTTTTAAACAATTAACATTTCCCCTGGGTGTCGGTTTGTGTTGGCCTACTAAGCAAAGTGTGAACTGGGTTGGATGCATTTTTTTTTTGTCTGTTTTGACCTCATTGTTTGTTTTTTAATCTGCTTGATGACAATGCACAGTTTGCATTTCCCATAGTAAGGCCAGTGCTGTTTACACAAGGCAATAAAGTAATTCCTGGCATGCACATAGTCACAATTTTAAAACAGTGAATTAGTAAAGGGCTTATACAGCAAAAGTGTAGTTTATAGTTGTACAATTTACTGGCAACATTGATCGCCTAATCATTGGATTAACTGGATTGTGGTTCCTTTTCAGTGTGAAAGTCAGAGTAAACCCCCCAAAAGCCTCCTGTTAATACAGTAGAACTACTTCATCTGGTGCTCTGTACCATTTATTTCTGGCATGTTTAAAGGGTTCCGAAACAAACGCGGAGGGGTTCTATCCATTGTCTCCGAGTGTTAATGAGCTTGGTAATCGCATGACATCAAATGAGTGACTCCGTGCTGAAGTGGCACATCAGAACGTGCTGCATTTGTGTATTTTGCACTTTAATAATTTAAACTGGTGTTGGGTGTCATCAACTTGAAGCTAGCATGATAAAGTATTTTTACATATCTTTCTATGGGTTTACAGCCTGTATGCCGATTGCCCCACTTGGCTGAATGTACCTTGCTTAGAAAATTGGTGCTAAACTACCACATGACAGTCTTTTTGTCACGCTTTTTTATTTGTATTTATTTATTTTATTTTATTTATTTATTTTGAGACAACCTTTGCCACATTTTGATAGAATTCAAATCCCAATGTATCTAGAGCAGCACTTGTTTAATTGTGGTGGAACATACTTAAGCATAAGCTAAGGAGAGTATCAGAATGTGGAAGTGCAGTATATGAAGGCATCTGTACATTTTGTCAAACTTACATTTGTATGTACAGTGGATATACTCTGGGTCTTGCCGATCTCGTTTTTTATGTGATTGATGGCTCTAATTTTGAATATACAGCCATGGCGGTAGATGACTGTCACTGACATGCTTGTTATTTGTCTGAACAGTCTAGCATTGTGCTGCCAATGTCCAAGACAAGGCGAGCATTGTCAGCTAATCAAGGGTGACTTGACCAGTGTCCAGCCCAGAAAGCAGTGTGACTGCAGCCAAGTGTCAGTTATCAATATGTAACAGTAGTTGAAAGGAAATACCTGCTTCATCTTAACAAAAGCTGGGTTTCAATTGCAATACCGAAGCATTATGTTGACATGGGCAATTCTTTGCATTTGTATTCAGAGTATGTTTTTTCTTTTTTTTAAACCATAACAACTTTGCATCATATGATATCCATTTGAAAAAATATACATTAATATCCTGTAATTTGCTATAATCCTCCCTCACTGTAATATCCACACCTACCCCAATATTTTTTTCATGAACTCTAGGTGTTTTTTTTACAACCTATTAAGACAGTTTCTCCCGGTACAGTTTTCAAAACCGAAATCATTTTCTTCCTACCAGCAAGCTGTTTTAACAGATACATTAAGTTAAGAAAAATAATGTATTGTCTCCTACCTACAGTACATACCCAGCTTTAGAAGCCTAGCTCAGATTACAGCATACCAACAGTTTTTGGTTATATGTGGCTTTACAGACAAATCTAATTTTAAAATAAACCTGATTTGAATCCTTCCGAAAACCCTTTGCGCTTCAAGTAATGTAATATGTTGATTGAGACTTAACAAAGCTGTATTCATGCTAGCCATTTCTTCATTTTTATTTTGTATTTTTTATTTATTTTTTGTAAACTATATCCTGCATTCAAAAGCCTGCAGAAGCAGCATCGGACTCAATTAACCTGAGCCAGAGGATTCCCCTTGCTGGTCCTGAGGCGGAAACTGAGGATAAAGAGGCCTTGCCAGAGTGGAGTGAAAAAGTAGCCCATGGAATTCTCACTGGTGAGAGATTCAATTGAAAAGCTTTGATTGACTTTGTGTCGATTTGGACTTTTAATTAACATGTAAGATTTAGTGACTTCAGTTGGCAAACAATTTGCCTGCGTTCCTCCTGTCAGTTCGAGCACTGTCCCCCTTCGCTTCCTCGTGGGGCAGGGAAGAAAATAAATCGCACACTCGTAAGGTTAAGCTTGTCTGGCTAAAAGGGACTGGCGGACACATTTTCCAGGTACAAATGCAGGTCACACGAGACTGAAGGTAAAGCAATACTTTAACAAGCCCTGCTATTAAATTAAATGTATTAGATTTTTCAGTTTTTAAAACAGAATGTAGACAAGGCTAAGACTAAAACTTGTTTTATGATTTTGGCCCGATTGTGTATAAAAAGGAATGATGATCACTGTACCTAACATAGATCTTAATTCAGCTTGTTTCATTGGGAGCCACTTATCACAGATCATCCTGTAGTGTTTATATAGGAAATCCCTCTCCCTGTGAATCAATGGATGCTGGCATAAAATGCACCTACTATGGAGATGTACGCTATATACAGTCCTTGACTTTGCAAATTATACCACAAGATATACTGCTGGGACCATCCAACACAAGCTTATAGCCCTATTTCAGTATAGCTTCAATTCTTTAATGATTAGAATCCCTCCCACCTCAGAATAACAAAGGGATCAAAATATAGTGTGTCTTCTGTTTTAGGTGCTTCGTGGCTTAGTTGGGGTCTGGTTAAAGGTGCAGAGTTCACTGGAAAAGCCATCCACAAAGGTGCTTCGAAGCTGAGAGAACACATCAGCCCTGAAGACAAACCAGCCCATGTCAGCCCTACCATGGCCAAGAGCCTGCATGTAGCAAAGCAAGCAACCGGAGGGGCAGTGAAGGTCAGCCAGTTTCTAGGTAAGCTTTATCTTTGCTGTTCCAGACGGGGCAATGCAATAATGCATGTGTTTTCACCCGGAGGCCTGGGCTCATGGTGGGATACTCTCTCCTAGTTGATGGAGTATGCTCTGTGGCCAGCTGTGTGGGAAAGGAACTGGCCCCTCATGTGAAGAAACACGGCAGCAAACTGATTCCAGAGTCTATGAAGAGAGACAAGGACGGGAAGTCGAATATGGGTGGAGCCATGGTGGTGGCAGCCAGTGGCATGCAGGGTTCGTCTTCACAGCTGTTCAGTTTACTCATAACATTTAGTTGTGTTTGGCAGTTCTGTAAGTATGTTTGTAAAAATTAACAAAATATTATTTTTATTTCATGTCTAGGGTTTGCAACAGTGTGGACAGGCTTGGAGGTGGCAGCAAAGAGCATAGCTAAAAGTGTAGCATCAGAGACTGTACATACTGTGAAACACAAGTAAGTGGCAGTCTCTTTAGTATTTCTACACTACATTTTATATGCAATTAAAACATTTCTATGACCTTGATTTTCTAGTGAATTGGAACAAAAAAAATGTCAAAAACCACAGTACTGTAATTCTTTGAATTTGACAAGTGCCCTGTGTATAACATGCATTGCTGAGAAGCTGTGAGTTACATCCCTTGTATATTACATGTCTCCAGTATTCACTGTAGTATGCTCCAAAAAGTCTAGATCACAAGATATTCAACGTGCCTTGTAATCATGCACAAGGGCTTGTACATGCATTGGTGCTAGATTTATTTTCTTTTTTTCAGGTGCCCCCCTAGTTTTAATACTTCTGCTTTGCTAAATTACATGTGCAGGATGTTTCATATTTCCAAGAACATTGGGAGTGGTGGGGGGGGGAGGTGTTAAGTGCGTCTGCTAAGAAATAAATAAGAATACAACATTTCTGTGGCTTTTGGCATTCTTGGCCTTGAGCTCTTGTACTGTGGCACAGTGGCCCTTATTAATATTTTTAATGAACACCTAGAAATAGTTTTTATAGATGCTGAGGTCAGAGCTGTTGTTAATCTAGATGCCTAGAATGTTGTTAAGTGATGTCTCTATGCTCTTGGATTTGTGAAACACCTCGTACGGCATTTATACTGTTTTTCTATTTATATACAATAATCCTAATATAAGATGTTGAATATATGCAGTGGATTATGTAACATTGCCTTTTAAGATTGAAAGAAAATTAGTCAGGTTTGTTATACTATAATTTTTACAATTTCTTTTTTTTTTTTTTTTTAAATCAAATATAAAATAAGACACATCGCTTTTTCTTCCTGTTGAAATGTATCAGTTTCCAAAGATTTTGTTTTAAAGTGGAATTCGGTGGTGGTCACTGATTTGTAAATACTGTCTATAACATGGCTCTAGAACAAAGGGGCAGTAACTTGTATTTACAAATATCAAAATGACAATAGAGCAGTGCATATATAAACACTGACATATCTGCAACCATTTCACTTTTTGGCTTAACTTTAAAAAATAAAAATGTGTTTAAGGAGTAACTTTTTTAAAAGAGTTAACTCCATAATTCCTTATTTCAGCTGATTTATAAAATGTTCAATGGAATTTTTTTTTTTTTTGTCCCCCCCAGATACAGGGGTCTGCAGACTTGAATGTGTGTTGTTATGCCAGCTGGCAGTATCAACACGGATGCAAATAAATAAATCACTTCAGGAAAACATGCTTGTAGTTCATTGCCTGTCAAACTAACCATGTGCACGAGTAGTTACAGGACTAACCAAAGCTTCTCGTTACTGTAGTTTTATTATTTTAAAAACCAACATGCAAAGTAGGAGGGGGTCGAACAGCCAGTGTAGACACTCAACAAATATTTAATTTCGTAAATAAAAAAAATTAAAAGCATCATCAGAAAAACATGTTCTGGAAATTCCACCAACAGAATGGGCTGCCTCTCCTCTTGTGCTGCCTCAAACTGTTCAGATGGCATATGCTGTGCCTTTTGTACTTCTGATCCAATGTGAACACAGCATTAACAGGCCAAAGGACTTTGGTCAATTGCAACGAACTCGAGAATGTAGTCCTTGGTTCTCAACTAAGTTTTTATTTCTAGCTAGTACAATGCTATCTGCAGATCACCCCAAGCTCTGCACTATTTTAGTATCAACTGCAATGGAAACAGACATTAGTACAGACATCTGGGTTAAACTGATCCCTTCTATTTGGTGTGTGGATATACAGTGAGTGGGGCGGGGACAGGAGAGGAAGAGCAGGGCTGTATTCTTGTACTGCAGATTTCAACTATCATTATAAAGCTCTGTTTTATGTGTTTTCTTCAGTTTCTCAATTGTGTGTAATTATAATACAGTTCAAGAGAATTAATAGGCAGATTTTACATCTTCAAATAAAGCATTTAAAAAAATGATATTCAGTTACCCTTTCAGCACTGGGTGAGATATACAGTGCCTATAGTAAGTATGCACCTCCCTTGGACGTTTTCAGTTTGTTGTGTTACAACCTGAAATTTTGATGCATTTAAATGGGATTTTTTTTCCTTTTGATTTACACAACTTACTCAACACTTTGAAGAGGCAAGATTAATTTTTATTGTGAAACAGTTAATGAAAAATAAAAAAACTGGTTAGATAAGTATTCACCGCCCTGAGTCAATACTTGGTAGAACCACCTTTGGCAGTTACAGCTGTGAGTCTTTTGGGGTATGTCTCTACCAGGTTTGCACATCTGGATCGTGCAATATTCGGCCATTCTTCTTGGCAAAATTCTTCATGCTCTGTCAGGTTGGATGGGGGTCTTTGGTGGACAGCAATCTTCAAGTCTTGCCACAGATTCTCAATCAGATTCAAGTCCGGGCTTTGACTGGGCCACTCTAGGACATTGACTTTCTTGTTTAAGCCACTCCAGTGTCGCTTTGGCTGTGTGCTTGGGGTCATTGTCCTGCTGAAAGGTGAATTTCCGTCCCAGTCTTTAGTCTTTTGCAGACTGAAGCAGGTTTTCCTCAAGGATTTGCCTGTATTTAGCTCCATCCATTTTGCCCTCTACCCTGACAAGCTTCCCAGTCCCTGCCGATGAAAAGCATCCCCATAGCATGATGCTTCCACCACCATGCTTCACAGTAGGGATGGTGTTACCTGGGTGTTGTGCTGTGTTGGGTTTGCGCCAGACATAACGCTTTGCATTTAGGCCAAATAGTTACATTTTTGTTTCATCGGACCACATTTTGCCACATCTTTTCAGAGTCTCCCACATGCCTTTTTGCAGATTGCAAGTGGGATTTTACATGGGCATTTTTCAGAAATGGCTTCCTTCTTGCCACTCTTTCATACAGGGCAGATTTGTGGAGTACCTGAGCTATTGTTGACACATGGACAGTTTCTTCCATCTCAGCCATGGAATGCTGTAGGTCTTTCAGAGTTGTCATTGGCCTCTTGCTGGCTTCTCTGGCAAACGCCCTTCTTACCCGGCTGCTCAGTTTGGGAGGACGGCTTGCTCTAAGCAGATTCTGGGTGGTGCCTTTTTAATGATCGACTTGACTGTGCTCCAAGGGATATTCAGTGCCTTTTGAAATCTTTTTATACCCCTCCCTGTGTAACCTTTTAATCATGTAACATATATTATATATAATTATTATTATTTTTAATCAGCAGTTACAGTGGACTGTATCTATCTTATTTACATGTTCAGCATTGTTAACTTAATGCTTTATTAATGTAAAAAATAACCACTTTGTTTTATGTTGAAAATACAAATCAAATGGTTCTATTCATGAGTAACAAGTTAGAGCAGCTCTTGGGGCACTTTCACACCTAGTTCACTTGCAAGTGATTCGAATCGTGGTTCACTTGCAAACACTTATTTTTTTCAGGTTTGCTTCGGTTTGTTGTAATTCACCCAGTGTGAGGAGTTGAATAATTTCTCAATTAGTCAACATTCAAATACATTTAACACATTTGTCAGTTTAGTGTAGTTTCATAATTTGTGTCTAATATGTTTATAGTTAGCTAGATACTCTGGTGTAAAAGTGGCCTGATTGCCCCCCCCCCTTCATAAGCAATATTGTATACAACGACTAATGGATAAAGCTAGTTTCATCATAGACCAAATTTAATTATATTATAACAAACTGGCATTAGTAACATAACACTTTACACTACCTTTTATAACAGATTAAATAAATAAATAAACAAATAATGATCATAAGTAAGGCTACAATTTTGTCACGGAAATTGTGGATTTGAATAGTCTGGGAAATCTTGTAAAAACACATTTGATTAGGTGCTTTCTTTATTTCCACTCACGTACAGTATATGTCATGCACTGAAAATGCTAATCTGCGAGTATCTGTAAATTGTTTGGTTGTGTGTGCACACAGTATTTAGGTGTAGCTGTGTAGGTAAGCCAATACAATTTGTAGCTGAGCAAGCATGTCAGTTAGTGGAGTGGAAGTTTGTACAGTGAAAAAAAGCCAACTGTGACAAATATATTGAAAGTGCTTTACATAAACGGAAGCTACAAGCCATTGAATCTACAGTAGGAAAGACCACACCAGTTAAACTTGTCAGTCAGTAGTCAAAATCAATCTTCTCTATATCATTGATTTTGGTGTACTATCTAAAAGCTTTTATGTATGTTGATGTAGCTAAAACCCCATGATTCGGTGACCTTTCTGTGAATTCCTTAGTTTTTCACTCGCACCTCTCCTTTTGAAATTTACATAAAATGACTGTGAAAATCATACCATTAATCATAGGGCATAATACTATATATTAGGTACTTCTTTATGTAAAACCCTTTAACAGTGCATCTGCAGCCCTACCCTTTGTACTGTTCAATGACTTAACACATTTCCAAGTATCTAAAACAGCTAATGCAAGCTGCTTATATTAATTAAACCCTGAAACCCTTTCACCATAACCGCCTCCTCCCTTGTCTCTCCCATATTGTTTGCATAGATGTTGCAGTTCCCCCTCTTGCTATAACGTTCGCTAAGTTTCCTTGATTATTTGTGATTTAAGGTACGGTGCTGCTGCTGGCCAAGCTACAGACAACGCAGTTAACTCTGCCGTCAACGTTGGTGTGGCAGCATTTAATATTGACAACCTGGGCATCAAAGCAGTAGTGAAAAAAACAGGAAAGGAAACTGCCAGCGCCATCCTGGAAGATTACAAGATTCGGGAAAAGCAAGAGAAGCAATTGAAGAAAGAGGACAAATAATTTGTACTTCTTTCTTTTCCCCCAGAGCTTTAATATATACAGTAAATGTAAAAGTGTAATTTATATTGTATTTAAATGTAATTTGTGTGAATACTAGCAATACAAGAACATGTTTGATACAGTATTATTTGATAGCAATGTAAAAGAAACAAAAAGACAGTAGTTATTGGACTCCTGTTATTTATGAAAAAGATGTGCAATAACTTGTATAAATGAAAACACAGATTTGATTTCCTGAGGTAAATGGAATTATCATCCTATTCCAAAGTTAGACCACTGCTGACCTGAATTTATAACAAAGATAAAACTACCAAAAAAATATATATATTTATATATTTTGACCATGCAGTTTCTCTTCTGTCACTGCAAGTGTAGTGTTGAGATAGCAGCCAGTGCCCATAACCATAATTTACCAAAATAAGCCTGCATTCTGTAGAAAAGAACTACTTCAGAACAAGTGTTCCTTTAAATGGTACAGTACACAATTAAAATACGTGGCACAGGAAAATAACCACACTTGTCTAATGTTTTGGGACCACTGATAGAGCATTTCATTATTTGACAAGGAAAAAGAGAAACATTGAAATTGCTTAATTTATTAACAAAATATGCATTTACACTGAAGTCAGAATGGTTATTCCTGATACAAATGTATTCACTGCATTCCAAAGGATTATTGGTTTAAAAGCTCACTGCCACATTTCACTGCTGCTACTTTCTCCAGTCTTGCCTGAGCCTGCAAATGAAACATAAGTTTGTCATTGTTTTTGCAATAGACACCAAATATGAGACTTTGTAAGTTTCCCCCTCCCCCCCCCTATACCAACACATAACCATACTCTAGTTTTAATGACATGTTACTCTGATTTTACACTTAAGCTTACTATAGCCAATATACTTTTGAGTGATTAGAGAAGACATTTTGGGAGATAATTTTTCCTTTTATTCTGAATATCCTTTTTGTGATGCATTGCCTAATAAAGCATTTTACTAATTGTAATATTTAATAAAGATAAATTGGTTTATTCCAGAAGTATTGTGCTTAATTTATGGATATGGTCTACAATCATTAAATATGGTCTTTCTCTTAGATATATTGACCAAAATCATATTTTAATGCTACAGCGGCCCAAGCAGACAAAAATAATAAAGTTTGTAATTTAAAAGGCATACTAATGAAGGCTTTAAAACCCAACACCTTGAAAAACATTATCACTGACCCCCGTTTTAGGAATCCTTTAAGTTTCCAAACATTAAATGAATAATCTTGTAAAAAGGTTAACTGCTGTTCTGACAATTAAGGATAAAAATAAATTAAAAATTGTTAAGATGGGTTTTAGTTTAAATTGTTTGTAAAAAGGCATTTGAAATGAATAAAGTGAATATATTATATAAAAGATTAGACGACGAGGATTGTTAGTTTATTTTAATAAAAATACTGCCCATACTGAAGTGAATCCCAAATATAATTATGTAGAATTGAAAATTAAAAGGTAATATAGCAAAACATTTTTATGCTTTAAAAATAATTGGATGGGGTTGGCCAGGCTGCAGAAATAGATCTTAAACTCAATGTGAAATATTTACTGTATTATAAAGAGATCACTGTTCCCCTGTATTGTATGCTAGAACTGTGGCGTGGCTTCCATGCAGCTTAGAAACTCAAAATTCTCTCTACATTGTGAGGAAGTGTGTGACCAAAACATGGCAGGACTTTTTACATGAAAACAAGCCCAAAAGCCGTACCTTATGTTCTCTAGACTTCAGCAGTGAAGATTCCCTTTGTTACATAACCTTGCGCAATTTGCTGTAACTAAAGGTTGTACCAAGCAATTCTTTATTAACAACTGAGATCTGCTGGAAATAGGCCTGGCAAGCTACTGTGACCAAATAGGAAAGAAATAAGCATAGGAGGAGTTTAAAGACCTCTTCATTCACTATTTATTTTGTAATTTTTTTTTTTTTTTTTTTTAAACTGCAGCCTTTTACAATCAATAAATACATATAGAAGCCCTTTGCAAAGCACAGAAATAATTTTTTTTCACCCTTTACACTTTTGTTATCCTCGTGTTTGGTCATCAGATATCAGATTGCTTTAAGCCTTGACTTTTCTGTCCCTTAGCAGTAAGATGCAAATGATTGTACACTAGCCTTAAGTAGCATCTATCATGAGTACCTTCCAAGAACAAAAAAACAAAAAGAGTCACGTTTGTATTCCAAGATGTATTAAAATTAGCATAGCTAGGAATTCAAGCCAGTGGTCTCCTGCAGGAAAACATGTATCATATATGTAAATGTACAGCTATGGCTAAAAGTTTTACATTATCTAGAATTTTAAGATTGAGACTTTTTTCAAATTAATAATAATAAATATGAACATAATTGAGATATTTTATTCAACATCATGTAATCAAAGAAACTACTAAATTATATTGCAACAGTCTACCGGAAGTCATTAGTAGTAGATTTCAACATGTCACTTTTTCAAATTGTCAGTTTTTAGTATGGAAAACTACAAAATGATAAGTAATTCAATCTATTAACATAACATTATTCAGCAGGTTTCATTTAACTTTATGAAGCTATTTGACTAATGCAAAACGTTTGGCCATAGCTGTATAATAAATATATATGCAGTAAAAAAATATTTAGCAAATAATACATTGATACAATACAGTGTTTTCTCATAGAATGCTGGCATTTTGTTTTTTATTGTATTTTTTTGGCAGGCTGCACCTGTTTAAGAAAACTGCACAATATCATTAGTCACGCAAGGCCAAATTGGAACCCAGACAAACATTTAAATATACCCTCCTGTATTTTAATATTAATTAGGTAATTTGTAATTTGTAATTTGGAAGGAGAAATTCCTCTCTAAAAAGAACCCACATTATCCAAAAGGTACAATCCATTTTTTTTTTAAATAATAAAGTGGCTCTTTATCAATATTTATGTCAGTGGTAAGAGCCATTTTATAGTAATCAGCACATCTGTAGTGTTTGCATTGTTTCGCATGACTCAAATGTCCAGTGGATGCCCATTTGCACTCACTGGACTGTTCCTGTTTTTTTTAAATAACATTCTAGAACAGTTCGCAAATATTAAACTTAATTTGGTTAATGGAAACAGGCCACAAAAAGGTTTGTGAATAGGGCCTTTTTTATTTTATTTAAAAATAAGACAATAGAATTTATGAAGCAGTGTTTTTTTTTTACTGGTGCTTACTGCACCATCTAGAGGCCACAGTTAATGTTTATCCTAAAAGGCACACCTTTGTTTTTAATAAAATATAAATGTGATTTAATTTATGTTTTACTTTATTGGATGATATAATCCTGTATTATCATAATATTCTTCAAGTCCCTTTTTAATTTTCCAGACTTTATTAAAATTGTTATCTAAGGTGAAGGCAATTTATCTGATCATAAAGCCTACAGGTCAGCATAAACGACCTCCCCTAAGTCTAAAAAAACAAAATGACTCACAAACAAATAAACAAATATAAATCAATCATACTCCAGATGCTACTAAAAAAAAAAAAAAAAAAAAAAAAGAAATTCACAGGTCCCCAAATGTCCACCACAGATTGTAGCTTTAGGGAGATATGAAACGGAGATGTAAAACAGAAAATATCTATTTGTTCTCATTTAAATTTGATTAACAAATAATGTGCTATGTTGTTCACTGCATGATTTAGTATTTTCCCAAAACCCGTTTTCCCTGCTAAAACTTAATTGAATGTGGCCTGTAGTACTGCAGCATATACAACAGGCTTACACAGCCAATATGAAACCTTCTGTTTCCGATGTTTTGAAACAATTCCTTTGTGTGCTCTCTACGTAACCACAAAGCAGATCTCTCCAACAAATAATTATTTTAAAATTTTAGTCGGGGGGCACTGGCTACCTCACCTTTTTAAACCTGTATGGCACTACATTCAGCCAATATGTTACAAAAACTAAAACAAGAGTATCGCCTTAGATAATGAGAGTTAAGTCTATCTATGGGCATGATTTTGTGTAACCAAATACTATTTAATAAAGTTACCTATCAAAGAAGTTATCGCTGTATATCCCTCCACCGCATCTGCAGATATGGACGCCATATGCAGCCGGCAGACAATCCCCAAGTTTGATAGAAACTTCTGTACAATTGGCTTCCCTTGTGTGTTTCTTTGCTGTATTTCTCCAGCTTTCTCCTCGATTAGAAACCCGCGGCTCAATCGTTAGCGCAGGCGCGCTCTGTCCAATTTGGTCACTTCCGTGTCACGTGTGGAATCGTCTGTCTCCTTGGAAACAGTAGTAACAAAGTTCTCGGCTCCAACAGCGTGCCTGTGAATATGGAGGATGCAGATTTTATAAATTATGATACAGATCGCCTAAGGATCGAGCTTGAGCAGGAGAAGCAAATGAAGTGAGTGTTAAATACACAGACTACAAAACAGTAGGAAAGCCTATAGTAAATTTACATCCCGTTGATACATAACTGCTAACATCTGCCACCATGCAAATGCAGTTATTGTCGTTTAACACGTATTATTATTACTGTAACAAAAACCTTGTTACACTGTAAAATAATATGATATCATTTTAAACTATGCATCTCACATTTTTTTCACATTTATTATAGGGAAATGCTAGAACAGTCAGCTTCTGAACTGAAAAATACTGTGACTGACTTAGAAAAGAGATTGAACAATGTTGAAGATGAAGGTAAATTAAATTGAATTCAAGAGTTTAAATAAAAAAATGTATATGTTATTTGTGGTAGTGCTTAGAGATATTGGACTGTAAATTCAGAGCCTTGAATCTTTTCTAGATCATGGTGTTTTCTTTAACAAAGGTCTAGAAAAGTTTCACGGATATGAAATAATTGAATCTCATAAATGCCCTGTGACAGGGTCAGTGGCTCCCTGTCTCACATTACCATGTCTGTGGTGTGTGTAGTTTGTCCATGTTGTGAAGTATGAATCAGCTCCCCCACTGTAAATATGCAGAAGGATAATTAAGTAAATCCTTAGGAGTTTGATGCTTCAGTTGGAGTTATTGACTCATTGACTGTCAATTGACAAATTAAAGTATTGTTCCAATATATAAGGAGGAATGGGATGCTCCTTCAAGGTGGAATGGTTGTAGGAATAGCTGTTGTATTGTGTTGCACAGAGGTATTGGCACTGTGGGCATTGCTCCTTGAGCCAAATAACTGCTGAGTCCCCTGCTTAAGGTGTCTTCCTGAGGGCAACATTTATGTGTTTTTGAAAGTGTTTATTTTCTAGAATGTTTCCAAACACAAGCAAACATGTTTCCCGGCGTAGACCAGGGTTCTACTTTGAGAAACTTTTTCAAGAAAAATTTTGCCTTTAGCCAATCAGGAGAGACGCTGTTTGCATGAGTCATCGATCATGTGACTATGCCAAACTTCTCCAGAAGATGACATGGTTTGGAATCCTGCTAAAATCAATCGTTTTATTTATTGATATGTACAGTATGCTGGCACATTGTAGTGTCATTTCAGGTTATTCATGGTCCTACAAGCCTCAGCAGTTCTTCAAATGTGTCTGGGTCTATATGAACAAAATTGTGATAACTTAAGTATTTAAAATATGTTGGTCTCTACTCACGATTAGGATCCACTCCCTTGTCCACACGACTGCTCCTGTGCTTTCCATTCTTTTAAAAATGTTTTAGTGGAATTATAAGTGCAGCACCACTCAGTGCAATAAGGATTTCCTCCATTTTTGGAGTGTGCAGCAGGAATGATCACGTGCTGCTTGAAAAAGTTTCCCCACAATATTTTTTATGACAGTTTTTGAAGAAACGTGTTGCAGGAAGCATATTTCCATGTGCATGCTGAACTTTAGACTTTGTGGAGAACAGCAATCATCACAACTCCAAGCAGCTCTTCAGTAGTTGTGATGGTAAATTAGCCTAATCAACACTAATGACCCTCGCTTGGGGTGAGCTTATCTGAATAATCAAATAACCAGTTTGTGCAGCTCTAATACTGGTACTTACTGGAAACATACTTCATGGTGGTAATTGGGGAGGAGGCTACATTAGGTAGTGCAGTAGTTCACCAGTATACAACCTCTGGGGACACAGATTTAAATCTAACCTGGACACAAGAGAATAGACTCTGTTGTCTACACACAATTTGGACACATTTGGCTGTGGCCACTTGCAGATAGTCTTAAAAAATAGAGGCTCTGGAAAATGGTTGGGCATTTTTGTGCATTTCCTGTCCTGTTGATTTACAATGATCTCCAGTGCTGCCAATATCACACCTTTCAATTCTACCAACATTTAGAAATATAAATGTGATAGAAAAAGTATGCATAATTGGTCTAAACTCTTGGTACTATTGTGCACACAAATTGTTAACATCCAAATGTTAAAGGAAGTGAAAATGTCTAAATGTCTAAAGTACTGTAACTGAAATACAAAGAAGTGTTTGCTGTGTTCCTGGAGCAACTGTGAAAACAGGTGGCTCTCACATTAACAGCTTCCCATGACTGTATGAGATCTTTCTTTTCTCTGCTTTCACAACTTCAAAATCAATTTCTCTGCAGCATAGCGACAGCAGACAGTCGAACTCTAACCCATATGAACTGGTTTTATTGGAAAACACAATAGTACAGGCCATTATAAACATGACAACAACTCCTTAGAATTTGAATTGCCTTGTCAAATAAAGTGTTGTTTTGCAGTCTTCTTTAAAAAAAAAATAGTTTGTCTGTAAAAAAAAAGTTAAATAACCAGAAATAAATGGAACAGACATTTGTAACAGTGCTTGAATACCTTATACCACCAGCTTTTCCCACAGCCCACCACCCTGTGTCTCAACAGCTCTTATATGTCTGCAGCAGTCTTTCATTTGTTAATCACCCTAAACCGACGCATACACAAGGGTTACTTTTGTAATATCAGCAGTTCACACTCCGTAATTAAGAATAACTATCACAATGAAACGTTTACATTGGGAAGCCGACTACCCATTTAACAGAGAGAGGAGCATACAGCTCAACATTGTGCTGTGTTATGTTCAGTTTCATTTAAATTCTAGGTAATGAATGGAAAACAAGGTTTGAGACACAACAGGAGCTGAACAGGCAGCTGGAAAGGCAAGTCAACCTCCTGCAAGACAAGATGGAAAACATTTGTGGTAATCCTGCAGGTAAAGTACAGATTAGTTCCTGTGTCTTAATCTACAGAGTTTAATAATAATTACCCCTATCATTATTTATTTTAAATACCTATCTTTTTATTTCTGTTGAAATTGAGAAAAAAAACCCCACTTAGCTATGATTTGCAGCATGACTGTCAATGTTTATCTTCAGATTGCTGTGTTATAATGTCTATGCTTGGGGTTAAAGCCCATCAATCTCTGCTCTCATTAACTTCTTAAAAAAAAAATGCTTGTCAAGAATGATATCCGTGTTGATTCATAACAAAGCTAAGAGGCACAAAGAGATCAGGGAACTAAAGTTACACTTTAACAATGCAGTTATGCAATTGCTGCCTACGGGAGTATAGCTTTCAATCACTAACAAAGAGCAATAAAAACTGTTACCATTTCTTATTTGCTTTCAGACAGATTGTCTTCTATACGTTCATATGATGAGATGCCTGTGGTGAGTACAGTGTCTGCAAGTGAAAAGAATAAGCTTTCCATAAAGATGCATCGCGGGGAGTTAGACAGCATTCTCAGCACATTTATAATATATTTCTTTTAATTTGGTCCACAAGGCATGAAGAAAGCAGAAACAGCAAATAAATCACAGTTTAAAAATATATAATATGCTGTCGAATCTTATAGTAATTTAATTTAAACTGACCTACAGTGTTTTTGTTTCAGGGAAATGTTGCCCTTATATGAATCAGATGGACAGTATAACTCCTGTGTGCTTCTCATGAAGCTATAACTATGAATCCTCCTACTATTTATAGGAGGCTGTGTGGTCCAGTGGTTAAAGAAAAGGGCTTGTAACCAGGACGTCCCCAGTTCAAATCCCACCTCAGCCACTAACTCATTGTGTGACCCTGAGCAAGTCACTTACTCCGTCTTTCGGGTGAAACGTAGTCTGCAGCTGATGCATAGTTCACACACCTTACCTAGTCTCTGTAAGTCGCCTTGGATAAAGGCATCTGCTAAATAAACAAATAATAATGTGCAACAATAGGTAGTAATAAATAACCAAGGTCCCTTATTTTCAGTTTTTGTACCGAGAACATTTCTAGGTTAATAATAGCTATAGATCATTCCAAAATGTTTTTTTTTTGTACTGTTATTACAAGAAATACATGCCTTTACATTTGGTAGATATATGGATGTAAATAATAGTCATCATAGTACTATTAGAGTCCGCCTCTTCAGTGTACTGCATTGCTGATACACATTAGCTTCACCAAATGTACACTGCCCCTCATGTACTAGCATTAGCATTCACAGTAAAGCATATGAACTGATTTTCCATCTGTTCCCCAATATGTCCCAGAAATCACACCTTTAATTTATTTTTTAGAAACACAAATATATTTCCAGATTTATTTTTTATTATTAAATCTAAACCGAAATAACATATTCAATCTCTTATAGCCGATAACATTTAACAGGAATCACCCACATGATATGTGTTAATTTGTATTTACAAAAGGAAGTGTAAATAACAAAAGGAGGCTATATCTGGCAGTCTGGATTATAGTGGGTTCACAGCTATGTACACGCTTGTGTGACTGATTATTGTATGAGCTCCCTCTGGTACATTTTCCAGTCTCATGAACATGTTTTTGTTTTGTTTTTAAAAAGCACCACAAGGTGGCATCATATTGACAGAATGTTTGCAGCTTTCTCAGGCTTTAATATAAATAATGGACCCGATTCACAAAGCCTTAACTTGTGAGTTTCTTTAAAGAATGGGTCTAATATGATGTAAAATAAATAAATAAATAAATAAAAAGGCAAAGAAGATTTTTCAAGCACAACGGTTTAAAAATAAACGATTATTATCCAATGAATGCATTTACCATTTCTGATCAAGTCTGAACCAGATGCCTAATGCTGTTTACTTCAGTTCATGATTTCTGTACAGATATGCTTAATACCACAGAATAAAGTTTTAACAGTCCAATACTGCATACTGGATCTGTTAAATCAAGCACCATATCAGTTATACATGCCACTTGTTTCATTGCTTCGATAGAGAGGATGAATGTTTCCAATTGGTACCAAATTAAACTCTGGGGATGTGCATCGCTATAAAAAGTACTGTAGAAAAGTGGAACTTTTGACTATAAACATTTTGATGCAGGATTTTTTTTTTTATGTAAATTGAATGTAATTGTAAAAAAACTAATAATTTGAAATGCATTAAGATGAGTAATAAACTAACTCCATTGTGATTTAGCAGTTGGTTCAAACAATTTAACAGCAAATGCTGGAATTTTTTTGTAGAATTCTGTGGAAATAAATATAAAACTATAAAGAAGGGGCAACAATATTAATCCAGAAATAGGACAACAGGTTATGATGGGTGGTTTTGGGGGTGATAATAATAATAATACAATGACAATACAGTACACATTTCACTTATATAGCGCTCTTCATGCAAGCATTCTGTTTTCAAACAGGATTTAAAAGATTAAATTGTGCTAGCGTTCCTGAGATGAAGCGGGAGCAAGTTCCAAAGACGAGACGCATTATAACTAAATGCCACGGCTCTGACAGAGTTCAAACAAGTTTTAGGGACTGTCAGAAGATTAGCATTTTCTCAGGGAACGACTGGGGACATATGGGGTCAGCAGATCTTGAAGATAAGAAGGTCCAAGACCATTTAAGGCATTATAGGTAATAATAATAATAATAATAATAATAATAATAATAATAATAATAATAATAATAATAATATAGAAAGATACATTTTATTAATCGCAAGATTAATTTTGATTCATTTTTTTAATCACTTAAAATGTAGCTTTTACATATAAAAGCTTGTTAAACCGGTTATGTAATGCACCTCTTTTTTCATTAAGTATCGTGTTTAATCAGGATTACTGCTTTTCTTAAAGGGCTTGACTTGATTAATTCTGTTTCTTCCCACACAGTGCTTAACCAGTATCAGTACTAAGCATGCTTCCTCCAATATACTTTATATAGTACTTTTGTATCACAGCATTTCTGAATGTTAGTCTGGTCATGTTGCAGTCAATGGCTGCTGATAGAGATACACACATTAAACTAGTTGGTGTAATGCTAAATGATTCAGTAATTCAATATGAAAACTTATGGTCCAGTGGTTAACGAACAAGGTTTCTAACCAGTAGGTCCCTGGTTCAAATCCCAGCTCAGGTACTGACTCACTGTGTGACCCCGAGCAAGTCACTTCACCTCTTTGTGCTCTGTCTTTTTCAGATGAGACGTTGTTGTGACTCTGCCGCTGATCCATAGTTTGACTTACATAAAGGCGTCTGCTAAATAAATAATACATTTAATTTAAATATTTTGCATTCACAAGGTGTACACATTTAAGTTTTTTTTTTTTTGCAGAAAAATGAAAAAGCATGAACAATAGATTTTAATGGATTTGAATAAAAAGTATTGATACAGTATATTTAAAAAAATAGTTAGCAGTGATATTTCCAGGGGGGTTAGCAGCACTTAACCACCTCTTGAGAGCAAGAATGAATGGGCAGCTCTCATTTTATGACAAGTGGTATCTCTCTGCCATTCACTTTCATTATGATTCTTCAACAGTGTCACAAAGGGTCCCATTGAAAACTTAGCCAAGCCGAATGACTGATTCAGTTGAAGTCAGACTCAGAGCAAAAGCAGCGCATAACTGCCCTTTTTAAAAAAAAAAAAAAAACCCAGGACCTTTAAAAAAGAAAGACCAAACACTACAGTGCACATGCAGTGTACTTAGAGACACCCATCTCCCTAGTATACACTTTAACACTGTCCGGGATTTTTACCATCCGGAAGACTTATCTCCTCGTAGACTCTGCCCCTGACGTTATTGCATACTGTATGTACCACCTAATGAGCTCTAAGGGATTTCTCTAGGCTTGTATTCAACTCCAGTTTAGCAATTTGTAATATATTTGCTTGGTTTTCATCCAGCATTGGGTTCCCTGTATCATATAAGTGTATACACATTTTACACCAGTGTGATCCCTGTACAGCAAGTTTACAATAAGTACAGTAAGTAAGCTTTTACCAGGTGTGTATACAGTTAGAAAGACCTTACCAGGTACAGTAAAAGTTATGTTAACATTTGATTTTTTGACAGGGTGCACTAAAACAGATTCTTAAACAATTAGAAATGGACAAGAACAGTCTACAAAACCAGCTGAAGGACTATGCACTGAGAATAGAGCAAGAGGCAAAGGTTTGTCACCATTTATTTACTCTGTACCCTTACTGTAACAGTGTGTGTGTGTTTGTCATCATTTATTTACTCTGTACCCTTACTGTGACAGTGTGTGTGTGTGTTTGTCATCATTTATTTACTCTGTACCCTTACTGTGACAGTGTGTGTGTGTTTGTCATCATTTATTTACTCTGTACCCTTACTGTGACAGTGTGTGTGTGTTTGTCATCATTTATTTACTCTGTACCCTTACTGTGAGTGTGTGTGTGTTTGTCATCATTTATTTACTCTGTACCCTTACTGTGACAGTGTGTGTGTGTTTGTCATCATTTATTTACTCTGTACCCTTACTGTGACAGTGTGTGTGTGTTTGTCATCATTTATTTACTCTGTACCCTTACTGTAACAGTGTGTGTGTGTGTTTGTCATCATTGATTTACTCTGTACCCTTACTGTGACAGTGTGTGTGTGTTTGTCATCATTTATTTACTCTGTACCCTTACTGTGACAGTGTGTGTGTGTTTGTCATCATTTATTTACTCTGTACCCTTACTGTAACAGTGTGTGTGTGTGTTTGTCATCATTTATTTACTCTGGACCCTTACTGTGACAGTGTGTGTGTGTTTGTCATCATTTATTTACTCTGGACCCTTACTGTGACAGTGTGTGTGTGTTTGTCATCATTTATTTACTCTGTACCCTTACTGTAACAGTGTGTGGGGGGGTCTGTTGTCCGTCCCCCCCCCCCCCTGCTAGGGATGCATTTCTCAAGACGATGGGATAAAGCGGAGGGGGTGTTCACACTTGAGAGTTTGCAAGTAAATGTTTGTCCATTTTGATAAAACTGTTTAAGGACCTTCTTTTTAACAAGGTAATGAGTTTATTATAATATGGCGATCTTTGGAGGCTGGATATCTGTATGTCCAGGTGCCTCTTTGTATGTCACACATATTGTGGTTAATTGATAATAAGGGTAACATTTTCAAGTTATTCATTTAACAAGTTTCATTTCTTTTTGTAGGCATACCATAAAGCAAATGATGAGCGCCGCGCATACCTTACAGAAATATCACAGGTGCGAAATTAAAATACCTGACCTCCCATTCAGCTGTACAATCTTGTGGAAGGGCAATTTGTCTTTTTGGTTACCAGAAGGATAACAATCTCCTATTCATAGTATATCCAGAGGGACCTTGTGATGATTTGAAGTGTGGACCAAAAGAGTACTACAGGCAGGTACAGGAGAGGCACCACCAATGCATGTGACCCTAGCAGGCATTGGTGGTGCCATCCTGTGGCAACCCATTCTATTTGCTCCCCATGGAGTCCAGGTACTACACACTAAAACATGCTGAACTGCCCTACTTATTTTTATTCATGAACTTTACTTTTGCAGTTTTGTTTGTGCTGCTTTTGTATTAAAATTCAGTACGCCTGTTTCTCAGTATAAATAAATATTGAATACTAACTAATGCAATTAATTGCTTCTTCTGGTAGGCATATAATTTCAGTCATGTTCCAACAGTTTACATACTGTATCAATGCCCAATTGTAAATGGGCTCTCAGTACTATACTTTAGAAGTTTTACAACAGTGATAAAAATCACTCCAGTTGAGTTGGCAGCCTTTCTAATGTGCAATATTCTGAACTTCTTTTATTTGTGCACATACTGACTGTATGCATCTCTGTAATCTTAATTAAACTGATATTTTAACATCTCCGGTTCCTAACACATAGCAATTTACGCTTTTCTTTTCTTTATTATTCTTAATCACTGAAGTGCAAAGATTACGTTATTGTGTGAAAAAATATTAGCTGTTGAAATTTTCATCTCCCCTTTCAAAGATTATGCTGGCATCAATAATGCAGTGGCATTCTTATTCCTTTCAGATATAGTGAAGCATTTTACAAAAGATTTTTCCTATAATTATTTGTTTTCAAGAAATTTATACAAATAAATTCCCATGGGGGTATGTACTCTTTTGCCTACAACTGTATTAAATTGGTCTTAACAGGCAGATAAAAAAAAACAAAAAAACAGCCAGTTTGAAAACAAACACCACATACATACACTCAACTTTCGTCAGTGTAAAAGCTTCTTTCAAAACAGCACATGTGAGATACACATAGCACACAGGAGGTAACATTTCTGGAATTGTTTCATTAGCTATAACCACGTTGAGAATTTTTCCATGAGTTCAGGAATATAAATCAAACATTTTAAACCGGTTGAAAAAATCTGATCATACTTTTAAACTTGGCACAAATTATTTTTCAATTGACGCTTGTTAGATCTTTGTGTTCTTTTGAAACAGCTGTAGTGGGCATTTTAAAATCTTGGTCTTTGTTTAGGCATCGACAGTAATGGATGCAACCAAAAAGCAGCAGGTGGTTCAGGCACGAGGGACACAAGGACATCACATGATGACGTATGTATTTACATTTCTAAATCAAACTCAATGTAGCTGCTATAGCAGAACACTATTTGAGAGGATTGTGGTATTTTAAAATACTGTTTCTTGGCATTCAAACATATAGAAACCCTTTCTTTAAAAGTAGAATAAATAGGGTGTACAAAATTAAGTAATCCTTGTATCATGTCATTTGGTTTCCAATTCTTGCGTGTTTCTGTTTTTTATCACATCCTTCAAAATTTGTTTAAAAAAAGTTTATAGCGATTTATAAAGTAGGTCTTTTAAATGTTCTATCCTGATTGGTCAAAACAGGTCAAATGGGGGTGTGAATATTGCAGCATATTCCCATGGGCTAACTTTTTTTCAAAAAGGGGTGAATCACTTGTAGATATCCATACGCCAGTAGAATTTTGAAAAAAAAAAAAAAAAAACGGTATCCATATTTTAATTTATATTATTAAACATGACTAACCACATTTAATATATAATTTTGAAAAAAACGGTAGCCATATTTAAATTCACAATACAGATGACTGAAGAGGTATATCAATTTTGATCTTTCGGGAAACCAAACTTTAGATGAGATTTTGGATGAGTCTGAATCAGACACCAACACTTATTCAAGTGATGAAAAAAAAGTAATACTGCGAGGCATCAAACTTACTGACGCACAAATACACAGAATACACCACTTTCTGGGCATCAGGTGTCCTTTTTATGCCACTGTCTGAGGATTTCAAAATGCAAACAACATCTTTGTTGCCACTGTGAAACGGTACCGCAAATCTGGCATGGATACCTCCTGTCACTACTCCCAGATCACAAAGGACAATTAAAAAAATAATAATAATCTTCCCCAACACTGTCACCTGACACTGCTGCAGGTCTTGTGAGAAATGTTTGTTTTGATGTGCAACTAAATATGGCCAGACGTGGCAAAGAAGGTCCGCGTGATTGTCCTGCTGCACTTCCTCAGACAACGACAAGGACAACAAACACCATGTTGCTCGAAATCGCTTGCTGCAGCGCCACCTACTGTTCAGAATGAACATCTAAAAAAAGGGCCTGTAAGTCTTCAAAGCTGCCATTTCAATGGCAGTGTTCAATTTAACATCTATAAATGGTGCTTCTTGTTTTTAATCAGTTCAATGTTTATTAAAATAATAATAATAATAATATTTTAATTAATGCATTTTTGGTTTTATTTTTTTTTAAGTTAAGGGACTTAGGCGGAAGGATATTTCATAAAAAAATACTTTTTTGTTAATTAAAACATGTTTTTACATTTTTTAATTTTTTTTATTTAGTTAGTTGACCCATTTTATAAGCACAATAAGGCACTTCAGGGTGTGGGATATACACATCCTGGGCAGTTAAAGCCTCCAGGGCGTGTGGATATTGTGTGGAGTATATCCCACAATACACCCTGTTGTGTCTTACTGCTTACATATTCTCCACTAAAGACCATTACAAGATGCTTTTCCACAAGGGCTTTTTGCATCATCTATGTGATACTCAAGGTAAGAGACTTTATTATTGGTCTCACTTTCAATACATGGAGACTTAAGTCATTTTGTACACAATATTTATTGTATCACTAAGCTACATGTTTTAATATATCCAATTTTGTATATTTAACCATTCAGTAATAGTACAGTACCACGCAAGAGAAGCCAACCTTTACATTATGAGCAAAGGGATTGTATTATCACCACAGGTTCTATACAAGACATAGAAGGCGTATTCTGTACTTTTATTTGATGTGTAAATGATTCACAGAAGTAGTGGAGTGTGGCATCAAGCTGTTTAAATGGTCATATGGGTTTATTACAGTATTTACTAACTCACTTATTTATCTAGAGGGAATTTCAACGTGGCAAACAAAAGGAGAGTTTTACATCCCAAGAAAGGACCGATTAAGAAGACAGCTGCAGTGACACGACTTCCCAAGTTAAAGTGTTGATTCAAGACAAACTGGTACCATTGTTAAATATTATTACAGGATCATGTATTACGTGATGAAAATTATGTTTTTTGATAGTTGGTAAATATCCAAGTATTCTTTGCTTATAGTATAAATGTACATATATATATATATATATTAATATGCTATATACAATTATTTACAGGATACCGGATGTTAAATTCTGTATTGTATGAGATTTTTGTTTTTTTATAACACACCTAAATTCTGTTTCTGCAATGTTAAGAGTGTAATCAGGTTTTTACAAACCCTTATGCAATAAATGTATATTTTGTGAAATTTTGGGTTAACATACAGTGATTTTGTTTACACGCTTTATTTCACATGATTTTATAGTTTGTAGGTTTGGATTTTGTTTTGACCTTGCCACAATTACAACATGTGTTCCTAAACATGTGAAAATGAAACTGGGGTGAACATTGGCATTAACATTATTCATCACAAAGTGTTGGTAGTGTCAGATTATGGGGGGATATATTACAGGTGTCTGTCTGTGTATTTGTCTGTCTGTACTGTAGTTCAATCTAGGGACATATGCAGCTGCACATACATCTGTAAGTATCCAAAATGAGGAATTATTTCTACAGCCCAAAATACTGTTATTTGGAAATGTCATACTAATGCTTTGGTTGTTCGGAAGAACAGCGTGTTTTATGTAACATACACACACACTATATTATATATATATATATATATATATATATATATATATATATATATATATATATATATATATTTCTATATATAATCTTTTTGGATTCCAAGATACAGTAGATTAGGAAAACTGAACATGAAACAAGCATCCAGTTTTCTTTCTTTGAGGAAGACTGGCACTGACTGGACTGGCTGATGTGTTCCTGTTTCAGAACTGAAAGTACTTATCAAATGGCTAGGCTAGATTACTGGTACCTAGTGATTCCAGACTGGACCAAGGAAGTAACTAGCAGCTTTAAACCTCACAACATTGCTGAAAATGTGCCAGACCTTGCTTCTTGCATTCAGTAGACAGGATAGGTAAGGATGTAATTGTGTTGTTTTGAATTGGATTTTTTTTTTTATTTACTGTTTTTCATCCTCTCTCATTCATATTGCAGTTATACACAATAACTGGGAGAGGGGTGACTCGGAGAGGGGTGTGAGAGAGGGATTACTGGGAGAGGGGTGACAGGGAGAGGGGTGTGAGAGAGGGATGACTGGGAGAGGGGTGACAGGGAGAGGGGTGTGAGAGAGGGATGACTGGGAGAGGGGTGTGAGAGAGGGATGACTGGGAGAGGGGTGTGAGAGAGGGATTACTGGGAGAGGGGTGTGAGAGAGGGATGACTGGGAGAGGGGTGTGAGAGAGGGATGACAGGGAGAGGGGTGACTGGGAGAGGGGTGTGAGAGAGGGATGACTGGGAGGGGGGTGACTGGGAGAGGGATGAAAATGGTAGAAAGCTAGAAAATCTTTACATAAACACAAGCAAGTGAACCTTTCAGGAAGTGACCAAGAGTGCAATGAAGTACAGTACATTTAAAATGTGCATTAGAGGACACCATAATAATTATGACTCCCTCTTAATTTTATGACACAGCCCCAGGCACACAACACATCACTCTTCCCATAAACAGTTGGCTACTGCCTTCATTTATATTTATCTCTGCCCTTGCAGCTACCCCTTCGGAGAACTGTAATTCTCCAAAACAAAAGGGGGCCTCAATTGTCGTTTTCAAACTGCCAACCTCCGAGCAAACCTGGTTTGAGGCTAAATATAACACATTCAGCAAAATTATTTCTAATTTTGAGTTTGTGGGGGTTGTTCTGAACGACTGAAAAGTATACAGTATGTAACTTAACAACTATAAGTTTACTCCTAAAAACTGTAGCTACGACAGGGCCTCCCTGTCTTAATGGGGCAGTGTTAATTGAGAAGTGCCTGTATGGATTATCATTACTTCAAGGCGCTGTGCATACTGTGCAAGCAGGTTTAAGGAGGTTGAAGCATGTAGGAACTAGATGCATACCAAGTGGGCCTTAGGGGGTTTGGAATAATACTAGTAATCAATATCATAGGTGAACAAATATTCTCAGTCATATAAAACAAATTAGTAAATCCTACTTTTTTTTATCCTAAAATACAATTAATTAACTTTGGTATCCCAATCTCCCCTCCCCTTATAAACATATTTTGACAGGCATCATTGTGTCCCAAAAATAGTTTACAATTCGTTTTCCTTTTCATACTTACTGAACATTGTTTGCATGCAAAACGATAGTGTATTCGCAACAAGTCATTAGGTATGCTTGATCGATTATTATTACAATAACTTTGGCGGGGGGCGGGGGTATGTGGTGGCGTTTATACAGTTTTCATAAGGTTACTATACTACCCTACGTTTACATAAATAACATATACTGCAAAAACAACTAACCGTGTTCAAAGCTAAATTGAAAAACACCTCTGTTCAAAAATGTCCACCAGTAATTGGGTGCCGCTCATCTTTTGATGGATTCTGGATTGCTCTGCGTCGGCGATTCAGGTGACTTACGTTTGCAACGCGTTAATTAGGTCATTTCAAACTGACATATAAATTGTTTAATTGGAATTCCACGTGGTTTTCCTATGGAGATTTGGATTCTCATGCAAACACATGTCAACTTGGATTGTTGGACTACGTTGTTTCTTCGTTCCACCAGTTTCAAAATACAGCACCAAAAATGGTAAGGAACTTTAAATACTTCAAACTTTCACGTGTTTTTTTTTTCGTGCTAATTTGTGACTTATTTATAAATACCCAATTTGTCTTCTTTACGAAGTGTATTTAACAAAGCATGGTGATGTAACATTTTATTTACAAATATTAACGTGCATAGGCTTAGGCAAGTTCCAGTTCTCTGTACATCGGAACTGTTCATTCTTAGTCACTGCTGTTTCTTTCCGAGGGTTTGTGTTCAGGTTAATGTTTACCATTTTCTCTCTATTAAAACCCAATTCTCAGAATATTCACCATTACTGTAAGAATGAGCAGCATGAAAAGCATCTCAACAATGCCTTTTGTATTTGGAAGAAACTAGGCTGTTTTATAAAACATATGATACATACGTTTTTCATAGCAGTAGTAAAATATGTATCTCGGAGGATTCCCCAATTTTGCATTTAACACCAACATAATTTAATATGCAGTGTTGCGTGTCCCATCTTTCCATAAGTACCTACATCACACGCACTTGACAGAGAACCTTATCCTATGTGGTGAAACTTTGTAAATACATTTTCCGCACGATAAGGGGGAATACCTGGGAATTGTTTAAGTTGGGGGGTAGGATTGGAAGTTTGTAGAAAATTCTGTTCTCATTACGAGACGATTGATTGATTGATAATACATGCCCGAGATTCGCATAACAAATTAATTGGTAATGTGAAGATGACACATTTATACAAAAGTGTGTGCATCTACACATTTTTGTCCAACCCTAAATAAGAAATGATACGTACAATTTCTTTCAGGTTGAAATTACAGCCTTGCTTATTGGTGAAGAGGATACTGTTCATGACGCTGCCCCTATTCTTCAAGAAAGCCTTTTGAAATTCGGCCGTGCAACCATCATGACAAGTGACTTGAGCCATGCTGCAACGCATCTCAATAGCTATTGTTTTCATTTGGTTGTTTTCCACTTGGGTTCAACGCCGTCTTCAGCAGAAGCAGAAACCCTCAAACTCATTAGGTATACATGTTATAAAATAAGTGTTTTCTGCTCAGTAACTGGCAAGCCCAGAAAATTGTCTTCATTGCAATTCCAAGTACTGGTACTGAACAGACACTCCCGTTTCAAAGGCTTGGCCCCTTTTTCACAGAACATTACACCCACATTGACACCTTATGTTTAATATTATTACTATGCAAGTAACATCACTATATGTTGAAAGAGAGGGAATCTGATGTAGGTTTGAGGTGGGGAAAGGTGGTGCACTGGGTAGGTTAATCCACTAGCCCTTAACAAATCAAACATGTGTAATATCAACCCTGCTAGTGTCCCTCTATGTTTATTATCAAAACTTGAAATGTCCCAGCCAGAATATAATGGGAGTAAATGGGGACGAACTTGTATATCACAATATACAACTGGTTTCACGCTCACTTCATGCCACTTAAGATTAGAAGGTTTACACGTAAGTAAGTTGCTATGCAGCATTGAGAATGCCTAGTACTAGTTCCACAGTATTTGAATGCTTATTTTCCCAGGTTTTAGATGAACTCCTGATAAAAATCAACCCATCTTATTGTCACCATTTATGCTCAGTACCTTTTAAGTGATATAAAATGGTATTTGAGTAATTCTATATTTGCTTAAAATACATCGATATTTAGTTTAAACCATATACAGTATTATGTGCTGAATATGATTCAAATACATACAAAAATGGGGGTGCATATTTAAGTGCTGTGTTATATCCCACAGGACAAAAAGCAGCCAGAATGTTGACAAAATGATTTCTATACTTATTATTCCTGAATTGTATGCAGGTAGGTAATGCAAAATGTGTTAAACATAGATTTATCTAGACTTACCGAACAGGCAGTGGGTTTTAACTGAAGATCTCTCTTTTAGAGGATGTCTCAAGCGACACAGCAGAGTTTATCCTAATGGAGCCACTCTCTCAGGATAAGCTGGCGAGAGTCCTTATTGACTGCCAGTTTCTTACCAGAGGTATGTAACCTGTATTAAAGTTGCGTTTTTATGTGCAGAAATGGTTCTGGAGTGACAGCATATTAATCTACAGAACAGTGCTAGTTCCGGCAGGAGCTAAGTTTCCCCACAAGCCTGTCCAGAAAGAGCAGCCTTGTTAGGGAGAGAGGGAGTAGTTCAGTCTCTCTTCCTAGCCAATCTTTGGTCACATTTTTAATGCCTGTCTGAGGGCTGTTTTGTCATATGAACTTTTCAGATATTGTTTAATGACTTATAATAACCACAGACACTGTGGAGTTACTCCCAGACACAGTGCAGCTGATACTTCCCTGTTGTCTCTCAGGAAATTAAGAAGTATCATTTTATACACAAACTTGACTTGTAATAGCCTATACATTTTTTTTATTGTAGCTTTCTGTAGAAACTGTGTTTATAAAACAGAAAAATGTGTTATCTTGGTTAAAACCCCAAATATGAGAAGTTGGGAACCCAAGTAAGGTATTCATTACTTATTTAAATTTTCTGTTTTGACAGGCCAAAGTGACTCGGATGTAACTCCGGTTTCTTATGCTGAACCAGTGCAGAGAGGTTTGGAACTACCCAGCTTCCAAGGTGGTCTTGTGTCATCTGTCTTTAAAAGGTTAGTTTTACCTCTTGGAGGTGTTTCCTTGCACTTTCTTTCCCCTATTATGTGATGGTTAATTCAGCTCTTGTTTTAAAGTATTGTTCTAATTGTTCTAATATTAAAATGTGTACCTATTTAATACTGTATAATGCATGTTCTGTGTGAGTTTATATTGGTTTTTGCTTATGTCATTATTTATCATGCATATTAACTAATTAAAAACATTCTTATGAAAAGACTTCTCAATGCTGTGGGGGTAGCATATTAGTGTTGCGCTGTGCACTGAAGCCCATATCAAGGCATTGTGGACTGGGGATTGTGCAACACTGATATGCTTCCCCTCCATCAGCCTTGGGGAATCTTTTCATATTTTTAGTTGGAACATGGTAAGTCAAGATCTAAGTAGAACAACAATAAATATTTATACAGATTATACACAATATTAAACAGGCAAGAAATGAGAAATGTATGGCAATATAGGTGTTGTAAAGGTTTAACAGCTCTAGTTATTAACATCTTATGTTTCTGTGAATAATAAAGGTGGCAGCGGCAGCTAGAAACTTTCACACAAGCTGCTTTGCATGCATTAATTATTTACTTAAAATGTGTTCTTCAACTTAACCCCAAGAATAACAGTTGCCAAAACTAGTACATGATTAATATTGTACAGTGCCAGTTTTGGAGATCACTGTTTCAGAACCCAGGCAGTAAATGCCCTCCCCACAGTCATTCTGCATGCGTTCATCTGTCCCACTTCTAGAGGGCAGTGTATATTTGTAGGCGCAGAACATTTTCAGATGTTGCATTCTATTAAAATTTTTCTGCTACCATGTGCTGTTTGCATTAAATTGCTGACCCTTTTATGTATTTTGAAATTGTAATGTCAATAGACAGTGCTTACTGGTTATTTTTCTGTCCCACTTTGTGAAAACTGTGTTTTTGGCAATGCCTGCTGCAGAAAAAGCAATCCATTTACATGATTATTGGCTTTTGTGTACGGGAACATTCCAATAGTGTTTAAAACTCTTCCTACCTGGTCTGCAGAGACAGCCAGTGATATACTATCCTTAGAATGTAATAAATGTGATGGTACAACAAAAATGATGAATATGAGTGGTACACGAAGTGACACCTGCTAGCATATCATTATATCATGTTGCTTGATAACTTACCAGCTAACAATCATATCTAATAAAAGAGACAAAGAATCACGTCATAAAACACTGACAATGAGAATTGTTTTAACACTGTTTTCCAATTTAAGAAAAATAGCAGTTGATGTAAACTTTGATTTGTGTGGCTGGAATGTTTTAGCACTTGCTCCTCCTTCTTTCGAGATCCTTCTGTGAAACTTTCTAGCCCCACTCCCACCCATCAATGAGAAGCCTTGATGTTTGCTAGGTTACAGTTAATCATAATTGCTTTCTACATAATAAACCAAATTAAATGAATTAACATGTACGTATTTGTGCTGACACCATTTATTAGATATATTTCATAATAGCCTGGAATCAGCTATCCTGTGCTTCCAGCTTTAGTGGACCAACAGCTCTTAAAATATGGGTCGTACCCCACATGAAAAAAATAATAGGTTAAAAAGTCGATAATGGGCATTTTTACCACCTTTAGGTACTCTCTCACTAGTTGACCATGAACTGTAAAGTTAGTTTGCTAGTGACTAAATAACACAGACCGTTACAGCAAATCACTCAATTTCTTTGCTTTAACTTACCAATGACACAAAAACACATTTCTAGTTGCCATTTGCTTTTTTATGCTCAGAAGCATTTCAAGTTCTTAAAATAGACGCCTCAGCTGTGTATCATTTTAATGTAAGTCGATGGAGTCTTTATCCAGTATATCAAGTTTATTTGTTACTTCTGGACTGAAAATATTGATTTGAACAGTGCTTTCTTTGTTTGGTGCTATTGATTGTTTTCAGTTGATAGTGAAGCACTTTTTAGCTTGGTATATGCTTCAGCAGCTGCTTGCATTCTGAAACTTGCAATTTGTAGTAAAAAAAGAAAAATCAATAAAAATCTCCTGCCAAATTGTATCAGAAACTTTTTGAAACAGCTGTGCAATTTTAAAATGTGTTATATACCAAACAAAGGGACTTTACCGTTCTATAAAGACTGGTCTATTAGACAATCTATCAACGTTTAAATAGTCTACATGTAAAATGTTATTTCAACATGTTGTTGCAACACAATGTGTGATGCTGTCTGTTCCTCACTCTCGCTCTGTAGGTCATAAAGGACATTGTTACACAGGTAACCTCAGGGGTCGACATACCCTGCCAGGAACATCCAATTGAAATAGACTGACCCTTATATATTCACAGAAATATTATCAGTGTTATTCAGCGATGCCCATATTGTTATGATACAGTCATGTTAAGAAATGCGAATATGCACAATGTATTGAAATTCTTTGGGCCCAAAATTGTAAATTTAAAACAAAGAAATGTGTATGTGTAGCTCCGAGTGGCCAGACACTGGCATGGTCTGTGGAAGTCAGCCTTCGTTCTCTGAAGAGATTACTTGCATGTCAGAAGCTCTTCTTCATTCTAGAAAAGAGCACACAAGGAGGTAAGAGAAATACATTTGGAATCCAGATGGGGTCTTGGTGGCACAGCGCGGGTTAATGCACTGGGCTTTCACCTGTGGAGGCCAAGGTTGTCTTGGCACTCATTGGACTGTAGGTTTATAAACTTGCTCTTCTATGGCAGGGATGCTCACATCAACATTACTGGTGCGACTGTATTCCTGTGCTGTACTGTCTTTGTTTTCTGCCTATCCAGAATCCATTGGAAACATTAGGTAGCTACTTGGAGCAAATGATTTGAATTGTTGATCATTTTCTAGTTTTGAGCTTTATAATAAAAGGGCATTTTAGTGTTATTGCCTATATTAATACATTTTTAAAATTTAAAATAGGCTGCAAATTAAAGAGTGTTGTGACCGCCTGCGTGCTCTCCTTCCGAATATAAAGGACAACTGGATTGATACTGCGTCTGTTCTTGAGATGACTGTGGAGTATATGAGGTACCTTCAGAACAAGGTGCCAGAGGAAGTTTTGTCACAGGTACTGCTGGATCCATTTACATTACATTGTTTATTAAATCCCTGTTATACTGAATGTAAGCTCAGACAATCACACTGTGTTTGTGTAAGAGAGGTAATGTGCGTTTTGAAGGAGCAAATGCTCTCCCTGTGGGTGTCATTTATTTTATTATTTTTTGTTAATTGGGGGGCATCTCATTCACAGTTGTTCCAGGGGAGATCCTGTGGGATTTGTTGAAGGATAGCAGCGTTGCCACCCTTTCCAAAATATTGGAGCTGGTGTGCTTGTTTTTTTTTATCTTAATATTTCTAATTCCTGGGTGCTTAGGATGGTTACATGGGATAGTGAACTGCAAAGGCTTCCAAGAGCAAGCAGCAATCAATATATACTTTTTCAGAATATATGATGTTTCGAATGCATATTTTGCATAAACAGACCTAATTTTGGTACTGGTTATCTGCATTTGGAAAACAGTGATATGAAGTTGCTGATTCACCTTAAATAATAACAGCACTCGACATTTCTATATTCAGTGTGCACCTCTTTTTCAGGTGGCTAAATTAATGGGAGAAAACCGGACTGGACGATGGTGGAAACAAACTAAAACCCCATTGCAACCAACTAAACCCCAACTGAAAGGGTAAGAATTGATTTGAGTTTTGTGCAGTTATTTGTGTGTTTGGATCATCGGTATACGTCGGATTTCTGCCACAGTAGCATTTTTCTGCACCTGCCATTTACACAGTACTCGTGCCATATACTAGACATTGTTAGTCTGCTTAGACAGCATATTAGTCAATGCTATTGAAAAATTATGCACATTTTTTTGTTAAATATAGTTCTGTATATCATGTATTGCTGTCATTGACTGATATGTAATACTGTTACCTGCTTGCAATATAATAAACCAATGCAACATTTCCAATATCTTATTTGCTTATAAAACACATCTGTTTAGAGCATTTTTGATGATAGTACCTTATAGTCCGTAAAAAGACAGTATCAGAAACCAGAATAGCCAATATGGTGCACAAGATGTGGCATGCATTTTATTACATGCTCCCAGCTTTATTTTTTGCTGCAATACAGAGCACCCTTTTATCCTTTTTTTTTAGAAGGAAGTGTAATGTAACTTTTTTGACTACATAAAAACCTATCAAGAACATGTATCTCCCTTCATCAGGTGAAAGGTGTCAGTGAAAATAATACTGAACTAAATACATTTTATTCAAATTTTGTACTGTATGCAACATTCTTCAAACCGTGCAAATCAATCAAAGGTACAAACTCTTCTGAAATCTTTGTCATTATTCTTCTGCAAACATTTGTCACCTATAAAGATGCATTTAAGTTCATTTTGATTGCATTTCCTTTTTATTTTATAGGAAAGAACGTAACATAAAGAAAAGTAAATGCAAAAAAGACAAAAACCCCAAAGCTGGAAGATTTAAAGCAAAGAAACCCAAAGCCGGTACACACCATCATCTTCTAAACATTTTGCTTGGAAATAGTTTCTCATTCTTTCCATTTAATGCCAAAAAAATCTTGTTTTTCAGATTACCTGGCAGCAAACTCCTTGGGAAGATGCATACTTCCTGCAGTAGACAGAAGCTCCAAACTGAGGCCGACTGGCCAGCCTGCTGCTCCTGCAGTCATAATTCCTGATTCCAACCCAAACTCTGCTGAAGTGCTATTCCAGGATTTCCCAGCACAGCAGTATCCTGAAGGAATAAATGTCACTTTTGAAAGCTTCTGTACCACTGCAAATGTCCCTATACCTGTACCTGGTAAAGAGCATCTCCCATTGTTCCCGAATCCAGGGCCTTGCTTGCAGTACACTGCCTTCAATCCCACATTGCTCCCAAATCCAGGGCCTTGCTTGCAGTACACTGCCTTCAATCCCCCATTGCTCCCAAATCCAGGGCCTTGCTTGCAGTACACTTCCTTCAGGCCCAGACACATTCCAACAGGGTGTCTGGAAAGTTCCCATGCCTGTGGTCCTCCAATGCTTTACTCACAAGAGCCACTTTTTGGTGGGGCCTGGCTACCCTCTCTGTCTTGTGCGGGCAGATCCTCTCCTGCTGGTTCTAACTGCCACCTGCCAGAAGAGAACACACACTTCTGTGTACTTGAGCAGTGTTATAGCGGCAACCCAGTCTGTACAGAACTATCAAGGTCTGCTCAAGGAACTGAATTCAAATGGTACTATTTTTTTGTATTTTTTGATATTGAAATTTGTTCAGGACACTTGGGGGGGTATAAGGAGGTGCTATTACGTATGTCACAAGGTAACACTTCAGTTTAGGTATCCGTTATAAGTGATTAAAACCAATCTATAAACATGTTATTAATTATGTTATAGAATATGCTTAGAAATACTATTCTACACTTGCCATTGTTTTATAATGCGTTATAACTAGGGCTGTCAATCACAGTTAACTCATGCTATAACACGTACTTTTTTTGGAGATTAATTTTTTTAACATGCGTTAATCGCTCTCATCTGTTTTGACCCACTTCGAGCATTTCGTAATTCATTCCCTGCGGCACCATTTTATAATATACTCGAGCGCATGCAACGCAATGAGTGCAGTCTGTGTTTGCATAGAAAGTTACATAGCTGCATTATGGAGCAAAGTACTAAAAGTATAATACTATAATGGTATTTACAATTAAGGAGAATGTAACTTCAACAATACAATACAAATTTCACTTATATAGCGCTCGTCATGTAAGCATTTCAGGACGCTTTACAAAAGAAATATAAAAAAGTCTGTGTCTAATATATAATCCAGCTACAAATAAACAGACCCAAATATGTTTTCAAACAGGATTTAAAAGATTAAATTGTGTAGGCATTCCTGATATGAATCGGAAGCAAGTTCCAAAGACGAGGGGCATTATATATGCCCTGGTTCCGACAGCGTTCAAACGAATTTTAGGGACTGTCAAAAAATTAGCATTTTCTGATCTCGGAACGACTAGGGACATATGGGGTCAGCAGATCTTGAAGATAAGAAGGTCCAAGACCATGTAAGGCCTTATAGATAATAAGAACAACAACTAATAATAATAATAATAATAATAATAATAATAATAATAGTAGCATTAGTAATCAAACAAACTTGAATGAGATGGACGCAGTAATTGTATCAATTAACTATGTGATTAAAATGAAGATTAACGATGATTACAATTTTTAATCGTAAGGATAATCACAATTAATTTTTTTTATTCTCTTGCCCATTATAATGGATATAGTCAGTCTGTTTGTCTTTCTATACCTGTCTGTCTGTCTTTATATACCTGTCTGTCTGTCTTTATATATCTGTCTCACCAGTTGTGGGGCTGCTTTGCTTTTGCAATACAGTTATTAAACACTTTTGCCATTATTTACTTTTTTTTTTTTTTACTATTGTTTATAATTGCTTATAACGGATACCTAATCTGAAGTGTTACCTGTTGCACTACATCATTTAAATGCTTATCCAATTATGATACTTGGTTACTACATTCAAAGTTATGCAAAGTACCAGAATCTGAAGCTATGTGGAGAAAACTGTTCTTATAATACATTGCAAATGTAAATTACAGGAGGCAGCAACAGTACATACTGTAAGGAGTGTGGGATAAAAACAGGTTTACAGTTCCAAAGAATCACGCTGCTTGATTTTAGTATTCTGTTAAATTACCTATTCAATTATCTTTTTATATTCAGGCATTCAAGCATAACTGAAGTGGGAGAGATGACTTCAGGTGTCCCACTGCACAGCTGTCCAATTGAAGATGTTTAATGATGCCACTGCACAGGTGTAGGCATGTTCATGGTCTGAAATTTCTTTTGGAAAGTGAAAGATAATGCCTAAGTTTCTGTTTTTGTATTTGTAAGGACCTTTTTGCTGAAGAAATATTAAATGGAGAAACACAGCAACAAGAGAGAATGTGTAGCTGTTGCAGAGTAATGTGACTACCCTTTTCCTGTAAAATGACATTATTTTATTATTTCTGGTAATTTAAGCATTGGGGATTTCTTTATACTGGAGACATAACATTTTTGCTTGGTTCTTGGGTTTGTATTTACTGTTATATAAATAAATGTCTTGATTTCTTTATAAATTATTTATTTAAAGTAAATATCATATGTTACTGCTTTCTACTGTAAATGCTGCTTTATGTTTGTGAAATTCTGTTTCTGTAACAATCAGCTTTGCAAACAAAACCATGCCAAGAGGTTGGATAATTATAGTTTCAAAATGTATTTTTGTTTGTGTCATTTTTTTTATGAATGTCATTTGACAAACCTTGTCATATACCGCCAGTGTTAGTATTTTTGTGAAATACAAATTTCACATTCCTTTCAGAAAAGTACTTGGGTATCCACCCTTTTTTACATCTACAGATCCACATCAGTAAAAATAATTGCAGCTGATAAAGCAGTTCCATAAATCTCCGGCATTGTGCACTGCCGGTAACTACATATCTCTCAGAGGTGCACTATTAAAAGAAACGCACGTTACAGCACACATGCATTTCAATTTTAAAACATGGTATCTGTTGGGTTCTCTGTTTTGCACTTGTACTCCCTGGGTCGCTTCACCTCAGCAGTGTCTTCTGAGTCTAAGCATGTTACTGGCTGAAAGCATGTCAGTCAATAGAGGAAGCAGATGATTGATTAATGACGGGAAAGAATCAAAGATCTTCTATATATACAAGATGGTCAACTCTGCTGATTTAACATTGGAACCTCCGTCCGTGCCTAAGAGGTGCATCATTTTCTATTGTTTTCATTTTTCCAAAACTTGCCTTGCCTAGCTTGAAATCACAGATGTTGTCCTTGAGCTCTGGTGCGTGAGAGCAGCCCATCATCTTATTCAGACCGATGTTTTATTTTTATTATTATTAAATAATTAATGTGAGTTATTTTATTATAATTAATTCATGTGATCACCTGCTGGGGGATGAGACCTTGCTCTCATCCTTTTTCAACTGACTCGAACGATTACTGCAATCTTCATGGTAGACTCTTAACTGATGAGGAGTTTCAAATGCACAGCTTGTAAATGCAAATGCAGCCCCATCTTAAGATCAGCACTTTCAATGGAACATTACCAACCATTGTTATACCTGATAATGTAAGTTGGTCATTATCCACATTTTAAATGGCCTGATTATAATCATATCAGGCAACATCGTATGAAAACGTGATCTTTAATACAATCTACAATGTGCCCCTTTTTACCAATAAGGAATTTAGAATTGTAAAATAGAGGTTGGGGGAGTTGCACTTAAGACTTCACGTTAACTGTCCTACAATGATTATCTATATGTGGATTTTGACCTATTGCCAGTACACTAGTAGGTACAGTACTGGTCTTTACCGACTCGATTATAATCCCTAATGGTGTTAAATAACAATCAAATTGACTGTTGGATCAATGGATCAATGGATGATTGGGTTTTTTAAAACAGCAATGGACATTACAAAGTGTGATGGCAGAATCTTTCACTGTATACAACATACAATATGTACAAATTATAATACTGAAGTTCATTGGTATGTTTTTAATGTAATATCTGAATATCTAAAAGATTAAAATAAAGAAACAATGAATTGTGTTAGATCCTCATATTTTTTTTAATACCATTTCTTGTGAATATCATTTTTTTTTTTTCATATTGTGCTTGCCCAGTGCTTCTGAGATCTTAAGAAGGTTCAGACTGTCCTATACAGGTTTTTTTTTAAATTTTTTTAAATTTGACAGAACAACTAATAAAAGACAGTACATAAAAATGTATCCAAATGTTAATGGATCCTGCTATGAATAATGTATATGTTAGAATTAAACAAATGTAGAATATTACAGTTGCTATTTGATGTGTTATTTTATTCTGTTGTGTTGTGTACTGTGCAACTAATGAGGTACTGTAGCTTTTCTGCATCGCGATGGGGTCATTCGCAAAACAACCCCACCCCGAACATGAAAAGATTTCAGGGTTCTAAACATTTTAATTAACCCCAACCTGTTGAGGTTGACCCGATCTCAATGGGGCTGTATTTCGGGTTGGGGTCCTAACAGATACATTTTTTATGTGAGTTCACACATATGGAACTAATATCAAATTTACTCACAGGGCCCTGTTCTCAAAAATATTCTGTATTTTATTGCTATTGTCATTGAAAGGATAAAAATCACGATAAAAGTAACAAAAGACCTTAAATTGATTTGATTTGGTTTTAGTTTTGTGAAATTCTCAGGTTTTACAGAATTGGGCCCACAGTTACAGATTATTCTTCAGAGATATATATATATATATATATATATATATATATATATATAAAGTTCAAATTTAGCATATTTCTGACTTTTGTTTTACTCTTCTACTGAATGTATCTATTTTTGTTTATGGGTTCTACTATTAACACAAATAAACAGTGATGACTCATAATAACACCACCCTCCAAATTTTTGTGGGCCTTTTTTGATGCTATTTGTTAGTAATAAATGGGTTAATACATTGTGTGGAGAGGGGGCCCACCAGGGTTAGTTAAAGAGCAAGGATTAGACCGCTGTTTAGCTCATTAATATAGACGCCCACCCCCTGTGTTTAGTTAAAATGAAACTACTTCGTAGTCTTGTCTTAAAGAAGCTCCAGTGTTCTAGAATATAACTCACACATGAAATCCAACCTGAGGCCAGTGTTGGTCCTGTAGTTAAATACCAGGCATTAGATAAGCAATAGCTAGAACCAGAATTGAGAGACGACTGACGCTGAGTTTTCTATTTTTGTGTTTTCAGAATTCAATCAGTTTGTCTTCAAAACACAGTTTTATGTTTATGGAACAGAAGGAACATTTTATGATTACCAGTTTTGCGCAAGATGATCAGTTTCTGGCGATCCCTTTGGGCTCCTTAGAAAAGAGGTTAGCCTGTACTCATGATGCAAATGTGAAGCAGCAGTGGCTGCTGAGAAAGAACATTGTGCCTTCTTTCACCACTCTCTGTGGATTGTTTCTAAAAATGAAACAAATGATTGCTTGGTTTAAGTACTGTGACAGTGTGAAAATGTACAGCGACCCACAAGCTGTCATAAATCTTCACCTTGTGAGTGCTAAGCTCGGGGCTGGCATTTCAGGCTAATTCATTGCCTGATTATATTGGCTGCTCAGCTACTCATTATTCCAGTCCTACTTGAATAACTGGGAAACATCAGTGTAAATATATGAGAATTCATTTGACTGGGGCTAAAGTACATGTACATCTCATTAAAACATATTCATATGCTGTTACATAAAATAGATCACGTTGCAATTAGTTGTTAAAACAATGATGGACACATTAATGTACTGCTGGGAGTGTTTTATTCAATGAAGATTCTTTTGAAGCAGGGTGTGTTTGAATATCTGACTTGCCAATGCAGTTACATGAAGCACATAGTGGAAGAGTAGTAGAGAAGCATTATTGGCCATTGTTACTATCATTACAATTATTATTTACGCATTTATGGGAAAGCTGATTTTTTAAAAAATAATGATAATAATTTAGCACTGATTTTCAGTCATGCAGAACTAGCAGGGTCATTGTAGCTCACAAAATAATTCCATGAATCTTATCTATTTTACACTTCCATTCGTTACATAGGTATTGAATGTGCAGTTTTGAACGAATAAGATGGATTTTGATTTTAAAACGTATCTGTTGCTACTTTAGGTTACAGATATGTTTAGGTTTCAGCTTTCTCTGCCTTTTTACAGGGAATGCATTGTACTTGCACTTCCTGTAATTTCACCAGAGTAGTGTCTTATAGGTGATAGCATTTTACAGGCTGAACACATGTCAGTCAATAGGAGGAGGAGAATTTCACCCTCCAGGTGAAAGGAAGTACAACACAGTGTAAAAGCATGGCTTGTATACAGTTTTCTTTAACCTAGTGCAGTTTTTGCAGTGTTTTATGAAAGTACATGTTGCTAAAACATGTGTTTCTTTCAAAACTGCACACATGATGTCTATATAATGAGAGTGTGTGCATGGCAGAGAATATTAATGGAACTATTTTGTTAGCTCTAATTACTTTAACTTATGGAACTGTAAACATTTCACCTCAACAAGCAGCGTTTTCAGCACATCAATCAGAATCCGTATCTACTTCCTGTAGTACTGAACAATTTTACAGTTTTACAACTATACATCTACATTTAGGATAATTCACCATGTAGCTCACCATGTTTTTTAGTATTAAAAACACAACCGCAAACGTGTTTTGCGTAAAACGTGCATAAAAAATTAAAAATACTGTATTTACAAGCATATTCTGCTTTGTAAAAGGGGTGCGTCTCACGGGAGATGAGGAGGGCATGGCTGAATGAAGTCTGCGTTGAAGAGCTGCATTTCAATGAGGGACGGGGCTAATGCAAATCACTGAAATAACACAGCAGCAGAAGAAAGCATCTGTGCAACCCAGGCTCACCATCAGACACACAAGCAGGGAATCAGAGAGCACGACAAAGACGTCCGGCTTTACGCTGCAGTATCAATCACAATACAATAAAGAAAAGGACGCTTTAAAAACGGTGTGGTCTATGAATCTGGCAAATACATCTTAGCCAAGAAAACACAGTACAGTACCCGGAATCATAGGTAAGCAAATATTTAGAGAACTAAATACATTGTCTTTACAGACTTTAGTTCTTTGATCTATCTGTATAAGACAATAAACAATGTCCGTATTATTATTATTATTATTATTATTATTATTATTATTATTATTATTATTATTATTATTATTATTATTATTATTATTATTATTGTTTTTGTTGTCATTATTATTGTATTATTTGGCTTAGGCCAGTATCACAACTGCTCCTACATGCAACGGTATTGTATGTTAGATGAAACGTTAAAGCCCATGTCTTTTTTTAATTGTCTTTGCTGTTTGAAATGGTATTTAATTTTTTTTTTTTTTTTAAGATATACCTATACACTGGCAATATAACCTTTTGTTGTTAATCAGGCGTGCTTTCATAATTTATCATGTACATTTAAATATTTTGTAATAATATTTAGGCATGTATTTTTTTAGAAAATGCGATTTTTGAGTCCAGTTTAACTATATAGACATACTTACAATATATTATACTCTTTCAAGTGAGCCGCATAATGTCATTCATTCATTTGTATTATATAGCCGATGGAAATATTTAGCGGTACATTTCTTGATATTAATTTGCGATTGTAATTTTCAATAGCCCAATGCCGCTTCATTTAATCACATTGAGATATAAAAGCTGCAGTTGAATGGCGATAAGATGCATACGTGAAAACGCGACCCTTGATTGGCATTATTGTGCACTGGCCAGCTGTTTAACATGGGACTCCAGTACACACCAGGAATCTGATGACTACCTAATCTGTAATGAACAAGTTATTTTCAGCAGAAAGTACTTTGGCTTATGAGCGATATTCATTCATTTGCATAATTGGTTTTGGTGATAATTATTTAAACTTCACCTACTGGTTAGTATAGGGTACCATCCATCCTAGCTGTTGCACACTTGCTGCATTGTCACCCCAAGGTGATGCTGGTTATCTTAACAAATAGATATGTAGGCCATATACTGTATATACATGTTGCTGTCTCTCTCCAGGTTATAAACCATTGAAGATGTCCTTTGAGAGAGACATGGAGTTTGAGCACTTTGACGAGCGAGATAAAGCACAGAGGTATAATCGAGGAAGCTCACGGGCAAATGGTTTGCAAAGCCCCACTCATAGCGCCCATTGCAGCCTGTACCGAACCCGCACCCTGCAAGCACTCAGCTCTGAGAAGAAGGCGAAGAAAGTTCGCTTTTACCGCAACGGAGACCGGTACTTTAACGGGATCGTGTACGCCATCTCTCCAGACAGGTTTAGGTCTTTCGGTGCTCTGCTGGCTGATCTAACCAGGGCTCTGTCTGATAATGTAAACTTACCACAGGGAGTGAGGACCATCTATACAATTGATGGCGACAGAAAAATCTCCTCCCTGGATCAGCTGATGGAAGGTAAGTGCAGATGAGGTCACAAAATCAACTTTACATTTATATAACACGTTGAAGTCAATCCTTATATCTCTAAGAATAATTCTAACCATTTTCTTTGGTTTGTATTTAATGAATGCACATTTTGTTCCCCAAAAGATTCTTAAACAAGTTACAAAGAATAGATCCCTGGACACATGATCCTGAATAGACAATCATTACATTTTTAAATACTTGTAAAATATTGTTTTTTCAAAAGAGCACTGGTACCCCAAATTTTAATTAATTGCTCGCAATATTGGATGGGACCAATTGTATCAGAACCATTGCACACAGTATTTCTATTGTACTCCATAGAAACGCACTAACTGGGCATTTGTAGAAGTAAAAGGTCCTACATCAAGTGAAAGTGAGTGACAATAAATTATGCAATGATATAGATTTTTGAAAAGCAGTGCTTCCAGTGACAATATGACCGACACATGACCCATCAAGACCGCATTTCACTGAAGTAAACTCCTATCTTAAGTCTGGTCCAACATTATGTTATATAAAGGGTAATTCATAAACAGTGCACCTTGGGAAATCAAAAATGATTACAGAACTTTGCTTTTTTGTTTCCGGTTTACAAGTAGACAGTTGTGATAGACAGGAACATACAATAATGATGAACAGATTTCACTTGGGTATAGCCTGTCAGGATGCTTTTGTGAAAGGCCTCTGCTGCATTACTAGCACTTGACAACACTGACACTAAATTCACATGTTCTTCAACACTGTACGGTATGTGTTGCTTTCCACAATGACTGTCTACTTGTAAACCTAAAATAAAACGAAAATGGCATGTTCTGTTATGTATGTTTTCTTTCCTAAGTTGTGTTGTTTATGAATCGCCGCTGTATATAATATTAGGAAATGGGATTCTGTTCTAAAAAGATGTTTAATTGCACAGTTAGAGTTTAAATGTATTTTAGTGCTTTGCTGAAAAGAAGCTTGTCTAGAGATTTTTCCAGGTACAATAATAATGTTCTGTAGGGAAGGGCGACTAGGAAAGAAGAACCATCCATTGCAGGCATTTCTCTTACCTGTAGAAGCCGTTGTGAAACCTGGCCAGAACTCACAAGAACTTTGCTGTGATTTAAAATGTTTTCTCATTGTGTTCTTGAAAGCATGTTTTTTAAACCCTGTGTGTTGTCATTTACAGCAGCTTACAGATTTAAGCATGACCCATGGGGTAGAATAATTTACATTTAAACAAAGAAATACATTTATAGCTATGAGAACAATCTTTAGTGTCCCCAGAGCATTTAATTACAGCAAAATATATGCACACAATCTCATGATATTTGTAAGGTAGTTAACTAGTGGGTTCTAAAACATTTAATGACTGTGTAACTGCAATCTAGCGCACTCTTTGGTGTTAATGAGCTGTCTCTCACATAAGTGATTCATTTGTTATGCAAATAGCTGTATAAAGGCTGCATATCCCTGTTCCAGGTCAGTTTAAATGTCGTTGAGCAAGACAGCACTGATAGGAAGTGCTTAATTGGCAGGTTTACCGTATCCAAGGTAAAACGTCTACGAAACTATGTCAAGTAGACTTAAACAAGGCTAGTACCTTCATCAGTGTATCTGTATCCAAAACAGCATATATTAATGCTGTTTCACAAGGAACAGTGTCAAAAGTGATGGCTCTGTGGGACATTCAAAACAACACTTGGCTACAGATTCCAACCCCCCTGAAGGAAATAAAGGTGTTGATGATTGTGGATTGGTCACGTATACCTCCATAACAATTTAAACATCTTGCAGGTGGCCCTAAATCCTGATGACAGTTTGCAGGTGTTTCTGTTTTTCCACAAGGAATTAAACATCTCTGTATAAGTAGCTCAATGCAAAGACTTTCTTAACATTTTTAGCATACAGACTTTCAATTCATGTATAACAAAGCAATCCCCAGTGCTACAAATGAACGTGTCTTCTTGAAATGCTAAGGAAACTCTTTCTGTAGAAGCAGCAAACTACATTTGACTTAGCAAATGTTTCCTGACCTTGAAGTAACGTGTTTAAAAAATATAAAGGAACCCATGGAGACATTACTGGCAGTAACTGGGGCATTTCACTGATGAAAAATTAACAACTAACCTGCAGGCCTTAGCATGTTATGTAAGATGTCTCTTATTGTTGGTGCTCGGCAAAGTAAATTTTATGCTTTGGTATGACAGGAAAATTAAAATCTGCTGTCAGTTATTTCTTAGTCATACAATCTGGCCATCATTATTCAGCTATTTATTGCATATGCTGTATAAATATACAGTTCAATGACAGTTTGTTTCTCTATTTATTTCCTTATATTTCTAAAGGTTTACCACAGTATTATTGCATGGTATATTTGCAGTTTTCCCATGGTTATGCATTGCGAGGTGTAGTAAAGCATATTAATAAATATGGCAAACCAGAGTACACTATGGTAAAGGTATAGTTTCCTTTACCATGGTGTACCTTGGTTTGCGATATTTATTAATATGCTTTACTATACTTCACAATGCTTGCCTATACTTGTTTTCACTATGCTTTATTACACTTTGATAGGCTTTTACTATGAGAGACCTTTATAAGGGAACCTACACAAATAATGTTCATATCAATATAAAATGGTTCAATGGCTTTCCAAATAAACAAAAAACAATAATGTTTTCTTTGAGTAGAGCAATCCTCTTTGGTCTGCTTGAGCTGGAATGGCCCAACAGAGTAATGATGTTATATTTGTTATGTTGGATTGAAGAATGCGTTGTTAATTAAAGTTGGCATTGTTCTGTAAAAGGCCCATAATGGCTGCATTGTTGAAAAATAAATACAAATAATAGTCCAAAAAAAAGAATGAAAATGAAGAGGCCTATGGATAACAACCTCGTTTAGCACACAAAGGTTTGCTGGTTTAATTGAATTCTCCACTGCTTGGAACAGCATGACACTTTTATATTGTCTCTCATTAGCTTAACATTCTCGCTTGTCCTTTATTATTTTTCTGTTTATTTTTTTGTTTCAAATACTTTTATTTTCACTTTGACTTTAGCAGATTGAGATATTTTAAAGTCAGTAATAATTCAGTATACCCTAGATGTGCAATTGACCGCTACTCACTTTTAAATACCAAAGCATACATAATACAGATTTCTTGTTTAAATTTGAAAATGTTATGTAAAACTCTCATAGGTCTCACAAGCAGCTTGGGAAAATGAAATATGGAATACAAATGTGCAAAATGTATAAAACAAGGGTCATTTTTGTAACAGTAACTATAGAGTTTTCCCTCAAGCAACAGATAACAGATTACATTACACTCCCAGTCTATTTTTAAAAAATGCAGTAAGAGCAGACAAGTAAGGAACATGTTAAAATGATCACTTGGGATGCAAGTCTTTCTAAAGTCCTATGTTCGGATGACCAGTGTTATGTTTTGTACTGCAAGTGTAGAAGTGCTTACTGTATTTAGAGGTAGTTCTTTGTTAGAGAGCAGTGATTCCCCACCCACAGTTCCTAATGCAGTTGAGTCAGGCTGTAGAGTACTGTAAGTCTGTGTCATGAGTCACAGAAGTTATACGAGGACTAGAAATACTACAAGCAGGGGTTCATTTGGAAACAAAGTTATCGGATCTTATAATTAAGGGATAGCATTTTTGATTCTAGATCTAGTGTACTGACCTTGATTGACAGGAGCTTCCTGTATATGCTTCATGTTCGTGTCTGCTTGTGGATCGTGGTTTCATGCCTTATTGTTGGTGTTGGTAGCTGCATGCTGACCTTTGCCTGGCCACTTTTTTTATCATAATATTCAGGTTTGAACAAGACCAGAAGTGGGCCGAATCTGATGAACAGGAGGGACGGAACTGATGTTAAGAGCACTAGTTTTGTTTGACGTTCCGCTGTTTGTAACATTCTAAAATATATTGTTACAGTACATTTGTCTTTCAATTCATGGAATGTATTGTATGCATTATGAAAATAGAGGTTTTTTTCATACAGTTCATCATTTGAAAACTGTTTAATTCTCTCCTGTCAGATGAAACAGATACCGGATCTGGGATCCAGTGCGATCTGGTACAAATTAACCTCTAGCTACAAGCATGCGTAAAAATCAATTGTTCATTATTTTCTTATTTTAAAATTGATGAATAATCAATGGCTTGCTTTTTACTTGAGTTGACATAAAAGCTGTCTGAAACTTACACATTGGTATATTATCTCATGATAGTTGATTTCCATTACATGAGAGTAGATGTTAAAACTTCATGGTGATTTGAACTCGGCTCTTGCCAAGATAAGCGCCAACTAAGACGTAGCTTTACAGTAAACTAATGTGATCTATCTGCATCTCCATCCATTTGCGTTTCTTTCCATCTGATGATGTAGATATCCTTCTCCCTGGTGTTGATGGCTGAAGTGTGATGCTGTCTCCAGGGATCAGCTTATTTTGCCTCCCAGGGCATCAGCACACACAACTGCTGCAATGCAATTTATTATTGTTTTGGATGTTATTTGGCATGTTTAATAAAGTTACCAGTGTAATGTACCATTGGGATGAGCCTGATATTCATGAGCAAGGTTTTTTATAATGAGGCCAGTATGAAATGATAATATTAGGAAATAACACAGGGGGAAGGAAATAACACTTACTGCATTTATGGATAATGGTAGCCCATGTGTGTGACAATCCTCTTTAGTAAACATAAAGAAACAAAACCACAGGCTCATGTTGTATCTCATGCAGTAATTATTCGATGCCCGTCATGCTGGTAAGAGGATGTAATAGAGCTGTAAGCCAAAGCATGTTGAGAGCCTGATGTTGTATTTCTTTTCTCATCAACAGGTGAAAGCTATGTGTGCGGCTCAATAGAATCCTTCAAGAAACTAGAGTACACAAAGAATGTAAACCCGAACTGGTCAGTGAATGTCAAGACGCTGGCCACCGCCCGCACCTCGCCTTCCCTGGGTGGCTCCAAGGCCAGCCCTGTCGAGGCCATAGAGAGCAAAGACTTCATCCGGCCCAAGCTGGTCACTATCATCCGCAGTGGCGTGAAGCCCCGCAAAGCCGTCCGGATTCTCCTTAACAAGAAGACGGCCCACTCCTTTGATCAAGTCCTCACAGACATCACGGACGCCATCAAGCTGGACAGTGGGGTGGTGAAACGAATCTACACACTGGATGGGAAACAGGTAAACTCTTCCTCCATTGTAATTACTGTGGAGAAGGGCTTTAAAACTGGGTGTCCCCCCTGCTTTTGATGTGATTTTGGTTATTACTATCTTTGAAGCCAGGTATCTGAAAGTTTTCTCAATTTTTAAATTTTTTTTTTTTGCATGTTTAACTTTTGCTTTCAAAAGGCTTTGAAGGTCTCCAAAGTAGAAACTCAATTGTTGACATCTTATATTGAAACAAGTATAGTGTTTTTACTGTAGCATACTAGGACTGACATGCTAACGGGTCTGCAGTGGATTATCAATGTATTGTACTATCAAATGTGAAAATATCAAGCTGTTCAAGTATGCTACAGTTGCTGTCCTTGTACTGCCATTACGCCTACGTAAATAATGATTACATTATCAATGTCATGCCACTGCATTGCCATGGCAGATCATTTAGTAAAAGAGTCTGTTTAGAATCCAATTTGGGTCTCCATAGGTCAACAAACACTTTTAAGACATTGCAGTTAAGAGGATCATGATTGCAAACAAGAAGCTGTCAACAGGATCTTATCTTGTTTTGCAATGGAAGGCACAGCTGATTATTTCTCAAGATAACAGAGCAGTCGCTTATTCTAAGCATGGTGCAGTTTGGGGGGGGGGGGAAGCCATTAAATTGAAACCTAGTTTGATATCCATCTCAGGATTTTAAACTCATTCCTAATGTATAAGTTACATTTTCTGGATTCTGAATTTGAATCATGATCTCTCAAGGTTTTTCTTCATCCAATATTTACTAAATGTTAGTAAATATAAATAATTGGTCAAATAATACTGTGTAGCTGATTTGCTACAAAAAGATATCTCCTTAGTCGTACCTATCTGAAGCCTGACGTTTTATCTGGTATTATGTGTTTGTAAATGTGACACTTCCTACTTTTAGTGTTCTGAAACTTCTTGTGCAAAACGTAATAGTGTCCTTTCCAATTACCAATGACCTAATATAGCTGCCATATTGTGGTCATGTAACCTGCCATTGTTTACTGTTAAAACCGCATATCTTAGATACCTTTTGGCATGCTAACTTCATAGTTTCAAGATTACATAAACACAGCATGCTCAGGGAACCTGCCATTGTCCTCCGACCCAATGCATTCACCATTTGAGATATTTTTACTGCCTCATTGTTTTAACCTCTGTAACAATGACAAAAGACCGCACACTTTCAGATAGTGACTTATGGTGCACAGCTGTATTCTTAATCAAGTTTGGTAATCCTCGTATCTCAGAAACCATCATATATACTTCTTCCACTTTACAACCATTACTTATTTTTCCATATCCAAAGATGCCATTTCAATTACACTACACCACGATGGATGCTTTGTTTTTGTTCACAAAAATACCTAATTTATATTATTTCTAGAGCAGCTTATTACAGCCAGGATCTAAATTATTATGATGCTATCTAGAAGACACAAAAAGTTGCTTTTTGGTCAGCGTTTGTGTATCCTGGCAACTCTTTACTTGGCCCAAAGACACTGCTAACTCAATCGCCTCTGAAATACTGAGGAAAATACTGTACACAACAGCACAAAGAAGGTTTTTATCTGAGCAGCATTTGATGTCATTGTGGTATTTTCTCACCCTTTAATAATCTGTTGGATGTATTGCATCAAGCATTTGTGCCTGGTCCTGCTGACAGTTTATTGATTGCTATATAGGGTCTGAGCAGTAACTTTGCACCATTTGGGGTTGCCTTGGAGATAGCCTGACATTCAAATGTCGATGAAATCGTCACTCTTTAGAAAGTGGTGCCAAGTATTATCAACCGTCTCAGCAGACTGGTAAACCTTAATTATTTGGTCTGGAATATATCTTTGAGAAATATAGTCATTCAGCTAGTGTAATAATCTCTATGAACCTAAAATGGACAACAATTCTGCTAAAGCAAAATTCTTAAACATGAACCCTTTTGTGGTCCTCCAGACATACTCAATTGTAAACTAAAATGTGTGTCTTTTGAAAGGGGTTGTAGGAGAGCAAAAAGTCACACACAGAATGTTTCTCAAAAGCTGTAACAGGCGCTTGGATGCTCAGTGGGATAGGTATGAAATATTTCACATTTCGGTTGCCAGTGGTTCAGATCTAGACTAAGCCAGTATTGGCTGAAATTCATATCACTTTGATGGCTGTTGGGGGACAGTTTGAGGTAAGCCCCAGTTCTACACAAATCACAAAAACACATTTGGTATAAATAGGCACTGCGCAAGGCAGTCTTTCAGAGAATGTTCAAAATTCAATGAACCAATGTCTCTGAAGGGAGATTAGGAAACTTAGCACTGAGTGTTCTATATTTTTTCTCTGGGTGCCATTCTAGAATCAGACTATTCTGTTCTGAAATGGAATGGGTGAGTCATCATTTTGAAGGCTAGCAGTTGAAGCAAAATGGCGTACACAAAAAATGTGCTTAATGTTGGTAAAAACTTAATTAGAATTAATAGTAGAAAATACGAAACTGGAAAATGCTGCCAGTCTCTCTGTTGGGTTGATTTTCTATGGAAGGTTCCCAGCCCAGAATAAAGAAAAGTAGACTCTCACTCTCTAAACTAAGCGGGCTGTCTTTGCCTGTTCTTGAGAAATACTATTTGTCTGCAAGGCTATATTCAGTGCAATACTGTTTTTTCAAACATGTTAATGCTGGATGTACCCACATGTTAATGCTGGATGTACCCACAGAGGAGGAACTGCCGTCCCCGGCCACAGAAGGAGTAGCTGCAGTCCAGAGAGCCAGAGGAGGAATTGCTTCACAGAGTAGGAGGACCATCAGTCAGTCATTCCACACGTGGGTCTGACAAGGATGGAATTAACCCCATCCCTGCCAAACCTAAATTCAAAATAATTTAAACTTATTGTACAATATATACACCAAAACACACTATTTCCATACAGGGCTTCCGCCCTGTCACACTGCCAGTCAAAGGAGCCCAAGGAATAGCGTGCATGAGAAGGTGATGCCACTGTCAGGAAGATAACCTTTCACTAGATCCTTGGGACCTAACAAGGTATTAATAGCAAATACTGTCTTGCCCTGCAGGAAAGCTGTCAGAGAACACAACTGCGAAAAAGAGGTCTTTCTTGCACTATTCTTTATAATTCTGCAGCTGCTGTTTCTTTTGTTTTTTTCATGTTCCTCAACAGAACTGTCATTGCATTAGGATATTTTTAGCATTCATTATTATGCAAGATAGCCTTACTGAACTGAATGGGCACAATAGTCCACTTATTCATTTGTGTTATATAGGTTTTTTTCTTGACTTGAAAAGACTTCATCAGCAAAGGTGCTTCTAAATTAGATACAACTTTGTTTAAAAAGCAGAGAAGGTTGGTGGATTTAGGATACATTTATATAGGTCATATACTTAGAGCTTAGGTAGAAATAGCTGAAATCTCATTAAAAATAGGATCAGTGGGGCTCCCGAGAGGCACATCCGGTAAAAGCACTCCTCATGGAGTGCAGGATGTGCCCTATAGCCTGGACGTCGCTGGTTCGAGTCCAGGCTATTCCACTGCCGACCGGGGATGCAAGCTCCCAGGGGGGGCGCACAATTGGTTGAGCGCCGCCCAGGAGGGGGAGGGCTTAGGTCGGCCAGGGTGTCCTCGGCTCACCACGCACCAGCGACCCCTGTAGTCTGTGGGCTTGCGTGTAAACTGCCCAGAGCTGCGTTGTCCTCTGACACTGTAGCTCTGAGGTGGCTGCATGGTGAGTCTGCAGCGTGAAAAGAAGCGGTCGGCTGACGGCACATGCTTCGGAGGACGGCATGTGTTCGTCTTCGCCGCTCCTGAGTCAGCGCGGGGGTGGTAGCAGTGAGCTGAGCCTAAAAGTAATTGGATATTCTAAATTGGGAGAAAATACTAAAGAATTGGCGACTACGAAATGTATAAAGAAAAAGAAAAAAAAGAAAAAAATAGGATCAGTGATTGTAGGGCTTCATTTTTTTATAAATCTGAGGCAATATATTGTTTATTTATGTATGATACTGCCAGATGACAATAACCAATACAAAACATACAAAAATTATAATGTATTTTGTAGCAGAAAGCAAATGTCACTGTTGCAAAAATAACTTTAAAAACATTACTGAATAAGTAAGTCTACAGACTAGTCCAGTAGGTCTACTGTTAGACCATTGATTACACACATTCCAATAGATGTGCTTCCAGCTTTTTTTTGTTTAGAAGTATTGTAACTCCTCCATAGCATCAACCCTCAATTTTATATAGGAAACAAGTAGACCAGTGTTTCAGCTACTTACGTATATATTATTATTTATTTCTTAGCAGACGCCCTTATCGAGGGCGACTTACAATTGTTACAAGATGTCACATTATTTTTACATACAATTTTACATACATTTATACAGTTGGGTTTTTACTGGAGCAATCTAGGTAAAGTACCTTGCTCAAGTGTACAACAGCAGTGTCACCCACCTGGGATTGAACCCACGACCCTTCGGTCAAGAGTCCAGAGCCCTAACCACTACTCCACACTGCTGCCCATATATAGTTGTACCTAAGCTATTGTAGCTACTGCAGACAGTCATTATTTTAGGTCAGATTCCTTGCAAACATTTGAGAACATAGCTGACCAAATTATGTAAGGGAATTGAGTAGGCATACTGTATTATGATTTCAACTTGTATTAACTTGAGTGTTAGTAGGAGCCCCTAGTAAATGTATAGGAGGGACTAGTAAAGAACACATTTAAATATCAATCTCATATTGTCCACCATTCCTACTTTACACAAATTATATTGGTCAAATAGATAGACTTTGTACATGTTTGTGTCTTGGAGTGTGTATAAATTGGGGGCTTTGAGTTTGTTTCCCCCTCATGTCTACGTCCTTCCTTCTCTTTCCAAAAGCTGGAAACGAACTTTGGTAAAACAACAGTGTGCCTTGTTACATTAGACAACTAAATCTGATAATGATTTCAGGGTCATTAAGAAAACACAATGCACCTCTTAACAAGAAAACCACCTTGCAACGGATTGCAGTCTACTCAATACACATTTGTTTTTGTTTTTTTGCACTATTTCTTTCTTTAGCCCTGTCCTTACGGTCACAGTATTTATTTAAAATTATGAATGTGTCTGGTCTTCAGTTTCTATGGCGATGCAGTTGTCTGAGCTGGTTGCTTAGGAACAGGCTCTGCAGCACAAAGCAGTGGGTCTGTGGAGTCCAGTGATGTCATTATTGGCAGCGATGGACATCAGAAGCCTCGGTTGTTCTTTAGTGCTAAGTCTCTTTCTGATCACAAGGGAAAGAAAGCATTACTGTGGTTTTAGTAACAGAGGGAGCATTAGTATTATTATCCTGTAAGTGGCTATTTACTAACAACATAGTAACAAATGCTGGTTGCCTGTGTTAACAAAATGGCTGTGTTTAAAATAATAATAATAATAATAATAATAATAATAATAATAATAATAATAATAATCTGTAGTTCTCCTGATGTGATTTAAAAAGCTGTTAGCATTATTGCAATTGAGTGCAGTATGCAATTAGCATATAACGTTTCTCAGAAGATATACACAATTCTTTTGGGGCACTTTTGTAATGCAGACGGTTTTTATTACACTGTCTGCAGAATTGTAGGTATTGGTAATGATCTGCAATTAGTGCAGCTGCTCGGGAGTTGACCATAACTTGATGATCCACAATTATAATAACCCAGGGTTTAGTGCATCTGCCAAATATATACTTTGCAAAGAGTCCTTCCTGGGACGGTATCTTCACTTCATCTATAGACAGGTGGCAGTCAAACATCATTAGGTTGTGAATGAAATAATTATTGTGCCTTAAGAGTATTCTTGTTAGCGATGGTCCAGTTGTTAAAGAAAAGGGCTTGTAACCAGGAGGTCCCCCCATTCAAATCCTACCTCAGCCACTGACTCATTGTATGACCCTGAGCAAGTCACTTAACCTCCTTGTGCTCCGTCTTTCGGGTGAGACGTAATTGTAAGTGACTCTGCAGCTGATGCATAGTTCACACACCCTAGTCTCTGTAAATCGCCTTGGATAAAGGCGTCTGCTAAATAAACAAATAATAATAATAATATCTTGGTTATTCTCAAACCACCTTAAAGAAGTGTTGGTGTAAAAAAATTATATGCAGCCTATTTTCCTCTATGAAGAGAGTTGTTTACCACTTTTGTTGCTAGACTTTTAATCGGTACAGTACTTAATTACAATGTTGTATGCATGTTAAGGGACAGCATATTGATTCAAGTTAAAGCCTAGCTCTGCTTTGTTTTGACTGGCTTACTTTACTGGATGATTCGTAAATAATTCCCTTGAGGCCGAGGGGTTGACTGGTTCTCAATGGCCTCACTGACAGTAATAATTAACTACTTTTCCTTTAAGCCAATTGGGAATCATGGAGTCAAGTCTAGGCTAGGGATCATGTACCAGCCTTTGGCCTCTCTGGTTCTGGGTTAAAATCCAATTTGCAAATAAAATTACTTCAGTGGACTAAACCTACAGTCAATGGAGCAGTTATTCCACAACACAGATATACCACACACTATGGGCCTCCTATTAGAGACCTTCAATGACTATCAGGGTTGTTTCCATATGACCTTGCATCAAGGAACTGTGCTAAAAGTCAGGACAATCTTGTGTTAAATAACCATCTTTATTATAATACAAAATCTTACAGATTTCCAAAAACATTGAACCCAAACAATGGTTGATGAAAAATAAAAAGTACAATAAAAATAGTTGGAGCACAGCCTCCTCCTTCAGAGCATTACGGTGCCACCTGCTAAAAAACAAAGAATAAAAGAATAAATCTATGCAACATGTTCAACCCAGTGAACAAACAATATTAGGCAGAGGAGAACCGTATACTCCCCTCCAAAGGAGAGAGAGGCTGAGAGATTCACGGACAATATTTGCTAAACATATATAATTATGGCCACCTACACCACCTCACACATTTTGTTGAATGCGCAAAACATATCAAAAATAAAAATAGTGAACCCCCCCCCCAAAATTTTTTTTTTTTTTTTAATTATATATCACATTTTTTTAGTAACGGTAACGACGGGAAGGAAAAAAAAAAACCTAGAAGGAAAAATTAGCAAAATACTGTTTTTTTTTTTTGTTTTTTTTAAATATAACAAAGGATATGGTAGGGTTGGATCCTGGAATAAAGTCCTTCATTAGGATGCAGGGATGCAGGTTCCAGGTGTTGTTGGGCAGCAAGAATCTCTTTAATATTGCTCCTCACGTAAATCTTATAAGCATTTAAAGACCACCGACCAAGCTTTTTGATGACATGCACAGGAATGTTCACTGAGCAGCTGTGGTTGCAGCTCCAATCCTGAAGGAATGGCACGAATAGTTTGATGAAGAAAGGCCACCTTTCTGGAGATCTTGGAGTCTTACAGAAAACCAGGATCTGGAGACTAGCAGGTTCTGCGCAGTTAGAAATAGCGGATTGGGGTCTGGAGGCCAGATATCTCAGCATGGAAGCGTGGGGACAGAAAACAGAATTAATGCAAGCAATGTGAACAGTTACTCCTTACCTTAATTTATCAGATTTACTTTGTTTAAAAAGAAAAGAAAACACCCCTTGAACTGCAGCAGGACCTCGATAGGTGGCTAGAGGGAGCAGTCAAGAGGAAATACAATTAGTATGATATTTTACGTGCTTCGAATGTATGGAATACATGACCTGAGATTGAAGTTTAGGTCTATATGACTGCAGCAGGTAGCTGCAGTCATATAGGTAGCTAGAAGGAGCAGAAAAGGCACTTAATGTAATTAGTATGATATTTAATATGTTTTAAATGTACGGAATACATGACCCTGAGATTGAAGCTGAAAGTCTCTGATGTGGAGGTCCGATGATCGACCAAGTAACTGGTTTCGGTGGTGATTTCACCATGCTGGAGGAACCCACAGTAGCAGAGACAACGTTGTTTCTAGAAGGACATCCTCGAATGGGGAGAAGCATCTGGAGTGCAGAGTATTGACAGAACTCCAGGACTCCTTTGTGATGGGTGGTTTGGAAGATGAAGGTTGGAGCAGATCTTTGGATGTCCTGAGGCAACATTTGTATCCTGAAGGTTGGAGCAGATCCTTAAATGTCCCACAGTGACATTTGTTAATTAGAATAGATGTTTTATTGGATCCGTTGAGATGGTTTGGTGATATGGAGGATTGGTGCGTGAGTGAGTGATGGGACATCCAGTTTATCTGGGGTTAGAAGCAATAAATTAGAGAAGCAAGTATAATAGATTCTAAGATGACAAGCAGCTTTTGTAAAAATGTGTAGAAATGAACTTAACTGAAGTACCACAGGGTAGAAGATCCTTCTCTGAACATTTTGAACCCAGTCTCATCATAAATTATTATTATTATTATTATTATTATTATTATTATTATTATTATTATTATTATTATTATGTAATTCCCTCCTGGTAAATTCATACAAGCGTGTGGCTTTTCCAGAATTGTTCTTGACATTAAGAGAAAGCTGGCATATGAATGAACACCACTGTGTGATGAAACACACTGTTTATTTGTTTATAGCTGAACATTATATTTTAAATTAAATACTGTGAGCACCTGTTATATAAATGAATCACGGTCGAAAAATTTAGATCGACTATGAATTAGACAAAAAAGAATCCTCTAATCATCTGCCAACTACAATTAATTTGTTTGTGGAAAGGTTTATATTGTTGTGAGCATATCGATTTTCTGTACATAAAACAGTAAGCAGAAACATAGAATAACCCAATTAACGGATTCCAGCATCTCTGAAGCCGCGTATCATAACATTCGTTTTCATAGAGATCAGCAACCTTCATCAGCCGCTTGGGCTGAATTGGTTTCGCATTCGATGTTATCAAGTCCACGTTAATTTGGTTTTGAAATTTTTGTTTACAATTGTTTTTTTATGCCAGGGGAAAAATCGGGCGACCATCGGATGATCGTGGATCAAATTACTTCCATTATCTACATATTGCATTACAGTACTATTAGTAGGGCAGATGAAGCAGGCGTTTGGATTTTGTTTGTTGAAATCTAAAATATGTTTGACCACACTACCACTAGTACAACACTGTTTTGGCGCTCATTAATTTCACGAATTCTCATGCCTCATGATAATATGGGTGCGCTAAGAGCAGGGGTTTTAGAGTACCTCAATAGAACTTTGTCTGCTACGCGGTGTCTCGAAACATCATCAGCACGTGTGTGGTTCCACGTCCGACGCACCGAGTTTGCTCCCTATAGTCATGACGTAGGATGGAAAGTGATAGAGACCGGTGTGATAGTTTGATACAGACTGAGCTGAAACTACATACTAAAATAGAGAAACATGGGCGTACAAATGTGGCCTTTGGAAAGACTGACTTGTAAAGTATGATGTTATGTTGTGATCCTGTGTTACGTTAACAACGGTGAAACAGTGTATTTTATTTTTTCTGAGATCCTGTTGTGCTTGATTCGGATTTGGGTACGCCCCATGGCATTGATATGTCTTGATGGCACATTGGATATGTGACACAGGGCTGCATCTAAGAGCTAAGCTAAAACAATTCTGGATGTTTTTTTTTTTTGTTTGTTTTTTTTAACAAGCAAGTTGTTGCAGTCCTGAACTTGATGTCCTGCGTTCCTACCTTGTGGATTTTGAGCATGACGTTTACTGCAATGAGGAACATTCGGTGACTGGGATGAAGGGTTTGCTGCAAAATTAAACATTGCAGCGTTTGCAAGATGGATGTGGTTTTTAGACGATTCCTGTCCAGACGCTTTCCTCCCAAATCCTGGACTGGTATATGACTGGAGAGTCTAATCCATAATGCAGTGCGTTACGACTGGTGGGGTTATGTTAACAAACAAATGATAATTCAGAGCATGGCAGGACTGCGCTTGCGAAGTAGGTTTATATACCTAATATGCTGACCAATGAATAAATTCAATGTAATAGGAACTGTATTAATGATACTATAGATTTCCTGCCTGAAAACCTCAAAAGCTTTATAATCACGATTATTAAATTCACATTCACATGAGTCTGCAAGGTGCTTAAATTGTATTGTACCTAGTGAAATATCAGCAATTTGTGCAGCCTTGGATACAGAAGCACTCTCCAACCATGTGCATACAGCCTTGTAATCAGAAAGAGCGAGAGAGAGAGCGAGAGAGAGAGAGAGAGAGAGAGAGAGAGAGAGAGAGAGAGAGAGAGAGAGGTGAGTAGATTGATTATATATTAAATAATCCATATCCGGAGTTAGTTTCATAACAAAATATTGAAAAATGTGAGTGCTTCCCATTTGAGCTACATATCATAGTTTTAGGTATTGTCTTGAACTCTGTCCATGGTGCTGAAATGGCAGTTGCTGTAGCTGCAGCATGATCTGACTTCCTTCTTGTTGTACTTCTAAGACGTTACAAAAATAAAATAATAATTCTCATTGTACTCAATGCAGACTATTTTCCCCTGTTGATTTTTTTTGTGATTTCTCATGCTGAGCCACATAACTAAGCTTTGCATTCTAAATGTGAGGTCATAGTACTTTTCAGTTTTTGTTTTCATTCAAGTTTTAGGTACTCAGGTAGTTCTTTGCTTTACCTCAGGTCATGATTGGGCCTTTACTATATGTTTTCATCAAAAACAAACTGGAGAAATATGGGAGAAAATATCCCCAGGCCCAAAATAATAGAGTTTTCCCAAAAAATCAGGGAAAGTTGGTGTATGAACGACATGTACACATTATTACATTGCATTAAAGTATGTACCAATCTTCGGGTCCTACTTTTATATTAAAACACACTGTGGAGTTCAAGCTGGACTGAGATTATTGCTGTTTCCATTGAAATGCAGCAAGAGGCTGTCCATTCTAGCCGTGATATTGAAAGCAGATATAAAACCTGGTGCATTGCTCAAGAGCTAGACTAGCTCTCACTTAGTATGCAGTGCTGTCACAAGTTCTCACTTTCAGAAGCATCACCGAAACAGGCAAGCAGGTACCTTTGTAGTATAGATAGTAATAGTATGTGTCAAATATAAGCTAGTGTGACAACGTCCTTACAAAATACACTATGTGCTGAATAAATCAGCTGTTGCTATTATTATTATTATGGTTAACTGTTACTTTCTGTCAAGCTCTATGACGCATACTTTTCCACAATGAACTGGTCAAGTGACCTTTGATTCACCTGTACTCATTAGACATTAAACATGTAAACCTATTTTTGGTGTGGATGAACGTTTAATTTGAGGTTAATCATCTTGATAAAAGTGAGATCCCATCACCTTAGTGCAATGAAATGGTCAACCCAGCTATCTTGCAGAGCAATGAGATTGTTAAGGAGAGACAAGTAAAATAGTACTTGTTACTGCCTGTTTTTTATTCATTCTACTGTAGCCATATTGTTTGCTGAGTCATCCAGCAAGCAACCACTGCAGGAAATAGCTCAGCTGCTCTACTGAGACAAATCAACATCCTTTGACCTGCACTGACTGCTTGAATGTGCTGGAGGATTTTCACATTTTTAGGCCACTGCAGGGTTTTCTTTTAATTCTACAAGACAATGTTGCACTCCATTACTAATCCATTAAAATGAACGTTTAAAAAATATTAAAGTTACTATAAAAATAAAATTCCCAAATTAATCATTTAAGTTTTTTTTATTTTATTACAGTAATCCATTGCATATTCGATTGTGGTGGGACCAGAGTAAGGGCGGATATGTAAAAAGTCGGATGAATGAATCCTGTTTTAAATACCATTAAACACAGCTGTAGCAATGATTATATTCACACAATTATTGTTTTGAGATTCAGCTTTTATTAGGGAGCTCCCCTAAATCCCTTGTTTAGAAAGATACAGGGTATTAATGCTTGTGACAGAGTAGGCGTCTTCCGTGTGTGTATGCATTCGCTGCTGAGTAACAAACAGGAGATCGAGATGGAGGTTGAAGTTGATACGCCCCGCAGGCGAACAGGATTTATTTACATATCAACACACTGAACAGCTCGCATGACACTACCAGCAATGGCAGCACACAGAGCACATACAACACAGTGTACAAAAACTTTGGTAGGATCTACAATATCTGAACTTCTCTGTTCAATAATAAACTAACATTGCTGAAGAGGTTGATCATGGTGGATAAACGGTTAGGGTGGATTTGTGACAGACGGATATGCGATGGATTACTGTATTATTATTTTAATTGAATACGTTGTATGTGAACATTTAATAAAACTGTTGGCAGTCATTTTTTTTTTCTTTGCTGTATGCTTTTTTGGTCTTGCTCTGATAAACATATTTATACAGCTAAATGAATCCGCATGAAGGTTTTGCCTTGGGCAAACATCTTCTTACGTGGGAAATTGTGCAGCAATTGCATTGTATACACTGGTAGCTTATGCCTGGTGGGGATAAGATGGTGTTGTGGTCTGGTTTCTGTGTGTCAACATAATGTTACCCCCTTTGTACTTTCTTTTTACTTGCAACTTTGAAATTAGAAGAATAAAGTGGAGGCTAACAGGGAATTATCCAAAAACTGAAACCTATAATATTACATGAATTATATTCATGCAGTCTGTGATATTCTGGGAATTGTGATTTATGAAGACTAAAAAAAGAAAAGCACTTTGTAAGAAATTAAATGTCTCCCAGCACACACTCACATGTGCTACAGTACCCAATTCGACCGTGTGTGTGTTCTACACATTATTTTTTTTGGTACTAATGCTAACTAAGTTTCTTACAGTGTCAGTGCGAGTATACAATACGAAAAACTACTAGTTTTTTATACTTCAGAGCAAATGAACGAAAGGAAGTACAGTACTGTAAGAACAAAAGAAAATACAAGCTTCTTGTTCATCATATACTCACAGCAGTTGAGTCGTGACTGTCTCTCTCTGTGTTATTCAAACTGAGATTCAGCAACAGCTCCCTTCCATGTGTCTGACATGTTAATGGTATAGTGAATTTTAATGTGAAAAATCACACTTCTTTCCTTGGGCAACCTAATCACACTGTATTCCTTAACTACTGACACACATTCATTTGCACAATAAACACACTGGCTTTGCGTTCGGTACTACTCATTGTTGAATCTACGATTTTCACCATCAAGTTTTCTCATCTTACTAGCTAGAGTAGGGAGAGCCATGTTTATATCACTTTCAAAATAAGACAGAAAAAACCTTTCAATAGCAACATGGGTGAAAAACTAAAATCCTGCACAGAGTATGCAAAGTGGAGCTCAATGGAACTGGCTGTGTGAGTCACGCTGAGTGGCTAATGACTGGAAAGAGGTGGTGTGATGCGCATGCTGCTTTGCCGGATACGAAAATAAGACACATGTCTAAATCACAAATTTTTACTGACTGTCGGTGGGTTGTCCCTTGGGTGCTGGATGTGGCCATGAAGAGCCTTACCATAGAGAACAAATGTGGTATTTCTTATTTCTTAATACCATCTTCTTCTTCTTCTTCTTCTTCTTCTTCTTCTTTAGAAAAAAGGGTAGTCTAACTGAGTAACAATAAGCTAATCTTCTTACCAATTCACACAGCACCATTTATCTGAGCAGGTTTTCTTTTTGTCTATGTAGTGTTCTGTGTGAAAATGTATGCACATTTTGATGACACATGAATAAATGGAGGGTGAAATTGTCGCTACCCCTTTAATGACTTCTTTCCTTTACAACTAGCTTATTCTCCTATTTCAGCCCGTAATGTGCTTTGACACAGAAGACTAAATGGAACAGCTATCCTGAGAATAAGGCTTACAAACTGATATCTTTCTTTAAAGACAGCAGGAATACATGCTATGACCCACATTTCACTCAGATAAAAAATGCGGTTAGGATAAGCAGCCATAGAACACTACTTTTGACATTTATTTTTACTTTTCTTATTAGAGATTCAGTTTAAAAGCAAATAACACATTGCCTAACCCAGCGGTCCCCAACCCTGGTCCCAGAGAGCTACAGTATCTGGTTTTCATTTCAACCAAGCTCTCAGTTACTTAATTGAACCAAATATTGGCTTAATTAGTCAAGATTAACATGTGTTCCATATCTTCAGCCATTGATGATGTAAAGACACCTATACAGCCTGCAGGATTGGGGCCATGGTTGGAGACTCCTGGTCTAACGTGTGACAGCAGGAAAGGCAAGAAGAGTAAACTTGACTGCAACATCTTCCTCTTAATATGACCTTTATGGGCCATTTTTTTGGGACAGTTTGCCAAGTCTTTTCTAAAATCAATTTCTTTGTAACTAAAAAGCACCCAGGAGGCTCATTCTTTCAACTCATCACAAAAGTACAGTACTGTGTCCTTGCTGACAAAATACCCTTGGCAAGTTTAAGAGGGTGCTTCGACAATTGAAATAGAGCAAGAGTTCTGTGCAGTATGTTGTTATTGTTCCAAATTGGACTGTGTCGTACTCTTTAACCCTTTCAGTCCTGAATTGTTATTTTTTCTACCTGAAGAATGAGGAATTAGTACACCTTTGTTGAGTATACATTAAACATTTTTTACAAATGTTTTACAAATACCCGCATGGACCTCTCAGAACTACATTTCCCATCATCCTCCTGCTCACTGGTAAATCCACCTTTGTTAAATATGTGAGCAGGAGGATGATGGGAAATGTAGTTCTGAGAGGTCCATGCGGGTACATGGGAAGCCATCTTGAGGCAGAGAATGCAATTTATAAGTTTAAAAAGTGGTCAAAATGTAAAAACAAACAAAAAAATTTAAAAAAATACACATACCTTACGTAAACAGTTGTAGCAACACATGGGAACTAAATAAAAAGGTCCTTATGTACCCTTTAAAGAAAAAAAACTTCACCGCTTTGATTCAGATATATTCTAATTGAATAGAGGGTTTACAGCACTGTATCTAAAAACATTACCATTCCAATACAACAAAGGTAACAATATATTTTAAAAAAATTTTAGGTAGATGGGTAGAAAGGTAATACATGAATCAATAGGTTAACACATAAGGAGAGGTTGGTGATAAAGCTAAGCTAGTTCCATACAAGTTGTATCAAAAGGAGGCTTGAAAACAGATGTAAAACTGTTTAATCAAGGTGAAGGGCATCAATCTAATACAATCGAAGTAATTTAGTTATACTCATTTGTTTGTCAATAACTGTCATGCTCCTCGAGTAAATTCTTTGTTGTCTTCCTGTTTGTTTTGGAATGACAGTAGTACAAATGTATCCAAACTGATTTATATAAGAGTTATGTAATATGTTTTTAATGACATTGAAAACAATCCAGATAACCCCAAGTTTCTTTAAAGGACATCAGATCCATGCACTGTAGCCACAGACAGTGATGCCTGCAGCTGTGTTTCTCATTCTCTGTTGTAGTCTGCTGTTTGATCCACCGTGAGTGGCAGGTATATCTATTTAGCTCACAAAATAAATGACTACAGTATTCAATGACTAGACATACCACAAGCACACAATACAGGTCAACAAAAATATGTTCATTAAAGTACTGACTGGCATTTAGTGTACTTAACTTTCCTGTATTAGGACACCCTTGGGAAAGCTTTCACTCCAGTATACCAGGAGCAACATTTTTTCTGAAAACCATTGAAGTTACAAAGCTTGAAATAAACAACTCAATAATTTAATTCAAGGGCTCTTAGGTATTCTTGAGTTGTATAATTTTGGTTTTATAACACATTATTTATTTTTTTTACTCTGGAATAAAATCCCAGTTCAATTTCTATTTCTTAATTAAAGTATTTTAAAAAGAAACAACACTACAGAGCAGCTCTCTCCTCAGGATCTATTGGCTTCCTTATGCTTTCTTTGCTGGACAGAAACATTCTCTTTCCAGTGAGAATTCCTCTTAACATGTTCATACTGTCACTTTGCTTCACTGTAACTATAAGGCAGGGAGCGAGGAAAGATGGCGGATCCTCTGGTAATGGGTTATTAAGTTTGATTTATGCTTGTATAATCTAGTATTATCAACTTTATTAGCACATTTGTCATTGCTCTGTTTAAATTTGAATGCTTCTGTTCTATATAATATATTACAATTGTATTTTAATTGTCAAATACTTTGGCCCTTATTCAGCATGTCAGAAAGTTGTTAAAAGACTTTCTAGAAGCTGACAGATTGAAGAGAAAGCATAGTGGGTTGCTGGCACTGCTACAAAGTAACTTGAATTTGCACATCTGTGCTTCTATTTACAGCATGGAGGTATGAGTCAGTTGCCTCTTGAGATTATCTAAGTAAGCATATGGTATTTACTGTTCTTAAATTGGTTTAGAACCTGTCCGCCCACTGCTAACCCTCCAGGTCTTGGATTGGTCCCCAACATGAGAGAATTAGGGTAGGTGGTCTGTTTGTTACTTCCATCATACTTTGGTAATACTGGTGGTTGAAAGATAAACCAAGCCATTGTGGAAAAAAAAGTACTACGTATTCTAGTGAGGCAATAAAGTTGCAGGCTAATACTACTGTAAGCAGGTAAAGTTTCAGGTTGACTCTTCGGAGGAGCTGTCCGGGTTCACAAAGTGCACACGTTTTGCAGTTTTTGTTTACAGAGCTAAAAGATACGTGCTACTCCTCACTCCCTGTCTCTCATGCTAACCAGTACAAAGACACAATCTAGCATGGCTAAGCAGCGACATCACAGTGCGTGCAGGTCTTATCATTTGAGCTACAGTACATCAGCTGTGTGGTACAAACCAGAGTACAAAGTATTTGTTTTACTATATTCAGAATAATAAAATAATACTTATCAAATATCAACTTAAATGTATTAACAGCAACTACTACTACTACTACTACTATTACTATTACTACTACTAATAATAATAATAATAATAAAAAATACATTCCAACATTACACGACTATGAAAAGTGAGTTGCCATTGATACAGTAGAACTCCCTACTCCCTTATTTCCCGAACCAATGGAATACTGTATACCCCTACACCACCTGCAAGTCAACTAAATCCCTTGACCTGTTCAGGTAGTTCTACTAGACAGTATTCCATTTTTAATGTATGATAGCTTTCTGGCTTTGCCATAAAAATGAGCAGATCTATTTGAGGAATTAATTGGAAAAATACAACATAAAACTGACACACATACACTCGGTCCGTCAGACCAAAAACTGTGCAGTAATGTTTAAATATAAACACCATCCTTTGAAATATTCATTGTTTTTAATAAAAATGGAATTCAACGAAGGCCATTTATAATGAAGCCTAATGCATGTTTGTTTGTTAGACACAGCCTAGCAATACATACGCAGGTAATATGATTTCTCTTATTGTTATCATTTCTTGTCTGATTTCATTTATACTGCATGTTTGCCAAGAAGCCTTCTATTAACTACTTGAGAATTAAAAAAAAATAGCATAACATTATTATTTTATTCCTTTGCTTACTGCTATAAGAAAATTTAAGTATTCTTTACACATTTTTGGAAAATTTTGTTTTGCTCTAGAGTATATACAAATTGCACAAGTATTAGCTTTCTACACAGTATACTGTGTGTTGGTTTTGATACGAGACACAGCCTATAAGCATTTTAAATGGAGAGTTTGTTGAATTTTATACAGTATTAAAAAGAAGTAATAAAGTCAAACTTTTCAATGACAAGTATTGTCTTATTAAATCTTAACACATATTATTCTGTGATTTACCAAGCTCCATAATGCATTGCATGCCGGCAAAGTCAGGCAGCAAAGTGGCTGAAATTAAGTTTCTTGACTGTGTGACCAAATAATGTATTCCAGGATTTTTACAATTAAGATATTCATTGAAAAGCTGACATGGCATTATCAATCTGTACCCTGTTATCTCCCTTGTAACTTCTGCCTGTCAGAACTAGCATTGTAAATTGCAGGTTTTCAGTTTAATTGACAGGAAGTTATATAATTTAGAATAGCCTCCCTATCCAAATGAAGTTGCACTGCCTTCTGTCAGTATCCTCAGCGGAAACATTATGAACAACAAAAAAAAAAAAAACTGTAACAAGTGCACCTTACCAGAACTAACTAGGGCAGCAGTGTGGAGTAGTGGTTAGGGCTCTGGACTCTTGACCGGAGGGTTGTGGGTTCAATCCCCAGTAGGGGACACTGCTGTTGTACCCTTGAGCAAGGTACTTTACCTAGATTGCTCCAGTAAAAACCCAACTGTATAAATGGGTAATTGTATGTAAAATAATGTGATATCTGTATAATGTGAAATAATGTATAATGTGATATCTTGTAACAATTGTAAGTCGCCCTGGATAAGGGCGTCTGCTAAGAAATAAATAATAATAATAATAATAATAATAATAACTGGAAATGCTTTAGAAGCCAATCAATGAGCCATCGCTTCTTGACAACTGTCAAAGTATTTTACAGTATACCAGTCTAAAAGGAATAAGACGTGAGAGCAGAGGGGAATGCACTGTGCTTCATGGAGCACACAGGGAAGTAAACACAAGGCCAGACACAGAGAATGTTAAAGAGTGGAACCCCAATGTGAATTCAAGTCAAAACAATGTTCTGTCATAACTAAAGCATATCCAAATGTTAGTCCTCATGGCGCGCAAAGGGGATTATGCCTTAGTGCTCTGGTTCACAAATGTTATCGTACTGTATATATTGCTGTTCCAGCAAAGCTCTGAAAATAATCTTTATTTTGAGTTTGTGTTAAGGCAGTCTGATATGAACAGAACATTAACAGCATGCTTTTTAAAGCCTCAGAGATCAGAGCAATGTATTGTATTTGCACTTGAAAGCAGTGCAGACCTTCGGTAAAGATATCCTGCTAATGATTTGTGTTTTTCTATATTTTACCACACAAAACCCGTATTGCAGTATAATAAAATAAAAAATAAAATCACCACGGAGGAAACAGGAACAGCAATATAAACACTTTGAAGGGCTTTGTGGGTGGGGAAAGCGGTTATAATTTCAGCCAAAAAGTGGAAAGAGAGAATCGTTGTTCTTTGTTTTTGATCATCACTTATTTTGAGAGGCAAACCAAAGTACTGTACTTGAAAATGTTGTCTCTAAAGCCAAATCACACTGATTTCAAGAGACTCCATGATTAACAGTTGTGAGAAAAAATAAAAGAATCAGTTAAGTACACATGAAATGCAACCTAATACACAACAGATATTTTCAAGATGGCTGCTGCCAGCCCCATTCCAGAAACAACACAGTTCACAAGTCACAGGACCTTGCCTGGACCTTCTTGACATGGCTGTCCACAAATGTGTCACATAGAGTAAAAGAGTCATTAGGTTACCAAGATTAAGAGTGTGGATCCATTTCCCTGCAGCCTGGAGATGCTATAGATGTGTAGTCATTGTGCATTGCAAGTGCTTTGGAGGCAAGCATGGGATGAGGGAAGGCGGGTGATTGTCACTGCTTTTATCAACAGCCAAGATTATCAAATATAATCCTGTCAAAAGGGTTACTTTTTCTGTGCAACATTAAGAGACTCCGTGTTTAGTTTTAAAAACTATGAATTCATTTTCAGTTAATTAAATGAGGTGATTGGTTCTGCCTTTTCTGTCAAGGCTATAAGCCTTTTGGCACCCAACCCAGCTCTTTGTTTGCTCAGACTAACAATGATTTCTACTGTTATACTAGAATAAACAGGAATATGGAATCCTACAATATTCTCATAGACAGATACAGAGTACATTATAACTAGTGTTCCGCGTTTCTGGTTTATTCCGAATTTGACCTAAAAATTACAGGATTTTTTTTAAAGGAAGTCGGTTTTTACTGATTTATACCCGTTTTTTGTCTTTTATTCAATATTTTCCCGGTACTATTTTCTAGGAAATACACAATATTTTGATTAAAATACTGTTTTATTTTGACTCTGACATTGTAATAAACAGCCCTACACTGTATCCAAGGATACAGCAGACGTTTAGACGTCAGAGGATAAAATAACGTTCAAATGTGGTTCTCTTGTCACTTCACAAACACACTTCACTTCACTATCACCTGATTATGTCGGCCAATATTGTGGCAATTGCTGGGCGTGTTAACTACTAGCTTGATCAAAAACTACATTGAAATAGACAAAAATATAATATTTCTAGTGGATGAGGAATGGGGAGAAAACGTAAAACAGTTTATGAATATTCAAAAGAAAACAAATGTTCACATACTGGCGGTTCACACACTGACCTAGAGAGAGCCACCTGGTGGAGCACAGCTTCAGAATCTTCCAGGCATCAGCGTCACACATCTTCTGCACCTCACGCAGGGTTGTCATTCTCTTACTGCTTTTCTCCAGGTAGTAGAAGATGGTGATTGATGGTCTTCGATGCTGACTGACAGCTCCCTTGAGGCTCTCTCTGCAGCAGTGTGAATAAGGTGGCAAGCACAGCCAACCAAGTAAATGTGTGGGTGTTGACCTTTAATGATGGCTGCCACTCCCTTTCCCACTCCCTTAGCCCAGAGTGTCCCCCTCCTCCTCAGCTCATCCCCCACAATGAAGATCGCTCAGCCAGTGGACTCTCTACTTTCAACTGTCTTCTTCAGCAGTAAAACAACAATTCTGCTGACACTGGCATCAAAGAATCTCACTACAATGGGATATATCTTGATGTCATCAAAATCCGTACTGCCACCTGTAGCAATACTAAAGGAGGATGTCTTCATTGTATCCACAATGCACTGTTCATCATGGGAAGCCAATGGCTTCACAATATTGGAGGTTTTACTGTGCGCACAACCATACTGCTTGATGATGTTGCTGTCGGTGAACATTTTTTTGAACAAGGGTCCAGCATGGTCTGCTACAGCTAGTGGCAGGTTGTGCTCCATTAGGAAAGATGTGAACAGTGGCTCGGATGGTCCTAAGGTCATGTGCTGGCAGGGACATTGTATTAATCTTAGGGACAGACGCTACAGCGCTTGCCAACTTCTTGTGTTTGGCACCTTCTACGTGGCGTCTGCAGTCTGAAAAAAATGACAATAGTTTAACATAGATTATTTTATTAATGTATAGAAACATTTTATACATTGTGTGTATATATATATATATATATATATATAGTTCCTTTCATAGAAAATGAGGGGTAACGTACTTCAAAAAGTGGTCCCGAACTTACTGGATTTATTATCCCCCCTGGGGATGCATATCTGCGGCAACAGACATACAGTATAGTAATGGGGCCCATATCTGAAGAACTGCTCATCCAGTTGTGATGAGACTGGCTAAATGAGTTTTGCTATTGTGTTATGTTATTGTGTCTATTTGTGATGAAACTTGCTATTGTCATTCTTTATTGAATCTGGGGGTATATGTAAGTCGATGAAGGTCACGGTGCTCTTCTTTTGATGTCACTGATAGCTCTAATTTTGTATTTACAGCTGTGGAAAGGGCATGTTTGTATAAATTCATAATTTTGCACCTGTAACACGTTGCAATCAAATATATTTGCATATTTTACTACCCTACGTGCATTTTGATAATCAAAAGAATGACTTTCATTTGGAATTCAGTCCTCCCCTTAAATGCCTTCTGAGTTTTAATTCCAGTCATGTGACCCAGTTTTTATATGAAGATCTAAATTTATCTTCGAATTGCTTTTGAGCTGATGCAGTTCCAGGCAGGCCTAACTGCACTAAAGTGCATTGTCTGAAATATTGCCTTGAAACGAGTTTTCCCAGTGAGAATATTGCTGGAGTTAAAAGAATAAAGTTTCACTTTGTAACTTCTTCCTCTGTCATTTTTTAGCGAGTTAATATCCCTTCATGTTAGTTCTGTGAGAAGGACAGACGAGCATGTTCCAGTCCATTGTAGCATGCTATTGCAGTGGCCTTGGTAAGCAACAATCAAAACTGGGATTTATTTAAACGATACACTACCAAAGACTTGTTGCCTATCAACCCTTGTTCTATTTTATGCCTTCGCAGGGGGGTATGTATGTGTTGTATACTGTACATTGCTGGTAAAAGTTTCATTTGCTAAGGATATTGAGCAAGGAACCCCCTACTAGACCCAAAGCAGTTTTAGATCCTTAACCTGAAAGCGAGCATGGCAGTTCTGAGAACCCATCGAAAGTCTTTTAAAGGAAGCATACACTCTTTTTTTTATCCAGCTCTCAGATGAAGTGTGCTTTTCCATTCGGTCCAGAGATAAATGTGTGTGCAGAATCCTGCAATATTCGAAAACAGCTCTGCTCTGTAAAAATCTGACCTGGATTTTTTGTCATACAAAAAAGCTCAAGGCATTTTTTTTTCACAGGGATAGACATCCACAGTAAATGAAGTGCAATGGATGTTCATGTTTTTTTGCCCAATACATCACTTAATTAAAGGCATTTCTTTTTGTCCTAATACTGAGGTTGATGTCGTAAACAGCATACCTCTCTGTACAATCCATTGGTTTTAGTGCCAGTCATGCATAATTCATGGAGGAATTGCTTTTACTGCACAGCTTTGGAAGGCGATTGGCTTTCTATGCCATACTGCCTGAAGGCTTATTAATTATTCAGTAGCTGGCGGCTTCAATTAATATGAGACTCCATGTATTGTTTCACTTTATGGTTACACCTGACTTTCTGGAAATTGTGTGGGATGTGGGGTTATTTTTTTTCTTGGGGACATGGGGAAGTGATGAAGGTTTCAAAAACGAATTATTGATCCAAATTTCTGCAAGAAGACAACACAGTGATGGATGTCCTAAAGGACTGCAGTGGAGAGGAAAACACCCTAAGAACCTTGAATTCAAGCTGCATTCTGTATACAGTGGAGTAAGGGCTGCATGCAATTCACATAAAAAAAAAATGCAGCAGAGCACGTAACAGGCTATATCTATAATGACAGGTTTGTAATTCTATACAGAGCTGCATCGCCCTGTTGCATTTAGCCACAAAAGACGTGTACAAAAAAAGTTTAAACATCTATTTGTTACATTTGTCTTTTATGATTGATTGAGTGTTTAAAATGAGTCTTTACTGGCATGTCATGATAATATCAAAATCGTTTAACCACTAATACTTGTACACAAATACCAATAAAAAGTCCTCTACCTACTGTAAGACTAACCAACCCTTGTTTTAATAATGCCATCTCATTTTATTGACTGTATACATACATATTCTGATAAAAGTTCTTATTGGGGTATTGAGTAAGGAGCCCTTCCTCGACCCTTACTGGAGTCTGATAAAGGGACATGGTGCTGCTGTAGCCAATACTCCACAAATAACCAGGGTTTCACAATGAGCAGTCAAAATTGATGTCTTAGTCATAGATTTCTACTTGAAGGAATTCAGCCGCGAGGGATACTGTATGATCCCTATCACTGGTAATCACCTTGTATACCTTGTCAAGATGGTGCGTTCTGGTTTCCATGGTGTCGCTCTATCGTGTCACCCAATGGTAGAGCTTACAGTACTGAGTTACAGCAAGTGTCTTCACTCAACTTCTTTTACAGAACATGATTGTTTTACTGAGCTTTAGAACCTGAACTAATTAGATACAGACAAACTCAACCCTCGCTCCAGCTTGTCATGTCTGAAAATCTTGGTAAAGATCTTACCAATTAAACCTGAGGGGTGGGGCATTCAACTGTGTAACCTCAGGTTACAGGATCCCGTCTGCAGGATCACTACTATGACTCTGTCTGGCATCAGCAGTGATTGAAATACCTCATTCCGTCATATATTTACCAGAAAAATAAATAAATAAATAAATAAATAAATAAATAAATAAATAAATAACATAGACTCAACCAATACCATAAATAGAATGCTAATAGGATCAAGATTCCAAACCATATAGTAATGTTTCATTTTAATAGGATGCATACTGTAGTCAAGTTCGTATTTAATATAATGAGGGCTGATTAAAAATACACTGTATGATTTGTAGGGTCCTAAAGATACACAGGAGCCACGATACAATGTGGAAGTTACAATAAGACACAATTGTTCTGATGGGCTACTTTATATGATTGGTATTGAGATATTACTGGTCCCGCTTTTGTTGTGCTGATTTTTTTTAAAGAATATGGAAATATTTCAAAAACTAAATCAAAAACTTTTCATCTACATTTAGATGAAAATAACATTTAGAAGTTTGTTTTTGTACAAAGCCTTCCATTATTATACACTATCATGGACGTTGTTATATTGTGTACAGTATTGTGTGTGTATGGAACATGAGTTTTACGCAATATCAAGTTTTAATTAGGGGGTATTTTATCAACAACTATTACATAAAAATCGGATTACGATGAGCAATGATTTGTATTTTTTTGTTATTATTAGGATTTCAAAATGTCTAGCAAAACTTGGCACATGCAACATTCAGTAATAAAGCATTTTAAAACAAAATATATGTATTGTATTAAAAAATTATTAAAGTATTTCAGTAACTAGTAATAGTAAATTCAGACAGATACAGTACATTGCATATTGATCATTTTAAACCACAGGGTTTCTATACTAATTACCAGCGAGAACAAATTTAAATGAACTGAATCCTTTGTAACAGCAGTCGTTGCAGAAGATGCGGTAGCAATGCAGATGTAGCATCTTCCAGCTTGGTTTGTGATTACTGTGTTCAATAATAGCATGGACAGGTTGAATTTCTCTCCAGTTGACATGACAGCTGAAAAACATGCTTCTGTAAGGGGGGGTTTAAGAATGGGTTTGAAAGCTCGCGGGACCTTTCTATAATGAAATAGATGAGTAATATCTGTGGAGGCAATGCAGTGCAGGACAGAATCAACTGACAGGAAGATGCATTTCCTAATCAAGGGCTGTGTAGGGGCTTTATCGGGATGTTAGGAAAGCGTGTCTGTATCTGTGGAATTGCATTTGAGTTCAGTGCTGACGTAAGTCTTTTTCTAGGAGCTTCTTTCAGTGGGAGGGACATGGTTCCCAAAAGATGTTTTACATATTATTATGTTTTTTTTTTTTTTATTGATTCTGTTTTTTTTCATCTCTGTATTAGCTACACATCAGAGTTACTTATATTGATTGCTGTAAGTTGCATAACATGTTACTGTTGCTGCCTTTTCAACTGCATTGTTTCAAAAACATGTTGTATTTAAAACCGTTGCGAGGAGGTAAACCATTTTAAATACACCAGTTGCTTACATTTACTTGAATTTGTGTATGTTCACTACCCCTCACTCCCATTTCTGCCACGTGGTCAAATTCATTTTCCTAAACAGAAGTCGGGTCATTTCTATGTCCAGGCATCAACCTTTCAGCCACGCAGGTTTGAGCAAATTTAATGTAGCAGACAGAATCAATTGAATGCATTAAAAACACAATCCAAGTTCTTTTGATATTTATGTCCTCAGTCATTAATCACTCCCCCCAACTGGAGACACTTCTGAATAAGTAAAAGTCAATTTCAAAACCACAGCTACTGTTGAAACAGAGAACACAGCAACGTGGTCATGTGGGGCGTTTCCTACATAAAAGCCAAGCACAAGGCAGGATGGGGTTCAGATGGCTTAATAGAGGTGTCCTCTGAGTCGTGGCCGTGAAAATACAGCAGCTCTGTGAGGGATTGCATTTGACACACTTTTCATAAAACACTATATATATATCTATATATCTATATATATATATATATATATATATATATATATATATATATATATATATATATATATATATACACACACACTGAGTGTACAAAACATTAGGAACACCTTCCTAATATTGAGTTGCACCCCCTTTTGCCCTCAGAACAGCCTCAATTCGTCGGGGCATGGACTCTACAAGGTGTCGAAAGCGTTCCACAGGGATGCTGGCCTATGTTGACTCCAATGCTTCCCACAGTTGTGTCAAGTTGGCTGGTAGTGGATCTCTACTCCGAATAGCTCGTTCCATCTCATCCCGCAGATGCTCAATCTGGTGACTGGGCAGGCCCCTGCAGTAAGCTGAATTCACTGTCATGTTCGTGGAACCATTCCTGGACAATCCTAGCCTTATGGCATGGGGCTTTATCCTGCTGAAAAAATCCATTAGCAGATGGATACACTGCTGCCATGAAGGGATGCACCTGATTGGCAATGATGTTCAGATATCCTGTGTCATTCAAACGTTGCTCCACTTTTATCAAGGGGCCCAATATGTGTGCCATGAAAACACACCCCACACCATCACACCACCACCACCAGCCTGCAATGTTGACACGCAGCATGATGGAGAGATTCATCAGACCAGGCCATGTTTTTCCAATCCTCCAGTGTCCAGTGTTTTCATTCCTTAGCCCACTGCAACTGCAGTTTCTTGTGTTTTGCTGAAAGAAGTGGAACTCTGTTAGGTTGTCGGCTGCCATACCCCATTCGTGTCAAGGTACGATGAGTTGTGCAATCTTTTATGGGTTTTTCGGCACCAATGTTGTACTGGACTGTCAGTTGACTAACTGTAGCCTGTCTGTTGCTCTGCACAATTCGTGTCAGCCTCCTTTGGCCTCTTTCATCAATGAGCCATTTTCGACCACTGGCCTGCCGTTGGCTGGATGTCCTTTGGGTGGTGGACCATCCTTGATACACACGGGAAACTGTTACGCTAGAAAAACCCAGCAGCATTGCAGTTCTTGACACACTCAAACCAGCGCGCCTGGCACCTACTACCATACCCCGTTCTTAAATCTCACCGGCACTTAAATCTTTTGTCTTGCCCATTTACCCTCTGAATGGCACACATACACAATCCATGTCTCAGTTGTATCAAGGCTTAAAAATCCTTATTTAACCTGTCTCCCCTTCATCTACACTGATTGACTTGGATTTAACAGGTTACATCAATAAGGGATCATAGCTTTCACCTGGATTCACCTCGTCAGTCTATTTCATGGAAAAAGCAGGTGTTCCTAATGTTTTGTACACTCAGTGTGTATATATCTATATATCTATCTATCTATATATATATATATATATATATATATATATATATATATATATATATATTTAACTTGTCTTCATTCAATAAAGCATTTTAGGTATATTTGGTATTTTTGGCAATTTGCTGAAGGTGTAAAAAAAAAAAAAGTGGTGTTGGTGGTTTCTCACATCTGTGCTTCAATTAAAAGGTGTTTTGTTACAGTTAAATGTGTAAACGTGATTTACAAAAACACCTCCTACTTTGTTACAGTGGCTAGCAGCACCACCCTTGTTAGAAGTGTGAAATAGAAGTACATACAGTTGCTGGTTATTCTTATTTGTGAGCGAGATTAAATAGACTTTAATATATGTTGGTTTGGAGCATCACTTCATTTCCAAATGTGTGTAAGTAAATAAACTACTGGCATAGTTTAATGCATTTTGTACATGTATAATTTATAATATACTGGGGTTTACCATAGTACAAGCATATAAAACCTAGGCAAGTAACCCTTGTCAGTAACCTCAATGTAGGCCTGCATTTCAACTGTGATGAACATCAACACAGTTTATAAACTGAACGCTAGATGGAGCACAATAAACAAATACCTGAAGTTTGGAACATCATTCTTTTAGCAATAGCATGAACATTATTTAGCCACTACGGGGAGATTTCCAAACATCAGCGTTATTGTATTGCACTCATGGTATAGTAACGACAGCTTTGGTAGTGATTTTCAAAGAGAAAATCATTTACGAACTTTGGAAAATTCCCCCCTAGATGGCCTAAACAAAGCAAAAAGTGGATAACAGCCTTAGATGTGTTAACCACAAACCCAAAAGCAAGGGAACAAGAATTGAATGTAGACACTTCCATGTGTAAATAACATACTGTACATAGTTATGCATGAGCCATCAGCTGGCAAGATATGGTAGTACAGTGGCTAGGTCTGTGTGTAATTATACTATTGTCTTAATTTAAAAATATAGCTGATATAGAGAGTGCTTTGACCTCTTGGTAGCAGGTAATAATTCCAGCTCTTACAAAACAATAAAAAAAGCACAATAAGATAAAGTGGACATGCTGATCTCATGCTCCAAAGCACAATGACTTCACTTCCTCTAAGGACATACTATACTAGGAACAGAAGACTAGGAGACATTGACATCATATAAACTGTTGCTACAGTGGTACCTTCTATCTACTGTTTTTGTCAGACCTACATTAGGAAAAACATGTATAGGCATGCATACTAGTGAATGTCCATATAGTCATCTCTGAGTCATCAATCATTTCACAAAATATGTTGAAAAGCAGAAGAAATGTCCAGAACCCTGCTGAAAAGCAGTTGGATCATACGTTTCAAAGTGGGTCAAATTTACCATAAAAAACACTCCACCTGTTAGCGCCTGCTAACTTTACTATCGTTTATATACCTTTTGTCTTAAAACGTTTTGAAACTTCATTCCCTTATACAAGTTAACTGTAGTGTGCCTTTATATTACCGTAAAGAGATAGAAAAGTGTAATAAAGTATAGTGAAAGCATAATGTAGGTTTAGTAAAGAACCACACAGCTTAGTATGGTGAAACAAATACCTGTGGTAAAATGCAAAAAACACAGAACTGCATGCCGCACAGGGAAAGTCTGCTAAACCTCAAAGGTACTGTGAAAATAAACCAAGAAAAAATGTGGATTTGGCAATTATTCAGTCAACAAACCACTGAGACTATTAACATAATTATTGTTAGGCCACACAGATCCACAGGGTACTGTACAGTGAATCTTTATATTTTTATAGAAAAGTGTCGAAAGGGAATTCCAAAAATTGAATTCCATGTATCTATGATGAGGTGTTCCTCTCATGGAAACTCTTGGAAAGACTCCCATGAGAGGAACAACGCACTGGAAGGAGACTTTGTGCTGGTTGAAGAGCTGGTAAAGCTACTGTAATCCTAAACAAAAATAGGTTCATTCAAACTTATAAATCTATTTCTGTAAACCTTGACTGAGATTTTAAATAGCAGCTGGGTGTTCCAGTTCCCAACTCTTAGCTGGACAGGCTCACCAGCTGTTATTTTCAGCAGGCCCCTCAACATTTAGATCTTGGGAGTTTTAAAGTATGAAGAATATTGAAATTCTGGGAAGAAAAGGCCCATGTGGTGGATGTTTAAATAGGGGAAACCAGAGTATATGTTGCCAGTTGAGGTGCTGCTCCTATTTTTGATAACCTAATTTGCCACATTTCCATTGTAGAGTCTGGGGCTAACAATGTGACACCGTAGATCAATCTAGTCCTCCTGGGGTACTTTATATTACCATTTAAAACATGCAGTGGCCCTGTGTCAAAACAGAGTGCAGCACAAAGAAGAGCCTTGTTGATTGGTAAACAGCTAGATTTTTACATATCTAAGCTTCTTTAGAAGATGATAATATAGTAGAGTACATTTAATTGGTTTGAATGTGTGTGTTTGGTTACCAGGTGCTCCAAAAATAACACCCCATGTTATCTGACACATACTTTGTAAAATGTGAACTCTGTACCTGTACAACATCAAAAATAATGACTGCTGGAAACCAGCTGTCTCTTGGTTAATTTATTTTATGTTTCCAGGAAACACATCAGACTATAAATTCTTTTGGAAATGGAAATCTGTTTCTCTTGCCACCAGGAAAGTTGTGGCTGTGAAATATCTTTTTCCCTTGAGTTTTCTTCTGCTTTCTTTTTTATATTTAACATCGGCAGCTGTCTTTCTTTTTCAGGCCATGACACAGTTTACTAGCCTGCTGCAGTATATTAGTAAGTTACACACGTTTACTCACAGCCAACGAATTATAAATAGTGTGCCAGAGGGCTAATGGCTCAAGAAGTAACTGAGAACTGTGTGCAATGTGGGCCATAGCCTGGAGTTATGGTCTCCGAGGAAAACCTTATTTATCTACATCCTTTAACCATTGAGGAGTCTTCTTGTGAGGTATTTGCAGTTCCATAGACACCACAGGAAACATAACACTCCCTACTGAAGCAAGTTTAGTTGCGTAAGCATAGAATCTGTATGATTGCACATTAGCAGCTACTGTACAGTAGTAAGGTCATTGGTAAATCTTGTTTGACTTTCTACAGTAAATAATACAGTTATGTTCTTTGTATGGAATCAGCTGTGTTATGTAGCCTGCAAAGTGGAGAAAGTCTTGCAGATATTGAGTAACAGCTCCCCCGTGTGTTGACATGAGGTAATAGCAAAGTTCCTGTAAATTGGGCTCATGGATCAGTGATTTGCATTAATGTCAGCCTGTTCATGACTTGTGCATGTTTAACATTGTACTCCAACAGCAAGGTCTCGTTGGTAGTACAGCAGTAGTAAGCAGTACCAACTATTCCATTTTTATTAGAAATGTAATATTATTTTGATACCTTCGTTGGACTTCCACAGTCTTGCCATATGGACTCTTCCTGCACCAGTTTTGGAATCGCAAAAATGAAAAGGCTTGTTGCTATGGATACACAATCTGTCATCTATTGTCTATTTTGTGTATCTGCTGTAGTTAAAAAGATTCAGTAAAACATTACACATATTTACCCAAATAGCTCAATAACATTGACCCAACATTGTTTGCTATCTAGGTATGTATTAACATGGTGGAGTATGACCATATTATCAGTTATACTGTAGTAGGGGACATTCTAGCCACAATTTTCTTGAGGTACAGTACACCACTAGAGCCCTATTTTAAAATAAATGCAAATGTTCAAGTGTAATACTTTTTGACAGTATAAACCTATACAGGCAAGAAATTACAAATACAATAATGTATTGGGCCTTATAAACATCTCTTCACATCCTCCATTTGTCCTTACCTAATAGTTATTTGTTTAGAAGTCCACTTAAACACCTGCTTTAATGAAACTGTGGGGCAGTTAAATGTTTCCTCTTAAAATGGACACACTGTCCAGCACAGAGAGTATTCTAATACCTGCAGATGAAAATGGAGTTGAGGGCTGCCCAACTGTGCTGTATCTTTGGTGTTTGTAAGACGAATTAGAAATTAGAAAATGTGAAACAGTATTGAAGCTTAAATCTTGAAGCTCTGTTTTAGCTCTAGTAGCAAAGTTAAAAAGGGGGATTTAAAAAACAAATGAAGACATTTTGGAACCATTTGAATAAAAATATCTCCAAAACAGTAAACTATTGCCAGCTCATTAACCAAACTACTTACAATGAAGATTGATAACAGTCATTTCTTTACAGAACATTAATTTCCTGTATTGTTGTTACGAGATTATTGCTAATTATTATAAAAAAAAAAAAAAACACTTTATGGTTCTCTGTTGGGCACAAGATTTTTTTTCATTTAAATTAGAATTCTCTCCTGAATTCTGTGCGTGTGGTTAATTTCAATTAGCTGATGCAGATCTGCAGTAAGTGATGTTAAAATATTAATGTACGCTGCAGATGGTTACATAAGTAGCACCTACATGTTTCCTATCACAGAGGTGAACCCCACAGTTTTACCACTGTTTAAAATATAATCAGTGGCTTGAAGGCAAAAGGATATGAAACATTAAACTGTTTTTTCCCCACTTAAATATCCAGTATCATAGTTTAACCTTCATAGTGTTCTACATGAAATTGTACCGTGCTGTGTTTTGCTGTTCTCAGGTTTTCCCATTTTGGAGAGACCCGCCTCCTGTTGGGTTACCTGTGCGAATCTTTCATGTATTTTCAATTTAATATAAGTAAATAAATTCCAGACGTCAACAAATAATAATAATAATTATATGTTGTAGCTCTAATAATAATGACACATTTATTAAAAAAAAAAAGGGAAATGCTGTTCTGTTTTATTTATTGCTCTCACAATATACAAAAAGTTTCTTTTAGGGGTGTTTCAGAGATAGGCGTAATTTACACAGAGGATGTGGGGGACATCACTTTTTCAACTATGAGGAACTGTCCCCCTCACACTGCAGGAGTGCTAAAACTTTTATTTCTCAATAATGTATTCATATAATCACAAGTCAGTGCAGAGTCACAATTAGGACCCAGCGGAAATGCCAATCAACGAATTAGATCAAAAAACGCGTCTGATCTGGGGCCGTGTGAACAGGATGGCTGGGTAATGATGTCAGACCAGGAAGACACACGCTCCAGTACTGTGGGTTGAGATGCAAATGCGCTCGTTTTTATTAAATTACAGAAACAAAACAGAAGGCACGATGGCCAAAACAAATATCTTGATATATAAAACAAAACAAGTATTGTGCTGGTGTATCCCCAGCACGAGTAGCAATTGTTTACTTTTCTTTTTATACTTTCTCTCTGCTCTCTCACTATCTTCACTCCACTCTCCGGTCAGCAAAAGCAGGTCTTTGTTTTATTAATTTCCCACATAGGGATATTGGACACACAAACAAATCAACAAAACAAACCTAGACTCTCGCATCTGTATTTGTATTTCATTATGAAGGTTTATCAATGTTCCAAAAACTCAATGTAGGTCACGTTTTACTAAGCATTTTTAACGCTGTTGTACTAAAGGGATCCGATCCTAGATCCAGGCTCTGATCTGAGAGGAGCTTCAGGGCTCTTTGAAGGCTAAAGTCATGGCTTCGTAATTCCATGACTCAGAAGCGACTGAATAATGTAGCTATTTGCCACACTCGTCACTCCTGACAACATTGGGCCAACAATTTATTGCTATGAATCCTTGCTGCCAAAATGTCTTTGGATCTTTTAATTAGACATACAAGGGATACAATGTTTTATTCTACTTGTTTGTATCCCTTGTATGTCTAAGTTGAAACCAAAGTTACACCAGAGTTGGTTAATACTTCAATAATTCAAACTTGTTTGTAAATATTTTTTTTCCATTATTACAGTAACGTTACCATAAGGAACAAAAGTCTTGAATGCGTTGAACAGATTTTGCTGCAGATATCTAACCCCCCCACTCAAGTTCCCTGAAGCAACTCTATGTGCTTATCATTGCAGAATAAGCAGCTCATTTTGCAGACTCTCAATTGATCATTATTGCAGGTGCTTGTATGTGCCTAAGTGATCACCCTCGCCCTGAAACCGGGGATGTACCAGAGGTGGTGAATACTCGCACCAGCTTTTCACCTTGTAGGAAAGAACTTGGCCACTTTCAATAAGGCGCAGATTTATCAAAGTCTTTACTCATGTTAAGCAGGACAGGTGTGCTGTAATATGCAAAACCAGATTTACTTAGGTCCTAATGTTAAAAAAACAAGTAATACACAAACCAGAAGGTTGATTTAATGACTCAGTTGTACTAGTTTTGTATGTCTGTGTATCTGTATGTCACACTTTACCTTTTTTTATCTGTAAAGAACCACTTATTGTGATTCAACTCTCCTAAGGACATTCTTTATCACAAGTTAATATATTATCGGAATCAGAGGTACAGAGACTCTGTCCTTCATACTTCTATATGGTATGTCACATGTTTTTACACATAGTGACTAGACTACTGCTTCTGAAACTGTGATGAAACTTATTGAGAGTACACGAATGTGGTGGCTATTCACCAGTCTCTTCTTGCATTTCTATGTCAAATTTACATTTTAGTGTCAAACTAAAACCTGAAGCCTGTCAAGAAAAACTAATTAGTTGCTCAACAAACTTGTAAATGTACAGTTATAATCATTGTAATACTTCTATTTCTCATATAAATGATATGCTATCCTGTTAACTTTACTACTTGGTTATCATATTCTTAGTATTTGTCCATTTCAAAGCCTGAAGCTTCTTGCGCAACTTGAGAAAAATCTAGCCCTAGAGGAGAATCAAGTTGTTTTGTGTTCATTGGATGCTACTGCTAAAATGACATCAGTACAGTTTAGAAAACAGAATCCTTCAAATCAGAACATTTTCCATTTCCTCTAAGCACTCTGCTTTAAAAGAGAATCATTATCAAAATAGCTTTGCTTTACAGAGAGGCATTACAGTCATTTTGTTCATGTCAGCATTGCCATGGAGATATTAGTCTTGCACAAAAGAACATGCACTTCACCACTGAAATTTAAAAAAGAACTGGAGCCAATCCTGCTGTTGCTCCAGGCATGTGTCTGTCCATACAAATGAAGCTTATGCACAGAAAAGGACAGGAATCTTGTTCCGGTTCCGATGAATCACTATAACTGACCGCAAGCTACTGTGTGACGTCAAACGTGGGATAAGCTGTTGTCCTTCAATGTACATTTACAGTACTGAAGATGTATTGACCTGACAAAGAACAAATATAAAAAAGTCCCCCAATGTAATTGCACTATGAGAGTTTCTAAGTTTCTAGTTTATTTTTCTGTTGCATTCAGTGAATGCTTAGCTGAGTATAGCACATGCATCCTGTAACAGACCCAGGCTGCAATAAAACTTCCTCATCTATACTTTCAAAGGATTATCTAAATAGGGTATATACAGCAGAGAAAATATAACACATTATAGCTCATTCTGTAATTAAATAAAGCTACAGAATTGCCTTTACCCATAACTCACTGTTATTAACTAGAGGACTCTGTTTCATCCTTGCAGTTTATTTTGAAATTAATCATTTAAGCATCCCTGTAAGGAGAGTTTATGTGAATTTGCAAACCCGGGACTGCCACCACACCTACTACTTCTAAATTAATTTCAGCTGGCAACTTCAAATTTTCAGTGTTATGGAAACTCCTTGGACAAAATCTAATAGCACCCTTCACTTTGACCTGTGACCTAAGTTGGCTGCTACAGTATATTGGGGGGTAACGTGACATTTTTGGTTTCCTGATGATAAAGACCTAATGCTTCGAGATATTGGCTTCATCAAGTTCGATTATGGGTACATGAAAACCTCATGTCTTATGGTAGTGACTTCATATTTCCATGGTTATGTAAACCATGCATTGTTAATGTGTTGGTGACCATGACATTGACCAGGTGGTACTTTGACCAGCATGCGTTGAAGAGATGCTCCAGGCTATATCCCATCAACCTGAGGAAATAACATTGGAAACCAGTATTTGCATTGGCTATTGATATAGATCTGGAACATGCAAATACTAAAGGTAGTATTATTAGCCCTTGCTAGGGATGCATATGGGAATAGTGGGAAAGTGACATTCAAACATGTGTGTCACACTTTATATTAGCCAAGCAACAATTACCAGTAATTACAGAGTATCCTAATTAATGAGATAATAACCTGTTATTTGATCTGTTACACAGTAATAGCTGCAATACTTTAGCAATAGAACCAGAAGAAAATGGCTTTACCGTCTGGTGAGGCCTGCCTCGTGCCGTTGAAGGCCCGACAGTTGTATTGCTATTAGACAATAGATACCTTAAAAGAAATAACATTTCAAGTTTTTCTTTGTTTTTTTGTGTGATTTTTATGCAGCAATAGTTTTTGTTGCTCATAAATACAAACGTTTTCCTCAATATTCCATTGAGCTGTTCTTCAGTTCAGGTACCCCCTACAAAAAAACAAACATGGTTTTGAACTGTTTGTAAAATATGTAAATTAATAAAAGTACCGGTAACTTTAAAAAAAAAAAATAGGGTTTGAGGGCAGGTTCGTGTATTTTAAGTTTCAATATTTAAGTTACCGTTATATCCTAAAATGTATTAGCAAATAAAAATAGTAATTAAAAGTATCTAGTAGCCTACCTGTGTTAATGCTGGTTATTCAGTTTGTTCAGTGACTTGTTCACAGTGTGTTCATGAAGTTTATTCAAAGCCTTCTGGCTTTGTTAGAGAAGAGAGCACAGTGCCTGCTGTAGAAAAGAGATTTTCTTTCATCAAGTAGAAAAAAAAGGTAAAATACAGAAATTAACTTGAATTAACAGAGATTGAACGTAGTTTGAACGATAACATTCAAGGTGCTTTACCGATGGTTAGGGACCTCATATTGACCAATCAGTTTAAAGGAAATCTCTGATCCATTTTCTAATGTATATTTTAACCATGGTAATTACTGGTAATTGTTACCTGGTAAATTCAAATGCATTACGTAATGTAAAGTTGCAAAAACTGTAAAAATAAGTAAAACTGTAATATGTAAAACTGTATTTAAATGTATATTTTATTTATTTATTATCCACTTTTAGCTTTTGAAGGGCAGGGGCACTTGTCACACTGTTGTCACAGCTGGAGTTCAGTGGTTCAAGAGTGATACAGAAACAGGGCTGAACCAGTTATATAGCCAATGCGGTTGCTGGTGTGGAGAAAACTAGGTTGTAACTATATACCTGACCTAGAAAGTAATTATAGATTTTGAACCCACAAAGCACAGGCAGAAACTGCATAACATATTTGTACACACCACCTCTCAGTCCAGTATAATTTTATTTTGATCTTGCCAGTAACACCTTCCCAGTGAGTTTTTAAACTGCTATCTGCTTTATATCTTGCTCTGACTGTGCACTGGACTTGCCTGACCTACGCACCACGCTACTGGATCCTCAGCTGTTGCACTATTCCACTAGCAATATGTCATTGTAGATATAACTTGTTGTTATCCTAACTTGTTGCATCCTATTTCATATTGTATTTTAGTAGTATTCTTTGCACTTACTGTAAACTATACTGTATTTAAATGTTAATCTTGCATTGCAACCCTGTACTGCCCTGTAACACTTGTAAGTCGCCTTGGATAAAGGCGTCTGCCAAATAAATCAATACAATAAAAAACATCTGAGTTCATCTTTTGCTGAAAGCAGGCTGTATCCAGTTTAAGTCATAGATCACGGGGTCTATATATGTAAACACTGTTTTATATATTCCCTTAGAGTACTGCATTCTTCTTAAAGTTGTGTGTTGTTACTGGTAGAAAGATGAGCCACCCTGTTTGTTGCTGTATTGTTACAAAACTTCTTAATGGATCAGGCTCCATCTCTCTTTCTTCAGGTGTTGTGCCTTCAGGATTTCTTTGGAGAAGATGATATTTTTATTGCGTGTGGACCAGAGAAGTTCCGCTATCAGGATGACTTCCTTCTTGATGAAAGTGGTAAGTCTGTCTGTATACATCTGGGAGAGCTCCCAAATGTATTAATTTTCCTCACTTCCAAATTATATAAAATTATTTTTTGCATATAAAATTACGAATTGGGAGCAATCCAAAATTATAATTTGGGAGTGAAGGCAATTTTAAATTTGGGAATGTTTTGGTGGCCAACCTACAATATAAAACACATTCATTCAAACTAGTAATGTGTCTATATTAAAATCTCATTTTGTCGCAGGGCTCCCGAGTGGCACATCCAGTAAAGGTGCTCCTCGTGGAGTGTAGGATGCGCCCTATAGCCTGGAGATCGGGTTCAAATGTCAGCTGTGACCGGGGGTTCCTTGGGGGCGACGCACAGTTGGCCGAGCGCCGCTCGAGTAGGGAGGGCTTGGGTCGGCAGGGGAATCCACGGTTCACCGCGCACCAGCGACCCCTGTGGCTGATAGGGCACCTGCGGTTCTGCAGTGGAGCCATCAGAGTTGTCCTCCAGCACTATAGGTCTGGTGGCCTCACTGTGGATCCGCAGTGCGAAAAATGACGGATTGGCAGGAGCACATTTCAGAGGACATGAGTTCCTGCTTCCGTTTCCTGAGTCGCCAGGGGGTTGCAACGGTGAACCGGGATACAAATAACAATTGGGCAGTCCAAATTGGGGAGAAAACCTGGGTGAAAAAACCATTGGCGACGACTAAATAAAGAAATAAAATAAATACATCTCATTATATCAAAAAATTGGTGTAATAATCTCAAACTAAATTTTCCATTATCTTTATACTTATTATTATTATTCATTTCTTAGCAGACACCCTTATCCAGGGCGACTTACAATTGTTACAAGATATCACATTATACAGATATCACATTATTTTTACATACAATTACCCATTTATACAGGTGGGTTTTTACTGGAGCAATCTAGGTAAAGTACCTTGCTCAAGGGTACAACAGCAGTGTCCCCCACTGGGGATTGAACCCACAACCCTCCGGTCAAGAGTCCAGAGCCCTAACCACTACTCCACACTGCTGTCCCTATATACAAGTATTTACATATGGAGAGATGTTTATTTTACCTTCTATCCATTCGGTTTGATGATGAATCTGTGTGTGTCAATTGCTTCCTGTAACCAGGAGTGTACAGTGGGCACACCTGCTGTCTCTGCAATAAACACTAATTGGCAAGCTCTCAAACTGCTGTCTTCCCACGCCTGAATTCTTCATGACTGAGTGATGTTGTAGAGGGACACTTTGTCCTTCAGAACTCTGCTCTTGTCCGCCCCCTCTTCTCACACCACATGGCTCTTTAGAAGAAAGCATCTTAAATCTGTTTCTCATCCGTCCTCACCTTCCCACCTTGCCTCCTCTTTTCACACACCATGAACAACTACACCTATCAGTAGCAACAGTGGATATGCATGTCCTGCATACAGCTTAGTTTAAATTACAGTGTTACAAAACATCTAGAACTTCAAACACTCAATCAAAATATATAGCAAAGCTTATGAGAAACTAAACAATTTCTGTCGCCTTTGGCGACAGCTCCGTATCGTGTTAGCCGTCCAAATAATTACAAACAGTATTACTGACAAACAAAAACAAACAAAACACTCATGTTTCACAGCACAGGTTCTCCTTCTGGTCATTTAACATAACGATTCAAAAGGAACAGATCACATCACTACGTCCCCTTGTTATAACGTCACCCATGACCCCTTGGTCAACGAGCGCATCCGCTCCTCCAATCCACGGATGCCACGCCGTTTCCCGTCCAGGTCATTGAGTTTTTCCACCTTTCTAGATGGTCGACTTCCACTTAACCCTGGGAATAAACTGTCGTGCCATTTAGTGCAGGGTACTCTGTTCCCTCTATGCAGCTGCCTCGCAGGTCAGGAGGGAGATCTAACACCAAGAATCATTCGATCTCTGTCACAAGGTGATGGTATTATTATATCAGCAAGGAAGGGGCTGTTGACATATTGGAACAAGGCCCAGGACTTCTCAATTCAAGAATTAAGTGCGTAGTTGCACGAGGACTGTTCAGTTCAGTAATTAAGGGAGTAGTTGCAACAAAGCCTGGGGTGAATTAAAAGAGCCACTAAGAAGTACTGCTGACCTAGAATCAAAAAGATAAGAGACAATGAGGATGCTCCATTAGGTTTAACCAGTCTGTTATATAAAAACTAGCCTTCCATATTACACTAAAAAGGCAACACAATGTTTTCTAGAAGAGCGCATTCTTTAATGATGTGTTCAGTAATAAACATGTATTTGGACTTTTTATTTAGACTAGAGCACTTAGAAGGTTATTCCAGGTTGAATTAGCTCTAGGACTAATGTTGCTGTTGTTCACTACCTTTTTAATCTTACATTTACGTAACTACAAATCTTCCAAGCTTGCATACTTTCACACCATGAAAGAACAGCAACAATAGTCTTTTAAAATGTTTTAGTTTTTATGCAGAGCTTTTAAATATCATTCCGCCTACATAAATTAGCACGGCAGATCACTGTGACGTTAATGTTTGTTTCTAATGCAGGCATTTCAAATGCTGTGTTTACATTGATCATTCTGACGCAACAGTTGATGTGCAGATAATCCTGTTAAGTGTGTGCGGTACAAATTAAATACCTCTTAATCAGACGGCTTTCAAGCATGGCCATGTTACTGAAAATAAAGCATATTGCTGATGTTTTCTAGGCCTGGCATTCTAAGGAAAAAAGTCACTTGATGCAGTTCTTTCGGATCTGCTAGCTGTATGTTTTGATTTTAATTGTCCTCATTTCTTCTGTGGCCTGATGTACTCCCATTAACCTGCAATGCCCAGCTTTACTCTAATTGTCAGAGGCACTGAGCTCCTGAATATGTCATTGACAGTAATGGTTCACTAAGTGTCTTAAGTGACAGTTGCATGAAACCGTGTTCTGACCTTAATGATCCGAGTACAGTAGTAAACAGGGGATTGTTTCTTTAAAACATTCTGTATAATTACTGATGGTCTTTAATTGGTTCAAGGAGTTATCGAGAGATTCGATTGGTTCCTGACTCCTCCTAAGGCTACTCCTTCTTGCACAAAGATGACGGTTGTAGTCGGCTTGTTTACCGGTTTGATCTGTCTGCTATTTCTTAAGGAATTGTTGCAAAGATGCCATGACTTTGCTCATGTTCAGTAGATTTACCTGGAATTTACCTGGAAGCAGTAAAGATGGCAACATTTTAGAGCATTGTGCTTCAGTTCTGTACTTGACATTTTTACATGTGCAAAGCAAAGATTTTGCTAGGATTCCTGAAAAGATGGAGGACAGATAACAACCCTTAAATCCACTAGCCAGTCTTGCAGCAGTAGGAAAAGTAGGGAACCAATTTATAGAAGGATGCAATTTCCTCATTAACTAAATATAAAAACAGACACTAATGGACTGCACAATTTGTACAGAGTGCAAAAAATCCTATCTGATTGCTGCTTTGATCTTGACTGATCATTACTCATAAAATAACAGATTTACTCATGATGAAATGAGGAATAGTAGAGAGTTAATCGGCGCAGTGGAATAATGCACATGAAGTTACCTTGATTCTTCCTGTCCAGGCTTCTGTTTCAGCCAAGTTGCTGCTAATTATAACATTGAACAAATTAACCCTCTGACCGGGTAGGGTGGTCAATATTTCAAAATAGACGTGTGTGTCTTCATCAGAACGATATTAGAAAATGAGTATGTAGTGTGTGATATAAATAATAGTGTAGGGTCTTCTGATCAAAACAACAGTGCATCTCAGTATAGACCTCTTTAATAAAATCCTGCTGCCGATCCTGTATTGAGCCCCTTAGTGACATCACAAATTCAGAATACAGTAGAAAGAAGTCAGTGGTTGTGCAGGTTCATGAATTTAATGGCGACAGTATTTTGAGCCATGGTGGTTTAAACCAATAAAATAGACCCATTTATTTGTGTCTTTTTAAAAAGGAAAATGATTCGATTTGTCAGCATAAAGAAACACATCCTTACGTTTCCTCAACCTCAAGCATTTGTACAAAATGTGTTGCAGTTTTCCGTTCGCTCACCCCAGTCGCTTTGGAACCCGTGTCTTTCATGTGGAAATGGCACTAGACCAGCAGTTATTTATTGTCGCCTTTTGGTGTGACTCCTCAAGCTGAGAAATGCATCCAGTGTCAGGATGCCTTTAGAATGTGGACTGTTGATCTTTCCTGTTCTCTTCACTTCGACCATGTGTAGAGTTTAAAGTGTTCCGTGAAGGTATTGCATTAAATCATAACTGCGGTGCACGCCAGTAATATTTAATCAGGAGTTAAGTTGACTGTTTCAGTCAGCTTGCAAAGGTATGTGTGTGTGGATATACAGTAGAGTCTTGATCTGCATCAAAGAACTGCAGTAGCTCACACTCATCCAGTCCCTTCATTTAATAGTACAAGGTGGGTTTGGAGGGTTTGTCCTCCTACTGTTTTTACCCAAGGGTAAACTCAAATGATTTAGCTTTCTTCTTTTACAGAATGTAGAGTGGTGAAATCTACTTCGTACAATAAAATAGCGATGGTGCCAGGTAGGAGTACTGCTAAGAGCCCGGGCTCCTCAAGGCGTAGCAAGTCCCCAGCTTCTACAGGCTCAGGTAAGAAACATTAACACTTGGACTTATATGAATGTCTTAGTTTTTTGTACTTTTTAAAAAATGATAAATCTACTTTTAAAATGTGTGTTTAATGAACACAAGGAATCTCAGTGGAACTGTAAAAAATAGCTTTAGACAAAAAAGAGTTAATGCTGCAGAATGCATTCACCTGGTGTTGAAATATAATTAAAGAATGACCAAAGGGTTATTTGAATAAACGTTTAATTTCCTTTCGTAGCTTGTTAAGCTTTAATCAAGTGCCATACCAGAAGGATGCATTCCAGATGGTGAGATGCTGTAAATTTCCATTGGCAGCAGATGGCCCTTTCAGTCACAATTAATTAACGGCCTACTTTGAATAGCTGCTTCCCTAGTTTAATGCTTTTCAGCTTGTTTTCTCATACTTCTACCTGTGTCCTGAACAGCAGGTTTTACTAGCATGAACATAATTAAGTTTGTGTGATTGCATGGCATAGACCCTGTCGAGGTGTAGGCCCCTAAACATGTTAACAGTGCCGCATGGATAACCTTGCAGAAGAGTTATATCTTTGGATTTTACATTTTAAAGAAAAAACATCTTTGCCCCCCGAATGCTCCTGAGAATTGATGTCAAATGAAGTGCAATGCTGAGTACTTATGCGAGAAAAACACATCCTGGTTGTCATAGAAACCAGGAAGGAGCTTTTCCCATATATGGTTGTCACTTCCTGATCAAACAGTGTTGGGCCTAACAAGTCTGGTGTCTGTGCTGTGTTCCAGAAGCACTGCTTATAGAATAGCATTTATTCTCTTGTGAGCAATTGAGTTGCAAACATTTTCAGTGTTATTGCAGAATAAAATAAAAACGTGGCTTTGAATGAGGAGATGATGGACACATAAAATATCTAGTATAGATAACATTTGCTACAGTAACTGTAGTTTAATTCAGAATGGTACACACATGCATCTGTATTGCAGCATATTGAAGTTCAGCTATGGTACAAGAAAGTAATACTGCTGCAAAATCCTGGCTGCAAATATTCCATGTTTGTTATTCAGGTAACTATTAGCATCTTTGCTAAATGGGAAGTGCTTCCTACTTCTGCATTATATATATATATATATATATATATATATATATATATATATATATATATATATATATATATATATATATATATATATATATATATTAGCTTAAATGAGCAGCTATTTCCTCCACTTCACTGAAGGGTAGTTTTGTTAAAAAACAAACAAAAAAAAGATATAACCTATTGAGCTGGGGTAATATATGAACTACTATCTACAAAATCTGCTACATTTTTCTTTACATTTAGCCTTAAATATGGCTACAGGCAACAAAATTGGTTATTAATTCAACCTCTACATCTTACATGTTAACCGTTATATTTCCTTTAGTTTCTCTAATACAAACGGTGTGTAATTTAAAATATACATTCGGTGACCAGACGTCCCGGTTTAGCTGGGACAGTCCCGGTTCTCAATGAAAGGTCCCGGTGTCCCGATATTTTGCTCAGAATCTTTAAAAAGTCCAGATTTTCAGCCACTTCATGTCGCGCAACACACTCTAAACCTTTGCTTTTGTCAAAACAACTTAAACAACCGCTTTTAGTTTATGGCACCTGCAGGGAAAACAAAATACAACAAAAAATACAAGGTACCGGGGTAGTCAAGAACATTATTTTTATTAAGTGTTTAACACAGGCGTACGTGCTGATTCCTCAGTGCGCCATGCGTTGTCATTTAGTTTATATTCACTGTGAATCTATAATTGTGTGTAATATGGTCATTTCAGTTCTGGCGGGATTTAGCCCAGACAGAGCAGTTAGGTTGCAAGCATCCGAATCCAGCAGGTTAAACCACATCAACAACGTAAATAAATAGAGCCTGATGCAGTGAGTAAAAAAAGAAAGAAAAAAAGAAAAAAAACCTGCCAAAACGTAAATGTATTTTTAATTATTATTATTATTATTATTATTATTATTATTATTATTATTATTATTATTATTATAATAATATAATAATAGGCTGTGTGGTCCAGTGGTTAAAGAAAGAAAAGGGCTTGTAACCAAGAGGTCCCCGGTTCAAATCCCACCTCAGCCACTGACGCATTGTGTGACCCTGAGCAAGTCACTTAACCTCCTTGAGCTCCGTCTTTCGGATGAGACGTAATTGTAAGTGACTCTGCAGCTGATGCATAGTTCACACACCCAAGTCTCTGTAAGTCGCCTTGGATAAAGGCATCTGCTAAATAAACAAATAATTATTATTATTATTATTATTATTATTATTATTATTATTATTATTATTATTATTATTATTATTATTATTAATAAACTCAATATAAAAGTATGCAATACATATAACACAATATGTCTACTTAAACTAAATTAGCCACAAATTATACACCCAGGGGTGTACTGAAATTAGCTAGCTGCTTAAAAAAGATATTACTAAGTGAGAGGATGGCTATTTAAATAAACATTAAAGTAGCCTATATTTAAATTGTTTAATTAGTCTTATCAATTATTTAATAATGTGTCCCGGTTTGGAGCTTTGAAAATCTGGTCACCTTAAATATACATGTAGTAAGATCATATATTTAAAATCAAAGAGCATTATTTTAACATTCGCTTTTATTATGTTAGACTAGCTAAGATATGAGAGTCACATAATTACAAACTGTGGTACAGTAATATAATATCTAACATTAATATGCTTAAGGCAGTTTGAAAATGTTTTTTTTTTTTAGATATAAACAGATTAGCTAGGTTGACAGTTATTATTAAATAAAGCTATGAACATTTGAGGGATTGCTTTAGGTGAGAAGTGAACATATCTTGCAGCGTTTTAATTAAATTCCATTTGATCTGTTGTAGATTTGCTGTAATAAATATACATACACGAACAGAGAGACTATAGGACTGATTGCATTTTAAAAATCCATTTAGAATGTTTGCCATTCAGATATATGTTATATCATTTTTAAAACATGTCATACAGTTTTAAGGAGGCTGTGCAGTCATGGTATATCAGGGGGTTTTGTAGACGCAGCCACATTTCTGCTCACGCAATCACAGGCTTAGTCTTGCGTGCTCTGGAATTTAATAGTGTGAAAACCACACAGTGCGCTACTGAGATGTGTAGGAATGAAACACTAAAGGCAGCAAGCAGCAGCTGTCATCAAGTTTGTGTTTAATCCCAGTTAGGCACAAGAGTATAAAGCATCTGCGTCAGAATTGTAGAGAAATCCACGATTCATTTTTATATAGCATCTGATCCAGACTGAAACAACTTGAGGATTATAACGTGAGGATTATTACAGACATAGTAAACACATGAATTGATGACGGTCTATGTGGTGTGGTGGGGCTGGAGGGACCAGAGCATTGTTTCTCGGCCACTTCGTTGGGTGCATAGCCTCATATTGACCACAGTCATTCACTGTCAGACAGGTCACAGTGCAAACGCCTCAGTCACACAGCATTGATATCTCTGAGTGGTGTATTAAATGAACAGCAAAGTTAAGTGCCCTGACCCGAATCCTGAATATTGTATACCAAAGCTGCTCTTTGAGCCTGTGACACAGTCGTGGCCCCGCCCCTAAGGGAACAAAAGGACTGCGCTCACAGATCTCAGAGCCATTTTTCCTTTCAGGACTGACTTGACAGAGAGCCTTGTTCAGATAAGTACAACTGTTGCTTATATCTGTATATACTTCGCAGTTTATGTGAAAGTTTTTTTACACATTTTGTTTGTGATATTAAGCGAATCGCTGTAATAGTTTTTCTATTTACGTGTATTTGTGTGCACTACAACCTGTTGCTAGTTCCATCCAGCTGCGACCTTGTGCCCCATGTGAAGCCAGCGGCTCGAATCACTCCTTCCCAGGGATCCAACAACATAAGTTGGCTGACTTTGTGCTCTCCCCCAGGCTGCATAGCTCCGGCTGGAGCTTATTTTGTTTCTCGTTTTATCAAATTAGTTTTTACTGTGTTAATTTAGTTTAGACGTGATCTACCAAACTGACAATATGTTATCAACCTCAATTGATTCTATATTCAAATTAACTCAGAAATGGGGCAATGATCAAATTTTCTGCATTTATTAGGCAACTCCTTTGAGTTACACATTTCAACAAACAAAATACATTTCTTGCACACTCTAAAACAGGAAGTTATATTCTGTTCCTAGAACAGTTTATCCACTAACTTGACAGCATTAGCTACAGTTAATTTATCGAGTCATAAAATTCTTTAATATATGATATGTTGAATACTTACCGATTTTCAACCAGGAAGTCAGTCTTCTTAGGGTCATGAGAACACTGCAGTTTCTCCCATCTCTCTCTCCACTGTAGGAAAAGAAGACGGTACTTTGCTTGTTGTTGGCATTATATTGCGTCGGCTCTCAGCAAACAATAGTTCTTTTCAAAGGGAGGTAGCTGTTGATTTTCAATAGTCTTGCAACATTATCTTTGACTTGTCGGAGGGTTTCCAACTGGAATGGGTTCCGTTGATGGACGTAAGTCTCAGTTCAAAGAATGCGTTGCAATTGAAAAGTTATGTAGTTTGTAAAACTGTTCTCGTTGCAATCATTTCGTACGGGCCACAGGACCTTGCAGATGCACAGCTACTGGCTAGTTGCTTCAATTTGTTTCATAGTTGATTTCAAGCAGTTAAATAAAACAAAGACAAGCTTTTGGATCAGTTCAGTTTCCTGGTTCAGTCTCTCGCAGGGCAGAAAGCAGAGCCCTCTTCAGAGCTGATATCAGCCTTCTCAGGACATGATTTTAGCCATTGTTGTGTCTGATTCTATCCCCACTTCAGAGCATATTTCAGAACAGATTTCAGATACTTTCAGAACACATTTCAGAACATTGTTTCAGACCTTGTCCCAGTCTTTTGAATTAAACCTTGACCCGTCTTGATTGGATCGTTGAATTCATGGGTGGTGTCACACAACATGCCTAAACTCTGGTCAGTTCGTCTCTGGCCACTCCTTGGCCTTTCCCACAGCTCATGATTGACAGTTCGCTCAAAGCTCCTTTGTCTTGTCAAGCGTGATTGACGCTCTTCCCCCCCTCTCCGCGTTCTCGAGGGCTGAAGAGAACTGGTTCTCCTCAGTGTCCAGAATTGCCTGTTTGCACAGATCTCAGTTCGTGATTACGCAAATTAATTTTTACGACTCCGCTTCACAAAGCTGCATTTGTTTACTTTGACCAAGAGATGGGGGAAAGAGAGAAAACATTAACTTGAAACTTTCTCAAACAAGTTTAAACAGTGTATAGTAATATCCAGCAATAACCTGATTTGATTGCATTGTCCGCTACAATGCACCTGTCTGTAACATGGTGCTCATGGTGCGGGGCAATTTTTGAAAGGGGCTTGGCAGCTTCAGCCACTTATGAAAGACATTGTTCCTCGCTGGAGGCTAAACATGGTGCTTAATGCACTCATGAAGCCTCCATTTGAACGCCTGCATTTAGCCGAGCTGGAATTTGTATCATTTAAAGCAGCTTTCTTGCTTGCTATCACCTCTGCAAAGCGGGTGAGTGAGATGCAGGCATTCTGTGTTGCAAAAACCTGCTAAATTGTTACAGAGGCCATGACAAAGGTCACGCTCCGCACCAATCCTGCCTTCTTGCCGAAGACTATCTTGGCGTTCCATGTCAACCTGTCTCTATATACTATACCCAGTTCGGGCCCTGGCGTACTATGTTGACAGGACGAAAAGTTGGAGGCAGTCCAAACAATTCTGGACTGCCTATGAACTGCCCTCCAGAATAGCTCACTGCCCATTCCACCAGGGGCCTTGCAACTTTTTGGGCTTTATTCCAGGGTGCATCTGTCAAGGACATATGCAATTCAGTGGTGTGGGCTACTTCCCATACCTTCACTAGGTTCTACAGACTGAATGTCATGGATCCTCAAAATCCTGGTTTTGGGACTAGTGTTAAGTGCAGCTTCCCTGTTGACCTAAACAACACAGGCATAGAGGGGCCACGACTACGTCACCAGCTCAAAGAGCAGCTTTGGTATACAATATTCAGGATTCAGGTCTTTAGGAGGTAAATTCCCATTCGGTAATGGTTACATTTCTATTTCAGGACCAGGGTTATGATAGTAACCTAATGTTTCCAGTGTTTCTTTTCACTCTCATACATTCAGAAAGTGACAGTCTAAAGATCCCTAAGGCAGCACATTGCACAGTTCTGAAAGCTGTTCTGGAAGTGCATGTCCCAAAGAACCCTTTTTTTTCTCTCATGACTCAGAGGCTGCTGAGAATGACCTTACCTCTTCAATGACTTGAGGATCTCCATGCGCCAGTCAACACATGCACTTGGTATACTGTACAATAGCCCCACCCCCCTGTTACTGCTACAGCAGGGCTTCATTAAGACTGGTTTACTGCTTTTATGCGACTGCTGAGCCTTATGCCTCTGCTCTTTTTTCATCACTTTGCAATTTAATGAAATTTGAGATAAAGTACAATGGGTCATATTTTGAAAGCATTTACTCCAGTCTCTTTTTTGAATTTTCAAAGCTGTAATGACTTTGTCATTTAAGGACCCTTAATGTTTCTCAGGGTATTTGTTCCTTAGTTAAAAAAAAAAGAATTAAACGCTATGGCCCAGTGCTAAAGAAACAGAGAGAAAATCCATGTTAATACTTTTAGTTTTTAATACTTGCAATCCACTGTGCCTGACAAAACTCATTTTTCAGCACTTTTTTTTATCTCAAGGATATTGTTAATTACATTTCTAGTAATCCAGTGCTTGCTGTTAGACGGAATTACCAGCTGTGGCTGTGGATCCAATTATCCATTGCTGTCATAAAATAATCATAAAAGATAATTCACTGTAAGTCAGGAGTAAACACAAAGGGTATAATGACGTTAACTAGCCCTGGTCCAGTTACCAGTGCTGCAGTTCCTGGCCATGAACAAAAGACTTCATTCTAAGCATATTGAAAAGAATACAGGTTGACAGACTGATCTGGTAATGGGGTATCTAAGGACGCATCTAGACTGTGTAATCAAAGTGAATGAGATGAAAGCATGTAGCATAGCCAAAGAATACAAATCAGGATTAATCAAATTAAGTTCTCAGATCAAAAATATTACCATCTGCTAACTATGTTTGTAACAAGGCGGAGGCTGGGTGCGACCGGCGACCTGCACACTGCAAGCAAGCATCTTAACCACTATGCAAAAGGGATTTTCTGCATTTAATAATAATATTAATAATAATAATTTATGGTTATAGAGCATTTAACCTCATCTCACCGACAGGGTACAGAATTTGTAACAGCAGTGCATCACATAACGGCAGTGCATCACAGGGGCCCCCCTGTGTGTCATGTGCAGGGAGGACTGCCCCTATGAAGACCCACACTTCTGGGAGGCCTATTCGGAGGGGACGGTGTCGGGTGCACCTGAATGGTTTTGGCTGTTGGAGCAGAAGATCCCATCACCTCCAAAACCCAAGAGAGGGAAGCCCGACCGTCCTTCGCCCAAGTGGGAGGAACCCGAATGTCCTACGCCCAAGTGGGAGGAGCCAGAATGTCTTACGCCCAGAAGGGGGAGCCAGTGCATCCACAGCTCAAGAAGGGGAAGCCCACAGGTCCAGGGCCCAATACACCAGCAGAGGAAGAGTGCCTGCTGTTTCTGCCTCCACCAGCAGAGGGAGATTACCTGCTGTTACTGCTGTCTCCAGCGCAAGAGGAGGAGGACTACCTGCTGCTCCCACCTCCACCGCCATGGGAGAACTACCTGCCGCTCCCACCTCCACCGCCATGGGAGGACTACCTGCCGCTCCCACCTCCACTGCAATGGGAGGACTACCATGCCTACACTGCCTAGGGCTGCCACGCCTGCACCGCCTAGGGCTGCAAAGCCTGCATCGCCCGGGGATGCCTGCACGGCGCCGTCTGGGGATGCCAGCACGCCGGGGATGTCAGCACGTCACCGCCCGGGGATGCCAGTACGTCACCGCCCGGGGATGCCACACCTGCTGCACTCAAGGATGCCACGCCCGCTCTGCTCAGGGGCATCTGCTCTGCTTCGCCTAGGGTCGCCGCCTGTCCTGCTTCACCTGAGGTCGCCATATGTGGCAGGAGCCCTGCACAGATGTTTGTTTATTTATTTTAGAACGGGGTACACCCCCGCCCCTGTGTATAGCTTGTATTTGTTTTGTATTATTATGATTGATTTTATTTATAAATATGACGGCAAAGCCGTGTGTTAATTTATTGTTTGCCAGCATGGCACAAAACCTCATGCAGAAGGTCACCAATATATAAGGAGGAGGAGGAACGTGTGTGAGACCGGAGAAGGAATGCAAAGCTAAACAAAACGAAACCGAAAGCAAAAACAAAAGTGCTGGAAGCTCCAGACCGTATTTGTTTGGATTTTGTGTGCGAGACCTGTTTTTGTTTGCCTTTCTTATTTTTGCTCTGTGAGCTGTGCTTTCTTTTTGTTAAAATATTTTATTTATTTTTGTTAAAGTAAACATAGCGTCACAGTGCGCTTTGAACCCGAGTACCTTGCTTGTGTGTTTCAGTTCCTGCTTCTGGGCTGATGTCACTACCATGCAGCCATCCTGTCACATACATGCATACATTTTTTTTTCTTCATATGGACATACCAACTGATCTGAGGGTCCTCTAGCATCAATCCAAGAATAGACTTCTGGAAAAAACCAAGCACACCTTTCACACTGCACAGCAATAATAATGATGTATTTTTTTTTATATAAGCACAGAATTGCAAAACAAAAGTATGCTAGTATAAAAGCCTCAGAAACGAAAAACATGGGTGTGTAAGAAAGCCATAATAATAATAAGTTTAGTTTTTTTTTTAATTTTTTTTTTAATTTGAACTCTTGACTAAATGTTTCAAGTTATTTAAAAAGCTAACTAAATGTTTCACATACCTGTTACATTGTATGAAACAAAGTGAAATTTTAGCCAAAGTGCAACTGTACGTGTTGTATTTCTATCGGTAATCTTCATCTTAAAGCAGTAAAATACAAGGTTGTTCCTGCAGCAAAAGCAGGAAAGCAGGTTGTAGTATTACAAGTCCTTAGCGAGAGACAGACGTTTTATATGTGTTTACTGGTAGCCTTTCTGTTTTACTTGATTATTATTTATTATTATTATTATTATTATTATTATTATTATTATTATTATTATTATTATTATTATTATTTATTTCTTAGCAGACGCCCTTATCCAGGGCGACTTACAATCGTAAGCAAAAACATTTCAAGCGTTACAATACAAGTAATACAATAAGAGCAAGAGCTTGATACAGCAAGTTACTGCAGTTACTATTATAATAATTATCTGTCATGTTGTATAAATAACTGATTTTTAAACTTTTATTCTTACTTTATATTGTTGTACTTTTTTGGTTGGTACTGAATATGCTTTTTCACACACTGTCTCACTGGACATGGATCCCAGAAAATGATCTGGCTACTCAGGTGGGTCATGAATTGGAAAGGTTTGGGACCCCCTACCATAACCTATATGCATTGTATGTACATATAAACATGTAAGTATGAGATACAAAATGATTTTTTCTATTCTGCTAATACCTTAGCGATTATGGTGGGGTTTTTTTGTACTTTACTAGACTGCTGTATTTAAATTCAGTAGTTAGATTCAATATATCACATGATTCTGCTTCTCTCAATAACTTAAGTCAAGGAAATCCTTATCAAGATTCACCACAAGTGGTGACATATTTTTTTTTAAATCACATTGTTGTTGCTGGTCTGTGGATACCTTTTAATGAGCACAGCAAAATCTAATAATATGGAACCAATTTCATTCTTGTACAGCCTCCACAGTGCTGGATCAGGCTTACCTAGCTGTTACTTCATCTGCTGTATCCTATTTTATCCTCATTTACAGCTGTAGTCAGTTCCCACCTGGGAAAGCTATTTTCTACTGCTTGTGCTGAGGTGTACAGGTGACTTCTGTTCCACCAGCAGAATGACTCAGAAATGCTGTCATTATAAACTCAAAAACAACAACCCTGCTCAAAAACAGCTTGTACTAACCATGCTCACAGAAACCTAATTGAGGGCAATCACTGAAACAGGCTTTTACTGAGAACAGTCCCAAAACGTGGTCCTAGCAGTGGAAACACAGCTAACGTTTTGGAACAGCTGTTATCAACTGGACTGAAACATGTTTCTATTATCTGCAATTCATATTCTCTAACACTGTGCAACATTAAACATTTGTCAAAGTGGATCAGAAATATCAGCATTGTCCCTACATGATGATTGGAGCAGATTTCCAAGCAGGCTGGAGGAGTCATTGTCGATCAGTATAACAAAGGCATTGAAATATCATGGTGCAGGTTTATTGGAATCCCGAGGGCCACCTGCATATACTCGATGTGCTGGAGGGTCTCAGGGTCGGATACCAATGTGGAATTTTCTGCTGAAGAAAGTGGATGGGGTCATCGCCTTCAGCCCCTTCAGGAAGCCCCACCAGCCTGACGTTACAGCGACGATTTCTGTCCTCAAGGTCCACCATCTTATCCTGCATAGCATCAATGCGAAGATCAGCTCTGGTGATATCCTGCCTGGCAGTTAGCTTTCTCATAGAGGAAGCAATATCAGCAACCTCCTGTTTAAGAGCGCTGAGGATAGTAGCTGTTTCGGTTACTTTTTGAATTGCCGGCCGTAAAGCCACGTTAATTGATTCCTGAACTGATCCACGGAATGTGTGTGCAACCTCTGCCAAGCAGATGCCCCAATCATCGATGCCCAGCGACCTCTTCATATGCTTTCCCTCCGGTGTGGATTGAGGGGAAGCAACAGTTCCCTTGCGTGAAGTAGCCATTTAAGTAGATCATTTTATATAGAAAATGATGTAAGAAACGTAAATTGTTCGATTATAAATGAAAATCGCGAAGTGGTAGCAGGAGCTCAAACAGCAAGCAGCCATCCCAGTGATAGGGTCACGTGATCTTTCCCTGTTTAATAAAATTTGAATATAAACTCCATTATAAACGTCCATCTGTTTTTCATTTATTTGTCATCTAGGCTAAAATCCCTTCTCACTCAATCCACAGGTTGTTAATACAAAGAACATTTGTGTCATTACAGACAATAGCAGAAGTGTACTTGTGTGTAATTATCTTCTTAGCTGGCACATACAGCTTTATTTTTTATTTTTTATCCAACACAAATAATTAATATGAAGCTTGCAAGGCTTTTAGGCAAGAAATCTATAGTATCATTAATACAAGCTCCTAGTACATCACATTCATTTATTGGTCAAATCTACAAGCCAATTACCAGCAAGTTTCCATCAACCTATAAGGTATATAAACCTACATCGCAAACTCAGTCCTGCTTTCGAATTACCACCTCACTCCCCAACCACCACCACCTCACTGCCCAACCACCACCACCTCACTCCCCAACCACCACCACCTCACTCCCAAACCACCACCACCTCACTTCCCAACCACCACCACCTCACTCCCCAACCACCACCACCTCACTGCCCAACCACCATCACCTCACTCCCCAACCACCACCACCTCACTGCCCAACCACCACCACCTCACTCCCCAACCACCACCACCACCTCACTCCCCAACCACCACCACCTCACTTCCCAACCACCACCACCTCACTCCCAGCCTCATCCAGAGGGAGGGGAGAGGGGGGTATACGATGCTCCTCTGCCTAATATTTTTTGTTCACCGGGATAAACACATCACATAGATTTATTATTTTATTCTTAGTTTTTTAGCAGGCAGCACCGGGAGGCTTCGAAGGATGAGGCTGTGCTCCAACTATTTATATTCTACATTATTTTTCTTCAACCATTGGGTTCAATGTTTTTTGGAGATCTGTAAAATTTGTATTTTAATAAAGGTAGTTATTTAACGCAAAATTGTCGTGACTGAAAAAGAAAACCAGAAGTAGAACATGCACTTTTAAAGAGTAAGTAGTTTCAAATGCCATTTAAATAGCTTTTTTTAAAATATCTTTGCTATTTTTATGGTATTTGTAATAATTATTAGTGGTTCTGGGTTCTGCTGCTCGTTATATTCATTAGACTCTTAATCTGCCTTTACTGGCTTTAATCTTGCTTTGACATCTGACCTTTCAACCCTGCCCGTCCCATATACTCCTATTTCTATCTATATGTAGATTAGCGTTTTCAAGAATTAAACTGCTCCTTGTGAAACATCAGTAATTTGTGCAGTCTTGGATACAGAAGCACTGCTTTTGATAATGTTGGTGCTGTAGGGCAGTTTAGCTGTTGCACGTATCCAACTAGGTACTTGTGTCTCTCACTTGCTGGGCACAGAAATATGGTCAGATGAGGAAGACCACAGGTTTGCTGTTCAGGGGTTTGCACTGAAAACTTTCGATCTTAAAGCAGTAGAAGGTCACTTAACATTAAGCCAATTGGTCTAACTGATCAACTTTTATAAGGCTGGTGACGCCATGTGAGACCGTCATTGTACTGCGCGTCTAGTGAGGCTGTTATTCAAAACGTGCTCTGCCTCGGGACATACTTTAGCATAAGCTTGCGTTTCAGAATATGACGGCATCTGTCTGTTAGTAAAACTTTATGGTGAGAAACAGTGTTCCTGTGATTTAGACTGTAGCAACCCAGTCATTAGTATCTACAAATGATTGAACATTTTATTGAAAATATGTATAGAAAGTTTATTTTCTGTGTGTTTATTTACTTTATCAAAAAACATTTATTTTAATTGGACTGATTTCTATACAGTGGGAATGGAATGTGCCAAGAATCTAACCACGCTTCAATTAGACACGTCTTATTTCACAGACAAAACATTACACACTCACAGAAGATTGAGTGATCTACACAGTATATCAATGGGTTATGAACAAAGAGGCTGGATTATATAGGTGTTTGTACGATATGTATTTAAATAACACATCTGTTCCTTTACTATAGAAAAGTAATTCAAAAATATTTTTTAGTGGGCTATACTAGGTGGTGGCTTCATGCATTCAGACAGTTTGCTCAGATTTTTCAGTTTTTATGGATGACTGTCTTCCTGATTTTTGCATGACTCATTTGGTATTTGGTCCCCCCATTGCACCTAATTATGAATCCCAGTTATGCATTTAAAATTATTCAGAATGCTTTGTTTCCTCTAATTGGAATGGGGGCTGCATTGCATAGTAATCCCTAGTAACTGCAATACATTTATTTGACACCTTTGATGTAGCCCAAAGACAGCACCTGCACCTCCCACTGATGGTCCTATCACGTCAAACATACGCAGAAAAAACCTCTGCCTATGATAGCAGCCTACCATTCACTACATACAGCCGGCAGCTCCACTCTCTCTGCCAATTCACTTATTCTGTACTAGCACTGCTGGCAGCTCAAAAGGATCAGGGCTTTGCTGATAGGACTGTATTTGGTTTCACTGCTCACATGTTACAATACATAGAAGGTAAGCATTTACATTAATCTTGTAGATAAAACAGAAAAGAATACTTAGGATAATATATCATGCATTGATGGATATGTATTATTCAGTTCAATCATGTTCTGAAATCAGTTGTTTGATAAGCGTGTTAGCGTTGATTATGTGTGTGATAATTTATTACTTCCAAATAATTTATGTTGGAGACATTTCTTGCATTGTGTATTTCCTGAATTGTATCTAATAATTAGCAATACATGGTATTGTTTTGAAATAACTAGTTACTGAAATAAATTATTGAGCCTGTGTCTACCAATAGAACCCACTTAATTGTATCGGGGCTCCTAATTTCAATTGTACAGCATTCCAGCAGTCTAGATTAACTACCACTGTTTACTATTGACAGACTGAAAGATGTTCTTGCAACATTTTTAAAGCTGTGGCTCAGATTTCACTGTTTGAAAGCTAGCGTTAAAGTGAATGAAATTTGAATTCCCTGAAATGAAACTGTAGTTAAAAAAAAACAAAAAAACATTTGTCTTCAACATTGCTGAGCAGTCCATTGATGTCAGACTTGTTTATGATATACCGGGAGTCCTTTCACAAATGTGTAATATACATCACAAGGGAGAGCAATTCTTAACAATGAAACCACTAGAAGACACGTCCAGTATAACAGACTGCTAGGATAGCCATTTCCAATGATTTACAACACTGGAATAGTTTTATTTTTAGTGACAAATTCCTCATTATTCTTAGTAATGTAACCCCCTACTCGGATAGATTTAGACTGTCCTGTCTTTATGTAAAGTGTTCATTAGTTTATTTTGAAAGTGCTAGTTTGTAATGTAGTTATATTTGGTTGGAATTGGACAATATTTTTTATTGTAGTTGATTAGAAATACATTACTAAATAAATACAACTATATTTGAGTGTGGTACGGGTTTAGTTCAGAAGATGTTCTGTAAAGGTGTCTGACAGAGGTTTAGAACTATTGGGATACCATTATACTTTAATTCTAGTGTATTCCACTGAAAAAACCTCTACCAGTAACGACCATAATGCACAATGGATTAAGAATAAATATTGCACAGTGATCGTGAAACGGTAGTACACCTGTACTGGTTTGTACTATTGTGATACCATTGATATGGCAAAATAATCATTAATACCATTATATCTGCCCTTGTGCTGTCCTTCCTCCATAGTACACATCCATTGCATTAATATTGTCTCTGCATTGCTGTTGAAGATTGTTTGTTAAGGTACAGCAGACAAGCATGTGGGTGTTTTCTCTCCAGATCAGATCTATCTAATAACAATGACAGCAATGTGTTCTGGATATGAAATCATTTGGGACGATATAAGTTGCTTTGACTTTCTTTTTCCAGTCAATGGGACTCCTGGCAGCCAGCTGTCTACCCCACGGTCTGGAAAGTCCCCAAGTCCATCACCTACCAGCCCCGGGAGCCTGCGCAAGCACAGGGTAAGTGATATATTCAATCATGTCTTACAATCGCCTTAAAACCTAGAGCAGATTGTACTGTTGTTAACTTTCAGATTCTCTTTGGAGAAAGTATTAGAATTGTCATGATAGCATTAATCTTGCAAAAGCAGGGGGTGGCATCACAATCTTAACATGCTTGGTATGCTCACGAGAGCTCTAACAATGCCAAGCGCTTCAGTGCTAATCTGTCCTGTACTACCTCACTGTTCCATTTACAATTTTACATCTCCATTGGTTTCTATTTTAAAGTGTTAGCTGTCGCCAGTACTACATTACCCAGTTTTGCATTTTAAAAAAAAAACTTATTTTCATATTTCGACTTTACTGCCACTGGTATTGTGGAAACCGAGACTAGTAGAGATGGAATGTATGTATAATAATGTCTGTATAATCAAATCAAAAGAGCGTATGCATTTAGTTATATAACAATATAAATAAATGCAAAAGCAAAGTAGAATTTTACATTGGAAGTGGATAAAGTTGAGTAAATCTACTAGAAATTTTATTTGAAAATTGTATTTGCTCATGCTTTGAAGTAGGCCTGGTAAATTGAAAAGAAAAAGAAGTAGCGTGCACTCAGGGTTAAGGAAAGATTCTTGAGTTTTTGCAGGATCAACATACTGTAGATGCCCCTTCTCTGTGTAACTATATCCAGTAGTGAGTGAGGTTCTTCTAAATCAGTTGCCTTCTATGTCCTCAGAATCCATGAAACCTGGAGCATAAATTTCAGAACCTGGAACACAGATATTAGAATTGTGAAGACTTAAGAATTCATGAAGACATTTAGACAACACAGTGCTAGTTCAATGTGATATATACTACTGTACTTACAGTATGTTTAAACAGTTTTCATTTTTCAACTTTCTAGAACTATCAGGCCCTATTCACAAAACCTGAGTTGTTTAAAGAATGTTGTTTTGTTAGATTAAATACAGTTGTATTTGCATTTAAAGGTTTCTAGACTGCTGTTAAAGAAACCAACAGCAGTCTTTAAAACTTTCATGAATATCAAACTTTATATAACAGACTTAAAAAATAGACTTCAACAATGAGTTAAAGCCCCTGAGACAAGCAAACTGCTAAAAAATATTCCGAATTTAATTCAGGAAAATCAATGGATCCACTAAGCATGGTTTAAATGGCTCAATGTATGTTGTTTTTTAAGTTACTGCATGTACAATACCAAAGTATGTGTGAAATAAACACAGCATTCCTTGTGTGTCTTTGTAGTATTATGTTTACATAACAAGTATGTTTTAAGGAGAAACTTTTGAACAGGATTGTGTTGTTTTATAGCACAGGCATTCCTAAAGTACATTGGGATACAGGCAGCAATTGGGTTGAATTAATTATGACAATTGCTAAAAAAATAGTCACTTCATTATTGTTAAATAATGAAATAATCCCCAGTAGCTGTAAACACAAAGCTGCAACAGGTAAAGTAATCTAGCAACTAGCAAAAGCTAGCATCACTGCTGATTAGTACTGTATAGTATATTACAAGTTCAATCACATAGATATTGAAGGAAAATTGAGGTTTAATATATGCGACACACTGACATTTTGCAAACATCTAACAGGCAGAGACATTTCAGGTACTGTGTGTGAGTCATATGGACATGCCAATCTTGCAACCCCCACACAGGTATTGTTGTCAGCAGTCAGAGAGAGAGAGAGAGAGCGAGAGAGAGAGAGAGAGAGAGCGAGAGAGAGAGAGAGAGAGAGAGAGAGAGAGAGAGAGAGAGAGAGAGAGATGCCTCCCACCACTCTGCCATGTGTATCCTGCCATTCATTGATTCTATCAGCAGCGCTGGTGTGGGCGGCCCAGACACAAAGCGCTCTCCTACATTGTTACTCACCTCATTATCAGTGAAGAGCTTGCAGCAATCGCTGCCTACCTCCTTTCCAAACAATGATGCTGTTTGGCAATGGATTGGAAATAAAGGTCAGAGTAGGAGTTCTACACCTGCTTCATTACAGTGGCCACATAGCAGTGTACTTTAATGAGGAAGGAAAGGTATAGTCAGAATTCTTCTTCTTCTTCTTCTTCTTCTTCTTCTTCTTCTTCTTCTTTTTCTTCTTCTTCTTCTTCAGTTCCATCTAGCTTCACCCACATGGTTTATCATGTCATCAGAAACTTTCTCTGGAAATACAGCTGTGCTATTTGAAGTACGGTGTACATGTATTCCTTATGCTATAAGCTAAAATCAAATCCTCATACTTTTAGTGCTGATTATTCCAAAGGAATTATAACAAATATATAGTACTGTAGCAGGACGGCTGACCAGAAAACTGACAGACACAGGTATTTGCAGGTGAAAGCGCTGGTGCGCCGATTTTATTTAAACAAAATCATTTTAAACAAAAACTCTGCTCACAGAGCAAAATAAAAGGTTGAACAAAAATAAATCTTGCACCACATAACATAAAAACACAGGTCAGGCTGGGCAGTTGCCTTCACTGATTCTATATTCCTTTTACTGACTTTATTTTTTGACTTTCTGTTTCATTTTTGTCGCTCTCATTCACGTTCCGCCTCCTTGACCAGCAAAAGCTGCTGGTTTATATACCGGTGACCATCTCCAGATTAGCAATACATGAATCAATTAACCTGGTGATGGTCACATTCTGCATGGGGGTTTTTAATATCAGTGTGGTCGACCACACAGTCTCACAGAGACAAGCTGCTAACAATGCCTCTGCCAGACCACACTTAAACTAAACAATACATATCTTTTAAATACTAATACATTTAACACAACACATTTATTTACATGTAGGGTTTTGAACTGCCCCCTCTAATTATGTGTAAGGCTTTTCTTCTGCCCTGCCACAAGTACAATAACATCTATCTGACAACAATTGGACATAATCGCTTTTCAGTGTAAATTATTATCATGATGGGTAGTCTTGCAGTTACAAAGCTAGAATAAGTATGTGTACTAGCCACAGAGAAATACAAACCTAATGGAGAATACTAACCAATTAGACCTTATGCTGACATACAGTAAATGGATAAAAGTCTACCTTCATTGCAAACATCTAACATTTAGCCTCCAGATACTAATATACCCACTGTAGTAATTAATGATGCTTACAGATGTTATTGCCTAAGTACAAGTATGCATATGTATTACTGCTTGTAATCTTCTAATACTGTATCAGCTATAGACTAACAAAGGTTTGATAAACAACCTATATTTAGGCACTTGGTTTATTTAAGAAAATGTCACCAACCAAGTAGATTTTTTTAAAACCATAGTAACATAGAAGTTATCATTTCAATGAGACAGAAAAAGAGTGAACAAAAGTACTGCATTTCATCTTACAGGACCTGTATCTCCCTCTTTCTTCGGATGGTTTGGATTCAATAGGAGACTCCACATAAAAATAAAATAAAATGTAGTGTTGATGGTTTGTTTAATGACGAATTGTTGATATGCTATAAGGCTAACAGCTCTAACCTGTATTAGTTTTCAATGTACACTGACCAGCAAGGCTATAATACCTGTATGGATGCTGTGCTTGTTATTCTGTGCTAATGGTAATATTAAAACTTGTAGAGTAATGGCTTTTATCATTAAGTTAAGTTTAATTTCCTACTAACAGTAATTTTGCTATTCTGAATAGTTTGATTTTCAACACCACATTTCTTTGGTACTGTATAATGAACACACTCAAATATGATTTCTTTATTCAATTTCATACTTTAGTCATGATACATTTCACACATCTTTATGAAATCATTAACACTATCCAACCTTTTCATTTCTCATTAATGACCTTTAACTGTAACAGGTTTCATAACTTTTCTTTTTGTCACTGTATTCATACAATTAGAATTAGCTTGATGGGAGATGCAGAAGCCCACATTACCTTTTCAGGAGAATTCATTATCTTTAAATACAGCTTGACATATGTAGTTCTCGTGGTGATGAGGAAATTAAAAAAAAACACAATTGGACTTTCAAAATCTGATCTAAAACAAAGTATTTAAACTTCACCCAAAAGTACTTTTATTCTGTAATGATTAATGAAACTACTGCAGAGTAGCGAGCAATCTGTATTGCATTTTTGAGCAAGGATAGTGAAAAACACTATAAATTAAGCTATAAATTACCATTCATTTACCTGCAGTTTGTTTGTAAGATTTGCATCACCATTTTAAAGTCTGGTCAAATTTATTTTGTAAACTTGCCATTTTGCTTGCATGATTTATTCATTGTCAAAGAAAGTCCCTTGAATTTGTTCTTTTCCTGGTATGCATTCATTTGCCTCCTGTCTCCATGTTGGCTTGCATGCTGTGCTATCTTCTCAAGATGTCCCTTTGTTTGTCTTGTTTATTAAACATTCATTATTGGTAAAAGCAGCACACTGAAAACGGTGACAGCAAGTGCCTAAGTGAACTGAATACATTCCCTCAACCCCTGCAGACAATGCATTACCCCCCCAAGTGCATGTATTATACCTTCCAATACCCAGGATACATCACTGCACACAGTAACAATAAACAACACAACCCTGGGCTCCCGAGTGGCGCATCCAGTAAAGGTGCTCCTCGCAGGATGTGCCCTATAGCCTGGAGATCGCTGGTTCGAATCCAGGCTATGTCACAGCTGACCGTGACCGAGAGTTCCTAGGGGGCGGCGCACAATTGGCTGAGCGCTGCCCGGGTAGGGAGGGCTTAGGTCGGCAGGGGAATCCACGGCTCACCGCGCATCAGCGACCCCTGTGGCCGATAGGGCACCTGTGGCTCTGCAGCGGAGCCGGCAGATCTGTGTTGTCCTCCGGCACTATAGGTCTGGTAGCATTGCTGTGGATCTGCAGTGCGAAAAATGACGGCTTGGAAGGAGCACGTTTCGGAGGACGCGTGTTTCAGCCTCCGTTTCCTGAGTCGGCGGTGAGCCGGGGATACAGATAATAATTGGGCATGCTAAATTGGGGTGAAAACCGGGGTAAAAATAATTGGCGGCGACTAAATTAAAAAAAAAAACAAACAAAAAAAAAACAACACAACCCTGGGCTTGCTGAACACATTCGAAATGTCTTCAAACATCTTCATTATTTATCATTCCGGATTTCTTAGTTTGCTGCTTTCATTTTCTGCATCGACAATTATATATATGGCATCTTCTTATATTGCATAGTATTTTGGTGTATGACTACTATAGTAGAGCTATGAATCGGGTAGCAATAAGATGTATAATACAGTATCCTATTATGATTAATATACAATAGGATGACTATATAAGAGTATACCATAGTTATCTTAAAGGTTTTCAGTTGGGTTCACAGCATGACATGCTTCTAAAACAACAGTTTCTTTAAACTTGTGAATTTGTTCATTTTTAATTTCAAATGTGATTGATTAAAGTTTCCTAAATGAACTGAGGTGCCAAGGCGGAGAACTTTAAAAGTAGAGCCTATAATTTACCATTGAGCAGAATAAGGCTTCAGCTTTAAACTGCAATAGCAACCCAATGGATTTGGACCTGATACAGAAGCACACTGGTAATACTAGATTACCATGGTACTGCAATAGATTACAGGTGTGTGTTGGTGTTTCATCCCATTGTGATAATATAAAATAAAACTGTTTGACTGTGGTACCATAGAAGTATTGCATTGCCATTGTAGTGTCATTCCATTGCCATTGAAAAATTTTTTAGGGATTCCAGCACTGCATGCCGAGTTGGGATTTAATGTAATAGCCGTTTTAAGCTTAGACTCTATACAATGTTATACATCTCATATGGTACATTTCTGTCAGCTATATTCTCTACATATTCCATTTTCCTTTGTGCTCTGTACTTGGCCTCTGAAACATTTTTGAATATAGACACGATTTTAAATGCCTCATTCTTTGTTTGACTATCCTGCTCCTATTGTAAGGTAACTTGAACTTGGGTCCAATGTTTGAATTGTTTGCTGTTTTGTGTCAATGTGTTGCCCTATTTTCTTTATGGTTCGCACATGACTCAATAATGATGTTCTCCATTTTAATTGTAATTCATTTATTATTATTATTATTATTATTATTTATTTCTTAGCAGACGCCCTTATCCAGGGCGACTTACAATTGTTACAAGATATCACATTATACATTATACAGATATCACATTCTTTTACATACAATTACCCATTTATACAGTTGGTTTTTACTGGAGCAATCTAGGTAAAGTACCTTGCTCAAGGGTACAACAGCAGTGTCCCCCACTGGGGATTGAACCCACAACCCTCCGGTCAAGAGTCCAGAGCCCTAACCACTACTCCACACTGCTGATTTATTGATTAGTCTGCCATTTTAAGTTGGGACATGTGTCGCTGTGAGAAAAAATGACATACATAATGACTGCAGGCCTAAAACCTGTAGCTTTTATTTATAATCGGTGTTTATTGTTATAATTTTCTGATACACTGTTTGTATTTTGATGCTTGTTTTTAGGCAGGTAAATATCTGGAAAAATGTACTGTCTCAGTAAAGCTGAGCTTACAAGTAATTGATTCACATGCTCACTTACTATATTCTACATGTTGTTTTAAAATGGAAGAAAATAAAGCAAGATTTAGCAAAAAATAACTACCAGGTAATAAATAGTATATCTTAGTTTTAGTTTTAGATAGCATTCCTTTATAATGCTGTCAACAAACAACAATTACAGCTTCTGGCAACTCTATAACAACACTGTGAAGAAAATGTGTCTTAGGCTTAGGGTTTCAACATTATTTGAATATTGAACAACTCTAAACTGAATGTTGCTGGGCACAGTTGAAGGCTGTCCTGAATCTTTGCTGCGTGGAGTACAATGTGACCCAGATATTTACTTTAATTTGAAATAAATGCAGGATTGGTTTCAAGTATCTGCCCAGTTAAATTGATACAGTACGTTGCATTCTTTTTATCTTTCTATTTCAGAACTTTTAAAATTAATTTAGCGGTGATAAAAAAAAAATGCATTTCATATTATATACATTTCATTGTGTCATTTGGTGTACATATTTTACATTGTCATTTCATTTTTTTTTACCATAAATGTTTAGGAAATGTTTAGGTTTTACACTGAGCTGTTGTGTAATAAACGCTAAATAATTTACCAAAGTTTGTTTATTAAAATGCAACAAATCCAGTGTTCCTTGGTATTTGGATTCATTTATTTCTTTATACTTAGTGAGTCAGTTGTTATCCCTTCCAACTATGTTCCTAAATTACACATTTCTATATCTCCTTCTATATTAGTCTGTTTTCCAATAGTCTGCCTGTTGTCTGTTTTAATACGAAGTTGTCCTTTTGGTTAAATTTTTCCAGGAAAACCACTTTAAATCCCAGCTCATATTTCCTTCCCTTGCTGCACCCATCTTAAATATTCACCTACTTATGATACTTCAAATGTGTAACACCCACTCCATCAGCTCCATTTGGTGTCATCAAGTTCTAGAAGAGCTTGTGTCTGGGTATAGTAGTCATGGAGAATAGAAGGCCATCTTCAAAGCCGGTCAAAGCAGGTTGTTGGTGGTTACAAAAAACAAAATACAAAAAAACTGAAGTGCAGTATTACATGTAAAGGCTATTTTTCACCGATTTCCTAAGTTTCTTAAAAAAACAAACTGGTGTTTTTCTCATTTCTGAAAATAAACTGTAAATTGCCATTATCTCTCTCCTTCTTTAATTGTGCTACATTGTTTTTTTTCCCATGAGACATGATTTGGTTTCATTTCCCACACAATCCTGTCATTTATTTGATGAAAGCGCAGGCCTTTTTCTGACAGAAATGTTGTAGTAAAGAACAAAGTGATCTCATGAGACCCTCCCTGAGCTTTGTGAATGCCTCAAAGACCACTTTCATTCAAGCACAGAATCATTCATATATTTCATATGTACAGTATAAAGGAATGGAAGGACGTACATAAATCAGTTCATGATTTCTTTAGCTACCTAAAAATTCAACAAACCAATTGACTTATTTCTGCATTTTAATTTGTGGAGATTATTGATACAGTTCAAGTGAAATCAGAAATCCTCAATTGTGGGACAGGAGTAAATCACTGCATTGTCTGCCAAGGTGCCACAAGCCTCAGTTGAGCAAAGTTCAAGGTCCATGCTAAGCTTTGCTTAGTGACTGATAGCAAATGTGTTAGTAATTGCCTGCTTGATTAAAGTTTTGCAGCATCACCTTTTGCATTGCAATCACTCTCTGACTGGGTCAGAACTATTCAGTGCCTCATGACCTAGGTACTATAATAGCTTTGGTGATTGTGGAGTTTATGTTAATATCCTGTCATTGAATATTGTTTCTCTAATTTACAGAATATTATTTACCTATGAGCTGAATGTAGCATAACATGATCAATTTCATGCAAAAAATGTAAAACAAGCCAGATTCACATTCTGGATCCAAAATGGTCACACCTGACATTGAAAGGCAAGCAGGTACAGTCCAATTACAGTCCCCATTTTTTTGGAATAAATATTCTGCAATGAAAGTGCTATCAAACCTAACCGAACCTGCGTTCTCATGTGTAGAGATAGTACTAGAATTGCAGGATCAAATGGTTTCCATGGAAACAATATTTTACCTCCCCCAATGAATTTGAACTAGAGCAAGGACATGAAATTATGTAATATAATACACCAGATTTGTTTGGTAGAAAAAATGTTGCACTTAATCATCTGCATTCTATCTGTCAAATAAAAAGCATATGTAAATCCATTGTGCATTGGCCCACACATTCTCAAGAAATTCGATGCTGTGGCCTTAATTCTAGAATTCTCCACATTTACCATAGTCCAGAATTTGGCAGGTTCTCAGTCTTTTCAACAGTTTAGTATGAAAAAAATATACATTTAAAACCAAGTATTGCAGGTTCTGACGCAGTGCCAAACGGTACCACATGTGGTATTATTACCCCTAATAGGGAACTGTTGCACTGACATTGTAGTGCCACAGAATTTCCATTGAAGATCATTATGTAAGGGTTGACACCTGTTTATTGAAGGTGTTTCAAAGAATTGGTTCAAATTGCACACTGGGGTAAACATCTTTGACAATGACCCTCTTTTGAGTCACATTTGCCCACTCTACATTGAGAATCAATCATTCTCCCTGAGTTCTTGCAGTAAAGGGGTGAGGACAATCATTTGAAGAGCATGCTTCATCAAGAACAATTTCCACCAGGTTCTGGACAATAAAAAAAAAGGTCCTGGGGCTTGACAGGATATCGGTGCAGGGTTTGTTTAACCTTATAGATGCAGAGTATGAACTGATCTCCTTGTTAAAGACAAGAGAGAATGTAATATGATACACGGCCTACTTAAAACCAGCTAATACATACAGGTGAGTTAAAAAAATATTTAAAAAAAGGCACAAATACCACATGCTAATTTATTTATATATATATATATATATATATATATATATATATATATATATATATATATATATATATATATATATATATATATATGTATTTAATTTACACTGGTTTTCTCCACAATTTGGAATGCCCAATTGTTATTTGTATCCCGGCTCACTGCTGCAACTCCCTGGCGACCCAGGAAACGGAGGCTGGAACACATGTCCTCCGAAACGTGCTCCTGCCAATCCGTCATTTTTCACACTGCGGATCCACAGCGAGGCCACCAGATCTATAGTGTCGGAGGACAACACAGATCGATGGCTCCACTGCAGAACTGCTGGGGCCCTATTGGCCACAGGGGTTGCTGTTGCGCCGTGGATTCCCCTGCCGACCTAAGCCCTCCCTACCCGGGTGGCACTCGGCCAATTGTGCACCGCCCCCTAGGAACCCCAGGTCACGGTTGGCAGTGACATAGCCTGGATTTGAACCTGCGATCTCCAGGCTATAGGGCACATACTGCACTCCACGGAGAGTGCCTTTACTGGATGCACCACTCGGGAGCCCCTTATTAGGATATTTGTGAATATTTGTGTGTTCAGTACTGTAGTTAACCTGTAGTTAATGTTCCTGTTTCAAATTCCCCTGTATACTGCAGGTCTACCTTACTTCATTGACGTTACTCCTGATTTAATAACGAAAGCAGTTGGTCCCCAGTGAAAGCATTTTTACAGATGCTAAAACTTTGTTTCCTAAAGTTTGTTATGTAATATGGTTTTGCACTAGCTTCAAAGAATGCTCTGAGTCCCCGAAGAGCCTGGATGTACTTGAATCTTGTATCTGAGGAATGAAAGCAATGATAAACAATAAAACAGTACTTGTATAATTATACAACAGAAAAAAAACAAAAAACAAAAACAAAAACAAAAAAACATACTTATTGTTTTACAGTGATAGTCATACACTGCCTAATTAAATCTTATCTGGATAACTGATAGCAAAAGTTCAAATAGGGGTCATTTTCCTTTCCTGTTCATGTTGCTAGGCAACAGCCTGTAATGGCAGTTTTAACAATCTAAAAGTTAACCTTTATTTAAAATTTCTGACAGCACCTGCAGTTCAGTCTCAGAAGATGATTGTTTGAAGGGCATATTTTGTATTTTTTGACTCAGTAAATAAAGCCCTTCAGAAGATATAAAGTTATCTATTTTTTAATTCCATGTTTGGTTCTTAATGATCCACACTACCTTAAAAAACATCACTTGTCTGCAGATTTACTGTAATATCATACCTGTAAACATATTTCAAAGACAATTCCTGACAGCGTTGTGTAAAAATTTTACCAATGACCCTAAACAAAACTTCCAGTACAAAATCATAGCACATGTTGAAGGTCATGTGATAGTGGGTGGCTGATTTCTAGATAACAAGACATAAAAATAGCAGCCATAAATCAATTATCACATACTGGTTTTCAATAATATCCAAGCCTACATTTGGAAAGCCACTGCTGTCACACTACATATCCCTAAACTTATGAAGCTGAAAATATCTTTCAGCTCAGACATTTTAGTTTAAAGTGTTTTAAAACCAAGAGAGCTACTTCAGATACTGAATAATGTAAAAAAAAAATACTGAATAATGTAAAAAAAACCCTAAAAAATAAAATAAAGCATGCAATTATTCTGTCAAATAATAGCCTGTAATCAGCACATGATATTCAGATGTCAAACACTGTTCTTGTTTAGTTTTAGGGATCAGACACCATGTTTAAAATCATGAGTATTATTTAACCCCTATTGAAAGTGGGTCACAGAGGACATAATCCTACAGAACACACTGCACTGTTAGAAAGAAACAAAAAGCCTAACCTGTTACTGTAGAAATTGTCTTAAGCTTCTCATTGAGAGAGGAAGGTCCCTTAAAAAAAAACCCTTCTTGCTTAGTGATGGATGTCACTTCAAAGGCTTGTCTCTGACTTTGAACAACACCAAGATGTCTTAATACCCAGCATACACAGAGAAAATTAAAAAACGCCTCCCAAATCAAAGACATTGCATCTTTTTGAGTAGGATTGTGTTTAAATTCCAGTAAGAACTCATCTTTGGGTTGCAATTAAAGTTTGCAGAAACTGTTTTTTTTTTTTTTATTGAAAATATTTCTTTTGTACATTTCAAAAGAAATATTTAACTCATGGTCGTTCACCTGTCCCACAGTTTTAGTAAACTGGGATGTCAGAGTATGCCTTAAGTGGAAGGATTGGGCTCTCAAATATGTGTGGACCAACATGGAATGGAACTGGAAAAACTGAAAAGTTAAACTCAGCAATGATACAGGAAGGTGTGACATGATATAGAATGAATCAACCATAATACTGCGACTTTAAAACTAAATAAGTGATGGGTCTTGGAAAGAATGTTTTTTTGACCACCAATTAAAATCTGCCTCTTTCTGCCTCTTTCCAGAGTTCTCAGCACAGCGGTTCCTCAGTATCTTTAGCGTCTACAAAGGTCTGTAGCTCAATGGATGAAAACGATGGACCAGGGAGTGAAGGTAAGGCAACCAGATATGCATCTGCAGTCTTTCTTTTCCCCTGATCGTATAAACTGTATCATCTAGGATACCTGTATGATGTCCGTTTCAAGTCATAGGGGAGAGTAACAATGAGGTGATATTGATGTTCAAGATCAGATAAAAAAAAAAAAAAAAACTTGCTACAAGCGACTGACCGGTCATTGTTCTCCATGCGGAAAAGTCAGAATATATCTAAAGAAAAAAGAGAGAGAGAAATATGTATTGCAAAGTATAGATTGCAGACTAACTTTAACCCTTATGTGGAAATGGATCAAATGTAGGGCATAGAATCTTAACATTATCTGTGCTTTGTCTAGTAGAAGTGATGGAGGAAGGTCCCCAAGTTCCAGCCTCAATTGCAGAGAGATACAAGGTGGGAAGGACAATAGGAGATGGCAATTTCGCAATAGTACGGGAATGTGTAGAGAGGTGAGTTTGAAAGGAAAATGGATGGCCTGTGTAAGTGAGAAGTTCTGAGGAGGTACAACATTTTCTTCCCAGATACTGATCACCCCTGTAATTCAAGCCTACTTTGGTGGGACCAACTTTTAATCATGCTATTCTTTATTACCCTTCTCTGCAAGAAACACTGTAGGGATGTCTTCTAGAAATTTAATACAAAAAATGTAAAAAAATCTAACAACTGATGCCATCAAAGTAAGTAGTTTTTAAAACCAGGAACTGGATTTTTGTGACTGTGATTGTAATAAAATGGTTCCTGCTCCGACTGCGTTCCATAAAACTGCTCAGTGAGGTTTGGAAACTTCTGTTCTGTGCCTTCTGTTTAAGCCTCTTTGATAACTCGAGATGATACATGCTTGCACTGATGTCATTTTCTCTCTCAATTTACCTTGGCCAAGGGTCTGAGGTAAACAGCTGTCTTTCAACCCCTGCCATGTCCCCTAATCCTTAGATATTTATGATTCATTGTTTAATTACATTTAATGTTAATATGGTAGATTTATTAAAAAGTTCAAATAGATATAATGTATTTTTTTTTTACATATCATTTATTTAATTTGTTTAACAGGTCAACTGGCAGAGAATATGCTTTGAAAATTATCAACAAAAGCAAGTGCAGAGGAAAAGTAAGTCGATTAAGTCATTATTAAAATGCACTCTGTATCCATTAGGCTATAGCACATTTGTTTTATTGGTTAAATGTGTACTTGTTTCAAACCTGTAATTTAACCCTTTGTTCAATATTGTAACCATGGTAACTGGTCCTGTAGTGCTACCCAATGAGTTTCATTCATTGTATGTGACAGGTTTAGACAAGTCCCTTATTCTAAAATTGTTATTTCTGGTTTGTGACAGGAACACATGATACAAAATGAAGTTTCTATTCTCAGAAGGGTAAAACATCCAAATATTGTTCTATTAATTGAGGAAATGGACACATATACTGAGCTTTACCTCGTCATGGAACTTGTCAAGGTGCGTATTCCATAACACACCATTCATTTTGCATTAGTATTTACCTTATTGGTCGTCCTAAAAATAGTTAGGATCATGAAAGTTAGTTTCAAGCAGCCTAATGCCAACTAATATCCTACAAAAGATCTATTTCCTATTGTACTGCCCTATGCAAATTTGGAAGCAGTTGGTCAATAATTTAGGAACCTGTCCTAAAAGACAGTACTATATGATGCCAACAACATTTTCTTTGTATCAATTTATCTTTATCCATTTTACAAATCTTGGGGAATAACTGCCGATTTTAAAATAAAAAAACAAGCATTTCCAGACATTTGGGCCTAATGTCATGGAAGCATCCCTTGAGGGTTCCTGACACATTCCCCATGATTATAGCAGCGTTACTGGCTTGAGAATGCCATGTTCTTATTGGGGAAAGCTGGGCGTTTTTAATGTGAATCATCAGTCCCTTTAACTCGTTGAGGACAAATCTTTTTTTAGGCCATGATCTTTAAGTTTAGTCACAAGAAAAATGAATGTATTACAGCCTAGAGAAAGCAAAATAGGAGGTCTCAAGTGAATGTTTTGGACAGTATACTTGCCATTGGTCCTTAACGTATTTGAATAATATATTGCAATACAGACAAACCAAGCTGCAGTTTCCACTATTTCACAGGCTTAAATAATTATACACATGTCCCCTTTATCATGTTAGAAATTAGAATTTTAGTATCGAGACATACATTTAAAAAACTACATGAACATAATTGAGATTTTTTTTTTTTAACATCATGTAATCAAACAAACTACCAAATTATATCGTAAAAGTCTACCAGAAGCCATAATAGTAGTACAGTATTTCATGTTAGATTTCGAAATGTCACTTTTTAAAATGATTTGTCAGTACGGTATATGGAAAACTACAAAGCGGTATGTAATTCAATCTGTTAATGTAATGTTATTCAGCACATTTCATTCAACTTTCTGAAGCAAAATGTGTTCATTCTAAAGGGTGATGCAAAACTTTTGGCCATAGCTGTAGATGCACATGAAGACAGATCATATCACCTTTAGGTCTGCAGTTCTCGTCACAGTTGAGGGAGTTGATTTGATGTCTCTCTTTCCTCAGGGGGGCGATCTCTTTGATGCCATTACTTCCACTAACAAATACACAGAGCGAGATGCCAGTGGGATGCTGTACAATCTAGTCTGCGCTATCAAATACCTGCATAGCCTTAACATCGTCCACAGAGACATCAAACCTGAAAACCTTCTGGTAAGTGCAAGGTCTCTATACATGTAGATTGCTTTTGTCTAGAGTGGCCACATTTAACAGTACAAGAATTGGAAGCATCTTTCATAAAGTAGACATGTGACGCTTCTTTTGTAGGCTAAGATGAGCTACCACCACCAACCATGTAGAACAAATTGCTTCAGGGAAATGGGTTGCTTATTAAAAAAAAAAGTTAGAGCCAATTGTTAAACAAATGGTTTATTTTATTGCCAGCTGGACTGCAAGCAATTTGTCTTCTCCCAGGAATTTGTCTTCTCCCAGGAAATAAACTGCATTATTGCACAACAGTATCATTTTTATTCAGCTTTGTCTGTTCCGCTGTGCTGGGTGAGCAAGTTTGATGCCAGCTGCAAACCCAGAGCTGCCTATTTCCTATTTGAAATGCTCTGTGTAGCTGGCAGCCGCGAGTTTGTGCTTATTCACTGTCTCCTTAGCAACAGTAATTTTTAATTCACATTACTGGAAGTAATTTTGTGTAATATTTTGTCCCCACATTACATTTTTCAAACCACAGGCTGGCAAAAAAAAAAAAAAAAAAAAAAAAAAAAAAACGCTTTATACAGTGCAGTGGTTGCATAACAGAACCTTCTAGCATCTAGCAGCAGCAAAACCAGGTCTAGCGCCCTCTACCTGATTACCACCAAATTGTACTTTTTGTTTAATTAAAGCAGTATCTTCCTCCTACCTTACCCTTTACCATGACACAAGCATTACTTGCAACCAACCATTCCTTTTGCGAAACCTCTACAAACATATGGAAATGAGAATAAAGTACAGCATTATCTCAGGGTGACAGACAGCTAGCAACTTTATAACCTTCCCTAATAGGCAGACTAGCAAGCAAGTATCTTAACCACAGTACAAAATAATCAAGCTTGTTTGCAGCTACAGTGGCGGTTCAAAAGAGCCTACCAATTAAAATGATATATGTCTATAGTTATTTGATGTTAAACTGAGCAAGGTTTCTAAAAAAAAACTTGCTGCTAGCATTTCCTTGGGGGTTTGTTTTTTCCTCCCCCTGAGCGTTCTGGTTCTGCATTCCAGGTTTATGAACACCAAGACGGTAGCAAATCCCTAAAGCTTGGTGATTTTGGCCTAGCCACAGTCGTCGATGGACCTCTGTACACAGTTTGTGGAACCCCAACATATGTAGCACCAGAGATCATTGCAGAGACTGGGTAAGTGAGGAAAGCTTTAAGAGATAGCGCCACACCGTGAATCATAATGTGAAAAACAGCCTCCTTCTCAAAACTCCCGGTTGTCTCGTCCTGTTAGATACGGCCTGAAGGTGGACCTCTGGGCTGCAGGCGTGATCTCATACATCCTGCTCTGTGGCTTCCCTCCATTTCGGGGGTATGTACCAAGCCTTCTTTTAGCACAGTTATCTTATTTATTCAGTACAGTAATCCCAATGTCGAAATAGACACTTTAAGTAAGTCACAAGTTAAAGCTTTGGGAATAGAGCCCAATAAACTATACTCTACTTCTGTTGAAATCACACAGTGTGCAGTACATTAATGAATGGCAGGCTTTAAACAAGAACATACTGATTTAAGCAATATCATTTATATTTTCTGCTCAGATTTTTTTTTAATGATCTGTGTATTTATTGCTGGACAATGCCACATGTCTCCATCTAGTGGATGATGGCAGTACAGTGTGGATATAAATTAAAATGGACTTCTGTCTGATTGAGTCAATAAGTTCTGTATTAAATCAGTCACCACTGTTTAATATGCACTAATGCAGTATTTTGGACATAGTAACTTTTTAATACAATACCATGGTGTTATGTTGCAATAGGTTACATTAAATAAATACTGTCAGATTGTGGGTGTGGGTTTGGTTTAATATGTGTTTTTATGGTATGTAACACATTTTACAATAATAATAATAATAATAATAATAATAATAATAATAATAATAATAATGACCTATTAACAAATGCTGCATATTTTGTGCAATTGCTATACAGAAGCAGTGAGGATCAGGAAGTCCTCTTTGACCAGATTTTAATGGGGCAGCTGGATTTCCCCTCTCCATACTGGGACCACATTTCAGACTCTGCCAAGGTGGGTTTACTACATTCATTTTACTGCCTTGTTACCTCACCACGTTGTACTGTATAGAAAATGTTATTGCATATGCCGATATCATTTAACAGTTTTTGGTTGCTGGGGCAACCGTTTTTTAAATTATGATTTAGACCAGCAAAGGGACAGGTGATTTTTAATATGTATAATGAAACAATGAGCTGTTTTGGACTTTGGTAGAGGTTTAATGTGTTCAATTAAACAATTATTAATGTGTTTGGAACAAATACCTGGTCTAATTACTGATCTAGGCTTTAGAAGGCCATCTTGCTGAAACATGTCTTTTTCGATTTTTGATTTTTGACTTTCTGATTATATGATTGAGTGTTTGAAGTGAACTGCACTAAGTGCTGTAACCTGTAATGTTTCACTTTCCAGGAGCTAATCACGTTGATGCTGCAGGTGGAGGTAGACCAGCGGTATTCTGCATTGCAGGTGCTGGACCATCCTTGGGTCAATGTAAGTGATTGGCATTATCAGACCTGTCAGCTCTCACCGGGAGTCTCCTGTATTTTGGGCTCCAGGACATCTCCCGGGACATATTTTTTCCAGTATTCTACTGTTAAACCCCCTTATGCCAGCAAGCCTTTAATGTCTACAAAATTCATGGCCGGTGTGTGATTACTGCAGTCCCCGTCTGTACGAGCAGGGTTTAGGACCCAGGGGAGTCCTGTGGCAGGCATGCATTCAGTGCGCGAGACAAGCTCACATACATAGCCACGCAAGGCTTCAGATAATTCAGTATCATGTATCACGAGAAAGACGGCACTTAATATGGTGTTTTAACAATATTATATAAAAAGAGCAACTGCAATAATGTATGTCCTATGAACCGTAATACCATTTTGTGTTTTAATGTTGTGGTTGAAAAGGGTGACGTACAGTATGTCCTGAGGGTGGGTCATTCAGTAGACAAATACATTTGAAAACGTTTTATATCTAATAAAATAATGAAGTTCCTAAGTAAACTGAGGGGTGGCTTTGCCTTTGTTTTGTGTCTTTTCAGGATGACGGGATGCCAGAGAACGAGCATCAACTCTCAGTAGCCGGAAAGATCAAGAAACACTTCAACACAGGTCCCAAACCCAATAGCACCACAGCTGGAGTATCTGTTATAACAGTAAGCATCTGAACTATCTACTGAAAATAACACCATTGATGTTATACATCTCTCTATATGAAAAGGCGGGGGGTTATAACTGCCGTATACATACATGGGTGGATACATAACATTTGCTAAAGTAGATGGTGTGTTGTGAACTCCTGTGTCTGGTTTGGCTGAATTTTGTCACTGAACAAAAAAATTACATATCGTCATAAAGTATGTTGAGCTTATTTTCAATGAAAAATACAATTTTGAATCCAAAGATTAAGATAAAATATGTTGGAAGATCACTCCATCTTTAAACCAAAGCCCACATTAACATGGTGGTTTACATGCATTTTATTTGCATGGTATTCATGTAAAGAAGTTAATTTTGCTTCTATGGCACAACACAACTGCTATTTGTAAGCACTTAAAAAGTGTCATAGGTTTTTATAATTTGACAGTATTATAACATACTGGCAACTTAAATTCAGTGAGAAATGTTAAGTAACTATGCTGGTGGTTGCTATGGTGTATTTCTATCAGTGAAATTATAGCAATTTTGTTGAGGATACATTCAAAAATGTACACGTCTTTTTCAAGTTGTGAGTGGTTAGAATTATGACAGTCTGGGTATGTTATCACTATTTGAGTTTCAGTCAAATAACCTAAAGTCAATGGGTAAGTATTTTAAATGAGGATTTAAAGAACCGCACTGTGTATTGTTTTTATTATTCCTCATAGTGAATTCAGAGGAGTTTACGCAATTGAAAGTACAGATTTAAGAATCCAGATATTAGGCGTCTCAACCTACACTCACATGTCATCTCAGCTGTTTTATTGAAAAGTATCACATAATAATTTATCACACAGTATTTATCACGCCCATTGAAATACAAACTATCTCTACTCAACATCGTGAAGCAATTGAGAGGATCAGCTTTGTATTCCATTGACTTGAACATTACAAGTAGTTAAGTATTCATGCTGACCTTACCACTCTCCAGCTGAACATCATTGTCAATACAACCATCTTCCTTTTTAAGAACTGCCTTTTGAATGCTACAATTTCGGTTTCTTTGTTTTTATTATTATTATTATTATTATTTTTATTTTGAAAGGACTGTCAGCACTGTTGTCTAGGACTCATCGCAAATCCAAACTCTACAAACATTTTTTTTTTTTTTTTAAAACAACAGCATATTTACATTTAAGTGTCACTTTTGCAGCTTTTTTTTCATTGGTATTGAACAAAAGGCAGAATAAAAATAGTATTTGTGATTATTAAAATTCATTCTAAACATATATTTATTGCTTTTGGAATGAAAATAAATATTGAATCATGTTTTGTTAATAAATTAATCATATTTTTAAAAAATGAACTTAACCTTAGTCCTAAGCAGCAGAATACCCTTTTAGTAACTAAAACATCAGAAGCAAAAATAATGAAGAATGACTAGTCTTTTAGAAATAGTATTATAGTTGTTGTAGGTTAGATTAAAAAGCCAGACGCAGTTCTGATTAGAAAATAAAATGCTGCAGCCCTAAGCAAATGAATGTTGTGAGAAATATCATGCCAATTAATGCAATTATATCAGTGCCATTTAATTAGTGCAAGTCATTTTAGCATCCGTCACCAGGGGGCACCAATGAGCTATGCAAAGTGTAACATAGTTGTGTGAGGGAGAGTAGCTAAAGAGCCATTTTGTGCCTGAAGGAAAAATTAATTTTGATACTATCTGTTTGAGTTTAGAATACTTTTTTTTTTGTTTAGCTTTCTCAAATGTGACACACAGGCACTTGAATGGGTTATTGCAATATAACAAATGACTTCCAGCTAAACCACCAGATAGACATTAGAAAATACTTTGTTGAAAACAACCCCATTGAAAGGGTGCCGATTATAACAGTAACATTGTCAATTGGATATGCAAGTACAACACAAATCCACATTGGCTTCCACAAATAAGTAGTGCACTCCTGTAATTGCTGGAAATTGAAAGAAATGCGTTTATTTTTTAAATTAGAGGCTTTCTTCCCCATAAATCCATCCTGTAAATGACCCCAGCCTATCACAACAGGGCATCAGAGGCTACTCAGCCTGTATTTAGAAGAATCCTTTTGAGCAGTTAATTCCACTGAGGAAAGTGCAGACCAAAAGATACTCAGTGATGCAAAAAAAACAAAGGGTCATGTTCTCCCTGAAGTAAAGCATTCTTATAATTGAAAACTAGATGTGATCTGTTCACAAATTAGTATGCAGCACACGCCAATTGCTTTAAAACAAATTCCTCTTCCTTTCCGGATGATATCAGCTGAAGTCTGTTAATATATAATACAGCACTTGGAAAGCAGACAACATTACAAACCAAATGCTTGCTTTCAATTCCATTGGGTTTTTTGGTTTGGATTGATTTTCTAGTAATTATATGTTTGCTAGTTTAAGAAAGAATACAATATTAAGCAATCAAAAAACACAGACATAAATACCAGAATGTATTATTCCATCACATTTTCTAGCACCACATTCTCAAAAGAAGCGAGGACTGCAGTTTTCTGCACGTGGTAGCAATTATGTAAAACTGACATAAACCTATTGGCATGTACTCTAGGTAAAATGTACCTCTAACTTGATAGTTTAAGTACAAATTATATCACATTAACTGTGTGCAGTGCATACTGTACAGCATTATAACATGTTAATTCATAAACAATTGGTTGGCAACGGTTAGTTGTAGATTCCTATTTCATGGTTACCACATACCTACAGTATATATTGATCATCCGTCAATTAGCGTACTGTACAGTCTTGAGAATATCTGAATATCTACAGCATTCGAGATATTTCATACATTAGGGAATCTTTATACTGTATAAACCCTTAACATTAACAGTAGATCAGATGTTCAGTGTCATGAAACCAACACGGTACAGGTACAGCAGCATATTAAATGGACACGGTTCAACTTTTAAATTCATAATTCAGTAAAAACCAAATGCTATTCAAACAACAAGAGATCTAGAGACAGTTTCTTTTTTAATCTGGTTTGCATAGGAATTATTAGCATTTTTTAGATGTAGAACAGCTTGTTGATGCATATATATATATATATATATATATATATATATATATATATATATATATATATATATATATATATATATATATATTAAATCAGGGTTTATCAATTTTGGGCTCGAGAGCTCATCTGCCAGAGCGTTCTGAGAAAGCATAAATTCACTCAAAAAAGATTTGATTGTAAAGCGTAAAACTGCTTGTTTTTTGCAACATGGTTTACACCAAGGGTCTCCAATCCTGGTCCTGGACAGCCCCAATCCTGCAGGTTTTATAAGTGTCTTTACGTCATCCATGGCTAAAGATCTGGAACACATGTTAATCTTGACTAATTAAGACAATAATTTTTTCAGTTAAATAACTGAGAGCTCGGTTGAAATGAAAACCAGAAGACCCTGTAGCTCTCCAGGGCCAGGGTTGGAGACCCCTGGTTTACACTGTTAATGAGATAGGAGGTGTTTAACTGGGAAAGTTGTTAAGTTAAGCACTCCATTAAAGCACAACCTCCATTAAAACACATTTACTTGTCTACCCAGACTACTAACCCAAGTTTAATTGGACTGCCCTTGATTTGAACTAGTGTGTCTCAGATAGCAGTAAGGGATGCTTGGTTTGGTAATTATTTTAAAAATGGCGTTTATCACTTATTTTTTTCACATTGTAAGAACAAAGCAGAGACTGCCTTTCTTTAATTGCAAAACGGCTTCCAGTTAATTAGTAACAGATTGCTCATGTGTCTTAATGGGGTAATTACTTGAATACAAGAAAAGGCGATCCACTGAGTTGCCCATTTCTCTCTGCTCAGCTGGACCACGGGTTTACCATCAAGAGATCAGGGTCATTGGACTACTACCAACAACCAGGAATGTATTGGATAAGGTATGAGATGGTGCAGTGCCAACACTCAGTGTTTCCATGGCAACGTGCTGGCAGTCTCCATTAACCAATTTTCTTCCGTGGACAAACATGCTTTTTGATTTGTTACCCAGTCCATATGGTGCTTGATCAGCTTCATTTAAAACGTAATGAGACGCCCTTCATTTCCCCTCTTCACCCCATTATTCACTATGACATTGCCAGCTTCCTCCATCTCACCCGCTCAGTTCATGTTTTTCTTTCCTTTATATGTAAAAGGACAGTATGTGATATAGTATACAAATGCATTCTACGGTACTGAATTTGGCTTGTCAATATTTACATTATTTACATTTTCTGGAGTATATGCTGTCTTTCGAAGCCAAAGGGAAAGTATTTATATCAGTATAATTTACTGAAGAAACAAGTAAGGCTACTTTCAAAGGTGGTGTATTTTTAACACCTGTGAACCTGGTACACTAGTTTGCTTTGCCACACTATTGCATTGTTCTTGTGTTGGGGGTCAATACTAAATGTTTCTATGAGTAGACAACAGTTCCTCGCTATTGTCTCTTCTTTTCTGATACAGGAATCAAAATGTGACATTTATTGTCTAGACCAGGGGTGCACAATTCCGGTCCTGGAGGGCCGGTGTCCCTCCTGGCTTTTGTTCCAACCTTGCCCTAAATTACTTAATTGGACCAATTATTACCAATTATTGGTCTAATTAAGTAATTTAGAACACAGTTGAAACAAAAGCCAGGAGGGATCCGGCCCTCCAGGACCGGAATTGTGCACCCCTGGTCTAGACCTTAACTCTCTCAAAGCACAATATATATGCTTGGCATATTGTACAACAGCTTCAAAATTCACAGGCAGCTGAAACATAGTGCTTATTTCTAACACCGTATACATGTTGTGTGATGTTCAGCTTATAATGTTCCCCACTGCTGTGCACTGCTTTGAATTTAATATCATTCTCACTACACATGTGCATTGGATAATATGTTCACGTGCTGCTCAGGTATTATATTTCATTTAAAACTGGCCCAACCATGTGAACGCAGCTTAGCGAAAACTACCGTAGATTCCAGCAATCATTTCAATCTTCGAGGTAAAAACTGTGAAAAATGTATCCAAACATCCTGTCGTTTTAGTTCTTGGTGGTAATTTTAGGCTTTGATAAAATTATACAAAAACAAGAAAAAAAACCCACCAACTTCCTAATTACACACTAAAGTGGTAGTCAGGTCCAGCTATTTACCTGTTCATAAGGTAATGCCTTAATGTAATAAACGCTAACAATGAAATGCAGTTCCACTTGCTGTGGATGTAGGTCATGGTACACTTTATTTTCATGGTATTGACACCATAATATATAATTTAAGTAATTGCTGAGGGAGATGCATGTTACAGACTTACTTTGTAATGTACTGTGGCAGTCTGGCTCGCAGTGGTGATGTGGATGACGTCACGGACCAGGAAGTAACTCAAACCAAAACAGTGGATGGGCGGTTGAAGCTGAGTGCTGGTGCACTCAGCGTATTTAATAAACAAAACAAAAGATTTAAACAAAACACCAAACAAAAGGGCACGAGGGCCGAACGAATAAACAAACAAGTAAGTTTCGTGCTGGATACTCCAGCACGTTTTAGCAATTGTTTTCTTCCTCTCTCTCTCCCGTTCTCCACTCTCGAACACTCCACACCCCGAGTGCATAGTGCTGCTGGTTTATATACTCTGGCCGAGGGATTTAACTAGTTGGTAATTATCTTATTATCCCCCGGCCAGAGTCTGCACGTGTTTGGTAAGGATGCATGACTGTCAGCTAGTTAAATAATCAGTAGCTGATCAGCCATGCATCCTCACGAGGTTTTTAAATATAACAATAAAAGACGCGGCGCTTTTACCCGCGCCGCAAACAAAAATACAAATAATAATAAATAGGGGCGGGACACTCCGCCACACATGCCCCCCCTTGTGCGCAGCACACATGGCCTTTTCGGCCACCTCCCCCCTTAGTCCCCAAAGTCCCGGTTAGCAGTCCCGGCGCAGGAATAGGGGCAGCAGCGGACCAAAGGTGGCGGCCACGGTGGGATGTCCTCCTCCCACCCAAACAGCCGTAGCGTTCCAATGGCCCGCGCACCGGCCGGCTCCTCTGGCCAAAAAAATTTTGGGGGTGGTCTCCAGACCTGCCCCCCCTTCTTCATGGCCGACAGCTCCCCTCCGTGGGGCTCTGGCCACCCTTTCTCCTGCAGCGAAATTGCTGCGGGGGAAGCTGGTCTCCTGACCTCCCCCCCCTTCTTCATGGCTGACAGCTGCCCTTCACGGGGCTCCAGCCACAGTATTTCCTGCCGCGAAAGTGCGGCTGGGGGAGCTGGTCTCCTGACCTCCCCCCCCTTTTCCATGGCTGGCAGCTCCCCTTCGTGGGGCTCTGACCACATGATCTCCGGCCGCGAAAGTGCGGCTGGGGGAGCTGGTCTCCTGACCTCCCCCCCTTTCTTCATGGCCGGCAGCTCCCCTCCGTGGGGCTCCGACCACAGTGTAGTGACCCCAGGCGAAGCAGGATCCCTGGCGACCCCAGGCAAAGCAGGATCCCTGGCGACCCCAGGCGAAGCAGGATCCCTGGCGACCCCAGGCGAAGCAGGATCCCTGGCGACCCCAGGCGAAGCAGGATCCCTGGCGACCCCAGGCGATGTGGAACAGGCAGCCCCAGGCGATGCGAGGCAGGCATCCCTGGGTGGTGCGAGGCAGGGCAGGAGCAGTCCTTCCCATGACGGTGGATGTGGAACCAGCAGGTATTCACCCTCTGCTGGTGGAGGTGGGAGGGGAAAGCAGTCCTCCCACAGCGGCTGAGACGGAACCAGCAGGTATTCACCCTCTGCTGGTGGAGCTGGGAGTGGCAAGCAGTCCTCCCACGGCGGCTGAGGCGGAACCAGCAGGTATTCATCCTCTGCTGGTGGAGGTGGGAGGGGCAAGCAGTCCTCCCACGACGGTTGAGGCGGAACCAGCAGGCATTCATCCTCTGCTGGTGGAGGTGGGAGGGGCAAGCAGTCCTCCCACGACGGTGGAGGCGGAACCAGCAGGCATTCACCCTCTGCTGGTGGAGGTGGGAGGGGCAAGCAGTCCTCCCACGACGGTGGAGGCGGAACCAGCAGGCATTCACCCTCTGCTGGTGGAGGTGGGAGGGGCAAGCAGTCCTCCCACGACGGTGGATGTGGAACCAGCAGGCATTCACCCTCTGCTGGTGGAGGTGGCGGAGGCAGAGGCAGCTCTTGCTGCTCTGCTCCTGGTGATGGTGGAGACAGAAGCAGCTCCTGCTGCCCTGCTCCTGGTGGTGGTGGAGACAGAGGCAGCTCCTGCTGCTCTGCTCCTGGTGGTGGTGGAGGCAGAGGCGATGGGGCGGATGCTGGCCACTCAGAGGGAGGCTGTGGCGGCTGGGCTGGTGTGTGCCGTGCTCCCTTCAGCAGCATAAATAGAGGCTGCTGGGGAACACCAGCATCCTGCCCTTCTCCCCCCCAGAAAAATTCAGGGGGTTGAGCCTGTAACTCCTCCCCTTCTGGCTCTTGGGACTGCAGCTTGGGTCCTAAGGCTGTGGAAGCGCAGACTTCCACCTCTTGGGCTATGGACGCACCGACTCCCCCCTCTTTGGGCTGTGGACGCACCGACTCCTCCCTCTTGGGCTGTGGACGCACCGACTCCTCCCTCTTGGGCTGTGGACGCACCGACTCCCCCCTCTTGGGCGTAGGACGTTCGGGCTCCTCCCTCTTGGGCTGTGGACGCACCGACTCCCCCCTCTTGGGCGTAGGACGTTCGGGCTCCTCCCACTCGGGCGTAGGACGTTCGGGCTCCTCCCACTCGGGCGTAGGACGTTCGGGCTCCTCCCACTCGGGCGTAGGACGTTCGGGCTCCTCCCCAGGCTGTGGAGGCGAAACCAGCAGGCATTCTCCCTCTGCTGGTGGAGACGGTAGCGATGGCTCCTCTCCCTCTGATGCTGGAGATGGCAGCGATGGCTCCTCTCCCTCTGATGCTGGAGACGGTAGCGATGGCTCCTCTCCCTCTGATGCTGGAGACGGCAGCGATGGCTCCTCTCCCTCTGGCGCTGGAGACGGCAGCGATGGCTCCTCTCCCTCTGGCGCTGGAGACGGCAGCGATGGCTCCTCTCCCTCTGGCGCTGGAGACGGCAGCGATGGCTCCTCTCCCTCTGGCGCTGGAGACGGCAGCGATGGCTCCTCTCCCTCTGGCGCTGGAGACGGCAGCGATGGCTCCTCTCCCTCTGGCGCTGGAGACGGCAGCGATGGCTCCTCTCCCTCTGGCGCTGGAGACGGCAGCGATGGCTCCTCTCCCTTTTGTGCTGGAGATGGCAGCAGCAGGGTCTCTCCCATATCCGCAGCCAGGTAGTTGAACACCATGGCTGCGATGTCTGGGAGGGAAGCTGGGTGGTGTTGCTGTTCCCAGGCCTCCCAGCGCTCCCCATCTCTTGCCCACAGGAGGTTGATCACTGCAGGGAGGACTTCCTCATAATCCCTCCCCGGCTCCACCAGCCAGTCCCAGACTCCCTCAGAGGAGAGTGCATTCGTCCTCTTTGGAGGATGCAGGTCCTCCCTCACTGGACGCTCTGGCTCCTCTTTCTCCTGCCATGGAGGGGGTTGGTCTGGTGCCACGTGCCCAACCTCACCAACCGCGAAGCACCACTCCTCACCCTTCAGGCAGGTGAGGCAGATATCCAGTGTGGCAAGGTAAGGCTGATGTTGCTGCGCCTCCTGCTGCTGTTGCTGCTGCTGCTGCTTTCTCCTCCGGCTACTTTTCCCCATTTTTAATTTGAAAAAAAAAACGAACAAACAAAAAAAACGCACTTTTCAATCCTGGTCCGGCTGTTGGAGGCGTTGTTTGTCCCCCGCAGGACACCATATGTGACAGTCTGGCTCGCAGTGGTGATGTGGATGACGTCACGGACCAGGAAGTAACTCAAACCAAAACAGTGGATGGGCGGTTGAAGCTGAGTGCTGGTGCACTCAGCGTATTTAATAAACAAAACAAAAGATTTAAACAAAACACCAAACAAAAGGGCACGAGGGCCGAACGAATAAACAAACAAGTAAGTTTCGTGCTGGATACTCCAGCACGTTTTAGCAATTGTTTTCTTCCTCTCTCTCTCCCGTTCTCCACTCTCGAACACTCCACACCCCGAGTGCATAGTGCTGCTGGTTTATATACTCTGGCCGAGGGATTTAACTAGTTGGTAATTATCTTATTATCCCCCGGCCAGAGTCTGCACGTGTTTGGTAAGGATGCATGACTGTCAGCTAGTTAAATAATCAGTAGCTGATCAGCCATGCATCCTCACGAGGTTTTTAAATATAACAATAAAAGACGCGGCGCTTTTACCCGCGCCGCAAACAAAAATACAAATAATAATAAATAGGGGCGGGACACTCCGCCACATGTACATAACTTACCATTCTTTTACTGTAATGTCATTTCAAGTGACACTGAAATTAACAAATATGCACGCATTTTTATAATCTAGGAATCATGTTAATGAGTTCCTCGGCTTAGCTTTAAAATTTAGACCAAGAATGCCTGGAGACTCGACAACGTGACTCAAGCTTCCACTGAGTGCAGGCTTTTATACAGCTTCTCGTTTGAATGCCCTTTCGTAGATGCAGGAGCTGTTCCCAGAGTCGCTGAAAAATAGTTTCTTTAAAGCGAATTTTAGGGAGCCTATATTTTATTTCTTGATGGTTAAAAGAGCAAAAAAAGTCAGGTTTGAAAGTTGACCACAGAAGTTCAGTGGAAAGGGTGTAGATCAGTGTTGTCCAACCAGTGCCTCCAAGTACAAAGTATTAAATACTACTTCCAATAATAATAATAATAATACAATACCCATACCATCACAATAGGTTGGAAGCTAGCTGGTAAGACCTTATCTAATCCCCACACATTCCTCATGTTGTAATAGAGGCATAATACATGACAAAGCAGCAATCCCCTTAACCCTCCCCCAGCACCTCCACCCTCTTCCACATGCAAACAGCACAAAACTAACATTTTGACGTCTCTTATTTCATGCCCCTGCCAGACCACCGCTCTTGATAAGGAGAGGCAGGTTTTCCGACGAAGACGCAACCAGGATGTGAGGAAGATGTACGGGGCACAGCACACCACCACCACAGCAGAGCTGACCTCGGAATCAGAAGACTACTCACCCAGCTCGTCGGAGACCGTCCGCTCACCTAACTCACCTTTTTAACACTCCCCTTTGTCAAACAAACCCAGTTGCCTGACCCTTTGAACGCTACATTTTTTTTTTGTGTATTTATGTTTTAAGTTATGTTTGAACAGCTACAGCCCTGCAAAGCTTTATACTTAATTACATGTATTGGTCAGGTTGGAGCTGCTGTATTGAACGGATGATCTGCAGTGGAGACTAGAAGCAATGTTCCAATAATAGTTAATCCTTCACTCTTTCCAGTTAGATTGGATGTCACATTAAGCAACAGAAAGTGATGGCACTTACATGCAAACCAATCTGTATATATGACTTGGTAGATCTGCAATTATGATCTGTGTAGTAAAATGGTCTTGAGCATATTAATTTCAATAGGTGGTTATATAATACATGTCCAGCAGGTGGTGTTTGTATAAATACAAATGGTCAGTTCTGGGTTTAACCAATTAGAGAGATCATTTATTGGACAGTGTGAATGCCAGGAGATAATTGGTTCCGAGCTAAGCAACATTTGGAATTTTAAGACAGCATTAAATAAAAAATAAAAAAAAACAAGATTACTTTAATTTTTGTATTCAAATTGGATTCTAAATGGATAACAAAATTGTTTGACTTTCAAAATGCATGCCAAGCAAGTAAAATATGCAAATGAGCTTGAATGAATTAAATACATGTATAATTCCTAAATATTCATCAGCTTTGGCTTACGGAAATATAATGCAATAATGATCATCACGTAGCCTTTTTAAATCTTTTTTTTTCTTAAATAATCCATTTTGAGTCCAAAATGAATCTATAAATAATAAAGTCTACAGAAAATATGCGATGTAAAAACTTTGTTCTCAATTGGAGTGCAGATACACGAAAGTGAATAGGATACTTTTTTCTTGCAGTGTAAGTTTTCTAGAACTCTGTGACACGGTAGCCTCACAGCCCACATGGTATTTGCAGGGAGAGGAGACTCAGACACAGAAAGCTGCAAGTTAAATTGCGCAAATGTGCTCTTTAATAAACAAATAAACAAAAATAACAGACAAAACACACTGAACAAAATAAAGGGCACAAGGGCCAAAACAAAAGGTTCTACAAAAACTCACAAACGTAAACAAGACAGCACAGCACACCATAGACCATAGACCATAGACCATAGACCATAGACCATAGACCATAGACCATAGACCATAGACCATAGACCACCTCTATCACCAACATGAATCCTACTAACCTCTAACACCCATGAACACCTATTTTATACACCTGTGGCTGGAGCCTAATTAATCATTTAGTCATTTATTCAATTGTCGGCTCCAGCCACATTCTCACATGTTTTGACAGGGTGAAATGTAGCCTCCTCCCTGCCAACCTAATATTCCCCATACAACACGCACCTGTGCACCGGCAGGGCTTTCACCCTGCCACACTGCCACAAACCCAAATCTCAGACAGGAGTAAACTAGCCACATTAGCTAACAATGTGCACTCTATGCAAACTGGCAGTTAACCAAATTAAATCCTGGTAGTCATACCTTTCTCTAACTGGCAAGGACTCTGGTAGCACTTTGAACTGTTTTTTCACATTTAAGAGGGAAGGATTAGCTTCATATTGTGTGGTTACTGCAGATGAGTGCACAAGTAAGAATGTTTTTTCATCTTCTTTTTGTATGATATTTTTTATTTAGATAAGAAGATGCCAGGTTTCAAAGGAAGAATGGGTTAATTTTTTATGCTGCATTGTCGAGGGATAGTCGTATTTTTTTTATGAAAAAAGGTTATGCACAATGCAGATCTGTGCACAAGTAGAACGGTTATTGTTTTAATAAAGCGTTAGTGATACCGTACTGTATATTACATTTTTTAACTTAAAGGGTGAGGCAATTTGGAGAAAAGAAATTGGAAATGGTGAATATCTTTTTTTTCAGTTTTTCTTTTTATTTATTTGTTCAAGCGAGGAAATTGCTGCAGTGATACAGTATGTGCACAATATTTCGTTCTAGCACAAGTTAGCTCTCTGAGTACTGAGCTGTGTTTATCTATCTATTTATTTTCTGCACCGCAAATTGCAGCTACTGAATGGAAATAGGCAGAGGGTATTCAACAGAACTCAATGGATCAGTTATCTTTTAACAAAAATTCAAACCCATTAAAACCTCCTGATACAACACCCACACCGCATTGTGCGAAACTCTGCCTTCACGATGACTCCCTCTCTAGAGTATGGGTGCTTTAGTTATGGTGCTGAAAATAATTGCGTACACAGTATTCAATTGATGTAGTCATTTAGGTAGAGTGTGTTCATTTTACATACAACTCCGGAGCTGATGTCTTGATTCTGAAGAGCTGTAGTGTTACTGTGTCGACCTCAATCCTGGATATCTGGGTCAATTTCGGATGCTTTTAAGTAGCCCACTCAGTAGCTCTGTAGTGTAAACCATGCACTGAAATAAATGTAGCCCATACCCAGAGATGTTCATGAACCCTTAATAGGGCACTGAATTATTAAGGCTCTGGGCAAGTACGTAGGTGAAATGCTTTTTAAACACACTGTCTGGTCTAGGTGGCTTCATCATATCAGAGCAGTAAGAAACCTTAACCCTCTTTATCCTGGTTATACCCCTATGGTTTTTGTTGGTTTTATACCTTTAATGCAAATCTGTTATATGTATCAAAGATAGTGTAAACCCCCAAGCTCTTAGAGTAGAACTATCAAAGGTGAATTAGAAACTGCAAAAAAATTACAGTAGGTCTATTGACTATGAACACAGCTATGAATACAGCTGTGCTGTATCTCAGATAACATCAACTACTACTGCAGTGGTATCCAGAAAAATCAGATTACACAACTTTTACTGTACTCGGCAATATATAATCTATGTAGTTAAATGTTTGAGTGTGCATATATATATATATATATATATATATATATATATATATATATATATATATATATATATATATACACGTATGTTTTTTTTGTGTTTCAAAACTAAAGACTTTCTTGTGGATAAACCAAACGCAAAAGGAAGCATACATAAAGTGACTGCAGTTCTCAAAGGGTTAACAGAAAAGCACAAAAGCATGTAATTACAATACTGGTGTATCTATCTGCTTCTCTATTTAGCCAGCCTTTGCTGCTTGTAGTCACAAAATGCTTTTATTAATGTGTTTCAGTTAAAAAAAACTTTTTTATGTGATTGTCTACAACATTTCCTTAACCAAATTCTTAAATTAAAATACTTCAGACTTACATTTTCAATGAATGTTATTAAATAAAATATTTATCAGTAATAGTGTTTGACTATAGGTATACAGTTTAATAAATTAAATATGTTATGAGGAAAACATTTTTAAATACTTGACATTAGGATTTCATTGGTGGCTTTCATTGGTGACGTGGACTGTCTACCCACAATTCACTGGCAAGAGCAGTATTGGACGAAGGACATACTAAGATATAGATTCTCTCTTTGATATTTACCTAGTTTATCAATGCTAAATTGTTATATTAGACTACTCATTGATTGTGAACACCTTTGAAGGCAAGAGAGATTCATGTATTTGAACATCTTTGATTTTTAATGTTATTGGCATTGTAGAACAAAATAGTCCTGTTGTTAAACCCAGCGACATGGTGTTTAACATGCAGTCATGTAAAATGTCATTGCTTTTCAGTAGCAATCATCGGACTTCATGTGGTGCATTCAGCAGTTAACAAGCCAATCCTGTGAATAAACAATTTATTCAAAAACAAAATGATTGTTGTTTGTATTTGTTAAACGTGCTGCACTACATGCTCTGACCTGTAAAAGCATATTTGGTTAACAAGGTGAGAGTGTTGTATGAAAGTAGTTTGCATATACTTCACTAAACACCAGCTGATTGGCTTTGGGATATTTATCACCATCCAGCCAGGTGATGATCAAAAGTAAATCTGGTGGCAATAGTACTAGGACTAAGACTAGTGATTTTAGTCCAGTTCCTAGTGGACATCAGAAGAACCATCAACGCAGGTGGCACTGATGGGGTGCTTTGCTGTTTCTCAAAGAGGCCAAGAATTGGATGGATATGTCAGAACCACTATACAAAAAAGCCAGAGCTACAGAGCATTTAACCTCAACTCACCTGCAGGGGTCAGAATCTGTAACCACTTGCTAAAGATCAGTTGAGGAAAATGTAACCCCCTCCTTCTTAGTTATAGTTAGTATGGTCCTCATCTGTGTCTCACCATTGGACTTCACGTGTTCAGGAGCTGCTCTTCAGTTTTATTTGCCTGCCATAGGCTTAATACTGACTCATTGTGTGATAGTGAGCAAGTCACTTAACCTCCTTGTGCTCTGTCTTTTGGGTGAGACGTAGTTGTAAGTGACTCTGCAGCTGATGCATAGTTCACACACCCTAGTCTCTGTAAGTCGCCTTGGATAAAGGCGTCTGCTAAATGAACAAATAATATATAATAATAATGTGAGAACAGTATTGCTTTTTTATTTTAGATTAATTTGACAGACAAGTTCCCAGTTATGCATAAAAAAGTCCGATCCAAATCTAATGTGAGTTCATACTTCTTGAGAAGTCTCACTACGTGCAAGATGAGATTTCATTCTTTTTTGCGTGAAGCGTTACCCCTGTGTGTGGAAGTGCAACTTTGAGTACCCCTTTCAAAATTTTTCATAGGTCTGCATTGAAATATTATGGAATCATATGTATAAGCAGCGTTTCAGATAAGCTGTGTACTGGTTGTTTTACCCATTGAAAAATATAAATCACGTATATTTCAATTTAAATGCGTCAGGAACACAGAGAGCAATTTTAGTGCACAGCTTGAGCTTGCATGTTATCAAGCTTCTTGCACTTCGTTGGTTCCTAGCATCTAAATGGTCAATTGTGAATATACTGCATGTGGTAGCTAGAGAATGGATCATAGAAATGATCAATAAACACATGACCAATAAATCCAGGTTTTCAATGCAAACCAAACCAAAAATACTGTAGCGATCTGTGCAGTTATGTTTTGTACTGTGTTCCTAATGTGTTTGCGCACTGTAATTCCCGCTGTATTGTGTTCCTGTATTGCAGAGGTGTCCAATTCTGGTCCTGGAGGGCCGGTGTCCCTCCTGGTTTTTCCCAATTAAGTAATTTTGGACACAGTTGGAACAAAAACCAGGAGGGACACCCCTGCTGTATTGTGTTCCCTTTCCACTCTGTATTTCCCGCCGTTTGCTTGTATAACCCTGTCTCTGTGTCTATGTGTAAATGTAACCTGCATGTGCGGTGCTGTCTGTGTCTCCCCTGTAATTGGCTGTTGTTTGTCTGTGCCCATTGGTCCTGGCGTGCGGTTGAGGACCAATGGGATGTGTGTAAAGCTCCAACACCCGATTAACATAAAGGGGCGGAGCTATGTTATAAAAAGGCACCCCCAGTTATGTGTTGTTGTTGCTGTCCTGATTTGGTTGTTTCAGAAAGCAGTGAAGCAGTGAAGCAGTGAAGCAGTGAAGCAGTCAGAGCAGTGGTCTCTGAGTGGGTGCTAGAGATTAGCATCCCAAAATAAAAGATTTGGAACTGATTTCAGTGTGTTGTCTCTCTTCTTCCCTGCCTGCCTGCACAGAACGCTACAATACCTTTGAATCCACTCACTTACAATGCGTGTTTGTGATTGGTGAATAAGCGACTTTATTCTTGATCCTTATCTCTGAGCCATCTTAGTCCCCCTCAACCTCACCTACCAATTTACATATCAGTCAAATGAAATTTTGAAAGGCAAATCTGTATAATAAATATAATATTCTGTGTTTGGAGAGAGTTGGGATGCTTTATATTTAAGGCTTTCTGTGTTTTATTATTATTTATTATTATTTATTTCTTAGCAGACGCCCTTATCCAGGGCGATTTACAATCGTAAGCAAATACATTTCAAGTATCACAGTACAAGTAATAATACAATTAAGAGCAAGATAAATACAATGACTTTGGTTCAAGCAAGTACAAGTGTGACAAAATACAATTCAATAATACAGCAGACAACAGTGTCAGTGATAGTTACATCAGGATATGATTAAATACAAAATACTACAGATTAAACACTTGGCAGATTACAGTATTCTGAAGTACAGGATTAAATGCAGTAAAATAGGGGGCAGATAAGAGCAAGTAAAGCACATTTAAGGAAGGGTGATAAGTGTCCCAGGGGAAAAACAGAGGAGTTCTACAGGTGCTGTCTGAAGAGGTGAGTCTTAAGGAGGCGCCGGAATGTGGTCAGGGGCTGGGCAGTCCTGACATCTGTAGGAAGGTCGTTCCACCACTGCGGGGCGAGGGTGGAGAAGGAGCGGGCTCTGGAGGCAGGGGAGCGTAGAGGAGGTAGAGCCAGTCTTCTAGTGCAGGCGGAGCGGAGAGGTCGAGTGGGGGTGTAGGGAGAGATGAGGGTCTGGAGGTAGCTGGGTGCAGTCTGGTCAAGGCATCTGTAGGCTAGTACAAGAGTCTTGAACTGGATGCGAGCGGTGATCGGGAGCCAGTGGAGTGAGCGGAGTAGTGGAGTTGCGTGGGAGAAGCAAGGCAGAGAGAACACAAAAGTATTTATTTATTATCACTCAAATTGTCTCAATTTGTTTAATGTTTACACCCAGCTGCACATATGAGTACCTGCACTTTTTGTTGAGAATTTCACCCCTGTGCGTAACTGCATTTACATTAATAAAGTTGAGTTGCTTCTGATTTTAAATGAAAAAGTAAGACTTACGATTTAAAAGCCCATTTAGTTGTTTCACAGAAAAAACCCATAAACTAAATCAATTTTACTATGAATGCTTTTCTCAGTTGTGACTGAGATACATTTTAAAGGAGAGTAGAAAAGTTGGGGGAAAACACCAAAAATCAGAAGCCCTGTTTATATTGCTATAGCAACGCGATCAATAAGGAATACAATATTATCACACACTAGGTGCTGGGGTTCTTTATACAAAGACAATTGGGCTGATCTAGCCTTGGTTACATGTGTCTATGGCAAGCAACTAGAACTGAAGAGCAGCTGAACTCATAAGCAAACCACCTGAACACCTTTAAAAATGTTCTCAAACATCATAACATGTAACAGGACAGTAACACACATGGCATATGAAGCTACTTAATCTTTAAAATCACCAGTATACCTCACTCAGAATTAAATCAATGACGATATCTTGTAAAAACATGCACCCACTGCGACTGACAGGAATCAATCATATGGAGCAAATGCTTTGAGAGCCTTTGATTGGCACCAGTCAACTGGGCATCTCAGTGAACACTATCAGTCCCTGCAGCTGCCCTTGATTCTGGATTCAATAAAGTGCCAGCCTTATATTTTCCTCTTGATGTGTTGCAGCAGCCATTGAGCAAGATGGATTCATTTTAAATGCTTTATTAAAAACTAAATATCCATTACCTGCATCCTGACTGAAATTGTATTCATTGAGGAAGAATATACTGAAAAGAATAACTTAGTTGTTTGTTTTTTTCTGAGAAAGGTGATTGCTCCTTGCTGCCATCTATTGACCATGATTGTTATTAAGCATACTCATCACCATTGCCAGTTTACCCTAACTGGGCTGAGCCAGTTTTATATTGTGGATGATGGGGTGAGACTTGCGATAATTGGAGCTAGTCTTACATTGCATGCTATATACAAGTATAAAATCAATGCTGTCAGAAAATAGCTGGCCAAAAACATGTGATCTGTAAAATGTCTAACTGTTAAGTGGTGTGCATATAGTCCCTTTAGGAGAAATAATACAACCCCCTTTAAAATGTGGCATTATAATATGCAGTAGACATTGAGGGAAATAACACTGCAATACTGTTTAAAGGTTTATCTTATTTCTAACTATCTTTATGAGACTGAATGAGTATGCAAGGCTCTTAACGCAAGGGGATAACTTGAGAATAACCTAAACTGTGAGTCTCTTCAGTTGTATGTTCGAACCAAAGCCTGCAGAAAAGCACTTGCTAAATTAAGGCACTGGTTAGTGTCATTTGAGTTAGGCAGTCGCAACAAAGTCTATGAGAAGCTGATGCTCTATCCACCCGACCTGGGATAAATAGTGATTTTATTTAAATATTTCAAATGTATTTGATACGATTCTAAGTAATTAAATATTTCAAATAATGTTGTTTCGAATATTTAGGCATATTCAAATATTTCGATTTTTGTTTCAAATATATTTATAAATGTGTTACAATGAGACGATGAGGGTGAGACGTTGTTATAAATGACTCTGCAGCTGATTACTGATTTCAAATTCAGACAATCGGGTATTGAGGTCTTATTGTAAAGCAACTATTTATATTAAAGATAAATAAATAAACACATACTGTACATATTTTCACAACCCATTTCATACACTAATACACACAAATGATTAAAACGCTGCCATTATTATTATTAATCCTATGCGTAACACTTCCCTGTAAGGCCACAGGTACCCTTTATTTGTTTGTTGCGATTGAGTTGTATCTTTAAAATACATGTTTAGCTTATTTTATCTACATTATTTCGTATATATGGGTCTAAAAATAAAAACTGTTCCAATTATTACATCTAATTGTAAAACGCTGACACCTCAGCATAGTGTTAATACAGGTTCCCTTCACCTCTCTACATTATTCATACCTGTTGTTCCGGACCAGGCATGCTATATTCAAACTGTTTCATTATTTATCTCTCAAGGGTTTCTTATGGCTATTATATTCTTGCTTATTTGTATGGGTTACACACATGTATATCTCCATATATTAATAGGAGCAAAACAGTTCAATATTCTACATGTGAAGTACAGAAGCAGTGCTCTCCCTGCCCAAGAGAAGTTGGGAGGGGCACTACACCCGTTCCTGGGTGTATAATTAGTTTAAGTAGCCATATTGTGTTATATATGTATTGCTACTTTTATATTTTGTTTATTATAAATAATAATAAACAATAATAATACACAATTACATCATTAAAAATACATTTATGTTTTCGTATTGTTTCTACTCACTGTGTCAGGAAGGCTCTACTCATTGACGTTGTTGATGTGGTTTAACCTGGTGCATTCGGATGCTTGCAACATCTCACTGCTCTGCCTAGTGTCTGGGCTAAATCCCGCCAGAACTGAAATGACTGTATTACACACAATTGTAGACTCATAGTGAATATAAACTAAATGAAAACGCAAGGCACACTGAGGAATAAGCACGTGCATCTGTGATAATAACTTCATAAAGATAATGTTCTTGATTACACTACCTTCTTATTATTTTGTTTGCACTACAGATGCCATAAACTAAAAGAGGTTAATTTTATTTTGACTAAAGGTATGTAGATTGTGTCGCGTTACACAAAGTGGATGAAAAACAGGACATCTGGGATAGATTTTTTAGCAAAATGTTGGGAAACTGGGACCGTTGATGGAAAACAGGGACATCTGGTCACCCTAGACTAGTCATACTGTATCACAAATATTCTGAGATCTTAATGCAGAGGCGCTGGAACAATTTTTATAGTGGGGGTGCTGAAAGCCATTGAACAAAACTGTAACCCCTGTGTATAATGAAAGCCATGCAAAGCCAAGGGTGCTGCCGCACCCCCAGCACCGCTAGTTCCAGCTCCCCTGCCCTAATTCTTAAATTGTGCAGAATAGACCAAATCTATGGAGATTATTGTTGTCTCTCACAAAAACCACAACATGATTCAGAATAAATATAGTCTGGAAAAACAGAGGCCAAGGATTTGATGCAATGAAGACCTGAATGGTACATACTCACATTCAGGCTGCTTGCTCTATCCTTGCTCTGTGGATTAATAGGGTGACAAAAAATGTGTTAATGATCAATTTATGTCCGGCTGTCTGTCAGTGACATTCTACATGGTGAGTGAGATAGCTGCTTAAAAAAAGTGTCTTAGATTCCTAACTATCTGTCCAATTGCATTCAAGAGTAAAAACAAATATGTGTCTTTAACTTCATCCTGCCATGGTGACCTTTAAAAATATGTCACTGTGGCAATGTGCCCCGCCCCTGTGTGCATATTATGTGTTGTATGTTGCGTGCGTGTGTTAATGTTGGTGTATAGTCATTGGTACACGGGATATAAACGGGTCTGTGTTTCACGTGTATTTAAAAAGTGTAGATTTGTATTTAGGCACGAGGAGGGCACAAATCACTTCACGTGCTGGTTAAATGTAATATGTAAGCACGGGGTTGCACATAATTAATTCACGTGCTGGGATTCAAGTGAATAATTAATTAGTAATTGAATCCCAGCACAACAGTATATATAGATGCACGTTCTTTCACTCAGGGTTGGGTGTTCGGTGAGTGGAGAACGGGATTGGAGACGGAGGTAGTAATTGTTAGAATAAGAAGTAGTAGTAAAATCTGCTCACCGTGTTTTGTCTGTCTAGTCCATTTTGTTTATCTGTTTTATTTTGGCGTATAGTGCCGTGTCCTGTGTTTTTGTTGTTTCAAACCTTTTATTTTCTGTGCTGTTTATTAAATGCTGAGCGAAAGCATTCGCTCAGCTCCACCAAACCACAACTCTCTGTCTGTTTATTTCCTGCTTCTGGTTTGACGCCACCCACTCCGGCCGTCTTTGTGACAGTCACCTATAGATAAAAGTGGTTTGAAATAACGTGCAGTGTGGTTAGTCAAATGTGTCCACTGATTCTGATAGAGGATGACCAGGACCTTGCAACCACAGCAAACGTATCCCACGCTGCACTTGCGGTAAATAGAGTTGCTGACTAAATCTGGGCCTCCAGTTTTGTTATTACAGATCTTACATAGTTTCAGGTTACAACAGTGTTTGGAATACAAAATAAAAAAAAAATACTAAAAAGAAAATAATAAAAAAAAATCTCACCAACAGGGTTTTATCATAAAGACGACAAAAAAGGAAAAAGAAACCATTTTATTTTATTTTACAGTTATAGGTTGATTATATCTGCAAAATTATAATTTAAATTATTTCCAACAAGGAAAATTATTTTTTTCATAAACTTCAAACACATAACACATCAGAAAAAAACAGTCCAGATAACTTAAAAATCATATAGAAATGCTTAGAAAACAAAACAAAACAATAACAGAAAAAAACAATTTGACTCATTATGGCAGGATTTTCACCTAGTATTATCTTCATTTAAATGAAATCTCTTATAAACGCTGAAGAATAAAAAATAAATACATTACAAAAGTAAAACCGTCATGAAAAATAAATTCAAGGAATACAGTACAAGTATACACTTCTAGACACACACTATTGATTTAATGCAAAATGTCCAATTCCAGCACCTACAGTTGATATCTAACCTGTGCAAATTGCATGGTCAAAGAAAAAGGCCAATCATTGAATTCTTTGCATATTTTATTTTTCTTTTTAATTTCCAACTCACACACATCTGGCATATTTCACATCTTTGCAATAAAACATGGTTACAATAGCTTTAGGATTGTATATATCCAAAATATTTCCAGATGACAGAACCTGTTTGTTTTTTTTAAGATTTTATTTTTCTTTTTTTTTTTTATTTGTTTGTTCCAGATGCCTAAATATTCCCCAAAATCTAAGCTAAAAACTCATGATATTGCTCACTGACTTGTGGTTGTACAACCTAATCATTACACTGGCTCCCCCCCGTGATTCATAGTCTTTAAATACAAACAACAATGAATAAAGAATTCAGTGCTAAAATTTACTAATACAAGGTGGGTGACAAATAAGTAATCACAGCAATAAATAATGATATGTTTCTGGTGAGAAGTGCCAATACAAAGATTCCATTAATTAATTAATCTTAAATAAATGACTGCAAGTGTATTTTTTTTGTCTTGAGAAAATGACATTCCCGTTACATGCCTCATAGCCCTACCAACACAATATGTACATCTATGACAAAACAGTCACCAAATATACAAAGAAGAACAGGAAGGACTTTAGATAGTTCACCTCTGGGTGTGTTGTCTGAACCAATTAATGTGCAGGTAAAACCTGTAGTAACCACCCACCTTTACAATACATAAAATTATGAAGAAATAACCTGTGCCTCAGTATGACCAAGAGGATAGCAGAGATGAGAATTTCACAATGAGCTTCATTTCTTTTTCAAATCACTGTACACTGAGATCAGGAAACCAACTGCATTCAAAAGGTTTGTTGTTTTACCATAAAAGCACAAAATGGGCTTTCCCCACTACACTTCCAGTTAAAAGAAATATGACCATAATTGAATATAATTCTTCTTTACACTGAGTCCTAAATGTTAAGTGTGAAATGGACACGCATATACATGGAAGTAAAAATCACTTCTCAATACCCTTGTGTAAAAATGGTGAAACTGTTTGTAAGACCCCTTTGTGGTTTGTTCATTTAAAACAAGCCGACTTCCATACCCATCACCAAGATGTTTTTTGAAGCTTTGTAAATGCATCTGTTCCACTGATACACCAGATGTACAATACATGCATAATGAAACTCCACATCTGGTTAAGAAACATTTTTTTATACAAGGTTTTACTTTTACAAAAGTATCCCTTTAAGGTAAGCTGTGCAACGGATGTACAAAGTATCAAATGGGATATTTTTTTTTTTCACAGCTTGAAAAATATGACTGAAATTACGACGAAAAGTTAAATCTAAAATACTTATTATCGTTTTGTTTATATTTATTTATTTATTTATTCATTTACTCTTTTTTTTAACTGGACACTTTTTTTCCTCCAAGGTCTTTACAATGCAAGTTTCCACCCCTCCTCAATAAATAAAAGGCATTGGAAATATGAAATATGATTTACAGAATCCATTTTGATTTTCATGAATTTGCATGATACAAGCTAGCTTGGTAGCAGCTGGTGCTTAGGCGTGAAAGAAAACACAAAATACCAAGGTTTCTGACTACAATGGACTGCTATTGCTAGGTGTAATGGAATGCACATCAGAGGGCGAGGAAGTCTCTATTATGTTGTTCTTTTGTCTAGACTGGACGCTCCCTGCAGCACTTGTGCTCTCTGCAGCACCTGACATTCCCACTGCAGTCGGTCTTTAGTCCGCATTCAGTATCTGTTCTGATGTTCATAGTGCCACCGGTTAAAATCAATGTTAAAAGCGACAATGCTCCCGGAAGCCATTCCAGTTATCAGAGTCCTGCAGAAGACACAAGACAGGAAAGAGAAAATGAAACTCAGTTTGAGCGGTGTGTTATTCAGTATTAGAAGCAAATTCATCAAAAATGTAATTCAATTAAATTAATGAAAAAAAGAGCTACGGCACCTTTTTCAGTGATGCCTTTAACACCGCTACCCCCCCTGCACTGACTCGGGAGGGCAAAGATGAACACACACTGTCCTCCAAAGTGTGTGCCGTCAGCCGACCGTTTTTCTTCACACTGCGGACTCACCATGCAGCCACCCAAGAGCTACAGCGTCGGAGGACAACGCAGTCGGGCAGTTTACAGGCAAGCCCGCAGGCCAGACTGCAGGGGTCGCTGGTGCTTGGTGAGCTGAGGACACCCTGGCCGACCTAACCTTCCCTCCCCCCGGGCGACGCTTGGCCAATTGTGCGCCGCCCCCTGGGAGCTTCCATCCACGGTCGGCTGTGGAATAGCCTGGACTCAAACTCGTGACGTACAGACTATAGAGCGCATCCTGCACTCCACGTGGAGCGTCTTTACTGGATGCGCCACTCGGAAGCCCTCGATGCCTACAACACTTTTAACTATTAAAAACTAGTAAGAAACAACTCACAACTGAACTCCTGAAACCATATATATATATATATATATACAGTACTGTGCAAAAGTTTTAGGCAGGTGTGAAAAAATGCTGTAAAGTAAGAATGCTTTCAAAAATAGACATGTTAATAGTTTATATTTATCAATTAACAAAATGCAAAGTGAGTGAACAGAAGAAAAATCTACATCAAATCAATATTTGGTGTGACCACCCTTTGCCTTCAAAACAGCATCAATTTTTCTAGGTACACTTGCACACAGTTTTTGAAGGAACTCGGCAGGTAGGTTGGCCCAAACAGCTTGAAAGAACTAACCACAGTTCTTCTGTGGATTTAGGCAGCCTCAGTTGCTTCTCTCTCTTCATGTAATCCCAGACAGACTCGATGATGTTGAGATCAGGGCTCTGTGGGGCCATACCATCACTTCCAGGACTCCTTGTTCTTCTTTACGCTGAAGATAGTTCTTCATGACTTTCGCTGTATGTTTGGGGTCGTTGTCATGCTGCAGAATAAATTTGGGGCCAATCAGATGCCTCCCTGATGGTATTGCATGATGGATAAGTATCTGCCTGTACTTCTCAGCATTGAGGAGACCATTAATTCTGACCAAATCCCCAACTCCATTTGCAGAAATGCAGCCCCAAACTTGCAAGGAACCTCCACCATGCTTCACTGTTGCCTGCAGACACTCATTCGTGTACCGCTCTCCAGCCCTTCGGCGAACAAACTGCCTTCTGCTACAGCCAAATATTTCAAATTTTGACTCATCAGTCCAGAGCACCTGCTGCCATTTTTCTGCACCCCAGTTCCTGTGTTTTCGTGCATAGTTGAGTCACTTGGCCTTGTTTCCACGTTGGAGGTATGGGTTTTTGGCCGCAAGTCTTCCATGAAGGCCACTTCTGACCAGACTTCTCTGGACAGTAGATGGGTGTACCAGGGTCCCACTGTTTTCTGCCAATTCTGAGCTGATGGCACTGCTGGACATCTTCCGATTGCGAAGGGAAGTAAGCATGATGTGTCTTTCATCTGCTGCAGTAAGTTTCCTTGGCCGACCACTGCGTCTACGGTCCTCAACGTTGCCCGTTTCTTTGTGCTTCTTCAAAAGAGCTTGGACAGCACATCTGGAAACCCCTGTCTGCCTTGAAATTTCTGCCTGGGAGAGACCTTGCTGATGCAGTATAACTACCTTGTGTCTTGTTGCTGTGCACAGTCTTGCCATGGTGTATGACTTTTGACAGTAAACTGTCTTCAGCAACCTCACCTTGGCAGCTGAGTTTGGCTGTTCCTCACCCAGTTTTATTCCTCCTACACAGCTGTTTCTGTTTCAGTTAATGATTGTGTTTCAACCTACATATTGAATTGATGATCATTAGCACCTGTTTGGTATAATTGTTTAATCATACACCTGACTATATGCCTACAAAATCCCTGACTTTGTGCAAGTGTACCTAGAAGAATTGATGCTGTTTTGAAGGCAAAGGGTGGTCACACCAAATATGGATTTGATGTAGATTTTTCTTCTGTTCACTCACTTTGCATTTAGTTAATTGATAAATATAATCTACATGTCTATTTTTGAAAGCATTCTTACTTTACAGCATTTTTTCCACACCTGCCTAAAACTTTTGCACAGTACTGTATATATATATATATATATATATATATATATATATATATATATATATATATATCTATATATATATATATCTATATATATCTATATATATATATATCTATATATATATATCTATATATATATCTATATATATATATATATATATATATCTATATATATATATATATATATATATATATATATATATATATATATGACCTTTCTTGACCTTTGAAAACAAATTAAACGCTAGCTCGGATGATGTAATAGCTAATTATTTTACAAAAAAAAAAGAATAAATTCAATTTAGTACCATACTATGGTGATCTTGGTGGATTTTTTAGAAAATGTATAAATTAGATGAGATAAGAATGTTATTCAGACTTGTTATTATGTTCCTTAACACTAACTCGGCTATTTTCAGATATGTTAACATAGTAAGCTAAACACACATCTTACAATCATGACACTTTCTATAGATTTTAGGGGATAAAATACTGAATTAAATCCAGCAGAGGTTATTAACAGACGTGGAAACAAAGATCCTGCGTTTGTAGGGACCCACTGAAAAGAGCTTTGCATCTGAGGCGGCACCCATGAACAATATGAAGAGAAAGGGTGCATTTCACAGGGTCAGGCTAAAATACGTTCTTTTCCTTATTAACACAGCAGCCAACAAAAAGGGTATTTTTTTCTTTTTTTTCCATTTCAGCAGGTTTGGGTTTCAAAGCCATCTTTTCAGAAACAAAGAATGTAGTGGTGAGTGGATTTCTGACTGGGAATTTCAAATTAGGTATAAAAACGTTAAAATTCATCAAATCAAATTTGGATTTTAGTGATTTCTTAATAGTTCACTTTAATTATATATATATATATATATATATATATATATATATATATATATATATATATATATATATATATATATATATACATCTATTACGGCAAAAGTCAGAATTTGGTCAATCTTAAGTTTTACCAGTAATTGTCAACATTTACCAAATAAGGAGGTAAATGTCTGAAAAGATGAAGAAATAGATTGCTTTTGAGACAAAACAAAATAATCATTAATATCAAAGAATATATGTATTTATGCATAGCATTTTCCATTAAGAAAATAATCATGAATGAGCTTTCAGTAATGCACAATGGAGCAATTTAAACTAGTTCAACATGATACTGAACAATATTGTGATCCACTTATGTAGAACAACCAACATTCTGGTAGATTTGCATATAAAACAGTTCACAATGGTGTTGAAGGATATTGTACAGCACAGCACAGTAGACTTGTGGCACTTGTAGTTACACAGGACTCCTGAAGCCTTACAATGCGTGAAAGCAAGACATTCAGTTATTAGCCAAAGACACTTGCTTACTCCCGAAGTAAAGCAGTATCATGTTTATTTCGGACATTTACCGGTTTTGCTTGGTAAATGTCGACATTTACCAGTAAATCTTAATATTTCCCAAAATTCTGAATTTTACCGTAACATACATACACATTATATATATATATATATATATAGAGAGAGAGAGAGAGAGAGAGAGAGAGAGAGAGAGAGAGAGGTAGGTCATTATGATATGCAAATTCCAGCATTACAAGAGCCAATCAAATTGAGTGAAAGTCACATTACCCATAATTCTATAGTTAATGCTTTCTCCCATCTTCACTCGAAAGCTTCTTGTATTTGTGTATATACACTTTTTTTTTTTGATAAATAGAAAAATAATGCACCTCTCATCTGGGATGAAACTGCATTTTATTTGTAAACCACAGACTGACTGTTATAGTGGTTGAAGAGATTTAGAGTATCAGCTTTTGCCAGTGTCAGAACGTCACCATTTCCGTGGTCAATCAGGGACTGACAGTGGAGAAAAGAAACAAATGGCTTCTGTACTGTTTGCATGGAATTACACATTCTATAAGGGGAAACAACAGGGTCTAAAGTTCAGTGGGGTAGGAAGTGAACAGTGATGGCTTACAGATCTAATTAAGTGCTGCATTATACTTGCATATTCACTTTAACTACTGTGCAATTTGTGTGAGAAAGATACAATAGCAAGCCACACTTCTTTACAGAGCACAGTCAAAGAAGGGATTCATGCTTCTTTCTAGGTGTAACACTAATGATAACTTATTTTCAATGTCTTGATGAGTGAATGCCTCTTCATCTACCCTAACCATCACATTAAAATAGGGTCATGTATCAGCCAAATTCTACAAATGAACACACATAAGCAATACACATATTGTTTCCAGTAATTCAAAATACACTGCTTTCCCAACAAATTAGCAGTAGTAGCACATTGGGCAACCAACTATATATATATAAATAAAAAAGAATACCTTAGGCATGTCTGGGAATAGGATCTACAAGATGTTGGAAGTGTTTTTGAGTGTTCATGTATTGACGAGCCAGGCAACAGTTATTGAAGGACTTACCTTTGATCATGTGATAAGTCCATTGCCCTGATGCCAGCGTCACAGCCAGGGTATATATATAGTTGTTTGAAGTCACAGGCTTGCCACACCTCCACCACTCCATTGTCACCTCCTGTAACCAGGTTCTGTCCATCACTGCTTAGGAGTATGGCCTGACAACAGAACACACCCAAAGCACGTTTTAAAGCTTGACCACAACAGGAAAATAATGCTTTAGGGTTAAGTTTATGGTTCTCACAGTAAAAATGCACTGTCCTGTCCTATTAGTATGCAATGGGGAGTGGCCACATGCCCACGCTATAGTACATATTATTGTTTTGTTTAACCTTTTATTTTGGCCATTGTGCCTGTTTATTTGTTTGTGTATTTTGTTCTTTGCTAAAAAGTGCACATACATGCTTGAACTGCAGCTTTCCTTGACTCTGAGTCTTATTTCTGAAAATATCCTGCTACACTAGAACTTTGTAACCTACAGAAGTCAAGAGATGTCAAAATGATTATTAGAATAATCTGATAACTTGCACACTTCATCTGTATTATAATGCTTCTCCACTTTAAAAGCAGCCTACATTTGTAAATGGGACTAAAGGTTTTAAAGTTGTGCATTTGTGGTCCCTTAATGCATTAATTAATAATCCGTAGGACCTGGCTCTTTTTTCAGAGGGTTAATGAACATTTTATTTAGTACATAATACAGTCACTCATCTACACTGTCTGGGGCCAATGAGAGGCACCTACCCTGGTGGAATCATTGATCTCCATCTGCGCCAAGAGTTTTCCATTGATGCTGAAATTGCAGAACCTTCCCCGTTCATAGCAGATGATACAGTGGCCCTCGCTGGACACTGAGATGAGACGTGGGCAGAGGCAGTTCTCTGGTCCCTCCAAGGCTCTGAGGAGGTCTCCCGTAATGGTGTGCACCAAGCATGGCCCCTCTGTGAATGACAAAGAGGCAACACTTTTCTTAGCCCTGTAGAACATGGACATTGGCGAGATGCCTCACATTTATATACATGCGGTTGCTTATAAATCTTATAAAACATCCGAAGAATCCGACCCTTCCTCACCAACTATGCTACCCAGCTCCTGGTCCAGGCCCTGGTACTCTCCCGCCTAGACTACTGCAACTCCCTCCTGGCTGGCCTCCCTGCGTCCGCCACCCGTCCGCTCCAGCTCATCCAGAACTCCGCTGCTCGCCTGGTGTTCTCTCTGCCTCGCTTCGCCCACGCTACTCCACTACTCCGCTCGCTCCACTGGCTCCCGATCACCGCTCGCATCCAGTTCAAGACTCTTGTACTAGCCTACAGATGCCTTGACCAGTCTGCACCCAGCTACCTCCAGACCCTCATCTCTCCCTACACCCCCACTCGACCTCTCCGCTCCGCCTGCACTAGAAGACTAGCTCTACCACCTCTACGCTCCCCTGCCTCCAAAGCCCGCTCCTTCTCCACCCTTGCTCCGCAGTGGTGGAATGACCTTCCTACAGATGTCAGGACTGCCCAGTCCCTGACCACATTCCGGCGCCTCCTTAAGACTCACCTCTTCAAAGAGCACCTGTAGAACTCCTCTGTTTGTATCCTGGGACACTATCACCCTTCATGTAAATGTGCTTTATTTTGCTCTTATCAGCCCCTATTTTACTGCATTTAATCCTGTACTTCAGAATACTGTAATCTGCCAAGTTTTTAACCTGTAGTACTTTGTATTTAATCACATCCTGATGTAACTATCACTATTTAATCATATCCTGATGTAACTATCACTATTACCTGCTGTATTATTGAATTGTGGTTTGTCAAACTTGTACTTTACTTGAACAAAAGTTATTGTATTTCTTGCTCTTATTGTATTACTTGTATTGTAACGCTTGAAATGTTTTTGCTTACGATTGTAAGTCGCCCTGGATAAGGGCGTCTGCTAAGAAATAAATAATAATAATAATAATAATAATAATAAATCACCTCAGGAATGAGCTTATAACTACAGACTTTTAAATTAAGTTATTCAGTTTTATACATGGGGGTGTTATATATTGCAAAGATGGGTTTTTAGGATTGTTAGTATAGTATAGTATAGTAGAATATAAGGGGAAATGTGAAGTACGGGACATAAGCACAATATTTCTAAAGGAAAAGGTAGCTTTTTGGGCAGTATTGCACAGTATTTTTATATATGAGGTGTCCCCATTCCAAAGTTCCCCAACAATCTACAGTTTTGTCTCTAAGTAGCAGTAATGGAGTTTGTGTGGGGCCCTACATTCAAAGTACCACCACATAGCAGGGAAACACACAAACATGTCAATAACAAATCATGTGGGTGGTACTAGCACTTATTTTGAACTGGTTTCACAGCCATGCATTGCAGTGCCTGCTGTGTAATGCTTGCTGTTTTCATCATTATTTATTGATGGGATAACAGCCTTGATGGGTGTCCTTTCAGGTGGCCTTCTCTTGTCACCACCCCTGGGCCATAAAATTGATTTTGGCCAAAACTGAGAAGAGAGGTTATCAGTCTGACAAGAATGTGATAAACACATTTGAAAGAACTGGATCAAAATTGGTGTGGGGCTTTGAAAAGAATAGTGCCTTTGACAGGACATGATCCAATTTTTGTATACCGTATATTGCTGTAAATGATTTCCCTTTTAATGAAGCATTTATTTTATTTGGCAATGATAACACTGTGTAACACATTTTTTTTTTTTTTTTGGTTCGTGGGTAGTAAGTGTTATTTCTTATGCCTCAAAAGTATAGAAAATGGCTATTATTCCCCACAAACTTTGCTTTTGTGACCAGGACAGTGATATTTTGAAATTTACCTATTTTCCAGAACATTCCAGATAGATTCAGTGCTGAGTAAACTTGGAGTAACTTTCTAGAACTTTCCAGTAATATAAATAGTAGTATAAATACAGGGGCCTTAAGCCCACTAGTTCAGTTTAGTTCCAGCTGCCTAAGTGGATACATATCTGCATTTTTCTGAGATGGCATCAAGAGGCTGCAAGCATCCGGCAGACGCATTTTGCTATGTCTGCGGCCAATTTATCAAGAAAAGAGCGAAAAAGTACTCCGTGGAAGCATCTGCTAAGATGTGTGAGGCCTACAAGGCATATTTCGGCATGCCTGTCGGGGATCAAGACAAACCCTGGGCACCTCATTTCACCTGCGAGCACTGCAAAAAAACTCTGGAAGGTAAGATGGACAATTGTTGCTCGGAATTTTATGTTATAAAATTTGTTAAAATTTTTAAAATTGTAAACGTTTTTAATTTTAAAATGTTTTACAATTTTCAATGTTATTGAAAAAATATATCATATATGAAAAATGTTGCGAGAATCTCTTACACATTAGTCATGGGTGAAATAAATGTATTTTTGTAGGATGGTACAGAGGGGAAAAGAGAGCCATGAAGTTCACTATCCGAAGAATTTGGCGGGAACCCACTGACCACTCAAGCAACTGCTACTTCTGCATGGTGGACCCTTCCAAACGTCGGACTGGCAAGAATGCACCTGCTATCACGTATCCGGACCTTCCTTCATCCATCGCCCCGGTGCCACACTGCCATGAGCTCCCCGTACCCACTCCTCCGGAGAGAGAGCAGCCTTCTTTAGAAGAGAGCAGCAAGTCAGAGAGCGAGGAAGACGTTGTAGATCCAGAGTACAATTTCAGAGGTGGAGCTGAGGACAGAAACCCATACTATCCCAACCAAAAAGACCTCAACGACTTGATTAGAGATCGTGGTCTCACCAAGTCCAATGCCGAGCTTTTGACGTCTAGGCTCAAGCAGTGGAACTTGTTGGATGAAAGTGTGCAAGTCGCAGATCAGAGGAAGCGTCACCAACCTTTTTCCAGCTTCTTCACCCGTAAAGATGGGCTCTGCTTCTGCCACAATGTGACCAGTCTGTTCGAGGCAATCGGAATCGCCTGTAACCAGAATGAGTGGCGCCTCTTCATTGTCAGCTCATCCAGGAGCCTCAAAGCCGTGCTGCTCCATAATGGTAACAAGTACCCGTCTCTTCCCCTGGCTCACTCGGTGGACCTCAAAGAGGATTACAACAGCATCAAGACTTTGCTGGACGCCTTGAAGTATGATGAGTACGGCTGGGAGGTCATAGGAGACTTCAAAATGGTGGCATTCCTGATGGGTCTCCAAGGCGGTTTTACCAAGTTTCCCTCCTATCTTTGCCTTTGGGACAGCAGGGACAACAAGGCGCACTACCACAGGCGGGACTGGCCACAGCGGACCGAGTTCTCTATGGGGAGGAACAACGTCAAGTGGGAGCCACTGGTGGACCCCCGGAAGGTGCTGATGCCACCACTGTACATCAAATTGGGCCTTATGAAACAATTTGTCAGAACTCTAGATAAGGAGTCGGCAGCCTTCAAGTACCTTCAAGACTTCTTCCCTAAGCTGTCTGAGGTAAAGGTCAAAGCCGGTGTCTTCGTCGGACCACAGATAAAGAAGATCCTGGAGTGCAATGAATTCCCCAAGAAGCTCACTAGTAAGGAGAAAGCGGCTTGGAACAGCTTTGTCGCAGTGGTTCGGGGCTTCCTGGGCAATCACAAGGCCGAAAACTATGTGGAGCTGGTTGAGACTCTGGTGAAGAACTACGGCACAATGGGCTGTAGGATGTCCCTCAAAGTCCATATCCTTGATGCTCATCTTGATAAATTCAAGGAGAACATGGGAGCGTACTCGGAGGAACAAGGCGAGCGCTTCCACCAGGATATACTGGACTTTGAACGCCGCTACCAAGGACAGTATAACGAGAACATGATGGGAGACTACATTTGGGGGCTGATTCGTGAAAGTGATTTACAGTATAATCGTAAATCTTGAAAAACTACTCACTTCTAAATCTTTTGTAGTCATTTTTGTATTACTTTAGTATAAATACATGTTAATTTGGATTCATATGTTGTTTTTTTCTGACTTTATGTGAACAAAGAGACACAAATTCGCCTGTTTTCTCATTGGAAGTAGGTACATTTCAAAATATCACTGTCCTGGTCACAAAAGCAAAGTTTCTGAGGAATAATAGCCATTTTCTATACTTTTGAGGCATTAGCAATTAGGAAATAACACTTACTACCCAGGAACAAAAATTGTGTTACATAGTGTAATAATATGATTTGTTTTTATAAAGACTGAATGCTTCTGAAGTGGAACAGCTGTTGAGGTCAGACTGGGAGAAAATTAAAAAGGTGCCCTTTTCTTCAAGAGAGTGACACGTTGAAATTACAACTGAACTCTGGGGAATAAAAGCAGCACCCATTCAAGCAGCATGACAATACTGCTACAGGATCACAAGCTCTGGGGAGAAACTCTCCTGACCTTTGGCTCCGCTGATGACCAGGCCCAGCTCTGCGCAGACAGACACACAGACCACCTCATGATCGTGACCAGTCAGGACGGCTCTCGGTGCCGGGTAGTCACCTGCAACACAAAGCAGGAGAAGTAGTTTAGGATTAAAGCAGTCAATAAAACCCACCCGAGGGGCAGAGGAAAAGCCCTTTCCCCTTTACAAAGTGCTGCAACAGTAACAAAAAAAGTGCCTTTTCCCCTAGAAATAACAGCTACTCACAGTGGCGGAACAGATAAGGGCTGTCAGAAGTCATCTTTCTGGGCTGCCTGGCAGTGGCGTCAAAACTGGGTCGATGCGTTGGATGGCAAAAGTTGCTACCTGGCAACGTCAAAAGTCGCCGATGAGGGGGTACATCGAGGGTTAAACGTTTTCTTATATACCTCTACGGACACGGGTTCTGTTTCCTAATTGGTCCAAAGCTACCTCCCACAAAAAATTAAAAACTAAAAAAGTCAAAAAATTGATATACTGTAAAACAACCTTTAGAGCTCAGGGATAAGAAGAACCACCTGTACTGAAGGGATCGCTGTCTGTCTCTGCAGTATAATCCCCCATGTTACATGATCTGTACAATCAAACCTGTCTTGAAGACCACCATTGTAATAGGATCACCTCTGTAAAGTAACCACTTTGGTGAACATCCAAGTAACACATTCCTTGGGTTAATTCAAAGACACTTGTACAGCCCATTGAGTGGTCAGTATAAGCAGGTTTGCATATATGCATATATATACAGTACTGTGCAAAAGTTTTAGGTAGGTGTGAAAAAATGCTGTAAAGTAAGAATGCTTTCAAACATAGACATGTTAATAGATTATATTTATCAATGAACTAAATGCAAAGTGAGTGAACAGAAGAAAAATCTAAATCAAATCCATATTTGGTGTGACCACCCTTTGCCTTCAAAACAGCATCAATTCTTCTAGGTACACTTGCACAAAGTCAGGGATTTTGTAGGCATATAGTCAGGTGTATGATTAAACAATTATACCAAACAGGTGCTAATGATCATCAATTCAATATGTAGGTTGAAACACAATCATTAACTGAAACAGAAACAGCTGTGTAGGAGGAATAAAACTGGGTGAGGAACAGCCAAACTCAGCTGCCAAGGTGAGGTTGCTGAAGACAGTTTACTGTCAAAAGTCATACACCATGGCAAGACTGAGCACAGCAACAAGACACAAGGTAGTTATACTGCATCAGCAAGGTCTCTCCCAGGCAGAAATTTCAAGGCAGACAGGGGTTTCCAGATGTGCTGTCCAAGCTCTTTTGAAGAAGCACAAAGAAACGGGCAACGTTGAGGACCGTAGACGCAGTGGTCGGCCAAGGAAACTTACTGCAGCAGATGAAAGACACATCATGCTTACTTCCCTTCGCAATCGGAAGATGTCCAGCAGTGCCATCAGCTCAGAATTGGCAGAAAACAGTGGGACCCTGGTACACCCATCTACTGTCCAGAGAAGTCTGGTCAGAAGTGGCCTTCATGGAAGACTTGCGGCCAAAAAGCCATACCTCCAACGTGGAAACAAGGCCAAGCGACTCTATGCACGAAAACACAGGAACTGGGGTGCAGAAAAATGGCAGCAGGTGCTCTGGACTGATGAGTCAAAATTTGAAATATTTGGCTGTAGCAGAAGGCAGTTTGTTCGCCGAAGGGCTGGAGAGCGGTACACGAATGAGTGTCTGCAGGCAACAGTGAAGCATGGTGGAGGTTCCTTGCAAGTTTGGGGCTGCATTTCTGCAAATGGAGTTGGGGATTTGGTCAGAATTAATGGTCTCCTCAATGTTGAGAAGTACAGGCAGATACTTATCCATCATGCAATACCATCAGGGAGGCATCTGATTGGCCCCAAATTTATTCTGCAGCATGACAACGACCCCAAACATACAGCGAAAGTCATTAAGAACTATCTTCAGCGTAAAGAAGAACAAGGAGTCCTGGAAGTGATGGTATGGCCCCCACAGAGCCCTGATCTCAACATCATCGAGTCTGTCTGGGATTACATGAAGAGAGAGAAGCAACTCAGGCTGCCTAAATCCACAGAAGAACTGTGGTTAGTTCTCCAAGATCTTTGGGCCAACCTACCTGCCGAGTTCCTTCAAAAACTGTGTGCAAGTGTACCTAGAAGAATTGATGCTGTTTTGAAGGCAAAGGGTGGTCACACCAAATATTGATTTGATGTAGATTTTTCTTCTGTTCACTCACTTTGCATTTTGTTAATTGATAAATATAAACTATTAACATGTCTATTTTTGAAAGCATTCTTACTTTACAGCATTTTTTCACACCTGCCTAAAACTTTTGCACAGTACTGTATATACATACATTTATATTACTTTTTTGACTTTCGTATAGTTTTACCTCACTTTCAGGTGGGCCCTTCCATTATAAGCTTCCATAATGGCTTTGGGCTCCCCATGTCAGGGCTTTTTGGTAGTTTTGGACCAGTCTGCGGAAACATTATTGAGCTGCGGATTCAATCAAAAACACAGTGCTGCTTTCTGACACGCGTCATCCTTGTTCTATTGTACTACTCAATCATGCTTTCAGAGACAGGACATGGCCCAAACACTCCCCTGTCTTAACATTTCACAAGCTTCAAATGGAATAGAGATACAGTACAGAGTGACCACCCCACTGGAAAGTGTTGTTGAATGTCACCTTAGGAAAGAGAAATGACACGTATCATTGTATTTTTTGATTGAGTCCAACCTTTAATGAATCTAAACTACTTCAGCGTTTTTTTTTTTTTTAAGTATTTGCGACAGCACAAAATTTGCAGCCCCATTTTTTTCTTTCAGGGGAAAAAAAAGATTTCCTGCTTGTCGAGGATTTGGAGCTCAATACCTGAATTTGGCTGAAACAACTGCTTAGCGTTCCATTTCCTGTGCTGTTCTAAAGGGAACTCAACTATTTTCATATTTTAACCTGTCTCAAACCATCCTTGTTTAAAAATACAAGTGCATTACTTATTACTTATGAAACACTGCGACAACAACAGTCTTGTATATTTGTCTGTTTGTAAAAGGGAAGCGGGCCAAGGTAGAATCCTCCAAAAACAGAAGCACACTGCAGCTCGATATGAAATCCTTATTTATACTAGCTGCAAATAATAGTGAAACACTGCTAACATATTGTTAACAAACTGACTCATCGTCAGACTAATGGCTAAAATATTTATAACAATTCTCACAACATCAATAAAACCCTGAAAGAATATCAAACTAAAATACAGTCACTATGAAAATGGCGGAAATGCCTTCCAAGAATTAAAGGGGATTCGTATAAATCCAGTCTTTTAATAAATTCACCACACTGTTTAAATGCCCTTTATATAAACCACAGGAGTATTTTTTAAATGGATTTATTTTTTTGTTCAATATTTTGAAACCTCATATTTCACTTGTTACACAGACCTAATGAGGCAATTACAGAGATGTTGTGCATTGCTTTGGGGATTTAAACTGGGTTCATGAATGCTTTTCAGATAACAAAGAAGAAAACAGAACTGCTATATAAGCTTTGTGACACCTTAGGATAGACACACAGAAGAGCCACATGCCAAGTGAAATGCAAGATGTGAATTGTAGATATATTTTTTTTTACACAGAAACAAAAACTGTGCCAATATTGTTGTGCTAGAAGTGGGTGGGATGCTGTATGGACACTGTGTAATATACGTCCACAGCAGAACCAGGCAACTGTCAGGGACATGTCAGGAATCAGTCAAAACCAAATGGATTATTTCTTCACTGTCTCATGATGAATGCAGTAAGGGTTGAAAGATTACATGCAGGGAAATGCACCTGGACATTCAACCACCCAAATTTAAACATTTTCATTAAAGATGTCAAGCTTTGTAAAGTGGGACCCTTGCTGTGCATACTCTGTATGTCATATGCGGTGTCACTTCTTTCTGCTCCCAAGTGGTGATGTAATGCTAATTCGGTTGCTACTCTTGTTGAACGTATTTTCAAATGTTAAAAGGCCGCACTCACTCACATGTTAAGACATCTATTAGACTACAGAGTGCAGGATTTCATTATTTAGATTTAGACAAAAGTGTACACATGTTTTCTGTACTGTTTAAGAAAGTGAAGGCAAACAGGTTATAGATACTATATTTCAGCCAGATTGCACCGTGATCTTTAAGGGATAAGTAGGAAAATGATTTGAACTGTATTAAAAATCAGATAATAATCACACAGTACCTTAAATTTTAAAAAAAAATTGTATAAAAATGAGTTTATCGGATTATAGGCAAATGCAATCTGAAACATCTAAACAAGTATGACAAAGTGAAGTAATATCAAGTCAGTTATTGGATTCACTATACAGAGTTTGACACAGTGAATACAAAAGGGTCCACCTTTTTTTGAATGGGAAATGAGAAACTATATTTTGAAGGTAAATGTTAATTGAGGCACTATTCATGTCTAGCACTGCATATGTTGATATCCCAAAGGATTGCTTGTTCATGGCGTAGGCTTGAACAGGCATACTGCTTAAAGAGGACATTAAGAACAGCCCAGTGGAAGAGAGACCTCTGAGATCCCTCAGGCCCAGGCTTGCATCCTGCTGGAGGCTGAGTAACGAGAGACGTCAGGTGAAGTCCCCAATCAATGAAGTTACAGGCTCCGGAGACAGCTCCTGAATAGCACTGATACCTTTAAAGAACACCAGTCGCTGTGCTGAATAGAATATATTGCACCGAGGCCCTCCTGGGGATTGGCAGCCAAGACCAGCTCACCTACCTGACAAAAGATTCAATCAGTCCGGGCCCCAGGGGGCCCCTCTCCCACAATTAGACTGTGCAAATCATTTTTTAACATGCGAAGAAGAGTTAGTGGAAGGGGAATTGCTTTGGTTAAGGGCAAGCCTTCTGCATTAACAGCCATTCATTTTTTGGTGAACACAAAAACATGGATCAACGGTAATAAATTATTGAAAAAGATCTACCTACTGTATGCACGACTCAACTCATGCAATCATGTCTACCTTATCCTTTCATTTAAAGATTCTGAGCCAATATTAATGGCTTAGGAAAGAAATTAATAAAAAAAAAAATTACCTTTCTGATCAATCTGTCTAGCATCACTTCGGTTTAAATACATCATACTTTTAATAATCTACTGGAATAATCTACTCAGTTAAAGCTTTTAACCACGTATTTGCTTTGAATTGCTCTTTTTTAGCCTCTATGATAGATTGTATACTCTAAACAAAAACTTTAGTTACATGTAAATGGAAACAGCTGCCCTTATAACAGTCTTGGAATAATTTGCTATTGAGCACAATTACTTCTGTTTAGATCTGACCAGTATATGATATTGTGATATCATGCAATTAGTTACTGTATTTGGTAACTGATTGTCGCTAATACCTAAGCTTAAGGAGTCTGTTGAAATGTCTAAATAGTAACTATGCTTAGTAAAATGCATTAAAAAAAATAAAAATAAATAAATAAATAAATAAATAAATAAATAAATAAATAAATAAATAAATAAATAAATTATTAATAATAATAATAATAATAATAATAATAATAATAATAATAATAATAATAATAATAATATATACACACACACACAGACTGAAATCTGTTAACTGTGTTCAGCAAATATATAAGGATGATATCATTCAGAAATATCTGTAGATTTATATAAAAGCTGCAATAAATGGCCACTAGAGTGTGCTGGATTTGCAAAATACAGTATTGCTCCCTTCCAAAAACGTTTTCTCTGAAACAGATGTTGCAATTTAGAAGAACCTATCACACCCATATTCTAGCACAAAATGGGTGGTATGAATTTCACAAAGTATCTTAAATTAATATGTATGGCTCTCAAGCTATGAGGCGTGGAAACCGCTTAAATCAGAAATTCTAGGCTTGCTCAGTGACATTTTTAAAGACAGACTAGATTAACTTTATACTTCTTAGTGGTTAGCAACTAGCAATGCTCAACTTAGACTAGATGCAGCTGATCAAGACACCAGCTCACCTAACCTGCAGCTCCAGAGATTTACTCAGTAATAGAAAGAAAGCCAACTGTCCATTAGGCTACTTCCCTGCTTTCTTTCATTGTGTGGCATATTTGGATCCTTTGTCTCCCTGAACTAGGTGATAGACTGTATCTATGGGAAAATCAAGGGATTCTGTTTTGCACAACTGCTAACGAGAGTGAATCTCCCCTTTGCTAATTGGGTGCAACCAAGCTGAAATTCTTAATTAACTGTCTTAGCGGCTTCAAAGTTAATTATAAAATTCTTGCAACTAAACGGGTTTACTTGTAATATCTGACACATAGACCCTCCTCCCCACCACCTTTTTTCTTCTCAGAATTGCACACTTTTAGAATACTAGCTGGATTGAACAGCAAGTCTAGCAGTTTGTTTGTTTCTGCCTAAATTGATGCACTACTTTCCTTTACCCTGCATTTCGGGTACTATACCTTTTTTTATCAAGACACAGTAGAACCTGTCATATCAAATCCTGTAAGATACGATACCCTCTATTAACTGATAGATCTCTGGCATGTGTCATTTACACAGGCTGTTACCAACTGAACGGTACTGATGGAAACCGATTAATGCACGTTTATTATGGGTCTAAAACAGTAAATTCAGCTCTTAGCAGGACAGAATGGATTCAGGTCCAGATAAAAAAAAAAGGAAAACCACATTAAAAAAGACTGCGTTGGGAATTCAGTTTAACTGCTTACATGCTGTCACTTCACGTAACTGCCCAGTCAAGGGATTACTGTACCGTTAAAAAGCTGAAACAAGATTGTTTTCGCCAACCTCCAAAGCCAGTCTGTAATTGTGTGCGCACTTTCTTCCTGTTTTTTTTTTTTTTAAATTTAGTCGTTGCCAATTATTTTTATTATTTTCTCCCAATTTAGAATGGCCAATTATTTTTTAAGCTCAGCTCGGGAGGGCGAAGACAAACACACGCTGTCCTCCGAAGCGTGTGCCGTCAGCCGACCGCTTTTTTTCACTCTGCGGACTCACCATGCAGCCACCCAAGAGCTACAGCGACGGAGGACAACGCAGCTCTCAGGCAGCTTACAGGCAAGCCCGCAGGCGCCCGGCCAGACTACAGGGGTCGCTGGTGCGCGGTGAGCCAAGGACACCCTGGCCGACCTAACCCTCCCTTCCCCCGGGCGACGCTCGGCCAATTGTGCACCGCCCCCTGGGAGCTCCCGTCCACGGTCGGCCGTGGAATAGCCTGGACTCGAACTCGCGACGTCCAGACTATAGAGCGCATCCTGCACTCCACGTGGAGTGCCTTTACTGGATGCGCCACTCGGGAGCCCTCTGCACACACACAGCTGCTTTGGCATAGACTATGAAAGCACGGTAAGAACTGTTTTTGGAAAGCAATTTTGTAAATTGACAAACACTGTATTACAGTGCTTTGTTTTGCAATACTTTTAATTGATTCTTTTTTTGTATAGTATAATGCAGTACAATACCGTACTTTGGTGTTTTGGACACACTGATGTACCAGACATTGTTCATTTATAATTCCCCAACGTTAATATAAATTACAATGTAGTGTAACGACTCCCTCTGAGATGCAACATTTTTACATATCTGCTGGTCCCCTGGAACCAATTAAAACAGTTATGACAGGTCATACTATATTCATAACCTGCTCAGCTTGCAGTAAAATCAAATAAACAAAACAAATAAAGTTTATGGATATTTTGTCAGAAATGCAGGATCATTCTGAGATGATCAGGTACAAATATCCAGTATAATAAAGAGGGAAATGACAATCACATTGGGGGCTGTAGGGGAACATGTTTGCAGAGGGAGTTTGGCAACCAGTACAAAACCAAGTTAAAAGCTGGTCAAACATCTGTTTCACTTACCTTTGTTTACTATAACAGTGGAAATCAGCCTTGAAGCTGGATCTATAGCTATGTGACATTCAAAGTTTTTGCAAGATTTTATTTCATATGGATTGTTTTACAGTAACAGCACTTAACTGTGGTGTTACTTGGGATGTCTAAGGTACACCAGAAGCAACCAAATGTATAGGAACACAAATAATAATGATCAAGATTTGTGATTTGACGTCTACACTTACCGTATGTGTAAATAAATCCATCAATAGAAAATAAACTGAATGAGGGCACTAACAGCACTTGCCTTTTTACTGAATCCCTGACATAGTTCAGTAATATGTTTCTTTACGTGTTTCTTTAGTGATCGTATATTTATTGAAATACAGCAGAAACAAGAACCTGCCAGTTAGCTGTGGACAGTATTTCTACCTTACTGTTATGCAACACTGAGAATACAAGCTTGAGCTGCATTTGCTTTAGAATGCTGGCAAAATAACCATGCATAATCCATGCATTATACACTACATATTACCAGTATGTATAGGCTGTAGATATTCTTTGCGTTTTGCCCACTCACTGTTATTCGGATTGTCTCCGATGATGTGGTGTCGTCCGCTCCAGTACCACAGCAGCAGCGTGGCGTCCCGGGACCCCGACACTATGTAGCAGTCGCCCCCAATATAGGACTCGGACCGAGCCAGACACGTCACTACATCCCAGTGACCGAATACTATTTGAGTCAGTTTCCCTGCAGGAGAAAAGGCAAACACTGTGTAAAAAACTGTACTACCATTTATGTATTGGGGAAAGCATTATTTCTAATATTACCAGTGTAATAGTAACATAACATTTATGTGACAACATTTTCAGCATCCTATATAATTAACGCATATCTGAAATGTTCTTGAGCTAACCTGCTATACTCATTATTTTCGGATTTGTTGTTTATTATTTATATTTTATCCATACTTTTAAACTCTAAACTATACATTCAGAGGTACAACTATAAGAAACTAAACAGCGGAAACATGTGTTTATTTTCTCTGTTACGCCATGCAAATATGGAGCGTAATTGTAAATTGAATATGTAGTACAGCACAGAGTACATACACATTAACAAAAAGCACAGGGGCTAATACAGGGGGATGAGAGTGGGTAGATGATGCTTAGGATTGGAGAGGGTAAGGAGCCTAGGGATAATATCTTTACATTCTTCAACAAGTGCTTTACAGTTTTAAGCATCCATGTCCCAATATAAATCACAGCAGCATTCACCTTGCTATAGATAGATTTCTTCCTCAAGTCAAGTGGGCTGCCTTAAGCTATTATTGTTTGAAAAATGACTCCAAAACCCTATTGATACAGTACCTGTTTCTGTGGAGTAAACTCTAAAGCTCTTGTCCCAGAAGCCACAGACTAGGATGTAGCGGTTATCAGCAGTCACCACAAAACAGTGAGTGTTGATCTGGATGCTCTGGTCCACCAAGTCTGTGATTTGTCTCTTGTTCATACCCGAGTTATTGGCTATGAAACAAACACACACTGTTAGGTAAGCAATTACCGTGAAATAAATTACTAAATTACTAAGCTTCATTGTACCGATCTAATTGAATCCTGCATTTGCGCTGAGTACAAATATACTCAAACATTGATGTTTTCCATTGATGGGAATAAAGGCTATATTCATAAAGCATTAGCAGCCTGCTACATACATAGATTCTGTATACTCAAATGGAATTCTTTATTCCTGTAATTAAGTAAATAAAACTGGAGTCATTATTTATTATCTTTATTCACTGGGGGAAAAAAAAAACATGTTTTAAATGTTTTTGGTAGAGAATTAAGTAAAGGTTTTACTGCTGCTGCGCTTTGGAATTTTTAAACAACTGGCTTCTATTCAGAACAGAAAAGTATTATATGAATATAGTCTCTAAATAGGAAGAATTGATAAACTGCAGAGGCAGTTGGCTGTAAGTTCAATATCCACAGTTATATATATTACAGTTAAATTGTGTAAAATAAACATTAATTTCCAGCTTATATTTTATTACCATTTGACATAATTAAATACAATTTACTGGGAGAAATTATTTTAACAAAAAGTGATTCTGACAATGTATATGGCATACAGTACCTAAACCATTGTTAAAGGGCATCTAAAACTAATTAAACTAATTAGTGTCACTTGAACAACCTGCCAAGCGATTTATTAGGCGAGCTTCAGGGGTGTCCTATCATTGACCAATATAAATGTAGTAAACTGCAAAGGTAAGTGGTAGTAACACTTAATGCAGAATATATACATTCATTTTTCACTTTCTTGCCCAATAACAGCTGTTGGCATGTCTCAATTAGTTTCTATTTTGTCTCAGTGCAAATACAATAACCAAATATCCAATTAGACCCAAAAAGGAAACTGTACAATTAATTCTGTTTTTAACTTGTGGGTTGACCTGAACTAGTCGGTTTTGAACCAGGATGCTTGTTATAAACATATTTCAAAGGCAGAAAAATAAACCATTAGTTAAAAAAAAACACAAAAATCATGCTCTATTTATTAAAATCTTACACATAAATTCAGTAAAGATTTGTACACGGTCAGTGATGAATTATCAACTCAAATGCTGTAATGGGACTAGCTAAAACCCTTCTCATACCTCAGTACTGGACTCACCAATTAATGGATCCATTTCAATGGGCAGGTGATGGGCCTGTTCCAGAGAGTATCCTGGGGCTCCCCTGAGGCCTACACACAGACACACAACATGTCATCAAGGAGGGATCATACTTTCCACACACAGCACACAGTTAACTATTTGCTCACCTCTTCTAGAATTAAAAAGCCACATTGCTTCATAGAAAATGAAAATATTTCTATTCTAGAGAAGAAAACAATTAACTAAAAACAAAACAGGTAAATTATAAGAAAAAAATAACACATACAACACAAGTTGGATACATAATTGGTTTTTATCCCCCCCATTGACAAAGAAAATCTGGCGGCTTTATTAAGCTGTTTATGAAAACTGCTGTGATCAGCTGACCTTGACCGTTAACCTTTGGGTAATGTTTTCCATACTTAACTGATTGGTACCATGTGAAAACACAGTTTTACATTTATTTTTCTAAACTATTCTCCAAGGATTTGATCGGGATTCTGATCACTGATAATTATTGAGATTAAGACAAGTCTCATTTACTTGTATTGATCGAGATTGGGATCCAGACTGCAGGCCAATGTTTCAGATGAAGCTGACGGTAATACTCCCTAAAATTCTCACCTTAGTGAGCCTATTGGAAGAATACCCTCAAAACAATTTGTCTGACTAGAACCTGGAAACCATACAATGTTATACAACTGAAAAGCCTCCTACATCTACAAAACACAGATTAATGGTGTATTAGTTACAGTGATTGTAAAGGGAAACTGATGATTCTTGATGCTTGGGGACACACTGGAGCTATTGGAAATAGACAATCCCATAGATAAAGGGTTCTGATTGATCAACTGCACAAAGAGACAGCTACTTCCAGTGGAGCTTCAAGAGCAGTTGGTGACAGACTTTGTTTTTGTAGTTAGGTAGATACGGGTGAGAGGAGGGATGTCAAATAAACAAACTCCAGTGCTAAGCCTGAAGTCGAGCTATCAGATTCTAGCCAGTGCCACCTACCTACTGTGTTGTGCCACCTATTGACAGCAAACAGCCTGCTGCAGGTGACCGTCACCACTGCGGGGACGGTGAGGTGGGGCAGCGTGTTTGCTGCCACATGAGTGACGGGGGAGTTGGAGGGGAATTTGAGTACCATGATCACGTCCTGCTGCATCTGATCCTTAAACATGAGGGGGCTCTGTGGAAGGAAACACTGTTGAGTAGAAGAGAGAAGGGAGGAGAAGAACAAAAAAAGAAGAGGAGGAAGACAGAATGGAAAAGGAGATTAGTGTGGAGGTTCAAGGTAAAACGAGGTACAAACACAAGGAAGGCCGCATGCCCAGGGAGACAGGTCAGCTGTTATCTAGACACTGCTAATTCAACAGCATCCCCTCCACCACCACAAAACAGAAGAACAAGGGGCTGAAGCACTAAAATAGGAGGACAGTACATGTAGGTTGGTAAAGGTCCAAGAGGAACTGGTTTGTTCAAGGTAGAGTTAGGTAAGTGGTATCAGTAGGGTTTAAAAATGACATGATTAGCAGAAAAAACGCGCCTTACATATTATTAATACAGCATTTAGAATTGTCAGTATATTAAAGAATAATCACAAAAACATCTTTACGTGCGTCACTTATAACCAACCGAATTACAGAAGGATCACATATATGCAATTGCCTGGAATAATTCAGTTATTATATTCTTCCACTAAAATCGTAGAATCTAGAAATAATAAGATAACCAGATTAGTAGCACTAATACCCTCTAAAAAAGGCATTGTGAATTGATACTGTGACCTTGTCAATTTTATAAGTGACCTTTGCTTCACCTAGATGCTTAAATTAATGGTGTGGGTACTAATAAATGGGCCATAATGATTATTTTGCATCTTTCTGTTGCTAAATTGAATACAAAAATGTATAAGTCTAGTAATGCAAAATTATATCCTGTGACATCCGGGTAGAATAACCTTGTTTAACATAAATTAGATAAAATCCTGTTTTAAGCATAATTAAGCAAACAAATACAGTACATGGAATAATTTAACATACAATAAGAACATGGTGAATAGCAAACAACAGTCTATTTAAGATGTCTTTAGCATTTCCTCAGATCGTTCATCTCCTTCACCAAGAGGTTAATTTTAATAGAAATGTCACTGTTCATGAGAAAAACCCATGTGTACAAATAAAGCTGGGTTTTATAAGGAATGAAAGGGAATTTAACAGACTAAAGATTGGAGCCATAGGTCACCATTTTTATCTAGCAGGTGGATCTTTGTGTACATGACCTTTGCATGCCTGTTCATGTTGTGAGCAATGCTGGTATTACCAGCTTTAACTGGCTTTTCACTTGGATGGCTGTAAAGTGTGGTTCTTTAGTCCCTTACATGTTCTTTTGAGTTTACACTGGATACAATACACCCTTTGATTTTTTTTTTTCTTTTTTAACTTATCTACAATGCAATATCATGTAGAGAACCTGTCTCACGCACATCATAATGTTAATTCATTATGTAGTTTGTTAATTAATTATGTAGGTCAACAGTAAAATACAAAATATAAGAAGCAAAAATGGATGATCTAGAGTTTCTTTTGTGAATGTGGATTAACTGATAACATTTAAAAAAATATGCAAAATGCCAAGCAATTATACTGTATTAAAGTTCTATCATGGTCTAACCTCCAGGGCTTGGGGAGTGTGTTTAAAAATGCAACTGCGGCCCCTGCTAGTCTCCCAGGGTGATAGGGACTAACATGGCAGGCATAGCCATTTTTCACTTTCTGATTTTTCATCAACAAGCACATTTTCTCACATCTCAGGTTGCATTAACTGAACAGTGAACTCAGAGCCAAGCTATAGCACAAACTCCATCAATTGCAATTTACTGAAAAAAAAGCCTCTCTGGGACTCAAACTAATGTATCTTCATATGCCTGAAATGTGCTTTGGTTTTGTTTTTTTTTTATCCACGTTATTTCCAAAGACACTTGAACCATTAATAGGATACATTAATTTTAATCACTAGTTCCTCAAAACTTCAATTGCTCTCGACTGACCGTTTAATCTACTTTCATTTTCTTTTTTTTCTAACCGCTATGCAACCTTCGTTCTTTAAAGACCCTGTTACAACCTTGGATTCCAGGTTTTCCTTTACACACTCAATAGGTGTGATAGCCAAATGAAACACTACATCTGAAGCTGACAATGCTTGAGACATAATCATCAGGACACTACACACTGTGTCCAGTGTTTAAAATGAGCTCTGCTGGTTAAGCTGTAAGTGGAGTGTAACCTCAATACCCTTGGCTGCTCTTTAGGGTCCACCCAATGTTAAATATCCCGTTACTCAGGCACTGCGCAAGAGAGCCCTGCTTGGAGATCCAGGGCTTTCAATCGAGATCCTACTTGTGTATTTCCGGTAGATGACCATATTAGGAGATAGGCTTGAATGCAAGTGTTTTGGAATGTTGATGCGGCGCTGATAATAGACTCGGTGCAGTAAACAAACATTTTCACACAAAATCTTGACAAAATAAGAGAAATGGCGACATCGAAGACACAACGACCTGTTTTCCAATAAATATATATTTTTGTTTTGTGTTTGTGGATCAGATGCATGAGTCCAGAGCTGTTTAGGGTTATGTTGCCCTGGTCGCCACCTTGCTGGCCATTCAAGCCACAGTGAACAGCCCCATCTTGTACCACATGATCAGGGTGCCTGGGATGAATACTTTGAATGGGTTTTTATTTATTTTGCACATTTTCAATGAATCCTTTTTTTGGGTTGCTTTTGGTCCCTTTTGTATATATGGCCATAATTCCCTTATTTATGATCAAATTTGTTCATTTTGTTTCCATGTTCCCTACATGTTGAAGTTTCATTGTACACTGTTAGATTTGAGCTGGCCATGCTAAAATATTTTTTTACAAACAACAAATAATGTTTTTTTTTCTAAACAGCATCTCTTTTCCCATGGTTTTTGTTATCTGTATAATCATATATTTGGCATGCAAATATATGATTGTGTATAATGTTGGGTGTGTCACATGCTCAAATTATCTTATAATACATCAATATATATTAGTCATTATGTGACACCAACAACAAAGCAGCTGGCCAAATTACTATACAACCTGCTGTTTGGTTAAATGCCTTGCAGTAAAATAGACATATATGCAAATAAAAAAAAAATGACATGGTAAAGTCCCTCCCTTCTCATTGCATAAGGCAACATACCTACAAACATAAATTATAGTACTGTAGTCTGTCACCAGTTTCAGGATTACAACTGAAGCCTGGAAACAAGACTTCTAGAACAATGGGTTCCCCATATGCACATATGAATGTTGTGCATATCTGCCTACTATATCTTACAGTGACATTTCATACCATCTTTATTTATATTTACATTTTTTACCTGATTAATATCATATTATCAGGCTTATTAACTAATGTCCTTTTTCAACCAATGAGCTGAATTTTAAACTTGGGTGGGTTTTAAAAATTACCAATGTTGTGCAACTGACATTTTATTCTGTTTTTCTAAATAGGGATTTTCCATTTACTAACTCACCATAGCAGAAGGGGTAGAAACTACAGTTGCACATTCCATTTTGGTCATTTCAGAAACTCAAGAGGCTAAAAAAGGACATTACTGTAGTTGGTAAGACTGATGGGGAGCACACATGCTATGATATAACACAGGTAAAGACCAAGTTGACTAGGAAATGTTAAATTTCAGTTAAAATCAGGCAGTTGTTTTTATCAGGTTAAACAAATGTGAAATCAAGCTCAGTGTTTCTGGAACAGGTTGGTTAGGGTACATGGCTTGACAAACAATTACTAAAAGGAACTAGTAACCTATAGTCTTTAGACTTGGCCAGCACTCTATGTAAACCCACACACCATGGGAAATAAGAGCAAGAGATAAAGGTAATCATGTAAACCCAAACCACGCATCAGAATATCACCTCAGGATATTGTTCCTGTTTTGAGACATCCACAGTTGTCGCATGCTGCTAACCTTAACATAATCTCATAGGATCTGAAAATACAGTAGTGCTTCTTCTGTGTGCAAGTCTGCTGTAAAACTCAGGGTTTTTTTTTATCAAACACAAATCCCACCAAGCACATTGTTTCTCACCAGGTGCATGGCAGAGCTCCGAGGCGGATGTGGCTCGATAAGCAACTGAGATGGCGTCTGTCCAAAATTCTGTATTTGTGCCTCCATGGCCTGCAGGGAAAGGAGAGCTATTGTCACAATCAATATGCATCAAAGTGATGGGTCAGTGCGTTACTTGACAATGCAAGCAAATCCTAACTCAGCCATGACTTAGTGGGGGCAAATGTACTAAATATTCACAGGGTGCTCTTCTCTCTGGTTGCGGAGTCATCCGAGTGTTAGTATTGAAGAGACAAGCCTTTCCTATTAACATGCTTCAGTTAACCATTCCCATTTCCAGTTGTTGGGGGTTCGAAGTGGAAATGTTAACCTGTGGTGACATGCAGTTAGATCCTTTTGAGGTTTCTCTATGATTTATTGCATACAAATACCTTGATAAATGAGGATGTAAGGAGGAAAGTGTGGGGTTCTCTAATAAAATAAGGCTCTGGAATCTTTGAAGGAGAAAAAAAATACACAAGGTTAAAACGAAAAAAATACAAATGATACACCATGGAAAATAAATCTGTATAGAAATGAACAAATACAATCAGTATTGAAAAGGAATTGAAAATAATAACAATGGGAGGGATTGTCAGAGCACTGAAATGTAAGGTCTGGTTAAAACACAATAGCAAGTTTACCCAAAATTCCTTACCTTTTCCATCACATGCATCTTTTGGTGCTAACAAGTAGCAACCAAAATGATAATGTTTCCCATCCTACAAGTCAACCTACATTTAAAATGTGTCTTCAACAAAGACATCTAAGACAGCTAAAGAGGGTTTGACTGTTAACACACTGCAACCTCACTGTACTTGGACAATCCCATCATAATTTTACTGCTGTTAGTTTAAAATGTTTGTAATATACTGTATCTATCTATCTATCTATCTATCTATCTATCTATCTATCTATCTATCTATCTATTTATCTATCTATCTATCTATCTATCTATTAGTGAATGATAAGAGTTTATGGAAATAAGCAGACACATTTGGTAACAATTATCTGTTAGCCACTAATAGTTCGTAACATCATCCATCATTTAATTATGAATACTCATTAGAGCTATTTTAGGTTATGTTTTGTGGCAAGAAGTCATGGTCTGAGTGACATCTGTGTTTAAAAAAAAAAAAAAAAAACTCTTAATAACAGGTCAAAAAGTGTGAGATGCCACATGGAATGGATCATTTGACAATCTTATTTTTTAAACAAGTTGTTTATATATAAAAATAAAACAACAAAAAAAAACACTTAGTCAGAATAACCTCTATAATACACCCCAACTGGTGCACCTATAGTACCACATCTCCATCAGTCACAAAGAAAGGGTTAGAATTCAAAAAGCTTATTGAAAGTACTGTACTATCTAGTTTCTCTGAGCTGTCAAAACATGTCAATATTTTAAAAAACAAAAAATCAATACTTTAATCTTTAAAACACTGTCAAAAATATACCTGTATCTGAAAAAGAAATCTACTACATTTAACAGCCAGTTAATTAGTTTAATACACTTTAGGCCTTGCTTATTGCTGATAAGAAATGCATATTGCATAAGCCATATGCTGAGTATGCTCCCAGCAAAACTGCCTATCTGGGATAAAAACAAAGCACTCATCACAATACACTGCGTGCCAATCGTTGTTTCTAGCTATACTTTGTTTGGACCTTTCATCTTAAAGGTGAACAAGCATGTCTTTCACATGGCATTTCCCCAGTCTGGTGACAGTTTGTAATGAAATCTTTAACTCTGCCGTATGCAGTCATGCAGCTACCTGCTGCATTTCAGTCAAATTGAGCAGACAGGTTTAATCTCCAACACAGATGGGTACGAGATAGTGCTGACTAACTAAACCGAAGAATGTAAAGTATGCATGCCTCATACCGAAGAAAAATGGAGAACATTTAAATATAAATGAACAAACAGTCCAACCATTCGGAAAACTGTTGATTGCTAAGAATTAATAAATTAATAACAGATTTGGTATAGTGGTAATCATCAAGACATTGGCCTGATTTACATAGACTTACCACTCATTTTGCTTCCTTGAGCTAATTAATGCTTAGGATTGCACCCAGCTCTTTAGCGTGTTTACCAAAGCTTTTAACCTCTGATTAAAGCCGTAAGAAAGCTGGGTTATTAATACGTTTATTAGCCGTTCTGCACTTCTTGTTATTTAGATTATTGGGGAGAGTAAAATCTGCATTGATTAATTACTTAACGTTTAATATTATGAAGGAGGCAGTGTGGTCCAGTGGTTAAAGAAACAGCCTTGTAACCAGGAGGTCCCCAGTTCAAATCCCACCTCAGCCACTGACTCATTGTGTGACCCTGAGCAAGTCACTTAACCTCCTTGTGCTCCGTCTTTCGGGTGAGATGTAATTGTAAGTGACTCTGCAGATGATGCATAGTTCACACACCCTAGTCTCTGTAAGTCGCCTTGGATAAAGATGTCTGCTAAATAAACAAATAATAAATAAACAAATAATAATAATGAAACTAGCTTCTTTAGAAATAATCCTGAACAGTTTCATAAAGTACCACATTTTATTTAATCCACAAAAACAGAATCTAAATAACTCAGGGAGTTAAATGGTGTTGTAAATAAGCCCTATATATCTACATCTAAAACTGATTAGAAAATATGAAATACATACACCAAGGCGCCTAAACATACATATGTTTCTTGTGTGTGAATCACCATTTCTTTTTATATTTGCAGAACAAGACCTATAATACCCAGGCAAGGCCAAATAAGAGTTAATGCATAACTTGGCTGTTTACATCTCGGAGAAGCAGCAGGGTTTGTATCAAGAGGTTTGTGTCATGTTCTTCTGTATGCGAATGCTCTCATGATAAATATCATGGTGAATCACGGCAGTTACAAGCACAAGCTGAGTTAAGCTGTCATAATGTCCTCAACTGAAGCTGCTGTGCCTGTCAAGAGGTGTCGTTTTTTTAATTTGACATGAGGAGGAAAATGATCTATTATTCTGACCTCTAATTTCTTGACTTTTTAATACTATAATTGCCACGGTTAACGCTAAAGCCATCATTTCACTTGTCAAGCAGGAATGAATCCTGGAGCTGATCGTCACATTTCAACATCTCTCCGAGTGAAGACATTTCGTGTTATTACCCAAGGATGGGTGCTTACTGGGGAGCAGTAGCTATCACTGCTACATAGTCATCATTGCAAAAACCACACAAGTCTGAGAGACAGCTTTTTAGGTTATATCACTTCTTAGTTATACATTTCTTCATAAGTCTTATATGAAAGTCTTACCCCCACAGTAACAATCTACTTTTTAACTTCTCTCTCACTGTCCAGCTGACTTACTTCAAGCTAAATTGACAGTAGACCTATTCTGGTCTGCGACTCACGCATTAGTAAATTCAGCTGAGGTACTGAAGGGATGCTCATGAAGAAAATTGCATTGTTATGTTAAGATGAAAACTGACAAATCTGCCCTCGCAGAAGGTCACGTCTCACATTACAAGAACTGTTAGATAACTTAAGCTGTATTTTTTCAGAATTTTAAAATATACCACATTCAGCAAATTGACAAAACTATTTGAGTTATATCTACAGGGGTTGGACAAATAAAAATAAACACCTGTAGTATGCAGCACACTTCAGTGTAAATGCGCTGAAAATCTTTGAAAAAGTAAGATTTGAAATTAAGTCAAGAAATTGTACTGTTACAATTGAAGGAGTCAGGACAAGATAATGAAACATATGAACTAGCCTAATGGATCCATCATTTTAATTGAAGTGCAAATTGCAGTGATTTCATGTTTGATGTGTGCTAGCACTTCTAGTTCCTATACAAAAATGAAAGGCTACATTTTTTTTTATCAGTATGGTTCTAACCTATATTGTCTCCTTAATCATTATTGTATATAAGTTAAGCAAATAATTAAATGTATAAACAAGTTTGTCCAGCAAAGCTTGCCAGAAGCTTCAAGACTAGAAATAGCCATGTTTGTGTTGGACAGCACATAGCATTCTTTAAGCAAAACAATGGCTGTGTAATATTGGTATTTCTGATTACCCTGAAGATAGGTAATGTGCAATATAGTAGCATGTTTTTATAAGCCATTAGCTTTATGATATGCACAACAAAAACTTTGAATATGTACACATATTTTTAATTTAATAAAAAAAAAAACAATAATTCCTTAGCTGTAACCCTGAAATGAATGATGCATACTTTCTTGTCACTTTCTTTTATTATTAAACCCTCCAGTTGACACAGTATTTCTATTATTTGCATACTGGTCACTTGATAAATAAAAACAATCTCTGTCCTGACAGGATATAAATGACTTGTTTTCCATACAGCAGATGGTTGATATCATGGGGTGTGAGGAGCTCTTCACTGTAAGCTAGAACACAGCACAACACTCTGCATATACCAGCTGCTGAAATTTCTTTTTTCAATTACGCTATTTTAAGCTGCATTGGTAAGAATATGTTGCTTATATTGAGTCTGTTAATTAGGTATAGACATGTTCTTTACTCGCAACCTGCTGGATCATTCCAGGCTTTTAATCAAAGAACATAAATTACAATTCCTGTAAAGTTTTCAGATAACTTTTTTCCCCTCTAACTAGGCAAAAGAAACAAAGCTATTACATTGTTTGGAACAACTGATACATCAATTATCCTTTACAGCTCGACCCTATAGAAGGTGTTTTTTTTTTCTGGGCAGTTTCCTGACCACCTAAATAATCCCCCAGCAAATTCAGAACCTGCCTTATTTAGACTAGAGGTCATGACAAGTTGGTCATGCCACTTTTCATGCAGTGATGTCAATGTTGCAATCGGCAAGCAGAGAATAGTGATCACTACCATTTCCTTCTCATTAATGATAATTAAAGGTTTTCACAGTTGTGCCTGAAGTACAACTCATTCTCTTTCTCTTAGCAATTAAATAATCAAGTGATACATCTTTGTAAATCATTCAATACAACAGACAAAATGTAAACAACAGGATTTCGAATACGCCACTCACTCACCGGAAGCTGAGACACAGGTATAGCTGAAACGTGACGTCATTAACTGCAAGTAGCCTATTGGGGTGCCATGGTGGATGAAAAAGTGGGCAGCCATGAGGAACCAGTAAGAACCGCTTATACGGTATGGGATAAATCAAGCCGTTTAAAAACTAATGTCTTTAAAGTGACTAGCAGATCTATTGTATCTATATCTACAGTGATGATTTCCTATGACTGGTAGACTCAAACCATATTGGACACATATATATAGGCAGAAATAGAGACATTACAGGGGGGCGTCTCTTCTTTGTCGAATGGTGTGGCCAGTGTTGACCCTGGTGCTACTCCAGCTTACCTCTCGGAGAACAGGGTCTGTGATGCTGTCCAGATTGACTGAGCCCTCGTAAGTCAGGTAGTGAAAGACGTTGAGCGCACGCACCGCCTCAGGTCCACGCTGCTTGTATCCAAAAATAAGGTCAATCCACTGATGCAGTTGACATGACACAAACTCGCTTTCCAGAGCCTGTCAAGTGAAAAAAACACAGCTTTAAAGGTGATGGCAAGATAAACTAAATGGCCAGAAGTATGTTTTCTGGTCCTGGTCCATATCAAACCTTCTGCAAAGAAAATGGCACGTTCTATTGATGAAATTGAAATAAAGAAAAGATGTAGAGAAAGCAATAAGACATGGTGCCTTGAAGGCATCACACAGATCCAAGGGGTAGGATCATCTCCCCTATATGTCCTTGCAAAACTAGTATTTAGTACCACAAAGATCATGTACTTATAAATGTTTCATTTTAATATGATGATGGGATCTTCTTAAGATGTTTCCAAGACAGATGGTCAAAATATATAATCTAAATCAGTGAACAATGTGCCCAAAATTATCTGTCCATTTTTCCTTACAAATTGGTTGATATCAGTGCTTTAAAAATGCTTCAAGTGATTGATCAAGTTATTATGTGAAGATCCATTGCTATACACTGCATAAATCCCTCCGATATGTGAATTGATTGGAATAATCAGTCATCCTTCTGGTCAAAACTACATCTACTGTATTTTGTTAACAATACAGGTCACCAGCCTCACAAGTACACATTTATTTGAAAATCTCAAACAACAGCATTATTACCAAAGAAACATGCAGGCGAGCACAGTGGTGGAGCTAGCTGGAGGGCACATCATTACAATTGCAAATGACAGATGCGTAGATGAAAACAGGGCTAAAGCACATTTTGTTCCTTCTGCGGCTTTTCTGCCTGTGAAACCAATGCCAGTCAGTTCATTTAAAATCCCTCTACCCTTACCAATAAATAAAATGGGGATGTACTCTTTATACAGAACGCCTTTACGTCAGAGAATAGACAATACACACTGGGATACAACAATGCCAGACTACTTGTAATCTTGGTATAAACACTATGTCCATGCGAAATGAAAAAAAACATTCCAAAAAGCCCATGTGAATTGAAATCATGCAAACTGTGGGAAGAAATATATGTTCTATATTCTAATCCAGAGAATACAATCTCTTTTTTTCTTTAAACACCAGTCCCAATTTTGCAGAACCCCTGTGAGGTAGAGTGGCAGCATATTGCACACAAAGCAGTGGTGTAGTCTCCTCTGAACTGGTTCTTAAATCAGTCTTCATTTTTTATTGTGTGTGTGTGTGTGTGTTTATTTAAAAAATAAATACATTCATAAAAATCTGTGGAAATGTTCAGTTTATACATTATTAAGGTTAACATCTGAAGGATATTGTAGTCAGACAATGGAGAAAGTCTACAAATTCATAAAGCAGTAGAAGACATATCTTAGGTCACAGGCCAAAGTGTCATTAGATTTTGCTCACGTCCACAACATTGAAAATATGAAGTTACGGGCTGAAATAGTTTGGTGTTGTGGTGGCGGCGGTGGATCTGCAAACACATACAAGCTCTCCTCACAAGGACGCTTACATAAGTAACATTGAACTTGTTCATGTACTTCACCAGCAAACTGCAGATAGGCTAGTGGATTGAAGAATGAGAACATCCTCAATTTGCTGGTAAAGCACATTCACAAGAACGTTATTAATATTCAATTATAATACCCATTTGTGACTAATGTTTTTAACTTAAATTACCTTTACTGTGTGGGAAGTTAACATTAGCTACAATTACAGTATTATTTAGAGGTATAATTAAGGAAGACCAAACATGGAACAGAACCAAAATGTGTGAATGCTCTCCTCATTATTTGTCAGAGATAAGGCTTACTGGTTTCATAAATGCATTATTTGTCAATATGTTTAGTTAAGCAGCTATATTCAACACAGCAGGTATTACTACTAGATAATTAACTGCAATTACAGTTATGTTTTTCGAGCATATTACAACAGTGAGTGGTACAGTCACATTAACACTCTCCCAGAAAGGGCTCTTATTAATATATTTTCTTTCTACTCTTCAGATTTGGGGATGGTTGTATTGGTATGCGTTTAGTGTCAGTGGGGATTCCTAGCCTACTGTTCTGCAATACTGCATATTTCAAGCAGGTGAAAACTGCACTCTTGAGTCATCCTGATCCACGTGACAAAATGCTAATTTACAGAAAACGGCACATGTGGTCCTTCCCCATAATTACTGCTTTTTTCTCTTTTGGATTGTGTATTGTTTACGGGGATGTAAGTACAAAACATCTAAATGGTAAGTAATCCAGAATTGTTCAAATATACAGCAGTCCCTTACTCTTACAGACACCGTTATGCCGCACATTTGGCTATACCGGACAACATAAAACCCAATAATCACCCATTAAGTGTGATGCTAGGTCACTGTGAATTGTATGATCCAAAGAGACACACTGAAAAAACCCCCCAAAAAAACAGCTGTTATACTGACACCAAATACATGACGCACATATAAATGGAAGAACCGATGCAAGTAACCTACTAAAATCAAGCACATGATTAAAAGACGGCATACAAACTCATACTCTGCAGACTTTAAACTAACTGGGATCGATTGGTTGGAAAAGGGCGAGAAGCTTTCAGAAATGTTGATGGACTCCAAAGTCTTTAATTGCTTTTCCCAAAGAAAGTCTGACTCATACCAACAGCAAACAAAATTAGCAGGTAGGCTATGTGTTTTACTTGCAGCCACGCGCACACTGTAACATTTTCTATGTAAATGCAGCAGCATGATTTATTTTGTGTTACTGGCAGCCTATAGCTAAAGTAAAAAAAAAAGTGCGCTAGGTATTCATTTGATTTTACTACTGAACTGTACTACTGAATAGGCCAACTGTACAGATTTATATTATTACATACTGTAATGTGTACAGAGAACTCATTAGTGTTATTTCAGTGAAATAACTTATACAGTTACAATAAATGAATCACTATAAACGTATGTGTGAGCAATTCCTTTTTTAAAAACGGACACCCTTTTATTTTCAGATAACTTGTTTGTTTCCTGACATTTCCAGTTGAGAAAGGGACTGCTGTATCTTCTAATATGATAAAGTTAACAGCAGGCAGATGTAATCATTAGCAATTTATAACGCTAATATTTTCCAAAAAGTAGAAATAAGTAGTTCTTCATGCTTGAAACACAGAAAAACATGTCAACAGTGTAAACATTAGAGTAAATTATAAATAATCCACCCTATACATTTATTTTCCTTCCTGTTGTATTTTGAGGATACAGTATTTTTATACAATATATTTTCTTTAGTTTAGTAATTCCAATTGTCTATATTTGTATATATGCAGCTGTGACAGCCTGCACACTCAAGTCATAAATTATCGTGGTAAAACTGAACGTTTCCGCTTGTGTTCTAACAGTAGCGAAAGAGTTACCTTTGTTTTTGTAGTTTCACCTTATTTCCTGTGTTTCACTGCTGTACAGTAGGCGATGTGTCTGAGACATGGAAGTCTACAACAGGTTCTGATCTAAAGCACCATTGCCAGTTCTGATGTGGAAACTTAATAACCTTCTGAATGATGTGTATCCTATTATTAATACTAATAATTTTCATAATGTACAATACTTTTTTTTCCCCTGTTACTGTCACTTTGTGTTGAACAGACCAGAAAAATAAATGTGGGTTTCAGAAAGGTCACTGCCATGAGTTTTGTCTCTCTTGGCTAACCTTGTAATTCCCAAAGAAAAGGTCAAATGCATTTAACCCCCCCCCCCCCCACTTCCTCCCTCCTCCTCCCCCCCTACAGATAGCAAACAGGTCAGCAGATCTCCAGAACAATGAATGTGCTCCGCAGCTCACAGAACACATATACCGTCAATGGATGCATTAAAGATCTGATTTAATAGGGGGCACAATTCCAGCTAATTTAGAAATAAGAGTTGTGTTAGCAACATGAAATGGATCATATAGACTTAACCTTGGAGTACCAAATAACAAAACAAACAACTGTGATAAAGATAACTGCTGTTTTTTGCAATTTTATGCAGGGTTAGCATTACACACAGTAATCTCAGTTGTTGTTATTTGATGCTTTTAAAAATGCATCTATAAGGATAGCAGCACCATAACTGAAATGTAATTCTAGGTTAATTGATAACGCCCATGCCTTATTTGTTCAAGATCAATACAATTATATTGTATGAGGTTCTCTAATAAAGGGCCTGTCTCTATGAATGAAGCTAGGAAATTTTGCTTCACATATTTTTCTTGTATTACTCATCTTGCTTTTGATTTAGCTTCAGTCCTACAAACAAACAAATTATTGCTGTTTATAAACATATACATTTTGCCATAATACACCTGGGTTTATTCCAAAGTGCTGAAAATCTGCAAAAGACGCATGCTCTCATTGTATGTTCGGAAGTTATACTATTCAGTTCCTAAAAACCCTAAACCGGGTGTGTCTGTGAGGAATAACCCACATCTGGTATCTCTTAAACAGTAAGAAATATATAGGTCCTTTATGAAAAAATGGAGCCTGTATTTATAGGATTCTAGTTACAAACTCCAGCAAGGCCAGTTCTAGACTGCCTTCAGTCCGAGTCTCTGGTCCCTGAATATAATAAACATGCTTGAGTAACTGGCTGAATGTGTTCTATTTCTGGCTCTCCGTTCCACAGGAGGCCTGCTGGGATTGAGTGCCTGAGTAATACTGCAGATGCACATCTGTGAAAGGCTTTCTTAAACTGCTAAATTATGATTGATGAACCCGGCATTAGGGTAACATTATCGGGGACACTTACTGCTGCTGTTCTTCAATGACATCACTGAGGTCAGACCCAAATCACGTTAGTATCGAACACACTGCTTTATTAAGGGGTTCATAAATAAGTCAGAAAGATCTGTCTAGTCTTTTGCAGACAAAGGGAGAAAACAAGTCACCACTGTTTCCATTTCACTGAGTGCAGACTCAAGTCCAGTACTCGGGGGTTTCAGGTGATACTGGCGGTACGTAAAATTCGGATTACTTTTTATACCCCATGAGATTCCAACTGTTTTTTTTTTTAACCTCTTCATGAGATGCCATGTAACCACAGGGGTGTGCAATTTTTGAAAAAATCTTCTTGTCCATGGGACAAAATGCTAGAAAAATCTACTTGTCCTTCTTAAAAATCTACTTGCCCCCTCACCATCCCACAAAACACACATACACAAATAAGCCACTTTCACACACAAATGCCGCTACTGAGCCGTCTCGGAGACATTAAATTATTAAATTATTTAAAATACCCATTCACACAGCATGTAATTGTGCAATCTATGCCGCTATAATACCATCATAACCCTTTCACACAGCCAAAGGGATCATTTGAGTACAACAGTCGACAGATTGTTTTCATGGCAACGGCCCACAATTTGCCCATAAATTACAGCATCACATACCGTCCCTTACATTTGTGAATTCACCTCCTAGTCAGCCCATGAAGTTAACAATTCCTTAACTTATTCCAGACTCCAATGACTCCCTAGAAATCTGTGTTTTTCTAGCAACAGAATGTTGTGACAAAAAAAGAAAAAAAGTACTTGTCCGACGGGCAAAGTATAATGGTAAAACTTGTTGTCCCTCACACAAATCTTGTTGTCCCAGGCGTCGGGTGATATGAATTGCACACCCCTGAACCAATTAAGCACAGTAACACAAAATGTGTTCTCATCAATATGAAAATATAATTCATATTTTCTTTGAGGGCATAAAGCTGTAAAAACACAGAAATAACATAATGCATTCTATTCTAAACTAGATTTAAACATATGTGGTAACTAGTTTAATTGCAGTATTATCTGGTTTCTTAGTCAAGGGTTGATTACTGTATTCCTTCAAATTTATGACACACTTTTTAAACCATTTTTTTCTTCTCAAAAATAGCTTGTGTCTTAAATTTGAGTATAGTATCGTATAGTGATGCATTTTAAAAATTGCCAAAAAAAGACTTGACAACCCGAGTACACAAACAGCAACGTGACTGACTGCTGAGAAAAGACAAAACAAAACGTTACTGCCCGATCTCGAATCATCCATGACATACAATCAGCCATTTTCAAAGAAGCACCATTAGCTTCCTGAGGAATTCAAAGAGAAGTTTTTCACAAATAGGGAGAAAAACAGGTGTGAGTAATCACGACTGGAAATGAGAAGCAGCACATAACTGTAATGCTCTGTATGACAGCAGACGGCTGCAAACTGTCTCTACATGCGTAATTGAGGTTGTATCTTTGTAAATGCAGATTTATTTGATGTTTTATTTTTTCTTCAAATTGAGGGTGGAAAATTTGGGCTGTGTCTTAAATTTGAGGACGTCTTAAATTCAAAGGAATGCGGTAAGTCAGTGGTTAGAGCAGGCCAGAAGCAACAGAGGACTGGCTATCTGTTCCATATTCATACTCATATATCTCTCCCCCCCCCTCCCTTGTGGTCTATTCAATTGATCTAAATGGTGGTATATATTTTTTAAAACATCTCCAACAGCATGTGGGAGTTTCTTATTTCTGTCTTTAAAAGTAAGACAATGCCAGGTTTGTTCTTATTTGTAATATTTAAAGTATATCATTTTCACACTCTTTTTGTTCACCTCAACCATACAACTTAGTTGAGAAATAGCCTTTTTGTGATCAAAACAGCTATGAAAAAACAACAACTTTAAAACTGAGCTCAAGACTTTTCCTTTTTTTTATTTTAGGCTGAATTTATATAGATTAATATATAGACTCTGTTAAAGTCAGGCACACACATATAAATTATAGATTTGTAATGTCACATTTGGTATTGCTATTGCATTTCTTTGCTCTTAGTTTTAGAAAGTAAAACTAGATGATTTCAGGGGGCCTGTAGTTTCTGGTGTTTTTACCTTCATTGATCCTGCTGAAGTGCTAAATAGAATACAGTTCCAGAAAGTTTTACAAAAACACCAACACCACCACCACCAACTGTAATCGATAGACAGAGCTGACAGAGAAGAAATCCTTACCATCCTGTTTATCCGGACAAAATCTTCTGGCTTTTTCGCCCAGGGAGGGAGATCAACATTAGACACAACTGTCCTGTCATCTCTAACCCCCAGATTATATTCGTTACTGTTCACAAACATCTCAGGGAGGTAATAGAACTCCGGGATCAGCTCCTGTTAAAATGAGAATACACACATTAGATTCCATTCTCAACCACAGACAGAAAGAAGAAAACATTATTCCGGGGATGAGGGTCTACAAAAAAAAACAACAAAAAAACATATGTTTTACATAGTCAGTAACAACAAAGTTGAAGCTAAAATGAACAAAAGTATGCCTACATAGGATTTGATACAAATGGAAAAAGTAAAAATGTAGCAATAGACGATTTCATTTCAGCACATATACTCTTATATTACAGGGCTACTCAACCCTGGTCCTGGAGGGCCGCTGTCCCTCCTGGTTTTTGTTCTAACTATACACTAAATTGATTAATTGGACCAATTAAACTTTTAATAAGCACTTAATTGGTCCAATTAAGTAATTTAGGGTACAGCTGGAACAAAAACCAGGAGGGACAGCGGCCCTCCAGGACCAGGGTTGAGTAGCCCTGCCACAGTAGTTAAAGGTGAAACAACTAACATAGTAAATATTTATTTTTTGACTTATAGGCAAAATTGCCATTTCATATACCCTTGTTCTTTATTTTATTTTTTTCAAACTAACCTGTTGTCTGTTGCGCATGCAAGTCCCAAAGCTGTTTGTTTTAGCCACCTAACTACAAATTAGATTTATTTATTTATTTTTTTTAAATAAAAAAAATAACAAAGCCCTATTAGGCCCATTAACACAGCTTTAACTGGTGAACTATTTAAGCTTATGAAGACATCTAAAACAGACAACCTGTCGATGAAGGTAGGTTGGTAAACCCCACCTCCTCCTCACTTTAAAAAGTAAAGGAATCTTATTAATTGGATTACTAGATAACACACTAGTAATTCAAATTAGTAACCTGATCAAAGCTGATTACACTGAAACCTGATTCATTTCAAGTTTGACAATGCTTAATAAATTAATACAATTAAACAATGCATCTTCCATATTTACTCTATCAGCCTTCAAAAGATAAAAGGACTGCACATTACTCTGTGTTTAGAACATAAGCACATAAGAAAGTTTACAAACGAGAGGAGGCCATTCAGCCCATCTTGCTCGTCTGGTTGTTAGTAGCTTATTGATCCCAGAATCTCATCAAGCAGCTTCTTGAAGGATCCCAGGGTGTCAGATTCAACAACATTACTGGGGAGTTGGTTCCAGACCCTCACAATTCTCTGTGTAAAAAAGTGCCTCCTATTTTCTGTTCTGAATGCCCCTTTATCTAATCTCCATTTGTGACCCCTGGTCCTTGTTTCTTTTCTCAGGTCAAAAAAGTCCCCTGGGTCGACATTGTCTATACCTTTTAGGATTTTGAATGTTTGAATCAGATCGCCACGTAGTCTTCTTTGTTCAAGACTGAATAGATTAAATTCTTTTAGCCTGCCTGCATACGACATGCCTTTTAAACCTGGGATAATTCTGGTTGCTCTTCTTTGCACTCTTTCTAGAGCAACAATATCCTTTTTGTAACGAGGTGACCAAAACTGAACACAATATTCTAGGTGAGGTCTTACTAATGCAGCTAACTTTGAGGACTACATATTTCCACTTTCTTTAAAAATTGAAATGATGAGAGAATATCTAAAGGTATGACAGAAACATGTCCTTCACCAATGATGTAAATAAAACATTGATAAATTCGCTTATCATGACCTTCATCTAGTGTACAACAATAGCATCTTGTAACAAATGCCTGTATATGCTAGGAGCAGTGTCCAAAATATAGTCTTCAACATGATAGTAATGTCAGTAAAAAGTTGGTCACTGTGGAGTATATTCACAACACAAGGAATAACCTCTTGTAACAATTATTATTATTTTTTTTTCAACTAATCACGTAAAAGTAGGTCATTGTGTCCTAGATTCTGAAACCTTTGAGAATACATGCTAAGGAATGCCCCTTGTAAATTGAATGAGCTTATGAAGATAGAGCTAATAGTGCAAGAAAGAATGTGCTGGTGCCTCCATACTGTACATCCTCATCACCAGGGATACTCATCTCTTGAGGGGGGAATTCATAACCGGGCCCAATGAGCCTTCCACTTATTTTCTTATCTTTTTAACCCTTTGATTCCCAAATAAAGAAAAAGTTGAGATAATAATGATATCTAATTTTTTTTTTTATTTCAGGAACAACATAGACCTACAATTCTGTAATATAATAATAGCTGATATAAAACAATGATGATGATGATGGTTGTTACTGCATGGTAAACCTCCAGAGTAATGTTTTGATCAAATCAACCCCTTGAGTGTTTAAAATTACACCATTATAAAAGGCATCAGAAACATTACATTTCTAGAAAAGTGTGTACGCTTAATAAGATATGGATTTCATGTTTAATTCTGACTCTGTCTAATCATGGTAGATAATGGTACTAAAATAAAATACTTTTTAAACCGTAGGTGTAACTTGAATACTGGCCTGCTGTGTCTTATTAATGTAGACAATAAACCTGTGGTATAACATTAGATTGAGAATAAAGTACAAGCTACTGTACATAATCAGACTGGAAAAAGCCACCAAAGACTAAAAAAGAAACACACACACAAATAAAATTAAACTTTTCTTTACTAAAAATCACAAACCAAACAAAAAACTAAACTACTTTTTTATAATAATTAGTCACAGTCAGAATCAACTATAATTGTCGTCTAGTTGCAAATATAAAGTGCGCAAGAATAGGATCCAGCTCGTCGTGAGGGATCGTTTCCACCGGCCAAGGTTTATTGGTCCCTGCCAAGTATGCAAGATCAGAGATGCTTTTCCTCATAGCGTTTGCATTTTTGCTGCTGTGCTGTGAAGTTCTGCTTACAGCATCTGACAGTACGGTAAATTGAGAGGACATTTTTTAACAAATAAGCGTCCACTGCATTGCCTATTTGAAACCGTCAAAGCACTTTGAAACAGGCAGATGTTTAAAAAAAGGCTGAAAAATTCTCATTCCACTGACATCAGATTGCATCTGTACTCAGAAATATCAGCCGCTATCGGTCTTCATAACAGGGATTGCAGGCTAGTACTGACGTCAGTAGTACCTTCTAATCAGAGAATTAAGCATAGGATTTTACAGGGAAATATCAGTTACACTGGTATTACTATACTAATACCAGTAAAAAGTTAGTAAACTACAAATATAGTACTGGTACTCTGAGTTAAGTACATTATATGTTATTTTAATAATGTAAATAATATGATTTAAATGACAGTGTTTCAAATGGCCTACAGCGGAGAAGTGAAAAACGATGCATGTGTTTACTTCTCTGCTGTAACTCACCACAAAGCTTTTAAACCTGCCAGATCCGTTTTCAACTGCAGTTCCCTTGGCATTCATTAATTTTGCAGCAGCCTCATAATGGTCTAACAAGTCAATCATGGGAGCCTCCATTAACTGTATTACTTTACACTATGTCACCTTAATGACATTTTGTCAAAATCTTTTTCTTATGAGGTGCATGAAATCCCTTCAGACAGCGGTGCAGCATTTTTTTTTTCATCTTTTTTTTTTTTTTTTTTAAAGAGGTTCTGTACGAGGTGGTGGTCCAAACGATGGGTTGTTTTGGTTGTTAGTAAGAGAAGAAAAAAAAAGACGAGAAACAAAGAAAGCAGGCGAGAAAGCGATTGGCCTAGTTAAGGTCATTTCCGGGTGACTTGCTCTTTTGAAAGGTTGCCCCCACTAACAGTCATTCTTTCCCCAGCTTGTACTCATTACCAACGCTGAAGGTCAGGATTAATAAAGAGAAACACAGTAAAACAAACTCCCTTTTAAATCAGGGTTCTACCAGACCAGGAACAGTAGAATGTAACCCTTGCTGAGAAAAAAAGTTCATTGGTTTCTACAGTGAAATGCAGACTGACTCCCCCTCACACCACTCTCCAAGCACAGAGTTCCACAGGACAGCTACTGAAACTTTCATAAAAGCATAGCAAAGTGTAATAAAACAAAGTCAAAGCATATTAACGCTCATTAAGGTATGATAAAGCATATTAAAAAACATGGCAAACCATGGAAAAGCATGAGACAACTGCAAAATACTTGGTAAACTTTTATATGGGGTTTTGGGGTCTCAAAACAAAAAAAACAAAGCATGCAATTATTTGTGACCAACAATCGGAAAAGAAACCAAAAAAAAAAATAGATACTGCTATAAATGTTCATTATTTGATTAGACTTTCCAATTGTTCTAAATCTGTGGTTTTCAACCTTTTCATCTCAAGTACCAGTATTTCCAGTAGAGACCACCAGGTGTACCAGTAACTATATGCAATCTTGAAAGGCTGTTGTAAAACAGTGACCTATCCCATTACAACTGTTTTTTGGCATGCAAGTTGTCACTTTGTCACTAAAAATGTGACGGCATCATCTAATTATTGACAAGAGTTCACCACAATCATCAACAGAGTGGCTGCTTTGGTTCCCCATCAGTAATGTTAAAAATTCACAAGATTACAATGGTGTGATTAAGTTTTGTGGTTGAGGAATCGTATCGCCATAAAGAACACCAGTACTGGTGTGCGTAGCACTTGAAAACCACTAAATTCTGGATCTAAATATAGCTGTTGTTTAAATCATTACAACATCATTACAACAGGATCCTCTGCAATATTTTACATATTTTAGAGACAGAAACACTAAAGAGACTCACAGATACGGTTAGATGTTTGAATTAAACAGTAGTAAATAATTTTTTATCAGCTATAGGGATCCCAATACCTGGTAGTACTGTAGTTCAATACTGAATTGTAACACATGATGACTTAAATTCAAAGTAAAACTGTACAATGATCAATTGAAAAAGATGACTGTATAAAGCAGACAGCTCACCAGTGACCTCGGGCATGTCAGAGTAGTTGGTCTATGCTGTCACACCTGACATGGATTTATGTCCAATACCATTTTGACAATGGTATATAAAAATAAAGTTTTACCACTATTTTACAATAAGGTTACAACTACAACTAAAGCTGGTAAAGCCAGCCTAAATAAATAAATAAAGCTTCATCGCCTATATAAAAATAAATCTTTGCAGACATACAAGTATATTTTACATTTTAAAGAAAGTTGCATTTGTTAACAGGGGAGCTATCTGCATACAATGCTTCTTGCTGTGTTCTATTGTATTCCAGCTTAATTTAATATGGATTATTCAGTCATGTCCCCAGGCACAGTCAAGTTAAAGCTATGTATGTACATAAAAGCCTACATTTTAAATAGCCCTTGTCATTAATGCTTTATTAATTGCCCAAGGCAACACAAACCCAATGCTAGAAAAATATGACACTTTGAGGTCAATGCTCATTCCTACTGTGTATTATGGAATGGGCAAAATTTAGAATTAACAGCAAGGCACAGTCCTTTTTTTTTTTAAAAAAAAAATATCTTCACAGAGAGGCATACCAAAAATTGCATCCACCTTTCATGAAAAACACAATAATACCATTTGTTTTGTTATTACCAAGCTATTTCATTTTGTGGAATTAAAAATGCATTTAATTTTTATACATAAAGTCCTTGTAGACACGTTGCCTTTGGTGCCTCTGGCTGCTATATTCATCAGATTGCAAATTTTAGTCCTCAAAGGACCTAATTTTGAAAAAGAAAATATACAAAGCCTTTACATCTGAGATGTAAGCTGACTGTATGTCTGTGTAGGGTGTGGGGTGAATGGTTAGTGCATCAAACCCAGGTTCCCAAATAAGACCCAGTATTATAGAAACACCACTACCCTTATCCTAGGGAACGATTTTTGGCAGTATTTGTGTTGTATTTTGACTGGAGTTTCTTTACAGGCATTCACAGTTACTGATCTTTAATAAAACATTGTGCTTTATTCATCAGCTGAGACTGCATCTTATTTTCAGACATATTTATAAAACTGTGTTGCACTATATTGCCACTGCAAATTACCTTAAGGACACAAACTGAATGCTGCATATAGAGATTAGCTGCACAACACCAATGCAGCATTTATACAAATCATTATCTTATTTAAAAATGAAGGTATGAAATGTGGTGAAGCCAGCCTTAGTACTGCAGGATGTAACTCATGGGGGTGAAAACCCACTTGTAATAAACTGTGATGAAAAAGGCTTCAGTAAGCACAGTGGTCCTACTAAAAGTTCACTAAAAGACTGGATTTCCAATAACCTGTGCATTGTACATTGCAAACGTGTCAGCTATAACCCAGAGGGTACTCAAAATATCTTGGTAAGTGGCAGTTCTGGCATACAAAACCCCAGCCCCTCACAGACAATTTCCGCCTGGGGGGCTGTGCCCTTAAATAAATCACAATATCTTCCAAAGTATAGACAGCACAGGCATGGTTCAGGGCTTGAATTCAAGGTAACCCCTTGGGCATCAAGACTAAAACCTCAGGTGTGATAAAAGTCTTACTCAGTACCACACTGGAAGGAGATATCCAGAAAAAACACATAAAAAAACAACAAACGCTTTTCATTTTTTTATGTTCTATAGTCATTTTTTCAACTTGTAGCATATGAAAAGAGCCAGATTTTTTTCCAGTGCTTCACCAACATGTCTAATATACTGGGTAAAAATTTGGAACTGTTTGAACAAAGGGATCAAATTCTACAGGAGTTTTTACAAAGCTAAGCCCAAGGGTCCCCAAACCTCTCCAAAAATAAACATTGTGTAAATCTTTATGTCAATTGATATACTAAGTTCTAAAAGGGATGTTATCTTCTGGCACCTCACAGGCTAGCCATTGCCACAAGCATTTGCCTTTGAAAGGTTTTTTTTTTTTTTTTTTTTTTTTTTTTTCCCTTATCTCATTCAAGAGGTGGGCGTGTTTGTTTGCACATCAATTACTCTGTGATGTATTGGGTTACAAACACAGTAAAGGCATGAATGGAACGCTTGTGACCTCCCCTACCACGTGATCAGGGAGATTTCATCGTCATGAAGGTTGTAAGACCACAGCAGCAAAATGCAAGCTAGTCGATTGCTTTTGTTTTGAATGCATGGGGGTACTAGACACATTGTGAATGGGATATCTCAGCGGTGAAATGACGGATTCGAAAAATTCCTTCGCTGTTTGACGGTAGGAAAACAACGATTTTGATATCGAGTCAGCTTTTTTCTCTTTTGCTTTTGTAATAATATTAAAAATGAGTTATGAAATATAATATTTACGTGCAGTTCCGTGTTCCGCCGGCGGGACAAGAGGGGCGTAAAAGGTTAAAGAAGGGAAGGAGATCTGGGAGCTGAAGTACTGTATTTTACACAAAAAAACAGACTTTGAAAGCATCTTGATGTTACTATGTTATGAATACAGCACAAAAAAAACAAAAAACAAAACAATAAACCATTACTTTTATAGTACAGTTCACACAGAAAATAAGGTAGAGCACCAGCATACTATGTGCATAACTACAGATACAACTGTACAAAACCTGATGTGGTGTCAGACCGGTTTGTTGCTATCGGTGCTGCTTGGGCCTTGACAGACAATTACAATAAAACATGTGGACATTAGGAACCTATTTGTTTTGTTTTCTTTCAAATATAAGAATTGATAATGATCGAGTGTTTTGAAGTTATGGATGATTACATACTTTCACATCAGAGGTGTCTCTTTGACAGTTCCGCCACGACCTTGCTATAGCAGAGAAGGTCCGGTCAGGATGGTCAAACTTGTTGTCATTAGCGTTGAGAAAGAAGGTGGTAAACGGCTCCTAAGAGGGACAAACAACAACAAATATTAATCTGAACAAAGTACAAAGTAAAAAAAAAGGAAAGGCAACAGGGAGTGTCTGTATAACATATGGATTTCCCTGAGACAATTCTGCTATTAAGACACAATGCTAAATAAGACACCTAATAACATATTAACTAGAAATGTGTGTATTGCAAAAGACAAAAAATACCATCTTTTCACCAAAAGATATTACTGTACCTAAAAGAAAAATGTTTTTATACCTCTTGATTTCTCAAATCTACAGTATTCTGTTATTTTTTTTTTAGCACTTTAAAAAGAATGAAATAGCCAATTGGCCAATAATAAAAGGCCTAAATGTGTATAACTGCTTGTTTCTATCCATATATATGTACAAAAAAGTGAAATACATAGAATAAGAGAGCACATTCAATTGTTTAAGTATTGGTTTCCATAACATACAGTAATATCATTTCTCTTATTTATTAAACATAGGCAAATGTATTTTATTGCACACCCTTTCACATCTCTAAATCTAACTATTAGGGAAATTGTGTCCCTAATACAACAGAGCAACAATGGAATTGCTGGGATAAAAAAATTAACCAAGTCTGCAGTGCTTGTGGAAATGATATCGCCACTGTGCAACATGCAAGGACTGCCTTATTAGAAGTGTAAAGGCCACCCTGTCCATGTACTGTAAGAATTACAAGAGGCTGCTATGTGTGAGCAGGAATTATACACAGCACATGAATGTATAATGTAATAAAAAAAATATTACATTTACATTTTATATCAAATTATGGAGTTTTGCTATCAAAAAGTCCTGAAATGAAATCTGGGGCTTGGCTAAACTTGAAGTGATGGATTCAGTAATGAATGGAATTCAGTATGTCTGTGTCCATTGCATCCATTTTGAAATGAGAATTGTATTAGAAGTCAATGGAGTTTCTATGGAAATGTGCCCCATTTACCTTAGGAGGGCCTCGGGCTGAATTAATTAACTTGTTTTCTAGCTGTAATGTACAGTATAGGCCATTTTAATTGGCCATTTTTTATTGGTTCTACCCAGACATTCAATGTGAATCCAATGGAGATATCACTATAATGGATAAACATAGCCAAGCATCCTTGGAATCACAGCGTGAGGTTCTTCACGCTGTTAAGATTAACTTTGATTTTCAGTCCTGCTGTACTCAAGAACTAAAAGCAAAAAGCAACAACAATTAAAAAAAAACCTCCAGGGAGTCCATAATAATTAGCTTTCAGTTGAAATATCTCTGCACTCTCTTTTTACACATGCTATTTTGTTAAGCAAAGTAACTTTGGGAGTTATTGTGTTTTTGTGCTGTATAAACAGAATGAATGTATGTATTGTACCTGTGCTGTATGAAAATCATATTGACCTAACTAGCTCTGGGCATACAGTCATAGAATCTGTTAACATGATGGTGTATTTGAGTTTCCAAATCCCACGGTTCAATGTAGTGTATTCTCTGTTGTTAAATATACTGTAATAACTCAACTGTCTTTTGTATCTAATTTGATGTCTGTGACACTGAACATAAAAAAAAAACTGTCAGAAATACATACAATTCCATTCTGTGTACTTAATTTGGTTTAGCATATGCCTGTTTACCGGCCTGTGAAATTGTCTATATCTTCTGGAATGTGGTCCAACAAAAGTGAGATGTTTAATCTGGAAATCCCCTCATTGATATGGATTTCAATGTATAAATTATGCCTCATTTATAAATACATTGCAGCTAGATATTGTTTCAAATACAATAAAAAAAAAATACAGAAATAAATTATTGATTTGATTTGTAAAATATGTAAAAAAAATAAAAATAAATAAATAAATAAATAAATAAATAAATAAATAAATAAATAAATAAATAAAATAAGATAAGAATGTTCAGTTTGCAGAATATCTAGATTCCGCTCAGATGTATTACTGTATCTCCAGTGACAGACTCTTTCTATATGGTCAAGAGAAACTCTTTATTGCAGTAAAACATTGCAAAATCATTCAGGTCAGCTGAGCTGACTGGACTTGTATATGACTTAGCTCTGCTGCAAATTCCTCCCAGTGTAATAGCTGGACATAGAAATACAGTTATTTTTGAAGCTGGTTCATAAAAAAACAAACAAACAAAAAAAAAACAGCTTCATAGCAACAATTAACACCACATGTTACTATCGATTTTGGGAAACTAGGAAATGTACTGTTTATCTTAAACTACCACGACCAGTTGAAAAAAGTTGCACAACCAACTAAGACCAGGTTAAAACCAGTACTGACAGCAGGAGGTGTTTAAAATCGCTGTTCCTATACTTACAATTCTAACAAGCCACAGGAGTGTGGAGGCAGCTGTGGAGTAGTGCGAGTTGTAGTGGTAAGGTGGCGTCTGGTCCTCTTCCCAGGTCTCATAGCGCTCAGCATAGAAGACAGCTCGCTTGGGGTTCAGTGCTCCAATAGGCTATGAAGATGAAAAAGATTACAATGATTTTAAACATGAACAATACCTTTATTTCTTCATATTTTTCCATGTTTCTTTCACTGCTGATTTTATTTTAATATGTTACATTCATGAAAGGCATAATACTGTTCAGAAGTTTAGATAATACTGGTCCTGCTTAAAAGAGAACAGGTCAGATATCTTGATATAGACATACAGCACTATGAATTCATGCATGAACAAAGGACAGCCAAACGTTCCAGCAATTTCAATTTTTTTTTTTTTTTTTTTTTAGACAACTGTCTCATAACATGGTTGCTCTGAGCAATGTGGCTTGAAAAATATATGAGGTGCATGTAAACCATATTTAATGTAAGTCATTATTAATGTTTCATGGTTAGCCTTTGCAGCCTCACCATTAGATGTGGATGATAGATTCTGAAGAAAATGTTTACTTTAGGATTTGTCTGTCAGACCCCATTATTTTCAAGGTGCCTTACATATTCAGCTGCTCTCAGTATTTGGGTCTATGGAAACTTTAAGGCTCCGTTAATCTACGCTGCAAGTAAATTGTGAATGTTCTGTGAAATGTTTTGGATAATCCTCACAGCTTAACCTTTCCTGACATGATTTACACTTTGTGGAACCATACAAAAAGTTGTTAAAAGTGCAGCACTGCCTAAACGTTCTGCTCACTAATCCCATTCTGAACTACTGTACAATGCTAAAATAAACATTTACATTTTTGGAATTCATTCTTCATTCTGCATGACTGTAATGGCAGGGTTATACAACTATCCTAAAAAGAATGAACTGGATCACCAGCGCATGCATTTCACATTCATACAGCATTGTTTAGGCATCACACAAGTGACCTGAGTTATATACCTATTTTATGGCACAACTGAACTTCTAGAAAACACCCCAGAACATACCACACCTTTATCAATTGTGTCTAAAGAGCCCTTAAAACTCTGTATACAGCTCTAGAATGTTGCATACACAGGAAAATAAACTGGGGAATGTCTGTATTTTTTATTGACTCATCCTCCCATACACATGCATGGAATACCCCTATGTTTTTGAGAATATGGACATTTTATTTATGTATGTATTTATTTATTTTAGTACCACTACAGATGTTTTGCTTTCAAAATCTGAGTATTAAGTGATATTACCAAGGGGGATAATGAATCACTTCTAGTGGAAAATACCAGCATGGTTAATACAGATTTAAAGGGTGGTTATTACAACAGAATACAGTTTTTGCTGCATCTAAACATTAGACTAAAAGTCATCTACTTCATTTTGTTCTAGGTTATAGGTACACCAGAAAAACACAATTAGAACCATTTAAAAATAATGCAAGGAAACAAAGGAACAACAATCCGTAGATGCCATTGTTTTGTGACCTGCATGCAGCTGACCTTCAAACTGATTTTTTTTTTTTCCAAATGCCACAGGCCCAATTCTGTTTGTAGCTTGATAATGTCAACTATCATTACTTCAACTGTAAATACTTACATAATATTTAGAAATCCATATAGCTAGGTAGCTCTCTTTGATGTGAACTTGTTCACATCAAACTTGAAAAGGTTGATACTATTTTCGGTTTTTACTTTCCCAATACACAAAAAGTAAAACATTTTAAATCACAAAGACTATTCATTTACACCAGTGCTTTAAAACAGATTGTTAGAACACAATAGAGGTCAATTATTAAACAGGTTTTAACAAAAACACATTACTAACGTGATTACTAATGTAATTACTTCATTAAAGCCTAATTCGGGGACGGTGGATATATTGCTTTTCCTTAACTGTCACAAAATCCAATGTATTACCCTTGAAAGTATTACAGCAGTCAATATTAATATACTGAACTAGTAACGAATCTCCAATTCCACTGGGTGTCTGGATCCATGATAGGTCAATGGCTGAGAAGTTAATTGCCAATTCTTAACAATGACAACAACAAACATAGCTTAATTTCTCCACCAATACGGTTGCTTCTGTTCATTTTGTCGGCAGTGACCTTGTCTCCTCCCTCTCTCCTGGGGTATGCCGTATAAGCAGCTGCCCCTTTTCTTTATAGCTGCTGTTGGCTGGGCTGACTGCTGCACAGAAGACATATGTATTAAGACTTTAAAGTAGCTTCAATTCTCACTTTTCCCTTACTATTTTATGGTGTGTTCAGTCATTCTGAAATGTTATTGTGATTCTTCCCTCAATCTCCATTTTCTTTGAGCTTCACTTCCTACATACTTGCATTGAACAGCCTTCCTCATTCCATTCAAGTCATATGACAATCAGACCTTTCAACTCTGCCAGCCCTGCATATTCACTCTCACTTGGTAAGACAGCTCTGCCTTAGTTTGGACTAAGCTAATGGATCAAGAGTGCAGATCAACATATTCAGTGCAAGGCATACCATTGCATTTACAATATGTCCCTTGACTCAACCCAATAACTTTCTAACTTCATCCTTGCATGCATGTCAGAGAGTAATACTTTGCCAAATCATTTGGTCTTTTTTTTTTTTTTTTTAATGGCTGTCCAGAATGATGTTAGTTGGGTTTGTTGGAGTGAAAGAGGAGTTTATGGTGAGCTGCTTTGATTTATGATGTGATAATAACCTGGCATGTGAAATATAGGCAGTGCTTGATTGGGCTGTGAGCCACAGGAAGTCTAGCACACTGTAAAAATGTTACTTATGGAGCGCAATGGGCTGAAGTTGGACAAACTAGCCAACAGCAACTCCCATGCCCTCTTCATTTGGGAAACATACAGACCATTATAGGAAGGATAGCCAACTTAGCACACGTCTGCTCCAATTATTCCAGGAAAATACAAAATAATAATCAGTACTGTATATCCTTTTACTTATTTAGATCTGAATTTATGATGTGACAATATTCAAGAAGAGGCTTTGAATTTAAAATGATTGCTTTTTCAATTATTTCTATTTTTTAGCTTAATGCATACAGAACATATTGTCATGTGGCCTAAACTGCAAAACAAATACTTTGATTTTTATTTTTTTTTCCTACAAGTAACTATGAAAGAATAGTTCATGCATATAGCATTTTAGTACAGAACAATGCAGAAACCTATCTTTCATAAGAATCAACTGTATTCATGCAAAGAACAGCAACACTTTGCCGAGAATTTCAGCAAATTTTCTCTTAAGCACACATTCAAAAAGCAGCAGAGCTTAAATGTGGTTTTAATAAAATTAAGATACAAAAATTGAACTTGTTGATTTCATGAGACTTACCCTTTGAAAATCTGTTAAATGACAAAGATTTTTCACTAAAAGATATTCCGATGGCTTAAATGCTTTAATTCCTAAATAATTTTACCCCCTAACTTTCCACATTACTAAACATCATCATCAAGTTATAATATATTTTTAAAAAATACTGTTTAATGTCATGATCATTTTAAAAGGGAAATATTTTAACTAACTACAATTTGAACCCAAGGGACATTTAGAGTGCCAAAAGGAAACACCGTTCTGTGTCAAAGTTAACAGAAAACATATTACAATTTGAAAATTGTATAACATAACTCTAGTTTGAAGTCATTGTTCAAATTAAATATCAATTCCAGATTAGCTTGCCAGAAATCTGTTTTTTTATGACAAACAAAATCTGTTTTTTATGAAAATGCAATTGTCATAAAACTTGGGAGTGACACATTAATTAGTACAGCTTTCAGAGTGTTATACTACACAGCTCCATGCAAACTTAATAAAGCTTCAAGCAATTGGAAAGACAAGAAATAATCAAAAAACAATATATGATTTAAACTGGGTCTGCGGTATTACTATATTAAAACAAAATGATGAAGTTAAGAAAATCAATTCTGGTTGCGGTTGTTTCTGACACTGGTAAGTCTTATGAAGGCAACTTGATAAGATTTGGAAATTCCAGTTATCTTAACTAATGTTTTCTTCTTGATTAAAATCAATTTGTATAATATATCATTTTCTGTTTCAGTCATCACATCATGGAGACCATTTATAACTAACAAGTCTAAAGCACCCATTGGTCTTCAGCTGGTACCCTCTGACTGTAAAAATGAACTTGCCCCCCTGCAACTCTCTGCCCCAAGTGAATGCAAGAAATACATCTGTTAGAAATACCACATAGAACAACTGAGTTGTCAAACACCCACTGGAGGCAGATTGTTACATGGAGCTGAGAAGCCCTTTTGAGGCTCTGTTAAATACAGAACTATATCTTAAAGAAAATAGGGGGAATATCAATGTTTAATATTTATTCCTAACTGAAAGCACAGACCTGCAACCATACAACATGTGTGTGAAATGCTGCAAGGCACTTCATGACATGCCAAGGCCTGACACAGCTTATTAAATTGTTCTGCACTTGCAAGTTATTAAATTTGCTTGCCAGACAAAAGTATTGAAGAATTTACTCAACATTGAGTAACCTTACAGGAAGATTAACCAAGCATAACTAATTTCAGTCCCTTATACTGAAAAATTAATTAAAATGGACATGTAGGTACATTGTGGTACATTTGCCCTTATAAAAGCTTCCCATAGTAAAACGTGGGAAAATCTACAAAAGCATAGTGAAAGCATAGCAATGTGTAGGTAAGCATTATAAACCCAAGAGATGTATAGAAAAGCACATTAAAAAAAACAAACAAAAAAAACGACAAACTATGGTAAATGCGTAGTATAACCATGTGAAAACTGCAAATTCACAGTGCAAATTTTTCATGGTAAACTTTTATAAGGGTCCACCTATTGCAACCTACCTAAAAGAAGAGTGTGGCCCTGGTAAAATTGTGAAAGTTTAATCAGAGGCCAGTCACGTAATGTACATCCTGTCTTACACTAATGTACTATTTCACTATCTTGCTATTAAAACAAAAAAACCTTACCAGACAGCAATGTTGCAGACACAATTACCTCTTAAATTTACAGCTTACAAAACCAAAATAATAAAAAAAAAAAAACAGAAAAACCTGAGAATGAAGCACAGGGAAAAAAATATATAGAACATATTTGTTTTTTGATATCCAGGCTATCTCCCTTGGCAATATGTATATTTTATTTTTCAAATTAAATTGCATTACACTACATTACAACTTTGCATTGTCAGGCCGAGCTGTGCCTTTTTGCTTGCTTAGCTTGTAGACTAACTGCGTACAGTTTCAATATAATTGAATCAGGCTTTTCAAAGTCAAAACAAAGCAGGTACACTCTGAAGGAGCCTGCTTTAGATTTCTAAAAGCCCATATTAAAGCTGAAACGAGGATGGCTCTTTAGCGACTCTTTACTGACTGAATTAACTACAGCATGGCATTGAACTGTGCGGCTTTCAGAGTCAGTAATTTGTGCGACAGAGAAACAGCATGGGGCAGCCATATTAAAAACAGAAACACATAATGTCACATATGAAATCCATGACGGAATACATTATAAAATAGTAATGTGATGTAGGCAACCATGGAGGCTTTTAAATTAAATTATGACTAAGTCATCAGTATCAACATATTTGTAAAATGATCATATTCATCAAAATCATGTACTATGTTAGGGTACATTGTAACAATTATGGTTGTGTAATTACCCAAATATATAGTTAGGGATGGGGGAAACACAATCTGCATACAGATGTTTTATATCAAGTGGTACTGAAAAAAAGTGTACTGTATTGCTTAACCCAGTCTGTAAAGGAGGTTTCCTCTGTGGTCAAACTCTCAGAGAAATGAATCCAGAGAAGGAAAGGGGGATTTGTATTTTATACAACCACACACACATTCCCGTGTCCTGAAAAGACAACTCCTCGGCCACATTACTCTTGATTCCTGGGGTCTGTCTGCATAATTCCCACCTCACACCTGCGCTTTCAGCTCTGTGTAGGGTTATGACACTGCATGCAAGAATACTGGCTCATAAAACAACAGGCGCTCAGCTATTTAGCTTCAACGGAAAATGAGTTATGCTAGAAATGTCGATGCCCATTTCTTTGGTTAACCAATATAACAATTGTTGTGCCTTATCCTTAACTGTCTATAGCATGTATTTTTTAAAAATATGAATCTGTTTTGTTAGATGGTAGGGTTTGAGATTTTTTTTAAAGTTAAATACGATACTCACATTCACTGCAGTTTACCCACATTATCACCAATAGTGCCTGTGGATAGTTGGATACCTTTGACTCAAAATAACTTAAATAAATAGGTTTTGACAGCCTCAGAAGTTAACAGGAAGATACAGGTTTAGTGCTCTCACTTGTGAAAAGTCTAATAAATAATAAGAATACAAATAAATACATAAATAAATGCATATAGTACAGTTCTTTGATAAAGTATCACATCTTCAAATATTTGTATATGGCTTTCAGATTCTGATAGGCTTCAACACAAAATACCTTTGATTTCAAGCTAAAGAATTGCAAATGAAATAAATACGCATTTGGCAGAAGAGCGTTTGGCTTGCCCTAACTAGAGTTAACACCTCCATGCACTTGTTTGCATTACTCCAGTTAAAAGCCTGCGGCATTATCACTTCCTTTTCTTTAGGCAGGCCTAAAAAAAAATCATCATCATCATCATCATCATCACCTGTCATACACTCCGCACATTAACAAATATAGTTGTTATCCTTTGGCAATTGGGTGTGTATGCCTGTCACATATTTCCCAATACATATTATAATTGCTCATGCACAAATGAAAATATAACCAATTTTACACTTAAATGACCTTGAACAATGCAACATGTGAGAATGAGAGCCTGATTGTGCACAACAGGACATAGCTGGTTGCGTGTCTCTTTTGAGTCATTTCCTGCTAATAGATTGATTTGCTGTATTTCTGACACCTTGAGTATTTCTGGTAAATGATTATGTATTTACTGCTTATTTGCTCTGTTATGATCACTAAAGGGAGTAAAATGGTCCAAATAGTGTGAAATCTTTGGTAATTAAAAGGGACTGTCGAAGGGACTGGTATGTAGAGCTGGAGTTCTATTAAAAACATGAACACGAGACAGATTCTGACATGAATCTGCCTCAAACAAATCTTGATTTTATAACATCTTCTATAGTGTGCTGTATCTAAGTAGGGCAGCTACTCTCAGTTTTGTGCTGTCTTGCCAAGTCCTCTGGTTAAACAAGATTCTGGTTTCAATGGGTACCTGCCTGCTGAAATAAATAAAATAAATAAAAAGAAGAGGCATATGAATAAAAAAAAAACAAAACAGCTGGATAGCTGTGAAGAGCCATCACACACAAGTCCCCGGGATGCTCCTGAAATTCTCACACAGTTAGACACACAAAATAAATCCCTGGACACCAAAGAACTGGAAACAAGTGTGGTGTTATAGGAACCCATGGGGGAGAGGCACACTGTGTTGTCTTTTTGAAAGCCTGTTACTTACCTGGGTCTGTCATTCGGTCTGTAGCCGTAGCCCAAAAGCAGGAGGCTCTCCATTTTCTTTTTTTTTTTTAATGTTGTAGCCTACGTGCCTAATTTTAGCCTTCACCACATCCCATCCAAAAATCCATTAAAACCCTTTATATAAAACCGATTTCTTACTGTCTGATGACACTACAATTAAAAGCTGATACATGCTTTACATCATGACACCCTTCACTCATAAAAATTGGATCTTTGCCTTGCCACTCCAGAAAACCAAATTCCGAAACAGCACCGAGAAATCCTGTTAACGTGCAAGCAGTATTGTTAATGGATGTTCTTAGCTACATCCCCACTTCTCTGCTAGTCATATGCACATTAAAAAGAAACATATGGTTTGTATACGTATTGACCAATAAAAAGGAAAATTGGCAGTAGTGTGTGTTCTATGGCTCCTTGTGTGCTGTGCTTTCTGAGGTATAGAACCCCAGGGTTCCAAGGACAATCGTCAGAGACAAAACAATACTTTGAAAGAATGCTAATGAACTCTGGAAGTGTCTGCAGAATGACAGAATATATTACAATACATAAAGACGAGAACCACATCCCAATTGTAAATATGTTATGAGGCCTTCAGGATTTATTTATTTTTATGTTTCTTTCTTCCCTTAGATATTATTACTTATTTAAGGTTACGTCACATTATGCAAGTTTTGTCATTCTGGGAACAGTTTTACTGCCAGCAATAAGCAACCATCTGCAAGCATTTTAATATTTTAAAAATAATGTAAATAGTATGACTTTTTGTTATAATACTTTACCAACCAACTTTTGGAAAGTGTTCATGTTGGGGTCACTACTGATATTGCTGTGTGTATCTTTTAATATAGAGAAATGCGAGCCTTACTATCAGATGTAAACAAATTGGTCTACTGTATATGGTTTTCTATAGTTCACTTCAGGATAATCAAGAATGGCAAACCTATCCCTCTCTATCATTCTTTTTTTCTAATTTTTCAGTTATTAACCTTGTAATAATACATATGTACGTATTGAACATATTTGCAAGAATAAAGAAATAGTCTGGGAGCACTCCCTGCTGTTCTACACCTCCAGTCTTTCACAGCAGCTCAGTAGGAGCCCTGCAATGTTGCCCGGCAGAACAGGAAGAGTTAATGGCAAAACAATGCTGCATACCATCAGTCTTTTGTTAAAGTGACATTTCGGTCACTGAAAACATTTGCCACAAGCATCTACTGAATAAAGATGAATTATTAGCTCACTTGATAGTATTGTTTGCTTACAACTGCCTCTAACAAAACCTTAGATTTTCCATCCAAATAATATTATTCATTCATTCATTCCTCTGACAAATGATGTGTTTCATCTGCATTGTAAAGTTAGGTCTTTGAATCAAAATATGTGTATCCAAGTCTATGAGGTCTGTTTTAATGATTTATACAGTGATCTAAATGCTGCTGTTCCTTAACTCTGTATTAAAACAGCTGGAGTTTTACCCCTGGGGTGATTTATTGACCCACCTTTTAACTGTTACATACAATTTAAACCAGGTTTATTCATTAAGATCCACCTCTGTTTAGATCATTTAAAAATAACCCTATGAGTTTTTAGTAATACTGGATGGAATAGCCATTATTTATATATTGCATTTAAATATTGATTCTGACAAGTCAGAACTGTTTACCCCTATTTGAGAAGCATGACAGATTGACACAGGACATAAGGAGTAACAAAAAAATGGAATTTGGAAGACACAGGTTCATAACAATTTCTCACAATAGATCTGAATGCCAAATATATTTGCGTGCAGGAGAATGTAGCAGCTTAGAAATATTTAATCAAAACCAAATCTACATTGAAACAGATGGAAATCAGCCAAATGTCTGAACACTGTCATCTCCCTGGAGAATGTAAAGCAGGAATACATTTCATTTTCAGGTCTGTTCCCTCAGATACCAGTACAAGGTTTTTGTGGTGTGAAGAAACACAAGTACAATACAGCAGACGCATCAGCAGGATAAACTAGCAGGGCCAGGCCAGACCAGACAGCGGATTGAAATAAAACAGATTATTTAACTATCAGTGATTTATAATTATTTAGCAAAACAGTGGAGGTCTGCTTACAACAGCACTTTAGGAATTACATCTGCGTGGCATGTCGTCCCCCATCTAATCCTTTCCAGGGCATCCGACATTTACAGCCTTTACAAGAGAGAGATTCTTATGGAGGGTGGTTCATTATCTGCTCCCTGCTGGTCTGGTTGAGCCTGCCTATTTAAGGGGATTAAGGTAATGCAGGGATAGAGATCTGCTCAATCTGGCTAGCATTCTGGAGACTTGGATATAAATTATGGACCATTTTGCATCTCTGTATACAAACCAAATGTTTATATTACTAGTGATGATACTGTAATCACATAAGGTTGGGTTGTAAAAGTCTGTTTTGTGTAAATTCTTTGGCCTATGTTGCACCTTGGAAGAAAACAACAGCTAAGATTTTCTTTTTCCAGCTGTACATTTTCTTCCTCATTATTTCCCGGTGTGGTTTTCCACACTTTTCATTTAACCTGCCACTAGCTTAGGGCCCCATCTGAAGCTTTTAACCCCACTGTGCTGCACATAAGATGCTGGTTGTCAGGAATACATGTACAGTGTGCATATAGAGCATGGTGACAGGATAAATGAAGTTGCAATGAAGTTGCTATGCTAATGAGAGGTAAGAAAATGTTGTTTTAAAGCCTGTGTCTTCTGAATTCCAAATAATGACTGTGTGTAAATGAATGAAACATGCTGCAAGCAAACACAGAATGCGTATTGGTGGTTTTAAACTATACAGTACATACTGTACAGAATGCAAGTTATTACAGGGCAATATAAGCTGTAACATATTCTTACTGAACTTATAAATGAATCCTACTGGAAATGTGAACATGAATATATAAAAGCAATAGGAGGCTGTGTGGTCCAGTGGTTAAAGAAAAGGGCTTGTAACCAGGATGTCCCCGGTTCAAATTCCACCTCAGCCACTGACTCATTGTATGACCCTGAGCAAGTCACTTAACCTCCCTGTGCTCCGTCTTTCGGGTGAGACGTCATTGTAAGTGACTCTGCAGCTGATGCATAGTTCACACACCCTAGTCTCTGTAAGTCGCCTTGGATAATAAAGGTGTCTGCTAAATAAACAAATAATTGACTCATTCCCTGACTAGAACAGTATTGAGAGATACTGTACCTTTGAGAGGTCCCTGAAGTTGCCTGGTAGGGTCAGGTCTACCTCTTCTGACTCGTAGTTGGTTAAAACCCATGGAAACACAGGGTACTGGTTTAAATCATTGTATGTCCGCCCTGTGGAAGTTAAGGCAGCATATTAAGAGAAACAGTAACATTCAATATTCCTCAGTATGATCTTATAATACAGCAAATTACATATAGAGTAGGGGAAAGCAACGCTGTGTACTGAATCCCTATACATTTACATTTTATTAACTTTGTTTATCGAGGAAGTTCCACTGAAATTAAAATCTCTTTTACAAAGGGACCTGGACAAGAAGCAGCAGACAAAGGTAAATTAAAAAAAATACATCATTCAAAACATACATCAACAAAATAAAACAATTACATACAGTAATCTACATCTGGCTTTGTGGTAAATATGGCCAGTGAGTTAGTAACCTTTTTATCCTACGTTGCACTATATCAGGGCCGGGTTAAAGGACAAGGGAGTCCTATGCTAACCCATATTTTGGGGGCCCTATGCACAATAGCTTGTAAAACGGTGTTGTAATTAACAGCCTGTAGGTAAAGTGTACCTGCAAGGAAAGCTTTCAGTTCTATGTCAAATGCATGTTCACCATTTAGGCCTTGCAAAACAAATACAATGTGTAACACATATTGATCTTGGGCATCAGTCAACTCGTCAGTGACCACTGGCAAGCAACCAGACTGTTTTGCCAATTCCATAATCTCCTGCTTGTGATACTCGGCAACTTTAAGTAAGTATTCACGTCTCAGATGGGCTGATAAAGGAATCGCTACACTCAGTCTGAAGAATTTACATTACCTTTTAGTTGTCCAGTTTTTCAAGAGGGATATTTGCGCAAACAAACGCCTCTGTCAGGTCTAAATGTAATGTGTTTCGTGCTTCATGGTTTTCAGTGGACTTTTGGAACATGGAAGTCATTGTTTTTTGTTTCTTTTCAAGTAAAGCAGTCGCGGTACTACTCTGGATTTCTACCTTTCTCTTTTGGTGAATACCTGAATCTAAATGCTGGTCAACTGACGATTTTTGGTAGTGATCTACAGTAACGTTGCAGGACGTACAGAAGAGCTTACCTCCAACGCAGTGTAAAACTCCTGCTGGATACTGCTTTACGCAATCTGCTGCAGACACATTTTTAGAGACATCCATTTTCTTGGTTACAGTGTGTCGTATTTTAATTTCCCGCCTAGATTGCATATACTATAGTCACATGACATAATCACTGCACAGCACTATGTGCATGGTGAATACTACACGCAGACACATAACAGTTCTGTACAGTTTAGTTAATGTGATTTTTTTTGTAAGAAATACAAATAATTATGAAATAATGTATTTTTATTTCTCAATAATATTGAAAAAAACACAGTATTGGGCTAATTTCCACGATTTACACGCAGTATACAAAGGGAGAAAAACAAACAGACTTAAACCCTACTTGCTGGCTGCAGAAGGGTACACGTTTACCTTTTTTTCTAAATTTCAAACCCCCCAATTAAAAAGGAAAGTTTCTAAAATGTAAGAGGCATACTGTGCACATTTGAGACAGGACAGGTTTTTAAATTGGTTCTAAAACTGAAATAAATGAATGCGTAAATTGAGCATGATTCATACATTTTATCCTGCAGACTGACACCTCTGATGTGGGACTAGGGATGGATATTTCCCAGGAGGTGGTGGCCGTGGAGCATTTGGTATTGTACATTAGCAGGAAGCTGCTTGTGTGAGAGACAGACCAGGTATGTTGTAATTGAGAAGGAATGCCTAGCTGTCATAAAATAAAAAAAATGAACCGAAAGCAAGTTTCTGTGCGCCTCTCTTCCTGTGGGTGTGGGCCCGGCCTCGCGTGGGCCCCAATTCTGCTGGGGGCCCTACGCTATAGCGTAATTTGCATATAGGTTAATCCGATCCTGCACTATATACAATACACATCAAATGAGGTAGTCCAGAACACATTTTTGAAGTGTTGTTTTGTTATTTGGATCATTATAATTTCAGTGTAATTGCATGCATGGTTATATATTAACTGCCATGTAAATACACAACTGCCATCAGTTTTCATTTTGTAATGAAGCATTTTGTTGCACTGTACCTACATAACCATACAGGTAATAACTGCATTAGGTCTAATTTGCATAATTAGACATTTTTACTTGTTTCCAGCTCTTAAACAGTTGCAGATTTCAAGTTAGCTATAACATTTTATAACTTGAACTCTGCAACCTTTTAGGAGCTGAGAACAATGAAAAAGGTATAATTAAGCAAATTGTTAGTTCAATTAAGGGTCTAGTTAAGTAACTGAGAGCTCAGTTGGAATGAAAACCAGAAGACACATGGGGTCCCCAGGATCAGGGTTGGGAAGCACTGGTCTACACTGTCATTGGGGGAAGAAAAAAAAAGCCCTAAGAACAAGGGGAGCAATACGGAAGCTCATTAGCGTCACAAACAACTGTTGTTGTTTGGAGCACCTCTACACCTGCGCACTACTAACCACTTTGCCACACTCCCTTAATGAAATTCCTTTGCAATGGTGCCAGTTTGTGCATGTAGGAATGCTTGGTTTTGTTGAAAAAAATAACCACATTCAGAGTTTTCTATAACATCTACTTCAATTTTTGAAAAAACATCACTGATACATAATACAGTGCCTCGTTATAGTGCGGAATTGGTTATAACACGGTTGGGTTGTGGCTTCCATTTGCTCTATAATGCCATTACAGTAGCCCTTTTATACTCATTATAAGGCGGAACACAAATAGCACGGTAACTATGGCTCCCCAATATAGCGTTCTAAAGGGTGAGCACTGCACTGTTACTGCAGTAATTGAATACATATTTTCATTCAGCCCATTTCATGACCACATAGATTAGGCCAGAGGTTTTCAACCTTTTGTGTGTCCCAACCCCTAGAGACAAAAAAGTAGAAGCAGGACCCCTTCCTTGCAACGGCAGGCAAAGTGTGCGTGAAGAGGTGGAGATGGAGTGTCTTACCTATACAATAAATATGTTGTACTAGTTTATCATTAAATACATGTGTGGGGTGAATTACCCAAACTATTTATTATTATTATTATTATTATTATTATTATTATTATTATTATTATTAATAATTTCTTAGCAGACACCCTTATCCAGGGCGACTTAAAATTGTTACAATTATATCATATTATTTTTTACATATAATTACCCATTTATACAGTTGGGTTTTTATTGGAGCAATCTAGGTAAAGTACCTTGCTCAAGGGTACAGCAGCAGTGTCCCCCACCTGGGATTGAACTCACGACCCTCCGGTCAAGAGTCCAGAGCCCTAACCACTACTCCACTCTGCTGCCCAGATTTAACGCAACACTATCTCGTCGTAATAACACCATCAATATTTTTTTCTTTGTGGCGCTAGTGAGCTGCTGTAGATCAACTAATTTTGCTAAAATATTAAAGTTAATGTGCATTGCTTACCCCTTTACCCTAAAATTGAATGTTATAATGTACCCCAAATGTTTAGAATGCCATGTTATTCAATGGATCTAAAAACTGTATACTGTGTATGGATGAAACTTGGTAGTGCTCCATAGGTTGGAATACATATGTCATACTATTGTTTTAATACAAAACTGTATATGCAGTTTTTTTTTTTAATTGTTCCAATATTTCTCTGTTCTTAGGAACCACATTTGCTAAATTCTTGTTATCTTTGAAACTTTAAAATTAAAATCAAATGAATTTCGTGAATTATGTCTTTCAGGTTGGATATTCACAGTGTACATTCTGGTCCCACTATTGTTTATTTCTGTCTCTCTTCTTTATAAAAAACGATTCTAAGGGCACTCAGGGTTTGAGTGCAGGTTCAGAGAAACCTGACACAAATTAAAGCTGGTATTGCTTGGTTAAAATGTTAATGACAGAGAAATCTTGTTTAATTAGATCACTGCAGCCTGCACATTACCATTCCGAGTCCGATATTCCCTTGCTTGTCTACCTCCCAACATCACACAGGCATTCTGTCATCTCTAGGTCATTAGAAGGAATTTTTAATGATTTTTTGTACTTGTTCGTGGCTGCTTTGAATCTAATTAGATGACAATAATATAAGCCAACACATGCTGCAGTTAAATATAAATATGTATAATTATTCAGTGAAGAATCACACCTCGCTGAACAGAGCGGTGTGAACAATTTTTACTTCTTCAATCGTCACATTTTATATCAGCTATAAAGTAATCAACATGTGTTGGGCACAATCCAGAAATCATGAACTAACCTTTAAAACGTGTTATTTGAGGAAGCTGATTAAACTGGTTACATCTAAAGTAATTTTACTCATCCATAAAAACAAATATCTAAGGTAATGCCAATATATGTATTCAGATCCAAAAGCTGTGCAAAAATTAAATGATCAGAAAAACACAATGGGAGAATAGAATTTTGTCATACTAGCAAATTAACACGTACCTGTTTTAAATTGGAATTAAAAATATCTGATATGTTTACAAATCAGGTTTTGTGCAGTGATAGGCTGTTGAGATAATCATAAACTCCCATGTACACAGAAAAAGTAGCATGTCTAAATGGCATAGAAAATGCTGCATACTTTCAAACAACTAGTAATTGGTCTGAACAGGGAAAGCATTCTGTAATCTCTATGTGCCACGAGCCAGGCTACATCCCTACTAGGCAGATGCCCTGTCTAGTTGCCGTTGTCTTAAACGACAAAGCAATGAAATTACATTTTCCCTTTATTATTTCCACACTCTTGGAAAATGGTTTGTTGACTCTAATAAAGCTTCTGTTTGAGACAAAGCTGTCAGCAGAGGGAATGGCAGAGAGGAGAACAGGGAAACAATACATGAATCTGCAGTCTGGGTGACAGGTTATGCCTCTCCTGATAATATTTAATGTGAACACTTCAGAATCCATCACAGTGCCGGGGCCCCGAGTCCCAGAGAAGTAAGTGCAAACTATCAAGTCACTGCAGTGAAGGCCATGACAAACATAAACCCATTAGCGAGGGATTAAAAAGTCAAAAAACCTCACCTGCTATAGTGTTGAGGAACATCAAGTACTCAAAGTTGGAAATCTCCCTTCTCTGCCAGCGCTGTGTCATGTTGGAGGACTTGAAGAGCTGGCGAGGGGTGGCCAAGGAGATTCTCCTACAAAACCAGACTTGTTAATGCATTGCCTGCAAAACTGGGCTTCAAACACATCTTTATTAAAGATTTGCAAGTAGGACAGGTGGCAAATCTAAACACATAGCTGACCGAATTGGTCTGAAACTGTAATCTTTTACTATATCTACAAAGCAATCCATGCTCTGCTGTTTGATCTGAGGAGCAGAGAGGCTCTTAAACTGCAGTACATTTTAAGGGGCTTGCTGATACAGTGGCTTGTTTAAAAGTCCAATGCAATAAAACTGGTTGTGTCTTTATGTTTATTGTACTGTTAAGTATATGGAATGCTACCATTATACAAAGGTATACCATTTAGGTATAAGATCATTAAAACAAGCTTCAAACTGTATACTGTAGCTCACTGGTGAACCGCAACATGGGATAGTTGCTGCCTTTTTAAAATCCTTCCATGCTATTACATTCTTCACTTCAGAATGTGCCCAATCTAAAAATGGAAATCACTCTGTGTTTGTTTACATTCTGTAAAGGCAGATTTTGCTGTAGGTGCACTAGCCCAAGCACCCCCACCAATACACAATATATCACTCTGTGAGCTTATTACTATACAGCAGAAAGACATTATACGTGTTTTTGTATTGCTTTTTTGTTATACTGATAACTTTGCCAATAGATGATACACCAATAGATGACACAGACATGCATAGGAGTTTCACCCATTCCAGGTTTTACTATGAGCTTGATTAGCCATGGTGTATAGGTAACAAGCTTAGATGTGTCTTTTTAAACTCATACTAAAACCAGGAATGGATCCAACTGCTACGCAATGGGAGTCTTAGTTCCATCCGTGTAGAAGGTGAGAAATATATAAACATATTTAAAACTGTATAGCGGGACTTCATCTTTTATAAAAAATACAAAACTTAAAGGTTTTGACGTTTGAGAAACAGCTTAGCGCAGAGATATCAGATATCTGTAGTTTCCAACAGAAAACAATGGGTCACATGCACATCCAAACTGCTAGCAGAATTATGGAAATCCAAAAATGGTGATTGGCAACTGTGACAAAAGTCGATACTGCAAGCTGCCTACACAGGCACAATGCGGGGAAATTAGTGATGAGTGCTCAATCACGTATTTACAAGCAGCCAGAAGCTCTTGTTGAACAGTGTTTTGTTCAAGTGGTTCCTGCTTCAGGGTCCTCCCACAGCATTTAAATGGATTACAAGTGAATCTGTGCTTTCCCGTCCTACATTTAAAATGCTAACATGAAAGAACATTTACTGGAAAGTAAAAGATAAATAAATGTAATATTTATTTCAGAGATAGTGGAGTTTATTCGGCTGATATCACCTCTGACATAATAAGAATGTGTGTGACATGGTTATGAAAATCATACATCTAACAGTGCATGGGAGTGCATTTTTGTCTGCATCAATATGTAAAATCCTAGAGAGGGTTTCTATTTAGTGGCAACGTTTAGATCAAGTGGATAGACTCTCTGTTTAGTAGGTTAAAATGTATGGGATACCTAGCTTGTGGCAAACCATAGCTGGTGCCAACTCCAACCCGGGGCAAGCTGTACACAACTTTCTTCACTGTCGCCTGGTCGGGAAAGTTGAACATAACAGAAGCTGTGGGAACAAAAAGGAAGAAGAAATGATGAATGTAAGTAACCGTTTGGAAAAAGAAAATAGTACTATAGGCTAGGTAGGCTGATAAAACATTAGTGGGACATACTTCTGTTGGCCATGAACACTTCCAAAGCAGTGTTCTGGAGAAGGTATCTCCTGGAGAACACCGCTCGGATCTCGCTGAACATCCATTTCCCATGTAGACCTTCTGAGTATGACAGGACCTGGAAACAACAAAAGCACAGGCCATTTTAACAGACCCCCCCAAAAAAAGCGACCCAGAACCCAACCAGACTGTTTTCATTTTTATTTTGGTACAAGTATAAAGCTCCTCCTTAGCTCCTAAAATAACTGCTACATTCTGTGTGATACTACAGTCAGCACTCGCATATCCGACACTATAACGTTTTTACTTCAGTGGCGGTTAAACGAGTGCGACGCATATCTGATTATTTCATTTTGGCCCGTTCCAACCCTTGTCCGTTTTTCAGGGAACACAAAAAAGATACAATGTCAAAAATACATACCTGAAAGGACTGTGTTTTAAAATAAGTAGGCTTCCATTTAGATGTACTGTAGTTGGTACAGTACTATATTTTCAACAGAAGAAGTATTAATTCAGAACGATATGATTCTGAAAATATCACTTGCCAAATGAAACGGCTGTAGACACGTGGACTGTAATACAGTACATTTAAATCTGGTACATATTGTAGCAGTATGTAAATTACCTGACAGCAAAATTAAATCAAAATGTTACCCATGCACAGAACTGCGAAAAACGTAAAAGGCAATGCAATTTAGCAAATTAAAAAAATAAGTAAAAATAACAGCAGTTTCCAGAATTAAAACAGTATCCAAAGTCATAATTCAAAATTTCAGAATATAGTGCTCGATAAGGCCCTAATGTCACAGGGCCAGTTTACACAAGTGGTTTATCTCACGTGAATTGGCAATGCGTGTGCATGTTGGCAGGGAAAGCTCGTAAAAATGCCCCCCCAAAAAAACATTGCACTATTAACTGGAAAGTCTCATTTACCCATAAGAATCAAGGCAAAGCTAGTGAAATCAATGCCCACTTACACATGGAAACACAAGTTTCTTGTGAAAAGTGATAGTAAAGTTTTTTTTTATTATTATTATTATTATTATTATTATTATTATTATTATTATTATTATTATTATTATTTATTTCTTAGCAGACACCCTTGTCCGGGGCGACTTACAGTCGTAAACAAAAATACACTTCAAGAATCACAGTACAAGTAATAATACAATTAAAAGCAATATAAACACAATGACTTTGGTTCTAGCAAGTACAAGTGTGGCGGAGTGTCCCGCCCCTAATTATTATTATTATCCCTCGGCCAGAGTCTGCAGGCGTTTGGTAAGGATGCATGACTGTCAGCTAGTTAAATAATCAGTAGCTGATCAGCCATGCATCCTCACGGGGTTTTTAAATATAACAATAAAAGACGCAGCGCTTTTACCCGCGCCGCAAACAAAAATACAAATAATAATAATTAGGGGCGGGACACTCCGCCACAACAAGTATGACAAAATACGATTTATAAGTTGTGGTGCCTACCTAGGGGGATAATTGATTGACTGACCAACCAACCATTTGTGAAAAAGCCGTTTGCTGCATTCTCATGCTAGCCAATCAGTCAATTTCAGGCACAACTGAAAGTCAAAACTCAACTAAGTAAGGTTTTGGTAGTTTTAAATGTGTCATCATAACAACGAAGTCCCAAGTCCCATGCAAGTTCATAACCCCTCAGCTCCAAGCTAGTGTCAGTGGAAGCACATACTGTTACTTTTTTCTCTAGATCAATCCTCAGAGAATGCAAAGTTGAAGAAATAGCCAGTTTGGATAGAACTATGTGGCACTTAGCCTCACCAAAGTGGCCATAAGCAATGCTTGAATGCATGACAATGCAACTTCAAAAATCTGCCAAAAAAACAAAATCCCCGGATACCATAATATTTTGCTTGATGCTTGTAGATCTCATTAACATCTATCCAAACATATCTTTGGGTGATTTTTTGGAGTCCCCCCACGCAAGTTATTACGGCCTAAGCTTGGTACAAATAGCAAAAACTGGAATTTCAAGGGGGTTTAATGACCAGTGGTGGAACTTGAAACCAAATGTTTTTTCACAGAATTTGGAAGACTGGTACCTAAGGGTCTTACAGCAATACTACAGGGTAAAGGGTTAGGCTGAAGTTTGAATAAAACTCGTCAGTTACCTCTCGTCTGGCAATTTGCTAGAAGTGAGTAAGGTGCTCCTAGAATTTTTTTTCTGAAAAGCCCTATTCAATACGAGTAGAACAAGGTGCTACACATGATGGTAGCATCTAAATTGCACCCAGGGTGATTTTTCTGGTCAAGGTCCCTTTCTCACTTTAGGTTGACCTTTGCAAGGTCACAGGTCGAAGGGGACATTTAAAAAAACATTAACGGCTATCATTTCTGAACTCAGCATGTCAGAAAACCCCTGTGTGAATTTTTCTAGGAAAATCTGAGACGGGGATTGATTTTATTTTTAATACAAGGACGGTAAAACGCGTCTGATGTGCATCTGACTGTGACTGTACAAACAAAAGTTTGTTTTGTCAGAATTGAAAAAAATGTTTATGTAACACTTATGCAACATAGTCTCCGGGAGTACACAGGACATTAAGCCAACGAATAATGTTTTAATAAAGGGACTGGCATATGTATAGAGAGACAGCCCAATGCAGCTTGTAATTTATTTATTTATTTTTAATTAGAGTTTTATGAATTTCCATTCTCCCTTTTTAATTTCATATTCATATATATATATATATATATATATATATATATATATATATATATATATATATATATATATATATATGATGCAATGCTGTAAAATATTAAAACAATAACCTTCAGTTAAAAAAAAGAAAAAAATACTGACAGTTTTAAGACATTTGCATATTTCTGAAGTACTGTATGGTAAAAATAATGAAATCCTAGAATGTGGACAGCTTGATACATACAGTATCAAAGTAATAAAAGAATGCTGTGGGCATTATTTTAACATGGAATCTCATAATTGCGTTGCTGTATAATTTACACATTTCCCACTACAGATTGTCACATACCGGTACTTTAAATTTCCCACTACAGATTGTCATACTTGATTTAAAAAAAAATAATAATAATTGTGATGCAAACAATTACTGTCATCACCAGACGCCCCTAATGCAGGAACATATGCTTGCTTTGGAACACTCATTACAGTTATAAAAAGGAATAATGTTTATATACAGTACAGTATGTACCCCAGTTGGAATTCATTTTGGAGCTCACATATGATTTTGCATGTGTGTCGGTCATTTAGTTAATTTAACCCTTTGATGTCTACTCTGGAGTTACATGTATACATCAATCATTAACAACTGGAAATATATTGGTGCAGTCATACAGTAAGTGATAGAAAGGAAACAGAAATGTTAAGTCACATTCTGCCCTTTAACATGGCAGGTTACAACAGAGACAGGCCTCTGTGTCTTCTGCATAAACAGGTTCAACATTATTAATAAGGAACAACATGTAATTGATGTTTAGTAACCTATGCATTTATATAGAAAGAGACTGTGTGTGCAATAACAGAAAGCAACTAATTTCAATGATACAACTGATGTTTTCTAGGGAGAAATTCCTGCTACATACTGCATATGCTGGACTGTATATATGCCGTATCTTTGCAGCTCTGGCTCTGCTTTGTTTTTCCAAAGCAGGTTCTATTCACTTCAAGAATAGAAAAAAAGCCAGTATTGTTACACAGGTACATAGCTCTAGCCACATCAGGGCTTTCGTGGGAAATCAAGTGTGCTTAACTGACAAGTGAAAATAATCCCTTTCCCTTCTCTATTTGCTCCCTGAGAGCTGCACAGAAAGGACCAATGGAGAGGCTCCTGCTCCTCTGGTCAGGGTCATGCTTTTCAAACTTAATCAAGGATGTGTTAAAAAAAAAAAAAAAAAAGATGAAAGTCCCTCAACCTTCACATATGAGAGAGAGAGCAGGGGAAGCACTGGAAGTGAAGTGAGATGTTCCTCAGAGGAAGGTTAAATCTGATGCTAATGTTCATTTAGAATTGTGACAGTCTGTAGTAGTCAAGCCTGGCCAGGCTGCTTTCATTTCTCCCCGGAATAGCTCTTTCCCGACCTTCTGCAGCACATCAAAGTCTCTGGAGCTCAATTAAAATTGGATTATGTTGAAATGCTCTATCTGTGGGACTGTGCTATCACTAACACTTTTCTCTAAGTAATACTCCTGATGACAGTTACTCATCCCGATTCAAACAGCTGTCATAGAGACAGTGGCTTAAAGAAACAAACAACAAACAGGGAAAAGGTAAATGCGAGTGTTTCTAGAAATAAAATAAATAAAATGCTTCGTACTGGCTGGGTGAATATGTGAGAGGAAAAAGAAGCAATCCTGCATCACCAAAATACTTGCAAGGACCCAGGGAGACAAGTCTTGCACTATTCACATTTCCTCTGAATATTCATTTAATTTTTTGCAGAGATACTTTTGCAGGCTTACACTGTCAGAGCACCTTATGTAGCCAGAAGCCAGTTTCCTGCTGTGACCTGTAGTGCAGGTTTGGTGTTTTAGTTCTAGGTCAATGAACACACACAGACTGTCAAATAATTTAACACTTTCAGCACTGTGCATAAAGAAAGACAACACTTCAGCAGTAATTTTAATTGTTTCAGTATTTTGTAATAGTTTCATAGATAACAAAAAAAAAGCCTGTCCTAATAATAATAATAAAAAAAAAACTGGATTGATAAGAAATACCTTTGAAAGTGAAAGCAGAAAAAAGACAATTAGCATGTACAATTTCATGCATGTAGTGCACACATATTTTTATTACATACATTGATTGGTTTCATTGGTTTTGTACATAATGCACACAATTTCATAATATTATATACAATATACAATTTTTTTATGTATTACTCAACATTGTATTTCGTTTTCAAGAAATAAATAATAATAATAAATAGTATTGTAATAATAATAATGATAAAAAAAATAACTAGGAAGAATGCAGTATTTCACATATGTAGTTGTCCGACATTTCCCTTATCATAACCTGCTCTGTTGGGAAAGCTCTTGTTTGGATTTCTGAAACAGCAACAAGGCTGCCTGCACAAAGTGCAGGCCAAAGGGGCAGCAAAGAAAAACGTGTCAGATTTTAAAACAGCACAGATCAAAAATTTGTCAAAACAACAAAGCTTTGGTTTAAACCAACAACCAGGGCCCCCCCTAGACCCTGGTCCTTGACAAAGCACAGCCCTCATTTTTTGAAGCCCAGCTGTAAAAAATGCCATTTAATGAACCTGTCTGGTGAAGCTGTCCCCATCCTGTCAGGCATGTCAGGGAGTGACAAGCGCTGGGGACAGGCCGCCTCCAGTCATAGACAAGCCTGCCAGCTGGAGACTTCAGCCCCAATCTAATCACACCACCAGAAAATAATGTGCATGTTTCTTTAGGCTTGTCAGGATGGGCTTGGAAAAGAAAAGATGGCTGCACTGCCTTTTGTTTCAGTTGTATAAGAGATTTGCGCGCTGTAATTAAAAGGAACCACTGGCACATGTGCTTCATGCTGTTCAAAATTATAAACACCCCACATGGCGATAATGTAATTTATTTTCTTTAAAACAGGGAGATAGATATGACAGGGTCAGGCTTTATTGTGCCTGGAAAATATCAGATGTTGAAAATATTGTGACAAACGCGATTAGAAACTACTTGCAGGTGATGCCAGTATTTATATTGTGCTTCTGTCATTAGCATTTGGAAACCACTAAAAAGCATACATTACACTCAAGAAGTGCTTCCTTTAGAGAAATAAATCATTTTGATACAGAGTTTAACGGTTTTAATATTTAAAGAAAACCACTTAACTATAGCAAAAGGCTATTTTGTATTAGAGATCAAAAAAAGGGGGGAAAATACATTCTCAGTTTGGATCCTGCATTTTTGTAAGCAATCCTTTTCCATGGAAAATGTCCCTTGAATAATGATCCCACCATGGCTCAAGCTGCATGACTGATATATTTATACAGGGATCTTAAGGCAGCTGAAACTTGCTATGATCACACCTGCTTCATTTCATTTTTAATTCATGAGAAAAATAAACAAAATATAAAATTAAGAAAATCTTAGAAATATTCCAATTGCATAAATCATTTTTAGTCAACATATATACTAGCAAGAAGAGCAATGCTGAATTCGTTTTATAACGCCACCACAATCATGCATTTGCAGCATCTAATTTCCAACTGTGAAATGAGATACCTTTATTTATCAGGTCTAAAGACTAGTGAATGTGATACAAATAGTCTAGTGCTCTGACCAAGCACACTGCAGTACTTCCGTGTGTGTACAACAGCACAGAGCAATGTTATAAGGCATAGCAGCACTCAAATGACATGATCCCCCAAATTACCTTTTCAAACCAAAGTAATTCAGCATGCTGATTTTCAAACCCTACTGTAAAGAGAGACCGGCCATAAGACTAAAAGTCATAAAGAAACCTAAACTAAGAATGATAAAAACTGACTATGTTTTTACCTCATAAAATGGTGGACCCAGCACTTTTCTGAGACGCCAGTACTGTTACTGTAACACCAGCCTGTTTACACAAGGTACTCTATAATACAACTGGCTTGTCTTTTTACTTTGGCAGCAGAATACAAGAGTATAATATGGTTGTTTACTGACAGTCCAGAGCTTCTGGTTTGTGTTGAGCTTAGCGTCTTATTTTTACTAAAGGTGTTGCATTTTTAACCTGGAAGACGTATATGTAAAAATAAAAATTGACTGACCAGAGCAGGAATCGAACCTGAGACTCTGTCTGGGCAGGCGGTATAAGTAATGACAAAGTGTATGAGTGCGGACTACCCTTTCCGAGATGGGGCCCTGTCATTCGCTTATTCAATGGTGCTATTATTGCGACATATTTGTTCCTTTAATTAATCTAGAGGCACAGTAAGCTCTGCCCTCCTGACCTCAATTTTCACTCGAAGAAACAAATGTATTTTTTTGCAAACTAACTACATTTGTTCTCATGTCACCCTTTAGTTCAGCTCTAAAATATTAACCAAATTTCCATTACACTAGACAGATACATACATTTGCTGCATCCACAGCCATTTCAATTAAAAGTGAAGCTCGCTCCTCAACAACAACAGTGGATGTGGAATAAGGCTTCTCCTTGTTCTTATTCCACCTTTTGTTTTCGTTTACAAGCTTTTTCCGAGCTGCAGTACAATTTTTGCCCAGACGGGTTCTTCCAACATACCTAGGGCTTCTGATTTTCGGTTTTAACCGATAAAACACCCCCGATACAAAAAAATGAAATCGGTGGCTAGCCAATAAACGCCGGAAAACACCGGTAAAACCGTGGAAATGGATAATCTATTCACGTTGACTTTACCCTTTTCCCATTAAAAAATAAAACCGACTACAAAAATAATAATAAATACATTTCCCATTGCTGCTGGGCAATGTCCCGTCTTCCTCACTTGCATCTATCATTGATTTGTTCTCAATACTTTAAACCCACCCCAACTGCTGAATGACAGCACATTCCTACATTTCTATTGGAGACTCCGCTTGCGAGATTTCAAATGAGATTACAATCAGGATCGAGACTTGTTAGCGGGATTTCAGGCTGTATTACAGTTAAGATATGGAGGATTTAAAACAGAATTGTGGCGAAATGTACTACACACAAAAATGCCTACACACAAAAACCCCAGAAGAATGTGCCCGTGACCACCAGGATTTTGTTGTGGAAGACAGCAAAGAAGGTACAAGTTAAGTGTGCAAGTAATGTCGGGTTACTACTATACATATTTTGACACAAAAAAAACCAACCGCTCAAGCATTTTGAAAGTAACCAAAAACACTGATTTCATACAGTATATCAAAAACGAAAGCCCCAAAAAAATGATTGACATAAAACTCGAAAATAGCTAAAAAATAAGCACCGAAAAATACAATTAATAAAACCCGCAAAACAGAAGCCCTAAATATACCCAACTAGGATTAGGGCTACCAAGAGGAAAACAAGGTTTATAAGATTTTGAAGAAAAATAACTTAAGCATTTTGTTTTTACAGATATAATGGATAAATGACATGGGAAAATTAATTTTGTCAAAATTAAAACAAAACATCAACATCATTGAAAAACATTACCGGTAAATTAATATTTAACATTATATTTTTTTTGTTTTCCAATCATTTTCATATGATTTTCTAATACTATGTCTAAATAAGAGTTTGAAGATCAAATCAACAACGCACAAATGGTTCACTAAAATCAATATTCAAGCATAGGTACAATAAAGGGTCATAAACATCATGTGCTAAAAAAATAACAGAAAAAAAACATTTAAAAAAAAAACATATCGTTTTAGTTTGGGCCGTAATCCTTTTAGGTCTCTTTCACATTTAGATTTAAAGTATTACTGTATTTCAAAGGATTGATTCTATCTGCATTTTGACACATGGTAGCAGCTATGAAACTTACTATGACATTCTAAATTTAAAAGTCATTTCTGAGAAATATATATCAGTATTTCCTGTTTCAAAAATCCTATATCTCAACTTTAATAAAGTAGCTCCCTCCTAAAACAGGTATTGGATAAATAATATTCACTACACATTTAGTATCCAGTCATACTCTGGCAAGATCACACTGTTGTGGTACTCTGGCAAAACCAGTGTGATAAATGGATAAATGTGAATTACTAATACTGCACAAATCATGCCTTGAAATGTCCAGCCAATTTTGTCAATAAAAGTCATGCATATCAGTGTGGGTGTGCACATATACTCCATATATTTAAACACAATCTCCCCTCCCCCCGCACAAAGACTTCTACTGTCAGAATATTTTCTTTGAAACGGATGTAGGGGTAAATGGTTGAAATACCTTTAAAATGATTTCCTTGAGTATGACTCCCCCCCCCCCCCCCCCCTATATTTTACATTGTATATTTTATCAATTCCGTGCACACACACTATATATCCTTTCAAGTATAATTTGGCTTGGGTTAAAGTTGTGTCATGGCTCAGTTAGGACTAGAATAGAGCAGGTTCTTAATCTGGAAGCCAAGGGAGTCTTAATCCACTGCAACACTGCCAACACTGACTGATAACTTACAATGAATCCATAATTAATGTCTGTAAAATTCATTTGGAAATCAAACTGAACGCCCCCCATGCTAGCTCACATCTCTGGCACCTTACTGTGTGGCCCCTCTGCATCTGAGCAAGTAGTACCAATCAAGTTTGGATATAAATTCATCAAAGGACCCAACTTACTCAGCTACTGCCCCAATTTTAAAAAAATAAAATAAATGAGAGTAGAAATCAAGAACATTAATAGTAGAGGCATCTGTGCCCTTCACACTATGGGCTGTATTCATAAGTTGCTTAAAAATGCCCAAATCCAGTACTATTTTTCCTATCTTATCCTTTGTTACTTAAGCATTAATGCCAGACCAAGCAATTTTAACCTGTTACAGTATATCCTGTAATTGGCAATGGCAATAGTTAGGTGTCACAAGTCAAAGACAAGGTCATGTATCTACAAGTATTGACCGCTGTGGGTGAATTTCATGCTATTATAAACTTCTTGTGTCTGTATTAAAGTCATTTTCTTGTTAAAGCGAGAATCAAGATTCCAATGACTTGTTTGATAATGGTATATAATGATATAGTAGGAGTGCTATTTAAATTGATTATATCTCAATTAAACTGTTTGACTCTACAGAGACAGGAAGCTGTGGTATGATATCTAATCTAAATCTAAAAGCAGTTTTGCTTTTCCTTTTTAATTTGAGGAGTTCTATTACAAGATGAGAACTGCAGCATATTACTGTAAGAGTTTTGTTAAGTACAGTTTTGAATAAAAAAGAACCACATTATTGATTATAAACAAAACAAGTTTGATAATCTGTTCCAACTGAAATAGTGTTAATAATGCATTAACTTTGCACAGCTCTCTGCATAGTGCACCGGTGGTTACTGTCTGTCACCATATTGGGTTAATGTCCTCTTACTGGATGTGATCACAGTTAGTTAAGGCATTTTGCAATCGACTGGCTGTGCTCTACAATCAGATCTTGATTATATATACTGTATTACTTTCAACAACAGATTTATCTGAAACTGATATTAGAGTCAGCCTTCTGCCATGTGATGAGACATGTGGGGCCACACCACCTCAAAGGGGAAGTATAGGAGGAAGGAAACTACTACAGTATCATGTCACATGGGGAGGGGTGTTTCTTATGAAGTTTATTTTCCGTAATAAGTATTGATGGACAATCAACGACAGATAAGAAGCAGATGGATAAATGAGTTTGTGAAAGGCAGGCAGCCAGACAGACAGCCAGACAGACAAGCAGGCAGGCAGGCTCTGGGTTAAGCAGCAGCTGTTCCAGGCTTTGCTTGCTCATTTTGTAGTTTGGGCCCTGCTCAGGGACTTTTCTGTGGCTTTCCAGTGTGAGACGTCTGAAATACACCCTGTCTGTGATGTGCTCCCCCTGGCAGGCACCTGAAATGTAGTTGGTGAGCCTTTTAAAATTAAGGAAATTTCAGGGGAGCAGAGAGCACGCAGCACAGAAATGGGGCTGATGAGCAATGAGCACTTCACCCGTCCTCAATTAATCTTGTCTCTCTACCTTTGCTTTTGCTTTCCCTCTTCATGGAGGTAATAATGACACCCTCATCCATTATCCTTTTATCCCCGTTATTCACGTGAAATTGCTTAATAATATGTTACAGATTTGTCTCCCCTCGCATAATTCTTCCTGTCATTTGCAGTATATCATCCAGCAAACATGCAGCCCACTTTCGCCGGACGCTCTTTGAAGATTATTGTCAGTGACACCTTCGGGATGCATTCAGAATCTAGAGCATCATTTTCAGCATAAAGTGGAATTATACTGACTTATCTGTCATTGCCAAAAGCACAACAAGCCATTCAGTGCTAATGCAAAGGTAAAAGAGGTTCTTATCATGCTGTAGGAATGAGAGCGCTTGTACATGTATGCTAATGAGGCCCTTTTGTAGTTAGATAACCCCCCCGGCTGAAAGAGGACTCACATAGGAGGCTGCTAATCTGCGTTTGAGTGCAGTGGATAATTTGTAGTTTATCCTCTTGTAATTATATAGTTTAAATCTTTTTACTATTGCTAATCCCAAGTCATGTGGAAATGCTGCCTGCGTTAACAGAGGAATCCTTAAGGAATCTTTCTTCAGGAGAGAATATTATTGATGTTATTGCTCAGACTATATATATTTTTATCCTTCAACAGACTAATGGCGGACACTCAGCTGAAACTCAAAAAGAGCTTGAGCTGCTCAGCTTTAGCTCCCCTTGCTCATCGAGAGTTCAGCAAGGAACAAACGAGAGGGTTTCCCTGCCTTAGGTGGCATTCCAGAGGGACCCAGGGCAATCTAGCGTGCTTGCCAAATCTGACAACACATGACAAGCTGGTTGGCGTGCAGTAATTTGACTAATTATACCGGATTAGAGCATATTAATGCAAGCTGTTTTCTTGAGGGTTAATGACCTGCTGACTGGCTTCTACAAAACCCCCGATGCAGAGTTTAAAAAAAAAAAAAAAAAAACACCCCACAACAAAAAAATCTACCTTCTCATCAGCAAATGAGTATATCATACTACACAACAGCACACTGCTATAGACATGTTGTCTCCTATGAACCCTCCAGACTAGTCCAAGTTTTTACCTCAGGGGACTCTCTCATAATAAATGAAGCAGCCTTTTCTTGCGCAGTCTGGGGAGGATGGGTGAAAAGCAGGATAAAAGAAAAAAATATAAAAATAAATGCATTTTTTTTTCCTGAAAGAGATAGGAAACACCCTGAGTGCTTTTTCTTACATTTGCATTACCTGCTGTTGCTACTTGTGTAATATACATTGTTTTTAAACCTAATATTATATTAATATTGTTGTGATTCTTTCATACATATGTTGTGAATCATTAATCACAAACACACCACTGGTACTGTCTTTGGGGGGATGTAGTTTCCATTTTGAACATCCCATTACTGAGCTCTGTTAAATAAAGTGTGCTGCAATATGACGTTCAGAAGGGAAAATAAAGATGTTCTCTGAAGATGGTTCAAAATGTATTTCAATAGTGTTTAAAAATACATTTGCAAGAAGAGGAAGCAAAGTAAAAGCTATAGGGTATTCTATAACTTTGATCAGTTTTTGTAGATTTTTTATGATTAAGTATTTTTCTAACAAATTACAATCACGTTTGCAGTTGTAAAATCTACATTATATTACTGCTCCAAAGTGTTTCCTTATAGATTATTATATCAACAACTTAATGATATATTATTTTAAATTTCTCTAAAAAAAAACATTTTTAATAGGACAAAAAGATGCACATTAGGGGAGGTAGCATTCTATTTATCTTGGCACAAAATGGATTAATAATAATAATAATAATAATAATAATAATAATAATAATAATAATAATAATATTTATTTCTTAGCAGATGCCGTTATCCAGGGCGACTTACAATTGTTACAAGATATCACATTATACATTATTTCACATTATACAGATATCACATTATTTTTACATACAATTACCCATTTATACAGTTGGGTTTTTACTGGAGCAATCTAGGTAAAGTACCTTGCTCAAGGGTACAACAGCAGTGTCCCCCACTGGGGATTGAACCCACAACTCTCCGGTTAAGAGTCCAGAGCCCTAACCACTACTCCACACTGCTGTATACTAATAATAATAATAATACATTCGGTTGTAGCTCACAGATATCTTTTTCACCATTTAGAACATTCTACAAAAAAGGACCTCATTATTATAATCTGGGCCATTTTATTGACATAATATAAAACAAATGCAACGTCTATTTTAATTTCACTGTATTCAATGAAGATATGCTCTGTAATCATTTATATATTGGCCTTTCAAAATATAAGGAAAAAATATCATAGATGTAATTCAATATCAACCTCAACAGATTATATCTAAATATTCTAATTATCTAAAAGCCAGAGGGAACACAGTAAATGTTGTGTCAATGATTTTCCCTTGTATAATTTAAAGTAACTGCTGGAATAAAAGGATGCATGAGATTTTTAACAAAAAATCCACACAAAGAAAGATTATGTGCTGTTGTGATTTTCTTTAATGCAGAGGGGTTGTTTCAGTAGTAGGTTCCCTATTGGGCTAAATCAATTTTAATATAATACAAGGGGAAAAAAAACTAGCTACATACATTATTTGTGTCTAGTATTCTGCTCTTAACACTGTAATAATAGTCTTAGGAGCTGCATTATAACAAGAGAATACCAAAGAGGCTTACAGCAGAGTTTCATGAAACATTTAGGCTGTGGTTTCAAGGGGGCTGCTTGATGAAAGAAGGTAAGCTGCAAAATGTGCTTTTGGGAGTCTTAACCCTTATTGTAAAGAAGTCACATCACATTAATACTGAGGGCCATTTACAGCCTCTATTCTTCAAAGCTTTTGAAAAGGGATTAAACTATGAAAACTCTCAAAATACTAAAAGCACCTATTAACCATTATGGCTTTCCCCCTTTTTCTTTTTTAAAGCATTTATATGTGATGTGGATGAATACAATCTCTTTAGCAAGCTCAAAGAAATACAATGACACTACTTTAAACAGAACTTCAAGCTAAAGTATGGGTGGAAGTCCAAAGCAAAAGAAACTTAGTAGATACAGGCAATTGAAATACTCCCTGGGGGGGGGGGGGGGGGGGGGGGGGTTATATATCAAGTATAAAAGGCGCAGAGTAACTTCAAAAGATATAGCGAAAAAAAAAGTTTATTTATAGCACTTAAAATATAATGCATGAAATACCTTATTTTTAGTTCTTTTAAATGACACATTCCACACATAATTTAGGTTGGATAAGCACAAGCAGGCTGAAATTGTTAATTATAGCTAACTAAAATAACAGATGTGTTATATGGAAAAACTGGGTGTATATTCTTCAACTTTATAGCTGTATACTAAAAATAATGGCTGCTCTTGGGAAGCTGGTCAGGTGATGGCAAACGGCTGTCAAAAACGTAAGTCCCATAAGCATGTAAATGATCTAACGAAGCTCCTTCAAAGGTGCAGTATAGCGTTTTATGGAAATAGAGGTAAATACCGGTGCTTTCATTTCTAACCTTCTGCTGACTGCACACACACATACAGCAAATTCCCTGTGGAGCGTGTGCTAAATTTATCGTGAACCGGAGAGCAGCACAAAGTTAGCAGCAACTACATTTTGTATGTACTGTCAGTGGGGAGAGAGAGGAAAATCTGCTAGGTGTCATCAGTTTGAAAAATAATGAGTGCTCAAGAGGTTTCTGACTTCATGTCTTCCCAAGCCCACTCGGCCATTAACAATAAGCTGCTAGGAGGAGAGCGGGTAAGAAGAGCTGTTCCTTGCAGACCCCAGGTAGCACCTGTAACCCCCAAACAGTGATACACCAGCTGATCCTACAAGACAGAAGGCCTACAAGACAATGGCAAATGTTGTTTCTAGCCCGCTGTGCCTCCCATTGGGGCTGAGGGTTAGACCACATGGAGGATGACAGCTTTGTGTCTGTCCCACCCCCACCTCCCCCCACTAACGTGCCACACAAACTAATGCTGGAAACCTAAAGTGTCAAGTCCCCTTAATTTGACCTTTGTTAAACCCCTAATTGGATTGAGAATAGCTTGAAAAGCAGGCATAGTTTATTCAACTGAGCTTTTTAAAGATTGTAGAGCCGAAAGCCTGTACAGACCCACAGGTAAAAAAAAAAAATGAATGAACTGCCTTAAACAGGTAAATATGTGACCTTTTTCTATTATGGAGATGCTTGATCTAAATTTCACAAGCTTGTACGTTAAAAAGAAAGGAACACAGCTGTAAAGCAACGAGTGCTGCATTATACTGTGCATTCAGAGCCTTAATGGTCTTAAAATGGCTACAACCACTGCTTCATTCAAGAGGAACAAAGGTCCAGAGCTCTTTGCTCAACACTGTTTGAACACAGACTGTCTGAAGAGGCAGCCTTCATTTGTCCTCCCTGAACTCAAAAAGGTCATTTGTGCTTCGAAGAAACATCTCAGTAGTTCAACTATGCACTAGGTCTGTAGGGGAAACATAGCTATTCTTTGTATAAGGAAACTAGCCTTTCTTCAAAATAATAACCCCCCATCCCACCCCCACCCCCCCCCCCCCCCCCCAAAAAAAAATCCAGCAAGAATGTGTTGACAAAAGGTTCTATAAAAAAAGATAGGTGTAAAACATGCCGTAATTACAGAATCTCAAATTAGTTCATAGCCCTGAGGCAAAGAAAACGAGAGCAGTGCTTTGACAAAAGGGAATAGCAAATAAGCAAACAAAAATGGCTGAAATGTGTAAATTAGCAAGAAAAATGAGACAGAAAAGCAGCTTTCCTCCACTATTATTCATCACACGAGAATAGAGCAGCTGAACATGATCAAGGGAGCTTTGGAGTAGTAAGGCAGGCATCAACCCAGAAACGAAGCCAAAGAGTGGCAGCTTCTCACTTTCTAGTCAATCATTCATTATACAGAGAAGTGCTCTTGAGAAGTGCCTCTTATACTTGACCTATCATATTACTTCTTCTGTAAACGCATAATCCCTACTTGTTAGGTAGTGTCAACACTAGCATTCATTCACGGTGGTAGGTCTTTTGTGTGAAGACACCTTAGAAGCACTGCCAAAACCAGAGAACTGACACCATAATAAAACCGTTTGAATTTCAACCAGGTAGAACAGAAACCTGTGCTTCCTTTTTTTTTTTTTTTTTTTTTTTAGTAGTGCTTAAGACAGAAAAAAAACAAAAAACTTTCACCTGCCCTGCAGAATCCTGTTTCCTACCTCACATGCACAATAACTTATGAAAACATAAACAAAAACACTGATATTATATTATTTAAATAGCGGAAAATAGCTTAGATGCCGATCCAGTTTCACTGTGTACAGAGGCTTGGGTTTGAATCCACTACATTTTCCATGTGACTGTTTCAGTAGACATTGTATGAATTAAATATAATGAGATAATGGGCCCTGTAGTTCATTAATATGCACACAAACAACAGTGTGCTGGAGAAAAAGAAAGGTAAACAAAAACAAACAAAAAAAGCCCCTGAAATTAGTGAGAGAAAATACATTATTGTAAGTCTATACATATTTTTGTTGCATCTTATTAATGTTACATGTCTTTTTTTATAATTCTTATTTTTATGAATGTTGCTTTGCCCCTCATTTACTGAACAGCGGTTGGCTAAGAAACCATATGATTTGTGGTGGTCTGACAGAAAGCCTGCAAGCACTTAGATATTTACCCCATCTGTTTAAGTTAAAAGGAGAATCAGAAAATATTCTTGTCTGAGATTTCCCTTTCTCTATCTTATTAGAGACACCAAAATATTCTGCCTTAATTCTAGGACCATGACTAATCAAAGCAGACAAAACGTCTCCATGTGAACAGCTCCAGCCTTTGTCTAACATGTATTCTTTAAATATCTACCATCACAAATTTCTACGAACAGTGTTGGGCAACTATTATATATAAAAAATAAAATAAAGATGTCATGCAGCTTTTTCTATTGCAACGTTTCCAGCTGAGACAAACACAGAAAAGGGATTTTATAACCTGCATTTCTATTTGTCAGCCTGACATCACCATGTACAGTATAATGGTGTTATGCATCAGAGCAATGGACTGGGTCACTTCTTGACACCAAGTACTGTGTATCAATAATATCACAATAAATGTTCCACAACACATACAAGACTTTATTTTTTATAACATTGTGTTTATTGTTCATAACGGGAATCAACATTATTTAACCAAATTAAATAATGGACAAATTCAATCACTTAAAACTCTACCATATCCTTGCTTAAAAAAATAAAAAATAAATTATTGCAGCACTGTTTTGTTTTATTGTTTCTATAAAAATGTAAAATAATAATAATAATAATAATAATAATAATAATAATAATAATAATAATAATAATAATAATAGTGACACAGAAGAATCTGCACATTCATTTAAGTCAGTAGTATGTGTAATATTTGCAGAATGCATGCTGGAGTAATTGAATAACACCAGCTTAAGTAAAATGAACACTTGAGAGGTATGAGTATAAATCACAATATGAACAAGCCGGGTTCCTAAGTTTCATTTGTACAAATTACCTCTCAATATGCTGGACTGAATGCACACGTGTGGACTGGGAATGGCACACAACAGAGCAGACAACTTATGAACTCCCACAAACACTATAGAGAGTCCATAAAACAACTGCCTGGCGCACTTTGATTCATGGGAAGACACCGCCTATTGCACAAACCACCAGATGACACAGATGGGGCAAAACCAAACAAAAAAAAGAGCTTCTTTTGTACAAAAGTGGGACCTCTTTCAAAACCCATTCATGCAACAAATTGAGGAAATCTGTGCACGAAACACAAAAGTTTGGCCCCTTTATTAGCAGGCCCCACGTCACAGTAAGTGAAATTAAATTTATGTTTTTGTAACAAGGCGGCTGCTGCTGCTGTCGCTGCATGGAACATTTAGGTGGACAGTGTGATGGAATAAAATGAACAGAAAAATACACTGATGCTTCCATAAAAGATATGATATCTGAATTTTAGAATGCAGACAGTCCTGCCATGTATACCTTTTTTGCAAATACATTTAGATGTGAAGTAATATAATGTAGAAGCACATAGAAATACACACATTGTTTGTATTAGAAAACTAAGTTTGTGTTTTTTTAAACTAGACAGTTTATTTAAGTGCTGCAATGTTCTATGGTTTATGACAGTCAACTCTTTGGTGCCATAGACTTGATGCCTGAGACAGAAACCTGCAAAAATGTGACTAACAATTAATGCATATTTGTTCTTCTGAAAAACAAGGCATATTATGTTACTTCTGTTACAGAAAACTCCCATAGTAATGGCAAAACTCTTACTGTTAGCAATACATAACCTAAATACCCTGTAAAACTGTAAGCTTATTTGTTTTTACATTTGAAAATGTAAAACAAAAAACCTGCACTTTAATATACATTGAGGCCTAAAGTTCCTAGAATGAATTTCTATTTCCATTTTAATGGTGTTTTACTTAAAATTATGAATCAAAAGAAACAACAAAATAAAAACAAACTGATTTTGTATAATGAAGCGGACATTTTATTTAAAAAAAAAAAAAAAACAGAACAATGATTTTATGCTTTTCTTTGAGTGTAATACTTGCACATTTAGTAAAACAACCTCCCAAGTAATAATATTGTTTCTTTTTTTATGGTGTCATTAAAGTAAAGTACAAACCATTATTACTGATCTTTATTATTTGCGATGCCATCATAGAAAAGATATGGCCGAGTCAAAGATAAAGCACTCTGGTCTGCTTTCTTACCAGCACGTATAGCAATCTGCATAGAGAGACATTTGTCATCATTAGCTAAAGCAGTGGCAGTTGGCACCCGGAGTTTCAGAAAGAGTGGCAATTATGAACCCTTCATTCTTTATTTGGGCTACATGGCCTAATTTTATCACAGGATTTGGAAGTAGCATTTCATTATTCACAACAAGAGGCTGAGAATGCAAGGTTATTTGTTTATTTGTGTTTTGGCAGTAATATGTCTTTGATTTTATTAGAGTACTAAACATATTTTTATATTCCAGGTATTACAATGTTGGAAAACAATTCAGCCAAAGACAGTGCAGATAGCTGTTCAATTATTTTGTAAATCTAATACATCTAAATTTTACTTAATGTTGCCATAGAAAAAAAAAACAAAAGCGAAAAACGTGATAACCCACAAACATGTATGTATGTATTTCTGAATTATGGTAATATGAAGCAAGGACAGAAAAAGAAAATTCAATTGCGGATTCTCAAGTTTTTCCAGGCGATCCCTCAACTACTGTTAAATAATTTTAATAATATCAAGGTTAATTTGAAAAGTCAAGTACATTCTGATTCTAACAGCAGGTCATTTTTTTAAAAACGTAAAATCCACCCAAACTACAGCTACTGTACATCTCTCTGAAATAGTAAACGCTGAATTCTAAGGTGGGTTTAACAGCAAACAAAACAAAACAAAAAACAACGAGCAAGTAATTCCTTTGTAAGCTACTTGAGCAGAATAACAAATATAATGAAAATTACACCACAGTCCTACAAACTGCTTAAGATATTGGACTTTACTAGTACCATTAAATAGATGAAACCCCACTTAGTCAACCGCTATAAAATGAGGTAAAGTGTAAGTGTGCCATTATAAGCTGCAGCACTGCTAGCTTGTGAAACAGGCAGGGAAATCTATCACTCTCTGCAGTAAGTAATCCTCTTGCTTTGAAAACATGAAGCATATTACTAATTTTCTGCATTATTATGTAAACCAGTTTTTGCAAATAAAACTAAATTGTATTAATGTTAAATCTATGCAAATGCATGCAGTCATTTATCAGGAAAGCTGACAAGCATTCCATATTGGAGGGGGGTGGGAGGGCTGCTTCTAGAAAGGAGGCAATTAATTAATTTTGTATTTCCCTTCTTCTGTCTTGAGGCACAAAAGTTATCCATCCAGTTAAAACAGCAAATGAAATAAAGGTTGTTTTTTCTCCATTTAAACACATATGGCATTTGCCTGCAAAACTGATCACCACAAGGTTTGCGGATGCCCCTGGCTAAATTGCACACTGGCAGATACACTCAGGGGAGAGCTGTGCTAATGCAGCATGGAGAGTAAAACAAATGAAAATATACAACGTTTGAAAAAAAATAATACATTCGAAGCAGCTTCCTTACACAGAATATATTGCTTAAAATAATAATAATAATAATAAAGATAACAAATGGTATGCTTACATCACTGCATCTTAGAGAATAACACAATAAGCAAAGCTTTTTTTATATATATTTTTTTTTTTTGCCCAACATGAGATTCTTTTTCAGGTTCTGATATAATCTTTGCAAGGCACAAAATTGCATAGAGACAAACTGTAGGTTTATAAAACACATCCTTTGTCCTCTGTTGAAAATAACCAAGAAAGAGATACTTATTTCTTGTAAATTAGCAGTGTGACCTAATAGGGGCAGAGCTTGATTGCTTTTGTATTGACTAAAATAGCAAATTCTACCTTCTTTCAGTGAAAATCAAACGGCCATTGGACAGTTTCTCCCACAACAAAAGTGAATTACATGGAAATGACCTCATTCATCAGCAAATAATGGGATTATTAACACAGACCAGAGAAGAACCATTATTACGTTTAATTTGCATTTCTAACAGTAAAGACAAGACAAGGCACTTTGTATCGGCTAATACATTCTCTTAGGAAATAACTGAACCTAATACCAACTTTAACATCCTTCCTTCACTGTACCACACATACTTTTCTCTTTCATTGAAAAGTACAATGTAGTGCAAGAAAAAAACAGAGAGGATGCAGTTCTAGAGTCAGTATACAGGGCAGTATTGCAGAGAATAGTGGTTGGAGCTATAAGGACTGTTACATTGGATGTGAATCTAAACCAGTGGGATTAGACTGTTACTTTACTTGTTTGTGCCTTAATATAATTCCAGTGTATATTTTTCAGTACTGTGTGATATTTCTAGGCAATCTAATGTCTATTATAATTGTGTCCGTCTGTCTGCATTTTGTTCACACCATTGAAAAAAAATGAAAAGAAAACTCCAGATGCACTTACACCCCTGCCCTGGGCATGTCCAATACAGTAAACACAACTAACTAACTAAATAAATACATCAATTATACTGTACTGTAACTACGCATTTATTTGCACGCCTGGTTTCAAAGCACACAGACTTTGTTTGCAGGTACATTTGAACTAATGTTATAAGGAGTGGGCAAAAACAAACCAGAATACTGAAGGGCTTCCAAGAGGTTGGAATAATGTATAAAAATAGCAGGAGGTTTCACAACGACCATGTTTCATAAGCCACTACTCTTCCCTTACAGAATGAGTAAGTTATGGCATACATACATACAGTATACATACATACATACTTAATTGGTATCATCTCTACCTTGATATTTTTCTGCAGATAGATTAGACTAAGAAACAGACCCAGACTTAAACTGGTTAGACAGACATCTGGTAAGTGAAAACTGATCAGAAACAGTTTCAGCTTTATTCTCAAGGTCAAAGTCGGGGTATTTTGGTTGCCTGAATGTTTTAAAAGATGAAGATGTAAGGTGAGTGGTGCAGTGATAGAGCTGTAGCTGACCCACTACAGATGCCTTAGATTAAGAGGTGATAATCCCTTCAGAAATCACTCTCCTCTCATGGTATGGGAGGAAAAAAATATCCACACAGCAGGAAAGCTGTGGTGCAAACATTTATCTGATATCAGTGTTTGAAAGAGAAACCGAACAATGTCTGGTTTTAATAAAGTTGAATACCTGCTGAGAGAACGGAATACAATCTTTTAAACATTGTAAAATGCCTTTTGCTTATTATTTGCAGGAAATTCTCAACTGTAGTATAAAAAACAGCAAAAAGAAAACATAAAAAATGAACGCCATTTGCAAAATGAAATAGTTTTTTCATACAAATTGTCTTAAAACCAAAATGCAATTTAAACAATTTCCGTGAAAGCAAAATACAAATCCAAATGTTACAGAACTAGTAAAACACACCTCCTAAGGTTAATTTGGTGAATTAGAAGTGTGCCTGAGTTGTAAGTGTCAGTTTTGTAAGACTTGCAATTTGGTTTTCCATTAAAAAAAAAAAAAAAATTGCCAATTGCATTTTGGTTTGAAAAATCTGTCCCATATTGTTTTATAATGGCCATACATGAGACAGAAATTATATATATATATATATATATATATATATATATATATATATATATATATATATATATATTTAATAATTATGAATTGATTAACAAGTTCAGTTGCTATGTCCCCATTGTGACCCTGAGAAAGGTTAGGATTACCAGTACTTGTGGTTGAGTTTAACTCACTGTACTGATCCTCTAAAATGTACTGCACTGCTTTAATTCACATAAGGAAACACCAGACCACTCAGCTCTGTCATCCAAATTCATTTTGATTTTTGAAATGAACAGCACATGTGTGTTTCAAGGAGGTTATATTTTTATTTCTTCAAAAGGCACCTCTGGAACTATGAAATCATACTCTGGGAACAGTACTTAAGTTTATATTTTGAGACACTTAAAGCAAACAGACTGCCAATATCTGTCTTCAATATCTCCAGAGTAGGAAAAGACATGTATTGCAGTTGGCATGTATTGCAAGATGATGGGGAGAAAGCAGCCCAGGTGCATTAGAAGAAAAAAAAAAATTAAGAACCCAGAAATCTGATGCATTCAATGAACCTTCAAACCTACTCCTCAAATACAGTTAAATAATTGAATATACTCCATTTCGGATGCTTCAGCGTTTTTCTACTGCAGTATACAGATATTAAAAACAAATGAAGGATTTCTGGAATTTACTGCAACTACGCAAGGGACATAACAAGACTGCAGGAATAATGCAACAGCTCTAAAGCCTTTTTTTTTTTTTATAAATTTGATAGTCTCTCTAACCCTAGGAAAATGAGTTTAATGCATATGAAAACAACAAGTCAAGCTGCATTTAAATATTTCACGAGATGCAATCTGCTTTGAATCACTTAAATGGTGAGCTGTTCAAATGAACTCAAGTTTGATAATGGGCTCTGTTTTAATGGTCTAAACAGCCCTATCGCTGTTTAGTTTGGCCCTTTGTGTACCAGGGTAATCTCCAACAGGGCAGACAAGTTTCCTTAATGTATTTGTGTCTGTAAATAGCATGTAAACTGCCATAAGGCCCTATTCGAATTACTTAAATTATGACTTGCCATTATCTATACCATTAAAATGGGGCTCAATATGTTCTATAATCCGGTAATGCCTCAAATAGCACATACTTAATTAACTGAAGATGTGTCTTTGCACAGTCTCCTAATTAATGGGTTTGATGTTTAAAATCTAGATTGATAACATTCCACATTTTTGTTAAAATCATGATAGCTGTTTCTGGTCATGGCTTGCTGCAAGTAAGTATGATTACCCCACTCAAGGTTACTTCAAAATGTTCCACACACTTCTTACTTTACATTTTCACTGTTAGAAACCGATCAATAAGATGACTCTGACACACACATAACTACTAAAATGAGATTAAGGTGCAACATTATGTCTTGTTTAAATGTGCTAAACAAATTGCACTTTTAAGCACTTTTAATAGCAGACGAAGGACACCACCCTGTATAGCATTCAATGCTCATGTGACATCTGCAACTGTTATCATTGTATAAAGGAGCCTTTTCAGCTGAAATCAGCTTATGCCATAAATACAAATTGTTCTGCATTTATCAATTGTGAGTTTCAACCACCATAAACAAGTTAGTCTTCTTTAACATTTAGTATCGCTTTCTAAGTTAAACTAGTGCACTTTTATATTTGCATTTGTATCTGAGGGATCCTAAAGATAACATAATAAGTAACATTCACTTCACACGTGATGACTTTCACAATCTGTTCCTAACAACAATCTATTTCTAAAATATAAAGGCCATATTGTATGTTTACACCACACACTTTCATGCTTCTTATTTGAGTTTGTCTGAGTTTTGATTTCTGAATTTTAAAATAAAAAATAATCCAATGTATGATTCTGATATTTAGGTATTATTTTATAATGAGGCCTGTAGTGTTAAAAATAATGATCACTGCCAGTACCAATGACATCTCTGCACAGTTCTGCACCTATATAAATTTTATTTAAAAAATGTTGAACAATGAAAAGCATGGACTGTTCTTTTGAAGGCAAGTATTCTCTAAGCAAGGCAGTTCAAAATACGTGCCATGTCAGAAGCATTGGTTTATTTAAAAAAAAAAAAAAAAAAAAAAAAAAAGCAAGCAAGTGCAAAGGCAAAGACATTTTTTTAGCTGAATAAAATGTCAGCAGTATGCATTTAACAACATTTACAACAGTATACAACATCTAGTTGCAGGAAGGACCAGTCAAGAGTTGTTTCTTGATTTATACCATTAAAATGGTCTTATTCCTCCGAGACATTGTGTCTTTGCATTTGTGCTTGCTTCTAAATATGGGCCATTGAGATAGAGGGCAAAGTTTGCCCATAATAAAATGAACTTAAAACAATAATGCTGCTGCTGCTGCAACCAAGTCATTTCTTGCTAGTTTTGAAATATTTATATTTCTACTTTAAATATTGGGGCAAGTTTTTAACTTGTTTCAGATCGTGTACATCTTAACAAGGGCAGACGACAGTGGGCAGAGCGACAGGGAGAGTAAAAGCAAAAATATTCTACCTGGCAGTTTCAGGTACGTGGCTTTAACGTAATATAACAATGGTTGCGAAGGACTGCGACTCTATTGTCTATCTACACAAATACGCTAACTTGACTTGAAAAACGTCTTAACCCATGAACATTCATTTCAATAAAGTGTTTATTAATAATAATAATAATAATAATAATAATAATAATAATAATAATAATAATAATAATAATAAACATGGTAGCCTACTTCACTAAAGTAAAAACGGGCTTTTGTTGTTTTCAAATACCACTGCTTCAAATTATTTCTACTGCTTAACAACAGTCACCCAATTGTATTTAGGTTGGTGTTGAATTTAAAGATGAAGTAGTGGGGTTCTGAAAAATATAGCACGTCCCCACGTGTTGCTATAACTGTTTAAATAACATACCTGCAATCTTTTCATTGTTAACAGCCTGAAAAGTTTTACACTTCTACCTTTAAAGTCTGTTTCAAAGCTCTTTTAAAAATGGCCGCTCCAGTGCACTGATAGTGTAAGGATTATTGCCCACCTTGTCAAACAAGTAACACAGCAATAACGATCCATGATGTGATACTGAACAGAAAAACCAGAGCACTTGTTATGTTTATTTTTTAAATCGCTCTTCCCGCAGTGACAGAGGACAGATCTCAAACACCAGTGCACTAGCACGGCCATTTTGAAAAGAGCTTTGACAGACTTTAAAGTGTTAAGTGTAAAAAGTTGTCAGGATGTTTACAATGAAAAGAAAAATTACAGGTACATTATTTAAACAGTTGTAGCAAGATATTGGGAAGTGTACGCTATATTTTTAACCCGTTAATGGCCTCGCAGGAACATTATTAACCTGCTAATTTCCCTTATTTAAAAATAAATAAATAACGGTCTGTTTCTCAATTAATAGAGAACATGCACGTGATTCAGTAGTTCAGAAAATATCTATCTTTCTATCTATATCGTACTAATTACAGAAAAGGTGTTTCAGTTACCTTTTAAATATAGACTTAAATAATATCCTCGGTAATAAAAATCCGTTTGAAACCATTTACTTTAAACCGACAGTACGTTTAAAGATTCCAGAAATGGAGACAAGTAAAAACCATATCGGTCAATGTCAAGTATTTAATATACACTTAAATATTCCAATGACATTATTTAGTCATATCTAAAATCCGTTTTTTACTGTCCCAAAGGAGGCCTACTTTTAATTTCGTAATTTAAAAAAAAAATGAGAGTAGCCTACTTTTTAAAAGTTAATGTTATTGACGCAGAAAGATAATGTAACCTACCCGAAACACAGTTAGAACCTGCAAAGCACACGTAACGATATAGGCCTACTGGATGTATATCATAACTATATATATATATATATATATATATATATATATATATATATATATATATATATATATATATATATATATATATATATATATATATATGAGACTAAAATAATTGATATTTTTAAAACCTTGGGTGGATAAAGTGTATATGTGATCAAAGAATAAAAACGATATGTTTGGTTATGCCTAAATAATTCCGTTAACTATCACGATCTCTGCTACATTAAGTACGGTATTAAAAACAACAAGGGATTTATATTAAAAAAAAAAAAAAAAAAGCCTCAAACATTTCTTAAACATTGTATTTTTTCATATTTTTGTCATAGCATCAAATTACCTCAGAACAAGCAGAATGTCAAATCTAATACATTCACAGAACCAGATCAGGTATATTTCAGCGTAACGTATAAATCACCACTATCAATATCAAGATATAACGAATGTATCAAAAAGTTTGTACATTACGCTTCACAAACACGCACACAATGTGCAATATGAAACACCGAAAAGTCCCCCAATTTGTACATTAGCTAACTGAAATCCACGGATGACGATATATATATGCACAAAGCCGGTCACTGTAACAGATAACATAGCTAGCGGTTTCCTCCTTTTGAATAAACGTAGTCTTTAACTTACCCAGTTTTGGGGAAAAAAAGAAAAAAAAGGAAAAGCTTCACAAAACACCATAATGAATATAATAATCATCAGAATGCAGGTTTACGAAAATAAAAATAAGACATGTGCTGAGGGCAGACCTTTTAAGCAAAGTATGCATCTAAATTCAATATTAAAACACACCACTGACTATATATACTAAAAGCACAGGTATTTATGGAAGCGATTTACCACAGCAGCACAGTCCACTATCGTGAAAATATATAAACAATTATCTGCTTTAAAGGTAAAACATAAAATACGTTGTTTTTTTTTTTTAATCAAAAAGATACAGACCATGCAGATGCGCTTTGAAACATCAAAAGCAACGATTCCATTTCACAATACAGACAATACTATTCTGCCAGTTTAAAATATTTTTCGGAAATAATATACAGTAAATATTAAATTTAACCACATTCTATATATACCTTTACTAAGGCTAAATCTGATTTGCACACTTTTAAGGATTAAATATCAATTTTCTTAACGAGCTTCACTGATGCAAACTATAACTCCTTTTAAATTCACCTGCCTGAATACTAATTAAATATGTTTAGTCCTGATAAAGTATCTAGATGCTGTAAAATAAAACAAGACGTGGAGGCATTCTTCTTGGTTTTCCCAATGTGTACTCCCCCTGTCCGACAGATTCCTACCTTTAGTTTTGGTTGTATATAAAAACCAGGGATTAATTAGTTGTCTATAAAGTAAAGGCAATGACGATTCCAATGGCTATTGGATGTTCCACCTCCTGGTCCTGCCTTTATAATTTCCACACGAGTGCATCTGGGCTCTTATACACACCAGCAGCAAAAGCAGCCTCCTTCAACCCACACACACACACCCACCCACACACACAGACAAGGCATCCTGCACTTTCACATCCATTTGATTACCAACTCGGCAGCAGCGATTACAGAAAACATAAATAAATAACAAGGGTTTGTTTTGACTACTGGGAGCCGCGCAGTGTTCGATTTCAACCTCTGCTAATGTTGTAACGGACTTTTTATTATTAAATACAACTCCAAATTGAAGGACTTACTTTTTAAACGAGCGCACTTTAGGAGCTGATGATACAGATTAAGGGATTTGCAATACTCGTGCTGTAAGCACAAGTAATCTTCTATCTGCTGTTAACGTTTTTGTTCTTTTTTTTATATATAAAGTAGCTTATTTTTCTCTAAAATTGGCTCCCATACAAACAGCCGCGTTGGATCCGTCGGCTTACTGCGAGACTCCGGTGTACAATCCGGATCTCTGCCCAAATATGATCGCAGCGCAGGCCAAGCTTGTGTACCACCTGAACAAATACTACAACGAAAAATGTCAGTCCCGAAAAGGTGCTATCTCCAAGAACATCAGAGAGGTGTGCAAGGTGGTGTCAGACGTCCTAAAGGAGGTCGAGGTTCAGGAACCACGGTTCATCAGCTCACTGAACGAGATGGAAAACCGCTTCGAGGGTCTGGAGGTCATTTCTCCCTCCGAATTTGAGGTAGTCCTCTACCTTAACCAGATGGGTGTTTTCAACTTTGTGGATGACGGTTCATTACCAGGATGCGCAGTCTTAAAACTCAGCGATGGCCGAAAAAGAAGCATGTCCCTTTGGGTCGAGTTCATCACCGCTTCTGGCTACCTTTCTGCCCGCAAGATCAGGTCCCGATTTCAAACCTTAGTGGCACAGGCTGTAGATAAGTGCAGCTACAGGGACGTGGTAAAGATGGTTGCAGACACCAGCGAAGTCAGATTACGCATCAGAGACAGATATGTGGTTCAGATCACCCCGGCTTTCAAGTGCACGGGGATATGGCCAAGGAGCGCTGCCCACTGGCCACTACCCCACATTCCGTGGCCGGGACCCAATAGAGTGGCAGAGGTAAAGGCTGAAGGGTTTAACCTCTTGTCTAAAGAATGTTACTCTTTAAATGGGAAACAGAGCTCGGCAGAGAGCGATGCCTGGGTCTTACAATTCGCAGAAGCCGAGAATCGGCTCCTCATGGGCGGCTGCAGGAAGAAATGCCTCTCCGTTCTAAAGACTTTGCGCGACCGTCACCTTGAACTGCCTGGACAGCCACTTAATAATTATCACATGAAAACTTTGGTCTCGTATGAGTGTGAAAAACATCCCAGGGAATCGGATTGGGACGAGTCCTGCCTTGGGGATCGTCTGAACGGCATTTTATTGCAGCTAATCTCCTGTCTGCAGTGCAGGAGGTGCCCGCATTATTTTTTGCCCAGTTTAGACCTGTTTCAGGGAAAACCACATTCAGGCCTGGAAAATGCGGCCAAACAGACTTGGCGATTGGCAAGAGAAATTCTTACCAACCCCAAAAGCTTGGAAAAACTTTGAGGACAAAAATACGAAAAGATCTAACTCGTGATGCTTGTTTGAAGGCCTATATTAAATTTGCTAATCCAGGACTCCTCGGACAAAATTAGTTTCTGCATTCTGTTTTTATTAGTGATACAATAAACACTGCTTCAGACTGATCCGTGGATATATATTTTTCATTTTTAAGCTATCGTCAGTTACGTGCTTTGAACAAGTCTAAATATGCTTATTATTGATGTTGAAAAAAAATAAAATAAACATAAATAAAAATCCAGACCCAAACCACGGATATAGAATCATTGTTGCCTTTAATTTAATTTCGTTTTTGTTAATTTCTAGATTACATTATTTTAATGGCGGTGCCCACAGATATATAAAGCCTGAATATTATTTCATTTTATTTTTTTCCTATTTTTTCCTCTTTTAATTTGAGCCCTGGAAAGGAACTATAAACTGTACATTTTTCTACTGTATATATAGATTGTGGTTCCAGTGGTTTGAAATTGTGGATGTAAATGTTTTGTGACTTGTGAATAGAAGTTTTAAATTCCATCTATTTATGGATACTTCGGGACTTTTCTGCTAGAGAAGAAACAATAAAAGGTAGATTGCATTATTTGTATTTTTTCCCGTTTACTGTCATTTGAGAAGTTGTCTAACAAAGTTTACATTTTGATGGTACTGTTTGTTCAAATTTATAACATTCCATAAATATACTTGAATTGTTATTTAAAATATATTGGAGCATTTTGTTTTTGATTCTGCTTATATGGACGCTTGAATATTAAAATATATTTGAAAATGCACTTGAAATACACTGGAAATATAACATTTTGTGATTTAGATTTTTTTTCTTTCATATCTGTCGCTGAATTTAATTAAAGAGCAAATAAAAAATAAATAAAAATAAAATAAAAATAAAATATGAAATGTGTCCTAAAATGGTTTATCATTTGGTAATCGTAATTTTGTCCACATGGGTTAATTTCTGAATTTCCACAAAGCGTCCACATTTATCATTTGTGATTGCAGTATTTCTTACTTTAAAATAAATAAATGTGTTTTTCCTACTTTGATATGCTCAAAGGACAGCTATTGCTAACCCGCTGCATATACTATTATAATGGGGGCTATTGGAATACTCATTATACATGTACATTTAAAATATTCGAAATAAAGTTGTATTCATCTAATAAAATAATAAGCATATTGTGAAACTAACACGGAAGGAAATACACCAAAACAATCTTTATGTGTGACTATTAAATACAGTTGTTAAAAAATGTAAATAACATATCCCTGTCTTTATTGCACCGGTTATTTAAAATATGTGTTTTATTAATGGTTTACTTTAAATGTTTAATTTTCTTTTTCTCCTATAGTCTGGTTTTACTATGGTGCTGGGTCAAACTAATAACAGCCTTAGTAAACGTAGCCAACGCTGTTATTATTTAAATTTAAATGTATTACTTCAAGCAGCAAACTTAGCTATAGTGATTTTGAAGTGCTTAGCCTAAAACACAACCTGATTAATAGCAGTTACTGATCTCCACAGTAAGTATTATGAGATTTAATGTTTCAAATTTTAGTAAACATAATTTAAATATCTTAAAACACGACGTATAATAGTATTTTACATGCGTCTTTCTGGATAACATTTGATACACTGTTTCATGACTTCCTGGTCATGTTCAGAGTCCCGCAAGATCATTACTGGCTTGTAATTATCTTGCAGCATACTGAACGCGACGCAGTGTTATTTTAGGTTTTTATATCTACAAATGCAAAAAAAAAAAAAATTACAATTGATTTATTTATTTAAAATATATACAAGAATAAAGTTTTTGAGCTTCAGCTACCTCTAAAATCACGGCTTTCGCTTTCAAAAAAAAAAAAAAAATACAGTTGTAACTATGATGGTAGATCACATTGAACAAAATACAAACAAAATCTGCTCGCAGTTGTCTAGTTATTTTAACAAATATTCTGAATCAGCACCTGACACCAGAACACTTTTTCCAGCCTTCTCCCATAGCGACAAGAGAAGTGTCGGTTAGGGTTTCAGAGCTGTTAATATTATCTTAAACAGCTTTGGGGTCACACAGTAAACCGCACTGGTAGCTTTTGAACCTCGTTAACAGGTGACACCGTGTAATTTTAATTTCAACAATGTAACACTTTTTACAAGCAAGGTGTGAAGTGCATTTTTGCATTGCGTGTCATCTCAAACTGCTTAAATAATATGGAACAGCTGATACAAGGCTGTAAAGTACATTCGGCAAAACAATACATTGGGTCCCCCAAATCACTTCCGACTCCTTAAAGATAAAATAACCGTACATACCAAACCAAACAAGCAAACAAAAACAATCGTGTTGACCGATTTAATTTCTGCACAAGCCACACAGGCCTGCTGAAAAGCGCGACTTGAGGACGATGAAGCAGTAAGATTTGACATTTGTATTAACACTTACTTTGGGGTCGATCTTTTTAAAAGCGGGGTCATCTTCATCCACTTCGAAATAGATCTCAGTTGTAGTGATGGACAGCGTCCCTTTAGTCACAATAACCGGGGCAATAAGATGGGCCGGAGTGCTCAGAACAACAGGACCTGCAATGTCACGCAATTAAAAACAAAACACATTTTTAAACGAAATGATGCTCTTTTAGAGAAATGCAAGCAATGAACACAAACACATGATTATAGAATACCGTCGTCAAATATATTTTCTAGAAACATAATTTTGGTGGAACATTTTGAACACTAAAATTAAATAATATCCATAGCCCCACAATCATATTCATACGCATTTGTAACTTATATTTAAAACAAGTTATAATACAGTAAATTGAAATAATTAGACTAAGAAAAACACATAAATTAATTTATTAAAAAGGAAGACAAAGTCCCTCAGGCGAACAACATCCAGAAGACACGAATAACATGTAATAATAATAATAATAATAATAATAATAATAATAATAATAATAATAATAATAATAATAATAATAAAACCACAATTCGAAAAGCAAAAACCGTCCAATAGGAGACATACAACAACCAACCTAACAGCAGCAACGTTGATAAAATACACACATATTACCTGTGACCTGTGTAACAGTATATCTGGATCGGTCATGTTTAAAAGCATTAACATATAGGCAAACGAAAATGTGTTTCAAATAATTTCGTTTCAACAATGAAATTTACGAGAACAATGTTTTAAAACTACAGCTGGCGGGGGTTAGCTACATACACCATGTATACATACAGCCTTTAATAACATTATTGTTTGATTTAAACGCGGGCTTAGGCTGCCAAGACGCTAGTCTAATGATAATACGAATAATTGTATTATTATTATTATTATAACACAAACAGAAAAAGAAGAAGAAACCTGGATGTGTTTCATTAACTTAAACTATTGCGTTTGTTAAACTATTGATTATGTGTACCTTCTTGAAAAACTTTATAGCCTAAGGTTGAATTTAACAACAATTACGTCTACATTTTACATTTAATTAGTCGAAATGCGGCATGTGCTGTGTAACATTGTAATGTAACATATTAAATTAATACTTGATTATGCCGCGACATACGCACAATTCTTATGTAAATGTCTTTTGACCGTGGTCAGCTGATTTGGATCACACGTGACATTGTTTCCCTCTTGCATCCACCCTCCATCTTCTGCGTATATGGCTACTTAACAAAACCAAGTCGCGCTACAGAGCTCTAGTCATCGGGATATTTATCGATCTCCTGAAGTCTGCAGAGCCACTTTTATGTCTCATCAATCTTAATCTAGGTTGCTCAACCAATTATGCCTGTCTATTGCAAGATTACAAGTGGATTTTGGTTTCAATTCCCAGGGCACCCCTTCATTGTGTTTGTGGACGGTTCTCTGAAAAGCGCATCTCTCTCTCTCTCTCTCTCTCTCTCTCTCTCTCTCTCTCTCTCCCTCTCCCTCTCCCTCTCTCTCTCTCTCCCTCCCTCTCTCCAACCGTTAAAAACAACAATATTTAAAATGAACAATAAATCTTTTTTAACTTGAAAAATCTGCTTTAACAACTGAAGGTGCGTTGCCCCTTTAAAATAATTGAAAATAATTGTTCATGTTTATGATGACTTATTTTTTTTTTATATGGAACACGCACTAGTTTAATGCAGGCATGTTGTTACCATATTCGAGTCATGCTAATTCCACTGATATCCACAATTACATTTCTATGTCCCATATCCTGGACAGTGGCACATGATATTGTATCAGTCCAACTACTATTGCTTTTTCTGCTCGAAATCAATATCTCGTGCTTTTTTCAGTATTCAACCCGCACTGATTTTGTCACATTGTGAATGTAAATATTGAATTCACAATATTGCTTTTATAAGACATTCTTACAACACAACATAGCCTGTTAGCCTAGATCTTTTAAAATAACAACATTCGCAATTGCCCCCTTTGAAGACGAAATGTATATTTGTATGCTTTCTATAACCTACTTTGTATTATTACTAAACACAATATCATTTTAAAATCGCTTTATGACTGGTGTTACTGTATATTTTATTACTTGGCTATACATTTAAATATTTTCTCTAAATCTATTCTGGTACTTCTTTTCTTTAAAGTTGTATTGTTCTCTACCACTTTAATTTCGAATGGTTGTACATTATAGACGCCATAGAGAGATGATTAGGTTTTAATCCCTTCTGGGATAGTCCCTCCATAATTAGGACACAGTATTAAAATGTTTATAACAAAATACTGCTAGTTTAATCATACCAGTAATCTGTTCCCACCCTGTTTATGTCATAAAACAGCAAGTATTATTATTATTATTATTATTATTATTATTATTATTATTATTATTATTATTATTATTATTATTATTATTATTTCTCCTGTCGAAAGCCTATGGCAAAATTCGGTTTATCTTACCAGTCACACAATATGGGTCATATTAAAAAAAGAGATCTTCAGATAACGAAGGAAGTTGTTAAGAGTCTTACAGCTTTAATCCATTGTTATTATTACTGCAGTGTTGTATTTTCCACTGGTGGCATAACTGTAACATTTGATATATACATACACCAGTGTTAAATTTAAATGCATTCCCTAAAGAAATACATATAGGATATAGAATTAAGCCCTTTGTGCACAGAACTGACCTATTGTGTTCTACTTTATACAATTCCAGAACATTTATGTAGAGTGTCTGGTGCCAACACTCCAAAGCCTCTTTCATTTGGGATTTCACTACTATTTATCATCAAATATTGTCGTTACAGTCAAATCCATGGTTGCTCAATAAATGTCAACCCATGAAATGACAGAATCCTGTGTCATTTCTGACAAGAATGCAGCTAATAAAAACCAATTGGTTTGTATAATCCACTCACAAGCCAGATGATTTTTGTCATATTCACTCCAGTGTTTATCATGTCACCAGAAAGAGAGTGGAAATATTGGAAAGATATTTGTGATTAAAAGCCTCAAACTTGGCAGTTTTATGATATGGATAAACTGGACTTATTTGCGTATAAACCTTCCAAAAGCTACCATGAAACTAAAGTGTTAATTAAAAAAAAAAAAAAAAAAAAACCTGAACCATTTTTTTTGACATTTAGAACAAGTGTAATTTATAATGTATTATATTTATATCTATATCTATATCTATATCTATATATATATATATATATATATATATATATATATATATATATATATATATATATATATATAGTGGACAAAAAAATGGAAACACCTGGATAAATGAGGGACACCAAGTATATTGAAAGCAAGGGCTTCCACACAGGTGTGGTTCATGCATTAATTAAGCAAATAACATCCCAGCATGTTTAGAGTCATGTATAAAAATGCTGGACAGGCCTGGTTGCCTATAATTATGGCTAGCATGGCTGCAAGAGGAGACCTCAGTGACTTTGAAACAGGGGTGATTGTTGGGGCGTGTTTGGCAGGAGCTTCAGTGACCAAGACAGCTCAACTTGCTGATGTTTCACGAGCAATGGTGTCTAAGGTGATGTCGGCATGGAACTCTGAGGGAAAGACATCATCAGCAAAGGGCAACAGTGGGTGGAAGCACATACTCCAGGATCGTGATATCTGTGCATTCATTCAAAGTGCAAGGCAAAACAGGCGAGCAATTGCAGATCAATTGACTGCAAATTTCAACCTGGGGCGCGAGCAGCCAGTTTCATCAAAAACGGTCCGCCGAGAACTCCATAGAGCGGGATACCATAGTGGTCCAACGCCCTATTAAGTGACTTTACATTGGTGTTTCCATTTTTTTGTCCACTACCTGTAGTTTCACTACTTAACTACAGTGCACTGCATAGGGAAGGGGATATGTGGCTATTACAGATTCCTGCAATTATACAGAACTCTACATTTTACACTTGGTTTCAAAGATATTCCACACTTTCATATTCTTGTTATTATTATTATTATTATTATTATTATTATTATTATTATTATTATTATTATTATTATTATTATTATTATTATTATTTTCAATATTGTGTTTCTTAAAATAACATAACTGCACCTAATATATTTTCATTCTAACACATGCTAAAATATTTCAATTAAGTCAAAATATGTTGACAGAAAAATGTGATTCACAAACATGTTTGTAGACTGGGTTGATTACATAAAAGAAGTGACAGCATTTTCAAACTATGTGGAAAATACACATTTTTGGCGTCTCAATGGACATATTTTATAAATAAATAAATACAACTTTTTAAGGTGTTTTCTAACATGGTATCTGTTCCCAGTTTACTGATAAGTAAACATCTGTTATCATAATGCATAAACCACATGTCTGCCCGTGCAGAGAAACAGTGTACAGAAACAGATGGAAGAAAGTTTAACAGTACCTGCTAAGCATTACGGCTACAATGTTTGTTTTTTTGTAACATGTAAGTGGAATTTTCTCCTTTCAACAAATTGGAATACATTAATGACTGGAGTGTGGGCCTTAAAGCACTAAAAAAAAAAACCAAAAAGAAAAACAACTGTTTTCTTGAACTTTTCTCTAATAAATAAAAAATGGTCTGTTTTTATTAAATGACAGTATTTATTTATTTATTTATTTATTTATTTATGTATTTATTTGGCAGACAACGTTAAGTAAAGTTCACCAATTTCAAACACATGCTTAACCTCAAAGAAGTTGGTAGTCAGGCTATACATAAGTGCCTGTCCTATGATTCTCGACATAAACAAATTCCTTAATCAGACTGTACAGAAACTGTTAAAGTTGAAGAGCACCACAATCACATGCTGCTCTGTGATTCCTTGGAGTCTGGAGTCTGCTTACACTCTTCAATAGTTAAGCTTAGTGTACAACCAGACGGCATTTATTCAGTATGTATATATTCTCTAAAAGATTTGGTTGCTGGGAATAAGAATCCTTGTTCTTTAAAACCTGCTTGCTGCTTTGACAGTATAGAAGCCAAACAGTTTTACTCCTGCCACCACTGCAGCTGCAGGAGGTTATGAATGTCATCTAAAAGCCTCCACATATTTGTATGCTGATAACTTTATTAGTAAATAAAGTTTTGGTCATTAGCTCCTAAAGGAAAGCTTTATACCCACTGAATATTCATAATATTTCATCTTTTTATCTCACTATGTTTTTTCTTAATATTTATGATTCTGAACAAGTTTGATTAGATTTACTCTACACTGGTTGTCATCATTCAAAGAAACCCAGGTCTCTGTATCAATTCCCCATGTACTCAGTGACCCCAGGAAAGGCTAAACTATAAAATGTCTTGATTTCTTTGGTCACTCATTCTGCTCAGCAACTGGCATCATGGTTACCAACGCAGGATGAGCACATTTTATACTGGCTCATCTTTGGTCTCCCAGCACCTACATAATGTGGTCGGGAGTAGAACATATAAACTTTATATTGGGTTGACTAAAATTGGAATACAGACTGGGTCAAAAGACCCTTGGACATTTCAATAATATGCTAGGTGAAAAGGTATGAGGTGTGGAGAAACCAGACTTGGCAGGTAGCAACAGCAAACCATGCGGTTACTTTGGTACACATTTGCACCATACTGGAGCACTATTGAGCAACTAATGACATGCTATAACAATGTCTAATTGTCTAATGTTGCTACGTGGCAGTTTCTGTTATACTTTACAATTACAGGCTAACACAGTTCTTCATTTTCAAATCAGTTCAATATTTGTATGACCCACCTTTCCACTGCAGCAGTCCAGTTCTTCTAATAGATTGGCTCAATCAGAATATTCTGGAAAAAATGACTTTATTTGGCCTAATACAATTCTTCTCCTTTTCAATCCAAACTCCAGGCTCCAAGATGTAACTGGCCTTCAAATGACCCATTAGAACAGCTGCATAGTTCCTTTCTCATACAGTATGGGCCTGGTTTTGGACTTGTACTTAGCCAAGTTCCTACACCTTGGAACCTAAAATTTGTGTTCTCCTCAAGAGTCCCAGAAAAATATCTCTTTATAAAAACACACTACATAAAAGACTGATTAGATGCTTACCTTGCCACATCCATGTTTTGTAAGCCCACACACCAGTGCAACATCTCTTTTTGTTATGTTTTGTTTTTGGTTTCATAATGTGAAAACCATACTGTGACAGATACAACTTCCCCTTTCGGCTGTTATTGTTTACCTTTCTAATGGGATTATTACTTAGCAGACAGCTCCCCTACTTTAAGGGCTGTTCTTTTGTTTATTAACTGTTAACAAACAGCTAATAAACATGTCAATGTACACACATTTTCTGTTAACTGTTAGTTAATAATATATACTAGGCCAGCTAAAACTTCAAACACCACAGCTCTATGGATGATCAATACCCAGTCGATCATATGCTTGAAATCGGTTCAAATTGTTACTGTAGTAATGTTTAGCAAATTAAACCAGGTTTTTATTAACCCTAACCCTAAGCAAAGAATTAACTACGGTTGTTAACATTTGAAAAACTAAAAAAACAGCCCTCAAAATAAAGCGTGACCTATGCAAAAAAAGGCTTTGCAAAGCAATATAAATGAGCACAACAGACAGATAATGGAGAAGGCTTCATTTCTAAATTAGTACTGTAAGACATTTGATTGCACTTCACTTGGATCAAGTTGGTGTTAGAGATCTCACAGCTAAAAGATCATTTGTGGCAAGTGTTAATGCGTCCACAAATAAAATGACTTGCCTCTTGATGTAAATACTCTGGGAAGGAAACGTGCTAAAATAAAAGATGACACAAACAATGATTAACGTAAAGGAAAATATGAAATAAAAATAAAATAAAAACACTGTAAAATATGACTTAATAAATACACAAACACAGGCACTTACAGATGCACAGTATACCTGAATGTTACCTTGCTCTAAGCACAATTGTATTTGTATTGTATGTGTACCATGGAGAAGATGTTGTGACAGAAAATAGATGCTGTGACATAGAACCTTGTCACTGATTCCTGCGCAAATGTGTGCAGCTGGGCCGCGGAACAGGAGATGCGTTGCCGGGCAACCAATTGAGCAGTTAGGTTCACCCGCTGCTGAGCTGATCGGGCAGTCCTGATTGGCTGGGTAGCGTGCCCGGGGAGGCTGTGTAGAGTTTAAAAAGCGTCTGTGCAGGTGTCAACACCCAATTCTCTGTGTCTGCCTCAGTATTGTTCAGTGACTACCCACGCACGTAACACTTCACCCAGTTACAGATGTGCTGTACAAAAACACCAGTATTGGCAAAATGTTCTGACATTACCTCAAAAGAAATGCCTCTGTAAAATACAAAGTCATTTTTTTTTTCTTTTCTTTTTTTGCTTATGCTGGTCGAAATGCAAGTTTAAACATCCTGAGGTATTAAGCGAAATGATCTTGCGAGACAGTTACCTGCTAGGTTGTCAATCTCCTTCTCTTGTAAAAGGCTGATGGCATCATCATCTCCCTCCAGCATGAGCTCAGTCTCTGCATTCTGGTTTACCACTGCTTGGCTTCGGAAAGTTTTCTTTGACTTCACTACATCATCTTCGTCTGTAGCTATTAGGGAGAAAAAGGAAAGGAAATATGAGTATAGTAACTGGTTACACGTTTCCCCCTTTTGGGTACAAAATGCAGCAGTTACAGAAGAAGGTGGTGAGGCAAAATTCCCTGGGGGCGGATTTTTATCTGATACTGCTTGTAGATACTGTACACAATCTAATGGGGTTTCCATTTAACCTGGTTTCCATAAGACTACTCTTATGTGCATGAGGACTGCAAGCCAAAGTATGAGTAAAAAAACAGAGACATCTGCACCAACCTTATTATGTGTTATATTTAGTTAAAATAAGAGCATTACTTTTATGCTGCAGTTTTACCACTCTTGGAAAACACTTTGAGTCTGTTGTTTGACACATAACTAAGCAACCTGAAGCAATACAATTCCTAGAGTGATTGAAAACTGAACCACAGTAAAAAGGACCAAATAGCTGCTGACATACTAAAAAAACATTTATCTAAATGATAGCCTACAAGACCCAAAGATGCCCTCTAATCAATATATCCTTTAGGAATTAGAGTTCAATTTGTCAAAATTACAGACAAGAAGAGGGGAGGTCTTCAGAGTGGCCTCATTAGTGTGCTTTTTAACAGTCTGCTTCAAAGAAATCTCTTCGCACCTAACAAATCAAAAAGAGATTGGGAATGGAATTCATTTATAAGATCATCCATTTTAGGATGACCTATATAGTGAACTTCATGGAACCCTTCCCCCATATATCAAGCAACAACACCTCCTCTAACTAGACTGTGATGGAAATCTGTTTCTGTAAATAACAGTTTCATTTTAGAATCTGTCAAAGCATTGGGATGGGTATACTTCTCCGTTAGAAGCCAAGCAAAACATTTCTTGAGGGTGAGGTATTTATTTGCAGCTAAACAAACCTGTTAGGATTTATGATTTTTTAAAACATGATTTAAAACCTTATAATAAATATAGTAGTTTACTTTGTATATATAATATTTTTTAAGGGCAAGGTGAAGCACAATATTAATGCTTCAGTTCTAATATCCTTGACTCCAATAGAGAGTCAAAGATTTAGTTACATCCATTCATTACAGACCATTTATTATTATTTATTTCTTAGCAGACGCCCTTATCCAGGGCGACTTACAATTGTTACAAGATATCACATTATTTTTACATACACTTACCCATTTATACAGTTGGGTTTTTACTGGAGCAATCTAGGTAAAGTACCTTGCTCAAGGGTACAACAGCAGTGTCCCCGACCGGGGATTGAACCCACGACCCTCCGGTCAAGAGTCCAGAGCCCTAACCACTACTCCACACTGCTGGCCATTTACTGTATTTCCTGAAGAATAATAACCTTACAAAACTAGAACCAAACAATTAAGTAGTATAATTTAAGGTCTGTTAAGCACTCTACAGTAAGTCGTTTGTCTCTCAGTTTTGTGACACAGTTTTGCACCAAAACCCCAATCCTTTCTTGTTCCATTCACTTCAATGATAAGAGTTGATGGGCAAAGACTAACTGCCAGGGGCACTGAAATACAATGCATATTAAAACTGAATCATTAGGGACAAGTTGGACTGCAGTGGTATTTTGATGCCAGTCATCTCTGGTATGTGGGATTTCCTCTTTTTCAAAAAAATAGGAGTTAATTAAAAATAGTAGTAAATACTATGCAAACAAATAAGAACACTGGGCCCTCACACCAGCTCACCATTGTGTCTGGTTAAAGCAACCTTGTCAATTGCATTGGCTAATGCCTTCCCCCTACATTGTAATCCTCACCGCACTCTACAATATATGCCAATACCAATGAGTGCTCTTGTTTATGATATTGCCAAAAATCAACATGGGTTAAATATTACACAACTATCTGCACACACATCACAAGCATGTTTAAGGAGATTTTACACAAGGCAACTCCAAATTAGGAAAACAGTATCAGACACAAAACTTTTGTTTGATACGTACAATATGATAGAATGCTTTGCTAACATCTGTTGCATGTGACTTTTGTGCTGTGAAATAAGAATCCCTTTGAAAAAAAATCAAAGCATCTCTCTTGTACAAAAATTATGGCCAATAAGAAGTGTATGCAGTTTGTTAAATTATTGCCTTTAGGTTTTATTTTAAAACACATGCAACTTATAATTAAAAACACAAAAGAAAATGTGTTGGTCTAGAAATGTAATTGAAAACAGAATGCATATGTTAGTATATAAAAATATTTTTTTTGATGTAGCCAGCCATTTGTTTTATTTATTTATTTTGCCCATAAAGAAAAATAATAGGTGTAGCGCCACTTAAGTGATGTAGTGTAAGTGGAAAATTGCAACGCATATAACCAGCTTGCATTTCTGGCATAAGCAGGCTGTTCAGCTCTTCTGATGTTTTTTTTATTTTATTTTATTTTTTTTAATAATGCAGCAGTAATGATTTATATTATGTTTCATGATATTGTGTTAAAATGTGTCTGAACCCACAAAACAGTCTTAGAAAACATTTTGTAGTTACAATTTTTTTTTCTTCTTCTTCCATTGAGTCAGTACACAAAATCAAACTGATGGCCCAATCCTGGAGATTTCCTTGTAGCTATACAATGCAGGGCTGCCTTAAATGCAACATTACAGCAAATTATCTATTGAATTAAGGTCAGGAGTCTAGGAGGGCAAAGTCATTACTTCCAATAGTCCCCTAGATTCGCCCCCATATAAATAGTTCATGCGCAAATTTGAAGTGCTTGAGGTAATTATCTCTTTGGAATGTGAATCAAAGACCATTTAGTTTCAACCCACAATAAATTGTACTACGTTCCCATACAGAATGATGTTTCTCTAGTGCCAGACTGTAAGAAAGCAAACAAACACCCGGGAGATTGTGGCATTTAAAATATCTTTGCTCTTTTTAATGATAGGTACAGTATATACTACAGCTACAGCCAAAAGCGTCATCCCCTAGAATTTCAGGATTGAGGCATAAAAAAAAAAAAAAAACCTATATGAACATCATTTTGATCTTTTATTTAAAATCATGTAATCAAAGAAACTACAAAATTATTTTGCAAAAGTCTACCGGAAGCCATAACATTAGTACAGTATTTAGATTTCTAAATGTATGGTAGATTTCTAAATGTCAAATTATTCAATTTTTGTCAGTTTTTCATTAAGTATACAAAGTGGTATGTAATTCAATAGGTTAACATAACATTATTCAGCAGGGTTCATTTGAATTTATGAAGCAAAATTAGTTAATTCTATAGGGTGATGCAAAACCTTAGCCATAGTTGTATATTACTTGTACTGTACATTGTATATAAACACACAGTAACATGATTTCTATGATGATGCCGGGATTGTATTGTGTTATCACATCCTACATTACATAATGCCAGGTAATTGATATAGGTATCATTAAACTAGTGAACGGGTAACCCTTAAGGGTTTACACTTAATCTTTTAACATGAACACGCTGATGTCATTTTTAGCACACATAATGCACGCATGCATATATCATGCATCCAGAAACAACTTAAGTAGCGTGGAATGTACATTCAGGAGTTACAAGCAAAACGGTTACTAAACTGTACTTTGTGTGTTAACACATGTCTATATATGCTTAGTGTAAGAATGTGTGCGGGGGTGCCAACTATTCAGAAGATTTCACCACTCTTATAGAAAAGCCTGTTTCAAATCAGATTTTGCTATTTATATATTATGTGGTATTTTATTTTGGTGCTCAACTTTTTTTTTCTTTCTATTTGCCCTTATTTTACAGCTTCATTTCTTTATCTCTTCCTTTTTATTTCTCCAACACACTTAAAAAAATGAATGTGCAGCATCATGTGCCAACATCAACAGGATGACACGCAAACCATGTTAGGTATTCTCATACCTGCATGGAACAGAGCAATCTGGTCACTCTGTTTCAAGCAGTAGTGTTCACTACATGTTAAATGGGTTATAACTGGGCTAAGAAGCTTTTGCAGCACAGTTTTGACTTGCTCAGATTCTAAGTAGCAGACTTGTTTCCTGTTTATTCTCAGCTATTTTGTCTTAAAACAAAATATCAGTATTTATTTCAAATCACCTTAAAGCCTGGACATGCTGGTAGCTGATGAACAGGTCTCCAGGGATAAGTGGCCTTTGTTCTTTATTATAATAGCAGCCCTGGTTTATTGCATTTTGCACCGGTTGAACATAAATGGGGACAATTACCACTGTAGTGTAATTTTCTTGTTTTCATCAAGTCTTTTCTCTCCAGTATTAGAGTATAACACCATGGTTATTGTCTTCATGGTTATATTTTTCTAAATGCAGTACCATATAAATTTGACTCAAAGGTGATAATTAATACTAGAATGTAACAGAATAGAGCTGTAGATTAAACAATTATGAAAAACTGCAACATTTTCAAGTGAACAAATGCACGTACAGTACCACAACTGATGCATAAAATGTTCAATGAGGGAAAGTTTGATGTACAATTATATTGAAATAAAACAACAAACAAAACAAAACAAACGGTTGGATTCTGTATTATTCTTTGAAAAGCAAAGCCTGACTAAGAACCAAAAGTTAAGGCACACACAGTGCATTTAATGGCTTTTCTGCAAGTCCCCAAGTCAAAACAGAAGTGTGTTTTCTTTTATCTCTGCTTTGCCCTGGCAGACTGTACGGATAACTTCATCCAACTCCTACCTAAATATACTGACAGGAAGTCCTGATCCTGGCAACATCTGGAATTCAGCATCAGCCCACCGGGTGTTCTCTCTATAGCAATGCAGTTTCACTCTCTCTGCTGCAGCTTTCAGAGAAAACCCCCTCTCTTACTTCAACTACAGTATGACCACGCAGTCATGTAAGATATAGTACTGAACTTCCCTTTTATCCAAACACAAATCGAAGTGGATGAAGCACAGACATGAATTCAGAAGGTGTGCATGTGACCGGAGTGTTTCTTTACCGGCTTAACTGCACATGCAGAGTGAAATAAGATACAAATCAAGGGAAAGCTGACGATAAACTTGCACCACAATATACCAGCGGCTCACCCAACAGCATTAAATTAGTCATTGAATAATTACGTATTTGAGTTAGTACAGACTTGGGTAAAGCTTTTTAATATGTAGCACAAAGTACAGCTACTATACAGCACAAGTAAAAGGAGAACAATTTATTTACTATGTATGTTTTTACCTTCCTTGTAAGAGAACCATTGACAATATTTGTCCAAATATTTTTTATCAGTACAAAGCTGAAGTAAATATGGGGTGATTTATTCCACAATATATTTTGTGCATATCCATTGTACAATTTACAGTACTGTACACAGTTTTTTCTATGTTGTTAATTTTGTCTGCTTGGTTTAAGATTCTATATTCAAGGGCCAATTTTTTTCCCCACAATCTACCCAGCAAGACCTCAAGCAATGAAATGCAAAATACAGCTATTTTAATTGGACTGAGCAAAGAACTCTTGTTTTATTTTTCAATCTTGTTTTCTTCATTTTAAAACAAACAAACCAAATTCATACAATATGATACAGTTGAGTCACCAATGAGACACAATGTTTATTTGGAGCTTGCTCTGTAGCCATGAAAAAAAAAAAAACGCACTCAGTTCAAAATAAATAAAATACATGCACTGTAATTACTGAAGAGTAATATTGCACACACATACAATTTTGTTTACCTACACACACACATACACACACACACTCATTTGATGCAGACAATGTGACACAATGTGTAATAATGTCCTGTCCATAAGGGCCATTGAATATAACACATTAGGGAGTAACTGTTCACCAGTAATGGGACAGCAAGGACACTTGTAAGTAAAACACTGCAGTTAAAGACTTGGATCAATATTAATGTGACTTCCATTTCATGCTTGCCCAATTCCAATAAGCTGACAATATACTGTGATTATGTGAACTGCCTCCAAGTAACACAAAAGGTTATTAAAGTAAGAGGGAGGAAATAGAAAGCACTTTTTATGCTGACAGGTCTACTAATAGACAGCGCTTTTGAAGGAACCAAAATGCGAATTAAGCCGACAGGGTATAGAAACTGAATTCTAATTAACCTTTATTCATTATTAAATAGACAAACCACAATTAAATTACATACAAATAAACCCTATTAAACTTACTAAATCAATAGGTCTATAACCTTTAGTGGGCTCATTGTATAAGCTTCAAAACCTGTAATCTAAACATCTGCAGTTTTAAAAACATGCTGTTAAAAAGTCAACATACTATACATTATCTAAGAAACAAACTTATACAGTCCGTTTCACTTCCAAAGGTACAGTAGCTAAATGTTTCTTTATTGCTATTTTTTTAAATGACACAGACTTCACTTTAAAGTAATTTTAGCTCACAGCATTTAAAATATCTGGGCAGCAATCAATTCATGACAGTGATTACCAGGAGTTCACAACAGTGCTGTTTTATTTCCTAATTTAGGTTTAATGTTCCATGTTTTAGATCCATAATGTCTTCTTTGAGTTGGATGATTAATATAAGCTGAATATAAGAATATATAAATGATGTAGTTTAAGATGACAATTATACTGTATTGGACTGTCAATTTCTGACTAAGTAACGAGCAAAAAAAAATCTAAACTACAGCTAATGCTAATAATGTTAGTGTATAAAACTGAACATGATCATTATTTTTAAGGTTTTGTTTGTTGGACCATTTGTTCTAAATCTGTAATATCCAAAACAACATTTTTATTTTTTTCTCTCAAGTAAAACCAGCCCAATGACTACTTGCCCCAAACCCAATTATTGAATAACTTTTACCCAGCATGGAGTGTTATTTTTTTTTTTATTTCCACGCCTTTCTTCTGGGATAGTAAACTTTTACAGGATTTGTTTCCAAAGCGAATGCTGTTAAGCCGAAAGCCAAATCATACACTAATATTCTTGTATTCGGTAGTCAGAAATGATCAAGTATGAGATTACCTCTGGCACCCAATTTCACTTTTCAAGGTCATATCTGGATGGTTGCACATGCTTAGATAAATCAGGTGTAGAGTAAGCCCCATCTCTGAGGAGCTCAGAAACTCTCTCATCTGCCTTTCTCAGCATATCTTATTATTTTCTGCCAAATTAATTTTGTCACTGTGACTCTGTGTTTGTGCTGTGCTAGATCTGCCTGCCCTTTAGTGCAAAGCCTGATCAAAGCCATTTAACTTGATGCCTTTGATTGCAGCCACAAAAGGCTCTGGAAATCCAGCTCCCCATCCTCCGGTATACAGAGAAACTCCAAATGGTGCCTGACAGTCACTGTAAGTAGAACAATGCACACCAAAGCGAATGTAAATGAAGATATACATCCAGCTTGGAAAGCAACGCTTACATTCATGATTTTGTTTAAAAGAAAAATGAGCTTTAAATACCTCAAAGTGGTGTTGAGTGCAATCAAAGTGATCTTGCTGATGAAATGAGAACTGTGATATGTTACACAACGAGGGACTGTGTCCATTTTGATCAAGAAGCACTAATGATTTTTATAGAAATTGTTTATCTCCTGGTACAGCTTTACCAGCTTGAAAATGCAAAATATTTACTTACATCATGTTCTTTTACATAGTTTAGAGAACTTTATTGGTGTTTGTGGCACTGCTCTTCAGTGGTTCAAGTCCTATCTGTTTAACAGAAGACAATTTGTTACCATAGGTGGCTGTAGGTCTGATGTTGGCTCCATTACTGCTGGTGTCCCTCAGGGCTCTGTCCTGGGACCTTTTTTTATTCAGTATCTAGAAGCTCCCTCTCTGTCAAATAATTTGTCATCATGGCATTAGTTTTCATTGCTATGCTGATGACACCCAAATCTACTGCAGACTAAACCTGATCCTGCTTTGGCTGTTTCTGTACTTAACTGCCTGACTGAAATTAAAACTAGGAAGCAGCAGAATCTTCGCAAGACAGAGGTCATGCTATTAGGTTCTCTGCACCAGCTGCATAAAGCTGGTAATTTTAGTTTGGTCATTGATGGGCTTGAGATTAGTCCTACGTCTGTAGTTAAAAATCTAGGTGTTAAATTTGACTACGTTATCTTTTGAGGCCCATGTTGGAAATATCTGTAGAGTATCTTTTTTTTTCATCTACAAACTATCGCTCGCCTTAGATCATCTTTGTCAATGTCTGATGTGGAGAAACTGACACGTGCCTTCATTTCATCGAGAATTGACTACTATAATGACTTGCTTGCGGGTGTTTCTACTAATGTTCTTAATAAGTTGCTATACATTCAAAAGCTGCTGCTTGAGTTTTAACAAGAAAAATAAAGCATGACCATACAGTTTTAGTATCTCTCCACTGGTTACCAGTTAAATATAGAATTAAGATCTTACTGCAGACCTTCAAGGCCTTGAATAGCTTGGTCCATCTTACATCAAGGATCTGCTTTGCTGCTCCCCAATACAACTTGCGGTCAGCTAGAAATGACCTCCTTTCTGTGCCAGGAACACAATTACGAACTATGGGAGGTCGTGCCTTTTGCTCTTTGTCCCCTTGGAACTCCCTTCCAAGGTCTATCAGGGACTCAGAGTCTGTGTCTATGTTTAAATCGTGCCATTTTTATACATTGGCTTATTGCACTGCATAGTTTGTATTGCATTGTTTTATGTATTTTATGTTTTGTTTTTTTTTTAAATGTAAAGCACTTTGGGATTTCTTTTAATGAAAGGCGCTATACAAAATAAATGTATTATTATTATTATTATTATTATTATTATTATTATTATTATTATTATTAAATAGAGACGGCTAGTTGTGACTAATTGAAAATTGTCCACAGGGGGCTAAGTTGAGACCATCACATTTTCACTGATGACCTGTCTACTTTTATACTTTTTTATGTGAAAGGTTTGGTCTTAACAAACACTTACTGTATTTAGTATGGCCACCATTGTCAACTAAATGTACAGTTCATGACAACACTGGGAGGGACTGATCTATAATTACATTTCCAGTACTTACATACAAGACCCAAAATATTTCCACTTGAAAGTACAGAGCCACACTGAAAGCATAGATCTGCCCTCAATCACTGTTCAGCATCAGACTGTGAGTGTAACATCAGACTAAACCAAATCCTTTTCACATGACAACCGTATACATTATTCAGCTCATTAGAATCACCAAGAGGCACATGGTCTTCAACAAGTTCTCAATCAGATGGATTTTGACACAAGCGACAAGCAAATCCATACAAAGCAAAAGATAATGTTTCATGTTCCCGCCAAAAAAAACTGATAAGCAGTTTGTTTTCTGTAAGCCATTTTAAATAGTAAAGATATACTACTACGGTCATCAGTGTAAATCAATGTTTTTTAAATATGAATCCTAGAAAAAGGGTGATTTAGAAGAACTATAATGACTTCACACTAACTCACTAAGTAATATGAATGCATTTTTGCAATATCTTACAGGTCTCAAGATGCTACAATTCAGTCTGACTGGGATCAACACCTCCTTTGTAATTTAAATATAACATGTTTTTTTTTTTTTATTAGTGAATGTTATTTTGTATGGAAAATTCTTGTCTGGTTCCTAGTTAAATCCTAATACCTTCAGTTCAGTTCCATACACTTGAAATGAGTATAAAGGAAGTTTTAAGAAAAGTCACAAAGCATGAATGGTTGCATAGTCTTCTTGAACAGTTCAGCTGTTAAATAATTGGCTGTAATTGCCTGTCATTTTCCAAAGGGTCACTGGCTATATAATACACTTTAATTGCCATGCTTTTTCAGTAAGGTCACTCCTGTATTTTAATTGCTATGTCACGGCATTAAAAATCGCATGGGGCTAAAAATCGCAAGTATTAACAAAGCGAACGACTCCAGTGAGGAAATTTGTAAACCTTTATTATATATACAGGGGCGTAGCTAGGCATAGATTTTTACTGAGTCTAAAGAAACCCTGAAAAAAAACCCTGCATCCTGTTCATGAAGCCTGGAGACTATTAATGCAAACTGCAAAGCAATATAAGTCGCTAACTCTTTTTACCCAGTGACCCACCTTGGATGATGTTTGAAATTCCTACAACTGTAACTGCTAAGATTGGTGCTACTACTGCTGGAACTGGTGCCAACACTGCTGGGACTAGTGCTGCTACTGCTGAGACAGGAAAAACTGGTGCTGCCACTGCTGGGACTGGTGCTGCCACTGCCGGGACTGGTAAGACTGGTACTGACACTGCTGGGACTGGTAAGACTGGTGCTGACATTGCTGCCACTGCTGGGACTGGTGCTGACACTGCTGGGACTGGTAAGACTGGTGCTGGCACTGCTGGAACTGGTAAGACTGGTGCTGACACTGCTGGGACTGGTAAGACTGGTGCTGACATTGCTGGGATTGGTAAGACTGGTGCTGATACTGCTGGGACTGGTAAGACTGTTGTTGACATTGCTGGGACTGGTAAGACTGGTGGTGACACTGCCGGGACTGGTAAGACTGGTGCTGACACTGCTAGGACTGGTAAGACTGGTGCTGACATTGCTGGAACTGGTAAGACTGGTGCTGACACTGCTGGGACTGGTAAGACTGGTGCTGATACTAGTGCTAAGACTATGATGCCACGATTAAACACTGATTTAGAAGGCTTTACTTTAAATAGAGTTAGCCAATCCTCCTATGGCCTGATCTATCGAAACGCTGTAACACTTCCTTAGGACATGTCTCTGTGGACATATGGCAGGTCAGGCCATTCAGTCTATGTGTACCCATACTGCCGCGAGAGCAACCAAACATATCGAAAGGATGCACTCAGTTAAACTCTTTCTCGTCATGAACAGGGGCCGTAGGAATCCGTTTGCTGCAGAAAATACAGATTGTCTCTATGCTGTCCGAGAATTTTTAGTTTTACACTTGGGGCGGAGCAAAAAACATGCAAGGCTTTTTTTTTTTGTTTGTTTGATAACCAAACCAATACACATCATATATAATCATCAAAGCAGACAATGTTGCTTTAAATGTACATAAATACACTTTAAACTGCTTCTGGTGTACAGAGGTCAAGGTTGAACAAGGTGCGCGGTCACATTCATGCTGGAAGTGGAACGTAGCTGCACTTTACTTCAGTATCCAGCCCGTTGTTACCACTTAACAAGCTGTTTAAATATGCTGAAAACGATTTTAAAAAATACCGGCTTTATGAAAACATATCACAGCTAAACATCACATTGCACAGGTCTGTCAGCTGAAAAACAATATTAATATAAGAAATACAATCACTAAACATTCGTACCCAGTTAGCTTATTATGAAAGAAATGCGTTACAGATTGGTTTCTTCGTTTCATCTAGTATGTACAGTACCGACCCGTCCACTAAATAATATACAGGACTACCCACTGCTCCAGGGGCTGGTTGCACTAACGAGAACAAAAAATGGGATCGGAACCGAATTCTGGAGCTACATGCGGCGTAACTAGGGAAACTGGCCAATGAGAACGAGAAGTGTACATGTCTGTTTGGCGCGAAGTTTCAATACTCCGACTGTGAAATTTATATACAGCCTAAGAGCACAATAATTTTATGAATAAATGGCAAATAAAAAATAATAATACGAAAACATGTCGATTATATGCCAATCTTAAAGTAAGTGGGCACATTAATTTTAAAAAAAAATCTTGATATATTTTTGTACTTTTTTTTTTTTTTTTTTTTTTTTTTTTAAGGCAAGCCCGCAGGCGCCTGGCCAGACCACAGGGGTCGCTGGTGCACAGACCTACCCCTCCCTCCCACCGGGCAGCGCTCGGCCAATTGAGCGGCGTCCCCTGGGAGCTCCCATCCTCGGTCGGCAAAGGAATAGCCTGGACTCGAACTGGCGACGTCCAAACTATAGGGCGCATCCTGCACTCCACGCGGAGTGCCACTCGGGAGCCCCCGGGGAAAGGTTTCTGACATTCAGTGCACACTATTAAGATGTTGTTTCACTATACAACATCTTATATTTATATTCAAAATAAATATAATTTGCAAAAAAAATCATTAGCAGTAATTATCTTCTGCTTTAAATATGAACTGGAAATTAAAGCATAAGACAACATTTTTTTTCCGGTTACTTGTGATTTTCAAAATGCAAAATGTCTAATCCTACTTGCAGTTCAAAGAAACAAAAAAAATCTCACAATTACCTACCTTCTTATATTAACTTGGGTTTTTCCTACATTGGAAGCAAGGATGATCTGTGTCCTCAGTGTGCCAGTTGTGAAGTACGTACTGGCTAACGACAGCCTTAAGCCAGCCAAACTGAAGCGGCATCTTGAGACACGGCATCCAGATTGCATTGGGAAAGGACACGCGCTTTTCCACAAGAAAGCTGATCAATTAGCTAAACAGCAAGACGTTCTTAAAAAAATCAGTCACTGTCTCAGAGAAGGCGATGAATGTGTCCTACCTGGTTGCAATGCATACTGCAAAAAACAAAACTACACACAATTGCGGAGGAACTATTATTACCAGCAGCAATCGACATTTGCAGTGAAATCCCGGACTCCAGTGCTGCAGAAAAGTTAAAAGTAATTCCACTGTCCAACAATACAATTAGTAGACTGATTGATGATGTATCCCAGGATATAGAATGCCAGCTTATAGACCAAGTAAAATCCTTAGGCAAGTTTTCTATTCAGCTGGATGAGTCAACCGATATTGCTGGGTGTGCAATAATTCTGGTATTTACAAGCTACACATGGGGCGGTGACTTTGATGAGAATCATTTAATGTGCCATGAAATTCCATCAAGAACAACATCACAAGAAATTGTCAATGCATTGGATAACTACTTTCAGTCACATAGTTTCAGACATAGTATGGAATGGCAGAACCGAGTGGGGATTGCAACCAATGGTGCTGCGGCGATGACAGGCAGGAGGTCTGGCGTAGTAAAAATAGTGCAAGATCATGTCCCTGAAGCTGTGTGCCATCACTGCTTTCTACACCGTGAAGCTCAGGCCTGTAAGAACATGTCTGATGAACTTCATGATGTTTTAAATGCAGCAGTTAAGATTATGAACTATATTAAGACCAGTGCTTTAAATGCACGTTGCTTCCAGACCTTGTGCTGTGAATTAGGAGCTGATCATGAACAGCTATTAATGCACACTGAAATACATTGGCTTTTCCATGGAAAAATGCTGCAGCGTCTATTTGAGCTTTGAGAAGAGATGCATTTCTTCCACGCTGAAAGAAAGATAAGATGTGGCTTCTTTCGCTGGCATACCTTGCAAATTTATTCACTCACCTATACAAATTGAATGTAGCAATGCATGGAAAAGGCAGTAATATTTTTTGAGCAGCAGTGCAAAATTGAGGCATTCAAAGTAAAAGGTGCAACTGTGGCACAAACGAATAACAGAATGCTGTTATAAAATGTTCCCACTTCTGTCTGAATTTATTGAAAAGAACAAGAAGTTTGATGTCTCCATTACCAAACAGGTAATTGACCACCATTTTAAAAGCACTTTACGATAAGTTTCAGAACCACCACCACCACCTATCTGTGTGAAGCAGCATTTTCAGTCAAAAACAACCTCACAAGCACTGTTTGTGAAAATGTTTGGACTGCAAAACCATCACTGTTTTAATTAGTTTTATTCTTTTGGAAGTTATCTCAACTTTCTCTTTCTTTCTTTTTTCTAACAGCTGGACAGTAAGTGTCAGTAGCGGCTAGCCTAATCTTTGACAGGTTGTCAGAATGTTTGCAATGCTTGATGTTGAATTGAAAATTAAAACTGGTATTCAGTATGTTGCAATACAATTTTAAATGTTTGGTTAAAACAATTTTGTACTCATAATTAATTTGATAAACATTTTAGCAAATTCAAAGCCTGAATGCTTATATAGTGTAGTGTAGTTACAAATAAATGAAATGTCGCTTTTTGATTGGTTAAGTATTTAAGTTAAAATACAGAATAGTGAATAATTATTTTGGGTCGCGGGTTCATTATTCCTGTGTTCATTTGGGTCGCCAATCTAAAAGTTTGGGAAACACTGACATAGAGTACTGTCACTTCAGAACATTTCGTAGTGCAGTATCTTCCACACCCCACTCAACTTTGTATTATGGACACACAGATTTATTTTTGCTACTTAATCTATGATAGGGAGATGTGCAGAATTAAAGCAAATTTAAGCAAAGGCTGATCACTAACCATAGTCCTCCACTGCTTTCAGCATGACTTCTGGGTGGGTGGACCCAAAGGCATTGCGCACAAAACGCCGTCTCCTCCTCAGGTCATCTTCCCAGTAGTCGAGGCGCCAAAAATCATGCAGTGGGCTACGAAAAGACACAAGACACACGTTAGGAGGCATAGCTCAGCATGGAGTGGCTTTAAAGATAAACACATTACTCATTATTCCTTATTTGACTCTGATAACAGTGGGTGGGTTACAATGTATTTTATTTCGCACAGCGTACTATGGTAATCAAACAAATTCTGGCACTTATTTAACACCATAATAGCATTAAGCCATTCAGCCAAGCCTCTTTCACAAGGCTGTACCGACTGCTCAAGACATAAATCATGGAAAGACCATTAACAAATACAGCATCAAATTACAAGTATAAATGGCACAGCTTGCTTTCTTTTTACTGTGTTTTTAACAAGGCTTGTAAATCAAATGAGAGAACCTCAATGCAAACAGCAGGCAGTTTAATGACCAGGGTCTCTCTGCAGACGAAGCCTGGAACTATAAAATACTGCTCCACTTGCATATGTGGAAACATTATTAAAATAACGTCTTGAAATATTCATTGAAATGATTCCCTAGGCCCCCCCCCCCAGCAACCAAAATAAATTTGCATATTTATTAATTATTAATAACATTGAATTAGAGCTCAAAAAAAATTTCAGCATGTGGTAACCATCTTTGTAAATTATTATTCCAACATTAGCAAAGAACGAAGATAATTTTATTGCTTGCAGCTAATGCAAACCATTAAGTGCAAGGGCCAACATCAGGTTACTAAGTGCTTCCCTTTTCAAGTGTTCTTCAGCTTGGAGACATTTCAAACGTTTAAAGCTTTTGTGTTTAAGAAGGGCCTGGCTGAAAATGCCTTAACCAAATTGGGAAATCTAAGTAAAAAACAAACATATGTCTAAAAGTAGAGCATTTACAAGTGAAGACGACTAAATATGATTTTTTTTTTTTTACTTTCATGACTAACCTGCTATAAAGGCAAGTGACAGTATATAACTGCCATTAAATTTAAGAATTTTAAGTTCAATATTATTATTATTATTTATTTTCTTAGCAGATGCCCTTATCTAGGGTGACTTACAGTTGTTACAAAATATCACATTGCAAAACATCACATTATGAAATATCACATTATAAAATATCACATTACAGATAAGAGCAGTTATAAAATACAATAAAGTCAGTAGTAAATAGGATCAAATTCAAATAAGACAAATACAGTAAATAATTATGTTTGAGATGATTTTGACTAAGAACAGTTACATGTATTCTAAAAAATATTTGCCCATAAGAGTAAATTCCATTAAGAGCAAGTAGTAAGTACAATAAATGGATAAGAACGACTTCAATTAAGAGCAATTACAAAATAAATGTCAATATGGTCACCTTTAAGAGTAAAATCAAGTACAAGATACAAAAATAGCTATAATTGAGAGCAGTAGTAGAATACAACAAAGTGTGGTGCAGTTAAGTGCAAATACAAGGTGATGCAAGTATTGATACAATTGGGTGCCATATGGTCCAGTAGTCGAGGGTTATGAGGTTTACAGATGCTGTCTGAACAGGTGTGTCTTGAAGTGCCTGAAGGTGGTCAGGGACTGAGCAGTCCTTATATCTGTGGGTAGGTTGTTCCATCACTGAGGGGGGGGGGGTACAGCTAATCTGAGGAGCGGAGGGAGCGAGAGGGAGTATAGGGGGAAATAATAGTCTGGAGATGGGAGGGAAAAGACAAGGCGAGCAGCAGAGTTTTAGATGAGCTAGAGCGTTTGGATAGCGGAAGCAGGGAGGCTGGCTAGGAGTTGCAGTAGTCAAGGCGGGACATTACCAGGGCCTGAACTAGGAGCTGTGTGGAGTAGTCGGTGAGGAATGGGCGAATTCTGCATATGTTGCTGAGGAAGAGGCGTCAGGAGCGTGCCAGAGAAGAGATGTGCTTAGAGTAGGAGAGGGAGGGGAGGGGTCGAGGAGGGAGAGAGAGTGGTGGATTCAAAAGGAATAGAGATAGAGAGATCAGTGGTGGGGGGAATATTTAGTGATGAACGCTAATGCCAAAGTTGGTGTTTTGGAACTATGTTCATAAATATTTTTTTATTAATACTGATATTTTTCTCATAATAAAAGTCGATGTATTAAGCTTTTTTTAGTTAAATATAATTCAATGATTAGGAATATAAAAATGTATATTCCTGTCATTATATTAGTTCACAAGCATTGTTGTTCCATGTCATTAAATATATTTGGAAAAAACCTCCCAGGAATCATCTTATGGTGTTGCAGGTGCCCAAGCTTGCCTCTTTCAGTACGATGCCGGTGCATTGATTCCAACTAAATCTCCTATGAAAGCCAGATAGACGCCCCTGGGCTACACCTGATTCTTTAATTATCTTGGAACAATAAATATTGTGTGCATTGACCTTAAAATGACAGTATTATTGTCCACTAATTTAATTCTTACATCCACTAGGAGACTAGAAGTGTTTCAGGAGTGTTTTAAACTTCAGGATGTGATGACTGAAACAGACAAGGATACAAAGTGCATCTGAAGAAGAAGAAGAAGAAGAAGAAGAAGAAGAAGAAGAAGAAGAAGAAACTACTTCAGATAAAAAATGAAAGAAAGAATATTTTTACTAATTTCATCACTGCTCCTCTCATCATTGCTTAGTCCCACTTCCATTTCTACTATGTTCTATCAAGTTCTACTATGTCCACAGTTTCAGTTGAGAAACATGCTACAACACACGTTAATGTTCCTCTGGGAACAGCACAGGAAGCATATGTCTGTGAACCTACATTGAGTAGACGGCTTGTATACTCTATTCACAAGCGTCTGATGCAGGACAACACACTTTGTGAAATACCAGTCTTTATCCAACATGTTTGCATTCTGCTCACACATTTTAGATTTTTACAATTCAGGAAACATCTCATGATTCAGACAGAAGAAACCCATAAACAGCTTCTCCTTAAACGCAAACGACTAATATCTTAAGAGGCATTTACAAATGTGAAGGATTTCCAAGCACAGATTTGACATGACCAACAGAGTTAAGTCCTTAGCTACTAGTTACGGATTTGATTGTGTACCCAGTTCCTGCATAATATTCAGTCAGTCTAAACAGATTAAAGTGTTATACTGGATCAAATCACAAAAGCTACCTCCTGTTTCCCTGAATAACATCAGCAAAATTCAGAAACCAACAGTCTCTGGAGACTTATCACAGCTCACAAGGGATACAGTTGATTTTCAGTTTAACAGTGTGTGAATGTGCATCTCTGCATGTATGTGCTCAGTAAAATGAAAGCCACTGTCACTGTCAAGCGTGGAAGGAATAACTGAAAGGCAAATTCTTTACAGGAATTGAGTGCAATAGTATATTTCAGATTCAAAATAATATTGTTTTAACCACTGAACTGATCTTTCATCAATAGCTTGGACACTACTGTACATTTCTTTAGTCTTAATGAATAGATTATATGTCCACTTATACAACATGTGTGGTGACAGTTTACATTCATGGTTATTGAATAACCTTTAAAAAAAGGTACCATTGGTAACCATTCTGATGTCACAATCAACATTTTTCTTCATTAAGAAACAATGCTGCATGGTTCAGTATGTGACAGTACACAAACGTGAGGATTTTTGAGCTTTTAATTAAACCGATATGCCATTACCATATTCTATTTTGTGGTCAATATTGTCCAATTTGTTCAGTTCCCAAATAGACATCATTAAGACGCATAAAGCAAAGGGTGGTCCTGCTGTGAAACATAGAGGTTAGAGAGCCACATGCAAGCCGCTAAAAACAGGCAGCATGATAGACATATGACATTAAGGTTATTAAAATGTGCAGCACACAATGGCTAGAAAGCTTTTCATTTCTAATACGATTGCCCCAAGGCTTTACTACTGCACTGGGTCAAGTTAAATGTGGCACTGAGATAGTCCAGCCTCGCACATGCTGTTCACTCTGTGTTAACAAGTTTTACCACAGCTTTGGCCCTCCTTTCCCAATCAAGTCAAAGGTAACCGTATTGCGTCTGGAACCTATTACTTTCACCTCATGCTGGCGGTAAAACAAATATATCGGATTACTTTAAAATAGCATTTCTCTCACTAAGTAGAGGTTTCATCATCTTAAATGCATTCATATTTTAAGTAACCCTATGCACTTGGATGTGTGTATATCTGTGTATAACACTTGGAGCGCTAAGAATGTACCTAAACTTCATTTTAAGCTAGTTTGTAGACAGAATGGATAAAATGTTATGCAAGTGTTTGGGTCTAAGAACCTGCATGACCACACAGCTGTATGGGAAACTGTGGTTCTGTATCAAACACCTTCTATGCCTGGATGGAAACTGAGAAAAAACATGTCGACCAAGGAGAACGCTGGTAAGGATATTCTCAGCCATTATTTTCACTTTGACTCAGGTGAAGCCAGTTCCTGCCACATGTCTTGAACCTAGACTGAGTGTGAAGCTCAGGTGGAATCCTAGTAAGCAACTGACAATGTCTATATTATCTACCAGATTGGGGCAGTGGTGCCCAATGTACAACTGAATACTCAAGTCACCATACTTGTCATATTTTTGTGTCATGCTATATATCAGTAACAGAAAAGTAAAATCCTATTTTTGATTGCAGAGCAACATTGGTGTTTTTAGGATTGGGACCTCTTCATACACAAGTGCAGGTTTTCTTGGTTCTTTCAGTCTCCATCAATGAAATAATCAAGGAAATGGTTGGAACAAAGTCCTGCGGTGGCATAGGAGATCCAAGTATGTCAGCCCTCATCTGACTAAACATAAAAATCAATATGCTGCTTTGTTGGACTTTGTTGACCTTTATCGCTAATGCACAGGTATAACATTTCAAAATTGCAGCTCTGTTAAAATAATATTTATACTGTGGGCTATTAAACCACAAAGGTAGCATTCATGCATTCATCAGGGTTTTGTCAACTGTTTTTGTACGTTCTTTACTTCATAAAAGGCAAGTCAAATGAGAACAGAAAGCAAACTTAAAAGAACATATTTTTTTCAAAGCCAACCTGGCTTACAACTCTATAAAGCAATCAGTCAATACCTCAGCAAATCTTGGCAAACTGAAAAATATTATTTGGCTGCTAAAAACTGTGTTTTATATGCTGATTGTTTAAGGGGTTTATAATATATTTAATACTCCATTATTTTTCTGAGTCTTAGAGGTGACTATTTTGGAATATCTGTAGCGGTCCACATTGAATTTCAAAACCCAATAAATCATGCTCTTCATAGCTCACCAATGACAGACTATTCATCAGTGTGGCAATCTGTAGGAATAATTAGCTCCCCTGACTTTCACATTCAACTTACCAATTGTACACAGTGACAAAAAAATGAAGCCTCACGGAAAGCAGACAAAATGTATTAGTGGCATTGCTCATCAATCACTGAAATGGATTTCAAACTGCATTTTAAAAGCTAATTTGCTAACACTGATAACCAAAACCATCAGTAAAGGACTCCCTCTTTTTATTTATTGCTACTCTTCGTTTTAAAGTGCTTCATGATAAATACAGAAAATGTTTAATGTGCATTTAAATATGTTCACTTCAGTTAGTTATTTGCCTTGCACTCTAACCCTCCCCTACATCGCTTACTCAATATACACAATATGCACAGAGAGTACCACAGACACCTTCACTGAAGAAAGTAACATTTAAAAGCCACAGACCAGAACTGAATCAGCACACGCTACTCTCATCTGAATTAATCTATTAAAATAAATATTTACTTGACATTTGCATTGGTTTCCTCTTAATTGGCACAGTGCTGTCTATATTATTGTGAATATCAGTCTCATAATGCCCATTTCACAGTTTCTCTGACAGTCAGGCAACAAAAACCTCATACTTCTATTCATTCTCATACAAATAAAATATCGAAGCGTTTGTCTCCAGCAGCTGCACTCCCAGAGTACACCAAGGTCATTTTTGATGAATTATTAAGTCAAAAAGGGATCTGTGTGTGAACCCCAGTGCTGAAAACCATCCTCCGGGCCATACTGCTTCCACTTTCACAACAACAGGCATTCAAAACTGCACGTGCATATGGCACAGAAATTAAACCGTGCACTTGCAAGGTCACAGTTCTCTAATCCACACACTGAGGTACTGGTCTTAATCCAACACAAATTCCTTTTAAAAGGACACACCATGCTGCATGTGTAAAATAATGCATACTTGACTGCTACAGCAGGAACTTTGACCCTGGGGGTGTTTCGTGCCTGAAAGGCTCTGTTTTAAGTGTTCCCTTTCATAACTGAAGTCCTGTTTAATAAAGACCACAAGCTGAAATTGCCATGTTCATTCAAATTACACCTACTAGAATGGATTTATTAGTTGGTCTTCAGGATCGTGAAATAACTGTTTTCAGCAGCATTAATTGCTGGAAAGGAATAACACACATGTGAAAAATGTATAGCCTGAATAACAGTTTCCACAGAAACTATTTATTTTTTTCCTGTTTCCACTAGTGTGTGTCTACAGTAGAAAATGTGTTTAATAAACTGTATGCTGGTATTGTAAGGAAAAGGTAGGATGTTGTGTCATTGTGCAGACAAAGCTAATTTCATCTTCTTCCTCACTTGTAACTCCACCTATAACTGTTTTCTTTCTTCCCTACACTTTAGCAAGCAATGGTTGGGTTTCCATGCAGCTTAGAAAGTCGTCACTCTCTCTCCACACTATAGTGCGTGTCTACAACATTGTACGACTTTAAGGGGTGTGTAAATCGTCTTCTCACACTAAAAAAACGTACAATTTTTGCATGAAAATATCTGCAAGTCGTACATTATTCTTACAAGACTTCAGCACTGAAAATCCCATTTGTGACGTAACCTTGCACAACTTTCTACTATTCGTAAAGGCTGTACCACCAAGCAATCCTTTATTATCTAAAAGCTGCTGGAAGTAGCCACGGCTAGGTTCTTTGACCAAATAGGAAAACATAAGCATACAGTAAAGAGGGGTTTAGATACCTCTTCATTCAGTATTTTTTTTTATGTGCCACCATTTATTCAACGTTTCAAATTATTGCTATTTGCTTTATAGTTTGGTTACTTTATAAGCAACGTTATAAAAATATACTGAAGCTACTACAAATAAAATAAAAAAATGTGTACATCCTTTTACACTTTTGTTATCTTTGTGTTTGGTGATCCGAAAGCCAATTGCTTTAAGCTTAGACTTTTCTGTACCTTAGCTATACGATGCACTACACTGTACACTAGCCTTAAGTGGTATCTATCATGGGTACCTACCTAGAACAGGAAAGTAACGTAGGTACCCCTATGTATTAAATTAGCATAGCTGGGAATTCGCTGCCAGTGGCTTTATTATGGCTGCAGGCTATCGACACCACCAGGCTTTAGTGTCCACCCACTTCTAAAGTAAAATCTCTTAAACCTAAATCATTGAGGAAGATTTGTTTTAGAATGATGAAAACATGAAAAAGAAGAAAAAGCTGTTGGTTCCACTATTCTATTCAAGAAGACAGCTTGAAGAAAGTCCACTGTCCCTGTGAAATTCGGATTTGGGTATTTATTATTATTAATAGTAGTCTTACTTAAATTCATCTTGGCATCTGCATCAAGGAGGATGCTAACAAGGACGGACATCAAACTGATTTTAAAGAAAAAAAAGGTTGAAAAAGGACTGTAAATTAAATATTTAAGAGCACCAAAAATGATGGTACAGAGCACGCCATTTAGAGTCCACTGGTCGACAAAGGCCATCATGTCACCAGCAGACTCTGCATGGGTGTGCTCCAAAATAACCTGGTTGTAAGTCAAAAGTACTACCGAAATAAGAGTGAGAAAAAGGGGAGACTAATTTTTCTTTTTCCATGAAAATTGCCCCAATGTTTCCTATTATCCCTGTGCTCTTAAACTGCCAAATCAACTGTTAAACTATTTTCAGATTTTCAGTGTGGCATAAAAGCCCTGTTGCACTACATCAGTACTCTAATTTATAGTGCTTAGCCTTGAGTGTTGCTAGTCTGAATTATTAATCAATTGTACTTTTCACTATTCAAACAGTTTCCTTCAACTGCAACATAAAATCATAGAGCCAGCAGCAACAGGCCACAAAGGACATGTGTCATCAACATATTTATCTTTACCTAAATATCAATTACACATTGACAAAAGGGTAACAACTGATAGTGGGCAAATTCACAAAAGGGGATTTCCAAAATATTTGGAACACGTCAATATCTTCCTAAGATACATATCTTCCTAAATACAAGACATTGCATTAGCTATTTGTACAGCTGTTTGTTTATTTGTATACATTTCTGCATTTTAAGGTAGTGACAGAAACCTCTCAGTCAAACTACTGAATTCATATGTTTAAACAAGGTCATAAGAAAGAACTGCATTATCTTTCCTCTACCACTTGAAAAATTCAATAAAGTACCATTATATTCCTTTTAAAGGGTTCCATTACAGGATTCTACATTGTCAGACTAATCTCTGGATAATTATAATAAATGTCTATAATCAAAGAAGGAACTATTTAAAAAGGGAAAAGGGCTGTTTTTCATCAACGTCATTGTAGTTCTATGATCTTTCTCCCAGAACACCACCTGAAGGGGGAAGGAAAGAACACTGTGACAGGGCGAGGGGCCTTGTACATAAAAGGGGGCAGGGTAAAGCCTTATTAAAGTATTGTTTTGTTTTTATTTTATGGTATTTAAAACAAAAATATTGTTTATTTAGCCATCCACATTAAAAGAAGCCCCATCCACATTAAAAAAAAAAAAAACCTTGTGCAGAAGTTGAGTTAATTGTTTCAATTGTTGCTAATCGGGAGATGGGCACCTACATAAAAGTCTGAAGCTGTCGGCGCTCTGGCTGGGTGTTCGGAAGAGGAGAACGAGAGCAGAGGAGAGGAGAGAGAAAACAAAACTAAAATATAAATAGGAACACTGACAGCAACTGCAACTGCCCAGCCTGACCTATTGTTTTCATGATTATTTTGTTTAAACTTTTATTTTGCTCTGTGAGCAAGTGTTTCTGTTTGTTAAAACTGTTTATTTTATTTTTGTTGTTTAAAGAACATAAACAGTGCCTTTTGCACCGCAGCGCTTTCTTTGTTTTTGTCCCTGCATTCTGGTCTGACGTCACCACTACAGCCATCCCTGTCACACGCACCACAGCAGTATCTAAAGCAGCTGTTCCATTGTCCTAAATGGGAACTCTCTTTGCAGCACTAGAGAACATCTGAACATCGTTTGGCTTTCATAACATTGTTAGTAGTCACCGTAGCTGACGCCTGTGTAATATGTATTGCTGCACACTTCAGTTAAACACCATCACAATTGTTCAATATTTTATCTCATTGACTGTTGACAGAAAAGACCTACAGTTATCTTTTTGGAACATAAAGTCACCAAGTTTATTCCTACATTATAGTCCCTGTAAATTACTATGCACTTTTATCTGTTGTAAAAAATAAGGACTTGTATACACAAAGGAACATGCAACATCTCAAGTACCTAAATAGCATCAGATCTAAATACTGCCACCCTCTAACTCCATATTAAGACCTACACTTCACAGCAAAAGACATATTTGAAAAAAGAAAATCTATCTGTTTCAATACTAGGTTAAATAAAGCTCTCACTTTGCATGCCTTCATTCAAGGTAGTGTGTTATACGAGCATCTCCTGGGTCATTTTACTACTGCAAGGGTCACTGGCTGCAAATCATATCAGTCATCAGGGACATCAGCTGGCTGGTTAATGACAGAAGGCATTGAAGGGGTGGAGAGAATTCTCCAGGTGAAATAAACACTGCAAGTATAACATACTACCTCAAAGAAAACCAATCAGTTTTATCACGCACACAAACATTATATGTGTGTGTGTGTGTGTGTGTATGTGTGTGTATGTGAATATATATATATCTGGCCCACACATACACACACACACACATATAGTGCTCACCCTTTATAATGCTATAGTGGGGAGCCATAGTTACAAGACCGTGCTATTTGTGTTCTGTCTTATAATGAGTATAAAAGGGCAACTGTAATGGCATTATGGAGCAAATGGGAGCCACGACCCTATAGTGTTATAACCGATTCCGCACTATAACAAGGTGTGTTATAATAGTGCTATATATATATATATATATATATATATATATATATATATATATATATATATATATATATATATATATATACACACAGTACTGTGCAAAAGTTTTAGGCAGGTGTGAAAAAATGCTGTAAAGTAAGAATGCTTTCAAAAATAGACATGTTAATAGATTATATTTATCAATTAACTAAATGCAAAGTGACTGAACAGAAGAAATATCTACATCAAATCCATATTTGGTGTGACCACCCTTTGCCTTCAAAACAGCATCAATTCTTCTAGGTACACTTGCACAAAGTCAGGGATTTTGTAGGTATATAGTCAGGTGTATGATTAAACAATTATACCAAACAGGTGCTAATGATCATCAATTCAATATGTAGGTTGAAACACAGTCATTAACTGAAACAGAAACAGCTGTGTAGGAGGAATAAAACTGGGTGAGGAACAGCCAAACTCAGCTAACAAGGTGAGGTTGCTGAAGACAGTTTACTGTCAAAAGTCATGCACCATGGCAAGACTGAGCACAGCAACAAGACACAAGGTAGTTATACTGCATCAGCAAGGTCTCTCCCAGGCAGAAATTTCAAGGCAGACAGGGGTTTCCCCCTATATATATATATATATATATATATATATATATATATATATATATATATAATTATTTTTAGTTTTTTGGCCTACATCGCTAATGGAGGAGCACGACAGGTGAGATTTAGTTTGTTATCTATAACCACTTTAACGAAGACAAGCAATGAAATATTCTACAACACAGTGAAAAATGAGACACACATGCTGTAAAAATGTACTCCACCACAACTGAAAATAACAGATTACCATACACTACAGGAACATCTGACACATGCTGTGACCTATAAACACACTATAATGATTCCATTTAATTGTAATGCCTTCAGTCACAGATAGTCATCTTCACAAATAATTTCTCAAACCACATTTTACTTGTTATAGCAAATCTGTATCTAAAAAAAAAAAAAAAGGCAAGCGTTCAACAAAAATGCTTTAACTTCCTAACTTAGACACAAACCAGTACTTATGTCTTATGAACAAACATTGATTTCTAGTATAACCGACTGAGGCCTGATAAAATGACGGGAAATGACTGCATGTGATCAGTATGGCTTTCATCTGCATTTTTTTAGACCAGGCATTGATTTCACCATTCAGCTGTGAACAGCGAGAGGCCAGCTGTATCAATGCAGTGGGGGTGGGGGGTGGGGGGGGATTAGGGTCAAAACACAGGCAGATAATGTAACTTCTTTAAAATGATCTGTCCTCACCAAGAACCTTAAAGAAAAAGTCTTTGTAGTATGTAACAATCAACAGAGAATGTCCAGAGTCTACGAAAACTTCCTAAAACCCTTACTTACGTAAAAGAACAGAAGCATTAAAGAAAACAAACACATTTAATAGACTGCCTCCCAGGCAGTAAACAATGCTTTGCCAAGTATTCCCATAAGTGTAAAAAGAAAAATGTATGACAGAATACTGAAAGGCAAGAATCCCATTGCGGAGCCACTCATGTTTATTTAGCTGGGCACAAGGAAAATGACCTTTATCCAAATCTTTCAGAGCTGTCTTAAAATGATCTAAAACATTTTGCCAGTTACAGTTTGGGCTCCTACCCCTGGGAAATGTTTACTATTTTGCCACTGTAGTTGTTTTACCATTCAGCTAATCTAAGGCCCTAAAGCCACATTGTACAATGATAATATAATACATGTTATATATAATATACATATATATAAACACACACACACACACACATAAATACATTGCTGCAACACAGACAACAATCCTTTAAATAACACTCCTTTCAAGACATAACGTTAGTCGAAAACATTTACATACATATTAGCCAGATTTTTGTGTAAAACTGGTGTGATGCCCCTTTATTTAGCCTCCTTTTGTCTGATGTGTTAGTGGATTTTATTAGCTCAGCAATCAATTTGAAGGGGCCTGTGTCTCGATGGCTGATTGCAAACATGTTTAAATAAACCTCATCAAATATAAACCAGCTATACTTAACTGATGCCTAGTTCAATGCTGTGGCTTTAAATTGATGATTGTGTAAATTACCCCCTCTGCAGTTCTAATTAGTGCCAGGCAGAGAGGTTAAGGTTGCCCTTAGGGGGGAAAAACTTCTGTGGGTCAAGAGCAAATGATAGAAATACATAAAATGAAAAGGCCTTTTAAAAATTATTAATTTAAATAGTAGTCTTTCACACTTTTTGTAAACAGGAGAGATCCACATCTCACAGATAAATGGCAGAAAGGAAAGTTTAAATTAAAAGGACCCTTCACAAGCCACAATAAAACCAGTCTTTACAGTCACTGGTTACCAGTTAATTTATGTTTCATTGTATTTGTTTTAACTAAAACTACATAATGTTTTCCACTACTTTAATGTTAGATATCTATATTTAACATGAACCTATGTTTAACCATCCTATTGTTATCAATTAAAATTTGATGCAATTAAATAACAGATAAGACCCACACAATTCAACACTAGCATTAGACTTAACAATCATTTAACAGGAGATTGGAGGAAACATGCTCCAGAGGGGGTTAGGCTGGGTGACTGAAGGGTTCATTCCAGCACAGTGTTATTATCCTGGGCCAGATTGTTACCATTTATCATGGCTGAAAGATGACACTCGCTGTTAGTCAAGGGAAACGGCTACTCGAATGCTTCTATCCAGATCAATACTTGCCACATTTTTTCCAAAGCAAAAAGTAATTATACAACAGAAAACTTCACAATCAATACCCAGTCAGGTTAACTTAAGGCCTGCCACACAGATGTGAACGCATAGCTCTTTGTCAGCTGTCAACAAACCTATATGACCACAGCTCTAAAACACAAGAAATGTGGTCTCTTTCTGACCACTTTTAAATGAACTATATGAGGTATAATACTATATAATTCAACAAACATTTAGTTTGTGTGTATGCCAATCCTTGCTGCACTTTCTAAAAGACATTTCCATTTTGTACATAGTAATTACATGTATACAAAATAAGAAGCCTTAGATCAATATCCATTTTGACAAAAATCTGGAAACACAAAACCTCAGTTGTTGAAGAAGCTGGTCCTGATTTACAGAACCTAAATTCAAATACTGTAAGAGCAGTCCCAAGAAATGAAACAGAATGGAAAAACATGCAAGTGTGCACACATATGTGAGTCTGCAATGACATACAGTGTGATGAGCTCTGTGCTCAGTCAAGTGGCTTCCAAGATAGAGCCTTTAAAGGTGTGGTAGACAACCCCAGACAAGCAATCTAGGTTATTTCTATACTTTTACTAATGTATACATTGTTATAATGTTCTAGAAACAACATGATATACATCTGTGTCACAGAAAACAAGGCACTTGCTTTAAGATGTGTTTAATATTTAGAAGACAGCTGCATTTTGCAGATGAATAAATGAGTCTCAGATTCATTGAAATGCTCTTTCTAGCAACTCTTTCCTTGTGGCATTGCTGAACTTTATAACCCCAATCTAAGAGGTCACCAGAGGTTAAAGGGCAAAGACAAATCGCTGCTTTAGTTAAAAAAAAAAAAAAAAAAAAAAATTCTGACATCCAATTTTCAAGTTGATTTATCAGTGGAAAGCTAAAATTGATAGTATGCCATTACTGGGTAGCTAGCTGTCCAAGAAAGCTGTTACAAAGCCCTTCATGTTGATTTAGCTGCATGGATCAATACTAACCTATACTGTTTCAATTTTACAAATATTGATTTTCTGATGCCAACATTTATCATCAGGCAAGCATAAGGTATGATCTAAGAAAATGCCATTTTGTTGGTTATTTCTTAATTGTTTAATGGCAGAATAATGCATTACATACAGCATATTATAACCTACTATTTACCGATTTCCTTATTTTTCCCTTCACGTTTTTACAAGCAAAACACATTCTGACTAACTTCACTGTTAATAATCTGCGGGTGCGACATTGCTGTTAGATTTACAGCCTATAATGCCAAATTACAAGTGGCGTTTCACTTAATTTGTTGTTTTCTGGACATGAAACTGTTTAAACACTGGTCTTGCAGTCCTGCTTAAAAACAAAAGAATCAGCTACAATACAAAAATAACAAAAACACATATTATAGACAGCTACTTCAAAATGCTTCAGGGCTTTATATTTTACAAGAGCAGCATAAATGGAAAAGTTAATGTAGCATTGAATAAGACTGAGCTGCTCAGCTGCAACAGTGCCTTGAGCTCATGAACACATTGCATCATTTTTCTTTTCCAGCAGGTTACCATTAAAATGTGAAGTTTTGTTGTATAATTTACAATGCACTGTGGCTCAATAACCTTTTGTTTCAATGCAAATTTAATTCCGCTCAGATGTTTTCTATAAATATTTGAATAAGTAAATTTGGTAACTGAATTAAATCAAATATGTGTTTTGGGTGGATCTGTTTTGCCTGCTATTTTAGAAGTGACCACTTTTATAATAGAACTGTAAAGCTCCTTTTCAAAGAATACGATCAATGCATCTAAAATCAGGAAAGTGATTTTTTAAAAACTACTCCTTATGTCCTTATACATCGGAATTCCCAGTTACAGAATGTAGTTCTAGCATAATATTTAGTATTATAAAAAATATTTTTGAGACTGTAAAATCTAAGCACCGGTAATACTCAAGATTAATTGAAATATTCCTCTTTGAATCTGGTTTGATAGAACCCATTGTATCTGGAATACAATGCAGTGGCAGTTGGTATTACATTACTGGAGTCTTTTACATGCATGATTTCTGAAGTCCTTTGGTGGTTAAGCCTAAAGGGTGATGCATATTTTTTATCAGCCATCTTGACTATTTTGAACAGTGAGGGTAGCTATATATATTTATATTAAACTGTTGTAACAAACACCGCTATTATAAAAATAGGTTTGCAAATTAAAATGTACAGTATTCACTGAATGTGCTTATTGTTAGACATGAAGGTTCTACTCAGATTTTTGCACAAAGTATTCTCTGTTAGATTACATTAATATTGAAATGCTTTTGTGAAACTAGGTTATTCATATATTCCTTTAACATTAATGCATTTTGTACTCATGCACCACATTTGCAAGTCTCTGACAAGTCTTTCAGATGAAATTAACCTACTAACTCCAAACTCTTTCTTCTCTTATGTACTTTTGTGTCTGCATAAACATACAAAGTCCACCCCAGAGCAACCCTTTTCATGTAAATTACACATAATTCTTATTCCATGAGATAATCATGGCCTCAGAATTGAGCTGCACTCAGGGATAAGGAAATGGTATTGTCCATTGACAGCCCAGTAGCCAGCATTCCTGCAACTGAAACAATTGGGAAGGTCTCTTTGGTTCATCTACATTATTTAGGCTCCCAGGCGGAATTTACAGGAAAACCGCAATGTCAAGGTCATATGATTGACAGAGTAGAGATGACAGAAAAACAAGCATTTTCCATACTGTATATACAGAAAAGGTTGTACACTGTTACCTAAGAAGTCACACATATAAACAGTATTCTCTCTCTGACTGATGGGTTCAGGATAAGGCAGAAAGGCAACAGGAATTTACAGCCTAGTGTTATTACTGACTGGAAAATCAATTACATAGCAACTACAATTTTCATAAGGCACTAAAAGACCCCCAAAGGTTTGCAGCATATTTAGTAAAACCGGGCAGAATAAGAGGCAGGGCTGTACCAAGGTGGGTGCGAGCAGTGCGGCCGCACCAGGGCACCAACCTGAGGAGGGATGCCGATTGATTGGTTGATGAATAATAAGTAAAACAAATGTGTGCAATAATGATTCAAAACAAAAATTACGAAATTAAAGCACTTTATTATTTGTCAGGCAATTGTCCCCCCCTCAAGTCAGCATCCAACCTGAGGGGGGAGCCAATTGGCTGACGAATAATAAGGCCAAATAAAAAAAAAATTGTGGTTTCGGTTACCCGACCGACCCTATTTTTTGCTGATAACGGGCTACACTTTTCGCTATCAATCTGAAAAACTGACCACTGTGAAGCTGCGGAGCAAACAAGATCTTCAGTTCATATAAAATGTTGGGGTCTGAGCAGCACGGCTGCAGCGTATCGCCAAATAGTTGCTTTGCACTATTGTTTGAAAAATGCGACCACATACCAGAAAAAAGAATTACAACCAGTGTCAGTATAAGGGGTGAAACGCCATTTTTCACACTCTATCTTCATTGTTATTTATCTTGAATAGTAGCCTATTTTATTTCTTTTAATGTTCCCGATGCCTTTTTTTCTCGTACTGTGTCTGCGTGTGCTCTCTGGCTAAACAGTAGCCTACTGAAACTGACAAGCGGCATCGGGGACTGAAACTGACAAGCGGCATCGGGAGCAGAAACTGACCAGCGGCATCGGGAGCAGAAACTGACCAGCGGCATCGGGAGCAGAAACTGACAAGCGGCATCGGGAGCAGAAACTGACAAGCGGCATCGGGAGCAGAAACTGACAAGCGGCATCGGGAGCAGAAACTGACAAGCGACATCGGGAGCAGAAACTGACAAGCGGCATCGGGAGCAGAAACTGACAAGCGGCATCGGGAACAGAAACTGACAAGCGGCATCGGGAACAGAAACTGACAAGCGGCATCGGGAACAGAAACTGACAAGCGGCATCGGGAGCAGAAACTGACAAGCGGCATCGGGAGCAGAAACTGACAAGCGGCATCGGAGCAGAAACTGACAAGCGGCATCGGGAGCAGAAACTGACAAGCGGCAACGGGAGCAGAAACTGACATGGCAACTGTTTTTTAAAGGGTGATTGCATTTTAATTTTTTAAAAGAATGTTCTCACATAACATGTGTTGGTTAAGTTATGACATTTCTAAAATAAACAAAGTAAAAATTAGTACAATAGCTGACCCTGTTTTTATCCCACAACTTGATGAAAAACAGCACACAGCAGGCACTGCCTCCCTCATCGATCCTGTGTTCCGAGCAAGACCTCTCGATTTGCTGAAAATAATTGTGAAAGCTTATAATACAAAGCGAAAGTCAGTGTTTACAAATACACAACACACCTGTTTTTATTAGGCTATAATATAAAGCCTTCCGTTCTTTATTTTATTGCATACATTTTGTCGTGTTAATTTTATATTTGTGACCTGTTGTGTCTGATTTTAATGTATTTTTTCTTTCTTTTTTTAATTGTATGCATTTTATTGCTTGTTTCTTATTTTTGTGATCTGTGATGTCTATTTGGTCTTTATATGTTTTATTGTAAGAGCCTTGGGATACTATATTGTATATTGTAATATTGTCCGTTTTTTAATACTTTCATTTTTATTTGCACCCTGCAGTTTCTTTTTTATGGCTTAGCATGCAGCAATCATATTTATTCATTTGGATATTTGCTAGTAGTGTGCATTGTGGTAATTTTGAGGACTTCTGAGGTCTTATTTTGAAGAACTGAAAGAGTTCCTTTGCTATATTGTATTGTGACTGACTGTGCTGTGTCAAAGGACAGTGTGTCATTTTGAGAGATGTCCTGCAGTGTTGATACCAAGCATTTTCAATTTTGTGGGCGGAATTATCCTCCAGTGTAATCCTAAACATTTTTAAACCAGACATTTGGTGTATGTAAAATAGCTTTTTTTTTGGGGGGGGGGGGGGGCGGCACTTAGGAGTGAATAGTCCAAATGGTTTCATGTGGGTACATCCAGCATTAACATTTTTGAAAATCCACTACTGGACCAAATATAGCCTTGCAGCCAAATAATATTTCCCAAGAACAGGCAAGGGTAACTCTCCTAGTTTAGAGAGTGAGTCCTTTTCTTTATTCTGGGCTGGGAACCTTCCAGAGAAAATCTACCCAACAAAGAGATTGGTAGTATTTTCCAGTTCAGCGCCTTCTACTATAAATTGTAATTATTATATTGATTATTGGTAACCTAAAACATAGTTCCAATCTTCACATAATATAATTCTTTACATGCAAATAAACATTTTCCCATCCAACTAAAAGTATGATTTTTCAAGCGGGTAGGTAATTTATTTGCAAGTTCACTAACAATCCAACATAGTTTCAGAAAGCTGAAATTCATTAAAAATGATCTCCGAACCTCCATGGTCCAAGCACACTTGTCCAATCTAGCCATTATATCCATTGAATTTGCATTGCCCAACTCTCTGAATTAAGACCATGTCATCAATGACTTTGCATCACCGAAGGCAAGAAAAGTACATTTGTAGGTTCTAGTTCTTTAAGACTATGATTTAATACCCTTCTTAAGATAAATATAACAACATTTGGACCAACATACAAACTCATTGATTCCGAGTTACTGTGGGGCTGCCAAGGAGCACCTAGTGAACAGTATGAGTTTGAAAAGTTTGGATTATTTGACATTGAGATCTGACCATCAAGACACTTCTACTTGAGACCTTACCACAGACAATCCTGTCAGCATGTTTTTCAAGATGACAAATGAAATTCACCTTCCCTTTCATACAAGTCAGGGTTGTACTGCAAAAGTGCTCCATTTAAAACACTAAAAGCAAATATAGAACACGTACAGTTTTTCATTTTGCCTTCCTTTCTGGGCTTAACTAAAAATGTGAGAGCATTAATTCAGAAATGTGGCTGATAACTTTTTATGTTCAATATGAAGAAAATTACCATTATAATTGTACTTTTTTATGCAAAAAATGTAATGTAGTTATCTTATTGCTTGATAAGACTGAGAAATATTAAATGATCTATTCCCTTCTTTATGGTATACCAGACCTTAACTGGGAAAGCATATAGAGTATGGATTCAGTTTCTCTAAATTGGCAGATCTAAATACCACTGTAAAAACAGGACGTTCCCTAGAGTTTAACAGATTTTTATAGACAGAAATACACTAAACAGTTGTTTTAGTCTTCTGGTCTTTAGGCTTATTGAATAGACCCCATATGGTATAGCCTGTTTCAAAAGCAAAGCTTGTCTTATTTTAATCAGTACATTTACAGAACCTTTCAGTAACATAATGATATATGCCAGCAATGGAGCCAGTTAAACAGTCCTGGTAGTTGATTACCATGAGATACAAAGATCCCAAGAGGCTGTTGGTGTATCCCTCTTGGCATGTGGTTATTACATGGTTTTATATGTATATACAGTACATGAGAGGAGGAGTAAAAGGCCTCTTACATAATATATATATATATATATATATATATATATATATATACACACACACACATATCTACATATAAAATAATGTTTTAAAAATACGCTTTTTAAACAAATGTTTGCATGTAGTTTTTTTTTTTTTTTTTATAAAAGTTAGCAGGGTTCCCTGTAATACAAAAAAATATATACAAAATGATACCTGTTCAGCAAAAAGTAGTGAATCGACATGTTGTACAATATACTAATAGGATTTACTGATTTGAAACATGACCTTTTTGCAAACCAAGAAAATGTGATTACATTTAATGACTATGAGCAGAAGCCTCACACTGAATACATGTTCAATTTCCAAACAGGTACCAATTTGGCCCCTACCTTTGAGAGAGGGTTCCCCAGGCTCCATGTTTGTTTGTCAAGATATTTAGGATTTTCTGTTTCAGCTGATTGGCGGTCACATGATCCCTGTGTTTGGCAGCGCTGATAAGATGGTCACACATCTTCTCCTCTTCCCTCCTGTCAGCAGCATACTGGGCACAATTGGACTGTCAAGGAGAGAAATACATATTATACAAGTCCATGCTTTACTGTAAAAGTAACTGCATTTAATGTGTTGACCAAAATGACTTTCTTTGTCTTGATTAAACTGGATATAGCAAAGAGAAATGTTTGATCTGTAAATCTTAACTTTGGCAAGGACCCTGTTGTAAACATCTCTGCTATTCAGTAAACTGGCTACAATTTGATATTTAGACTCTTTTAAAGTGAATTTTCAAAAAGTTCTAAATTGGACACCATACATAGCGATGAAGGACAGTAAAATGTGTATTGCATAGTACACTGTGCAATTAGCAGTCATTAAAACTGGAATTAAATGGACATAATGAAATTAGCTAAAATAATTGCTTGCAAATAAAAAGGGGTTTACAGTATAACATGTTATAGATAGGTGTATTATTTATAACATAGAAAGCCTGTGCTAAACTGCATCATAAATGCGTAAGTAAGAAGAAATCATAATCAAACAAATACACATCCATGCTCAAGGGGGTATTTAGTGCACTCAAATATTTCATGAAAATGGTTTTTGCTTAAATTGGAATTTGGATTTGTCATAACCATCCCATTAAAAAGTAATCTGCTTAATGACACCAATTTATTAACCACTGGTATACTGTAATTGTCTGAAAATGCACCCCATTTTTTATACAATGCATTCATTGCATTAGAACTATAATTTGTATATTTAAAAATGTGTGGTAAGCTATACTTTTAAGTATAAATCTATTTTTGATTTAAATTCCACGTAGATAAAAACATTCTAAGGTTTATTTATCCAGAGAAAAGTCCTTGATAAATGAGACTTTAACATCTCACGTGTGAATTTGGCTGCTGTCATTCCAAAGCCATACAGTTCAAACAGTACAACCAATGGTTCAGGCCTCATTTCATTCCATGCATTTATATGAAAGCGTGTGTGGGTCACCATCTTAAAAACCAGGGTTGAGCGTAGCTGCATTGGACCTCAGCTATGAGCGGTTCACGTATGAGAAGGCTTTGCGTTTGAAATGTAAAGGTGCACAGCATGATTATTGTTTACATACCAAGGTGTATAAAACATACAAGTAGGCAGTTTTATTTTACTTTTTTTGTGTTGTTTTCCTTTACAGAAAAAATAAAACATTCAAGCAGCAGCATATTATTAAATAAGTAAATATATTTGCATTTCTCCAAAGTAAATGAACAATTAATTTAGCAGTAATAAGTTATACTAGCCAATTATTAGTGTGTGTATATATATATATATATATATATATATATATATATATATATATATATATATAAATCAACTATAACATCATTTAAAAAGGGATTTGTATAATTTACTATGTAGAAAAGGGATTGCTTTCCTGTACTTGGTTCAGGACTAAAATGGAATTTGATTAAATTGTTTTAGGCTAATGTTTTGGAAGGTTATTATTCCATGTAGCTTATTTAAAGGCTTGCACACGATAATACCAGCCTAAGAGTAATCTTGCGTGGCACATTCTACTTTATCTTTTGGCTTTTTGTAAAGCCTTTGGGGAATATTGCTAATATTCAAAATCTAATTTGCTAACAGAAGCTGAAAGTTAATTGAATTTCCTGGTTTATATTTGAATTCTGTCAGATATTATACATCAACGTATTCTTCAAAAGGCAGATAACTCAATCTTTAGTTGTCATCTTGGGTTACCATGTGATGCACTGATAAATATCAAATGTTATTTATCTTTTAAATAGTATGAAGCTTCACCCTGACACCCAACTTAATTATAAATGCATCTAATCTGACTCCCAAATCTCCAATCTAAGGCTTTGTAATAAAGCAATATCAATCTCATGTAAAAAGTGTCTGCTGTCTGCCCTGACAAACTGAAGTAAAGGTTATGTATATTTCCTTGTGACATCCCCATATCTCGGTGTCTAATAGTTTATCTGTGGGGTCAAGGATCATAAGAACTAGTACATCAAGCTGCTGGTTTAAGAAGGCTGCTTCACCAAGATAAGAACATCATCAAACCACAGACAGGCGCTCCTGCTTTCAGTTTCAAGAAACTTGCAGGTAGTCTGAACAGTGGCAAGGTTAAAGTGTCATTGTTTAATTATGTAATGGGACTATTACTGTAAAAAAACAACTCTAAAGTAAGTGATTAAAGAGGATAAGTACAACGTATGGCAGTATCTAGCTCATTCTGTTGTTGTAGGACAGCAAGTTGCTACCTATATTTCTGTAGAGCTATAGATATGTCAGTTATTGTCTTATTGCACAAGGATTTATAAACCTTATATGGCTTTTTGGTTACTTAAGTCCTCAGCAAAAACTCTACATTGAGTGATGACTTGCTGGCTGTGTCTCTGGAGACTTATTAAAGTCTTGTAATCTAGGACACAACAGTTAATAAAATAACCTGCATCATTTGAAAAAAAAAAAAGAAGTATCTGTTCTTAAATCTGGGCCTGCTCACCCCTATTATTAAATATTGTATCTTGTCATTTTGGTTCTGAAATGTCATTTTGGAATTTCTTCTTCCCTAGAATAGGGTGTCCCAGGCTGCTGACAATATTTTTGATTTTATATCTGGGTACTTTAAAATACCTGCTTGTTTTGTACTGTACGAATTTTACACATAATAATACTGCCAACAAGAAGAAAGAACAAGGAAGACAATTTGAAACCTTATTTACTCATAGCATGCATTGACACTGTTTTAAATCCTCTTTTTTTCATTATTATTTCTGTTTGTTATTTAAATTATCGTAGCTTACATTGTTTTTTGGATAACTTTTTGGATGAAAGGTGATTTTAGAGCTGTGCAATGTGAGAAAATACATGTACACATTTGTTCACTCAGACTAGAGAAACAGTAGATACTATAGGTATCAATTAAGATACAACAAAGTGTGCTATTCAATTCTCTGCCAGAGAAGCAATATTACACACGTTTGAAATACAATACTTAGAAGTTAACAAGAAACAAGAAGCAGGACACAGAACAGTATTAGTGTTCTGTGTCACGCAGTAAAAAGAAAAACATTCAATAAAGCAAATGGAAAATGCAATGTTGATTTGTTTAATTAACACTTTGTCAAAAAAAGAGCATTCGATAAAATATATGTATATATCAATCTATACAAATGTTTTATAACATTTATAACATACATATATATTATACAGTAATCCGTCGCATATCAGACTGCGCTGGGACCAGAGTAAGGGCAGATATGTAAAAAGTTGGATGAATGAATCCTGTTTTAAATACCATTATACACAGCTGTAACAATTACTATATTCACACAATTATTGTTTTGAGATTCAGCTTTTATTAGGGAGCTCCCCTAAATCTGTTGTTTAGAAAGATACAGGGTATTAATACTTGTGACAGAGTAGCTGTCTGGCGTGTGGCTGCGTGCATTCGCTGCTGAGTGACAGGCAAGAGATCGAGACGGAGGCTGAAGTTGATACGCTCCCTGCAGGCGAACAGGATTTATTTACATATCAAGTCAACACATTGAACAGTTCACGTGACAATACCAGCAATGGCAGCGCAAGGAGCACAATCACTGAACTAATCTGTTCAATAATAAACTAATGTTGCTGAAAAGGCTGAACATGGTGGATAAACGGTTAAGACTGACATGTGACGGGCGGATACGCGACGAATTACTGTAAACATATATATATATATATATATATATATATATATATATATATATATATATATATATATATATATATATATATATATATATATATACATACATACACACACACACACACACACACACACACACTGCTGTGCAAGAGTCTTAGACATGTTGCATTTTTCTACTCTGATGCATTATGAGCATCAACCATTTACTCAAAGCTTCCACTAGTGTTTTCTACTATTATAACAACCTTGACTTGCATAAAGAAGGGAAAACATTGAGTGAAATAGCTCTCATCCTCAATTTTCAAGGTGTGGTATCCGAAGCATAATCAACAAGTACAGAGAAACATCAAAAAGATGTCTAACAGGGATGAGCGATACTTGAAGATAATTATTATTATTATTTGTTTATTTAGCAGACGCCTTTATCCAAGGCGACTTACAGAGACTAGGGTGTGTGAACCATGCATCAACTGCAAAGTCACTTACAAATACGTCTCACCCGAAAGACGGAGCACAAGGAGGTTAAGTGACTTGCTCAGGGTCACACAGTGAATCAGTGGCTGAGGTGGGATTTGAAACGGGGACCTCCTGGTTACAAGCCCTTTTCTTTAACCACTGGACCACACAGCCTCCTAGCATACCTTCTTCAACAAACAATTTTATACACCATTTAATTAACCTGAAATGTCACATGGAAAGGACATATGTGGTACTGTGGTGCACAGGGTGTGGCATCTGAAGCACAATCAACAAGTATAGAGAAACATCATCTGTAATTGACAAACCATCCATCAACAGTCCAAAGCACCTTTGACCATTGTTCCATAGTCCAATTGCTGTGTTCTTGTGCATATTTTAGCCTTTTAGTCGTGTTCCCCTTTCTTCTTACTGAAACACACCCTTTAAGTCCTGATTTCAAGAGTGACCTTCGTACTATTGCTTTAATGGACAACGACACCTGCTCCTTCTGCCAGTTCTGTTGTCAATTCGATGCTCATCTTCTTTCTATTCCTTAAGGACATTTATGCAAGTCAAGGTTGTTATAATAGTAGAAAACACTAGTGGAGGCTTTGAGTAAATTGTTGATGCTCATAATGCATCAGAGTAGAAAGATGAAACATGTCTAAGACTTTTGCACAGCAGTGTGTGTACTTGTTTATATATATATATATATATATATATATATATATATATATATATATATATATATATACACACATATATATATATATATATATATATATATATATATATATATATATATATATATATATATATATATATATATATATACACACACACATACACACACAGACGTGGTCAAATTTGTTGGTACCCCTCCACAAAAAACGAAGAATGCACAATTTTCTCTGAAATAACTTGAAACTGACAAAAGTAATTGGCATCCACCATTGTTTATTCCATATTTAATAGAAATCAGACTTTGCTTTTGATTTTTTATTCAACATAATATTGTAAATAATAAAACAAATGAAAATGGCATGGACAGAAATGATGGTACTGCTAACCTGATATTTTGTTGCACAACCTTTAGAGGCAATCACTGCAATCAAATGTTTTCTGTAGCTGTCAATGAGACTTCTGCACCTGTTAACAGGTAGTTTGGCCCACTCTTCCTGAGCAAACTGCTCCAGCTGTCTCAGGTTTGATGGATGCCTTCTCCAGACTGCAAGTTTCCATAGATGTTCGATAGGATTCAGATCAGGACTCATAGAAGGCCACTTCAGAATAGTCCAATGTTTTGTTCTTATCCATTCTTGGGTGCTTTTAGCTGTGTGTTTTGGGTCATTATCCTGTTGGAGGACCCATGACCTGTGACTGAGACAGAGCTTTCTGACACTGGGCAGTACGTTTCGCTCCAGAATGCCTTGATAGTCTTGAGATTTCATTGTGCCCTGCACTGATTCAAGGCACCCTGTGCCAGGCGCAGCAAAGCAGCCCCAAAACATAACCGAGCCTCCTCCATGTTTCACTGTAGGTATGGTGTTCTTTTCTTTGAAAGCTTCATTTTTTCGTCTGTGAACATAGAGCTGATGTGACTTGCCAAAAAGCTCCAGTTTTGACTCATCTGTCCAAAGGACATTCTCCCAGAAGGATTGTGGCTTGTCAATATGCATTTTAGCAAATTCCAGTCTGGCTTTTTTATGTTTTTCTTTCAAAAGTGGAGTCCTCCTGGGTCTTGTTCCATGGAGCCCACTTTCGCTCAAAAAGCGACGGATGGTGCGATCAGAAACTAACGTACCTTCACCTTGGAGTTCAGCTTGTATCTCTTTGGCAGTTATCCTTGGTTCTTTTTCTACCATTCGCACTATCCTTCTGTTCAATCTGGGGTCGATTTTCCTCTTGCGGCCGCGCCCAGGGAGGTTGGCTACAGTTCCATGGACCTTAAACTTCTTAATAATATTTGCAACTGTTGTCACAGGAACATCAAGCTGCTTGGAGATGGTCTTGTAGCCTTTACCTTTACCATGCTTGTCTATTATTTTCTTTCTGATCTCCTCAGACAACTCTCTCCTTTGCTTTCTCTGGTCCATGTTCAGTGTGGTGCACACAATGGTACCAAACAGCACAGTGACTACTTTTCTCCATTTAAATAGGCTGAATGACTGATTACAAGATTGGAGACATGTGTGATACTAATTAAAGAAACTAATTAGTTTGAAATATCACTATAATCCAATTATTTATTATCTTTTCTAAGGGGTACCAACAAATGTGTCCAGGCCATTTTAGAATATCTTTGTAGAATAAGCAATAATTCATCTCTTTTCACAGCTTCTTTGCTTTATTCTATGACATACCAAAGGCATGCAAGTATACATGATAAAATAGCTTTTAATTTCATCACTTTTCAGGAGGAATGAAGCATTATTTCAATGAGCTGTAAGGTTACCAACAAATTTGAGCACGTCTGTATATATATATATATACACACACACATTACATACATACATACATACATACATACATACATACATACACATTTATAAAACATTTGGTGTAATTGTCTCCAGTTATAAAACACTTTATTTTAGTTCTACGTGCTTGCTTTGATGAAAGCATTTCATGAAGTCTATAAAGGTTTTATGGACCCTTGTGGGGGTAATGCCAAAGTGTTCTTTACCTGTGCCTGACATTTACCAATGCTTTGAGTGAGTCAAATCCACTCCCTGACATGCCATATGTTCCTTAACAGTACAAGTCATTTGGAATTACATTCTGGGTGACTGGTGACTGAAAACAGAAGAGTTGTTAAAGTAACGGTGACAGGAACCAGCTTACCTCAAACTCAGCGTGCTTGTGAACATCTTCAGCCCTCTGTCTGTTCAGAATGAACTCAGCCTCATTGGCAACACGGACTATGTGGTCCTTCATGGCATGACACAGCAGTCTTATAAAAAATAAATATAATAATAATATTTACAATATACCACTGCCACGCAATGTTTCAAAACATCATACATTCTAGTTTTGCTCTGGGTAGAAACACACAGAAATGCTTTTGCACAAACATATCCACCCTGTTTTTTCTTTCCTTGAAAAATAAACCAATAAATAAATGTGGTGCTGCTGGCATTGTTAATACATTTTACACAGAGGGCACATGGAAAAGCAATGTATTGAAGTATTGTATATAAAATCTACATACATTTAGAAAAACCTGTCCTTTAGAAAACACCTTGTTTCTTTCAATACTGTTTTTACCAACATTCTTAATTATAATTACATATCACATTTTCACTAATAATAGGCAGCCCATGACTGTATATGAAATGTACTGGCATTGATTACAGTGATTGTGTATATGTACTGAGAGAAAGCTAAACAAGGTCAATACTTCATACTGAAGAAGATATGGAGAGCTTTTAGTATCACCTTGGAAACCTTTTAAGGGGAGAAAAAGAAGCCACCAGCCTCTGAAGAGGAACTGATCTGATGATGCCAGGTTAGCAGGGTGGACCGTGACGAAGCCACGCCCTCCCACTCCCCCACAAGGGGACTGCCTGCATTAAGGTGGAAGTTAGGGAGGTGGGTAGGGTTACAGCTGGATTGCAATGGCCACACCCAGGTAAATTTATCTGAGATGTATATAGCATACAAGGAAGTGATCTAAAGAGGCAATTATTGAATAATCCTAAAAGGGAGAGCAATCATTCAATAGTCCCTACCCTGAATTTCAGCCTAAGCTTCTAAAATGTGTTGTCTGCATTTACAATGTCTTTTTACCAGTACAAAGGACTACATTCAAGACACAGTGTCTGGGGTAAAAATAAGACAGCCCAGTCTATACAAGGCAGTGTGTTTGATTAGGTCTCCATAGCACTTTTCTCAGGGTCACAAAACAGTACCCTTTACTGTATGTTGCAAGCACTTAATTATTTGCAATCATTTTTACACAACGTTTTGATTTATTTGACAAAAATAAAGCCGAGTGGAAAATCCAAGTGCATCCATATGTGCCATGAATAGCCACTCAACAAACACCATTTGTTTTTATTATATAAAATGGATATGGCTTTGTGTCTGCCCTGTTCTAACAATTAAGAAACAAATGAGCATCATTAGGGCAGTAAAGGCAAATGGCTAACGATTTTCTACTATCCCCAAGTGACCAAATCACTGAAAGCTTAAAAGCTGGCAAAAATATGATAACTGTCTTCCTTTTAAACTAAAATAAAAAATAAAAAAAAAGTTCTTACTTGGCTAATTCAGAACATTCCCTTTTTCCACAACCGATATTTCAATTTCAGTTTTTAATGACTTAAAATGCAACTGCTATTGTGTAGAGATTATATGCAATTTTGCACATCGTTAACCCTGCTTTGTTTTAATTACAGTGGAGCTTTGTTGTTTCATGCAAACGATCCCGTATATAATTTCAGCCTGTCCCAGTGAGCGCTTTAATCCAGCAGCACATTCATCAACTGCTTATGTCCTGTAAATTGTTGACAACCACAGAATTACATTTTGAGTCCTGGATAAATTAGTTTCGTTCACCTTCATAGCGCTGCTTTAGCAAGGGCCAATTTCACTACGATCTGCCATATTCTATTCAGCTGCAATTACAGACTTAACCAACACCATCAACTGTAAACACAATAAAGTTGTCATCCCAGTTAAAATTTATTTCTCTGAAGTGCTTCTTCCAGTCTCAGTTCTAAGTGTACTGGGCACTCCCAACTTTTGATGGTGAACAGTATTACTAGTAAGAAAGTATTCCATTCTTGGGTCCCCTGGAAGTCCAGGCTTTGGTTTCAACCAATTTCTCTTGTACCAGCCCACTGTTAGAATAGGTCAAACCAACTGATCCAAACAGAGGTGGATCTACATACTACAGTCACCTGGATTGTTGAAATAGGTCCCTTTGTGTGCCTAGGTTGAATGCAAGTCATTGTAGTTTATTGAATACATGTCTATGGTATCTGATTTACCACTTTTATTGGGTTGATTCAATTGATCTAAATAGTTCAATCAGACCTGTTCACGTTAATCACAAGAATTGGTTGACAGTTTGGATTATATAATTCATACAGTTAGAAAGGGACTCTTCTAGTCTCTTGAATTGCATTTGCAAAAGGATTCCAAAAAAGTTCCTCAGATAATAGGGTCACGACATAATGACATCCCTGCATTTCTATCCACCTGTACTCTGTATCATCTAGTTCGAGTGAACACAATCCTTTGTGCTCTGGTGCTGAATTATGTGATTGCGATATGAGAGGAAGATTACAGTGTTTTTGCTTTATTATGAAATGAATATGATACACACTGTTCACCAAGAAATGATGAATATGCATTCCAGTTGCAAGCGAGAGCAGCTCAGCTCCTGTGATATATTCAGTGCAGTACCCTGGACAGCACCGTGTGCCCTTGCTGATTCAGTTCCTTTGTGCTGGAGAGATAATGTAGTAAATGTAGCAGGCACAGTACATCTTAACAGATGGAGCACCAGATGGCTCTACAGACTGAGCTCTCTCCACCCCCAGTATAAAACATCCTTACTGATCTATAATACTGTGACACAAAATCTGAGATAAACCCTATAAAACCTTATTGTTCTTTTAAGTTGCTTCAAAAAAAAAAACATGTTCAGATCACAAGCTTAGCTTATTTTTTTCTCAACCCCCTTTTAGCTAATAACCTAGATCTTATCGTTAAAAAAAATGAACTCAGAAATAAATAAATGAACCGCTAGCACATTTATGAAGCAGAAGGTGCAGAAACAGTTTGCACAATGGGATATCACTCAAATTGAGTGCTCACGCAAACATTGTTAGAATAATTACCTTCCTTCGTTGATGAGTTCAATAAACGCAAGTCCTGCATTCTTCTGTATTGAGTTTTGCCATTCCTGAAAAATAAAAACATACATTTACAATCATAACGTAAAATACAGGAAAAGCTAGTATTTTTGTTCATTTGCATGGCACTCAGAGGGAAATAATTCAAATATATACTATGCTAATGAATCAAAACACAATTTTGCATAAACCTTTTCCTGATTTCAATGTTATTGTTGGCTTTGTGATCAACACTGGTATACTTCTTGACCGGAAGATTATTATTTTTTTTTTTACATTTGCATTTCAATAATTGTATTAGATAGCAATGGGCAGGCATTGTTTCCGGATCCAGGATAATATTATTCAGAGTGATCCACTTGCAGGTTTAGTTCTGTATAGTTTGTTATTCTTAGCACTGCAAAGCAAATCTATTTCTTAAACAGGAATTCTAAAATATATCCACTCATGTGAGATCAAACGATTTGGTCAAGCACATTTATATGTGTGTATGCGCGCAAGCCTGTGCAGATTCATCTTTCTTACAAAATCTGTTATGCTGTTATACAGTATATAATATCTAGGGGGGAAAATAGACTATATCTGTCTTCATACATTTTCTGTCAATCATAAAAAAAATGCATGGCACTCAGAGGGAAATAATTCAAATATATTATGCTTATGAATCAAAACAAAATTTGGCATATACCTTTTCCTGATTTTTTATTCTTATTATTTGGTTATAGAGACAACAGAAATGGTATAAAATATAAATGATCTTATTTCAGTTTCTGTTTGTTTTAGTGTTTGGTACTTAAATCAGTTGCAAGCTGTAAGGCATTTAGTGTATGAAAAAAATAGCCTTTCAACCCTTTACTCAACTCTGTATGCTGTAATCTAATACATTAAAAAAAACACTGAAGTTTAATGCCATTTGACTTACACAACATGTGTATCCTAACACAAAGCAGAAATTATAATTGCCAGTTTCAATTTCAAGAGAAATATATTTTACCGGTGAACATTTAATAGCCATTCATTCACACTACGAAAGAAGGAGCAAAGGTCAGACATTTTTTACAGCCTGAAAGAAGTACCTTTTTATCATTTCAAACATTGCAGAACATATATTACCATCATTTTTCAATATGATCCGTAAACACTGAAGAAATGTAATTGCAGAATGAAACCATATCCCCTTCATTCTGAAAAGCTATTTCCTATGTTCCAACAGTGATAGATGAACGACAGTGACATCTAAAGTAGTAGCCCACAAACCTTCAGAAACAAAAATGTTAAGAGCCCTATGAGACATCGGCTACTCTCTTTTTATATGGAAATCTGGAAATGATTACTACCTTAAAAATAAAGCTTTTACTATGAGAACCAAATCTGTTCTAAATCTTAAAGGAAGTACAATGAGAATTAACAGAGCAGGCACTGATATTAAGGGTAAAATAGGTTTGGCTCCCAATCTGAACATTTAACCAAACACACTCCCACAGATGGGGCAGACAGTATAACATTATGCAGTGTTAATCAAGCACAGGTCTTGTCAAATATACATCTTCATCGCTTTATTCAACTGATACAGAACCTACGACTAACAGACCTTCCTGCTTCATTGTGTCTGTGGTGTTATGTGCAGATATTGCTTTTTATACTGGGAACCATTTTTGGTTGCTAACAAGGTTATTCCTAAATGGGAAAAAAAAGATGAATCGTTAATTCATGCAACGTTACAACCCTGGCACTACTAGGTGTATTGTCATGTATTTGTTGTAGTCCAGTGATTCCTGGTTGTTAGCATGCTAAGTGGCTTGATAAAATGCTGATTGGAAGAACATTCCAAAATGGCTACATACTAATGAGTCCAACTCACAGTAGAACATAACAGTTACACATATTTAGACTATTGTGGCACAAATCAATGTTTGTGAGTTGTGTAGTGCTGTTCAGTAATACGCCTGTAACTGTAAACACCTGGTAAATATGCCAATATTCATGTTTTTACAGTCTTAGAAAAGCAGTTCTCAGGTCTCCATATCTAACCTTAGTAAACTGTGTCTATTCATCTAATAAAAGCATTCTCGAAGAATGCTGGACAAACTCCAACAAGGATAACCCTCTGTGAAATACGAAGCATCCTTTCATTTACACTCACAGTACCAGCACGGATTATGGCAACAACAAATGATTTACAGCAGGACTAGGGGTGGGAATTTTTTCCTCACAGACCATCCAGCAATCTGTCTCACAGGTTCAGTTAGTAAATATGATTAATTTACTAACAATGCTGAATGAATGGGTGGAGCATTTGTTCTCTCTTTTACCCCAAAATGATGTTCCTGAGTGTTGACTGCCAGGACTGGTGCAGTATTTAATGTAGTGTTGTCCTTGGCAGTCCTTAGCCAGAAACCTACTGCAGAGAAAATGTCATAGGCAGTCATTCCTCATTGGTAGTAAGTGGATCATATTTGTGTTACCACAGCACTTGTGGGAGAGACTGTTCTTTGAAATCCCTAGCATTTTTTTTAAAGAGGCGATGATTATTTATTAAGGAGATACCAATGAATTTAGTAAGTAAGGGGTTAGAGTGAGGCAAAATGGTAAATACTATCCCAACCCCTACCTAGTCTTACTATAAATCATTTGTTGTCATAATTTGTGCTGGTACTGTGTGTGTGTGTGTGTGTCTCTCTCTCTCTCTATATATATATGTATGTATGTATGTATGTATGTATAGGCATAGCTATGAATCAACTGTATTTTGTAATGTAGTTACAATTTTTTAAAAATAGCATGTTCAAGGGAAGTGACATCTGTGGACCAAATGTAAAGGAAGTACATACACAAATAAAAAAGGGACTTTGTCTTTGTTTTATATAGATTTTTAAAAACCTGTTTTTCATTTACATTTTACAGATTTTAAGGAAATAAGGAAAATGTGCTTTCCATTCCCCCACCTGACAAGAATAAAAAAAAAAAAATCAACAACAATATAATTGTTAATTACGCAATGGAGTACATTACTAGCTCAGATTCAAATGAAATAGTCATTAAGAGAAAAAAATAAAGAAACCTGGATTTCCTAAATCATTTTGCTACACCGCTCTACAGGAGTCCTTTTATAGTTTCACAAAATTTATTTTTGCTGAGAACCAAAATTCCTAAGGGGAATGGGCTTGATTGCAAATCCTTCAGTCTAAGAGTCTGGCCATGTGAATTGAATTAGCTGCGACATGTACCTCCAGACGTTTGTAATATGATACTTCATGTAAATTTAGACCATACCTCGGACTTGTGCCTCTGGCAATAGTACCTTTATATAGGGGTTCAGTTAAGAAAATCCGACATCCTCGCTAATCTGTAGCTGTTAACATGGAATTTCCAACACCAAGAGCATAAAAGCATCTCATTTGATAGGCAAACGAAAAGAAAACAAACCTTGCATTTCCCTTTGCATGTCTAATTTCACAGCAACACCGAGGACCTGCTGCAGAGCCACTTAACCTATACCATTCCAATATTGAGAAAGCACTGGGGATGCGGATAAGCATGCAACAGTCTTTAACTGTGTTAGCTCTTTTTATTTAGTCAAAAGCTGATACTATGCTCAAAATAAACATAGTACTATTCATTGGATGACATTACAAGGCATTTCAAGGAAATGATGGTAAATGCTTCAGAATCACTGTAGTTACAGTAAGCAGTAACCTTTACTGGAAAATGACTTTCATCAGTAATGATAGTGTGTTTAAAAACAAATACTGCATCATGTTTTACATTAGCTCTGTATTTGAATGGGTGAGACTGAGTCCTGCGTAGTTTTCATCAGAAACAAGTCACTCACAGTAAAGAACATCTGTTGTTATGATTGCATAAGCAGTTCTCTAGACACTTGTGAAGATGTAATTGGGACATACTTGCTGATGCATCGGACAGACAGCATCCATTTACCCCCTGAATATTCAATAAAGTGTGCTAAAGAATATCTCTAGCAAGGTTCATCACAATTGGACAAGAGCTTCACTAGACTTATGCAAAACAAAGTGTGACATACAGTACATACAGACGGAGCCCATCTCAATTATATTTTCACCATCAACAAAAACTGTACTAAACAGAGAATACTGGTAGCTGTTTTATGACCAATAAACCAGGAATATTTCTTCTACCACCAAATTGCCCACTAAACACAAGGCCATTTTCCTGCCCTGTAATATGCTTCTCAGTAACTGTATTTATTTTAAAAGGGCAGCTTTATTTAGATGCTATTCCATCAGTTCCAGAAGGGCACAGGAAGAGAGCTCAGATTACATACTCTTCCTCTTGATCAATATTTGAGGCAAAGTTTCATCTCTAGAGCCCTTAATGGCAGGAACTCTTGGAGCCAGAGTAATGCTATATCTCTGATTAAGAGACAAAACCATCAAAAGAACAGCAGACTCCTAATGCAGCATTGCCTTTATGCTCAGCAATAAATCCAGGTACGGAAGAAGGCTGCAGCTGAGAAATATTTCTCTTCATAAAAACTGAAGTTCAGCGACTTCAAAGAACGAAGCAAAACAGCATGATTTGCTATTAAAAGGCCTTTATGGATCTCAAGAAATTCTCCTTGAATCAGGACTTACCCTTAAGATAACAACATATCTGCAATCAAGCACCCTGCAGGAGATGGTTTGAAAAATTGACTCCACAGAGGAATCGTGGAAACTTTTGCCCCCCCTCCCCATTCACTTATCAGCTAGGACAAGAACTAAAGCTGTGCCTAACGATTTCCTTATGGGTACCCAACAGAAGAATTATGGGCTGCTAGCAGGTATGTTAAATATCTGCCTTAATAATAGAAACACTGTGACTCTGACCCTTTAAAGTGTGGGCTTAAGCAAGATTTAAGGTCAGTTCTTTCGTAATTAGTCAATGATATTTGGTACATTAAAACTATTGTATGATAATCTGTGTCTATTTTTTAATGATTGTAAGGTACTTTTTGTGGTGATTTTGTGGTGCTATTGCTAACCAAATTGAAAGATGTTATTAGAATCTTGGAAAATGTAGGAATCTACTGTTTTTAATGTCCTCTCCACAATGGAAGCCCTCCTTGAGACATATGGTGGCCATATTAGGCAATTAAAGCAGTAACACGTTTAGGCGTTGGCTACAGCATTTCTTCTCTATGTCCTGTGGTGGCAGTACTGGAATCCGGTTGACTGTTATTTGGTCCTCCACTTCCAGTACCAAGTTTCATTCTCTGCAATGAATGATTTTTCCACAGAATTCTAAATCTCAGATTTTTTGAGATACGAGATGGCTTCAACAATACTATGTATGGTTCTATTTAACTTCCAGTCTGCAAAATAACTATTTAAACAACATGCAGCTACAGTCCTGTATTTAATAAATGATGATAAACTGAGAAGGAGGTGATAGTATTTAAGAGAGATCTTACCTGTGAACACAACAGCATGACAAGCTCCACTACCGAGGTACTTGATTTCATGCAAACCAGACCTGAATAGGGGAAAGACAAGCATAACTGTTACCATGCAAGCATCAGCAGTGAAAACTTAACACAATAAGGGGGGTTGGAGTAAAAGTACCACAGACTAATACTGAAGTTGATTCTGTTATCACACAAACTTCACTCACACTGATGTCTCCTATTAACCCTTACATGCCTCTGTTCATTAGGATCTCTTTTGAGCTTTTGGTAAACACTTTTAACCCATGGACATAAATAGTTAAGCATTAAATATTGGGCTCTGAACTAAAAAGAGATGCAGCAAAAACCTCTGTGAATGTCTGACATTTTCAAGCAACAAATCTCCTGCATGAAAGTCTTTTTCGAGACAAATATGATGTTGCATTGTTTCTTATAGCTCTGCATACATGAAATACTGCTACAGCCATGTTTAAAAAATACATTCCCCACGTGTTCTGCTTGGTCTCTCATCTGCCCACCCACTTGCACCCTTTGTGTAGGTGTGATAGTAACTCTGATGTAGCTTCAGGGGTAACTTTATTGGGACTTCATTTTGAATTACAGGTACAGCACTATAATCACCATACAGTATAATGAGTATCTGTTTTTTTTTAAGAACCGTATTGCAAAATATACTAAATATTAATACATAAAATAAATAAATAAATAAATAAATAAATAAATTCTATGTCATTATTTCAGATTTCAGGTTATTTTTAATTTCCATGGTGATAAAAAATATATATTTTTACAGTAACATCTTGATATTTAAAAGATAAAATATAAATTAATTTGTTCTCCAGGTTACTGCAATAATAGAAATACATTGCTTGGAAACGTAATTCAATTTAAGAGAAGGAGAGTGTGTTACTGCTAAAAAATGCAAATAAATCCACTAGAACACCAAAGACATTTGACTAAATAATGACTGAACAACATGTCTATCCCATTTTTAAAAAGATAACGGCCGTTTTTGAGTGATAGTCAATGCATTTGCATTAACAACCCCCAAGACTCAGACAAGAACTGCACAGTAATTATATGTCTTTACTTGTGCTTTTAACAAACAATAATAATTGCAGAGGTCTGTATATAATGTTGCATGTAGATACATATCTTATTGTACCCTGATCTGCTAACTGCTCCAGCCCCTGCTACATTGAGAGACAGAACAGGCTATATCTTACAAGCATCCTCTAGTTTACTATCATATTGGATCTTAAAAGCAGACAGTTAACTAATGAAACAAGAAGCAGGTATGAAAAGCTAATTTAGAGAAACAATCACTGTAATTGATTAGCTAGTCTCAACCTCAAGTGCTTGCAGATCAGAGAGATTAATGGGGCAGTAATTACCTGCAGGCAAGCTGACTTTTTGAAAACAAATTTAAAGAAGGTTTTCATTAGGCACCTCAGTGGTGGAAAACAAAGAAAGAGGATGATTTTACAAATGAGTACAGGTAGAGTTTGTGTCTAATTAGTGTTTAATGAGAAAATGGCTTTGCAAATTAAACATCAAGGTTTAAAATTAGCATGTAGAGTGGAGCTTATTAATGTGGGGGCTTTGTTGAGACAATTTTATTTTGCACACTGTTATCAGATCTTTTCTCAACAAATTCTCCAAATTGGCTGATAAATGTCTATGTGACCATTGACCATGTACACAGTTCAGAGATGCGATGTCCGGGGTCACACCCAGCATTGCAGCACAATCACACACAGCTACTGCATCTAAACTTTACATTAATTGAATTAATATATTTCTTTCTTTTCCTACACATTTTAATGATGCATGCAATTGTTCTACTCGTTAGTGGCTCTAGGTTTTTCAATACTAAGTTTTAATTTCCCTACTGTAAATGCATCTCCTATTAACTTTCAGCTACATTCACTGCTAGAGTAGGCATCGTAGCTGACCAGGAACTGTCTTTGATTTTCTCATTTAGAATGTAATACTAACTGGGTTTCCAGTCAAATAGCCAGCATGCAACTTTCAACATTCAAATGCAACCTTTTTTTTTTAAAACCAAACATGGCCTTAAAAGCTCAGTTTTGCCGTGAAACAGTCCAGATTGTACCAGATGTACATATTTGTTTCTGTTACCTTTGGTCTGTATAATACAATCTAACTTATGGAAAACACACACACATGTATTGTGGAAGACTTAGAGTTAATAAAACAGCGTCTTTCACTGGTACATCTCAATGTACCAGTGTGCCTAACTGTTACTATGTAAAATAACGATAAGGTGCTGTGTCTGTTTTGGCATTTTTTAACTATTTCATGCAAACCATCAATATAAGTAGTTTTATCAAAGGAGCATTCTTTTCTATGAGACTGTATGTATTTAACTACTGTGAGCATTACACTCCTCTTAATTATGAGGAAACCAAAAGCAAAGCAGCACATTTAAACAAAGACTGGTTAGAGAGAGATAAAAAATATACAGAACATGTTTCCTTTAGCACACCCCCTTTCAGAGTTTATTTAAATCTGATGCTTTAGACTTCTTAAACAAAACTCTTGCAATGGTACTTAATTATGGTATGCAAAAACAGGCAATCTAAAAAGCAATGCCTGTTAATTCATGTACCCCCTGGTGACACACTAATTATTATTTACAAACTCCAGACATTATATTGGTGTACCACATTACTTTCCAGGTGACACTATCACTCTGTTTCCTAACAATGATATCTTAGCTATGTTTATGGCCAAATTCCCTGCCCCCCCTACAACCAACTATAAAATGACACATTGTAACTTTTAATACTATTTGACAGCTTGACTCACTGCATTGCACAGAGAATAGGCCAACTTTCTCTGGCATCCATAATTCACAGATTCTGGTACAACCGTCACCTCTGTCTTGTGCTTGTGGACAAACTACATGCATCCTTTTCAAACACACACAGTATTTCCTGTACAACTGAGAGTTTAAAATGTCTATTGAATGTAGCATTGTGAGATGAAAGGCCCTTTTGTCTATTCTGACCTTAATTTCTACATCAGGAATGACCATCCACAATACTGTAAACACAGGCCCTTTTCACCACTCCAAGTACAAGTCCAAGGGTTCAATATGCAGAACTGCAGCAATAACCACATAAGCAGTGGCTGGGTGCAGGGAGTGCATGACCTCCAGTAATCAGAAGGGTGATTGATGGCTTGTAATTACTTGTAAATGGAGTCTTGCACAGCAACATTCTTCAGCGGCTGCAGAACATGCTCCACTCCACAGCTTGGGGTTAGGCTAATGATCAGTGCAATGCATACCTGATTTGTGTGATTAATTACTTATATGTGGGATTTCTCCATTTGCATCAATTATGGAAAGCACTTAATTGCATCCGAGACGGTTAACAGTTTAGTTCCGTGAAGATTTACGTTCTCAGTTGCTCAGACAAAGAACAACAATCCAATTATTGCTTATTATTTACTGGTGTGGTTTTGCTACTTCATGCGACTGGTGTTTCTAAATTTATACATAAATATATACAGTATGTTATGCCAAACTGGGATCTACATTTAAGGCTTTGGCTTAAGGATCATTTGAATATGGATACCAATATTGGTTTAGGATTATGGCAATTTCTGTCTTTGTTTACTTAAGGCATGTTTCATGTTTTTATGTTAAAAAGCTAAAACTGGACTGCATATAGTGAAATTACACAATTTCATTTATCAGCCCTCCGTCTCAAGCAGCCACACATGTGCAGTCCCTTTGGTGACTGGTACATTCAAGTTGCATCATGTCACTATATACACCTGTTTTTTCATAGTTTATCAGGTAGCACTTTAGATTGCATAGCGTACATAAGCATGTAATAGCATGGTAAGAACCGAGTAAATACTAATGGCATCGGCTCTTAAATGTTAAATACTGGTGTAATAAGCGTGCCATTATTTGGAAACGGCCTGTACCATACTGTTACCATTTAATAACATCAGGTAACAAAATGTTGGCCATTTCTATGTAATTACACGGTAGGTACCATGTAAGAGCAGAAACCATTGGTTATTGCACAGTTATTAAAAAAATTAATTACATAGTACCTGTAATGCAAGGCGCTACTGTTAATTGTTATGACAAATAAATAAACTTAAATAAAAACATAAATACCTAAATCAAACTATAGTAGCAGTAGTAATAGAAGTATTCAGACAGATACAAATATAAACCGTCTTTATGAACTAGAAAATCTTACAGTACTAGCTATGAGAGCTGAGGCAGCATACTATATATATATATATATATATATATATATATATATATATATATATATATATATATATATATATATATTTGTTTCCCTTCTCTGAAAGTGAAAAAAAAGGTTACAGCTTTGGTTGGCAACTACAGTACAATGCAGTCTTCATGACTTAATGGTGTGGTCTCAGCTGTGTCAGGTGTTTTTTTTTTTTTTTTTTAAGTTTCCACAAAATGAGCTAGTGGACTTTAAGTGCCAGCACTGCAACAGGTTTCCTGTCAGACAATAGAAACTACACACAGTACTGTTACGCAATGCAGCTGTAACAGACAATAATTCATAATATGCCAAGTACTACAGTTATTTTAGGATAATACTTTCTTATTACTCAACGATCTTATATTTTAGGCCAACCTGAAGTAACAGATCCCCCCAACCTCCAACTCATAATTTCCTGCTTGTGTCCATAAATGCTGACATTGTTAATACCTTGTTGGTATAACTATCCATTAGGCTGTACTCCCTCTCTTTCAGATCCTGCCAAAATCAGTGTGCAAGGATATTTGAAAGAAGAAAAAAAACTACAGGCTGGCTTAAATGTTTTGGACATTCTTTATGGCTTTCCATGTTGTAAAGTGTTAGCAGATGATTTGTGTTAGACTACACTTGCATAGTCCAAATGCCTTTTGAACTCTCCCTGCATTAATTCAAAAGTTTATATATCTAGGCTTGACCCCGTGGCAGAAACTCTGTATTTATGAAATTATTACAATCCTAATAGTTAATACTCTATATAATAAAATACATCTTATTGTGTATATTACTGTGTACAAGTCATCTTTGTATTCCAAAATAATTCCACTGTCCAGTTCTTAGTCATTTAGTAAAAAAACAAAGATACTGAACAGCACATAAACCTTGTTAACATTGAATACATAAAATAATAATATGATTCAGAATATATTACCACACAATAATACGTCTCAAGTTGGTTTTGAGCCGTATTGCACGAGTGGCGTAGCCATGAGTACATTGCTAGCTCAAAACTATTACTGTGTGGTAATAGATTCTGACCCATATTATTATTCTATATATTCTATGTGTCTTACCATCTAGTTTTCTTTTATCTGTGTAAACTGTGATGCGCTGCTGTAGAAAATGCTGCATTCACACTGTAGGTATGTCTGAGCAGGTTACGCTGCTATGCTTTGCAGAGAACTTGGTTTATTAAAGTCGTACCCATTTTTTTTTTATGACAAGATGAAACTAATGAGAGACAAACTTTTGTGTGGCAATACATTCTGACCCATATTATTATTTTATATGTTGTTTCTCACCTTCTTTCTTAAGCTGTTTTTGTGTGACAGATATTTTCATTTTGTTTGTGTAAACTACGATGTGCTGCTGTACAAAATGCTACATTCATAGTTACATCTGCACAGGTTACGCTTCGGAGAGAAATTGGTTCAAAGTCGTCTGACAAGATGAAATTTGAAAGATGTATGTCCAGCTCTCTTTCAGGTAGCTGGTGAAATTCTTTCGTTTCTCCCACTGAACGCAAAATACGACATTGTGAGGTTTATGTCAGTAAGTGTTTTTCTTCTTGTATTTAAATTTTCTTGCTCTTTTAAAAACGTTTGTTTAAATTCTTCTGACATTAGTGTGAGGCTTGTTTTTTTTTTTATTTGTCAAAAAGAGCCAGCTGCCCAATTATTAAAATTATTTAGCCTCTAAAAGGTCATATTTCTACAGCTGCCATTATCCCTGTTATGTGGATTGACTGTGGTTATGTGCACTGCTCTCAAGTGATCCAAGGAACACATACAGTAGTAAGAGTATTACTCTAAGTCACCAGGATGTTTAAGCAAATTACACAGCCAAGCTCCTACAGTAGAACGTCTGAAGATTCTTAAGCTCACAAGTATGATAATAATAACTGAAAGAGGGGAGTGTGATAATTACAGAACTCAGGTCTAAAACATTGTATCTTGGGATTTGCTTTCATTTCTGAACCAAATGCCAATTTTTATTATTGAATACATATTGAAAAACTTCACAATCCAGAGTATTTGGCAATGTATAAAAAAACTGAATTGAAGAATGTCGTCCAGTGTGGTTGATTTGTCCCACGAATATGCACTTGGCGTGTCTGGAGAGCATTAAGTGTACTGTAGGCAGACTTTCCCTCAGCATAAACCTGGCAGCCCTGAGACTCAAAGACATTGAGACCCAAAGAGTTTATCTTCCCTTTATCTAAGGACAATGCTACAACCAAGAATCTACAAGCATCTCGAGTGTTGTTTCACTTTACAGGGCTCTTGGCTGACCAGCTGCGCAGATTACATTTTTTTTTTTATTGTGGGGTAATGTCATAGTAATCTCAAAATGTAACATGGAATAACAATTTGCTTTAACCCTAGAAAACTGTTAGTTATGTAGCTTTTTTTTTTTTCCTTCTTGTTCGGTCAATTAAGATCTAGGCAAGAAGTGCAGATACTACAGCACTAGGAAGTGAATTGATCTGAGGTCTGCTCTCTGGTCAATCCAAGGGAATTTATAGACAGGCACTGACTGACACCAGAAATAAAGGGAACACTACCCAACATACACTGGGGAAGCAATGCATCGGCCACATTCTTAAAGCTGCAATGGCCCAATACTGGTAACAGTTGTTTACAATTTATTGGACAAAACTCTCTTACTTATATTTAAAGAGGTCAAGTCAAGTGGGCAATAACATTTTTGTCGCCTGAAAAAACACATATGATAGGTAAGTTTCGCAACTCCGTGCTAAAGACAATAAAAATAGGATTTACTATATCAAAAAATATATATAAAAAGACAGTGAAATGTTACAGTACAGTAATACACATTTTTAAATAAAACATGACAAACAAAATTCAGAATCACTGTAAATATGGTATTACATAAACCACAGATGGAAAATGAAAATGCTTTATTTTAAGGCAGCAAAGGTGCATTTTTGGGTTTGTTTTTTTGCAACTATTTATTCAGAATTCTTCATCCTTATGAGTGCCTATACCTAAAAAGATACCTTTTAGCAAATACTTGTTTCATACCTGCTTATCATCCATCAGTGCGTGAGCTAGCAGCCACATAGTCAGACTTCACAACTACTTGAATAAAAAAGGTAAACTCTACAGCACCTGTACCTTCTATCAGCAACTCCTGACCATGGCTGCCAAGAAGTGTACGGGAAAGGAAGGGGGCAAAGTCTACAAAGATCTCACGCAAAAGAGGAGCCACTTTCTCAAGAGCACGTTCCAGCTTTGTTGTGATGCTGTGGAAAAGAGGAAACAAGAACGCAGAATTGAAAATAAAAACCAAATACCAAACAATAACAACACAACTACATTTAAAACAAACTTGTAAGGAATAATACCCAGCATTGAAGAAATTACCAGAGAATAATGACTGGCTTGGTTGAGGGCTTATTATTGTAAACCAGCCTGTAATTCCGGATGTGGAGGCTATTATTGCTTTTATATGTCAATATAAACATTGTATTTACTTAAATGTATTTAATTATTAGCATTTTAGCTGTTGTTTTTCACTGGGGGGTGGAATAAAAAATAGTATTTTTCCTTAATTTCCCTTAGGTTGTGTAGGGAAATTACTTCCCGCTTCTGGTGAGGTCTTTGGCAGCTAAACGGGACTGTTGGTCTGTTAAGCCAATCAGGTTTTTAGATTTCAGCCCATTGACATATAACATGGCCACAGCTGGGATCTAAGTCTATGTTTTATATATATAGATATATCTATCTATATATATATAGATAGATAGATATATATATATAATAAATGCATGTTACAAGTTGAACTTTTACAATTAGAAAGTGGGGTCAGTTTCTTATATATGTATATATATATATATATATATATATATATATATATATATATATATATATATATAAAGGTATATATATATAAGGTATATATATATATATATATAAATTAAATGTGGTACGCTGTAAACAGGCATCACAGAGCCTGGGTGGTGCAGTGGAAATGTCCTTGCCTAAGACACTGGCCTTCACCTCTGGGACCTGGTTCGAATCCGGCCAGGGGGCTAAGTGAATTGAGTTCTGGTGGTCTCAGCCCGGTTCGGAGTGGACATTGGTCCACATCACAAAAGGCACTGAAATACAAATTAGCACACAAAAAAAAGAGTATTACAAAAATCCACGGCTGAGTGCATCATGGCTGGCAAATTTGCCATCTGTGATCACTGCACCTTGATATTTCATACATTTGACTTTGAGAAGCACTTTAGTGCACACAATGTGCCATGTCAATGCTTATTATCCAATTTTTTAAAATTATTTGTACTTTTATTATTATTAATATTATATTCATATTTACTGACCCCGAATTCCCCTTGTAAACTGCATTATTCAAATATCTTATAAATATTAGTGCTCCAAATGTATATGTCAAATTGAAATCTATTAACATTCTAAAATACAGATATTACTATAAAATGTAACTCCTCTAACCTGAAAAACTTACCTGTACCATGTAATTCTACTACATTTGACAAGGATTTGAAATCTTTAAGGCTTTTGAAAACTCACCTATTGAACAGGATAACAGCTGCTCGGATTTTAAATTACACTATGAATATCCTAATAGTTAACTCAAGAATACAAAATAAAAATAAAAACATGGGTTTTTTAGAAGATTACAAAGCACATATTCTGAAAATCCTCACTTTCTTATTGTCTGTTAATTAACTTCAAGTCGTATATTATTATTATTATTATTATTATTATTATTATTATTATTATTAGCATTTCAGCATACCAAGTGTTACAGCCTATGTGAATCGGGTTAATGTTATCAGTCAGGTACATAAAAAGGTTTCCCACCTCATGTTTTCAACAGTGTCCTCTGGCATTGGAGCAACAGTCTGAACTGCTGGAAGATTTTTGCTGGTAGCACCATTCACAAAACTGGAGGAGGAGGACGATGATGTGGAGGCAGAATCTGTTGCACCTGCAGCCAAAGTAAATAATAATAATAATAATAATAATAATAATAATAATAATAATAATAATAATAATAATAATAATAATAATAATAACCGTAAGACCCTCTCAATATTGTCACTCGTCATTTTGTTGAAGATCTTTTGATTCTCTTCTTGTATTTTACACTTCACTTTGGGATTGAAGCCTTAATTAACACTCCTTTGACTTGTATATATTATTTAGGTTTGGACATGTTTTTATTCAAAAGATCAGTTAAAAAATAACCATGATATATACAGAGATCCATTGCCATTCTTTACAGTATGTGTCTAGCAACACATTTAAAGGAATCTTAGCAATTTTTACTCTGTAGACATTCCTTATTAATCCTGTTTTATATATTAAGGCACATATTCTTCTTATAACTTGGTCTGTCTCGACTCAGGCAAATGATACAGGTGGAAAGAGCGACATCTAGTGGTATAATTAATCTGGAAAGAGAACAGCTTCAGTGTTGGTATTTAGTTCACTATGCAGCTTGAAAGATAGCTTGCACAGTGTTCAACCTCCAGATTGCACAAATAACCTCTTTCCTGATAACATGGGGTACTGGTTAAATCTTGTTCGTCTCTGAAGGCCACGAAATACAATGCTCTAGATAAACGGCTGCATCTTGATACCTTCACTGTAGGTCACAAGGGGCCGGAGCAAATCAAAGTTAGCACTTAGCGAACAAGGACGCGAAAGCATTCTCAGTATATATCCAACACTTGCACACAACACTGAATAATTTAAAATTAATAATTTACAGTATCAGATATTATTATATGTATTATTCCTATTATTATCATAATATATGTTGTGTTTGTTGCACCCTCAAATGAAACAAGCACAAGACCATTTTCTTCTTTATTCCTAGTACTTTTTTTTTTTTTTTTTGCCACAGTTCAAGTTAAATGTTTAATAAAGCAATACGTATTATTTCTTTAATACATACAAAAAATTCACTTTTCTCTCACTGAGAGGTTTGCGTGGCACAGTGTCTCTTTCAGTGATGGTAAAGCTTTTTAGATATGTTTTCTTTTATTTCTTATCTTTGTAGTAAGCTACGACTATGGTACATTTTTATTTTTAAGTCCATGGACATACTCGCACGTCATCTGTGATGTCACCTACTTCTGTTCAAATTATTAATTTCTTAAAGGCAGTGCTCCATTACATTGAACTTCGATCAAACCCACGGCTAGCAAATATAAAAAAAACTAGAATACTAATAAAGAACGTATGAATATTTTTACTGCTTTAAAGATATTAACTTTTAATTTTTAACATTTGGTTACTCTCGTAAAGTACTTCAACATGTAGGCCTACAGAGGGATTACGTGAAGCCCAAATTCTCAGCATGTGAGAACAAGGGAGCACACATTTTATTTTGGCTGTACCGTGTCAGCATGCCAAGCGGTCCCTTTGAAACGTATAAATCCGTGTAGATAACAAAATTACATAATACCTAGAATGGTAGCCTAACTGTCACCTCAGAAGCATCAGAATGAAGTTTTGACATTTGCTTTGGGCTTTCGACAGGAGAAATAATAATAATAATAATAATAATAATAATAATAATAATAATAATAATAATAATAATAATACAACTACCCGACTGTCCGTTTAAAAAAACAACAAAATCTGCTATCAACTTTTTATTTTCATGGCACTGGATAGCATTTCATTAGACTTCTTATTGTATAATATGTAACGGTACTGTTAACCGACATTTTTTTTTTTTTCAATCTTTGTTCTTGTGCAGTTATAGCCTACTATACAGCCTGGTGCACAACAGGGCTCTGGGCAGCACCATGCCAGTCGGGTATGAGGATGCTGACACAAGCCAGGACACGGTATGGATTTTTACAAAAATCATGAAAACAATGTGGCACGCTTTCAAACAGTGACAGAACAATGCAGCACGATGCTGCAGACATCGTGGAAACGAGGTAATTGCCAAGTGTGTGTGTGTGTGTGCGCGGGTGTGTGTGTGTTTTCTTTCAAACTCGCGTCCGTATTTTTCAATATTTTACACAATAAAAATAAAAGCAGATTATTATTATTATTATTATTATTATTATTATTATTATTATTATTATTATTATTAATAATAATAATAATATTTTTATTATTATTACTACTAGTAGTAGTTGTATGTAATAGCATTCACTGATATTCAAACGAAACAGTAGTACAACACAGATTTTTTTTTTTTTTTTTCCTGCCCTGGCAGTCTTCGCCTGCCTTTTCGCATGTTACTGCCTTGCTTCTACCCCTTCAAAAGGTTATAAATACCGGCTGGGGATTGGTCAACAGCTGTTTTCATGTTACTTTCGGTGGTCCCTCCTACTGCGAAACTTCTCTCCGCCCCTTTTCGAGGACTGGAAATGGCTAGTTTTGGTTTTGGTATAGCGATCAGCCTTTCGCAATAGCGATTGGCCGTTCGCAATAGCGATTGGCCGTTCGCAATAGCGATCGGGGTTTGATTTTGTCCGGCCCAAGGTCTGACTGCAGATAGACCATTGGAGTGAGTTTAAACTACAACACATGAAGAACCAGGAAGCAACAGCAACTTTTTAAAATATTTGCATATTCCAAATGTAACGTTAGATTATTATCATAATCCTGGTTCCCTGAAACAGAAATGTAACCACTACCGTATGGTTAATGGTTACATTTTGTACTTGATAGGGAACTATAAAATACAAGAAAAAGGAAAAAGAGGTAATAAGTTACCATTTTCATGGTGGCACAGCAGGGGGCGCACGGTTCTGTAATGTAAAGAGGTATTGCTAAACGTGACTCACCTGTTGTGTTGATCATGCTTTTTGGTGTCGCTGATGCTGCAGCAAATATATTCGGTGTGCTTCCAGAAGCAAGACCTCCTGCCGCGCTGGCTGCACCAACCGTGTTCACTGCCAGGCTGCCAGGTGGGGGTTTCTTCACTGGCACAACTACACTCCTGCATGGGCAAACAACACAGTCAACACCATTAGTAATCAGAGCGTGGGAGACCAATCTGTTTCAGGATTGAACAATCAGAAGCACATTTAGAGATAAGTGATGTAGACAGATAGCAGTAAATCTGCACAGAACTAAACATTTTCATCTTTTGCAATACCTTTTGTGTTTTTTATTTTTTTCAAAACATATTGTTTGTATAGATATGTTAACCATTGGCAATTCATATCTATGTAAAAATGTTTTCAAGAAACCTCAACCCGCATGTGACTTTATTCCTCATCTGAGAAATAACTGGAGGAAATGTAAACATCCCAGATGGATTTCCTTATACATTCCTTCTACTTGCCCTGCTTTGTTATTTTAAGCCTGAACAAATAAATGGAGCTGGTTTAACACTGTTCAGAGCTGCAGCAGGTTGTTTCTTCTGACCGTTTTCACACAAGAGGTTTTTCAGAAGACATATGAGAGACAGATTCAGAAAACAGACCCTTTGCCTTTCACCAAAAGTATAACAATGTAAAAAGCTCATTAATAATTTATTATTTTGTTTTTATTATTCCTTACAGACAGTGTTTTTCTTTCTCTCAAATTGTTATTCTATTTTTTCCCTGGCCACAGTCAAATGCATAAATAAATGAAGCTATTTATAATTAGTTAAGTAGTTAAGTATTTATAAGTAGTTAATATCATGTATATTCTTTCAACACCAAAATGTTACTGTTGGTTCAAGAGCATTACTGTTAAAAAGTGTAATATGTTCTGAAATGCACTTATAATATATGTAAAAAAAATAAAAATGAACTCCCAAACTGCTCCTTGAAACTGACTGTTAACATTTAATTGATGACCATGAAGCTCTGTAAAACACTGTAACTATGAGCCATGACAAACTGTACACGTCTTCTGTATTTAGATTGGAATGGGATTAGGTTTGGCTAACATACACCTCATTACCTAGAGGTCTTCCAGGGACCAAAGAAAACAAACTCCCTTCTCAGCAAATCATATTTGTTCTGGAGTGTAAGTGTTCGAGGAGAGGCAGATTATATTTCAGTGTCACCTGAAATGAATCTCTGTGATAGATTACAGCACCCTCTTGACTGCAGTCCTGGGATGATTTAATAACACTTCTGTCAGATGTTATTTCAATTCTGGCACCAATGTTTGGCATATGAATAAAGTATTTTAAACATTATTTCTTGGTAAATATATTTCACAAAAAACAAAGAGTAAATGAATGGTTCTAAGTAGGGTCCTGACAAAATAGGGGAAAAAAGCACTAAGGAGAATATAGTTACTTGCTTAAAAAAAAAAAAAATCTGCTGTCTAAATACTCATTTTATTATTTAACGATGCTATTTCTTTTACCAGACAACCCTTTTGTAGATGAATAATACATATAATTAAAATACAAAAATAGAATACAGTGTTTTTGTGAACAAAATAATAAAAAAACAACATCCCTGGAGGCATAATTTAGGTGGAATGGCATCTAAGATAGACTGGTTGGTAAACATGAAGTCTGGATTTATGAAAAAATGAGTAGCGGGTGTAAATTGTAAGAAATATGTATGAAGTATTGACAAAAAGTTCAAGGTTGTAACGAATATTATGCATTTTGATAGACAGGATCATAAAATACAGCTTGTAACAAATGCATGGTCTTTGACCTGGCCAGAGGTTAACACAATTTGGCAGTGAAACAGTTCTATTTTTGTGGTAAAAAGAACCATTATTATAGAGAATTATGGAGTACAGCCGTGTGTACCAAACGTTGGCATTGGTAGACATTACCGGGGGTTCACATAACTGGTACGCAGGTACGCATGTGAACCAATAAAGAAAAATGTGGACTTCCATATTGTTTTTTAAGACGCAAAGGCAGTACAATTAACAGGAAAGCATTTTTCATAAAGGCAGTGAGGGTGCTCATGCTTGCAAGGTGCGCCATACCTGCCTAACCTCTGGATTTTTCACAGAGACTCAGGGTTTCTGGGCTCTGTCAACTATCTCCAGGAGGGTTCCAATTTAACTAAAATCACTCCCTGCTAGCTCTATCTTGGCTGCTTCAAGTTTTTTTTTTTTTTTTAAATGGAGGAGTGATAGGTGGAATCACTCTAGTTCATAAGATCAATAATGTTCTTTTAATGGGTGCTTGAAACAACCAATGATAGCAGGGATTATATTAAGCCGTCCATTCAGAGAAGAGGGAGGGAGTTATGGGGAGTTGACGCTTCGTTTCCCAAACTGAGCGGGGGCGAGAGGAGGTGTCAATGTTTGAAAGATGGTACACTTAAATGTGAGTTTAACAAAAATACATTAACTTAACCATTTTACTTAAAAGAATATATTTTTGCCCTCAGTTATATCCTTATATAAATACTGTTGTGTTTTTGCATTTTGAATCCTCAGGGCGGAAATATAGTGGTAGGATATTGAAATAAATAGAGAATGCATGATGATTTGTTAAAAATTGTAATAACCAGCAATCCGAAACCTACTTAAACATTCAGAAACTATTGTTGTGGTCTCTGACACTGCCATCCCAATTGTTTGAACTGTCGGAGGAGAGGGTGGAGCTGGGTGATGACCCCTAATTTTGGTGAGTAACAAATCATTTCTGCTGGTAATCACGTGAAAACCTAATGTTAAAAGTTATGTGAACCCCTAGACATTACTCATATTTTCAAAGATGTTGTTTTCATTTATAATGTGAAAAATAAAATACTGTGGTGGATCGCTCATACAAAGCTATAGTGCAGTGCACTTTCCTGGGAGGAAAAAAGGGTGCAGATCTGGGCCAAAGTATTTACAGGCACAGGGCCTTGCATTGGCCGATAATCTTCACATGACTTACATGGTAAAGTGCAAAGCTTCAATACTGCATCTGCACAGGTATCTGTTAATCAGACTGAAAACTGGACTTCTTTACTCTCAATCGGTAGCTTTTTGCCATGTGACAGCCACAATAAACAACTCTTCTGGCCTTGGTTCTGTTCTTACAGCTAGCAGGTCAATGGTGTCCTTCCTCCTGCACTTTTATTGTTTCTATACTCCCCAGTACTACCATGTTTTTATGGACCATCTGGAAGACCAACCTGAAAGCACATTTTTGATAAACCGAGAGGTTGCAATACACTTATAAAACTGGCAGACAAGTGGGATATGTCAGAATGTTAGAGATGTTAGATTTGTAATCTCGTCTGACACGCCACTTTAAGAGATGTTCAAAGAGTAGAATGACTGGCTGACCTGAAATATTTACGTACCTCTGAGATATTCTTCAGCTTTGAGCTCTGATGACAATGCAGACTGTATAAAATATTAAGTTTCCTCAGTCTTAGTCAATATCTTATTGACTGTAAATATATCCCATCGTCTCCAGTGGAAGACTATCCACTGCTCAGAAGGTAATGTTTGAGCTTTAGTCTTCTGTTGCCCTCTTTCTATTAATTTCTTCACTACAGCCCCAATAGCCTCAATAAGAGAAGCAAGTTATTTATATTATCACAGATCAGGATTCTTAACCTCCAAAATGCTTTACAAGTGAAGACCAGCTATTTATATTACACACATCAGCAACACTTTATATTAAGACCTGCTTTACTATTAACTCATAACTAATTTAGAGATCTTTATTTGCAGTATAAATTATTTATCATTAATGAAGCGTGATATCATGGTAGCCCACGTAATGCACAAACATATCAAATATTAATACCTATTACTAGTCTTTGTTTAGATTTTGTTTTACAGCAGATAACATATCAATAATTTCTTAAATAATAGCATTAACCACATACTGCAAATATAATAATTATTAAGTAAAACCTGTATTTATTTGTGGGGTTTATTAATGATCTTCTGTAAATCGTTTTCAATACAATACGCGTCGCCTATTCTGTTTTTTATTATTTCCTCAGTTTTCTTTGCACCGGCATATTGTTTTCTTGTAAAAGACTTTATAATCCAAATGTGAAGAGATACTATTGCATTTTATGTGCAGCTGTCCAAAATGAAAAAAAAAAAATCCATTTCGGTCGGTCATAGTGCAATCACTCAAGGACAGATGAGGCAAGAGGCAGCATTATATTGAACACTAATTGAAAAATGCGCTTGTCCTGAAACACTAGAGAGAGGGGTCTCAGGAAGGCAGCTCAAAGCTTCAGAGTTTGAAGGGAAATTTTTGATGTTGTCACTCCCAATCCATTGAACGACTGACAGACAATCGAAGGCCTCTGTCCGGACTGGCAGCTCATTTCGCTGGCAGGTGGCAAACAATTAGACACACCAATTTGTGCCTCCTGATGACATTAAAGCATAAAACAAAGTTGAATGCGGCGCTTGCTGATTTGTGTGAAAGCATTTCAAAAATAATACACTTTGCCGTGGCAACTCATTTCAGGCTGCCACCTCCCATTATGGGTTTGAGCGGTGAAGGCGACAGGCCTGGGCTCTGTGTGGCAGAGGGCCGCTTCTGTTTAATCTGTCATCAACGCCCTCGAGACCTTAATCTCCTCCTTTCATCAATATCACCTCATCATTCACGTTCAAAAGTACTCCACTTGCAGCATACATTAAAGACGGAGCAAGCATTGTTCTTGCAATCCAGATCTGATCTACCATCTCTTCTAGAGCCTTGAGTTTAAAGAATTCACATAGGCACAGGAAACAATGATCACGAAAGTGAATAAACATATACATTAGTGTGGGGGCATCTTTCTTTTGGGGCAGCTTCCCTCGAAGATATTTGAATTTAAAAGCCTCTTTTACTTGAACCAAATCACAAAAAATGTATTTCAATAAAAGCATGATAGAAAATGCCTGCTTTGTGCTGCTTCTGCTAATCCTATTAAGGTATCACAGTGCTATGAGGTCAGTAATTAATCCATTTTGACTTGAAGTGATTTCATTTTTTCAAAGCGTAACTAGCAGTAAGGGTAAGGTGAAATGTATGAAGAGGCACAACATATATCTATAACAGCTGAATAGTGTTTATTTCTATTGTTACCTTGCTTGTTTGCCAATGGAGAAGCTTCAAAGTGCATAATATAATATAGTACTGAAAACCTCTTGTACCTTTTAGTGGCTGTGCCAGGCCAGAAAAATAATATTGCTGCCATTTTTCATTGCTCAACTCTGAATGTTGTAAAGGAAACATGGATGTCAATTAAATGTGACAGCTTAAATATACAAGAGACTGCAGCTTTAATTCCATTTTGCTAATATATGTGCTGACATTATTACAAGCGAAACAGCTGACTAACTGTAAATAATGAACTGTGCCATTTAAAGTGGCTATACATTTTGAGATGGGCCTAGTACAATGCATAGATCTGATCAAGTACATATAACATTACAATAATTTTTCACACCTTATCCAAACTGCCCTCTTTTCCAAAATAATGACGCCTAGATGATCGGTACAAACCATTAGGTACTGTAGTTGAGTAGGTTAAAAGGTTTATCTGCATTTCAATGATACAGTTGATCAGTGGCATCACTAGAATGTGCTTGGATGGGTGTTAACAGTGTGCCAGTTTTAGATTGGGGGTATCAGCTGGACAATTTGAAACGGTGTGATGTATAACATGTACAGTACTAAACATGGTTACTTAGTATCATGTAACTCTCAAAAACACCTCATAGACATTTTACACATTAAATAAAAATAATTTGGACAGAGACCACGGTTAACCAGTAGTAAATTTTAGTTAGGATATTTGTTGTTGGTATATCTGCTCACCTCTGGACTCCAGAAAAACAGATTAATGCAAGTAGTAATGGATTTTAATAGGAATATAAACTTACCAAGATAACTGTTAATTTGCAAATTATTACAAACTTTATTTTTAAATACTGGACCTTTAATGGATGAAGAGAATATATTTTGGCAGAGCTGCTTTTAAAACACTACAGTTCATATTACCAATTGAGAAAGAATAAATTAGCACTACCTACACATGTTGCTTATAACATGAATCATTACTATTAAATGTTGTTTTCCAATACTGTACGCCAGGAATACCGACTGTACTGAATAGGCCACAATAGCAACAAGCTGATTTGAATTTAGCACAGCATGTTATAGCTATCAAGACATCATTTTTTGTGACAAAGATATTTCTGATGATTATCAGATGAAGCGGGCTTCATTCGGAATTCTTATTTTTATATTTTAATTTTGATTACGAATGGCTAAGTGGTACAGTACTAAAATGGAAGATATCAGTACCTGGTACGCTAACCTAATCTTAAAGAAGCTGACAAGCTGAAGGGGAAAAGATAGGAACTAGGAGTGTGATGCATAGATACTAGACTGAACTTAGCGACCAACGTCCCTGTTTACTCCAGTGTGGAATCTCCACCAAAATCAGTATTGTTACAAAACAACTTAGGTGGCAACTGTTGTAATTGTATTAATCTTTTGAGTTGTTTGTTGCTAGTTTTGTAATGTTTAAAATGAAAAGGCTTGATAAACAGTGTGTTAAATAACATTTTAGCTGTAAGCTTGTTTGCTGGTCTCATTACCTGTCAAAGGAGTGAAACTGCATGGGTAGAATAGCCTGTGCTTCTCTTTTTACAGCTGGATCTGGGTAGGGCAACGGTTCAGGCCCAGACTCTGCACCTTCCACAGGTGCAGCCACCAGGCTCTTTAGGATTTCCCTCACGTTGATCCCCTTGTTTCCGTGGCTGATGCTCGATATGGAGCAGGCTGGCTTGAGCATTTCGCTTGGGCTTTCCGGGAGGCTTTCCTGTGACTTCTTTACCTCGGAGGATAAGGTAGAGATGAGCTCACTCATGGCATCAGGGCCTGCGCTGGTCTCTAGGTCTGAGCCATTCAGTATGTTAGAGACCTGCTCCTCCCCAATCCCTGAGTCTGTGTGTGGGAGGGAGCTCTCTATGTGAAGGTCCTCGAAAGGACTCGGGGTTTCTTTCTCTTTAATGCTCTCAGAGAAAGCGGTAGGGTTTTCTGAAAAAAAAATACAATAAGAATAAGAACAATACAATTCAATTACTGGATTCACGAAACACAGATACAAAGCAAAAGTAAGTTGTTGTGTTTTAAACAAAAACATTAAGCTAGCCCTGTGGGTGGATACAAGTTCTATCTGACATTTTGTACCCAAAACTTCCCTCTCACCAAGACAAGCACAGTACCTTTTAATTTGGAGAACATTTGAAGATCTTCCTCTATTATGAATAACAGTCTATTGGGATTTCCTGGTGAAATTTAGGGATTTTAAAATGTTTGTCAATGTCTATTATATGTATTAGCTGCTTACATACACATGGAAATGCAACACACATTCCTATTTTATTATACAATATACCTGGTTAAAAAAGATTGATACAACACAATTCAAATGTATGCTCAATTGTACAGTATCTCACTCTAAGGCTATTGTAAAATGGCAGCTCACCATTTGGGTCTTTAAAACCATATGTACAGATACATATTTATCACATTTCTATCAGCACAGCGACCTGTAGACAGGTCTAGGAAAGATAAATCCACACAGAACTGCAGACTGATCTAGTAGTGTAGGAACAACAACACTACTCAAAACAGCAGATGTGTAAACTAATATACACATGCATTTTTATTTATTTTTCAGTATCAGTTATCCTAGAGTAGTCCTTCTGTAAAATTCCTTAATGCTGAAAGAATTTCTGTTTGCAGTGCGACAACTCTTTCACTGTTGTATAAAGCATTAGCACAACCCCTTCAGAGGCTGCTCCATCAAGTGACACATAATTGGGCCCTGCCATGTTAGTGAGACACATAATCCATTTTACAGCAAGTGCCCTTCAAGCACTGTATAAAGTGGTGCCCCTATTTTTCTCAGCAGTCCGAAAGACCAGAATTGCAGTTCCTTTAGGACAGTGTCCTCTGTCATTTAGTAATAGAAAACAGAAAACTATTGACACTTCTCCAGGCAAAATTTGAATTTTGGTCTAGCAGGCAGAGCTGGGAATAGACCTTCTTTTGCTCAGGGTCAGCCTACAAGCGCCCTGCCCTGATGTGTTCAGCTATGCACAAGCTATGCCTTGAAAACATTGAGAAATGTCTCAATCCCCCATGTACTTAATGCACTCACACAGGGTCACTAAAGCTGGTAGTGTACAAAGATGAGAAGGGATGGAAGAATTAGAGAGCTGAGATGTGTCGGTACCCCCTTAGTAAAGCTGTGTAAGCACTGGGTTGAAAAAGCTGATACAGCTGATATATTATATATCTATATATATAAAACAAAGGACTTTTTGTATTGCGTCCAAGGTAAAAATGACAGTACAGAAACCAGAGTGCTTTATTTTTACAATACACATTGATGTTTGGTTTCTATTCATACAAATAATTATAAGTCTAGGCTTTTGCCTTTCAATTACATTTTTATATTATAAAAAAGAGAGAAAGTTATGTTTTGTAGATTGTATTTTAAGTGTACTATTGTTATTTAAAATAAGAGAAAATAGTTCTATGGAATACTTTGTTCATAACTGTTAAACACTCTATAGTGATGAATTAAGAAATACTAAAAGAACCTTAAATGACAATGACAATGACAAACATTTGACTAGAAGGCTTATTCAATGTATTCGACTTATGTATTGTTTTCAGTGGCAAGTCCAATATATTAGGGAGGGACTGAAGCAAACACGTTACTGTTGACTTGCCACAGAGTTACAATGTAAGTCAGTTTTTGTGCAGTTTACTTTGAAAATAGAATTGGGCAGCATACTTTTTTTTTTCAATGCAATAAATGTTGTTACATAACGACCTTCCCTTAACAAAAATGGTGCATATTGTTGTGATTAAACCTCTGATAATAGGCTGTGATAAATGGATCTTAATATCATTAAGGCTTTCAAAAAATGCATTATTTTCAGGACTAAAAGTAGTCAACTATTCAGATGACCAGCATTAGCTTCTATAATTGTGTTTATAGTGAGGTTCTCACTGAATCAATGCTAGATGTCCAAAATAACATTTAACGATCTGACTTAAAGAAAGACCCAAAGAAATTCCACCTAAATTCACATTGATCGGGGCCTATTACCCATTGATGTATCCTCAATTACATTAAGTTAAGTAGTTCTTGAAACTGTAGAACCAGACATCTGCGTAATAAAGACATTATTTACCTCCCTGCACTTCTAGTAAAAGAAAAACACACATTTAAATCCAATATTTCCTGTTAGTGCTTTACAAGTACCAGCAAATGAATAAATAATAAAACATCAGTTGATATCATTAGTGTCCGAAGGATGAAGCTAATTCAATGAATATAACAATGCTTGTCTGTCCTCCTGAGCACCGAGTCTTGTCTTTTAACAAAAGCAGACCATTTTACCAGGCCTTGTAGCGACCCTTCTTCCCAACCAGTACCAGCTACTGTAGTTGCTTCCCAGATACCTCGGTGCTTTATTAGCATTCATCATCTGCAGCTAATTAGATCAGCCAGTGCAGGTTTGGAAATAGAAAATAAGGACTTTAGTTCGCCAGAGACATTCTGGCTGTGACCTCATCTGCCACACTGTCCAAAAAATGATGGTTTTACTCCGATTTATGAGGGGTTTGCTGCTTTACTTCCCTATCTGTTCTATGATCTTATTGTTCTGTGGTCTAATGTCAGGCTAATCAGCAGTGACAGATCGTGGCTGTAAACAGCATAAAGGCTCCCTGCCGGCATGCTTGGCTTGAAATAGACAGTCACATTCAGCATCACTTGGTTTCTTCAATAGTGTTGTCATTGTTATGGTTTTTCTCATTAAAGTTTTCAACTTTTGTTTTTTGGTTTGAATGCAATGGTTTTTAAAAACAGTGGTGCTTGGCTCTATTAAGTTAATCTGACTCGACACTTCATACTAAAAACATATTTTTTTAAATTAATAACTACTAAATTTAAAAAGACAAAATAAAGAAAAACTAAAAGCATACATTTTAAGACAGACACATACACACACATTCTCGGATTCATAATTGGTTTCTTTTTGTAGTCTGTAGTCTTGTAGAAGACGACGTATAACAATTACATTAGAAATTCTGACATTCTTTTCACCCCCCCCCCCCCCCCCACAAAAAAATGTTTTGATAAAGAGATTTTTGTCATTATATCTTTCACAAAAGAGGTATTTCAATTTCCCCCTTTTCAAAATGCAGATCAAATATTTTATTTCAACTATATGACATATTTTTCGAGGGAATGACCCTGATAAAAGAGGGTATTTAACAAAAGACCCTGGTTTAGTCAGCCGGTCACAATCATTTTGAAAAAGGAAAGGGCATCCTCTTGAGTTTAATAATATATATTTGTATATATGTATATGAACCTGTACTTGTTGGCGAGTTGATTTCTTGACGAATATTCCTCGTAGACTGGCTCCCAGACCTGGCTGTCTCCCTCTGCGGTTCTAGGATGTCCCGATACTTTGATACCATCAATACAGAAATAAAGTAGACGACTGCCAGTGCTAGAAACTGAGCCTGCTTACTGTCATCCTGCAAGCAGAGACATAAAACAACTACTGCATCAGTTCTAATTTTAAATGACAGCTGGGGACGTTATTACGGTACTATATATATATATATATATATATATATATATATATATATATATGCAGCTATGGCCAAAAGTTTTGCAACAGCTATAATTTTATGATTGACACAGAATTAAAAAACAAAACAAAACAAACAAACAAAAAAACCTTTATGAACATAATTTAGATATTTTATTTAACATCATGTAATCTACAATCTACAACTACAAAATGATATCACAGGTCTACCTGAAGCCATAATAGTACAGTATTTCATGTTAGATTTCAAAACGTCACATTTTTCAATTTGTCAGTTTTTTTGTTTAGTATATGGACTACAAAGCGGTATGTAATTCAATATGTTAACAAACATTCTTACTAGACATGCAACTACAGTTTTAAAAGAAAGATTTCAAATCACAGATTGAGGCAGAATTGAATTAAATCAACCTACACGATGAAATGTAATGTAATCTTCTATTGCCAACCATCTATAACTACTGGATTGTTTTAAATAGCTGCACTGTACTAGCCTTATATAGTTAAATGCTTCTTTTACCTCACAATGATACTCCGTAAATCATGTACAAACATTTAAAAAAATATTTGATATACCATTGTATTACGAGAATGACATTTTGGCAGCATATTCAGAGCCTGATTATCAAATCACTAAATGCTTTAGCTTCTATTACACAGTGCTGGGCACAAAGTACATTTTGACCCATGAAGATTGGCTGGGAGAACGAAAAGGCTGTTTACAATGCAATACTGGAATAGCTCAGGTCAAGCACACATTCGTGAAGACTCACCACGTCACGGAAGACTACTGCCCGGAGACGGTTAATGTCCACATCCTGAAGCAGTCTGTCGGGGTCCTTGATAGGAGAAAGGTTACTGGGGACATTCTCTATGGTAGTCTAAAGCAAAACATATACAGCATATCTTTCAAACCCACATTTTCACAATCTTTGTTGTTTTATATATATATATATATATATATATATATATATATATATATATATATATATATATATATATATATATATATATATACACACACACAACTTTTGTTATTATCACATATCACTCAGGAATATAGTTTATGCAATCAATGATGAAATAAACTACAACAAATTCCAACTAAAGATGATTTAATTATTTTTAAACACAACTCTAGTCATCTGGTGTTTTAATTTCCTGTTGCAACTTTAAAATGAACCAAACTTAGACACTTAAAATGGACACCCCCAGGAGTTAAAGCATGTATTATGCCAGGATTCTGGGATGAAGAAATCAATTTTACTAATTTGTAAAATGATGTGTGTGGGGCTACCAAGATAGGGGAAAGCCCTTGGAATTCAGGTAAGATTAACATGAGTTAATTTCCCTTTTAAAATGTTTTAAATATAAAATTGCACATTTTTTAGCTTACCATTAGAGGGCACCAAAAACAAAATGCAATAAGTGGTAGACTGTATGTATCTATCTATTTATGCTTTTAAATAACACAACAATTTCTTCTTGTTTCTTATTACTTTTTCAACAATACAATTTATGTATGAGTGTACGTATGCATGCATGCATTTATCTTTAAACACTATGGGTAGGGCCCTGTGTTTTTTCACAACTTGGTTTTTTAACCTGTAATTTAGTCCTCTTGCCACAAGATGTCGATATAGCCTCCACAGTAAGCCACGTAATGAGCACTCATTAAACAATCACCCCATTACATTAACCATGTGAATTGCTCATCCCATTACTACAGTACGTATTAGCAGATTAATATACAGAACTCTGTAGATGGCTACTGACATTTATTTAACCCTTACATCCCTGTGAATATGTTTAACAGGATGTTTAAAGGAAACTGCTTTTCAATATTATTTCAGAGAAGTCATAAGTATAAATACATTATTTATAGTTTTAATTTACCAGTACACTTTTACACAAATCATTTGTTTAAAAAAATAAAATAAAAAAAAAAGCATTTTCTTCATATCTGGATCTCACCGGCACAAATATGTAACTCGTCAACAGAAGGGGAGATATATTTTTGAATGGATTTCCTGTTTCTGGTACTGATCCCTCAACAGTATAGTTACTATAACAATTTACTGGAATCTGCGCATTTCATAGATTATGTAACATATATAGGGTGTCTTTTTTATTTTTATTATTGGTTTTGTTTTATTCTTCGAATATAATGTAAAATAAAAGATTGATCATAAGGGGACCATAAGTATTACTTATATTTGCATGAAAGACAAAAATCCATTCTCAGTTTTTATTCATTATATTTTTCTGTTAAACTTCTTTCGTGGATTGACGTTGCTCTGTGAACATGTGTCCATATGAAGAAACACTTCTTTCAACATTCACAGAAGTGGGAACAACTGAGAAATATCTTTTAACCTTTCTTGCTAATTTGGGAAATAGTTCTTCTGCATTTCTAAAAAATTCGGTCAAAGAAATTCCACTACTGTTTCCTTATATATATCATAGAATCAACAAAATGCTTTGATCAGGGTTTAGTAGCTCATCAAATTTTCATAAACTGTGTGGAAAGTTTTAACACACTGTTGATTTATACTGGCATCTGTGCTGTGCAACTCTTGTGCCAGTGCTCGGTATGTATTTATTAATTCTGCAATTTTATTATATGTTTGAACTCTAATGTTACAGCTTTTAAACCACTGTATAAGATCCACTAGTCCCTTACCATGCGTTGCAATTCAGGAGAGTTTAGACACCAGGTGGAGTGGCTACACGGACATCTGGAGGTTTAGGTCTGAATTGCAGGTTAGTCCTGTCGTTTTAATTATGCCGTGAATTTCACAGGGCCTTAGCTATGGGCCCTATTTTCAAAGAGTTTACTCCAGTCTTTAATGAACTCCTATTGACTTCACAAAACTTGCATGAAACTACTAACTACATGTACATGTAATGTAAACAAAGGGATCTTAACAGTGGAGGCTCCATCGAGGAGGCAAGGGCAGCAGTGCCTCCTCAAAATATAAAAGTGAAAACAAAATAAAAATTATATATATTATATAAATGACATTAACCTAAACCCAGGAATCATCATTTATATAGTAACAGCAGTTCTGGCTCCTCAGAGGAGGCAAGGTTTCGTTACAAAGCCTATCTGCTATTAACCACAGTACTAGCAATGGCAGATGACATAGTCTGATTCCTGGTTTTAATTGGAGGAGCAACTCAAACCCTCCCGCCCCCTGCTGAAGCACTGCTTTACTGAGTATGCGCGATTATGAGTGGTTGAAGGAGATTCAGACCAGAAAAAAAAAAGAAAATTGATCATAACAGTATAAAAATTATAAAAAAATCTGGGTCAGTAGACAAAAAATAAACTGTGTCGCGGGTTGATAGCGTGGACAATCCCTTGACTGTTTAATCTCATTAAACCAAAGTAAAAAAGCAAAGCCAGTGTTGTTGACATGCGTGGATTATGGGTTGTAGTTTTCCTCTGTATTTCTGCTGACTGGAAACACCTTTCAGCATGTACCAGATAAACTACTATTCCCAGAAGACACTGCACGCTTGTATGCTCATATTTTATCCAGTGCAGGCAAACTTGTTCACCCTTGTTTCGTCTGTATGGTCAGTATATAATTATTTTGTTAGTCATTTATTTAAGTTGAGCAAACTGTTTAGAAAATATTTTATGCAAAGTATGTTAGTGACGTGGTCTTGAAATCGAAATGCTACATTAATATTGTACACAGTGCATTTTTAAACATACACTGGCAGTGTGTAACAGCTAAGTATATTATAATAAACTATGATGGGCTACTGTTTTCATTCCTCTGTTGGCTAGTGGAGAAAATTCATTTAACAGCCGAACTGGAGTAAAACCTGTTTAGACTGCACTTACTCCTCCTACTATGCCGGGACTTGCCTGACCTCAGCATCACATCAGTGGATCCGCAGCTGATGCACTATCCTTGCACTATGGCACTACTAATATGACATTGTAGATATAACTTGTTGTAATCCTAGTAAATATTGTATTTTAGTAGCATTATTTGCACGTACTGTAAACTATACTGTATTATTAATCTTGCATTGTAACCCTGTACAGTACTGCCCTGTACACCTGCAAGTAACTTTGGATAAAGACGCCTGCCAAATAAATAAATAAATAAATAATATGAAAAGTGTTGTCAGTCGGAATACAATAATAAGATTCTACTGTTGCTGGGGGCTTAATGGGACCCCCAAGCCCTCTGCCTTTTTTCTGCCTACCCACTTTTTTTGGCCACCAGATCTTAAGTAATCTCAAATGATTTGTTTCTTAGTATTTTACATTACTGTTGGCTTTTCACCTTTCAGTAAATTGGAGTAAATGCTTTGACCATATGGCCCTACATGGTGTAACAAACTAAATTAACACTGACTCTCGCTAATCTGAACCAACCCTGTTTAGACTAGTGCTTTGTTCAGAGTACTGATGACTGTAATCTGTACCATACTAGGTGCCTTGGCTGGTATTTGTTTTATGTTTTTTATACTTGTGTTTCATAAATCAATAGTAACCCTTTGAATATAAAACAGAGAAAGCTGTGAATGTTTGACTTATGATATTGACGTTTGGTTTCTGCAGCTGCTATTAGCATGCATTTCATAATGATACCTTGGTTCGTATTGTAGGTCAATTGGCACTAGCGAGAGTCCTATTGTAATTTGTTGTGTTTATTAACAGCCCCACATCACATGATCACCGTACTGTTCTGGAGCTAAGCTATTAAATTCAGTGCACTGGCAAATCGTGAACAAAAAGCAATACATAACCCTTTCTGTAGCAGCCTGTTCTAGATCACTGGATATGTGTAAGGGCAAGTAGACAAAGGAATGTTTTGAAAGCCAGGTTGAGGATGTAACAGAAGTAGACAAGCGAGATTACCTTGGCAGCAGTTGTTCCGCTCGCACTCTGCAGGTTCTCCTGAGTCTTACTGTTCGGCATTGAGGACGTTGTCGTTCTGTCACGTTGTCTTTGCCTGCATTCCAGGCAGTTCCGCACAGCAACACAACACACTGGCAAACGACATTTTATTCAGTTAAATATAAGCAAGATTAGGGTTTATTCTTGAAAGTCATAACATTTTAATAAATGTAGCTTCCCTTCAACAATTGGGACACACAAATACATGCAGAACAACTAGTTTGGTGGCTTCCAGTCACTATTGCAATAACCCATTTTTGGGGGAAAAATTAACAGATATTCAAATGTGCTTTGGTAGTAAATTAATAATATTTGGGATATCATAGCACTTGAGAGATGGATTACTCATCAAAAGCATTTGCTTGTATTTGAAGATGAGTCATTTCATGTCCAATCAACCATTCTGCTCCAGCTTCACCATCTTAGATTTCTGTTACGGAAAAAAGTGTTTTGGTTTCTCTGGAACAGTTCTGAAGATATGACTTCTGTGGTCAGTGCATTTTTGTGTTTTCTCTATATTTTGGAGGTTTATATCATTATAGGGGTTGCTGTAATTTGTGTCTGTAGCTATCAACAACCTTCACTTCACTGGAAATATCACATGTAAAAAAACAGATAGCTAATTTGGAGTGCTTCATATAGTCAATGTTGAGCAGAGGGTAGCATACACCCATGGATTGTATCTCAGAAAGTATTCAAGATATCTACGTGACATTCCATGAAATGCATCCCTTGTCCAAACACTGCAATTTGAGTCCTACCATGAGCAAAAAGGGGGTCTTGATAAAATAGGAAATTAATTACCTAAACCCAGTCTTTATGCATTCCTAGAAAATAGGTAAGACAATGGGGTATTCTGGAGTATCACTGCACTTGTCAGTCACCTTGCTCATTAAAAAATCTTGCAAATATTTGAAGAGGGACTGATCTGCTCAGAGTGTTAAAAAGGGAAATGAATATACCACACAGTTGTTCTGCATTAATCCATAGGTTCCAATATTTATTTAAAAATGTATTTTCTTATTTCCAAGATTTTATATTTTTTCCTACTTCCCATAAATATTTATATAATTTGTTTCTGAAAGGAATGCAGACATTTCAATGCTTTATAACTAGCAGGAAACAGCTTGAACAATAATGACCCTGCTTGCAACTAAGTTATTAATATTGTTGCTTCTGTGGGGAAAAGGTTTGCATTCACTTTAAAAGGGGGTCCCTGATGTTTTATGATGCATCAATGCAGCTAGCTGTACACTATATGATGACATAGGAGTCTGCACAAAGCTACACTTGTATGTAGAAATGTAAAACTCAACTTAAGTGTTAGTCTTTTTAAAGGGAAAAAAATACCAATACTGAAATGAAAATGCATTGAAAACTAACATGTTGTTTTGAAAGAAATTAGGAAAGCACACGTTCAGAGTTCAGTTAAAGGTTGTTCGAGATCCCCTCACGTGGAAGTAATTGCTAAATGCACACTATCTACAAGTCAGACACACAGACTGACCGAGCCTCAGGCACTGTCGCATTAAGCCTCCAGAAGACATGTTCTTTTCCGCTTCAATCTCACTGAAATTGAGGGAGCTGGCAAACACCAGCACATCAACCATGGCCATGAGCCTGCTGAGAAAGGTGACTGCTGTCTCCGCTGACATGCCTTGAGTTGCTTCAATATTCTCCAGCTCCGTCTTTAGAAAAAATAAAAGATAGGACATTTTATCTAATTTACAAATAAACAGTCTAAAACAGTACGGGCTGCATTAAGTGGTCCCAAATTCATATCCTGGTCAAGGGAATACATGGCTACCATTTCCTATTCTTTCAGAATTCTGGGTAATAAAAACGATATCCCATTATTTACACTACACAGTTTTCTTTCAGAAGCACACAAAATTATGTTAACTCGTGTCTCAAAATGTTTAAAAAAAATTCTAAATCTACTGCACTATCCTACACAGGAACCACAAACACTGTGCAAATTCCAGCAAAGTCGTAAAATAGGACAAGTAAAAGTGATTTTAGTCTTCAGATCAATTTTTCTATTTATTATTATTTATATTTTTTTAAAGTAAATCATTTTCTTTAAAAAAGGCCATGCATAATTTTGTGTGTGTGTGTGTGTGACAGGTGCAAGGCAAAACATAATTGGAGACTGAAGTCCTCTGTTTATTTAATAGTGCAGTATAACACAGACAGGCAACCACAGTTTGAGTTTCCCCCACTGCCCCTCCAATGTGCCAAAATCCTGATAAGGGGGAAGCGTCCAACTAAAGGGGGAAAGGGGTGTAGCTCAGTCTCCATGTCTGGAATGGGGCCAATTAGTGCGAATTACATTGGAGGTTTTCAGATGTGAACACCTGTCATCAAGAAACTGGAGGTCCTTGAGAATTCATTCCACATAGACTGTCAACAGTGATCATAGTCACGATGACTGAAAGACCTGAATCAGGCTCATTCGCAAGCCTTTCTCTTCTTTTACCGCTGGCCTGATTTCAAAACTCAGTTTACTGGTGAGTTTGGTGGTCAGATTAGTCCCTAATGCTGAGTTGTATCCAGCACCCTTCACAATCACTAACAATTAAAAGAACAGCTCTCTAGGTGATTCAGTGCCACGCAGTAGAATGGGGCAATCAAGAATGAATTCCATTGGGCTGGACCAAGGTTATCAAAATTTGAAATACAAAGCTGTTGTAGAGGGATTTATAAATTGCTTTCCTTCATACAATCATCTGCACCTTGCTTGTATTTTTGAAAGTGTCCTGAAGAACTAAAAATAATTTTGTCTAGCTTAAGCAAAGTTTTGTTTGGTTTTCAAGGGAAGGGGGAGGGGGGAAGGGTGGTGGTAGTTATTTCTGAAAAACAAAAGCAGATTGAATACAGTACATGTAGGAGTTATTCCCATTTTGATTTGAATGACTACTACCCACCTCACCAACAGGGCCTATACTGTTAGACAATAGGGCAACGTCATGACTCTTTGCCACTACTCGAGCTAAAGCCTCCCTTGGGAATGGTTGTGAGCAATCACTTGCTTCAGTCTTACATGTTAACAAAAAAGGAAACAGCCTTGAAAATCGTCACTTATAAAAGTATTGTTAATAATTACACTATGTAACACAATTTTTGTTCCTGGGTAGTAAGTGTTATTTCCTAATTGCTTATGCCTCAAAAGTATAGAAAATGGCTATTATTCCCCACAAACTTTGCTTTTGTGACCAGGAGTGATATTTTGAAATTTACCTATTTTCAATGAGAAAACGGGCGGATTTGTGTCTTTTCATTCACATAAAGTCAGAAAAAAACAAAATATGAATCCAAATTAACATGTATTTATACTAAAGTAATACAAAAATGACTACAAAAGATTTAGAAGTGAGTAGTTTTTCGAGATTTACGATTATACTGTAAATCACTTTCACGAATCAGCCCCCAAATGTAGTCTCCCATCATGTTCTCGTTATACTGTCCTTCATTGACAGCTCATCCAGGAGCCTCAAAGCCGTGCTGCTCCATAATGGTAACAAGTACCCGTCTCTTCCCCTGGCTCACTCGGTGCACCTCAAAGAGGATTACAACAGCATCAAGATCTTGCTGGACGCCTTGAAGTATGATGAGTACGGCTGGGACCCCCGGAAGGTGCTGATGCCACCACTGCACATCAAATTGGACCTTATGAAACAATTTGTCAGAGCTCTAGATAAGGAGTCGGCAGCCTTCAAGTACCTTCAAGACTTCTTCCCTAAGCTGTCTGAGGCAAAGGTCAAAGCCGGTGTCTTCGTCGGACCACAGATAAAGAAGATCTTGGAGTGCAATGAATTCCCCAAGAAGCTCACTAGTAAGGAGAAAGCGGCTTGGAACAGCTTTGTCGCAGTGGTTCGGGGCTTCCTGGGCAATCACAAGGCCGAAAACTATGTGGAGCTGGTTGAGACTCTGGTGAAGAACTACGGCACAATGGGCTGTAGGATGTCCCTCAAAGTCCATATCCTTGATGCTCATCTTGATAAATTCAAGGAGAACATGGGAGCGTACTCGGAGGAGCAAGGCGAGCGCTTCCACCAGGATATACTGGACTTTGAACGCCGCTACCAAGGACAGTATAACGAGAACATGATGAGAGACTACATTTTGGGGCTGATTCGTGAAAGTGATTTACAGTATAATCGTAAATCTCGAAAAACTACTCACTTCTAAATCTTTTGTAGTCATTTTTGTATTATTTTAGCATAAATACATGTTAATTTGTATTCATATGTTGTTTTTTTCTGACTTTATGTGAACGAAAAGACACAAATTCGCCTGTTTTCTCATTGGAAATAGGTACATTTCAAAATATCACTGTCCTGGTCACAAAAGCAAAGTCTGTGGGGAATAATAGCCATTTTCTATACTTGTGAGCCATAAGCAATTAGGAAATAACACTTACTACCCAGGAACCAAAAAAATAAATAAAAATGTTACACAGTGTTATTTGTGTTGCTACATTTGCAGTGAGTGAGCTGAGGTTAAGTCATCGCAGTAAAAGCTGCTGGGTTCCTCAGCTACTCCGAGGAAAGCTACATTAAGAGCAACCTCATTATACAGCTTGTTGAAAAACAACAAGGAGATGGCTTAAACTGTTAAGAAAAAAACAAAAAAACAATACTAGAAATATAAAAAGATAACTATGCAACTCTCAGGAATAAAAAATAAATAAATGTAATACTGCACCAAGAAGTTCTGGCATAAGCAGGAGCCGTAACTTCACCCTTAAAAAAGCTTTTTCACAGATACAGTTTGTTCACAGATATAGTAGAAACAAGAGATTAACCAGCTTGGTATTTATATATATATATATATATATATATATATATATATATATATATATATATATATATATATATATATATAAAGGTCGGTATTCCAAATAAAAGGAGTACAATAAAACTATATGTATCAAAATATTAAAGTGCCAATTGTTTACATGCCAAATGACACAAATGAAAAATGTGTGTGCATTACAAACTATAAGAAACTGAAACTTACAGCGGTAATACTAACCTTAGAACCCTGGACATGCAACAGACAAAACGAACAACAGAGCACAACAACACAGGAAAAAAAGACAATTAAAATCAAAGGAAAATCGCATTGTCTTTTAGGATACTATTCAGAAATCATCCCTATCTCTGAAGCACTTAAACAAAAGCTATAAGGTTCAATAAAAGGCCTTTGCATGATCATGTCAATTAACATGTATTAACAAAACGATTTTAAGCAAGATTGTGTCACATTTTCTTTGACCATTCCCAAGACGTGCATTTAGTTTCATAAATCCCTCCAACATGCAGCTCTGCTGTCTTCCACTAGATGGGGATATGCGCCAAAAGATGGGAATTGTGCTACTTACAGAAGGGGACGTAGCTGCAGATAACAAAGGCAATATTCCTCCACAGGCAATAATTATGTTGTCTACCATCTGGGAAATTAGGTGAATGGTGTTATGCACAAAAATTATGTTTTCATTACTGTTGACAAAGTCCATTACTGATTTTGTGGAGTGGCTGAAAAAAAAAGAAAAAAAAAACATTTTTTATTAAAAAAAAAAGTATAAAAATGTAACACAACTTAACAAGGCAGACTTTACGGTACTTTAATTTTGCAAACAATATCATTGTTATTTTCAGTTCTAAATATGCAATACCATTTTTATTATTATTATTATTATTATTATTATTATTATTATTATTATTATAGAAGTATGTTGCTATATATATACATTTTCCATATTGCATCTGTTTGATTCTAAGTTTTAATGAGACAGTAGATGCTCAGAACAAAAGCAATCTTCTACTCTTTAATGGATTCTAAAGAGGATATACATTAGTGTGCTTTTATTAAACTATTATATTAGTTGTTATGGACTCTGAAGATTTGTGTATTTACTGTTTGTATAATTGTGAAGACTTGTTATTCACCTTGGGTTCCATAAAAAGTACTTAAAATAAATGTTGCCTAACCCATACCCTTCTACAGTATGTCAGATTAGAATAACATTCAGAGCATACAAGATAGTGATATACTATGCACATTATCAATCATATATTACAGTCAGTGTGGGTGGCTGTATTAATTGCCATTTTTCCTTTTTTAAAGCAATTCTGGATTGATTTTTTTTAATACTTTGGTCAATATGGTATGCATGCAAACACTTAAGATGAATCCAGTCATAAAAGCATGCACAGTACTTATTTTAATTGATATTAATTTCATACAGATATGATCTGCTACTCAAGCTGGGATGAAAGCCAAACATTATATCACTCTTTGTTAGCATTTAATTCTGTTTTTTTTTTTTTTTTTTTTTTTTTTTTAATTTCTTTCATTTTGGACGAACAATCACATTTACTTTCAAAAAGATGTTTTGCACTTACTGTTATCTATCCATTGGGTGAGCAGAAACACAGCTAGTGTGGTATTTATTTAGTGTCAGTGCTGTGCTCAAATATATTTTGATATTCCCACCAGTTAACCCACGTTACACTGGAAACATCAGAGGCACGTCTACACAGCTCTCCACCCTCCTTGAAACTGAGATATTCAACAACATACAACACAATAGGTGGTGCAAATTAACTGTATACTTTACTTAAAGGTACAGGAACGAATTAGTAAAAAAAAACATTACAAACTGGATTTTAAGTTTCTCAAGATTATTTCCAAAAGAAACCTTTTTCTTGCCTCTTCAATACTGAACCAGTGCAGGTCACTGAGAAGAAACGACAAAGCTGGTCTGATCTGCTCTTTTAGTCCAAGTACAGACGTCATCTTTTTGTGCCAGGCACATACCAGACATGCAGCATAAGGACCTGGCTTACATGTTTGCAAATGTTAGCAAACCCCAGTTATAACTGCTGATATAGTATGAAGGCATCAAAGAATCTCTGCATAATCACCAGAAAATACGCTCCTGTTAACTTTGTTTGCTAACAGTAAAAGAGAAATCAGTATTTTACTGATCCTTTAATTACTTAATCCACTTTAAATCCGTTCTCACAAACAAAATGTAATTAATGACCAATACCTGGGGTTGGTCAAGCAAAATCCCATATGTCATTTACGTGGGTGAGATGATCCAGTTCAGTTTCTATAACCAATTCTATTTAGAATGACTCATAAAGAAGAATTCAACTGAGATGGTCTTCTCTTTTGAACATGTGCCCTCCAGAGAAGGCCTGCGCCAATAGCCACTACATTACAATGAAATAACTTCAAATAACAAACCTGTGGGAATCAAATAAGACAATGAGGTAAAAGGCCTTTTACCACCATTGTCCTGAAAAACTCACCTTCTCCAAACATGGACATCTGTCTCCAGAGCAAAGAGCAAATCAGTAAGAAGTCGCTGGTGCATGGGGGACCACTTGAACTCTGGGATTCGAAACATGGTGGTACGAGGTCCAGGGCTGAACTGCCGCCTCTGCTCCTCTGTCATTGGCATTCCTCTGAAGCCCAGGTCAACCCTCAGGTCCCTTTCCATCTGGCTTTCTGGACAGCCCTGGACAGCCTAGGGCAAGGGAAGTGTTAGCACCTCAGTTACCATGTAGAAACACATTCATTTTCACTGGAAGAACTGAGCTTGAAGCAGGAAAAAGTTGCTTCAAGTTTCAAATAGCCAGCAGCATCTACTCAATTGGTCTAAACATGGCAGTGCGAAGTATCAATGCCATTTACATCATTAAAACAGGACTCTTCCTGGCATTCAACATTATTTCAAAGACAAAGATACTGATGTTGGTTTTCATAACTTTGGTAACCTGGGGCTGTATTTTCACAATCAATATGTCGGCCCTCTGTGGTTGTGATTGAATCCAGATCCATGACCCCGTACTTTAAAGAATGCTTTAGAGATATTTACTTCCATTTTAATTGTACTGTATTTAAAGCACTGAACATCTTGAATTTGACATGAATCAGTTAACTCATACATAATGCAGTTCAATAGGCTTCCCATTATGAGAGAGTAAATATATAATAAAGGTATATATATATATATATATATATAGTACCAGTCAAAAGTTTGAGTACACTTGCTGGAAACTAGTTTTTTTTTCATAATTGACAATGTTTTACGTCATATACGTTTCTGTAAATAAATAAAAATAAAAACATATGTTACAATATACAAAACAAAACATAAGGAGTATCAAAGCAATGTTCAAGAAAATTGAAAATTGTCTTTCAATCTTGGCTTCCTCAAAATAGCCACCCTTTGCCTTAATAACAGCCTCACAAACACGAGGCATTCGGTTAACAAGTTTCAGCAGGAAATCACCCGACATGTCTTCCCAGCTCTTCTGCAGAAATTCCCAGATATGTAGGGCACTTGTGGGTAGCTTTGCTTTGACTTTTCTGTCCAGTTTGTCCCATACAAGTTCTATGGGATTGAGGTCTGGAGACTGGGCAGGCCAGGTCATTAGATTGAGTTGTCCTTCACTTTCCTTCTTCGCCAGATAGTTCTTGCACAACTTTGAGGTGTGTTTCGGGTCATTATCTTGCTGAAGAATGAAGGACTGCCCAACTAGCCGTAATCCTGATGGAATGGCATGCCTCTGAAGTATGCTATGATAGCCATGCTGGTTGAGCTTGCCATGGACTTGGCAAAGATCACCAACTCTGACACCAGCAAAGCAACCCCAGACCACGACACTGCCTCCTCCATGCTTGACAGTGGGAACCACACATGCAGAACTCATGCACTCACCCTCTCTGCGTCTTACAAATACTCGGCGCTTGGACCCAAATATTTCAAATTTTGACTCATCGGTCCATAAGACCGACTTCCACTCCTCCCACGTCCAGTTTCTGTGTTTTTTGGCCCAGGCAAGTCTCTTCCTCTTATTCTGCACTCTTAACAATGGTTTCTTTGCAGCAATTCTTCCAGTTAGGCCAGCTTCACGCAATCTCCTCTGAACAATTGATGTTGAAACATCTGTATTTCTAGTAGCATTTAGCTGAGCTTGTATTTCAGGGGCAGTTAATCGCCAGTTTCGCAGACTTGTGACTCGAATGAACTTGTTCTCTGATTCTGAGGTCACCCTTGGCCTGCCTGACCTTGTTCGGTCCTCATGAGTGCCAGTTTCTTCAAATCATTTGATGGTCTTGGCCACAGTAGTTACAGACACTTGCAAAGTTCTTGCGATTTGTCTTGAAGATTGACCTTCATTTCTTAAAGTAATTACAGACTGTCTTTTTTCTTTGCTTAACTGAGCGTATTTTGCCATTTTCTGCTCCCTTACATTCAGGAATGACAAACTTGTGCCTATGCTACCTATATTTATAGTAATCATGGACCCTCACCTGTTAACAATAATTGGTGACAAAAGGTTAATTAGGTAACATGCTAGTTAACTTGGAGAACATCTAACAAAGACACTTTTATACTTTGGCCAGTGTTCTAACACCGTGTTATACACATTTCAGACTTCTAACGGACTTGGGCTTCAGACTGAAATCCCCTTGCTTTGGGTGACCATTTCATTGAAATTGACAAGATTTACATTTTCATTTAAAAATGAAATTTTTGAATGCAATTCCACTTATGATTATCAGCTTATATAAGTACACGTATCATATAATGAAATATTAAGTGTTTATAGACAAGTTTATACAGTTAAAAGCATAGATAATCATGAAAAACCTGGTTTCAACTTTTGACTGGTACTATATATATATATATATATATATATATATATATATATATATATATATATATATATATATATATATATATATATATATATCCTGCACACTCAGCGGCAGTGCATTAACTGGATTAGCCATTCAGGGACCCCAACACTGTCTGTCTTAACATAACTTCCGCTAGGAAGATTCAGACTCAATTATAGAAATTAGAGTACAAATGATGCATGACATTCCACTCTTTGACCTGTAAGCTCGTTTCCAAATGAATGGTTAACAGGTCAGACAGGAAGGCAGACGGTGGAAATAAAAGCATATAAATCACACATTTTGTTTTTATGGGGGAGTTGGATGTCATAACCATTGTCATTTTCTGTAACCCCTGGAAATCTGTGTACGGGTGCCTATCAGGGTTAAAAACACAATAACAGCTGCAGCTGTTTTAAAAAACACACTTTTAAGACAAATTCTCTCTGAGCTATTTAAACATAAACAATTAAGACAACATAATTGGTGGTTTTTAAATTATAAGCCCTATACTCATTATTTAAAGTCTAAACATTTCAGAGACATATAATAGATCTCATTTCTATTAAAGTGTTGACTCTCAGGCTCCACAAATGATATTTAAAGGATTCTAGCAGAAACACCCCACCCTCACCATCCTTTTGTGCCTAAATACATCAGACCATGAAATTACTGAGTCTTCTTAACATCTAAGAACAGGTCTTGCCAGATGATCAGGGCCTATATATATCGTTTCCTTGTGTTAGAATGATGGTATTGCAAGATAAGATCATATGGTTATTAAATCTGCTGAAGATATGCAATCAGTTCAATATGTAAAATAATAACGTTCTTATTAAGTTTATGTTATTGATGCAAGTATTACTGAAATTGCGATGTTTGTCACATATAATTCTTTACTAAATTATTGCTGTTATATACCAAATATGCTAATATTAATATTGTTATTCATGTTTAGGCAGTAGTATGAAATACATGTTGGTTACCACCATCATGATTATTACTTAATAAGAGAAAGGTAATGTTTTTGTGACTCCCTTGTTTCAGTTGTGCAATGCTAATTCAAGAAGAAATGAATATGATAAGTTGTAGCAGGTGTGTAGGCTATTAAGAAATAATGTATTTGTCTATAACTTCACACAGGGTAATACATCAATACATCATTCGTAAATGGCTTATCTCGCACTTCTGGAAGACCTTGCTAAAGCTGCTTTTCGGCGCGAGAGTGTTTCAGGATCGTTATGACATTCGCAGCAAGTACAGAAGAACTTTTCCCAAGATAACCCTTTCCAAAGGTGGTCCTAATGGAATTGTGCTAGATGTTGGGTCCTAGGTTGCACAGACCAATGAAGCGCACACATCTTATTCCTGCACATATTCAAGTTCAGTCTATTATTGGCTAATTGGCCATTGGTAGCTTTCAAATGCAGATCTGAGATATAATTGGCATTTCACAAGCCTCTTTTGGGGCTTGATGCCGGGTTTTGGACTTGATCCTTTCACTCTGTCCTCGGTACAATTTCCCTACAGGGAAGAACAGCAGATTGGAGTAAAAAGGGATTTTCATTCATTAGCTGGGTTCCCCAATGCGATCGGTGCTACAGATTGTACTCATGTAGCAATTAAAGCACCAAGAGCGAATTAATTTAATTTCATGAACAGAAAACAGTACCATTCAATTAATGTGCAGGTTCTATATGATGCCGGTCTGTATACTAAATGTTGTGGCTAAATGGCCAGACGGAACCCACAATTAATTTATTCTTCAAAACAGCAGTGTGGGCACTTTACCATATATGGCTATATTGGGTCGTTTTAAAAGCAAATTTCAACATGCAAAACAACTTTAGTGAGATTGAGATTTATTAACTCCTATTACTCAGAAACGTGCGTACGAGTGCCTTACACAAGATAAATAAGAATTGAAATGTGCATGCAACAGTTCTAAACTTTATGCATACAAACAAATCAAGTGATTTATTCAAGCATGAATGATAAATATTGGCCCAGGAAAACCTCCTATAATCCACGGCCCTCTCTATTATGCATGGCAAAATGCTTGTCTTGCAAGTAAACTTACTTGGGTAGTAGTAGCTGTTGTTTGGATCTTCTTGATCTCTTTATCTTTGCCATCATCAGATCTCTCCGTGTCTGACATGGTACTGGCAGCATCTGCGCTACCTGCTGTTTTGATCACAGATGGATCGGAATCAACCCCTGTAATATCTGCATACTCTGCCACTTTGGATGCGGCTGCAGCCTCTGCAATGGAGCTTATTTCGGCCAAAGTCGTTTGGATCTTGAACTCGTTGTCCTCAAGGATGTTTGTTGAAGTAGTAAGGTCGGCACTACCCGTCATGTGAGCCAGGAGACCCAAGTCATCGCTGGCACTGGTGTGCAGATGAGCATCCTGGGAATTCGGCATTATGATGGGGACGTTGGACGTGAAGTCGGGCAGTAGCTTCTCGTCTTGGCTCTGAACCTTATTGAACAGAAACGAGTTGCTGTTGTTGGGGATGCTGTCCTTTTCATCAGCCAATGTTATCAAGGGGCCGCTGTCTTTGTCTTCGCTTTGCTTGGGAATGAGGGTCCCATTGACGTTACTCTTCAGCTTCTCCACGGCTGCGCAGTAGACATTGTCCAAGAGGGAGTCTACCTCCACCAGGCTGCCATTTTCTCTTCCAGCCAATGTCTCCGGGGACAGGTCCATATCGTCCAGCTTCACTTCAGTTGCCTCCACCTTCTCCGCCTTGATGTCCACCAACAGGTCATGGACCTCCACCCGCACACCGCTCACCTGCCTTTCTGGAGCTACCAGCCCATCTTCCGGCACCTTAGTCTCGGCTAGCAGGTTCCTGGAGTCTGTGGTCACTGGGTAGTCAGTTTCGCTTTCGGGGGTTTGGGTCTGAGAGTTGTCGTCGATCTCTCGGATCTCAATAGCTCCTTTCACTCCAGAGGCCTGAGCAGACAGGCCTGAGATGGTGCTGACACCTCCTTTTTTCCCCTTTTTGATATTCTCCTCTTCCTGTCTCTGGTACTCCTCGTACATCTTGGCCAGGTATTCCTTGTGAGCTTCGTAGGTCACCTGGAGAAACAAATCCAAGGCTTTAGTACAGAAAACATCAGACAATGGGTTTGGTTTTCGTTGTGTTTACAACCATACCATGGTAGCCCCCAAAATGTAATAAAACTATCAAGAATTAACTTAGAATGTTCATTGAACTGCTCCTAGTTGCTTGTTACTGGCTAGTTTTCCTTTCTGAAACACAAATAAGGGGCAAACGGTGCACTGGTGACCCATTTAAATTCACTAAAACTGATTTTCCTTATGGAGTATTAGCTGAGTTAATGAGACTGTAACGTTTTAATCATTGTTATTCTGGACAAATCCTTATCCTGGGTAGAGCAGTTGATTGGCAATGCTATTTTATGCATCACAAAATCCTCCATCATAAGCTTCTCAAAGAGGTTATCAATATGGAGCACATATAAACTACTTCCTAGAGGGTGGTACAGTGGAACGGTTCTAAATCTTCAGATCTAACAATACAGTGCCCTTCCTAGGACACAATTTATTGGATTTTAATTGGTGAGCCATTTTGTCAGTGATTGTGATAAAAAAAAAAAAAATGTATATCTATATATATATATATATATAGATATATATATATAGATATATATATATATATATATATATATATATATAAGAACATCAGCCCATCTTGCTCATTTGGTTGTGTAAAATAGTGGGTTATGAGAAACAGCAGGGAGGGGGTTAAAACCTCCCTACGAGAGAATGTACCTTTGTTTTGGTTGTTTGCTTTATTGTTTCATTTAATTTGTTTAATTGTTTTATTGTTAATTATCATCCGCACCTGGGCGCTATTGGAAATTAAGCCCAGGTGCGGGAGTTTAAAAAGAGAGCAAGCAGTCTGCTCGGGGCTGCTGAATGGAAGGAGGCAGAAAGGAGTGCTCTGCTTCCTGGCAGTCCCGAGTGAAAGGTACAGTGAAAACCCGTGTGGTTAAGTTTTGATGGAACAGGGAAACGGCTTAGCCGTCCTGTGATAGTTAGGTTCCTGCGTGTGTAGTTAATGCTCAGTAGAGCTAGGTGTTTATTTTGATTTACTTTGTTTTACGTTTGTGTTTATTAAAAAAATTGCGCAACCGCGCTGAAAATCCAATTTCTGTGTGCTGGGTCAGATTCTTAAAGGGGCAACGAACCCGAGCGAGGGTGAACCTTTTACATTTGGTGTCAGAAAGTGTGGGCGCCCCTAAGACCCAGGGAAGATGGATTTGCTACAGATGTTTGAGCAGATTACAAAGAAGGCTCTTGCTCAGAGAGAGCAACTTGGGAGATGGGAGAGAGAGATGGGGTTGGCCCCAGTGAAGAGAAGGGAGCCAACAGAATTGGAGCTGCTGCTCCAAGAATGGGAGCAGGCTAGCGGAGCTCCGCAGCCTCCCGAGCCAGAGGGGGAGGAGCCGCCGCTGCCAGAGCCCAGAGGGGAGGAGCCGCCGCTTCCGGAGCCCAGAGGGGAGGAGCCGCCGCTTCCGGAGCCCAGAGGGGAGGAGCCGCCGCTTCCGGAGCCCAGAGGGGAGGAGCCGCCGCTTCCGGAGCCCAGAGGGGAGGAGCCGCCGCTTCCGGAGCCCAGAGGGGAGGAGCTGCCGCTTCCGGAGCCCAGAGGGGAGGAGCCGCCGCTTCCGGAGCCCAGAGGGGAGGAGCCGCCGCTTCCGGAGCCCAGAGGGGAGGAGCCGCCGCTTCCGGAGCCCAGAGGGGAGGAGCCGCCGCTTCCGGAGCCCAGAGGGGAGGAGCCGCCGCTTCCGGAGCCCAGTGGGGAGGAGCCGCCGCTTCCGGAGCCCAGAGGGGAGGAGCCGCCGCTTCCGGAGCCCAGAGGGGAGGAGCCGCCGCTTCCGGAGCCCAGAGGGGAGGAGCTGCCGCTTCCGGAGCCCAGAGGGGAGGAGCCGCCGCTTCCGGAGCCCAGGGGGAAGGTGAAAAGTTTACCTCCACCACAGCCCCGACCACCGCCCCTACGGTCCAGTCCGGCACCGCTGCGTCCAGTCCCTCACCCTTTGCTCCAGGACACCCGGCCGGTCTGCCCGGACCTTCCTGCGCTGGACCTTGAGCCCAGGAGTGTGCAGCACTGGCCACAGCTTTTCCCCTGGTTCCCTGCTCCGCTCTTCCCGAGCACCCAGACGTCGCTGGGCTGCTGCCAGACGTCGCTGTCGCTCCCCCTGTTCGCTGCTTCGCTTCCCCTGGGTGATCGGACATCACTGCGCCGGTTCCCAGGGGAAGATCTCTGCCCACTGCTGCATCCTCCAGTGCCACGGTCTACGCTCCGGTCGCCCCTGTTGAACCGTTGGGTCCCCTTGTCGCCGGTGCGCGGTCCTTACCTGGCTGAGCTGGGACGTGGACCGATCCACCCTCAAGCCTGCCCGTGGAAGAGGGCAAGAAGGGACATTTGTGGACTTGAGGGTGGGTGGTTATGTTTTAGGGGAGGAGGTGGCCGTCTCGTGGCCGGTGTCTTGTAAAGACAAGGGGGGGGATGTGTAAAATAGTGGGTTATGAGAAACAGCAGGGAGGGGGTTAAAACCTCCCTACGAGAGAATGTACCTTTGTTTTGGTTGTTTGCTTTATTGTTTCATTTAATTTGTTTAATTGTTTTATTGTTAATTATCATCCGCACCTGGGCGCTATTGGAAATTAAGCCCAGGTGCGGGAGTTTAAAAAGAGAGCAAGCAGTCTGCTCGGGGCTGCTGAATGGAAGGAGGCAGAAAGGAGTGCTCTGCTTCCTGGCAGTCCCGAGTGAAAGGTACAGTGAAAACCCGTGTGGTTAAGTTTTGATGGAACAGGGAAACGGCTTAGCCGTCCTGTGATAGTTAGGTTCCTGCGTGTGTAGTTAATGCTCAGTAGAGCTAGGTGTTTATTTTGATTTACTTTGTTTTACGTTTGTGTTTATTAAAAAAATTGCGCAACCGCGCTGAAAATCCAATTTCTGTGTGCTGGGTCAGATTCTTAAAGGGGCAACGAACCCGAGCGAGGGTGAACCTTTTACAGTTGTTAGTAGCTTATTGATCCCAGAATCTCGTCAAGCAGCTTCTTGAAGGATCCCAGGGTGTCAGTTTCAACAACATTAGTGAGGAGTTGGTTCCAGACCCTCACAATTCTCTGTGTAAAAAAGTGCCTCCTATTTTCTGTTCTGAATGCCCCTTTATCTAATCTCCATTTATGGCCCCTGGTGCTTGTTTCTTTTTTCAGGTCAAAAAAGTCCCCTGGGTCGACATTGTCAATACCTTTTAGAATTTTGAATGCTTGAATCAGATCACTGCGTAGTCTTCTTTGTTCAAGACTGAAAAGATTCAATTCTTTTAGCCTGTCTGCATATAACATGCCTTTTAAACCTGGGATAATTCTAGTAGCTCTTCTTTGCACTCGTTCTACAGCAGCAATATCTTTTTTGTAACGAGGTGACCAGAACGGAACACAATATTCTAGATGAGGTCTTACTAATGCATTATAAAGTTATAACATTACTTCCCTTGATTTATAGTCAACACTTTTCACAATATATCCGAGCACCTTGTTGGCCTTTTTCATAGCTTCCCCACATTGCCTAGATGAAGACATTTCTGAGTCAACATAAACTCCTAGGTCTTTTTCATAGATTCCTTCTTCAATTTCATTATCTCCCATATGATATTTATAATGCACATTTTTATTGCCTGCGTGAAGTACCTTAGACTTTTCTCTATTAAATGGCATTTGCCATGTGTCTGCCCAGTTCTGAATGCTGTCCAGATCATTCTGAATGACCTTTGCTGCTGCAACAGTGTTTGCCACTCGTCTGCAAATTTAACAAGTTTGCTTACTATACCAGAATCTAAATCATTAATGTAGATTAGGAATAGCAGAGGACCTAATACTGATCCCTGTGGTACACCACTGGTTACCTCGCTCCATTTTGAGGTTTCTACTTTCTGTTTTCTACATGTTAACCACTCCCTAATCCATGTCCATGCATTTCCTCGAATCCCTACTGCGTTCAGTTTGAGGATTAATCTTTTATGCGGGACTTTGTCAAAAGCTTTCTGGAAATCTAAATAAACCATGTCATATGCTTTGCAATTATCCATTGTCGATGTTGCATCCCCAAAAAAATTAAGCAGGTCAGTTAGACACGATCTCCCTTTCTTATAGGCATGCAGACTGTCTCCCAGGATACTGTTACCATATAGGTAATTTTCCATTCTGGAGCTTATTATAGTTTCCATAAGTTTACATATAATAGAAGTCTTATTGGTCTGTAGTTACCTGGTTCGGTTTTGTCTCACTTTTTGTGGATCGGTATTACGTTTGCAATTCTCCAGTCTGTCGGTACAACCCCTGTGTCAAGAGACTGTTGCATGATCTTGGTTAGCGGTTTGTAAATAACTTCTTTAATTTCTTTGAGTACTATTGGGAGGATCTCATTCGACCCAGGGGATTCATTTATTTTAAGAGCTCCTAGACCCTTTAACACTTCTGCTTCTGTTATGCTAGTTATTTAAAACTGGATAGGAACAGGTCAACATATTATATATCAGTGGCCATAAAATATGGGGAGGCAGAAAAAACCCCAGCAGCAGTAGAATCTTATTATTGTATTCTGACTGACAACGCTTTTCATATTGTTATTATTAGTTTATTTGGCAGACACCTTTATCTAAGGCGACTTACAGGAGTTACAGGGCAGTACAGGGTTATAATGCAAGCTTAATATTTAAATACAGTGTAGTTTACAGTAAGTGCAAATAATAATACTAAAATACAATATGAAATAAGTTCCAACAAGTTTTTTTATTCATTATGAGATGAGCTTTATTCACACCGTGTTTTGCACATTAAAGCAAGCGAATTAGTTTGTTTGGACACCAGGCTTTAACCACTGATAGGCGTGCTATTTAAACCTCTTTTTCTGGTCTGAAAACTAGTTGTTATGTGCAGTTCGATTCTTTTTAGTGACTTGATTTGTTTGATTCATTCAGTTTTGTGAATCAATTCAACAGATGTGTTCGTCTGACTCACTACTGCGAAATAAATACATCTTGCTAAATTACTTGGTTATGAATGGAAAAATCTGTCAGCAAGGGCCATTTAAAGTTAAGACTCTTCACTTGGTGGGCTGAGCTCAAAGAGCCAGCTGCCCAATGTTTTGATATTGTAACGCCAGATGCACTGGTGCTAGAAGTGGGATAGAGTACAGACCATGGACTGCCACAGAATAAAAAAAATGAATCAGATGGGGCATTTGGGGTTAATACAACTGGGGTAAATGCTCTGATACACAATGATCCACTGCCTAATGAACTGTTTAACCGTGACTAGGTTGGAGGCCTAAACCCACTCCTAGGAATTTTAGGAGAGGTTTAACAACAGTAGAAGCACATGCACAGCAATGGGAGATAAGCTCAACCCGTGAAGCTCAGGCTGCCCAAAACCAGGGAGACTCTTTGCAGAACAGATCCACACCTTCGGCATCCCCTCAGACGACCAATTTTGCCTATTGAGCCCTATGACGGGACAAAGGATTAGCATTGGCACACCTAGGCAGAGGTATACCGAATAACCTGCAAGCTGAACCGCTGGACTGAACAAGAAGAGTTGGAGTTCCTCCTTTTAAGCTCACATGGAACAGCAAGGGAGCACTACCTGACAGATGTCAGAGGATGGGTGTGTAGCGTAGAGGAGGCACTCCATCAGCTTGGAGAATTAGTGATGCCTCCGGAACGTAGAGAGCTGTATCGTTCTGAGAGGGAGCCGACCTGTCGAGGAGCTATCTGGATATGGCCATGCTCTGTTGAGGCTGGCTAAGTTAGCATATCCTCAAAGCAATCCAATGGAATGAGCTTTAGAATGCTTCCTGGATGCCATTCCTGACCCCCAGAGTTCCTGGTTCGTGGTGCCAACCACAAAAGGAAGATCACCAGACCTGAGGAGGGGATCTGTAGTGCAAGCTGTAGAAGCAAATCTTAATGGGACACTCTCATACATCAATCCAACTGGTAACTATCCACGTGGGGACTGTGAAGACTTTATCAGACCAAATCAAGGAGCTCAAACAGGCTGTAAACCAAATTCAGGCAGGCAGCCCAAAGACCTTCCGTGACCCAGCAAATGCACAGCAAAGATGGAAGGACCAGCCCCGTTCCGTACAGCCTTCCCAACTGTGCCTCATTTGTGATCACCCTGGGCATCGGGGCCTGCAGTGCCCTAAAAAGCAAGCAGTAACCGAGTTTTTAAACTCCAAATAGCTAGAGGCATGGCCCAGCCCCCAGCTGCGCCACAGTCATCAAGGCCCCACAGGAAATGAAATTCAATGTTCCTCAGACAGAGTGCCTCCTAAACACTCAGGAGAGAATATTCGCAGTACTGTAGTGAGGACACTACATGAAACTGGATCAGGGCAGTCATTTTATGGTATCTACATTTGTGGACTTGTGGGAGAAAATATAGTTCTAATGTGTGTAGATTCAGGGGCTGGATGCACCTTGGCAGACCAGGGCATGTGGGCAGCACGCAGGAACAAGGAGGATACTCCCCTTGCTCCATTTAAGATCAGACTTCGCTCTGCAAATGGTAGTGACATACCAGCTTTGGGACTTTGGCATACCAGGATTGTGATGTTGTATAATAATAATAATAATAATAATAATAATAATAATAATAATAATAATAATAATAATAATAATCTGGCTAACGATTTTGGAATCTTCTGTGTTCCACCTCCACCTATCACTTCCATGACATCTCCAATTACTTTTTCACTACTGATTTTAAATTTTACACAAAGTAAAATAATAGTATAAACAAGCCTTCACTTCGCTATCCTAATCAAAATTATGTTGGTGTGAGGAAACGGATCCTGTGTGCTACTTGACTGGCTATTTTACTACCTCTGTGAGCTGTGATTGGCTTAATGGGAATGTCACTCATACAATGCAGACTGTACATGCTGAATACACATGTTATCTTAAAGAGGTGGGCTGTTTTAAAGAAGAATTCCAAAATGATACAGTAGTCAGTACATCAATGCAATTTTATAAACTGGTGGGCGGGCCGCCAAATATTGCCCCTCGGGCATTTTAAATTATGTCATTCGGCTTTAACTGCAACCTATTTAATAAACTGGAATGTACGCAAAAAAAAGCCCTGCTAAAGCTCACATGGAATTACATTAAATGTCCCACACAGAGGACAGGTTTGCTCTGCAGGGTGGCAATTCCGACAAGGAATTAAATTTAAGCTATGTCTCATCAATCCGTATTTCTCAAGTAAGCAGAACAAAAAGAAAAATATGCCATTGTACAGCACTACTTTATCGTATATGCATTAAAGGAGAAAGGAAAATGGCTTTTTTTTACATCAGACAAGGAATACATGTTCAGATTAAAAGGTAAGCAATGCAGTTTCACTTGACGTTGCCTCTGCCTGTCCTGCTGCTGAGCCACCTCCACCTTCACAATAAGCTACTGACGAAAAGATACGCCTGGACTGCTGAGCTTTTGATATCATGGTGGTCACTGGTAAGTCTCTGACATTATCGTGCACATTAAATTATCGCTCACAATACATGTAGTGTGCACGGTATGGTATGTAAATTAGTCAAATACTGTGCAAGTAAATGAATGCGTTCTCTGTAATTAAAGGGGACAGTACATTTAGATTTATCACGCATGTTAGGCTCACTACTTTACGTGCATGCTAACTCCAAATTTAACAGTTTATATATAAAGATTTAAATTATTTTTACTTAGACGTGCAAGAGACCAATACATCCAGGGGCCTCACTGAAAAGGCATGGAGCTTTGGTAACCAAGGAGACGACAGGCCTGTCGTCTCCTTGGTTACCACCTACACAGTGCACAAGCCAGGAAACCCTATGTCTGCTCATTCCAATCATGCCACGGATGTATAATCAAAATGCTTAAAATATTTCAGTTCTTCTACATTCATGTGAAAATGATAGAAACTTAAAATATGTGGAATCTTAAAATATGTGGAGTCCTTTATCTATGATTTGTTAGCTTCAACTGTATTAATTAATTCATTTTTATATTCATTTAATGTATTGTTTTGGTTACAGCTTGTTTCATTATTTTATTTTTCTTTTATTATTTTGAAATCTGTTTGCTTATTTGTAGCACGTGTGCCGTAAACGTAATATGCCAAATAATTTGACTTTGTACTGTAAAGTGTTTTGAATGGATGATCACTATGACAAGGTCACACATAAAATAAACATACTGTTGTATTGATAAAACGTTTTTCTTTTTTTGTTTGCTTTATATCAAAACAGTTTATTTTTTGAGTATTTTTCTTGTTCTGTCCGCTGACTGTGTGCTTTAAACCAGGGGTTATCAACTCCGGTCCTCAGGGATCTCCAGCTATCCAACCAGCAACTAATTGTTTATATAAAAATCTACATTGATTTGCACTGCATATAGAACTGTCACATGTCCTAGATTTTAGTATGAATTAGGACATTTGAGTGTTTCATATGCAGTATTAAGCAGTGTACATTTTAAAATAAACTATTAAGTGCTGGTTGGATTAAAGACTTGGACTGTTGGGTGTCCCCCAAGGACCAGAGAGGAGAGGCCCTGTCTTAAGCAACGATATAGCACACCAGCTGGAAAGTCTCACTCTTTGGCCTGGAAATCTCACTCTTTGGGGCTAGAAGTCTCACTCTTTGGGATAGTCAACCCTTGGCATCTCTGCATACAGGTGAAAAGAAAGTATAAGAGATTACCTGCACTGGGCAAAATAAACAAAATACTGCTGGGGAACAGCTCAAATAACATAACTGCGACTTCCAAACAACACTAACACAGAAAAAACAACAACAATTAGATTTGTTCCCAGAGAAAGGAAGTGGTATCATAATATGAAACTTTGAAAACTTATCTCACTTTACTGACCATACCTGTGTCACAATGCAATGGGCATTTACTGGCGCACAGTGTCTTCTGGGAATAGTAGTTTATCTGGTAAACTACAACTCCCATCATCCATGAATGTCAACAACTTTCTGTCAAGATCTTTTAAAAATGTTTCTACCAGGGCTGCCAAGTGGCGCATCCAGTAAAGGCGCTCCGCGTGGAGTGCAGGATGCGACCTGTAGCATGGAGATCGCAGGTTCAAATCCAGGCTATTTCACTGCCAACCGTGACCGGGAGTTCCTAGGGGGCAGCGCACAATTGGCCGAGCACTGCCTGGGTAGGGAGGGCTTAGGTCAGTAGGAGAATCCACTGTTAACCGGGCACCAGCGACCCCTGTGACTGCATTTCTGCAGTGGAGCCATCAGGCCTGGTGGTCTCGCTGTGGATCCGCAGTGCAAGAAATGACGGATTGGCAGGAACACGTTTCGGAGGACGCGTGTTCCAGCCTCCGTTTCCCGAGTCACCAGGGGGTTACAGCGTTGAACCAGGATACAAATAATAATTGGGCATTCCAAATTTGGGAGAAAAAAATAAATAAAGTTCCTACTGTTGTGATGGATTTATTTTTTTCTGGTCACTTTTTAAAATCTCCTTTAGAAAAAATGATTTAGAGATATCTCTAAATGAACGGGAAGTTTGAGATATCTCTAAATGACAGTTTGGCGTACCATGCTAGCAAAACATTATTTAAAGATAAAATTAATTTGCGATATCTCAAAATGAAATTAAGATTCTTCAAAATGGTTTACTTACAGATATCACATATTAATTTAAAGATAGCTGCAAATGATTTACAGATATCTCTGAATATTTCAAGATATCTTCAAATGCAATTTGAGATATCTCTAAATGATAATCTGGCTTGCCATACTGCCTCCCTTGCCTCCTCTGAGGAGCCTCCACTGAATAGAATACTGTAGAGTGCAATATTACATGATAGTTGTTAAAGCAGTCACATGCCAGAAGAGGGCAGCGCTCTATTATATTTCATCCCCAGGGTTTAGCAGGAAGGAATTATTGATGTGCATTTGGGGAGATTTTTGGACTGAACCCGGTATCTGTCATTGAAACCGGGTATTTTGAGTCCAATTCCAGTTCCAAAACTATTTAGAAAATCATGTTCGTATGTCAATGTGTGAGCAGGGGGGTGGTGGGGCATTTTATATACATATAAACAAGCACTAGTCCTACAGGTTTACGTCAGAAGAAAAAACATTATAGAAAGACCACAAGAATCACAGAGCAAAAAATAAGTCAAACTAAACTTAAAGCTGCAATCAGTCATTAGTCCAAAACAAGGACGACAAAACGCAAATACATAGTCTAGTTAAGTGTGTGTTTTTTTCTAAACGTGCCAATTATAGTTATCAAAGGTATTTTTGACAGAAATTAAGTCTTTGATCATTTCTATGGTTTTATGTTTTTAATAATCAGTTTTATTAAAAATATAATAGTACTCACTGGAACCGGATCCTTGGTATTTGTATCCGGTTCATTGGTTCCAAAGCAGGAACCGGGTACCTGGTTTCAAAGGAACCGGTTTGCACATCTCTAGAAGGAATACCTACCTTTGAATGTGCTATAGAGAGTGTGTCTACCCAGACTCGCCAGCCTCCCCACTCGTATTTGATTGCATGATACAGGAGAATCCGGAAGATGTTGTACACCATCTCTGTGATCTTCTGCTCCTCTGAGTTTTTTGGGTTGATGTAGCCGAGAGAAAACATCCAGTCTTGCCAGACAGAACACTGAAGGAGACACCTAGAAACAGGATGTTCAAATCACCTTTGGTTTACAGTATTTTGATGATAGCACAATCATGCACGAGAATAAACTTTTAAACAGAAAGATAAACTTCAGTTATACAAACTGTATTTATACACATTGAATTTAGACCAGATGGATTAGAATTAGAAAATAAGGTTGTGAAATATATCATACAGATTAATTTATGATTGGTAATAACAGCATCACATGTATGAAAGTATTGTTATATTATTTTATTAAAACAAGACTGACCCTTTCAAGATAATGTGATCTAGTAGGACTTGTTGAGCTATCTTTATTTGTGTACACTAAACAACTCTAATATGTTCAGTGTTAATTTTACATTTATAAAAGAAATGTGTGGGTGAACTTTATTTTCAGTCACTTTTTAATCAAAATGCAGATAAAGTTTCCCTCACTGATATACGCTGAAATGTAATACTGAGTCTATAGCCCTAACTGGGTTGAAGACAAGAAATTTTGAAATATGTTTTCTGTTAATATTTTGCTACCAGTTAATTTAAAAACAGCGTTAAAGAATAACAATGCTACAAATGGGTTTTGATACTATTTATATTCATGAAGGCAATTGTCATTGCATGGAAGGCTTTTCTCAAATAAAAAAAAGGTAATTAAATTGGATTTGCTTACCGTCTGTTCTCTCGGCTGTTACTAAACAGCTTTATCATATCAGACAAAAACAGACGACGGACTTCCATGAGATCTGCGCTTGGCGTTGAATTTTTCAATAACGTTGCCACCACCTTAAGAATCACTGGAAACAGTACCATAGAAATGTTTTATTTATTTATTTATTTTTAATCACACTATTTCATGCAAATGACCTGTAAAAAGCATGTAATGTTTGACAATGGTTAACAAGAATAGTATATTTAAACTATGACATAAGCATTCATACCAGGAGGGCTAAAAACAATCCATGTATGGCTAAATTAATACTGGAACAAGTCACATTTTCAAAACCCAGTGTGGTAGTGCTGAAGCATATAGTTGCATTTTCTGGGTACTTACTTGGATTCTGAATTTTCACAGTTGAGTCTGGTTCTGGATGTGGCTTATGCACTACTTGAGTGCACACTTGTTCAGTCAGAATCTAAAGCATAGAAGCATTACGTACTGGTATTACGTCACTGCAATTGAACAGGGCCAAAGTGTCCAACTTATTGTACATATTATATTAATATTTAAAACCAGGTTGACTGCACCCTGAAACACCCCACCTCCCCCCCTACATTCTCCACTCCAAATCTTCATTAGCAAAAAGAGAAAGCGAACCAATAAAGTTAGCAGTTAGTGGTTTGTAAATAGTCTTATTTCTTATTTTAAAACTGTTATTCATGTTTATCCCTTTCAGAAAAAAGTGCAATAACAAGGTGGCATAAGTAGCTCATTATGCAATGCAATAAATCATCTAGCATTTTAGGAAAAAGGCATACCAATGTGATAAACTTTTACAGATTAACTAACGGTTTTGGGCTGAAAACATCTGTGGTAGTTATACTGGATACATTGTGCCCTTGACAGTGGTAGATCTAAAATCTTCCTTGCATTTTCTATATTTTACATACTTTTTCTTTTTTTTTGTTAACAGGCACTGTGAGAGACGTTGGCTCATAACCTTGATACACGAACAGCTTTTCTTAAGGGTCTAACCAGCACTATAATATTTAAATAGAACCAACTGTATTTTTCAAGATAACATTTGTTTATCTTATTCATTCAAAGATAGTTTACTTAAAACAATATTTCAGTCCAGAAAGCAGTTTTAAGGCTAAAATTGAACCCATCTGGAACCTACGATAAAAACTTGTTTTGACACAGTTGTGGCTCACAATACACTTCAGTCATGTCAAAGCAAATGTCTTTCCTTGTGCACTCCTACCTCATACAGTGTGTTGTACGTTGTCACGGTCACAGTGTTGGTGTGAAGCATTAGCCGTTCCCCAAGAAGGGTGAAGAGACTGTGTGTATGCATGATCTCCACCTTCCTTCTGAAAAATTGAGTGACATGAAAACTGTGACTGAAAAGGAAGTGTTAACAATTAAAAAAGGTAAAACAAATCGCCTGGTCAAGGTGACATTTACAGACGCATCAGGGTGCGTTATGAAGTATGAAGTAAAGTTTTTTTTATATATATATATATATATATATATATATATATATATATATATATATATATATATATATAATGGTCTAGATATCTTTAAATTGAGTTTACTTTCTTCAACAGTTTAGAATTTATTGAAGACTTTAAAAACCAGACATTTGTACCAAAAATAGATTTTCAATAAGTAATATTAAGTACAATGTTTCTGTTTTGGAGTTATAAAACCTTGTTGTGATAAAATTTATAAACACCAGCAAATGGCAAAAAAAATCCTCACAGCATTATTTTGTATTATATCAGAGAACTGCAGCACAGTACATACAGAATGTCAAATGAATTGCAATGCACACAAAGGAAGAAACTTCATGCCACAAAGATAGCTTCCTATGAGAATGCCATTTTCTCATGAAATATACAAAAAAATCTGTCCATTTTAAACCATAGATGATGGGAGTAGTAATAAACATCTGACCATGGCAACAAGCTTTAAAAAGCACACACGCTGTGACAAAAACACTCTCAAAAGCAATTACATACTCGCAGAAACATCAAAATAACCTTTTTGAGCTTAGAGCAGATCTGCCTGGTTATAGTTGACCAGTCAACAGAAGGTGCCATGTTCATATTTATTCAAAGCAGCATGAGTATTGCACATTGAATTTAAACATAACAGTAATTGAGAAACTATCTTTGTCAAAATATGAAATGGTTGCTGTTGGGCATGAATTGAAAGCCATTGCAGGCCAAACACATCACATTGCTGGACCCCCCCCCCCCCCCCCCCCCCCAACATATTTCTTTGAAAATTGTGTGTAAAAGGAAAACTAATTTGTCACCTTTATTCCCTGGGGTTTAAATACTACTGGGGAAATTGTGGCATGAATTGTGGCATGAAGTTTTGCAGCAATACCTGTAGGATTGTTGCCAGTTTTACAGGCTGTGTTACATTTTGTAATGAAATACTGTCTGTCTACCAGAGTGAAGCAGTATCCAAAAAGAAAAAAATAATACTTGCCGCTGAAAAATACCCAAAGCTTTATAAAGATACAGAGATGAAAGATAATATGGTATGATTTATTGCCATATATATTGATGAATATGTACCAGTCTTGATTATAGTTTTGTCAATAGCAATTTTGACTAGTTTTATAGATCTGGCAGTTTTCAAATGTGTAGCATCACATCTGTGTCGTTCAGGTATGAAAGTATCTTGTCGCCGATGAAAGATCGCATCGTGTCTGGTGTGCAGCCGCCTTTAATATCAAGGTTTCCCTCTAGTTTGATATTTATGAGCATATTTAACACACTTTCCTAGACTTTTATTGATGAAGAGTGAAGGCATTGCGCAGGTAAGTAGGAACCATAATGAATGATGTACTTACTTATGACCCAGGTGCTTAAGGAAATAGCCCAGGACTTTGAGGGCTTGAACTCTGATGCTTTCACTCTTGGAGGCCAGCAACTTGTAGATGACCCTGAAGGTACAAAATAAGTTTATACTTGTGCCACCATTGTCAGCCATTTACCAAGAATAGTGTTCAGTATAAAATATATTTCAATTCAATTATAGTTATTAAATTAAACTGATGGCATGTGCAACAGGTGCAGGTTGCATTTTGGAAGCTTCCACACTTTGAATATTACCTTTTGTATAAAAAACATTATTTCAATCATCCCGCATGAGAGACTGAATAGCAATTTAGCAATCTGATAGTGGCTTTAGGTTAGGATTAAGTTAATGGTTTGGGTAAAATTGTGATTTGACGTTAGTATTCGGTATATGTGTAGGTGCTTCTACAAGTGTGGATGTTCATGGTGCATTAGCCTGGATGAATCGTTTACGTGTGTGACTGGCAGTGTTGTGGTATTGCAACTGCACTACTAAACATGCAAATAAAAAAGGATTTACAGTAGTAAGACAAATGTTCCTGAAAAACACAAATAATTTCTGAAAGCATAACTGATTATTATGCAATTTCACAGTGCAAATGATCTCACCGTATTCCATTTCTCTGATCAAAGGCAGGTATCATGGATGCTGGATGCTCTGACATAAGAGCGACAAGCAGCTGGAGAACATCGTGGATATTTTCATCCTGCAGACAATGAAGAAGCGACAGGAGAATTACCTCATTAATACTGTACTGATGCATTCTTCTACAAGATATTTAAAAATGGTGCATTTAATTAACTTGACATCTCAAATCACAAGCGCATGCAAATGTAGACTACATAAAAAAAAAAAAATTAGCATTGAATTACTGTAATGTCTGGAACAAGCACTATAATAAAAGCACAGCTGCACTTAAATGTAGTACCAAACCTGGGATTCCATTTTAATTGTGGCACTGCTGTCCTAATGCTGTTCTTTTAAAAAGTGCCAAATAACCAAAAAATCAACAACTGTGATAGACAAACTGACGGTGTCACAGGAAACTGATAGACTGGAAAATAAGTAGACATTGGGTAGATTGGGCATCCACAAATTGCACATTTTAAAGGGATGGTTCATTGAGAATTCAGTTATACCAAGATTACAGAATACCAACATTTTTTTTTTTTTTAATTTTTACATTAAAAAAAGCTTAAACCTAATGGTGTTCTGTCGACATTCTGTAATTTAACAGTTTTTAAGATTTTATCTAAGCAATGACAGAAAATTTTATCTAACTCTGATAGAAAAGAGAATCGACAAACTCTCCCTTTAAAATCTGAAATCCGTGCACGTGCAGTAAAGATAATATCTACTTATTTCCTGTTCTGCCAGTTCCTTGTGACAACAGTTTTGAGCATGTTATGCCGCGGAAGTAATTATAGCACTAATAATCCCCCCATAAGAACAGCAGTATTATAATTAAAATTGCGTCAATGAGTAAGTCTTGATGATCAAAGTCTTGGGCCCCAAATATTATCGTATTCGAGATAAGGGCTGAGATATCATGGGAATCATGAGGCTTGACTGTACCAGAATTAAGTTTGATAAACATTTCCTGCATGTGATTCTAATTTAGTTTATTTTAACTGAGAAGCACCATTGAGATCAATGATCTGTTTTTAAAGAGATTCCTGTCACAGAAGCTAATTGTTTTTGTTATCACATTAAAGTGCATGAAGCATCACATGTCATTTCTTTGTTCCACCTTTCCTTTGACTTCGCATGATATTTTACCAGAGAGTGCTGGGTTCAGATGCTCCAATACTGACTTATTATCATTTTTCTCAATATGTACCAAACTTACTTTGAACTTGTCTGGAGAATTCTAACTGCCTAGCACTGAACTTCCTCATTCCATTAAAACCATGTTAGAATGTGACCTTTCAAGCTCTGCTGGCCTCACCAACTCTTCATATACAGAAAAGTGCGCAAGTGGGACCAGTCAAGTTGAAAAGTTATTTTGGTAGAAGATGGAATGGTACTGTCTATTCAGTCCTATACAATTTTAAAGACAGGTCAAAAAAAAATAAAAAATTATAAAGAAACATAATAATAAATCCATATAAGCTCAATAGAACCTGGCATGGGATAAAACAAAAATACATTTGAAACTACTTACTTTTTGTGTAGCAATTGAAGACAGTAGCATGAAGAAATTCCACTAGTTAGATTATGTGAAGGACTTACCTCATGCATTGTCAACAAGTAGTTCAGAATACTTTGCAGTTCATCTTCCTTAACACCACGATCCTGAAAACAATAACAAGAACCAACACTGAAGAAGTGTAACGATTTGGAATCTAAGAAATGACGGAGTGATTATATACAATACGAACTAGGGGGAACAGTATCAGTGTAAGACTTTTAAAACTGATATGGAGTCACCATTTGCAGGAACATTAAGTAAGTAATGAGTAATATTATAGCACGATATATATTTCTATAGCCACATCTGACAAAAGAATGTAATTTTTCTTTTTAATTGATACAATAACAGAAATTGCTGGTTTCTGATGAGCTCATGTTTCATTTCTATCAATTATTCAATGAATTTAATAAATTACTTGACTCCCTGGTGTACCACATGCAGATGTACATCTTCATTTTAAACTATCCTTTCCTGGTTATACTCAGCACTTACATGTGATTGGTATTTAGGTTTCTTTACATTTCTCTATATAAATGCACATCACTCCCTTTACCTCAGGTCACCAATACATTTCAAAATGGGAAAAGCAGTTAGAAAGCGATCAGAGAAACAGTCATTTTAAAAACAGCAAACAAACAAAAAAAAAGACATCCAATGAAGCTGGAATAAAAGCAAATTCTTTCTATTAATCATTGAGGCAGAAATAAACAATGATCTGCAGCATTACCTTTAATATAAGTTGTTTTAAAAACAACAGCATAAAAGCTCGCAGGGATATGATTTCCTTCTGTAGTGGACGAGGTCCATCTGTAAAGAAAAATGGCAAAAGGATCTTTTTTTTTTTTATTGGTTTTGCATATGCAAGATGTGCAAGCATGACACCTAATAACCTACTGCACTAATGATAACAGTATGTACTGTGTAGGCCTATGTAATTGCCACTACTTTCAGAACATTTTTATTGCAGGAGCGAATCACCACAGAGGTGCAGAGGTGAAACTCAACAACTAGCTCAACGCAAGTCAGCATCAATCTTATTATCAGTGTGTTGCAATGGGGATTACATGCTCGGTGGGACAGAGCGGTGCCTTGTTCATTTTCACTGGACTGTTCTGCTGAAACTATTAAACAACTAAATCAAGTAAGAAATAATGTCATGACTTTTCTAGAGGAAACAGCAGGGCCGAGAGATGTACCCAATGTTACCTCAACTATATTGAAAGGCACATATATAAAGGACAGTTAACCAGTGTTTTAAGATTGTTTACCTCTAGTTGGCTTTATTTTTTCTTTTTGTTTTATCATTATCGTTTTTGTTATTGTTTGTTTTCTGTTAATTTACAATAAACACATATTTCAAAAGACACTGCTGCATCCTGGTACCTGTGCAAGTCACATGGTCCGACTATACTACATCATTGTAGGGAAATGGAAATATTCAAAGACCAATAATGTCTTAAAAGAATACTAATAAAGCCAGTTTTTATGGATTTATTTATACATTTGATATTTGTGAAACTGTTGTTAGTTTTGTGAATGATTTAGGTCTCCTGTATTCGAAAAAACACTGGTATAGTAGTGAATACATTGCCTTTAGTACAAAATAAACTAATCTTACATAGGCTTTACTTTGGACCTTTTTCTTTGAAATCCTTTCCCAGACCATTGTAGAAGCCAACCCATACTATGTATGCATACTCCTTATTGGGATTTTAGTGAAGCGCCCAATGATAGTTCTATGTCTAACCCTTTGAAACCCTATTGTCCAGATGCCTGATGAGTATGTTTGGCAAAAATACCTGTGTACTGAAAACATTACATTTATTGAGATCAAAAAAAAAAAAAAAAAGACAAACAAAAACCTCACTGTTGCAGCTGAAACTCTTTGGCTGTTAAAGCAAAATAGAGAATGTTGTTCTTTTTTTAGTACCGTAAGATAGTTTGATTTCTGTGCCAGAAGATGAAGAAATAACCCCCTAATTAACTTCCACAGAGCATTTGGAAAACCTATCATTATTAAGTGTAACCTGAAGACTTTTTTCAGGCTTTTGTGAACAGGGGAGATGACAAGAATAAACTGTAATGAAGACACTCAGTTGAATTCACAGGCTTCATTATTTCTGTACCTAAGGACCTTCAATAACAGACTTGTATTGAAAAGTAAAACTATTAAAAGCAATCTTCTTACTTTTTAAAAACTACAAAATAATATAATATTCAGAGTTTTTATTCTTAATGTTAACTCTCGCAAGGTTCAAAATAACCCTGGTTAATTCCACACACCCCTTTGATTCTTTTTGACGACTGTCTTCAGAAAACAATCAACTGCCCATTTAAAATGCATTACAGATTTCTAAACTTTCTTTTTTTTTTTTTTAATTTAGTGGTCGCCGATTATTTTTATTGTTTTCTCCCCAATTTAGTAATGTCCAGTTATTTTTAGATTCAGCCCATCGCTACCACCCTTGCGCTGACTCTGGAGGGGTAAAGACGAACACATGCTGTCCTCTGAAGCGTGTGCTGTCAGCCCCTCAGCCCGCTTCTTACAGCCACCCAGCTACAGCGTCGGAGGACAACGCAGCCCTGGGCAGCTTACAGGCAAGCCCGCAGGCGCCCCGCCAGACCACAAGGGTCGCTGGTGCACAATGAGCCGAAGACACCCTGGCCAACTTATCCCTCCCTCCCCTGGGCAGCACGTGGCCAATTGAGTGCTGCCCTGTGGGAGCTCCCATCCTCGGTCGACAAAGGAATAGCCTGGACTCGAACCATCGACATCCAGACTATAGGGCAAATCATGCACTCCACGTGGAGGGCAATTACTGGATGCGCCACTCGGGAGGCCCAGGTTCAGAATACTTTCAGCCAAACTTTCAGTTTTGATGGCTTACCGAAAGAGTTTCCGTAGAGATATTCATGGTCGCACTCTCGCCATTTTGCTTCATAAAGATTACATATTTGAATCCTGCTCATTTGTATTATTCAACAAAAAACTCATTTTTTTAAAAACATGGTTGTAAAACAAACAAACAAACAAAGTGTTTCGCCACTAACGTGTCTTCATCATGTTCACATTAATTACCTTACACTGGTCAGCACCTCTTCAATATTAAGCATTGTAGTGCACAAATGACTCTCTTGTTATAACATATAGAAGATCAGCAGTGCATGTTCAACATACTGGATATATAAATAAATAAAACAGAGACCCACTGAAAACATCAATAACAAGTACTGGTCTTGTTTGGAAATGATACACATGTTATTTTCCTTCTCCTGTCTCTAATAATCTTAAGTAGTATTTTAATCAAGTCTCAATGTAGAGGTCTGTTACAGTAATAAAAGCCATATGGCAACAGCATTTTCAAACCTCTTGTCGGAGACCAGCTCCATGTGGTCTGCGCTGAATGGACTGATTGACATGTTGTACTTTGTTAATTCTAAACAGGCTTCCTCCTAATGCAATAATTTAACCCTGAAGGCAGTTGTATTTCCTTTAGCGTTAATTATTATGCTAAGAAAGACTACTGTACCACACTCTGTATTTGTGACTTAAACAGTAGACATAGAACTGCCATTTTAAAGTATCAAACCCATCACAACAGGATTATGGTATCAACAATTTTCCCATGCCAGCTTTTTTCACAGTAATTGGTATGTCTTGGAACAAAGCCTGATAGTAAATCTCAAATAGTCAATCCGACTGTCAGTCAATGCTCTTTGGAAGACCAACAGTGCATGTTCAACACTCAAAAATGCACCTCACAGCTTCAGCTATTTGTGACAGTGAAATGTTATGTCAGGTTTGCATACTGTGACATTTTCTCAAATGTATTAATAAATAAACACATGAAAATGTTTTTAAAAAGCTACAGCAGTCTCATGAATATCAAACTGTATTTTAGTCGCAGAAGCTTTTAAATCTCTGTGAAAAAGGGCCAAGAATACAGATTTCTTTCAATGGACAGATTTTCAGAAATCAATAGTATAAGACCAGCAAGAGACAGCTTAGTTGCAGCTGAAGGAGCTGGAACATTTTTATTCTGAGCAATTCCTCGCTAGTTTTATATTGTTAAAATTGTTTGAATCCCAGAAAATGTGCCTTTTCCCTTGCACTTATTTCTAAAAGTGTCTTTGAAATCCTTGATCTATTTTCCGATGTTGTCTTCATCTGGCAAAACACAAACCTTGGACCAATCCAAAAGAGAACCATTTCCGCCTACAATTGGATGACCTGGTGGATTATCCAACCTCTTATGGATTTTTGGCAATGTACAGAAAACAGGGGTAACAGGATGCTCATTAAACAAATATTTATATTCTCGTTGAGTTATCCAATTATTATTCAGAGCAGTCGATAAAATATCCTTGACTTTAGCCATAACTATACCAGTTGGATTGCTTCCAAGTAATTTACAGAATTCAGTACAGTTCAATTGCCTTAAAACTTCAACTCTAATCACTATAGTCCTGTATTACAATGACTCCCCCTTTGTCTGCTGATTTAATTATAATAGATATATCCTTTTGTAGTTCAGCGAGGGCCTGGTTTTCTTGAAAGATCAGATTAAATATAGGGGTGTGGTTGTTGTATTAAATATTTAATCAACTGCTAGATCTACTGCTCTAATATATGTTTCAATAACTGGATGAGTATTAGGAAGATTTCGGTTTACAAGGGTTATTAGATATGAAGAGTTACATTTGGTAGAAAATTACTATTACCCTTAAAACAATATCTTAACTTCAATGATCTGTAGAATTTAAACAGGTCAGTTTTTGTTTCAAAGTCATTTACTCTACTAGATGGTACAAATGAAAGTCCCTTTGATAGTACAGAAATTTGTGACTCACTTATAGGCTTTGTTGACAAGTTAATCACTGGAGCTTGTATCGGCTGTGTGTCATGAGTCTGCTGTCCTGTTGATTTCTTGCCCTGTCGCATCCTCCTGCATTGATGCCTTGTTTGCAATTCCTTTTTTGTGTCCATGGTTCTCTCATTCTTCTCCTTTCTTGACCACCGTCTAAAAAATCACTATTGTGACTGCTCCGATTCATTTCATAAGAGGTGTCAGATTCATTTGATACGTTAGAGGAGGGATTAAATTGTCTTTTTTTGTCTCTATCTGTTGTCTTGTGTTTTGTCAAAGTGGCAGTGGTAAACTTTATCATCTTTGTAGTCTTGTATGTCACGCTTATACTTCAGAATCTTCACATTCTTTATCTCTTCTGTGTATTGATCCATTAAAGTCTGTAATTTATCCTCCATTCTTTTCAGCATTTCTGGGCTAGTCATAGACTTCAATTTCTGAGTTTGCACATCAATTTACACTTTTACTTTGTTACACTCAGAAGTTGTTTCTTCAATAATCATCAGCATCAAATCCATTGAGCATTTATTTAGTATTTGACGCCATTTTTGTTGAAATTCTTCATTCTGTTTCCCAACGGAAGGGGCTTTTTGAATTCGCAGACCTCACAGAATACCTTTGGATCGCCAATGCTCACTCAATGTGATGCTATGCCAATGAAGTCTCGTTTCAGTCATTTTCAATTTTTCCATTAAAGAAATCACTGTAGTAGTTGAAGATTCTAGCGTGTCGTCCGGACTCACCCAGCATCTGTCTGCTTTCCTCTTCAGAGAAGGCAAAAGTCTAACCTTTTTATCAGTAATTGCATTTAGTTCAAATAAACAATTCATGATGGAAATATAAAGGAGCTAAACAAGCACTATTATCTATGTCAATAGTAAATCAACGCATCACAATCTCTGCTTAAACTTTCATTCCGTGTCCCGTAGGCAAATATAAATCAGAAAAAACTGAGGGAACACGAAGAATCATTTAAAAAATCATTTATAAAATCTGGTTCTTTATTGTTTAAAATCCATGATGTCAAATCCAGGACCCATAGAGACCTTGGGAAAATATATCAACGTTTTGGTGTTTAGCCTTTATCAAGACAATTAAGGTGATTCAAAACACAGCTGCATTTTATACTATATTTTTAAAATGGTAATTGGGACACTCCCCAATTGACCATTAAATATAAGTAAATTGTTTCACATCGCTACTTTTTCTCATTAATCAATAATTCATTTTCCAATTAAATCAATAGATCTGCACAATTAAACAATTCTCCATTTAATTATATTGTATACATTTTCTTTTGTACAGGATTTGTATTTTAAGTGAAAATTCAAAATAACAGTATTATACGACAGGGATAGAAAAAAAGTCATCATACTTCAAATAACTATAAAAAAAAAGGTTTAAAATCCAATTCATCGTTTAAGCCTTTGGTTTCAAAGTCTCCAAAGTATAAATCCAATATGTCTCTCTTTAGTAATTTTTTATCCAGATTACCTCCCCTTGTGGAAACAGTTACCTTCTATATTCCCATAAATTGTAATGAGGAGACGGGATGGGCGGATTTGGCAAAATGTAAAGCTACAGGATCATTTGGATCTTTCCTTCTTCTCAAGAGGATAATCCTGGTTAGAGATTTCCTTTAAAAACAAATATCCCTACCCATGGAAGCAAATATCAAGGCTTGGCCTTTGAGGCATACTTTTAAAATAGTTTCCAGGGCACACAACTAAAATAGTCACTTGACTGCTGTATTAGTGAGATTGTCTGTCCCTTGGTACACCGTCCCTGCTATTAAAAGTTTATCCATTTTTCTTTTGATTGCCCTTGCAGCTAAAGGCACTGATCATGATTTATTACGTTTTTGCTATTAGCTGAAATCGCTTTTGTTACATTCTATTTTTGTAAAATCAATAAACAGAGTATGAAAAAAAAGTTTAATTTTATAGACGTAAAACCAAGTTTCAGTCTATCCTGCTAACATAATAACACACATTGAAGAGGGTCACATTTTCTCAGAGTTGGGATGGGTATAAATACCAGTATTCTTATTCTTGTTTAGATTAATTTTGTGCATCATGTTCTGATTCAGTCATCAAATCCTGGAGTATTTTGAGAAATTTAAAGCACTCATGTGGCCTTTAGAGCTCTTTAACCATTAACAACTTAAAATATCCCTGTATTTCCTCTGAGGTACAACAATTTGTATTACTCAAATTGTTAAACAAATGAGACAAATAGGGGCATTGGCCTAACTGATGCCATTTTCTCCCTCTTCTTGTCTGCTTTTCATCAAAGAAACTGGGGAGTTAAACCAGTCCCCTAGACTGTTTATAAAAAGGCACAGCAAACATCTACTACAGAGACACAATTACCTGGACCTAACAGATGAAGCACATGCTTAGAAACAAGCGTTTGCTCATCTGTTATTTTGACTGCGGGATCCTGGGAACTGAAAGCTACTTCAACATATTTTTTCACCTGGCATTCTGCTTGTTTAAAGCAAAATGGCACCTGTTTTGTGTTCCCTGTTGGATTCTTGCTAAGCACCTCACTGACTTCAAAGCATCTGACAGTCAGTTCACTGCTACCAGCCTTAAAAACTCATTAATACCTTGTTAGGCCATTATTTGTCCATTGAGACCAAGGCTGAATAGATAATCTGGATTTAATTTTCCTTAACCCTTTGAGGACCGTGATCATGTTAACACAATCATACTGAAGTGGGCTTCTAGACCGCGATCGTGTAAACACAATAAAAAAAAGAACATCCCACTGGAAAATGCTTGCTCCTGAAAGGTTTAAAGAAAACCCCTTTTTTATACTGTAGTTTGACTAAATAAATCAATTACAACACTTTTTTCATGTTCAAACTGAATGTTTCCATGATGTCATGATACTGGAGGAAGCATCATTTAAGGGAATAATATTTTGAGATTGAATGGTAAATTGGATATGTGAAAATGATTTGTCTGGTTAAAATAGCCAGAAGTTTTATTGTGGCTGTGAAACTGTTAATTTGTACAAGAAAATACTGGTAACGGAACCCAACTGGGAAAATCATAGAATGCAGCTCTGAACAATAACTCAAAGTGTACTGACTATATCCCATAAAAGTCATGTGACAGCATATTAGGTATCAATATCAAGGTCTAAAACATATAGCATGCAGTGTTTAAATAGCCCTGCAAATATATAGTGCCACAACCTGAAATGGCCTCCAGGATAGGAGAGGCTCCAACGCTGTGGTGGCAGCAGATTTGTAAAACAGTAACAATCGTAATCCAGGTTTTTTTCTTGCAAAGGAGGTTTTACTATCAATACGACCTTTTGCTTAAATATAAATGAGAGATTGTTTTTGTACCCATGCAAGCAACTCGGGATTTAGTTTTTATAACTAAAATGTAACCAACAGCAGAACATAGGGTTCATCAAGGTAAACTGGCCTTGTGTGTTCTTCCATAAGATTTTTGTATTGATTTTCTTCTTCAATTAAGTCATCGTTTCTGATCAATTCTTATCTCAGCCAACTGAAAAGATTCAATTGTCCCAAGAGACTGCAAATGACAGCTAGCTGCAAAAATCTCAAGTATTACTGATGACGATCGGACATTTATTTATGCTAATACTGGATCAGTATCCTGATATCAGGACTCATAAGCTTTATCACATTTACCTTCAGTGATTTTATGCTTAGTTTTAGTATTTTGGTACAGTCCTATAATAATGTAAGGTTTCAAACTTCTTTTGACCAGCTTTCATTTGAGTTTCAGAGAACAAAAGAGCACCAGTCAATGTAAATTAGATGACAGCAGGTCACCCAGGAAAGGCAGATCTTATTTCAACAAAGCTAAGCAGTTTTTTAAACCACAGTGCTTTTCTTTCATAAATTAGCTTTGCAGGAAAAGCTTTAGGGCAGAAACCGTTCTGTGCATATCTTGGTTTATGACTATTTTGATCATTTATATTGCATTAGGCAGAAATGATGCTGATAAAATCTAAAAGGCAGATCCCTAGCACTTCCAACCATAAGAATGCAGCTTAGACCATTATTATTATTATTATTATTATTATTATTATTATTATTATTATTATTATTATGGCAAAGGTACATATATTCAAAATTGCAGCACATATTGCTAACATATAAATATGATGTTGTGACAGGATAGCTGCAGTTTAAGCGCTAATGTTCATGTTTATTTACAAATAACAAATAAACAAAGGCACGAGCTGTGTATGTTGAACTGTTACTTCACAATGATTTTCAAGGTTTTTTTCCTTTCTGTACCATTAGTATTATTATATAATAAACTGCTACTACATTTTATACCTACCTTGTTGTGGCTGAGGATGTTAATTAAAGTGAATGAAAACTCAGATTATATAATAGATAAGTAATAGGACATTTAAAACTATTTAATTAGTCAAATTAATTAATTGTTTAAATTGATTATTAAACAAACTAACGTGATTAGCCCCACAGCACACACAATGTACACAATTTAATTAGAGATGTAGATTTTTAAGACTTCAAGATTCTCCATGTTTTTTTTTTAAGTTGTTAGCATTTCTTTTTCAAGATGATTGAATGCCAATTACAAATAAAAAATAACTTAAGACTACTTGCAAACCACTAAATTAAATGTCTGGGTTGATATATATCTGGTTTGGTAACATTATTAGGTGCCTTGTTCTTAATGAAAATGTGCCAATCACTATGTTGAGTAAAGGGCATTGAGAAACTACTGTTACTGGCAGAAGAAAGGAACTGTACTCTATTCACCTCCTAATCATATTTTACTAACCAACTTCGCACAAAAACAATTGAGCAATTTGAAAAATCAAGATGACATTGAACTTCTGCTCAAGGTGGTATATGTGGGTTAGGTTAATCAGATTTGACATATAGTTAGTAATTCTATTTTACAGTGGCAACAGCATCTGTATAAATCATACTGTTTTTTTTATACAACAAATCCTTTTGCACTTTCTTTTTTTATCCTTGTTAAATAACCATCAATGTTCATGGTAAAACCAATCAATGTGCATGTTCAGCTTGTCACTGCTTACAAGAAATCCTTAACACTATGAAGCTCTGGTCAATAAAGAATGCACATACTGTAATTTTAATTAGTCTCACCAAGTTTAATTTCTATGTGTGAACTGTATTCAGAGCATGTAAATTCAATCTAACTTTGGTTCATGTTGAAAATTAAATCTCCCTCCTGATTTGCTTTATATTAATGTTGCTGCTGAAGTAAAAAAGTTCCCCTTTCAAGGAAGCACGTTTTCGCATCTCTGCTTCAAAGTCTCGACTTATCAATCGATCACTGCCAGCTGTCAAAGCAAAGGCTGACTGTCTGGAATCGTCACTGTGTAAAAACACAATGAATGGGTAATTATTAACACATTTCTTGAAACTACAATGGTAGCTATGGATTGTGCACCTCAAATTTGGAGGCCAAAATTGGGTTGAACAATTAATGTAGGAATATGTATAGTAGTACATTTTTATTTTAGGTCATACAGTTATAATTTCTGCGTGCACATTGAGATGTGTATTGTATTACAGTAACGTGATTTCCTAATTTTAAAAGGTAGATGGGTGTTTATTGTTTACATTCAGACTGTTTTTCTTCTTTACGGAGCAGCACTGATAACAGACAACCCTCTAAGCTATCGGACTAAACAAACTCTAATTTACTTTCTTTAAAATCTGGAATCTCAGTTAAAAGATTAACATGAATAATAAATGAATGAGATGTGAATGAAATAAAAAAAATATGTGTTACCTGAACTCACTTCAAAACTAACATAAAAAATATAAAAACTAAAGACTGAAATAGCCAGCAAGTTAATATGGGACACGTACCGAAGCCAAAATCACAACTGACCTAGCATGCACAGATCAAACCTACTTGTGGAAGGTAAATGGTTTCTAAACAATGCCAGGGACTGCCATTTTTGATTTATACTGGTAATAATCACTTTGAAATCGGTACATTCCTGGTAATTAACTTGTGGCATAGACATATTTTGCATAGATTAAAACTTGAATAGACAAATACCAATCTGGCGTGTTACCTTTACAATGGTTCAATTATAGTTAGGTGACGAAAACCTGCAAATCTAAAATAAGAATCAAAGCAAACAAATGTTTATACAAAATTGTGTTCAATTTACCAACTGTTTCCCCTTAAAATTGTGTTAAACCAAAGTGGTCTCTCTGAGTTGGCTCTGCATAGCCCTCAGTTTTCAGAATGTCCTCATACAAGGCAAAACATGCAATGATTGCCAAAGGCAGGACCCTCGGAGCAAAGTGAAATCAGCTATGACACCCTGCTCCACAGAGAAAAGGTCTGTGCAGTGCCGTCACTTGTTGTAACGAACATTCTTGAACAAATCAGACAAAGAAAATAAAACACTATGATTCAGCACTGGCAGGAACACTCACACAATCTCATTTTTTTAAACCAGAAAAAAGTCAAAAGCAAAACAAATCGAAAAAAAAAAACAACAAAACAGACTTTTTGCATCTCATGCACTGTTACTCCACAGAACAAAAATGTCACTCATTTTTCTACCTCTCCTTAAAATAAAATAAAATAAAATAAAAAAAACATGGTCCACCTTCTCGGAAGTGGCACAAATAATATGACTAGTCTGCTACACTGTCTGCAGTAATAAAGGCAACTGTCTTCACATATGACAAGCACAGCCCGTGGTTCTAGGGGGAATGCACTAATACAGCACAAAACTTATAAACAAAACAGAACACTTATTCCAAATGACATATTTTCAAAACTAACAAATGCTTTCTGACTTTTCCATAGTTAACCCTTTGATTCCCAGTAGTGTTCCTAAACATCAGTTCAATCTGCAGGACTATTATAGACAACTCCTGGGATGTGATGGCATACTTCACTCAACCTTATAAGTACTCACCTAACCCTTTTGGAGTTATACCACTGCTGTCCACTGGGTTGATCGCCCAGTAGTAATATTTGAGGGTGTGCATCAGCTGCAGGACTGTGCCTACTCTGCGGATGGTAGTGTAAATGGTGGCTGTGCCAATGAACTCAGCAGATAAATAGGTATACAGAGACAGCTGGACCTGCACAGAAAAAAGAAACGTCATCAGTTTTTAATGAATCAGGTTAGACAGATATGTTAGGTCACATAATACCCTGCCTTGAATAAAGGCCCTTTCTAGTTTCATCATATTCCTAAAATATAATGATTACCAAGATAAAGATGTAGCCAAAAATGTGTCAGACATATTTACTGGTGCTACTACCCTTTGTTGGATAATAAAAAATGGTTTCTGCAATTCAATTTATAGAATTTATAGACATAGGTCTTTATTTATTTCAATGATTATTCTAAATAAAATGTGTCAATCATTTATTTTTCAAAAGGAAGTGTATTTTAAAAGTTCTCAAGTAAATTATAATTCTGTGGAATATATATCCTGTCCTGGCTGTTGGAGTCAAAGGCAATCAGATTGCATCTCTCAGTTTATTGTAAAGGTTTTTCCTGACACAGGTACACTGTGTAATGAAGTTAGTCATACGGTACCATAAGGCCCCTCCAGATGATGCTGCAGTTATATTTGACATTTCTGTTAGTAAGGGCACAGACTTGAGCTGGCGAATATATCATCACCAGTATGGTATTATTTCAACACTGTGGACACATAACTATGTCATAATTATCTATTTTTCTCTTATGTAGATGACGGAGCCACTGATATCCCAGCTTTTGCCAAAAGCCATAACATATAGTTATTGCATGACAATTCTGGACCAGCAAACTGGGGTTTACTTTATAGTAGGAACAGAAAGAAATTGAGTTCAAGGAATGCAAACAGGAAAATAAAAAGAATTGCTGACAGTGGGGTATATTTTCAAAGCATCTATGCCAGTTGCTCAGTAAAAAAAGTCATGCAAATGCTACAAAACAAGAGAAAAAAAAACTTAAGTGCATAATTATCTAGTTATTTGTACAGTGCTAATTTTGTAAAATAAATGGAATTTTCACCTTTCATAGATTGGAAATAATAAACGGGTAAAAACTCCTTGAAAACATGTTCCAATGTTTTGCTCAAGTACCACATTTAGATGCAACTCAGACTGAAAATAAAAAGCACTGATGCACTGGAAAAAAAAAAACTGTCAGTCACCTAATTTTAATAACAAGGAGACAGGGTCTCGTACTTTGCTGTTTTCCTAACAACAAAAATGAATTACTGAAGACGAAAGCAACTTGACCTCAGGTGTATGTGTTTGTGTTGGCCCCCCAGGTAGAGCACAGTCACAAATCAACTAAATTGTTCATTCAAGAATAAAAAAGCTATTTTAAACTATCTGGTTATTAAAGTATTGCTGTCCAGTTGATTAAGTTCCTAGGTTCCCTGTTCTATTAAAACTGTGTGTTGGCAACTATTTTCCAAAAGCATTTAAAATGGAGGAACATGCTGCAGGAGGCTAAAAGCACAGCTGATTGTCTTGTAATATTCCCATCAGTAAAACATACTCCTGGGACAGCAGCAGTTCAGGGGAAAATATTGCACATTTCCTTTTGAACTACAGAGCATCCATCTCTAATCGCTAAATTACATTTTACTGCCTGGTTTTTACTGTCAAGGTATGCAAAGGGTTCACAATGTGAAACATAACATATCACATACAGATTAGTAATCTACATAATTCCTTTACCCTTTCTCTGTTTAATATGTGGGCTTTACTTAAGGCTTATTTCATTGCCCCATATAGATACCTCAAATTTAACATGACAGGCCGATTTAAGAAAGTGTGTATGTATAAACTACAACTGGAGTACAAGTTTAGTGGTTAATGTATGCATGTATTTTATCTGTCTCTGCAGTGTGTGTATAAGAACATAGAACATAAGAAAGTTTACAAACGAGAGGAGGCCATTCGGCCCATCTTGCTAGTTTGGTTATTTGTAGCTTATTGATCCCAGAATCTCATCAAGCAGCTTCTTGAAGGATCCCAGGGTGTCAGCTTCAACAACATTACTGGGGAGCTGGTTCCAGACCCTCACAATTCTCTGTGTAAAAAAGTGCCTCCTATTTTCTGTTCTGAATGCCCCTTTATCTAATGTATGTGTTACTCAGGAAGAGACACACACAAAGTAAACAGGCATAGTCAGATTCATTAAAATAGTGTAAATTGTTTCGACTATCTTGTTTTATCAAGACAGAACAATCTGTATATTGCAACTGCTGAGTCAAAATAATATGAAAAATAATTAACTTCACTTTCCATCACATACATTATTCATAGTCTTTCCTCACCTTTGCAGGAGTGTGAATCCAGATGGCTGCGTTAAACAGGATGTGGTCACACAGTTGCTTTAATAATGGTGCTCCATGTGTCAAACCATCGAGGTATTTTGCAAAGGACAGAAATTGCTCTAGGACAGCACGGGTTATGTGAATTCTTGATGACTGGATAGAAAGGGCGCAAATTAAACAAGATCATCATATTACACACACCAGGTCTCCACCTGACCGCTATCAGAGACAAGATTTAAAGATTGAATATGATGAGGACAAATTACTAAATAAGTTCTAGAAATGGTCACATGGCCACTTTTGTTGCTGTAAAAATGTGCATTCACCACAGAGGCAGAAAAAAAACAAACATATAATGGACAACAATGTTCTATGACAGGGTAGGCAACACAGTCCTTGAGTGGCATTCTCCAACAAGTTTAATTAGTAAATGGTCAGGCGTTTAATTTAATAATTGAGTACAGTACATGGTTTGAGAAAAGACCTTGACTGGAGGTGCCAAGGTTGCTTATCTGTGTCCTCAGCATACCAAACGCAGCATTTCCAAAGATACAGTCAAAACTTTTAAACACTGCATCTCTGCTCATTATGGTTTTTGAGTTTGACATTTGAGACTTTAAAGTCAGTAAAACAGTGTTGTTACCAACTGGCAAAATAATATAACTCAAACAGATGGTTACTTATCAGGATTCATTCTATGATCAATCATTGAATTGGCAGCAATGAAGCAAATTCTTTGACCTTGTATTAGTTTGAGCCTGGTTAGTGTTGCTATTTTTCAATGTCACTTAATCAAATACATAGTGAATTTTCAGACACAGTATATATAGTCAGCCAAATATTACAGTTTTCCTAGTACCATTATTCACTGTACTATGGCCCCCACCAGAACATTCCTGTAGGAGTTATATTCTTGCACAGATGATTTATTATGCCTAACAACCAAATGATATTCAGTGCTATGTTTGAGAATTCAGCTGGCACTGCTGTACAAACCATTTTTCAAAAACATTGTATTTACGGTATGATGTTTCACAGCCTACCTTTTCCAAGAGATAACCAATCACCAGGAACCCTTTTCCACCCAACATTTGTTCTTGCATGGCTACTGAACTCTTTAACAGCTCAACCAGAAACGCCAAAAGGGTGGCACTAAAAACACAAAATCAACTTAATTAAAACCAATACATTGCAGAAAAAAGGTGAAAAACATAATAGAGGTTGTGGTTACATATAATGTGGCTATGGAATGTATTTGGACACCCCTTTTGGCTTGTGTGTTTGGGGGGTCGGATATGTGCTGCCTGTTTTACCCCACTGAAGCCACTCAGTGGGGTAAAAGAGTAAACAACAGGGGGTGGGTCATATATTGCCCTTTAACCCCAATCACACTCCTTCATAATATACTGATATCCTTGAATAGATCATCAGCTTCTCTTGAAAAAAAGCAACATATTTTAATAAGCAGGGCATCCAACCGTGCTGTGGCACCCCTAATGTTTGCAAATGTTGCAACATTCTTGGAAGTTACCACTGCAGAAACCAATTTCTTTAAACAGCAGGAATTCAGTATAGAAGAATTCAGTATGCCTTGCATAATAAAATAAAGTGTAAAAAAAGAAACTAGTAAGTAAGTATAACACAGTCTGAACTGCTGTTAAACCTCATCCCCTGCACAGTGTAATCGGCAACACAGAGAAGGCCAGCTTTCAGTAATGTCACGTTAAAATAGAAAGAGCATTTCTGTGCATAACGTTTACATGCTAGCAAAGCTGATCACCACACGAAGAACTGATACGTGTTCCGCCACAGTCTATAGGCTAATCAATACATTTATTTATTTGTTTATGTGTGTATATATTTTTAGTTTCACTTGATTGTTTAAACCCTTCAGTTTCATAATCATATAAACAGGGCTCGCACTTACCAGACTGTAGTTTCCACTTGACTGTCATTTTGTTGACGATAGTCCAGCTGAGCAAACAATGGGAAGAGAACCTGAATCCCCCCAATTGAATGGATTGCACTATGGATTGAATGAGTCACTATAGCCTTCACATCCTGTTAGCAAGAAGCATAAAGCATCCAATGTAACATGCTGGAAATCATTTATAAAGATTTATGGACAGTACATACAAAGTAAACCATGCCAGAATAATAAACTACAATTTAAGAATTAAGAATTAATAAACCGTGCTGGACTATCTATGACAAATCGAAAACTATACAAACCTGGGTGCTCACAAAAAGTATATGTGTCTGATTCTGATGACGGGACAAACCCCTAACACAAGGGTAAAAAGCATTTGCCCCCGATTTTGATGAAAAAACATGGAGTAAACGGAAGCAAACTGCCTTTGCGCTGCAATCCGATTCTGGCGACATACTTTGCCCCGTCCTTGTCTGTCTGGTTAGTGCCAGCGGTCAAGATAGCTTTGATTTCGATGATGGCACAGACAGGGATTTTCAAATCTAACCAGGTAAGGGGAGGTTTATCTGAAACGCAGGCACTGTCGATCCCAATAAAAGGGGACAGCAAGTTGTGAAGGCACCAGAGAGCGAGTGAGCGAGAAAACACACGTTTTCTAAGCAATTTTCTATATTATATATATTTCTTATATTTTAAAATAAACAATACATAATACAGCCGTGCAAACTGTGATGTGGAACATGCCTTCATTAAGTTTAGGGCTGCTCTGAAAAACACAGATTTATAGGTGTAGTCTGTATTTAAAAAAATGATTAAAGCTACCTTCCAAATCACATTTCCACATATACAGTACATCTTAAAAAAAGCTTTTACTACAAAAGACTGGAACTATAATAGTAACGTTTATGTATATAACGTAACCCTGCAGTCACATATGACAAAATTGTTCAATGAATGTAAATATTTCTAAATACTGCTTTTTTTTGTTCATCAAAATCACAGCAAAGGCAAGCGCTGGGGCTATCGTTTTCTTAAAGGGACTCAGTTGCTCCTGATTTGGTAGCAGCTTCTGACTCCCGCCTTTTCTTCATTGGTCAGCACTAACAGAATTCCGCCAGTGCCCAGCTAAAACTTCCTTCAAAATCATAACAAGAAGGGGACGGCACAATCCAGCGCAAACGTAAAGCACTTTGCCCTTACATCTGAAAATCTGTCCCAATTTGTTACCAATTTTCTGTTTTGAAAGCAACTGATACAAACCTGCAGCATGAGAGCATGGGGTGAATGTACAAAGATGGAGGGGTTTTCCTTTGGTGAGGACTCAAGACAGAGCTGAGCATCTGTAGCCTTGGCGTTGTAAGTGAAAGCTATACTGCTGGCAAGCTTTCCATCATAAAGAACTTGTTTGTGGTGTTCTGCCAGGTGAATGTCGCTTTCTGACTTGAATTTAAATGTACTCTGGAAAACATAGGAAGGAAAATAAATGATTAGTGTTCAGTTGTTTCTGGTTTACAAGCTTCCTGAACTAAAAGTAGCTTGTTCTGAAATTGTCACATCAAATACAGCTGTTATAATGTTGTCTAACTCCACGGATGGTGGTGTTATTTTAGATTCCATGTTACACTCCATTCACGTGGCTGCATTTCACAGATGAACTTGATGGTACCCAATCCCCAAGTTCCAATGAAGGAGGCAATACAGGAAAGCAGTCAACAGCCAGTCATGTGCTTCCAGAATGCATCACGGAATGAAGGAGGTACTGTTTTTATCACAAATTTCAGTCATTTTGTTTTCCAAGTTCTTTTCAACTATGAGGCTTCAAAAAGTGAAGCACTTTATGTAGGCAGTCTTTTACTACTACTGTCTGTCCACACAAAACATTTAACACCAATACCTATGAACTTACCATGATTCTATGGTCAAAACTTGACCACTGGGTTGGGTTTTGACTTAGTTTAATATAAGGGCCATTACCAGGTTTAAATCCAATTGTTCATTATTTGTATTTTAATCTCCAGTATAACCAAGTTGAAATCCTGTTTAATCAGTAAGTCAGACAGTGAATATCAAAAGTAAGTCATAAATAATTTATATTGGAAAAATGTCCCATAATTATGACTTACTGTGCAGAGTAACATAAAAAAAAAACACCAAATAGACTATCAGGGAGGTTTTAGGAGGATAGAAATAATATGTTTTAAAGGTCACTACTATACAATTTTAGCCAGTTGTTTATTATAAGAACAGTACTGAGCACTTTAAAACCTGTCTGATAGGAAAAGAGCCTCACAGCCAAAGTTTTTCTTAACGCTAGGATTCATCTCTGCTTCATCAAAGTCTACAGCTTGTATTAATATAATGCAAAAATAATGCCTTTAGATTGATTGTCTGATTTAATAATATAGTAGGTGTGGGCAATATCTCAGTTTCTTTTTTTTTTTAAATGTAGTAATTTTTTGGGGGTCAAACAAAATTCACTTTTGACAAACTGTGTAAAAGATTTGGTCAAATGATTGGCTTTATTGCATGACTGTAATATATAATCCACACAATGACCTATTGCCCTGTGAAAAACTACTACCTGCTTATTAAAAGTGTACAATGATACCGTATCAGAAGAAAAAAGGAACACAAATGTCACATTTGCAACAGTTTAACATTAATAAGAGTATGCCACAATGAAAACAAACACCATTAGCGAGTGTTTCTATTCTTATGTTCTTTAATTTGCCTTGACTGTCTGCCAGCACTCCAACTTCAAAACAAAAAGAAAGACGCAGACTGAATTGTAAATGTGTGCTTTATGATCCCATTCCTTACAAATAATGCATAAACGTCAAGCAAAGCTGTGAATGTAAATCACAGAATAAATTAAACTATTCGGTAAGGTTAATGCAAAGGATGAGCACATCAGTGTAATGAAAGTCAGGCTTTACAAGTACAAAAAAAAAAAAAAAAAACATTTAGAGATTCAATGTATGGCTACATTTTGCTTGACAACAATGTAGCTCATGAACAATGAGGATTGCTCACCAGTCTTCTGTCTCCAATTAAAAACTACCAGAACTGTCTGCCTATGAAGACATAGTCATCTCAAACAGGTCTATCAAAACAGAGCCTAACAATAATACCTTTTACTGCTGTTTTAAAATTAAAATATTTAACACATTTTTATTAAATTCCTTATACAGTATTAGCAAGTACTTGATAATGAGATTTTCTTCTTGTGAAAAGCACAGGACAACTGCTGTCAGGTCTCATTAGGATAATAATTATGTAACTGCTCCACATTATAAAACACAGTCAGTAGTTTCCTATAGGGGCAGTTACTCTATTCACACAATACAAGCAATAATAACAATTAAAAAATAACTATTCTGCATAGCCTTTCCGGTCGTGAATGTGTGTTATCCTGAGAGCTGCTTTCTATCACCATCCAGGTGCATTGGTTTGCTGTTCTTTTTGTTTTCTAGGTTGTACTTAGGTGAAGATCATTGATCCTTTCACAACACTAAGTTTGATAGAAGAACAGTGATACCGTCATTAGCCGGTTACCAAAGGTACTGAACATTTTTGTTTATGCAAGGTGGCTATCTCATTCACAATGGGGAAAAAAAGGAATGTATTTAAACAACTGGCCCCTTTTACTGAAAAAAAATAGATTTTTTTATCTGAAAGATTACTAAAATAAAAGGCTTAAATGAGACAATGCCTTTTTTGGTCACTGCTAGGGAAGGTAAGAATATATGTTAATATGTACAGCCAGCGCTTGCTGGATTGTCAGTTGTTTAAGTGTGCCAAATTCAAGTGCTACAGACGTGCTCAAATTTGTTGGTACCCCTCCACAAAAAACAAAGAATGCACAATTTTCTCTGAAATAACTTGAAACTGACAAAAGTAATTGGCATCCACCATTGTTTATTCCACATTTAATAGAAATCAGACTTTGCTTTTGATTTTTTATTCAACATAATATTGTAAATAATAAAACAAATGAAAATGGCATGGACAAAAATGATGGGACCGCTAACCTAATATTTTGTTGCATAACCTTTAGAGGCAATCACTGCAATCAAACGTTTTCTGTAGCTCTCAATGAGACTTCTGCACCTGTTAACAGGTAGTTTGGCCCACTCTTCCTGAGCAAACTGCTCCAGCTGTCTCACGTTTGATGGGTGCCTTCTCCAGACTGCAAGTTTCAGCTCTTTCCATAGATGTTCGATAGGATTCAGATCAGGACTCATAGAAGGCCACTTCAGAATAGTCCAATGTTTTGTTCTTATCCATTCTTGGGTGCTTTTAGCTGTATGTTTTGGGTCATTATCCTGTTGGAGGACCCATGACCTGCGACTGAGACAGAGCTTTCTGACACTGGGCAGTACGTTTCGCTCCAGAATGCCTTGATAGTCTTGAGATTTCATTGTGCCCTGCACAGATTCAAGGCACCCTGTGCCAGGCGCAGCAAAGCAGCCCCAAAACATAACCGAGCCTCCTCCATGTTTCACTGTAGGTATGGTGTTCTTTTCTTTGAAAGCTTCATTTTTTCGTCTGTGAACATAGAGCTGATGTGACTTTCCAAAAAGCTCCAGTTTTGACTCATCTGTCCAAAGGACATTCTCCCAGAAGGATTGTGGCTTGTCAATATGCATTTTAGCAAATTCCAGTCTGGCTTTTTTATGTTTTTCTTTCAAAAGTGGAGTCCTCCTGGGTCTTCTTCCATGGAGCCCACTTTCGCTCAAAAAGCGATGGATGGTGCGATCAGAAACTGACGTACCTTCACCTTGGAGTTCAGCTTGTATCTCTATGGCAGTTATCCTTGGTTCTTTTTCGACTATTCGCACTATCCTTCTGTTCAATCTGAGGTTGATTTTCCTCTTGCGGCCGCGCCCAGGGAGGTTGGCTACAGTTCCATGGACCTTAAACTTCTTAATAATATTTGCAACTGTTGTCGCAGGAACATCAAGCTGCTTGGAGATGGTCTTGTAGCCTTTACCTTTACCATGCTTGTCTATTAATTTCTTTCTGATCTCCTCAGACAACTCTCTCCTTTGCTTTCTCTGGCCCATGTTCAGTGTGGTGCACACAATGATGCCAAACAGCACAGTGACCACTTTTCTCCATTTAAATAGGCTGAATGACTGATTACAAGATTGGAGACATGTGTGATACTAATTAAAGAAACTAATTAGTTTGAAATATCACTATAATCCAATTATTTATTATCTTTTCTAAGGGGTACCAACAAATGTGTCCAGGCCATTTTAGAATATCTTTGTAGAATAAGCAATAATTCATCTCTTTTCACAGCTTCTTTGCTTTATTCTATGACATACCAAAGGCATGCAAGTATACATGATAAAATAGCTTTTAATTTCATCACTTTTCAGGAGGAATGAAGCATTATTTCAATGAGCTGTAAGGGTACCAACAAATTTGAGCATGTCTGTATATATTACACTGGAATATTTCTGTTCTTGGCTACTTTCATTGAGCTGCACAGTATACAGGATAAAGTAAAAAATATTGTTTGACTGGCCTTGAGGTAGCAGTCATTAGAAAGAAAGATGTTTTATAACTGTAGGATGTAACCTTATACATAGTCAATTTTAACAAGAAAGTTTTCTTTATTTTTATAATGCTTGGTTTCGACCTTGACAACTTGGAACCAACCCATGCTATTTAACTCTCCTGAATTGGCATGTCTTTGATATGCCCTTGTCATTTACAAGCATGCCTTAGTTTTCCTTCAGCTTGATGTGAATATTTGAATGTAATAAGATATAATATCAGGTTAATTTAAAAACTATCCAGATGTCAACAAATCATACAAATCACCATTATGACTCATTTTACAGTGTCAATGTCAGGTTTATTCAGGAGAATGAAATAACTTTAGGGTTTTAGGGTCTAACAAGCTGGGACTGTCTACATTGTTCTATTTTGTGAAAACATAAATCGAAAACATAAGCCTCTGACATTAGCAGCAGTGTGGAGTAGTGGTTAGGGATCTGGACTCTTGACCGGAGGGTCGTGGGTTCAATCCCCGGTGGGGACACTGCTGCTGTACCCCTGAGCAAGGTACTTTACCTAGATTGCTCCAGTAGAAAACCCAACTGTATAAATGGGTAACTGTATGTAAAAAATAATGTAATATCTTGTAACAATTGTAAGTCGCCCCGGATAAGGGCGTCTGCTAAGAAATAAATAATAATAATAATAATAATAATAATAATAATAATAATAATAATAGTTCAGATTAGACTCAATTTAAAGTTTATTGCATTTCGAAAGGACCTGTCACCTTGTGTCATCCTTCTCTGTAACAACATTCCTAAATTTAACTTTCATAAATGCTAATGACTATAAATTGTCAAGCAAACTACAGTTTCTTAGCTTAGATAATGGCAGACGTTAAAAGCTCATTCTTCTTTTTTTTTCTTACAGTAGGTGTAGCAGAAGACAAATGACAATGATCTGTTGAGTGAACCATGCATTTGTTTTTAATAATGCTTCAAGAGTTCTTCATTAGGTCTACTTAAATGAATCTTTAAACTTAAACATCTCAATAACCGCACACAGTAATTTATTGGCTAATAACAATTAATAATGACATTACATTTAACTTGGAAATCTGCACCTAACCTAACCACTTAAACCAGAAGGTATACATTCAGTGACTATCATTTTCAATAGCAATTAATGAACAATTAAAGATCAATCTTACACTTACGGTGCGAATCACATGATAACTGTAGTTACATTTAAAACATTTGAGTCACAGGAAAACAGTGTTGGCTGATTGATTGCTGAGGAGGAGACAAACGGCTTTTGGGGCTTTGAGTCGCTCTTACTGTATTTGTCTTCTCTGTAAGTAATTGCTGCTTTTCCTGAGACTCATTTGTTTTCAGCATGTATTATGTGACTAAAAATCTTATAACAGCATTTGCCTGGTGTTTTGTTCATTATTTGCAAGAAAACAATAACATTAAATGTTAAGTTTCCCATAATTTGTGTGTCTTATAGGAAGACATGTGATCTACTTCATCAAATTCATATTAGGTATGATTTATTTATTGTTTGCCCTATGTCCTTTAAATGGGATCATCACAACTGCTTCATCCATTCTATAATATAATGGAGACCATCAAACACAATATAAAATTCTGGTTTGTAGTTTTTTGTTTTAAAAATAAAGATTATTGTATATACATTAAAAATGGTACATATTTGGGAGTAACCTATTGTTCAGAAAATATCTTTGCATACTCACTATAATAAGAAGATAAAAAATGACATATTGAGATCAGAGATGCTTTTAGGAATCGCTCAGTCTTGTAAATTATGAATAAACCGCTGAGATAAGTAACAACATAATATTCACAGTAAGTATTAAAAGAACACATTATACAAACATATTCTATATTAGTGGGGAGCAATTACCCCCCATCACCACTTATTTTAAAGTGCCAACGCCTCATTTTAGTGCTACCGTGATTAACTTACTGCAGTTTATTTAAGCAATGATTTGTGAAGTGTATAAAGAGATAAACATCCTGTACGTTAGTAATAGACTGTGTTGTTTACTTCAGAATTCAGAGTTTTTTCTAATACTTAAAAGCAAACCATCGCTATTAAAAAAAACTAAAAATTATTATTACTATTTGTTTATTTAGCAGACGCCTTTATCCAAGGCGACTTACAGAGACTAGGGTGTGTGAACTATGCATCAGCTGCAGAGTCACTTACAATTACGTCTCACCCAAAAGATGGAGCACAAGGAGGCTAAGTGACTTGCTCAGCGTCACACAATGAGTCAGTGGCTGAGGTGGGATTTGAAACGGGGACCTCCTGGTTACAAGCCCTTTTCTTTAACCACTGGACCACACAGCCTCCTAGCATACCTTCTTCAACAAACAATTTTATACACCATTTAATTAACCTGAAATGTCACATGGAAAGGACATATGTGGTACTATGGTGCCACTTGAAAAATTACAATTTTTACATATTTCTATTACAATCTCTTTTCAAGTCTTTCCCAAGCATGACAGTTAAATTGTTAATATAAATCTAACTGGAAATACTCTACAGAGTAATAATATATATATATATATATATATATATATATATATATATATATATATATATATATATATATATATATATATATATATATATATAAGGAAAATACCCTCAAGACATAGCATTGTGGGGAACAGGTCCTTATACCATAAAAAGAGTGAGAGCACCTGCTCTGCATAATACGTTCTTGTCCTCACCTGTTTTTAATCACCTGTATCCTTGTAACGCAAGGTATGAATTGGGCTCAGCTATATATTTTGATTGACAAATGGGAACACTGCACTGTTCCTATGCTCATGCCAAAAGCAGCAGCAGTTGTGAATTGGCAAATCAAGCAAATGGCAGGAAATAAAGTCACCCATGTAATGCTCCAAAGGTGCCTCAGGCACTGGACATTAATATTAATGTATTCAGTCTAACACAACCTGCTAAGAGAAATTAGCATTCCCTTTGAGCATCACTAACCAGGTCGCAAAACAAAATGCCATGTAGGAATAAACTTATTAGGCCGCTGAGTTCTGTGTAAAAATGCAAAGTTATTCAAGAATATTCTCAGTGTAAGGCTGCAGCCAAACTGTACTACGAGGTAATTGCAAGAACAAGCAACTACATCTAAACACATCAGAGATTCTAAATATCCTGGGGGTCCAAGTCCAACTAATAAAACATTTTGGAGATACAGTTACTTTGTTAGAATTGCACAGCCTGCTACAACCAAAAAATACCTACTACTCAATGCAATTGAATTAACCAAACTGAATTGTTGCAACAATACGGATGATGTACTGTAAGTAGTGTTGTGGGTTAGACAGAAGCCATTTTTGGGGCTGATGTCAAGGGCAATGAAACCGCATTAGAATCTGTATGGTTTGGGATGCAAAATATTTCAAGCAATTGGAACTACATGTGCCTTTTCATTGTGTATAAAGCTCACCTAAGTAAAAGCAGAGGCAGCAGATTTTATGAGGTTTTGGATATCAACTTGCATGTGATTTTACTTCCATCCACAGCATTAGTACCTAAAAGAGCACATATCATATCTATTCTGCAGTTTGTTTATTGCATCAATAGTTTTGAAATTCTTTGATAAATCATTTAACCAGAAGTACTTCTCAATGCGTCATATTCTTTTATAGTTATGATCTTAAACATACCTTGTACCCAGGTCCGAGTTGATGTATTGCAAATATCTGTGCTGGATTGAGTGCTTCACTGAACACGTAAACTGCTCCTAGCTGACCACAGAAAACTCTATTAGCATCAGCGGTCTCAGAAGAACCCAGGAAGCATTTATCATAGCTCTGCAATCAGGAGAAAAAAAAACAGGTCATATATATTTATAGCACACACCTAGAAAATGCCAAAGCTACACTTAGAGCAGGCAATTAAAAATAACAGCTATCCTAACATCAGAAACCTAAACATAATTTGAACTACTACAGGCAATTATAAATTCCATGTATCAGCCAATCAGATTATGTGAGGTCATTACCCTATTTAGATGCTCTTTGAGCCAACTAAGCTAGCTTGAGAATCTTGGTGTATTCACTATTAGGCCAACCAAAGTCCTCATAGACCCAGAACACTCTTTTTTTAAAAACAATTTTAGACTATTTAAAGTCTCAGAGCCTGCCTATGTATAATGTCTTGGACGTAAAAAAAAAAAAAAACCAACTACATTCAAGGCTACTTGAGGGCTAGGGTTGAGAAACATGGCCCTATCAGTAATTAACGCCCATTGCCAAAGAAATGAATGTTTAATTATAAACCATTTAATTCTCCTCCACCAGTCACCAAGCTCACATGGTAAATGATCACTGAAGTGGAACATTCAGATAACATTGTAAGTATTTATTGTTCACATTCAGTGAAATTAAGTCTGCAACTGCAGATCGGGAGTATGAGAAATGGTATACAGTCCTGATTTTTCTCAGGAGAAACCTGTCAGTTTCTCGTAAAGCCTATCTCACATACACACATACATTGCCCTAAGCTCCTTTTGTACTTTATCACCAAACAGTAACTCAGCTTCACTTTGAAATACTATATGGCAATGTTAAGAGCACTGCTCTGACTTTATATTAGAAAGCCATGAGATTATATATATATCATTTTTTGCAATAAATGTGGAGCGGTTTTATTTTTTTTTCTTCATGTTGAATTAATTTCATTCAAGTACTTAAGTAATAAATAATTAAGTTTAATTTCAGGTAGCAAATTATGAATTTTTGCTTCCCTTAAAATAATCATTTACCCTGGTATATAAGCAACACTGCTATATAAATTGCATCAGTGTATAAGCTACCCCCCTGCCTACTGTACATTTAAAACCTCTTAATAACTTGAATTTATTTTTCTTCCAGTATAGTATTAATTCCATTAACGGTATTCACATAAAAACATAAAAATATAACATTAAATTAATTTGGACTTTTCATGTGAAACACCAAAAATAAAGTGTTGTGGTGGATACCCTGTGTTTGTGTCCTATTATACATTTCAAAAAGAAAATTGATTTACTTCTCGGTGGGATAACGCAAAAACATTTCCCATTATATTGTGGGGGCGTTGCTGCTATTTATGGGGAAAAGGTCATTAACCTTTTCCCCATACTGATACTCAAATGACATACTTGTTTATGCAAGCAATTTTTAAAAATAAATTGGGCAGTATAACAAAAAGGACAGTATCTATTTGAAATGGATACAAAATGAATACAAATCAGAATCAAGTAAAAAAAAAGTTAATGCTTAGAATACAGCTGACAAAATATATGGTTTATATAGAACAGTGAAGGTTGGTTCCCTTAAAGTATGAAATGTTATTCCATTACCGATTGGGATATACCTCTGTTTAGCCCAATCACAGTCCTTAAAGGGGTTAATGTGGTCATGTTGTACATTTCATCACATAAAAAGGTTGATTCATAAAGTGGTAGGTTTTGTATTGACTGAAGAGGAAAGGGAATGCAGTTTTCAATTACAACATGCAACAGATTCAATTAAACAGTGATTATATTAAGAGGTTTTTTTTACTGTACGTCTCTTGGCTGAAAAGAAGTACCAAAAGCAGGAGCTTATTTGCCCTTGCTTTTACAGTATTATATATACATTGTTGAGAAAGAGTTAAAATACAAGTAGTATTTGCAGGGACACTTACGTCATTGGTGTTAACATGCCAGGCCATGTCGCCATAGGAAACTAGTTGTCCATTTACATAACACCGAATTTCACTGTTTCTCCAGCGGTTGTAAATGTGAACGATGCTGATCATATACCACTGAAAAAAGAAAGGGTTATAAAATCACCATAAATTATTCAGCTTATTATGTCACCAACCTGTGATTCATTGATGTACACGTTAACAAAAGCAAAGTTCTCTCACTTCTTGAGCTCACTTACAATTTTACAGATATTGTTTCATGTATGTATGTATATATAATTTTAGGTCACTTGTTCTCTTAAGGGCTGTGATTATCCTTTCAGCCATTTAATAAGTGCTAGCAAAAGCACAGGAAAAATGTTGTCTGAATTTCATACTTTATGTCACTAACTGTGGAAAATGATCTAAAAATCACTGCTATTCAAGTTGAATGCATTCAGACATAACATTTTGTTCAATGTTACATTAAACAAGTGCTACAAAAAGGCTTACATATAGTTTTTGTTTTCCCCTGAACAAAAACCACTTGAAACACCTTCTGTAAAACTGTGAGTAACATGTAAGGCCACCATGGGCAGGCAGGATGGCAGTGCTTCAACATGCTATTGGAATTCTAAAGTGATACACAACCATTCCACAATGATTACTGGCTCTGTTTCCTTCTGAGAAATCTGCAGAGAAGTGTGTTCTCCAGAATGACCCATGACCCATTGAAACTTCCACTCATGGACACGCAAGAACCTGACAACTGAGCACATGCTACCAAAGTCTTGCCATCCTGACTGAAACTCACTTGCAGGGAGATATTTCACAGAACAGAATTCCCAACATGTACATATAAAATGTGACATTTCATAAATGAAGACGGCAAAGAAAACCTAAAAGACCTACATTAATCACTTCAACAGTTTCTGAGATGTTAAATAATATTTTCTGTAAAGCAAAATACAATTGAGGACAGTATGACTACATCAAAGGATTGAGGGCCCTATTCATAAAAGTACTTGCCGGCTGCCGTAATAAAACGAATTCAATTTCAAACTAATGAAAGTCGTCCATATTGCTATTCATAAAATAATCTGAGAATACAGGCGACTGTCGCAAAGCACTTTATGAATGGGTACACAGTTGTTCAAGAACTAATATCTTTTTGATGACATCAGCAGCATTATTATCGTTCCCTGGTTGCCGTCGGTAACTGTTGCAAAAAGAGAAACGGAATCCACCGACAGTACGACCGAAACCAGAGTCTGCAGCTGCCAGTCACGGGCAGTTTGCAAAACCTGATTCCAATGCCCCTATCACGTCTCTTCCAAAAATTCAGGACATGTCATAATTTAGAAAAATAAAAGTATTTTTAAATAAATACTTTGTATTTTTGTTTTGTTTGGCAACGCTGGTAAACACATTTCCATACGCACACATAAGATTTCCAGTCTTAACTGCAGGACCAAAAAAAATAAAATAAACAAAAAGCACTGTAGGAGTACATTTGAATGATACTATAATTCTAATAATAATAATAATAATAATAATAATAATAATAATAATAATAATAATAATAATAATAATTATTATTATTATTTTGAAAACTTTAAATGTTAATCTTACAAATTCTCAACTATTATTATTATTATTATTATTATTATTATTATTATTATTATTATTATTATTAATAAACCCTGCTTAAAGCAGGGAATCAATCAGGGATGAGTTTATGTTTAAGAATCAGTGAAAGTTTCACGTCGTATTGTACACAAAATGGAATACAAATTGGGATTAAGGCTTTAACATAGCATTCATTTTCAATACAGAAGTCTATGTGATCATAGTCTAGTCTGAATTGTCTATGTTTGTCAGGACATTGTTATACAGTGGTTTGGAACAGGTCATTTATAAAGTACAGATATTCACCAAAAATAACAAACAAAATGTACAGTGTCTTACCCACTAAACCAACCATTTTGAAAAAGTTGCACTTCATACCCTTTTTATCTTTTTTGGTTTTTCATAGCATTCCATCTGTCGATGAAATCCTTTGTCTGCTTTGCACCCTGATGATTGCAATGCTAAGCTGAAAGGCATCGTTTTGTTGTTGGTTTCTTAACCAATAGAGTAGTTTTTTATATGTGACGTGCAGGTATTTTTAAAAATTATTTTGATATTGTTTTTAATCCTATGCACCAAAGTTGATTTTTGTGATGCAGCGGCAGTTCTTATCTGTTTAAAAAAAAAAAAATGATATTTTTATACAGCTTGAAATATTCACATGCCATCCTGAAAAAGAACTGTAGCCCCAAAATTGTCATTTTTGTCACAGTTCACGATATTTTACTTTTGGATGGGAAAAAGGATCCTCTAATGTTAGCACGTTTCCATTCCAGAGCACAAGAGAGAGTATAGAAGGCAATGGAGCATCAGCAAGCTCCGGTTATTTTTCTCATATGTTTAAAACATTTCAAGTTCTTTTCTGATGCAATGTGGTTAGCAGTATCAGTGTATATCAAGGGCAATTCTATTACAGAAAGACAGCACCACACAACTGAATAAAAATATAATTAATTGTTAAACGGCAGAAAAAAAAATGTTTTAAATTGTTACTGTATTCCCATAGTTTGGAAATCTGTGCACAATTCCGTACCACAAAAATAAATAAATACAGCTAAATTGCATTAGAAAACACAAAGTATTTCTTGCAATTTATTTGTAGTTGCTAAAATTTAACCTCTTGAACTAACAGGCCTACAAGAACATAATCCCGTTTGACACAAATATGTATTTTTCAATATAAATAGTAAACACATGTACGTGTTGGGGGACTAGTAATAAAATATAATTTACGTTAAAATGACTTGAGCTGCATCTCTCGGTAGATGGAATGCTTGGAAAAATATGTAAAGCTAAGTACTACCTGCTTTCTTGTGAGTCACAAAGATTATGATCACATTTTGAACCTGTGCAATTCCTATGTTTGTGTACTTAGGGCAATTGATTTTTTAATTACAGATTTTCATCAGGATAATTTTTGGTTAAAGTTTCTTTGTGTAACCGTCTCTATGGGCTTTGTGAAAAACATCCAAATTCAAGTTTCAATGGAATCAAATTTAGACCACAGCTTGCTAAAGCCTACAATAAATATTTGCCATGCGTCAGACTAACATAGTTCCTTGCCCTGCTGTTCTTGTGGTGTTTTTTATTTATTTTTTCATAAACGAAAGAAACTCTTTGCATTCAGCAATTATTTGGGCAATTACAAAGGGATAACACACACACACACACAAAATAACTTGATAGGCCAGATAGGTATATTTAATCATGTCTATTTTTAACAGTGTGTAGCACTACAAAGATAAACAACAGTGATACAATATGAACCCAAAGAAGAATTTCTGAAATTACCAGCTTGTGAATGGGAGAGAAGGAATCTGAGCTGCAAATCTACCTCCCGACCAGGAAGGGCGCTAAGTAAGGTTGGTGGAACGCCTTCACAGGGATGGTAGGACGGAACCGGAAGTGGGACATCTTCGGAAAAGGCCATAGCTGTAAGACTGCGGAACAACTCTATTGTGATCAGCTGCGTTGCTTGGGGCGTTTGAATAGCGAGTGGCGCCGCACTGATCACAGGGAGGAGTTTAGCAGTACAAAGGGGACGCAGCTACGTGAGTACAGCCCCTTATGCTGAAACTAACGTGCCGGAGCGCTGCGCTTTTGGTCATTTTGTTGTTGCAGGCGAGTAGTGGCTTGGGAGCTGCAGCCACAGAGCCAGCACACACACCCTGGATCACCACTACCTCTGCACCCGGAGCACTTTTCCGTGCACTTGTGGGATTAATGGACTGTGTTTTATTGTTTGTTTAACCTTTTTGTTTGAGCCTGAAGACCTGCCGTTTTAAACCCCCATACCATTGCTGGTGTAGGGGGTGGATTGTGTTTATTAAAACTGACCTTTACTTGTACTTATGCCTCCTGTTTGGACCTTCATTTATTTACTTACCACCCACATCCTGACACAGCTATATAAAGATTTTGCATTAAACCGACTAAAACATCTGATATCACAGAAACCCAGATAGGCTAAAATTATCTAAAAATCACTGCTATTCAATTTGAAGGCATTCAGGCATAACATTTTGTTCAATGTTACATTAAACAAATGCTACAAAATCAAGCAGGCTTACATATGGTTTGTTGTTTTTCCTGAAAAAAACCCATTTGAAACACCTTCTGTAAAACTGTGAGTAACATGTAAGGCCACCATGGGCAGGCAGGATGGCAGTGCTTCAACATGCTGTTGGAATTCTAAAGGGATACACAACCATTCCACAATGATTACTGGCTCTGTTTCCTTCTGAGAAATCTGCAGAGAAGTGTGTTCTCCAGAATAACACTTAGTCATCTCTTTTGAAACTTCCACTCATGGATACGAAAGAACCTGACACCTGAGCACATGCTCCCAAAGTCTTGCCCAATCTGACTGAAACTCACTTGCAGGCAGATATTTCACAGAACAGAATTCCCAACATGTACATGTAAAATGTGACATTTCATGAACAGAAGTTTTCGTCTAATGATATAACAATGTGCGCTATTATCACAATTCTGTACCTGTTGATTAAGTTTTTTCGGTTTGTATTAATTTCATTTTTCGGTGCTTATTTTTATCTATTTGAGATACCCCAAAATCATTTTTTGTTTTTTTTCGGGCCTTTCGCTTTTTATATACTGTATGAAATTATTGTTTTCGGTTACTTTCCAAATGCTTGGGTGTTTTTTTTTTTTTTCCTGTCACAATATGTATAGTAACACGACAGTACTTACACACTCCAGTTGTACCTTCTTTCCTTTGCTGTCTTCCAACGAAATCCTTATGGTCACGGGCACATTCTTCTGGGGTTTTTGTGTGTCTATGCATTTTTTTATATTTCTCCACAATTTGCAAGTTTGTTTTAAATCCTCTGTATCTTAACTGTAATACAGCTTTAACCCACTAACAAGCCTCCATCCTGATTGTAATCTCGTTTTAAATCTCACAAGCGGAGTCTCCAATAGAAATGTAGGAATGTGCTGTCACTCAGTAGTTGGGGCGGGTTTAAAGTATTCAGAACGAATCAATGACAGATACAAGTCAGGAAGGCGGGACATTGCCCAGCATTTATTATTATTTTTGTAGTAGGTTTTATTTTTTTTTAATGGGAAAAGGGTAAAGTCAACGTGAATAGATTAACCATTTCCACAGTTTTTCCGGTGTTTATTGGCTATCCACCGATTCATTTTTTTTTGTATCGAGTGTGTTTTCTTGGGTTTTATCGGTTAAAACCGAAAATCAAAAGCCCTAATTACATTAACAGAGTTTGTGCTTTACGGCAGGAGTTTTTTGAGAACCATTTAATACTAGTAGTGATTTTATAAGGATCTGCTTCTATTTAGTTAAAATACACCAAAATGAGTTCGACATGGAACAGTCAAGGCAGGCAAGGCCAATGTACCGAAAAGCTTTAGACTAAAAATACATGAAAACAGGTTGTCACAAGGTGGAGAAAATAAAAATACAACCACTAAGGAACAAAACCATATTTAAACATTTGAGACCATTCCCTGGGAGAAAGCAAGCATGAATGAATTATCTTTCTCTTTCAAAGGAGGTTATGAAATCCATTCAAGCATTATTACTAATGGCCTCCACTCCATAAGTTTAGGTACATCATAATAAATCAGCCAAGCTTCAAGCGTAAATGAGCCTGAGAAGATGCAATGGGAAATCAAATACAGACATTTCAGGGAGATCAGAGATGTTTGTTTGGTTTGTTTTTTAAGAAAAGATTATCCTGCTGTATCATATATTCTCCATATTGCAGCAATACAGTGCCTTGCATAAGTATTCACCCCCCTTGGACTTTTCCACATTTTGCAGTTTTACAACCTGGAATTAAAATGGATTTAATTAGGATTTGTTGTCACTGATCTACACAAAATAGTCTATAATGTCGAAGTGGGGAAAAAAGCTACATATTTTTCAAAATTATTTACAAATAAAAAACTGAAAAGTCTTGATTGCATAAGTATTCACCCCCCTTTGCTGTGACACTCCTAAATAAGCTCTGGTGCAACCAATTGCCTTCAGAAGTCACATAATTAGTTGAATGGAGTCCACCTGTGTGCAATTAAAGTGTCACATGATCTCAGATTAAATAAACCTGTTTCTGGAAGGCCCCAGAGTTTGTTAGAGAGCATATCTAAACAAACAGGATCATGAAGACCAAGGAGCTATCAAAACAAGTCCGGGATAAAGTTCTGGAGAAGCACCAATCAGGGTTGGGTTATAAAAAAATACCCCAAACTTTGAACATCCCCCGGAGCACCGTTAAATCCATTATTAAAAAATGGAATGAATATGGCACAACCGTGACTCTGCCTAGAGAAGGCCGTCCACCAAAACTCAGTGACCAGGTAAGGAGGGCATTAGTCAGAGAAGCAACCAAGAGGCCAATGGTAACTCTGAAGGAGCTGGAGAGATCCACAGCTGAGATGGGAGAAACCGTCCATGGGACAACTATAACCCGGACGCTCCACAAAGCTGGGCTTTATGGAAGAGTGGCGAGAAGAAAACCATTGCTGAAAAAACCTCATATCAAATCCCGTTTGGATTTTGCCAAAAGGCATGTGGGAGACACAGCAAACATGTGGAAAAAGGTTCTCTGGTCTGATGAGACCAAAATTGAACTTTTTGGCCTTAGCGCAAAACGCTATGTGTGGCGCAAAGCCAACACTGCTCATCACCCTGAGAACACCATCCCCATGGTGAAGCATGGTGGTGGCAGCATCATGTTATGGGGATGGCTTTCATCGGCAGGGACTGGGAAACTGGTCAGGATTGAGGGCAAGATGGATGGAGCCAAATACAGGGACATTCTAGAGGAAAACCTGTTTCAGTCTGCAAGAGACCTGGGACTGGGGCAGAGGTTCACCTTCCAGCAGGACAATGACCCTAAACACACAGCCAAAGCTACACTGGAGTGGTTTAAAAACAAGAACCTGAATGTCTTAGAATGGCCCAGTCAAAGCCCATACCTCAATCCGATTGAGAATCTGTGGCAAGACTTGAAAATTGCTGTTCACCAATGGTCCCTATCCAACTTGACAGAGACTGAGCAATTTTGCCGAGAAGAATGGGCAAAAATTGCAGGATCCAGATGTGCAAAGCTGGTAGAGACTTACCCAAAAAGACTCACAGCTGTAATTGCTGCCAAAGGTGCTTCTACCAAGTATTGACTCAGGGGGGTGAATACTTATGCAACCAACAAATGTCTTTTTTTTTTTGTTTAATTAACTTTTGTGTCACAATAAAAAATATTTTGCACCTTCAACGTCTTAAGTATGTTGTGTAAATCAAATGGTAAAAATCCCAATTAAATCCATTTTGATTCCAAGTTGTAACACTACAAAATGTGGAAAAGTCCAAGGGGGTTGAATACTTATGCAAGGCACTGTATAATGTATTCTTTAACATAATCCCGCTACAGTGATTTATTAATAAAATTATCAAAGCGACCCGGCTTATTTTTAAACGTAGATATTGCTCCAATCAGACAACATATGACACAGATAAGGTTTGCTTTTCTTCAACAAATGTCCTTTTCAGTGTCTTAAAAATGAGTAGTATGACAATAAATCCTGTCCTTTTTATATTTTACCAAATAGTAGATTCGACCAAATATAAAATGCATCTTTAATAATTTGAAAGATACCAGGTTAAACCATTTTTATATCTGTTTGCACTTTATATTACTTGATTTAAAAGACTTCCATTTGCCAGATGTTTATACTACATTTGAACATTACATTGGCAGACTTCTAGCAGAGAATGACTCACTGTGCCTTTAATGTGGCTGCCATTTGTTCACCATTCATTATAGAAAGAACACTGACACAGCAGAATGCATGATTTTTAACATCCTTCAGTCGGACCAAGTGACATGAATTTACTGTTCTGGGGACCAAAGTTTTCATAGTCGGAAACACCTTAATAAAAAGCTGCTTCTTAGTTAAACACAATTCCAGGTTATTTTCCATGTTAACTATTACACCTCCCCAAGGAGAACCAATTGATTGCATAGAGCCACAGCCTACGTAACAAAACCATATTGAGACATATTAAACTAAGCAGAAAGGCCTTCTTCCCTAGTTTAGACAGTAAAAGCAAACATTGGTGTATCAGAGGACATACAGTAGAATATCCATTAGCATAAACATAAGGAACACATGATAAAAATGAAATAAATCATAAATGCTCATACATAAATCTACCTTGGAGCGTAGTTTTTTTGTGTTTAAAATAAACAAGAACATATTAACACACATTAGCATCACAAATGCAAAAAGCAAACTACAGTACTCACTTCACATCTAACTATCTACAGGTTCTAACATAAGTTTTACAACTTCACCCAAACAGGTTGCTAAGCAGACACACGTGAGAACAAAATACGATATGGTATCATGATAAAAGTGTTTCTTACTTTCCGAGGCTGGAAATCATATTTCACGCAGTGCTGAAAACCTTTGCCTTTTGACTTCAGGGATGTGACGATCAAACAGTTTCCAACAAAATGTGCAGAGTAACCAATCCCTTTGCTTGTACGAAAGCTACGAAGAAAAAAAGAAAGAAAGCAATTACTGTAGTTAGACCAACTGTTTTGTATAAATCATTAAAGCATTCTAATTTGAGTGAGTTTTTAAATATCCATTTAATCAATCTTAACCATTACTATTGCTTAAACTAAGAAAACAGCAACATAGATACAAAAGCAAAATTTTATGGGTATGAAATATCAGAGATTATGTGTTCTTCCTTTCTTTACACTGAACAAACACTGCCTGAACTGCCACTAATTATGCCCAGATTGCCTAATGCTCCATGATTGACAAAATAGAGCACTGATAACTTCAAGTGAGGGCATTGAGCCATAACTATTGAGAGGAGCGTTTTTCCAGTTGCACTGGTACAGGTGACAAATGTTAGGTACATAAAGCTGGCTGAAATACTGTATACATCACTTTCTAGAGTCCTAACAGTTCTATAATTGACAAGGCACACGGCGCTACATCATCAAAGTGCTTTCTGTCTTTGTGTCACAGATGGCTGAGTGGTGATGTCACTAGACCAGGAAATACACACAGGCACAGTACTGCAGGGTGAGTCGCCAATGCGCTCGTTCTTTATTAAATAACTTAAACAAACTGAATATGAACAAAACGGCACGGTGGCCAAAATAAACAGACACAATAATCCAACAGATATCGTGCTGGTCTAAATCCAGTACGAGTAGCAGATGATATGCTTTTATATATGTGGCCATCTCCGAATTGGTAATCACTTAATCAATTTGGAGATGGCCATATTACACACAAGTTTACATGGATGGGTAATTTAACCCCATCCAGGCTGCAAAACATTGATAAAAACAACATTGTTTTTAACAAACACAAAACAATATGTTTAAAAAAAAAATAATAATAATAATAATAATAATAATCCTGAGCATTTACTCGCAAATGCTACCACCTCTGTCTTGTAGCTCCCTTGTGTGCCGACAGCCCAGAACAGTGTAGGAGATAAGGCCTATGCCACCAAGAATCTACCTGCTTTCTTATTCATCACCATGCTTTTTCTGGATTGGAAAGATCAACCAATTATGTACAACATTTAATTTCCATGGTTTATAAACAAAATTTCATTTTTAATATATTACTGTTATTCTGACCACAGCAGTGCTGCGGGCCACAGTGTAGCAAGAGTAAATGATGTGTGATACAGGCATGGATGCATGAAATCAGCCAGCTAGCTTTGATATCAGGGGACCTGCCAAAATATGATTAGATTCCATATTTACACGGCTAACAATCCCTGTTCTACAAATGCAAGAAGGCTTCAGTCAGTTCCCTTTCTGATTTTTTCTCAGATTCAACACAATACAAATATCCACGAATAAAATAAAATAAAGCCTTTTACCCAAACAGTATTTGTAACAGAGACTTGACTTCATAGTGTTAAACAATAAAAATGTATATAATTTAGTGTGATCTTTTTATCACATATACATTTTGGCGGTTTTCCTATGACCACGACTGCATCAAAACAGACGACTGGATGTCTTAGTGAGTGAATAAGATAAAGGTACAAAAGTACTACTACATTTTGCAGTCATCTGAGGCATCCATTAGGAGTGAAACAATACACTAATGTCACAATACAATACATATCACAATAGAATAATATAATATCAAATGGTAATTTAACGATGAACCATTTTGTTAAAATACATAAATAAATGGGAAGAGGAGAGCATATACTGTATTTATACCAACTATAAAACACACTTATGGGGGTGCTGTAGAGTTATGAGCGAGCGAGACACACTTTCTGTTCGCTCCCGCACATATATTTTTATAATTTCAAAGGCATTACAGTATTTTTATTTTTTGTAAACAAGCTTGCGTTGTTCAGTACTTATTTGAGAACATTCAACTGTCCGGGTAAAAACCTAATATGCCAAATACAAGGGGAAAGAAGGAGGCTTTGGCTGGAGACCTTGATCTTACCCGTCTGGAAGCACCGACGATTCAACCAACACCGCTGTATTGGAACTTATATCCGCTCTTCGGAGTGAAGTCGCCCCTCTAAAAGCTGAGATATGTTAGACATTGGATGCCAAGATCGAAGTGTCTTCGCGGTCTATCAGGGGAGAGATTACAGCCATACGCGAGGAGATGCACTCCTTGGCATCTGCTTTACAGGCGATACACACAGCAAGAAACTGGGGGACTTGAAGCAGGCTGCCACGCATTGTTCTGATTCGACTACAGCCTTGGAGTCTGAAGTGGAAAAAATGTCAGCTGCAATCAAATCCTTAAGTGAAAAGTGGAGGACTTCGGAGGTGAGATCTAGGAGGAATAACCTTAGGGTGATTGGGATTGAGAAGGACACTGAAGGACCACGTTCGAAGGAATTCATGGCCCAGCTACTGATGTACGCTCTTTCCTTGGGGGAGAAACCCTTACTCGATCGGGCACATAGATCTCTTCAGCCACGTCCTGGTCAAGGTCAGAAACCTCGTTCTTTCATTGTCAGGATACAGTATTTCCAAAGATCGAGAAGAAATTCTGCGCCGAGCCAGGGAAAGCAACTCTTTATTGTTTAAGGGACAGCAAATTCATCTTCTCGGATTATGCTCCATCTCAAAGAAAAGGGCGGCTTTTGGGGAGATGAAGCGAGCCTTATACAATCAGCCTGGAGTAAAGTTTGGTCTGTTGTTTCCACCTCGGCTCAGACTGTTACAAAATGGCTTGGTACGTTTTTTTCACTGATGCTGAGGAAGCACTGTTATATGTGAGATGCCATGTTCTCTCCAGCATGTCTGCATCTGACTGAGTGAATCCGGTTTAAAGCTATGGCTTGGTCAGTATTCCTGGGCATCAACTTGGTGTGTTTGGTACATGCTGAATACAGATTTTTTTTTTTTTTTTGTCATCTACTGAGCACTGTGTTTATATATGCTTAAAGGGGTAAGCTTTATATAAAGTGTTGGTTTGCTTGTAGCTGATAAATACCACACTTATCTGTTACTATTCTGATACATACTTATTTGTTTTATTTATTTATTTACTCTCTGTTTTGGTTGTAGGGGGATAAGGTTTAAAAATGTTCCCTCTGTATATAACTGCCTTTTTTCATACCCATGGGAGCTTTTGACTCCCTTTTTTATGCAGTTTCCATTCATGTTTTTTATATATTTATTCCCTCACTTGTTGCCTTTAATTGTTGTTTATTATGTAAAAACACATCTGTGTGCTCTTGGGCCTGCCTATTGTAGGTTTGTTTATATCTGAGAGCAGTCTAGTTAAGTTTATATTACGTTATTTTCCAAGAGGGAAGGGGGACAAAAGACTTGACATGAAAAAATGAAAATACTTCAATACTATTTTTTTGTTCATTTATGTCATGATGCTCTGCAAGCTTCGTGTATGCTGTTAAAGTGTTATCATTTTTCTAGTATACAATTAATATTATTGTTATTTTATTTATATATATATATTTTTTATTATTATTATTTTTTTTTTTTTTAAATACCTATCTTAGTATGCCTGAATTTTTGCTGACTGCGGGGCTGCGGGTTCAGAGTCTTTAACTCTGTTCTGGTACAATGCACTTTGTGCACGGATGGTGTGTTCTATGGTTAGGCTCGTTTGGGGAGGTGTTTTGGGGTGGGACATAACTAGTGGGGGGCAGCTCCTGATTTGATTTTAAGCTCCATTGTTTTTTCTTTTCTTTTTTCTTTTCTTTTTTTTCTCTTTCCTTTTTCTCTTTCTTTCATTTTGAGTCTAGCTTGGCTGTTTGTATTGATATTATTCTCTGTTCACTCTGCCATTCAATTGACTTACTTTTTGAACAATATATGGCACAGATAAGCTCAGACAAACAGGATGGGAGGTCGTCTGTTAAATATATAAATTGGAATGTTAAGGGGCTCAATCACCCAGTAAAGCGTAAGAGAGTACGATCACTCCTTCAACTTATTAAAGTAAATATTACTTTCCTACAAGAGACGTACCTTCGTACTTCTGATCAATTTATGATTCGTAGGGATTGGGTGGGTCAGGTGTTTCATTCTCAGTTTCACAGTAAAGCCAGGGGTGCAGCAATTCTAATTCATAAACCAACACCGTTTGTAGTTTCCCAGACTAAGGAGGACCCTCAAGGTCGTTTTGTTATAGATACTGGTAGACTTTATAATACTCCACTGATATTGGCTAATGTCGATGCTCCCAATTGGGATGACACTCAGTTTCATTCTAGCTTTCTTTCCTCTTTACCTGATCTAGACACTCATTTCCTTATTCTGGGAGGAGATTTTAATTTTGCAATATCACCTTCTTTGGACCGTTCAACATCTAGGCCTACATTAAACAATCCTTCAAAATGTGCTGATATACTTAAATCAATATAGTGTGTCAGATCCCTGGCGTTTCTTGTATCCTACAGTGAAGCAGTACTCGTTTTTTCTCCATGTCTATAAAACATAATCGCGTATAGATTATTTTTTCTTGGACAAATTATTGTCACATATTTGCTCTTGCTCTTGGAACTCAGCTTTCCAGACAACACTCTCATCATTTGATCGGGTTGAGTAGGATTATCTATTTGAAACCCTGCACAAATTTGGTTTTGGTCCTAATTTTAATTTCCTGGATTAAGGTTTTGTACTCATCCCGTCGCCTCCGTGCACACAAATAATATTTCTTCCAAAATCTTTCCTCTCCACCGCGGCACTAGACAAGGATGCCCCCTCTCTCTACTTCTTTTCACTATAGTTATCAAACCTCTTGCTATTGCTTTGCGAGGGAACATGGCTGTGCAAGGCGTAATCCGGGGAGTCAGGAACATAGTGTCTCTATGCAGATTATCTGATTCTATTTGTTTCTGACCCTGATTCCCCTCTACCACAAGCCCTTTCTATTTTGGATAAATTTGGTAAGATATCAGGTTATAAATTAAACTTGCATAAGAGATCATTATTTCCTATTAATCAATCTGTGCTGAGTCATTCTTTTGTACATTTTCCATTTAAAACTGTCACTGATAAATTCTCATATCTAGGTATTTCTCTTACAAGTAAATATCTTGGAATATTTAAAGATAATTTTGTTCCTCTTGTTGAACGCACCAAAGCAGATTTTGCTCGCTAGTCTTCTCTACCTCTTTTGCTAATTGGATGTATTAATTCAGTAAAAATACCTGTATCATTTTCAGTGTGTACCAATTTTCATTACCAAGTCTTTCTTTGATTTACTAGACCGTAGTATTTTATCTTATTTGGAATAAAAAGCTTCCCCGTATTCGCAAGATTTTTTTGCAGAGGCCTAAGACAATAGGTGGCCTGGCGCTGCCTAATTTTAGGTTTTATTATTGGTCAGCCAATATACGTAATATTCTATTTTGGATGTCATACCCTTCACAACTTGATGCCCTACCTTGGGTTAATACAGAGAATGCCTCTTGTAAACCGGCCTCTCTTGCCATTTGTTCCCACCCTCCTTGGGTGATGCAGTTTTTTGTAATTGGCGTAATAGAGGTATCGCATCACTTAATGACAAATACAGTTTTTTTTAGATATCTGCAAGTTCACAACTTTGTTCGCACTGAGTTTGGTACCTTTCCCTCTAAGCCTCCTAAATCAGGTATGGATTTTATTCTAGAACTGAACCCTGAACTAAAAGGATCAATTTCTACAATGTATTTAATTATTTCTTCTTTAAATATTCCCTCTGTATCAGCATTAAAAAACTTGTGGGAGCAGGATCTTGGTTCACAGTTCTCGGAGGAGGAGAGGAAATCTGTTTTGTTGCGAGTTCACACTTCTTCCGCTTGTGCCAAGCACACTCTGATACAGTTTAAAATTGTACATCACGTACACTGGTCAGAGGTGAGGTTGCAGTAGCTCTATCCCGAACTCGACTCAACCTGTGATGGATGAAAGCAGGCTCCTGCCTCTCTACTTCACATGTTCTGGTCTCACCCAATGTTAGTTTCTTTTTGGAGTTTTGTATTTAATTGTTTCTCCCAAATTTTTGAACTTCATATTGAACCTTCTCCGCTTAGTGCTCTGTTTGGGGTGGTGCCTGACAATGTCCCTTTGCTCAGAACTCAATTTGATATACTGGCTTTTGCTGCACTTCTGGATAGACGTTTGATTTTGATTAAATGGAAGCAGGCTACCCCTCCTTCTCATATCCACTGGGTTAGCGATGTTATGCAATTCTTGAAATTAGAAAAAAATTAATTCACCCTGAATGGAGCCATTAAAAAGTTATATGATAGATGGCAGCCCTTCCTTTCTTTTTTTGAACAATTACAAATGCAATCATATCATGATGAGTCACCTTATAACAGACAACCTCACATCAATCCCTTGCCAACAAGGTCTTCCTCCTTTCATTTTTTTCTTTCTCTTGTGTGTGTTTTTTTTTGTATATGCTCTGTGCTTACATGTGTGATATGTGAAACATGTTTTTACTTTTTTTTGTAGTTTTTCTTTGTGGGATGAGTGGGAAAGGTTTAACTATAATGTACTTTATTAATGATTAATATAAGCTGTATTATTACTGTGATACTGCTTTTTGTTTTTCTAATGAAAATCAATAAAAAGATTTAAAAAAACCCACTTACTCAAGAACCATTTGGTGAACTACAGTGAGCTATGTTCTGCTTTTTCATCTTATATCACAATACATACCTCTATTAAAATACAATATACATAATGTGAAAAAGGTATTGTGATTCATCGATACACAATGAATCGTTACAACCCTACGTCCAGCTGATAATTCCCCCACGAAACTGATTAATGTTAGAGTTAAATGTATGCTGGATTCAGTTTAACATGATCTGTGCTAGTCTTTGCAAACAATGTGTCATCCCTAGTAGAGCTGCATTATACCATTTTGTACTTTCCTGGATGTTTGGTTTAAGAGACACCTTTTTCCTCCAAATTGTATGGGGTCAAATAGAACTCAAAAGCAACTTTGATCAGAGATGTGTTACATTGAAACGCCATCCACTGCATGCGTTTTGGGGAGAATCAACAAGAACGAAAATCATACCAAAAGCGATCCACAAAAATGCAGAGTTGAACAAGTGTGACTGATTTCTGAAATATTTTATAATGGGATCAATTTGTTACAGCCGCAGTTGACAGTTTAAGTAACAACTGGGAACGAAAAAACTATATTGCAGACTATGGCCCTTACATATAGTCTAATGTACGCTTTGTCAATTATTTAAGATTCCTGGGATTTTTTTTACAGTGTTACAAATGGTACTACAGTAATTTAAGTAAGTTAAGAAATGTGAGAAAAAAGGACACCTTTTTGTATGGATTACTTTCTATGATGAGTCCATTACATTTCATAACAAACAGCTCCATACTTCAATTGCTAATATTCCCCTTTCATCCTCAGTCAGATTTCTACAAAGCTGAAAATTCCCTTTGACTAGCATTACAAATATCACATCTATAATGCATTACAAAATTAAAGAGTGCAAGCACTACAGTACAACGTAATTAACTGATTTATAATTTTCAACAAGACCGCCCCCTCAATATTGTTTCCTAGCTATTCTCTAAAGGGCCTCACATCAAGACATGAACAATGAGGTGACGACTGCCTCTTCCAAAAAGTATTTACCTAAGGAGCCATTATACACAGACTGATATAAGACCTTCATTCTGTTACAAAGATTAAAAAGTGAGTTAATGCTCGTTACCACATTCAGACAAGAAAATAATCAATTAACCCGTTAAGGACATAAACAACCATTCATTATCTTCCACATTATGCACAATTTGCATTGCATTTGCAATTTTTTGGTCCCTTAAAAGGTACAAATATTTAGTTAATCAGTAAACATAAAATCCTCTAGCAAACTGAATAAATCAAGGAACAGCTGCAGGATAAACACTGTTTTAAAAAGCCAAGTAAACAGTGACACGCTAAAGCAATGCCAAACACCATGACAGTAACATGTATGTATAGATTTATTTATTTGATGTATTTATTTATTTATTGAATACTTTTTTGCACTCTTAAAAGCACAGAAAGTCCAGCAAAGTCGATTGTCCAGGTGTTTTAAGATGGAAAGCATGCTACATTTCAAAATACTAAATAAGTTGTACCAACAGGATGATTATAGGTCTTGGGAGTATCGGCTCCTCCTCGTCATGATCGGATCTTGTGATGTCACAGGTAAACTTCAAGCAGACAACACTTTTGCTAGTACCTTCATCATTGTAACACTTATGAAAGCATACCTACAGGTGCCATTCAATACGTTTGTGTGAAGAATTTGTGCTTACCAATAAAGATAAGGTTTGTCCTTGTCTACATTGATATTATTCAGGGGGTCCATTCGAAACCAGGTGTTGAGAGTAAAACCATTTTGGTAAGGCCACTTAGCAATAGGAGGCAATGCGATGGCCTGAAAGGAGAAAACAAATTGAATTAGCAATTATATTTGTAACTTGATAAGTTGGTTTGGAGAAATACTTCTAGTTGTTTAAGAGATGAAAAGTATGATAAGGTAAGCGACATAAAGGCTGGTACAGTTCTAATCTGATCAAATCTAAAATATATGTGTATGATTACCAATACTATTATTAAGCATGTCCAACACCATGGTCAGTGCCCAATCGAGCATTCACAACAGTGACAACGAAAGACAAGGTACATTTTCTATGACTAATGGCCACTGTAAAGGATATTAATGTTATTATAAATTAAAATGATGAAAAGGGGGATGCATACAGCACACAACCAAGTTATGATAAGTAATAGATAGTGTCCGGTAAAGCTTTAACATAAATAATAATTTCTGTTTGCAAGCCTTGCTTTAATTTTGTCTTGCACTATGGTCCTTTGTAGAATGAAATTGGCCCAACCCTTTTCAACTCCTTCATACCTGTCACTAACTAACGACCTGCTTCACCTATTGACATGCTCTGCAGCCAGTAACATTTTAATCCTGACCCTGAGTTGTGGTTAAAAAAAAAAAAAAAAAAACCCTCGGTGAAACTCGAACAGTGACTTATCAAACATAAGGCAAACAAACAGTTTGTTTAGCGATTTATTTTTACATTGTGTAGTACAAGATATCATTGTGTAGTACAAGATAGTACTGTAAATGCGTTTTTCTTTCAAGACTGCAATACCATTATATAACGTGCACAACGGATAATATTTCTGGAATTCAAAGAATAGCACTCTGGGTCATGCTATTCATTTCAAGTTGCCTGCAAATCTGCTGAACTGGCTGTTGAAGATACAAACTTTACATAATGCCAAATATAAATATCTTAAAGTTTGTAGATGCTAAGTTGGTGTGTTTCAATATGGAGTAGTTGTAACAGTATTGGGTAGTCTGAATCTAAGTTTACAGCAGGTTATACTGAAGTATCCTCCACTCTGTTTGGGTTTATAACACCCTAACATATTCTTGTAAGTTTTTTTTTTCCAGCTAATTTTGTTACTAAAAGATTCTAGTCCTTAAATCTAAATGAACTATGTTTTCGATGTTCATTTATAAAGGGCTATTTCAGCCACACAAAGTAATGAACTACTTAAAAACAAAGCAATTGTCAGCAGCAGAATAATTTACGTTACCATGGAAACATCAATTAGAATCATATAGGGTTAAGATGCTGCTGGCAAACACATTGAACACCCTAACACTGTGCCTTGGTTGCACAACTTATGAAGAAAAGTGTTTATGATGCCTTGTCCAAAGTAAAGTTTAAAAAATAAAAAACTTCTAGTCTGGATTTAGCACTGCTGTTTCTGAAATTGAAGGTACAACATTGCCATAACCTCTCCAGCCTATTACAAGTGTCTGATATCCCGTTCAAGATCTATACTTTCAGTGCACCAAATTGTTTATATCTTAATTTAATAATAATGTAATGTAATGTGGTTGTAAAATGCATAAAACAAAGATCCTAAAATGTTGCAATTTTTACCGTACAAATGTACATATTTCATGGTGGTAGTGTCCTATCTGGCTATAGCAGGTGGTCTAGTCAAGATCTAGTCGAACAGAATGCCTTTAAAAATATGTTTGTCAGAAAAAGTAAATGCATGGATATACTTTCCCAACTTGTGTGCAACGTCCAGCAAATATACTTACTGCAGCACTTCGACCTGGAAAGTTGAAAAAGGTGTCTGGGCCGTGTCTTTGTGGCATTTGATTCAAAACTGACAGCAACTTGACTGCGTGCCTTGGCTGTCGGACAAAGGAGAGAGATTTAAAAGGCCATCAGAAGTAAGCAGGCAGAGATAAAAGCCCTTCGGTCCAAGCATTCATGATATCATCCCACTGCTGGCAAATCAATTCCCTGTCAATTACCTCCAGCACGTTAACGCTGCAAATCAATTATCAAGCAGCTTCAAACAAATTTTGTTTATGGGCCTCCAGAGATCATTTGTCTGGGGCATGATGCTTCACTAAAACACTAATGCATGGAACTCTAGTGACACTTGATACTGCCTTTCACTTAAACATTGCTTACCCAGACTCCATTGTCTCCTCGCAACATGCTGAAGAGAAGCTTCAGTTCCTTGACAGTAATGCTGTAGCTGGCAAGCACTCCCAACATATCAACCAAAAGATCTGAAAGACAGAAAAACAAAAACACTTCCTAGTACTTGCATCTTTCATGTTTCACCCAAGGCTACGCCGCTGTGTGTGTCTGCTTAGTGCACAGCTCCAAGCTAGATGAATGAATTCATTCTGTGAGCAAGATTGTGGACCACATTAGCTGCTATATGGCACAAGCCGCACACCTGCACTGAGTGAAGGAAGGGGACTGCAGATCCAGGTATGCACTGTCACAGCTGTGCTGTAAACTTAAAAGACAGAGTTGCCTGAAGGCAAGATATTCCAATTCAAAATCCAAAATCAATTCCCCTTTCCTTTGTTTTTCTTAACCAATAATTATAACAACATATTAACCTATAAATACAACTGTTCAATGAGCAGTTTCCTGGTCAATGGTCAATGGTGTAATTGTGTTTTAAAATTTAAATTAATGTTCTCCTCACCTATGCTATAAAGCTGGATACAAGGTAATTTAGCAAACCAACAACAAGCCAACTACTTATTTAAACATTTTAAAAGGGGTTACTCAACTTGACTTCGAACAATAATGGTCAAAATGTTATTTTTGTTTTCTTGTTTATCTTTTTAATTCCAGACTTTACTTCCACTAAAGTGAGCCACTTTTCCTTGTTTTACTACTTTTTTTTTTAATAGTTCATAGTACTTCTATCAAACTTATAAGACAAATGGGCATTACCTGAGCTAAAAAGTAAAAATAAAAAAGAACAGAGATTTAAATTGAATTATAACACCTTTAATGGTTAACAATCTTAATGTACAGAGATAAATGCTTTATGCATCCCAGTAGCTGACTAAGGTTCTAAGAACAACATACTTGAAAAATGGTCTTAAAATGGCTGCTTATCTTAAATCTTCAATGCAGTGCTTTAAAACAACTGGGGCCCAGAAAAATGTTAACTAATAAGAGAAAAGGTGAAAATGACCATGCAATAACTAGGATAAGATTGGGTGAAAAAAATCTGATAGGCAGTCTGGTGGTGTCACATAGGTAGAAAGGGAGATGTTTAGCTCACTACTCTATATTGAAAGAAAATGTGCTAGTATGTTATTTACCATGCATTGTATTGCAAAGTAAACACAATCCTAACAGATTAACATTTCAATCTAATAGAGAGAGAGTGAGAGAGAGACAGAGAGAGAGAGAGAGAGAGAGAGAGAGAGAGAGAGAGAGAGGAGATGCAGCTTTCAAATACAATGTGTGCATGAAACATTCCCAGTGATATAGTTTCATACCATCTTGATATAATTTCATACCATCTTAATAAGATGTCCTTACTCTACGGCTCATCTGTATTAATAGGCAAAATGTATTTACCATTTATGCATGAATGAGTAGGCTTTACATGCCATTGAACCAGTAATGCTTATAATATAAAGGAAAAGCATTAAGCTCTGCTAGCATTGTTATTTTCATGCAGATTGTACTGTATTTTAGAGCATTAAAGCTGCAGTGTCCCACAACCATGTTAATTTTGACACTGTTGTCTTCTAACCACATTCTTCCATGGTTTAGCCTTAAGCGCACTGTATTTTATAAGAATGCCTAGTTCCTGTGCCTAGTTTTCAAATTCCTTATTTATGTAACTTCTCAGTGTACATCTTCAGTATTGTGAACCCTACTATGACTGTGACAAGGACAGCTTGTTGGTGACCAGGAAGTTGACACACATACCCACGGGTACTGTGGGTTGAAGCGCTGGTCGGTGTTTTTATTACATTTACAAAAACAAATCAAGAAGGCAGACAAAAAACACAGCTCACAGAGCAAAATAAAAGGTTAAACAAAAACAAATCTCAACCACAAAATTCCTTCACCAAAACAAGTACCATGCTGGTCCTTCCAGCACGAGTAGCACTTGTTAGTACTACTCCGATTTCTCCATCCAAAAACCCCACCCCGAACACAACACAAAGCCTAGCTTATATACTTGTGCGCATGCCCATAATTCAATTTACAATTCCCTCACCCAGGTGTTTCCCCATTCAGCCCTAGAGGCTTCTGTGAAATGTAGTTTTTAGGCCTTTGGTCATGACACTCTTCCCGTGGACTACAAAATCACAATACACACAGTAAATATCCAGGCAGTACCACAGTGACTAATGAGCATTTATATATATATATATATATTCTACTTGTTTCTTGCTTTTTTGCTCACAGTCTGAACAACTCTGAGTGAGTGAAGAAACCCCACTCTGAGACCTGATGTAATCATTTAAATACTGTGCATCATTTAGTATTCTGGTAAACTGGTAAAAAACACAAATAAAATACAATATTTCTATAGCAACCCTATGAAGTTGCTTCATTGGTCATGCCTGTTCCAGTAATTTAGGTTTGTTGTTCGTCAGATCCACAATTAAGGGAGGCGTCCTTGCTAAATTATTCCCAGCAGTTTGCTTTCTGTAATCGGGTTGCTCTGGATGCGGAGCACACGTGGGGTGTATTTAGGACTGAGTGCCATTGGTGGCTGGGCCGTGACATTAGTCAAAGGGGGAGGAGGAGAAGTCTAATGTGTTTTTTTTGTTTGTTTGGAACATTTCAGTTTTGTTACAATACTATACATCCTGTCAGGTCTATTCACCTTTGATTTTACAGGTCTTAGCATAATGCATCTCATGTCATACCTGCTATCATGTCATCGACTGTGCTCATTTTTAGCAGCACCTGTTCTATAAGGCCGACCTCCGTGCTAGTCTGTAGATTGCGGACGCTCTTCCGCAGAATAGCTGTGAACATGCTCCAGATTTCTGCCTGGCAAGTGACATCACAGTGCTCCAGCAGCTCCACCATGCACGCTATACTTTCAGCATCCTGGATGATGAAGTTCATCTCCAAATCAAACTCCCCACCGACGAGCTGGACAGAAACGAGAAAGAAAAAGTTGTTATTTTGTGTTGTTAGAAAGCACACTTGTTACAGTCAAATCAACAATTAAAATCAATTTACTGTACATAAACATACTGCACTGTATCATTTCGCTATCCATTTAAAATATAGAATACACATTGTTAATATTAGCATTATCTCTCATTTGTTGTGCTAAAGAAAATACATTTTGATGTAGACAGGTCACACGAAGTGAGATATTTATTGAGTCTAACTGAGAAATATATGTCCAACACCCACTTTATTTCTTAATCAATGCATAACAAGAAGCACGTGAAGTTATTTGGAGTACAGCTGAGAAGTCACAGTAATAATGGAACTATTCTGGGATGCCTAGAACTTGCTTTATTCATTTAGAATGATTTATCATCTGATTCTGTTGGCCAATGGCCAATCAAAGTCCAATTATTGTGGAGGTTAGGTCGGCCAGGGTGTCCTCGGCTCACCGTGCACCAGCGACCCCTGTAGTCTGGCCGGGCGCCTGCGGGCTTGCCTGTAAGCTGCCCGAGAGCTGCGTTGTCCTCCGACGCTGTAGCTCTTGGGTGGCTGCATGGTGAGTCCGCAGTGTGAAAAAAACACGGTCAGCTGACGGCACACACTTCGGAGGACAGTGTTTGTTCGTCTTCGCCCTCCCGAGTCAGCGCAGGGGTGGTAGCGGTGAGCTGAGCATAATAAAATAATTGGCCATTCCAAATTGGGAGAAAAATAATAAAATAATTGGCAACGACTAAATTTATATAAAAAATTAAAAAAATAATAATAATAATAAGACGTGTGGAAATCAAATATTTTTTTCTGCGCCTTCAAGCGCCTTGCCAAATCTAGTGACTTTAAGGGCTGAATTGGCGAGATTTGTTGTCAAAAGCATCTAGCTACAAATCTAGCGATTTCCAGGACAGTCATCAGAGAATTTCAGAGATATAAAATTGGTAAAACATTTCGATTATCCTGTGTTGGTAACATCCTTTTATAAGAATCGTTGTCAGGGTAATTAAATGAAATCCAATAATGCCCCACCCCATTTGAATACGCAAGGAACTTCAATGCGTCCTTTGCTTAGCAACAGGCTCAACAACCACGAGCCTGTTCCCAGGGGAGACCGGATTTCGCTTGACACCGCGCCGGCATGATCACCCCGCCCCCCCCCAGCGTTCCCGTACTTCCAGATTTAGGACCACACCACTGCTCATGCTATGGTTCCGTAACATTAGCAATACGTTTTGCAGAACAAGAAGCAGTGATCTATGATGTTGAACATTTTACGACTAAAGAAATGAAGTATAAAATGTAATTATGTACCGTTTTTGCCGCTCTAGGCGGCCGCTTGTTCTGCCTATATGGTTACGCCGGCCCTGCTTGGACCGGTGAAGGTGAATAAAAATGGCTTGTTTTGTGCTGATGTCATGTTCTGCAGATACTAGCTCAGTCAGTACAGCGATTTCCCAAACATTCGCAAAGTATCAGGTAACTTGGGAAAATGTGGTCTCGATTTGCACAGATTCTGCTTATATCCCTGGGACACTTAATCAGAAACCAGAACTGCTACGTATCATATTCCACATGTAAAGTACATACTGAGATTTTTTCCCCCGATTTTTCCTGATGTTTCAACTAAAAACAAATTTGTACCGATTTTATCCCTATTTTAGTATTTGTAAAATAAACTACGAAAAATTCCCAGGGAAAATTTGTTAGGATAAAAACCAAAAATGCGGAACACTATGTCAAATCATATATATTTTAATAGAAACAGTTTCAAGCAGAAACAAATCATAACCACAGGCAATAAGGATAATGTACAGGGACTGAGAATTCAGTTGAGATGTTATGACTATCCCACTAAACCATAACAAAGTGCTTGAAGCCTTATTAATCAAGACCTTTTCACAAAATGCAATTTGCACCATTCTGAGAAGTGTAATTGTTTTTGTAACATCTATAGTTTTTATTTTTACTTTCACACAAACAAAATAGAGCTAAATCCTTGGTGTTACTGTATAACTGGGGAGATCTAAAGCACTTCGCTGTACATGGGTGTAACATTGGCCAGGCATGGCCAGTCATTTGTGTACCAAAGCTACAGAAGTAAGCACTGCACAATGGATTTATTGTGGAGAGGGCTGCAAGTGGCCCACAGTGGAAAATATACACCTAGACTATAAAGGGTAAACACTAGTGTTCAAGTCAAATCAATAGTTGTATGCAATCATAGAGAAAAATAATACAACAAGTTGGCCAAGTCAAGCACTGCCAATGCTATTAAAAAAATAAAATAAAAAAATAAGTAAAGTATCTAAAGTTAAAGCTTACAATATATACTTTTACAATATAAAAAATATATATTGAAATGATTCAGTGTAACACAGTTGATACTTAAAATGAACACAGCAGCTTTGAAGTTCAAAGGGTTTGCTGTCCAGTCTTTTGAAGCAGGAAGGAGCTCACATTAAAGCGCAGGTCAGCAATTAGAACTGCCCTTTTCTCAAAGGAGCATTCCAGCACATTGATTTCTTAACCCCAATGGTGACCTGGACCCAATTACTGACCCACATACCTCCTGCCAAGTGCTTGGTCTTACTTGACCATCCCATTTACTGTATGCAAGCTGGTACAGAGTGAGAGAATGTTTCTCTAGTGATTTGAATGACATATTTCCAAGAGAAATAAAACTATTTGTGAACTGTATTTCCCCATCTAAAACCATCACCCTTGCAAAATTGTTCCTCCATAAATTCTCATTACAGTTTAAATGGATAATCTGAGCTTTACTCGTGTTTTCTGTGTTTTAAACTTTAATGGAATGCTCTATAATTGTCTTGGTTGTGTGTGTGTGTAATAAAATTAATTGGAACAACATTACTAGTTCATGATCTACAGCACAGCATCAAAAGGGGAAATTTATTTGTAAATGTATGGCCTTTTACAAAAAAAATTATAATAAAAAACACATTTTAAATAATATTTTAGTAATGATAACAATGCATCATGATACAACCAAATGCATTGTTACTTCACACTTCTAAAACGACCCTGTGCTTCATTAAACTGATTCGCTTTTGTTCCTGTAACAGATCACCACACAATCCAAGGCAGCAGCCTCTATAGTATCAATGCCTAAAGCTAACAATAATTCAGTTCTGTACAGCATATAAGAGCCAGAGCACTAGGCCAAGGCTACATTATCTTCCAGAGCATCCTACAAAAACAAGGATTAGGTAAAGCTGCTAATTTGACAACATAAAAAATAACATGTAAACAAATGCAAGAGTTTCACAAAACACCCAGGTCCTCATTATATTACCCTCACTTATTTGAAAATTAATTTTGAAGTAGTAACAATATGCTATTCATTCTACATGCCTTACTGTTGAGGCTTTCCAGCTAGAACAAAAAAGAGCTTTTTTAGTCAAACATAGTGCACAGTATCTGTGTCTTGAGACATTTGGGAAGCATCATCATGCAGACATCTTGACAGCTGACAAAAATCGACTTTGTTGAAATATCCTTAAAGCTGAACACTAGTTTTATGTTGTCCTATACCTCAGTACCTACAGTACTGCCAGCTTCTCACAGTTCAGTAATGTAACCCTGTGGCAATGTGCCCCGCCCCTGTGTGCATTTCTGTGTTATATGTTGCGTGTGGTGTGTTAATGTTGGTGTATAGATATTGCTGCACAGGATATAAATGGGTGTGTGTAGCACGAGTTATTTAAAATGTATAATTGTATTTAGGCACGGGGATTGCACTTCACTTCACGTGCATTTCAAGTAGTTAATAATATGTGAGCACGGGGTTGCACAGATTTAGTTCACGTGCTGGGATTCAAGTTACTCGGGGTTGTGTGTTCAGGGCGAAAGAACGGGAGAGAGTGAGGAGGTAAAAATCAATAATAAAAATAAATAACAACTGCTACGAGTGCTGGAAGCACCAGCACCGTACTTGTTTTGTGTTTAGTGTTCGTCCCTGTTTGTTAGTATTTGCTCGTTTTGTTTGTCTGTTTATTTTGGCCTCAAGTGTCATATTGTGTTTTTGTTCAGCATTTTATTTTCTGTCTTTTTGATAATAAACCGCACAGCAGCGCATTCAATTCACCACATCCCCTCGCAGTACTGTGTGTTTCCTTTCCTGGTTCTGATGTCACCACTCAGTCTGATGACAAACCCTCAATGAGGAGCACTACAAAAAGATAAAAGGCTTCAAAAGAAATACAATTCACCCATTCAGTTCCTGAAAGCCAACAGGAAACCCTAGAGATACAGCTCAGGATTTATTGTCTGAAAGGTTATCACACATGACCAACTACTGATTGCAAAATGACCATGACTAACTGGTCAACCACAGATCCTCACAGCTCTCCAACACTCTTTTCAATATCCAAAACACAAGATAAAGCCAACTAAAGGCCATACTAACAGTAAAACTGTAAAACTACTGTAGCTAAAAAAAACATTTGTGTAAGTACAGTGAGGTTTATCTTAGGATCACTGTTTCCAAACAGTCTAGAAGATGTTTGTACCTTGCATTTCCACAGCAAGAGCTACATTTGACAGTTGTTTGGCCTCTCGTAACTTTGAAAGTTACTCTTCCGAGCTGTTTTAAAAAACAAATCTTGTCAGTGTTAACTGGAGCAGGGTTAGGAAACATTGGCCCTTTCAGTCCTGGTCTACATCCATAAATATCAATTAAATCAATGAATCGTATGGCCTTAATAGCAAGTTGACATGGATATGCAGACAGAATGAATATTATTGCACACTGAGTTCCTCCAATTCCTATTCCCAATGATAACTTGCTCCCTCAATGTATAAATTGAGATCATAAATTACAAATAAGGCTAGCTTACGAGAGACCTTAAAGGGTACATCAGCACTACATGAAAGATAAAACATAAACTATCCCACCTTGCTGTTCCGAATGTATTTGGTCATTGTATAATAATCTGTATGCGCCCAAAGATCTGCATAATGCCACAATTATGTCCAAAATCACTGTTCTCGTGGCATCTCTTCTTAAGCCAAAAAACATGACTTCCGCATGTACCCTCACATGTGCTCTGAAACGTACCAGCGCATGCCCAATTACACACCGCTGAGTGGGAAAGTCGAATTTGGCCACAAATTCCATCTCCCTATCAGTTTCTGAACAATCTGATGTTGAAATATTGTCTGGCATTATTTCGGACGTTCCCTGTGTACAGTCACACTGTGTTGCTGAGGAAAATTAGAATTGAAACTGTTAATGACACAACTCCAAAAATGCAAGCTTGGCAGAAAGACCTACTGTATACCCCAAGATTCTGCCCAATGCATTGTGCTAAAGGATGTCCAGATCACATTTCATCACAATTCAGTGCTTCTCTAATTACGTAAAAGAGACCCACAGACAGGGCACACAAAGAGACAGACCCAAACACTCTGATACTCTCAGAAACGTGTGCTAAAGAATGTCGTTTTCATCCTAACTGGCTAAAAGGCTATACGGAAGCTGGACAAAAAAATGCAAATTCATTATTTTCTCCAGCTAAGGCCTAAAACTTTACAGTGTGACCTACACATATTATATGGTGTGACATGAAGGACAGACAGGCAGCCCATATTACGATACAATAATTTGAACATGTATTATTATTGGCCAAAGCATTATAATTAGAAATAAATTGTATGTATAATTTTAGTCCTTTGGCTATTAATATGGCTGAAGAAGTCACTTTCTCTCCTTTCGACACACGACAAACAAGCATGACAAAGATTATGTTTATCAAATAAAGAAAACCTAAACTTGGATCATTTTTGCCAAAAGCTAACACTGTAACTTGAACTACTGGTTTAAAGCAGGTAGGGGAAAAAAATCCTTAAAATTCAAAATTTTTAAAGCAATTTGAAAGCACATATTTTTTGCATGCCAAATGCATACCTAATGATCAGATTTGTATAAAGCTTAATGATTTTGTGTAAAAAAAAAAGTAAATTATAACTCTGAATAATGATTTAGGCAAGTTTCCAAACTCTTCAGTTTTGTTGTACATGGCTTGTGAAGGATGGACATAACACATAATACAGTAGGCCTATGGTATTTTATTTCATAATATAAAATTATAAAACCCAGGCTATACTAGGCTGAAAATACAATGTCTAAGAATGTTTTATGCAGTATATCTTTGAAACATTCTTTTTAGTGTGTATGTCACAGTACTGGTTGCATCAGAAATCAACTAATCACAGTGAATCATTTGCCATAATTTCAGTACATCTTATGTACAGATGTCACCCTGTAGAACACAGCACCTAATTCGAATGTTCAAAAATCTTAAAACACACACACACACACATCTAAACCTGGTACCTTTTGTAAAATTAATCATCCTATTAACTACACTTTGAATTTTGATGAACTGACACTAGTTTCTCTGAAGAAAACATTACTGAAATCGCTACAAACTTTTAATAAATAGTCTGTCGTTAGCCAGTACATCACCACAGACAACACAGAGGAAAAGGTTAATCTCCATTGCCAACACAGGTAAATTGCTTTGTACTTGAACACCACTGCTACAGGTGGCCCTAATCCTTTAGCTCTACAAGGTTCAAGAGCTCTTCTTACGAGTCTCATTGCATAAAAGGCAATGGTTACACTTTCTTTGTGCACGCTCAAAGTGCAACAATCAGACCGTCTAGATCAATTACAAAAAATCAAACATTAACTTGCAATGCAAAAGCGTGTTTAATGTTTCTAACACTGCACCTGTTTGGCTGGCTTTCTAGCATGACCATTAACATACATTACTGTATAGTTAGCTATCCTGCTTTGTAAATGAACCAGTCAGTCGAATACATTGCTTATTACATGAGGCTTTTCACAGCCTCTGATGTTCCAGATTCATTAATACAGATATTGTAATACTCTTACTGTAACAGTGGCAGTTCTACAGTAAATACTGCTGCACTTGAATTCTATATTACTATTGGTGTCTTCTTCCAGGGGTGATTTATTGGCCCACTTATTAGCATTACTACAAACAGTAGTGAGCATCAGATTTATACATTTAACAGAGTATTTAGATCAGACACTGTTTAGATAAATTAAATAGACCCCAAAGGCGTCACAATATGGGTTATATATTATATATGGGTACAGACGGTACCCATATATAATACTGTAAATGGTCATCCATCAGGAAAACAATTTAAGGCTCAATTTTGATGATGGGGCAAACCTCTAACATGTTTGCCCCTGATTTTGATTAAAATAGACAGCACCTTCTCTTTGTGTGTCAGGTTTGAAACATATGCAGATATTTGGAAGCAAAATAACGCGTGCATATTCAAATGTACTAAACATTATATTACTTAGTATTTAAAAAATGTATTATACAAATATTTATTTTTCACAGCAGCATTAAAGTTAATGAAGCTACGTTCCAAATCACAGTTCCCATATACATCTTAAATAAGCTCTTTATTGCAAAGGCTAGAAGTATAAAAATAACGAATGTTTATGAATTTAAGGAAACACTGCCGTGACATATTCCAAAATTCTTCAACAAATGTAAATATTTCTAAATACTTCATTAACAAATGCTGCTATGGCAATAAAGAGCAGCTTTCTATTTATCAAGATCACAGCAAAGGCAATCGCTAGGGCTATTGTTTTCTTAAAGGGAATGTCAGTTGCTCCTGATTTACTAGCAGTTTCTGACTCCCACTTTTTCTTCACTGGTCAGCACAAAAAGCACCCAGCTCAAACTCCTTTAAAGAAAATCACAACATGAAGGGGCGGCTCAATCCAGTGCAAACGGAAATAACTTTGCCCTTACGTTTGCATTTTACTGGATGTCCTCAAAATTAGGCCCTTAAAGTTCTAACTGCATTTTAATAGTTAATTAAAATACAGTCATTTATCTTCTAGACAAATAATAGCATCTTGAGATGCCAACCTACCGAGATAAATTGCTATTTGTGTTTGTTAAAAAAATTAAAAAGCAACAGTTTTCATTTGTTTTCACTTGTGTTTTTCAGACATATGTCTAATTAGAGCATACATCTTATAGCTTTTACAATAAATCACAATGTTCTACAGTTGACTGCCCGTTGTTAAACTTTGTGGGATACAAAATATAGACTAGGCCTGTGATCATAAAGCCTATAAAATATGTTATTTCTATATTATTTACCAAGAACAGTCTTTTACATTGAGTTTACGTCATATTTTCAGGGGGGGGGGGGGGGGATGGAGATAGGGCTGCACATGCTTTACTGTACTAAATACTACTAAAGTACATTCATTTTACAGTTTGTTCATCCAAGGGCTGTGTGCATGTTCATAACCTATCCACATACCTGCAACACTGATGCAGTCGTAGAGGAAATAAAGTAATTACAATCCACTGCCCTCTGCTCTCAATCTCTGCTTTTTGTGGCTTTTGATAAATCTGTATTTAAATTTAATATTTTGGAATAAGCAGGTAAATTATGTCCTCGACCTTAGGAGAAATACACATGTAGTATGTGTCTGTGGACAAAGGGCTTTGAGCACTGCTGATAAGGGGGGATTGGTATCTGAAAAACGGTTCTGTATCCCCAGCTGTATACCAGATGATAAGACACTACCTTAAAGCGTGTGATCTGTATCATTGATATGGCAAGGAGTTAAAACAAATGGCTGTAAAAGGGTTACTTTTCACAACACTGATAAGGAAATTAGACTGAGTCATAAAAGTACAGCTGCGTACCAAATGATAACACACCACCAACTGCAGAGGTGTGTGTTCTGTATCACTGATAAAGCCAGAAGTTAGAACAGCATGGCAGTGAAAAGGTTACAGTGGAAGCAGATTTACGAGAACATATAAGCTCCCCTCACAGGGATGCTTAAACTATCAGAAGACTTCCCACCGTTAGATTACAGCTGTTTTACTTTACCCTTTGGTGGATGTGACTCTACTGTACTGAATTTAGGGATGTATCACATATTTGTAATAAAGACCAATCAGGAATGCTACCCATAAGCGTTGTCACATACCTGCACAGTAACTAACTCAGTTGGCTCATAATAAGAAATCTCCACGGATATGTAATACAGTAGATCCGTTTCAGAATATCCTTCTTACTGTTCCCTATTTTACCTCTGGTCTGGCTACCATGTATTAAAGCATCTTCTTTAATTCCTTTTCAATAGTCTTTTTGTTTTGTATTATTTGTCTAGAGGCACACAGACGAATGGCATCCTACCCACATGCAGTCATGATTAACAACAATGATGTGGTACAAGCTTTTGTTAACTCCAATTCATTTTTATTAGTGAGTACTCCATCCTTTTCAAATTACCATCTGTTCAGCAGAGACCCTGGAGAGACAAGTGATGTGTCCACTGACAGTCTGAGTGGAAAATCCTAGTACCTGTGTATCACTGTCTCCATTGTTTAGCAAACCACTCCTGCAGTCAGAAACACAGGGTTCAATGGCAGCTTCAAGCATTGAAAGAAGAGGACAAAGTTGTGGAATCTCGTTATTTCTGGCTCACAGATGGAGTTAAAGATGCGTGACCTCACTGGTTAATGAGTTCTCTAATGGGCATTTTCTAATGCAAACACTGCTTTATTACCTTGCCTTTTACACAGTCCTCTGGAAATCAGGATGTCTCTTGCACTCTGTCTTTGTAGTTTTGTACTGTATTTATGTTACAATAAAACTGTGTGTCTCCAATTTGTTTTAGATCTGCTGCCCATTGTGATTGAAAAGGACTTGCAATTGGGATATGTTTATATGTAACCAAATACATGGGATTTGCATAATCATCAATACAGAGGACAGCCCATTTAAACAAAAGTGTGTGTCGTGTAAATACAAATGCTGCCAAAAATCTTTGTAGAAGGATAAAACCGAGTTCTCAAGAGGAATCTCCTGAGCACACATATAAAACCACTGAATGTACAACCAAGGAGAAAGAAACCTAAACTACAGTAATAACCAGACACTGTTGTAATTAAAAAAAAAATGGATTTAGGATGTAAACAAATCTGCTGGCGGTTCATATATTCTTGCACGAAGGTGGTAGCTGGAAGCCAATGCATAGCAAACTTTACACAGTAGTGAACTGTCCTTACAGTTTGCTTATGTGCCCAGAAGGTTCCTGACACAACTGTTTTAAGTATCGACTCACTGCTGTTTACTGTACAGTACCTTCTACATTTTCCTTGGGTGTCTTTAAGCAAAAAAAGAAAAAAACGAATAAGGAAAATGCAGTACATACTGTCCAGATAAAGTTCATTTCTAAAATTATGAAAAACGACTTATTATTTTTACATGTTATTTTTATTTCTGCTTTAAGAATGACGCACATGATGAATGGGTTCATGGATTGCTGAAGAATCACCTAGCCTCTAGCTGGGGCCATCTTTTAAACAGAACTGACAATATTTTACTGTAACTGAGAATAGATGTTGCATAGAGGCCTCTATTTTGCATGCATATACAGACAGTACTGTGCAAAAGTTTTAGGCAGGTGTTAAAAAATGCTGTAAAGTAAGAATGCTTTCAAAAATAGACATGTTAATAATTTATATTTATCAATTAACAAAATGCAAAGTGAGTGAACAGAAGAAAAATCTACATCAAATCAATACTTGGTGTGACCACCCCTTTGCCTTCAAAACAGCATCAATTCTTCTAGGTACACAGTTTTTGAAGGAACTCGGCAGGTAGGTTGGCCCAAACATCTTGGAGAATTAACCACCGTTCTTCTGTGGATTTAGGCAGCCTCAGTTGCTTCTGTCTCTTCATGTAATCCCAGACAGACTCGATGATGTTGAGATCAGGGCTCTGTGGGGGCCATACCATCACTTCCAGGACTCTTTGTTCTTCTTTACGCTGAAGATAGTTCTTAATGACTTTCGCTGTATGTTTGGGGTCGTTGTCATGCTGCAGAATAAATTTGGGGCCAATCAGATGCCTCCCTGATGGTATTGCAGGATGGATAAGTATCTGCCTGTACTTCTCAGCATTGAGGAGACCATTAATTCTGACCAAATCCCCAACTCCATTTGCAGAAATGCAGCCCCAAACTTGCAAGGAACCTCCACCATGCTTCACTGTTGCCTGCAGACACTCATTCGTGTACCGCTCTCCAACCTTCGGCGAACAAACTGCCTTCTGCTACAGCCAAACATTTCAAATTTTGACTCATCAGTCCAGAGCACCTGCTGCCATTTTTCTGCACCCCAGTTCCTGTGTTTTCGTGCATAGTTGAGTCGCTTGGCCTTGTTTCCACGTCAGAGGTATGGCTTTTTGGCCGCAAGTCTTCCATGAAGGCCACTTCTGACCAGACTTCTCTGGACAGTAGATGGGTGTACCAGGGTCCCACTGTTTTCTGCCAATTCTGAGCTGATGGCACTGCTGGACATCTTCCGATTGCGAAGGGAAGTAAGCATGATGTGTCTTTCATCTGCTGCAGTAAGTTTCCTTGGCCGACCACTGCGTCTACGGTCCTCAACGTTGCCCGTTTCTTTGTGCTTCTTCAAAAGAGCTTGGACAGCACATCTGGAAACCCCTGTCTGCCTTGAAATTTCTGCCTGGGAGAGACCTTGCTGATGCAGTATAACTACCTTGTGTCTTGTTGCTGTGCTCAGTCTTGCCATGGTGTATGACTTTTGACAGTAAACTGTCTTCAGCAACCTCACCTTGTTAGCTGAGTTTGGCTGTTCCTCACCCAGTTTTATTCCACCTACACAGCTGTTTCTGTTTCAGTTAATTATTGTGTTTCAACCTACATATTGAATTGATGATCATTAGCACCTGTTTGGTATAATTGTTTAATCATACACCTGACTATATGCCTACAAAATCCCTGACTTTGTGCAAGTGTACCTAGAAGAATTGATGCTGTTTTGAAGGCAAAGGGTGGTCACACCAAATATGGATTTGATTTAGATTTTTCTTCTGTTCACTCACTTTACATTTAGTTAATTGATAAATATAATCTATTAACATGTCTATTTTTGAAAGCATTCTTACTTTACAGCATTTTTTCACACCTGCCTAAAACTTTTGCACAGTACTGTAGATAGGTAGATAGATAGGTAGATAGGTAGATAGATAGATAGATAGATAGATAGATAGATAGATAAACCTTTTGTGCAGTACAAAAAATAAAAGTTAAAAAAAAACGTCCAGCAAGATGCCTCTCTCAGTTCTTCTGTAGACCATAAGGCCAAAGGCTTTGATTTTGCTTAAAAGCTTAGCATTCATAGACACCGATCTCAAGTAAGTGCAGACATGTCTAATGCTAAAGTAAAAGAAAAGTCTTGACAAGATGTATCTACAGCAGGCCTGTATGTACAGCACTCTAATGACAGGTGGTTGGGAAACTTAATGTAATGAGAAATGCAAAACAAAATCATGCAATGGCAGGGATGTGATGGCATAGCCATGGCAATGTCCAGTCTGTTTAAACTTATTTTTGTTAGTTGTTTTTAATTTCAAATGACCTCATAACCGGTGATAATGTAAAGCCACTTCTCAGGTGGTTAAAGGCACTTTGTGTCACTTCATGCCTCACAATTCATCCTGAGGCGTGGCGATATCCCACAATAACACAACCCTGCCGACTAATATAGTATAGCTTGAGAAATGCATTTTATTCCTTAACTGCTAAGAAATAAATAAATAAAATAATAAATAACTCCCTATATATATATATATATATATATATATATATATATATATATATATATATAAAGAACAAAGCTTTCTAAAGTATTTCTGTTTACCATTGTCCTTATGAGAATTGTGACAAGACAATTCTGCAAAAAAAAAAAAAAAAAAAAAAAAAACAATCAGCACCTCAGGAATTGCTTCTCTCTCATCTCATTTTCTCCTATCAAGTGTTTGACAAACAAACAAAAAACAATTATTTTCTTGCAGATCTCTGAAATAAATTAGTGCTGGCACTGTATGACCTGGCAGTGGCAAATACAACAAAAAGAATATTGCACAATTTAAGTTACTAATTTTCATGTGATTTACACCCTTCTGAAATAACTAATCACTTACAGTTGAAAGATCCAAATCTTGGTGGTATTAACATAGTAGATGAAAATCTAGAAAGATATACCATCGTAAGCTTGCCATTTTAAACTGCCCTTCACAAATTTCAATTAATTGGTTATTTAGTTAAAGTTTGATATTCATGAAACTGTCTTCTTAGTTGCAGTGCAGAACCAGGATATCGCATCCCCTTGTTGTTTATCTTCTAAATATACGCTTCAGATCAAAAGCACTCTGTAAATGCCTGGCAGCAAACATACAAAAATAAGCAGAGCATGAAGAATGTATTTAATCTCATCAGAAGCATGCAGGTCCTTAAGTTTTAAGATGATTTATACATTTAGAATCTGTACTGTTTCAGCACCGATTCAGCACTGTTACCAGTACCGATTCCGTGCTAAATTCACCGAACCGGTACAGAACCGAAACCGAACTGACCCAGTGCTAATGTCACCGAACCGACCCGGTACCTTACCAGTACAAATCCAGTGCTAAATTCACCGAACCGGTACAGAACCGTACCTGTACTGACCCGATGCTAAAGGCACCGAACCGACCTGGTACCTGCCAGGTACTGACCCGGTTCTAGCCCACTGCCGAACCGGTGCTCAGGTCACTGGTCCAGTACCAAACCAGTCCTGCTCGGGTTTTCACCCGCCCGGTCGATATCTATAAGCAGATCGAGGAAGCACCTGTACAGCTATCTGTACACTGCATTGCTTGCTCCTTGCATCATGCCCTGGTTCTATCCCTGTGAGACTGAGAGGCCAGACTGAGTTTTTTGCCCGGTTTTCCAAGCACACGCTTGAGAAATGGCTATCCCGCAGTTCTAAGGAGCGCGCTGCATCCTTTATTCCTGTCCAGCACTCTTCCCCATCACCCTCTCTTAGAGAGGTGGTTGTGTTCTCACATCATGGCTCTGTGGAAAAGCTTTGGGCAGCGGTTTCCCACCAAGGAACCGTTCTCGCTGCAGGAACTACTGCAGGAACACACGGCTCCTGCTGTTTCCCGGTCAATGGACACCCTATATAGGGTGCATGATGTGGAAAAGCTGGGCGTGGCCCATTTTCTGCCAGTTGAAGTTTCTATTGTCGCCTTGGTCCAGGTACCTAATTTAGCACTCTTATCTAATGACACTGCCTGCCCTAACAAGCAGTGCCAGGTCTCTGAGGTGATCCTCAAGAGAGCCTATTCAGCAAGTCCGTTCGTCGCATGGCTATGGAATTATAACAGCATCCTGGTAGCCTACCAGTCGCATTTGCTGCAGTCTGTTTTGAGAACCACAGGCCCACACCACAACAGCTGGATGAGCTGCGTCTGATTAACAAGAACTTGCTCCATGTGTCCAAGCTCAACGGACAGGATATAGGTAGAAACCTGGCTGCACTGGTAGCTGCACAGTCAGCTTTGGTTTTCCCACGCACGCATGCCTGATGGGGACAAAGCACTGCTGTTGGATACCCCGATCACTCCAGGGCATACGTTTGGGTCCTGCGGCGGACGAGATGCTGCAGCGCTTTCACCGCATGCGGGAATCCACTAAGGCGTTGGTTCACCAAGCGACCACCTCCAGTACGTAAACCAGCGGCGAACTGGCGCCCTAGGCTCCAGCAGCCTTAAACATCATCACAGCTGGCTGCGCCCGCTGCCAGAGGTATGTTCAGAACCTGCCCGCGGCTGCTCACCACGGAGGATCTAATAGGATCCGCCATCCTGCGCAAAGAGAAGCCGCAGGCCAAGCCACAGGCTAAGCAGCAGCCCTAGGAATTTACTGTCACAGGCTCAGGGCTCCTTCTCAGGGCACCATCTGGACTATTACTGTCTGTGCACCACATCTGGTTGCTTACAACCATTCAGACCGGCTATTCGCTGCAGTTCAAGCACGGTCCCCCTCCATTTAGAGGTGTGACTGCAACATAAAACCAGAGCACAGGAAGTACCTGCGGTTCGCCTTTCAGAGAACAGTGTACGAGTTCCGTGTCTTGCCCTTTGTCCTCTCCCTAGCTCCCACATGGAGCTTGTCACCAGCCACCTTCAACGGTTGAAGCCGGCTCATCTATGTCTAGACGTAGCGTTGGGCAGCGAAGGGAACACTCACCCTGCTCCCGCTGTGTCTGGAGAAAATCAGAAAGGACCGGGCCAAGGTGCTCCTAATAGCCTCTTATTGGCACAGGAGACTGGTTGACAAGGGGAAATCCCCCTCTACATTAAAGGTCTATCTGGCAGCTATTTTAGCTTGGCATGTCAAGATTCACTCTGTGTACCTCACTTCCTGGTGAGGCAATTTTTTAAAGGGGCTCATGACTTTGGACGCCTATGAAGGACATTGTTCCTCACTGGAGGCTAAATGTGATGCTTAACGCACTCACAAAGCCTCCATTTGAGCCCCTGCATTCAGCTGATCTGAAATTTTTATAAATTTGAAGCAGCTTTCTTGCTCACTATCACCTCCGCAAAGCAGGCGAGTGAGATGCAGGCATTCTCGACAGCGAAAAACAGCTTCATTTTTACAGAGGTCAGGACAAAAGTTACGCTCCATACCAATCCTGCCTTTTTGCCGAAGACGATCTCCGCATTCCATGTCAACCAGTCTGTGGAATTGGAGGTTTTCCACCCACCTCCTTTCCAGTCTGACAGAGAGCGGCAGTTCCATACGCTCTGATCACGCGGACCCTGGCATACTATGTTGACAGGACGAAAAGTTGGTGGCAGTCAAAAACAATTTTTTGTCTGATATGGGCCGAAGTCCCATGGTCAAGCCCTGTCTAAGCAGCGGCTGTCCAAGTGGCAGCTTCCCAGTCAACCCTTACAACACAGGCATAGAGGTGAAATGTTCCCTCAATATTTTCACCCTAGATACTTGTTACTGGGGTTCCGAATGGTACACACAAGGCAGCCTTCGGCTCGTTCTACAATCTTGCCCTTGTGACGTCTTTGGTACACTCACCCATTCGGTAATGGTTACATTTCGTACCTAATAGGGAGCGCAGTACTTTTGTGCCCTCGGGTGTGGGGCCACAACTGCATCACAGGCTCCAAGAGCAGCTTTCGTATACAATTTTCAGGATTTGGGTCTTTAGGAGGTACCCAATTCGGTAATGGTTATATTTCTATTTCAGGGAACCAGAGTTATGATAATAACCTAACGTTTTTAATATTTCATAATATTGTCATGTAGAAGTCAGATAACTAGGGAGCACTGTACTGTTTGCATACAGTTTATTTCCTTAGGTTTGCACACAAGGCACCACTATTGTTTGTATTCAATTGATCTAAGCAGTAACCAAACCAATCATTTTACTTTTCTTAGGATAAGAATAAACTGAAGAGACTGTCACATACATCTAGAGATGCTGTCCTCTAAACATTGACAGTATTTAGTACTGTATGTTACATTCTTAAGATAATTTGAAACTGCAAATTGTGCCAAAAAAGGAATTATCTTTTTTGTGTGGAATTAAAAAATAATAATAATAATTGGATAATGGTCAAACTAAAATAACGCAATCACCTCACCCAGACTGATATCATATAGCAATGCCATCTTACAGTATTTTCAAAGTTCCTTCTTGTCTAAAATACTGGAAAGTGATACATGATCCAGGGCAGCTCATGTGTTTTTTTTTTTTTTGTTTTTTTTTTGTTCTTTAATGTTTCAATCTGGTTCTTGTTTTCACTCAGAAAACCACTTGTGTCCAACTGATTCCTTACAAACAAAGTGGGAACAACATTTCTATCAGAAATATAATTCAATATAATAGTGTATATGGTCTTGGCAGCTATCAAAGCATGTTGCAATCAATTCAGTTTGCTTCTTGAATTTCTTCAACCTGAAGTCACCAACATTACACTATTGACCAAATGAATCCAATCATGGTTATTACACTTGAGGTAAACCATAACAATAGAAAAAGTGACCCTCATTTCTAATACAAAAGGACAGTGAAGCAGTCAGATGGAACTCTGTTCTAGGCTGTTATTGGTCCCACGAGGGAAAAAAATATCAACAAACTTAAAATGTGTTTAAGAAAAATAAATATAAAAACACATCTACTAAACTTTTGCTTCAGTCCAGTCTTTGAAACTTTAATTATTCCTACATACAGTACTGTATACAAATTTAGTGCAGCACATGTTCATCTTTCAGGGAAAACTCCTATGCCATATTCCTACTTACAAACAAGGGAACTATGATCCTTACGCTACTGTAGTAAGGTTTGCTTAGAACCATTTTAGGTTACTGTACAAACTTTAACCTTGACAACAAAAAATGTTGCGATACTTTGGGCAAAATCCATTGAAGAAGTTGCGTTAGTGATTTTGGTGTAATCTGCACCTGAGGTACAGTGTAATAATACAGGACCTTGTTTTGCGCTTAATAAAAAACACATTTCCAAAAATACATGCAATGGACAAACTTGCAGGAAAGTGCATCACATTACTGAATTCACTGAAGCAGGAATATTAATTCAGAATGTAAAATGTACCAGCTTTGCCCACTTGCCTTTGTTAAACTTGTTTTAATCTCCATCCTGCCATGGCATAGAGGGTACAAATCCAATTCCATTATCTCAGTTCTAGCCGCTCATGAGTAAAAGATCTCTTGCTACTGCGAGATAAACTCCGAAGTGTACTTTTCCCTGCACACTGCCTACTGCGTTCGTTTGTTAATTATTTACTGGGGTTTCCAACTTGGTTAAAATTAAAGATGGGAAATACATGATCTTTATAAAATAACCTTGCAGCAGTCATCCTGGCCAAACTTCGAAGCCCTCCAGACAATGAAGATTGGACAGCAGAACAATACGCCCTCCGTTTCTTAAATCCAGTGCGCGGGTGTGTTGGTTAGAAACATGATTTCCACAAGACTGAAAAGACTCTCTCTCCTATAATTAAGGTTTGTCAATTGTATTAAAAACATATCACAGGTTGAGCATAAACTTGCTTTTTCCAGCGGTGTTCCTAATAAAGTGGCCATATCATGTATATTCAGTTATTTCGCAGAAGAAAGGTGCTGACCCATTCAGTACATCACTGATTGATATTTCAGTTTGAGAGCTGGATAGCCTTGAGATTAAAATATGTGTGACTCATAGGAGGTAAACATTGCCCTGGAGGATCTAGCAGCCAGTCATTAACCATCCAACCCTCCTAAATAATTTGTTAGAAAAAGCATTGCCTTTTCAAACTGGTACAGCAGAGCTCTTAATATGTCTTCCAAAAGGAGGCTGCCTGTTACATTCCCAGGGATTCCTTTTTTAAAATGGGTTGGTTCACTGAGCATACGCTTTGGTGCTTTTCTTCCCCAACCAATTTAAATTCAGAAGTACTCACTAAATCATCTACAGTACAAGTATCAATTACATTATCAGTAGCTGTACTCTCGTCATGCTCAGATGAGTATGAAAAATGCATTCAGAATACAGTTACAATGTTAAATTGCTCATTGGTGTACTGTGGGCGCACAAGGTACAACATGTTTAGTCCAGAATCCTCTGTGCTTTACAGTAGCCTAAAAGTGTGATTATACAGAAAAGGGGTTCGTTTTGCAGACCTTGGGTAGTTATGTAGCAGGCTTTTGCTGAACCAAAGGTTGGAAGGCCTATGCCGGGGTTTATAAATAACTTCTATGTACTGTGTGAATATGTCTGAGGACACTAGCAGCATTACAAAAAAGTGGTGCTGACAGTATGTTCAATAACTTATTTTAAAAAAATGTACAATATATGCATTTTTTATGGTATTAACAAACCCGGTTTATGCCCAGTGAATCACATACCAAGTTTCTCAAGATATTTAAAACAAAAGCAAGAAAACTCCATTAAAAAAAACACATACGGAAAAGTCACATATTGTTTTATTTCTGTCTGTGTGTAATATTACTGCACAGCACAATAACTACACATTATGGTGAGAACAGCAGATGCAATAACCTTCATGTCTTTTTTTCTTAAACTTTTTGGTAAAATGCACAGCTTTTGCCTCTAAGGGATTCAATATATTTCCTATTTGGCTTCTGCACTGGTGAACAAAAAACATGTTTATTGATTCACACTTCCTGCCTGTTCATGAAGCTGTATGCTTCTCTATACTCTCTGGCTCATTTGTAGGATCACAGACTTACGGCAAGAATGAATCAGCCATGACTTACCTGCAAGTTACTGTAACCTCACAGTCACAAAAACCACCTGCCCCTGCATTGCAGAAAGGTGTGACCTGGAGTACTAGATAACAAAATGCACAATAGTATCTTGTACAGGTCTGTTTTTGGTTACTAGTGTACTATGTTTCAATAATAATATGTATTATCATATGTGAAACCGCTGTGAGAGTAGATTGCCGACCGTTTACTTATAAATGTAAAGCCCGCTGCACACAGCCCGACTCATCTCATCTGAGTATGCACAGATTCTGCGATCAGTTGTGCTCAGTTTTGATTTGATGTCACAATTGATTTTTTCCCGACTGGGTGTCGCACACTGCTAAGACTGAATTAGACGGACCACAACTAGATCCTGGTGATTACTATGTATGCAGATTTAATTAATACTGCCCTGTACACATTTTGTATTAACTTAGCCCAACATAGCGACCCTCATATTATGCATGGCATCGTATACTGATTAGACGGTGGAGACAGTGCTGTGAGGCAACCAAAAGAAGCGCTTAGCCTATTAATTAATTGACCATTTACACAGTGCAAACGTTTCAGGCAGTGTTTGACTTTTTGTATAGCTTTTCTACTACACTTTAGCCTGTGGTAAATAAAATCCAACCTGTTGATCTTTTATTTAACTTTGGCGTTTTTTTTCTCAGCGTGTGGCTCTAGGGGCTTGTGATTTGTGACCTACTGGAGATTGACACACTGGTGACTTCTGTTTTAGCGCAGTAAGAAAATATAGGCTGCCAGTAGATTGATAATAAAAAGGTAAATTGATAATTTACCTTTTTATTAGTAAACGCCTAAAAAAACCTATTCAAATTATTATTATTATTATTATTATTATTATTATTATTATTATTATTATTATTTTTATTATTATTATTTATTTCTTAGCAGACGCCCTTACCCAGGGCGACTTACAATTGTTACAAGATATCACATTATACATTATTTCACATTATACAGATATCACATTATTTTACATACAATTACCCATTTATACAGTTGGGTTTTTACTGGAGCAATCTAGGTAAAGTACCTTGCTCAAGGGTACAACAGCAGTGTCCCCCACTGGGGATTCAACCCACAACCCTCCGGTCCAGAGTCCAGAGCCCTAACCACTACTCCACACTGCTGCCCAAATGTGCACATATCTGATATTTTTGAATTCAGGACACTCAGAGCAATTCAAGACTAATGTATTTTTACCTGTGGAACTAAAGCTGTCAATATTCCGCCATCTTGTGACAAGTTACATGACAAGCTGCGTCACTTAATCCTACTTCACCATTGGTTGACACCCTTATGACTAATCTGTCTCAGTCAGTCTTGGTCGGCAACCGCTGCACACAGACAGACTGATCACATCTGAACGAAACTGCGTCTGAAAAAGATTCAACATGTTCAATCTTCAAATCTGAAGACATCCCGACTGAAATCTGCATAATCTTGGTTTTAAAGGCACGCACACTGTTTTGATTCATCTAAACTGTACGGCCAGTTGAGATGTGATGAGTGAGGACAGCTTGAGTAGGGCTGTGTGCAACGGGCTTTAGTGAGGGAAGCAGTTTGGTGGTCTGCCTACAAACAATTTAGATTCTTATTTGTTTTCTCTACAATAAAATGGATAACATTCTCTGAAACACCAAGTTAGAGTGGGTCCCACCAAAGATATACCAAATTATAGTGGAGTACTTTTGAAATAGGTAGCAATGACCAACAACCAAAACATGCAGAACAGTATCTGAAAAAAATGCAGATCATAACTGGACAATTGGGTCTTGGCAATAGCCATCTATAGGTCTGCCAGATCACAGCTGTTCAACCTGTGTTCAAGCACATTAGAGGGGTTGCATTTGTGTCTTTGGATAACCCATGGTAGCCATATAATTTCTTTCTTGATCTTCCTGACATTAGTCTTTTTATATGGCATGGGGCATCATTGAAATAACAAGCTTGGAATTCATAAGTGGTCTTCTTTGAATCTAGCTGCATTTTGTATCACACTAGAATGTTTGTTTTGGATGTGGTAGTGAAGTTGTCATAGTTAGACTTTAATACTGTACAGTATGTCAAGGCCAAGACTATGTGTAGTAGGCTTCTTTTGAGGCACTATAGTTATAAGAAACTATTCACACATAAAAGGCACAGTCCAAGGTGAATACGCTATCCCATGCTGCTTCACTGCATGCCAGGAGACAACACAAAACAGCGCATGATAATAAATCTTTCCACTGAGGTCGTATATTCATACTGAAGGTCAGCATATGGCTTTGCTCAGTTTATAAAAAATAAATAAGATAAGATTTCAGATTATCAACACAATAACCGAATAATCAAAATGTCTTAGTGATTCAGACAAACAGCAGTACAGTGAGAATTTCAATCAGATTTAACAAAATACCCAGAAAACGAATGAGATACAGGACTGCATATCCTGCAAACACAGTGTAAAGCCTTTCCACAAAGTTCAATTTTATTTAGTGCTGATTCAAACGTCTCAACCTCTTGAGAATAAACACAAAAAGAAAGCTTGTTCAGTTTCCATAAAACTGAAATGACTAAAAACAAACAGTAACCTTTGATTTTTATAATATTAAAAGTGGACTAAGCATCATTTGGGCGATATTTTATATTAACCAGGAAATAATGAACAGAAATTACAAAGTTATTTACTGGAATTGTGGTTACCAAACACAGCAATTCACACTAATGTGAGCTTGCAAATAAACATGGATCAAAGATGAAGAGCCAGCAGGTAGAATACAAATCTGCACTCTGCATTAGAATGCTTGTCACTGTTGCAGTAGATGTGAATGCAGCACAAACATCACTCGCTCTCTTTATGTATGTGGGTTCCTCAGAGAGTTACTGTAGTAAATTGCTGGGGCAGGACAGTTATTGGCTAGTTTCTATGGGATTAGCCTACTGATAGGAATACACTTTATCATGTTCAATAAAGCTGTGAATCAACACAGCGGCTAAACACAACTAACTCACAATAGCCTCAGAAGGGGCACTCAAAGCTGCCCGAGGGTTGTGATAGCAATGGAAATAGTAATGCAAATCTCCCAAATGTGGACAAGTGGATATTGTATTCTTCTCATTATCTCCATGCATGGCTAACCACGGGCAAGTGGGACTTTCTGTTGTCTTTGAACAACCTCTTCACCGCATGTAAACAGACTCTGCTCAATGCACCAATCAATTCTGCGGAATGACATTAAACATCCCGGATGGGTCAATGATGGCAATGTTACCAAGTTTCTCTTCTCAGCAACAAGCAGCCAATTCATTTAGCAAGCACTCCATTTTTTATTTTCTTTTATGCAGGCCTCAGTGATTGGTGCCTTTAAAACACACCCAATGTAATCAATGCACACTGTTTTCGCTGTCGGATTTAAATATAATTATTTGCGTTATAGTATGAACAAATACTACACCACCTGACTGACTGTTACAGAGCCCAGTGGACAGCGTTAGTCTCCGCCTGCACTAGAAGACTGGCTCTACCTCCTCTACGCTCCCCTGCCTCCAGAGCCCGCTCCTTCTCCACCCTCGCTCCGCAGTGGTGGAATGACCTACCTACAGATGTCAGGACCGTCCAGTCCCTGACCACATTCCGGCGCCTCCTTAAGACTCATCTCTTCAGACAGCACCTGTAGAACTCCTCTGTTTTTCCCCTGGGACACTATCACCCTTCCTTAAATGCGCTTTATTTGCTCTTATCTGCCCCCTATTTTACTGCATTTAATCCTGTACTTCAGAGTACTGTAATCTGCCAAGTGTTTAATGTAGTTTTGTTTTTAATTGCCAAGTGTTTAATGTAGTTTTGTTTTTAATCATATCTTGATGTAACTATCACTGTCACTGTTATCTGCTGTATTATTGAATTGTATTTTGTCACACTTGTACTTGTTTGAACCAAAGTCATTGTATTTATCTTGCTCTTATTGTATTACTTGTACTGTAACACTTGAAATGTATTTGCTTACGATTGTAAGTCGCCCTGGATAAGGGCGTCTGCTAAGAAATAATAATAATAATAATAATAATAATAATAATAATAATAATAATAATAATAATAATAATAATAATAATAGTATTGTGCTAAATGCTATATGCTCAGAATTTCTGGATTTAATGGCATTCAAATAAATGGTCTATCCCCACCTAACTTTTGTCTAAGGGTTAACAATGAAACATCCTGTAACAGATAACCCCATCTGCAACAAAAGATTCATTATTTACAAACAAAACACACTGTTTAATTTGCATTAAGCTTCAGCAAATTATAGGTAATAAATTTTCCTTAAGAAAAGGGTCCAGTCTTGAAATTTCAACTACAGCATACCATGCAAATGAATCACATCCTGTTGCATGTGTTAAAATCCCCTCTCTCCCAGTCTAATAAGAACTTCTTGATTATCATCTACTGCAATTTCCATAGTAATGGTAATTTAATCAATATGAGCAATAATTTTTTCCCTGCCGTACAGTGCATCTTATCTTGTATGAAAACTGCCTCACTAGATACCTGCTTTTATGTGCAGTGAGCATACCAAAAAGTAATTTAAATATTTAGAAAGGAAACATGAACTAGGAAAGCTGAATCTAATATTATATAAGGTTGATGTCAAGACTTGAATTGACACAGGAAACAATACATCAATTCATTAATTCAGGCAATATCACACCCTGTCATCAGTCAGGCGCTTCTACTATATCTCCATACACATCCTCAGTGTGAAATAGAAATTGAGTGAGCCATTGTACAAAGCTCTTGTTTTAAATTCCATGTATTGGGAATTGTCACGGGTAGCTTGCGTGGCGATGTCACAGACCCGGAAGTAGACAGGACACAGTATGATGAGTTAAGCGCTACTGTGCAGATTTATTGAAAACAAAACGTTCAAATACAAAACAAAACACTGAACAAACAAAACGGCGCGTCGGCCAAAATAAACAGACAAACAAAAAACAGTGAACTAACCCCAAAACAAGTATCGTGCTGGTCCTCCAGCACGAGTAGCAATTGTTTTACTTTATATTTATTTCTCCTTCTCTCTCTCTCTCTCCCATTCTCTCCACACTGAACACCCAACCTGAATTCCCAGCTGTGCCGGGACTCGATTGCTAATTAATCATTCACTTGAATCCCGGCACAGTCTGCACATGAACTAACTGTGACTTCCCCATGCCCACATACCAACATACATTTTAAATCACCCGTGCTACATAATCCACAACAAATAACCCAAAATACACCCAGGGGCGGGGGTACCCTGTCACATGTTTTGTTTCCTTGTAGTTTAATTCAGTGTAGAATAAGCTATCAGTAGCATAACTGTAGCCGTAGACATATGTCTACTTGAATTAGTTGCTTATGTTTTACTTTAGAATCTATGACTGAGTGTTTGAAGTTCTAGATATATTCTATTAAACAGATTTGCAGCTACACAAACAGTAAGGGGATGCACTTAAATGATGGGAGAGGTTTATGTCACTTAAACAGCACACTAAATAAAAATGGAAATGAACGAGCTGATTATGTAGGTACTCTTTTTGATTTTATTTATGTTTTAGGGAATGATCTCCTCATTTCAAAATAAGTCAAGTGCATACACAGAAGAGGAAAAAAAGGAATGGAAAATACCAAAATCCCAAGCAGCAAAAAAACAACTTTGTTGGAAACCCTTTTGCAGAAACATATTACTGCAGATTGAACATCTGGTGCAGCAGATAGTGCACACCAACATCCCCCAACTAATTTGTTGGTCTCAGTGTTCAATGGTTCACTTAGACCAGTTTGCGCAGACACCAATAGTGCTGTTGCAATATGAGGTGTTGTTTTTGTATTGTTTGTCTATGTTATATGTTGCTATGCTTTGTCTGTGTAATTTCTTTAAATCAATGTAAAGGTACACTTTATACTCACAAGGACACATTCCTTCTTTGGACATGGTATATGGAGGTTGTCGGTGTAATCTCTTGTAGTAATATATCTTTTTAACAGGGTGTATGTGTCAAATGCATGGATTCTGACTATGATCATTTTAAAAAATTAGAAGGACCAAGAGAAAGATACCAGTAGATACCAAGCTGTAGTAGAGAACAGTTACAAAAAGAAAGAATTGTTGAATAATGATGTAACCACAGGTTAGGTATTAAAAGGCTTGTTCTCGTTTGTTAGATCAGAGGAAGAAGATAAGGAAGCTACATTCTGTTGTCTCTGAAATTGTTGTGTCATGCCTTTTTTGTATTGCATGCGGTTTTCTGTAAATCTAACAAAGTATTAGCATTAAACTGACTAACTGTTGCATTCTGAGTTAATTCACAAAATAAGACACACCAGTTAGCCAGTTAACAGTCCCAATCGTACACTTGACTGTAACTGTCGCTATTCTATTCTAATGAGTTTGGTGGTCTTGACCCGGTTCCCACATCACAAAAGGGAAAAAGGTTTTTAGAGAGACATCTTTCTGTCCCCAAATCTCTCATGCCCATTAATTCTAAACAATAAACCTATACAACTGAAGGCATAGATAACACAGGTTGGATTCAGCATTAAATATCTTAATCTCCATTTCCATGGACGTAACAGATTATCCCCTTTGGATCACAGGCTTCTAATGAAATGCAGGTCTGTACTGTGCTCAATAAAACACACTGCTCAAGAGCAACATGTCTGAGCTTGGCAAGAGCAGGTAGTGAATGTGGTCAGCACTGCTGGTGAAAACACTCATCTGAAAGGTTTAATATGTCGTACAAATTAACAAGCCCATTGAAACAAACAAAGCAGAATTTTGTCAAACCACTTGATTGCTTTTGCTAAATACTAGGGGAGACAATCAATAAAGAGGGTACCTGGTACTGCCTCCCACCACACACTAATAATGGTTGCTTTTGTTATACAGTCTTTGTTAGCTACCTTCGATGACACAAGCATGCTCTCAGTGTACTATAGCCTGGATTCAAATAGAATTTATATTCAGCCGCAGACCAAACACAGCTATAAAATGCTTGATTATAACAAACATCATGCATTTATATTTGAGACTAGTATTCTGGGTGCTTTATTTCAATACTTCCAATATAACACAATAATAGTAAACTGAAGATGTTTGTAGCCTAGGACTGTATTGGTGTGTCACATGTGGAGTGGTGGCACCATCATCGTATATCAAAGGAGTAACTGACTTCAAAGGAAATATTTCAAAGCAAAATTGCCTCCCAACCATACTGACTCCAGCCCACTACCACAAAAATGTAATGTATTTATAATAATGATAATCATTGATATTACAATATTAATTTACCTCAACATGCCTTAAAGTAGCGAGATCATCAGGGAAGTAATCTGAATCTGAACTATGGTATAAAATGACATTTTTTGTGTCTTTCCATACAACATACTGTATGTGTAGTCAATCTGCAGAGAAGTACAGTACAGAGGTTTTCGTCTATGCAAGTTGAAGACTGAGAGTTAGTTGCACTTACAATTATATTTTAAATTAACACCACAGAAATTCAAGGTGAAATTGCAAATGGATATACCAGACATCAAGGACACCCAGATACAAATAAAATATTGCAAAGCATTGCTCACCCCTTTGACAAAAAAAAGGATTCAAACCAAAATAGATCTCATTCTCAGCAAGCAAGAATAATGGGGATGTGCTCATTTAGGCTCCCACTGGAAGGCTAATGCCAATAAAGATGGATTACCTTTGTAAAACTGCCAGAGATGACTAATGAAGCCTACTTGTATGGCATGCAGCACAGGTTATATGGGGGATGCAAATCAATTTGCAAATTACAATGATTTTTGTTCTGAAACTGGTTTCAACACAATTAATCAATTAATCCCCCCACCCAAGAAGCCATCACAAGTAATACACATCTATATCAGCATATCAGATTACAGTCATTATTTTACCAATTAAATTTGTGGTACACTTTGATGACGCTGTGAACTGGTTTCTGATTTATTTAAAAGGAAATAACAGGTATTCAATGCACAAAATACACATGTTCTGAATGTAAAAGACCTACTCTGTGCAGCATAACCAAAAAAAAAAACTAAGAAAGCTATCTGCAGTCAATCTTGCTCCTATCTGTTACTAGAAACCAAAACACAAAATGGATTCCTCACATGCTCTCCAAAGAGGGCACAACAAAGCAACATTCTGACGGCTAGACCCCCAAGCCTTCCACTTATTTTTCAAACACAGAAGAAAATCTGCATGCAGAACTAACTGATAGAAACTGAGCCTGCAGTATTGGATAAGCTTTATTGGGCATCCAACAACCGACAATCATAACACTAGGCCAAAAACAAGGAGTTTTGGAAAAGAAAGGATGATATGTTTTTTTCCAATGTTTTACGAATACTGCTCCCGTTGCCTTAAAAGAGAAAACTATTTCAGTGTTGTAGTTTTGTTCCCCCAGAAGACATAGTGTGAAAGGTGCCGCATACTAAAAAAGGTGACATCAAAACTGACAAGACACATAACAGGTTCTTCAATTGCACCTTAACTTTTTATCATTATGAGTCTGAGAACTCCAATTCTAGAAAAACCATGAAAGTCAAACTTGGGGAAATCATGTGGTTCTGCGTTAAACAAAATGCTGTCTAAATGGCACCCATAAAACAACAGAAACTGTTGTCAAAAGACAATGTAAGGCAGAATGCATAGGATACTTGGAATCATCTAAAATAGGTGGACCACCCAATAAATTTCCTACATAAACAATCAAACAGTATTTACACAGCATTACTCTTGCAACCTGCAATAGTTAACAATGTATCAGTGCATTGCCGACCTGAGACGAATGTATGAAATCATACATGTTTGGTTTACTGTGGCATCTTGTTTCAGGACCAAGGACAGGTCTCACTGCAGCAGCACTGTTCTGTGCACTACGTTACATGACAAACTGAAGATACAGCTTTTGTTTTACATCTGTAATTACTACATTAAATCTTGCTCACTAATGGGGCACATACAATTCTGTTTAATCACTGCGCTACAATTACAAAGCAAAACCAGTGTGTCTCTTGCATATTAATTGAACATCTCATAATTCAAACAGTAATGGGCCTTGGCCTGACCAGATTTCACTTCTTGCACAACAGCTTGCTTATTTATTACACACTGGAGAAGTACATAAAGCCTGTCACAAAAAAACACCTTTTCCTTAAAAATACGTTATTTGTTTTGCAGTTCATTATCTACCCAGTTAAATTCACTGTTCCTGAATTATCAAAAAGAAAATAATATTTAAGATTCTTAAATATTGACTTAAAATTATGTTATTATTATTCATTAAATTACCTTGCAATTTGAACCTTAACACCCGCTTATTTTTATTATTTTATTTTTTTTAGATACTAATATCCATGTATTATAAAAAAAATTATATAGGCTTCAGTGAGTTAAAGGAAAATATTTTCCTGTAGAGAGAGAGAGAGAGAGAGAGAGAGAGAGAGAGAGAGACAGAGAGACAGAGATACAGTTGTAATAGCTAGTTGAAGCACCTTTAGCAATAATAACGATTAGGATATTTGTCAATGAGCTTTTGGCATGATTCTTTTGTGATTTTTGACCATTCTTCAACACAAAATTGTTCCAGTTCATTCAAATTCCGAGGACTTCTCTTGTGCACAGCCTTCTTCAATTCATACCAAAGATTCTCAATCGGATTTAGATCGGAACTTTGACTAGGCCATTCCAGAACCTTCATTTTATTCTTCTTTAACCATTCTGAAGTAGATTTTGATGTGTGCTTTGGATAGCTGTCGTGTTGGAACATCCAGTTGCGCTTTAAACCAAGTTTTGTAGTGGAGGGTTGTCACAAAGACGGCCGGAGTGGGTGGCGTCAGACCAGAAGCAGGAAATAAAACGACAGAGAGGTGTGGTTTGGTGGAGCTGAGCGAATGGTTTCGCTCAGCATTTAATAAACAGAACAGAAAATAAAAGGTTTGAACACAAAACAGGACACGGCACTTGTAGCCAAAATAAACAGACAAACAAAACGAACTAACACTTAACAAACGGTGCACGGAGGCAAACAAACACGGTGAGTACAAAACACTTATTATTATTATTTTCCTTAATTTTACGTTCTCCTTCTCTCTCACCCGTTCTCCACTCTCGAACACCCAACCCCGAGTGAATGAAAAATGTGTCTATATATACTGTTGTGCTGGGATTCAATTACTAATTAATTATTCACTTGAATCCCAGCACGTGAATTAATTCTGTGCAACCCCGTGCTCACATAGTACATTTAACCAGCACGTGAAATACAAATCTACATTTTTAAATACACGTGAAACACAGACCTGTTTATATCCCGTGTACCAATCTCTATACACCAACATTAACACACGCAACATACAACACATAACACACACATGCACACAGGGGCGGGGCACATTGCCACAAGGGTTTAAGATGATTGGCCAATATCTTTTGGTATGCTATGGAATCCATTTTACCATGTATTGGAACTAAACTAGAGGAAAAAACAGCCCCCTAGAAGGATATAACCAACTCAGGACTGAGTTACTAACTTAGGTCCATCATCATAGTATCCTCTATATACAGTTTACACACCTGTATTTATTTTACATTTATTGGAGCTCAAACTTAATAGCATGCTGGGTCAGACACTATAAAAAATGCACAGAGACGATTATCCAGTATATTAACCGGAACACTCACTGGTCCAAAAAAAAACATTAGATAATATGGGTTTATCAGACTTCAAATGATCATAACTGGGAGGATAGTTTGGTTTTAAAGCTGTTTTTGGTTTTGTAAAGTGACTGTGGAACATTTACCAAACAAAAAGTTTACCAGACTGCTAATCCCCCAGGTCTGTCTAATCCAGTGCTGCATAACCACCAGGAGGCTTATTACAAGGTTAAAAGCAATGCTGTCCACCTCACAAAGCATACTGCAGTGTATTTCATTATCCAGCCCACAACGTTAACTGGAATCCCAATACATCAATAAGAGGCAAGGATGCTGCAGTACTCTCCAGTAACTCTGCCACTTACTGGTTTTGCACGTACACTGAGTATAATCGTAAAGAGATACTTCACATTATCTAGATTTTCTGAATACTGTCTCAGCTGTATAATATCCCAGTATGTGTGTTATCGGTCAGTATTGTTGTTACTGCTTTGATCATTATTTGCCTGGATTACTAACTACAGTATTCCAGAAACAACAAAAATGCACCTGCTTGAAGCAGAATTGTTTTAAAATGACCACTAAACTAGGGCTGTGCAGCTGAAGCAGTGGTTGAAAGAGTAAGCCTGGTAAATAATGATCTAAACAGAAAAAAAAAAACAGAGACTGACAGAGAACACACATAACAGGATATAACATGCAAATGAAACCTGCGGAACAGTTTTACGTTAACATATTGAATTACATAACACTGTAGTTTTCCATATACTTAACGAAAAACTGACACTTTTTCGAAATCTAACATTAAATATTGTACTGCTGTTATGGCTTACAGTAGACTTTTGTGATGTTAAATAAAATATTGAAAACATATACACTGCTGTGCAAAAGTCTTAGACGTTGCATTTTTCTACTCTGATGCATTATAAGTAATCAACAATTTACTCAAAGCCGCCACTAGTGTTTTCTACTGTTATAACAACCTTGACAGGCATAAAGAAAGAAAAACATTGAGTGAAATAGTTTGCATCACTCGATTTTCAAGGTGTGGTATCCGAAGCATAATCAGCAAGTACAGAGAAACAACATCTGTAATTGAGCTGTAAGTAAAATAGCTGTAAGTTATGAAATAATATGGAAACATATATGGTATAAAATAGGGGTGTGCGGACACATGTATTTTCCAAGTAATCCCCTTTAAGAAGTATTTGTTGACAGGTAGTACATAACTTCAACACACCTTTAGTATTTTGATTTCAAAACTAGAAAAGCTGTGCTTTTCACCTTTACAATTGAGTACCAACCAATGGCAATTAACTTCCCAAATGAGTGTTTTAAAAGCCGATATGAAGCGAATTCCTGTCATTCGGGGCCGATGATATTTTTACTGCCATAAACTGACACTGAAAACATTTTGCATATAAATTTCTTTGTCGAGTTTAATCAGAGATATCCCCTTGCACAGGACTACAATCGCACAATTCGCTGACACGTTTCTAAGGAAACCAAGAAAAGTGAAAAAGAATATGTCATATCAAAAAGGATAAAAGAAATGCACAACAAATAATCTCTTATAAAATATAAAGAAGTTTTAGTTTGATTACGACAGGTTCTATATTAAATGACACTGTCAGATTGGTACTGATTGATACTCAATGATTGTGTAAACAAGAGAAACCGAGGGACCGTATTTTTTTGTGTTGACTAATTAACACGTTTTATTCCATTTAATTAATACCTAACAACTTCACATTTCTTAAAAAATACAAGTATCGGCACACTATTAGGAAGTATCCATTAAGATGCAGATTTTTACAGACACTGCAAACTGAAGCTCAGAATCAGATTTCTAGCTGAGATTCTCCAGATGGCCGTTAGTCTACTGCAGCTTCAAAATGGCCGTTATACCATTTTGAAGCTGCAGTACCCAACAATTACTTGCATTTATTTGAGTTCTGCTTTTATCTGTTTACTCAATTCATTAATTCATAGTTTTCCCTTCCTTACACTCTGACACTTAAATAAGATAATTTAAATTATTAATATTCTCCAAAGGTGACTTTAACTGTGGGGGTTCAACTTCCCTGCCCCTGAAACAGAGACAAACAGATACACTTCACTTGTACCTGCAGCAGTAGATGAATGCAAGCGCTTTCATACAAAAGGGGCTCCTACAGGAATTTCCTGCATATTGCATGTACTATATTCACCAAGGGTTCACAAAGCAAACCAGTTTGATGGTTATTTAAAGTGCAGATAAAGGACATCTTAAATGAAAGTCTTAGGAATAAGCTGTGCATATAGAGGTTCAGAAGAGTGAAAACCTGCAACTAGAGAAAAAGATTTTACCGGAAAAATACAAATATTTTTGACCTCATCTGGCTTCAAATATATTATCAATTGTAATTATCTCAATTGCGTCTTAAAATAGTGTTTGCATAATTAAAGTTAGTAACTTATGAACCCGTGTTGAAAAGATCAGCTCCTCTAAAATGTTAACAGCTTCATAGATTGAAGTAGAAGGAACATGACTAGAGGACCAGTCACGTCAGAGCAAGCTTGTTATTTCCTAACAGAAGTGCACAGCTACACTGTGATTAAGGAGATTAAATGTCAAAAAAGAAGTACGGTACTGGGAGGCTAACAACCACACAGCTATTCCATAAACCAGTAAAAAAATATAAAACAGGGAAAGGCCCAGAGACTTCTGGCACTGGGTACTGGAGTTGTGATGTTTCCAACCAGAGCCTGTTCAAAGCAAACCATGTTGTGCCCCCAGCAATATTGATCTACACTGAACCCCTGCCTCCAAGATTTGGCACCAGTGGTATCTGTAGTGTATTCCCTGCAACTTCTTGGAAGGAATACTGACATATAATGGATCCTTACAGTCCAGCAATCTGCTCCAGATAAGAAGATTTAGATGCCATTCGGGGTCACCCAGACTGATGCAAAACTGTTGTGATACTCCTTGTTGATTATGGGTATTTATTTCAAACGTCTTTGTATGAAATTACACAACTGCTAGACACCCAACAGCAAATAACTGTTCATTTCTTTTGGCAGCACTCAGGAATATATTTTCTATAATAGAACTCAGATAAAAATTCACTGAACCATTTTTTTTTCATTCTCTTGGGCCGTTTGCTGTTTATCATGGTTTATACTGGTAATTCTCACAAAAGTGAATACTAAAATATACCGTATCTGAAGTGTTCAAACTACTGTATCTATATTGATGAAATATCAATGGCTAGTTTCACAGACCCAGGTTAGCACTAAGAACATAAGAACATAAGACTAATCTTGGTTTACCTTATCTAAATTAACATGGGGTAGTCCAGGACTAGTAGTAAATCAGTGTCTGTTAAACTATTATTATTATTATTATTATTATTATTTATTTCTTAGCAGACACCCTTATCCAGGGCGACTTACAATTGTTACAAGATATCACATTATTTTTACATACAACTACATTCTTTTTTGCACATTATTTTTACATACAATTACCCATTTATTCAGTGGGGTTTTTACTGGAGCAATCTAGGTAAAGTACCTTGCTCAAGGGTACAGCAGCAGTGTCACCCACCAGGGATTGAACCCTCAACCCTCTGGTCAAGAGTCCAGAGCCCTAACCACTACTCCACACTGCTGCCCCATGCTAGCCACTGTTTAGCCTGCATTCAGTAGGATTGGTAGAACTTCCAATAGTAAAGTAACACTTAAGGATCTAAAATACCTCCACAAAATGCATAAACTTGATATAGAATTTTTGTTTTTGTATTTTTATTGCATGCAGTAATATAAATAAGTGGGTCAATAAATAACCCCGAATGGAACCCCCTGCTTCATTAATATAGAATTGGAGTCATCACTGTTTAGATCATTCATTTAGTCCCCTTAATCTTGTCAGACATTTACTGTATCGGGATTCAAACAATAAAATCCATAAGGCATCCATGAAGTTTGAAACATATAAAGGTAAATTAAAAATAAATAAGTAGGAAATATCTAGAACTGAAAACATGCAAATCCTAATACAGCCAATTCAAAGATCATCTGTTCTCTTATGAGGATTAATATGCTCATCCCTTCCACTTTTGTACCAACACACTGATTTGGTTACAAGCTACAGGAACCTAAGAACGTATGAATTGGACTGTTTTTCAATAGTACATTTTACATCTCAGAAACTGTCAGAGGTATTACAAAAAGAGCATAAATTGAATAGGCACAGTCTTTGGCAGTATGTGATCCTGAAATAAAGTGGTGTGATGTATTTCCATTTGGTTACATGCCAAGAAAAGTCACTGACTCAGGAATGTTAAGTTTAGGTAAGCCCCAATATACATATACAGTATATATATATATATATATATATATATATATATATATATATATATATATATATATATATATATATATATATATATATATATATATATATATATACCTCCAATGTTTTGATTCAAATACAGGCTCCCTTGAGAAAGATATGTACAACATATCGAAACGTTGGGCATTTGGCTCTTTGAGCTAAATATATATATATATATATATATATATATATATATATATATATATATATATATATATATATATATATACAGTGCCTTGCAAAAGTATTCAGACCCCTGACCAATTCTCTCATATTACTGAATTACAAATGGTACATTGAAATTTCGTTCTGTTTGATATTTTATTTTAAAACACTGAAACTCAAAATCAATTATTTTAAGGTGACATTGGTTTTATGTTGGGAAATATTTTTAAGAAAAATAAAAAACTGAAATATCTTGCTTGCATAAGTATTCAACCCCCACACAGTAATATTTGGTAGAGCCACCTTTCGCTGCAATAACAGCTTTAAGTCTTTTGGGGTAAGTATGTACCAGCTTTGCACACAGTGTCGGAGTGATTTTGGCCCATTCTTCTTGGCAGATTTGCTCCAGGTTGTTCAGGTTGGTTCACAATTTTCAAATAATGCCACAGATTCTCAATGGGATTGAGATCAGGACTTTGACTGGGCCACTTTAGGACATTCACCTTTTTGTTCTTGAGCCACTCCAATATTGTTTTGGCCTTGTACTTCGGATCAATGTCCTGCTGAAAGGTGAATTTCCTCCCAAGCTTCAGTTTTTTAGTGGACTGAAGCAGGTTCTCTTTCAGTATTTCCCTGGATTTTGCTCCATCCATTCTTCCTTCAATTTTAACAAGATGCCCAGTCCCTGCTGATGAGAAGCATCCCCACAGCATGATGCTGCCACCACCATAGTGCACTATAGGGATGGTGTGTCTTGAGGCATGGGCAGTGTTAGGTTTGAGTCACACATAGCGCTTTGAGTTTTGGCCAAAAAGCTCTATCTTGGTCTCATCTAACCACAAAACCTTTTCCCACATCGCAGCTGGGTCACTCACATGTTTTCTGGCAAACTCCAGACGTGCTTTCAGATGGTACTTTTTGAGTAACGGCTTCTTTCTTGCCACCCTCCCATAGAGGCCAGTGTTATGCAGAGCTCTTGATATGGTTGACTGGTGCACCATTACTCCATTCCCAGCCACTGACCTCTGTAGCGCCTTCAAAGTGATTGTTGGCCTCTCTGTGGCTTCTCTCACAAGTCTCCTCCTTGTTTGAGCGCTGAGTTTTGAGGGACGGCCTTTTCTTGGCAGTGCCTGGGTGGTGTGATGCAGCTTCCACTTCCTGATTATTGATCCAACTGTGCTCACTGGGATATCCAAACACTTGGATATTATTTTGTACCCTTTCCCTAATCTATGCATTTGTATTACTTTATCTCTAACTTCTGTAGAATGCTCTTTGGTCTTCATTTTCCTTCAGATTCACAGCCTGACCAATGATCCTTCAACAGTGGGGTTTTTATCCAGAAAATGTGACAGCAACTTTAATGGTTCACAGGTGGAGGCCAATGGTAAGGTAACCGTGTCCTCGTTAGGGCAATTTCTTTCATCGGTGTAAACTGGGAGCTTCCACAGCACAGGGGTTGAATACTTATGCAAGCAAGATATTTCAGTTTTTTTATTTTTCTTAAAAATATTTTCCAACATAAAACCAATGTCACCTTACAATAATTGATTTTGAGTTTCAGTGTTTTAAAATAAAATATCAGACAGAATGAAATTTCAATGTACCATTTGTAATTCAGTAATATGAGAGAATTGATCAGGGGTCTAATGTTTTTTTTTTTTTAAGAAAACCGGTATGCTTTATTGCTGCCTATCTTGGAGATAGCTATGCCAACGCAATAGTTATTAAAATTGGATGCTTTGTGAAATGCTGCATTCATTCTGTAAATCAGTTTTTCATATTGTTGTCCAAACTTTAGATGAAAAAAGCACCCATCTGCATAGCTCGAAAACAAATAGATGTATGAAGACTACATTAATTGAATGACATCTGACAGCTTAACGGTCTCAGCAAGGAGGAAGCTTATACACAGAAATGACACTGGCACAGGCATTAGCATATGCTTTCTGTAGGCTGCCAGACTAAGCCACACTTTTGAAATCTGGAGGTGGATATGCTGGATCAGGGAAAAATGCTTCTGGACTTGATCAGTCACAACCAATTTGTTGCTGTCATTTAAAGCCAAAGTCCTGAGATTTGCAAAGTCCTGTTTACATTTTAATGCATCATTACAAAAAGACGAGGAAGGCAGCAGACCTCTTAATATCCATTGTGAATGCATGCTGCTTTGTCAGTTTATACAATGCAGCCTACAAGCCTAACTTAATGAATCAAATACTGCCAGCCCTTTCTTAAAAAAAAATGTACACTGAATCATAGAGTACATTGCATATTGTTTAACCCAGTTTCATCAAAAGCAGGGGCTTCCGGAGTATTCCTGTATCTGCATTACAGTATACAAATCCTACATTAACACTTTGATTTTAGACTGCTGTCTTCACATTGAGATACAGCAAGAGGGAATACACCCAGTACGTTTACTACTCTGCACTGCAGGCAACAGAGAACGTTTTTTTTTTTTTTTAACCTATGCCAACAAACAATGAGTTTGAATTTGAATTAGCTGCTGTTCCCATCACATACATATGTATTAGTATGCAGGTTATTTTAAAAAGCTGCCTTCCAGGAGACCATGCTGCTTTAAGATGAGATTTCTGAACCCTCCTTAAGGTCAAATGTAAAGCTAGCTTAACCCCTTACAGTGTGTTGATACTGGTTACTATGGTGTTTAAAGTTATAAAGCACCGTGAGATAATGAACTAATGCAGTATTTTGAATTGAAACTGCTCCATAAAACGGATCTGTTGCTGACACTTGTGCTGCAATGCTACAGCTTGCCAAAATTTCCAACTGGTACTGAGCTTGGAAGCCGTAAAACTGCCCAGCAGTTCTAGTTATTATTATTATTATTATTATTATTATTATTATTATTATTATTATTATTATTATTATATTGTACAGCAGACGCATCCTTCTGCCACTATGTAAATTACTGAGAGGATTCTTCACTCAGGTACTGGTCACGCTGAGAGTCTAATTTAAAAATTTATTTCATATTAAAATCACCCATTTGCTATTCTGAAAAATGTACATTGGGTAATCGGTCTGTGATTAATTTGAATTTTGATAGTTATGGTTGTGGTGTATTTCTCTGGTTTTGTAACCACCCTTAACATGACTAATCGTTTTTGGGGTTTTTTTTGCTGTGAAATCTAATAACACCAACAGAACTTCCTTAATAAATATATTACTGTGTTTGTTTTTAAATAAATGTTACACTAAATACATTGGATGTCTTAGTGTACATACAGACGTGCTCAAATTTGTTGGTACCCTTACAGCTCATTGAAATAATGCTTCATTCCTCCGGAAAAGTGATGAAATTAAAAGCTATTTTATCATGTATACTTGCATGCCTTTGGTATGTCACAGAATAAAGCAAAGAAGCTGTGAAAAGAGATGAATTATTGCTTATTCTACAAAGATATTCTAAAATGGCCTGGACACATTTGTTGGTACCCCTTAGAAAAGATAATAAATAATTGGATTATAGTGATATTTCAAACTAATTAGTTTCTTTAATTAGTATCACACATGTCTCCAATCTTGTAATCAGTCATTCAGCCTATTTAAATGGAGAAAAGTAGTCACTGTGCTGTTTGGTATCATTGTGTGCACCACACTGAACATGGACCAGAGAAAGCAAAGGAGAGAGTTGTCTGAGGAGATCAGAAAGAAAATAATAGACAAGCATGGTAAAGGTAAAGGCTACAAGACCATCTCCAAGCAGCTTGATGTTCCTGTGACAACAGTTGCAAATATTATTAAGAAGTTTAAGGTCCATGGAACTGTAGCCAACCTCCCTGGGCGCGGCCGCAGGAGGAAAATCGACCCCAGATTGAACAGAAGGATAGTGCGAATGGTAGAAAAAGAACCAAGGATAACTGCCAAAGAGATACAAGCTGAACTCAAAGGTGAAGGTACGTCAGTTTCTGATCGCACCATCCGTCGCTTTTTGAGCGAAAGTGGGCTCCATTGAAGAAGACCCAGGAGGACTCCACTTTTGACAGAAAAACATAAAAAAGCCAGACTGGAATTTGCTAAAATGCATATTGACAAGCCACAATCCTTCTGGGAGAATGTCCTTTGGACAGATGAGTCAAAACTGGAGCTTTTTGGCAAGTCACATCAGCTCTATGTCCACAGACGAAAAAATGAAGCTTCCAAAGAAAAGAACACCATACCTACAGTGAAACATGGAGGAGGCTTGGTTATGTTTTGGGGCTGCTTTGCTGCGCCTGGCACAGGGTGCCTTGAATCTGTGCAGGGCACAATGAAATCTCAAGACTATCAAGGCATTCTGGAGTGAAACGTACTGCCCAGTGTCAGAAAGCTCTGTCTCAGTCGCTGGTCATGGGTCCTCCAACAGGATAATGACCCAAAACACACAGCTAAAAGCACCCAAGAATGGATAAGAACAAAACATTGGACTATTCTGAAGTGGCCTTCTATGAGTCCTGATCTGAATCCTATCGAACATCTATAGAAAGAGCTGAAACTTGCAGTCTGGAGAAGGCACCCATCAAACCTGAGACAGCTAGAGCAGTTTGCTCAGGAAGAGTGGGCCAAACTACCTGTTAACAGGTGCAGAAGTCTCATTGAGAGCTACAGAAAACGTTTGATTGCAGTGATTGCCTCTAAAGGTTGTGCAACAAAATATTAGGTTAGCGGTCCCATCATTTTTGTCCATGCCATTTTCATTTGTTTTCTTATTTACAATATTATGTTGAATAAAAAATCAAAAGCAAAGTCTGATTTCTATTAAATATGGAATAAACAATGGTGGATGCCAATTACTTTTGTCAGTTTCAAGTTATTTCAGAGAAAATTGTGCATTCTTCGTTTTTTGTGGAGGGGTACCAACAAATTTGAGCACTTCTGTATATGTTACAGTTTACTGCACATCGGTCCTAGTTATATTAATTATAAGCCTGATCGTCCCATTATTATTATTATTATTATTATTTATTTCTTAGCAGACGCCCTTATCCAGGGCGACTTACAATCATAAGCAAATACATTTCAAGTGTTACAATACAAGTAATACAATAACTTGTATTGATCAGATAAGCACTAGTGCTTGTCTTGAGGATCTATACAGAATTAGTCATACATCATTTTTTGTTTTTGTTTTACTGGTAGCAGAATTAAAGCAGAGTTATCAACCTGCGTATCTAATTAAATTTGAAAACTAAGTCTGGAGCCAGCATTCCGTTCTTAATTTAGCCTCTGTAAGATACTAACTTACACAGGAAACTGGCATGGCCATGTCATAGTATCACTTAGCATTTTTAATCCATACAGCTATACAATAACCACAAGCACAAGTCAACAAAGCTGCATTGCTGTGTAATGGTATTCCCTGCCACATTCTTTTAAAAGTTAACAGCGCAAGTGTGGTGTTTTGTTGGTTTACCACATTGTTTTCAACCAATCCCAATGAGCATGTGTAACTGCCTTTTCCCCTTTACCTAATTCAAAGTTCTAGTTACAGGCACCATCAAGCAGGCCTCTGTTGTATACTGTATTTACATGTACAGCCCTAATCAATTGCCGGAACACACCCCAGGTCATAACTGGCTATTTACTAAGCCATACAAACAAACTTGAATTTCAGGTTTACATTTTTCCTGAAGCTACACAATTCTTTCTCCTTAGCACTTCTAAATAATTGCCATTTTTTAAAAATAAAAATAAAACTAAAAATAATAAACTGTCAGAACCACCACAGTGAGCCTGATTTGGGTTCTGTTTGCTCCAGTGCAAAGTTGGCAGATAACAACTTGTGTTTAAGTAGAACTAGTTAAATTACCATTTTGAGTTGTGTATTACTATTTTTATAACATTTAGTTTTTCTCCAAGTCAGAATACAATATTCTACAACTATGGGCCACGAAATGCTATTATTACCAAGACACCACTACAGCTCTAACGTTTTATAGCTTTCACAGCTGGTATTACCATTAGATGGTTCACCCTGTGTGTCGAAGTGGCAAAGCCTTCTCTGCTGGGTACAGCATTAGCCTATTACTAAATTCCCAGTAGCTGCAGCTATGGCCAAAAGTTTTACATGAAAGTCGAATAAAACCTGCTGAATAATGTTACATTAACATACTGAATTACAAACCGCTTTGTAGTTTTCCATATACTTATCAAAAAATGTGTCCTTTCAAAATCTAACATGAAATACTGTGTACTATTATTGCTTCTGGTAGACATTTGCAATCATTTTATAGTTTCTTTGATTACATGATGTTGAATAAAAATTTGATGTTTATATAGTTTTTTTTATATTATTATTATTTTTTATTAATGTCTCAATCCTAAAATGCTAGGTGATGCCAAACTTGCAGCCATAGCTGTATACCTAAACTTTTATAAGCAGGTTTCATTAAGTTTTATCCTTTAATACTCTTAGCAATGGCATGGGATACATTGACATGGTCTTTATTTACCTGTCAGAATTTTATGAACTGGGGTCATCAGCTTTTTGCCTAATCACAATTAACCGATTACAAGCAGGTAAGGAAATGAGAGCGATAAGAGGGCATGGCATCTTTAGTCAAAAATGTGCAGTCATCTGCATAGAACCATAGTGACACCAGTCTACAGTCCTCTACCATACATGGGTTTCTGATGTGAAAAGGTCTTGTTAGGGCTACAGTAGCATTTTACATTAGGGAGAAAAGGAGCACCTCATATAAGTTTAATAAAATATCATCAGCGATTGCAATAGCATCACACATTTTTGCCATGCTTTTCATGTGGTTATACTATGTATTTCTCTTATAGTCTATCATGGTTTGCCATGTTTTTTAATATGCTTGACCAAACCTCTCTGGGCTTTACAGTGCTTATCCATGCTTAACCTAGCTTTTATTAAATGCTTTATCACACTTTGCTATGCTTTTATATAGGAAACTTTTATAAAGGGCGATTTATTATACCAAATAAACGATTTTAACATAAAGCTTATGGTCTACAGTAGAACATAGCATCCCAAAATAATGTAGACATTTTAGTGGTCATTGGATGTGATAGCCTTGCCACATACAGTAGGCATTTCAACATTGGGCAGATCAACTATTGAGACATACTACTGACTGAAATTCTTGAATTTATATTCAAGGGTAGCTTTCTTGTCCTCTGTGAAAGCCCAATGTCCAATGGCCAATGAAGCAGACTGGACACCGACACTATGCTTCAATGAGTGGTAAAAAAGCAGTTTTTTTTCTTTTTTTAATGTCATTGTTGTGAACCGCTCTCTATCTTAACCATATCTAATTTGATTACCGCTAACACAATCATTTTATAAAGATTTTCTTTCGTGCCCTTAATCAAATCTGCAGTTTTGATAGATACATATATAATATATGGTACTACTGTATACTAGGTTATTAAAAAAAAAAAAAAAAAAAACGTAGGCTTGCAAGCCTTTAGGTAATCTTGCAGGTCTTTGGTCATTTCAGCTGGAGAGTGAAATTGTGTGTCATTTCCACACCACCTTTCCTGTCATTAACCAACCTGCTGCTTCCACTAATGGCATACTTTGCAGCCAGTGACAAGCTTTTGCCCCAAAGACACAGCTGTGGTGAAAGACCTAAGAAATAAAACAGTAACACACAACCTGAAAGCACTGTGAGGCAAACAATCGGATACATTTGTTGAACATTGCTATCTGATACCAGATATCATTTTTAACCCTTTGCAGTCCATTTATTAAGTGCGCGTCAGGCGCGTCAGGTCCAATTTATTTTCACACGCGCAGTTAATTTTAGACGCGCTGTTTAAAAGTATTTTTTCTCCAGTCAAACGGGTTTAAAAGGCCCTGCATATCAACAAAGCACTCACTAGGCATCTCCAGCCCCGCCCCACCCTTTCGCTCGCTATCGCTTTCACATATGCTAAGAAATAAATAATAATAATAATAATAATAATAATAATAATAGTCGTACACACCGATCAATCATCTCCTGATCACTCGTTTTACCACCAAACTCCTCAATAATGCAATCCAAGTCATTATTTTATTACTATAACATCTCAAAAAAGCTCTGCAAATGTCCATGATAGTCTCTGTGCGCTGATACAGTAACAGCCAGCTTGTTTCCTTATGACCGCCCCTATGTGATGCCAGGGGCAAGTATGACAAATCACGAGATATGCCTTTTTTTTTTTTTTTTTAATCGGCTTGTCTCGGCTCCTGTCGCTCCCACTCGGCCACTGAATGGTTTTCTCGGCTTTTTCCGGAGAAAAAACGACTAGAAACCCATTTTTTGCATTTTTTTGATGATGTCGGACAGGGTCCGACAATGGACTGGAAAGGAATAATTGCAACGCAAAGGGTTAAAATGAAAATATCTTTGCTATAAAGCATGTGCTTCTTTCAAAACTGCACATGCGAGACATTAATGTACACTGTGAATGAAAGTGCAGAACGGGTACAGTTTGGAACCACTTTAAGCACAGTGTTGTTGTATGAGCACTAAGATATTAGCAGATGTATAAAAGCAACTTTGTTCTAGCACCTTCAGAAACCTAGAGTAGTCTGACACGGAGCAGTTAGAGAATAAATCTGGCAGCAAGATCGTCTTGAAACACAGAAGACATTAACCCCTGTCTACACAGTTCAGTGCAAGTGTAACTCATGTGGCAGCTTAAATGACTTCCATCTGACTGGCACAAGCAGATTAACCTAGGATTTAACTGTAAGCTTCATCACACGGAGCTTTATAGAAAAGGCACCACAAGCAGTCCACAAAGCTGTTTGTTTAACTTGTGCTGTATTGTTAGAATTTTGCATTGAAATAAAAGTAAAACTAAAAGATGCCTCTGCAGGACCGTTCCTGGTGCGACTTTGAGGTTTCACATGATTAAAGGCCCCATCTGCAGGCCATGTACATATTTAATGATTAAACCATACAGACAGTGGAAAACAGAATTAATGATCTCCTTAAGCTCATTATTGTAAATTGCATTATTACAGTCTTCACTTTTAAAGTAGCTCGCTGTAGACTGAATCATTTTTATTCAAGTCAGGATGGACCCCCAAGGTTAAGTATTTTTTTTCTTCTCCTTTTTAGTAGCATTTGATGTTTCAGCCTGCAGGAACAATGACTTCAAACCAGTTAAAAAAAACAGGGTTGTATATTTCCAATCTGAAGAAACTCTTCGGTATTAATTTAATCAGATACAATTCCATACTGCATTGTGTATGCTTTCACTCACTGTGCCATCTACTGTAGAAGGATAATGCATTAAATTAACTAGTACAAAAATGTTTAGATCATGTTATGGTTTGCCTCCTCAATAAGGCCACTTTTACAAGTATATAACACACACCTAGTTATTTATTCATTTATTTTTAATTATAATGAAAAGGCACATCAGCTTGGGTGTGCAAGGTAAGAGATTTAAATGACACCAGATTACCTTACCTTCGTCTTGATTGGTGCCAAGTGGTAGTAAAAGCATGAAAATAGCCCATTGAATAATGGAGCTTAGCATTCATAGACACCGATCTCAAGTAAGTGCAGACACGTCTAATGCTAAAGTAAAAGAAAAGTCTTAACAAGATCTATCTACAGCAGGCCTGTATGTACAGCACTCTAATGAAAGGTGGTTGGGAAAGTTAATGTAATGAGAAATGCAAAACAAAATCATGCAATGGCAGGGATGTGATGGCATAGCCATGGCAATGTCCAGTCTGTTTAAACATATTTTTGTTAGTTGTTTTTAAATTTCAAATGACCTCATAACCGGTGATAATGTAAAGCCACTTCTCAGGTGGTTAAAGGCACTTTGTGTCACTTCATGCCTCACAATTCATCCTGAGGCGTGGCGATATCCCACAATAACACAACCCTGCCGACTAATATAGTATAGCTTGAGAAATGCATTTTATTCCTTAAATCCCTCTCTCTATATATATATATATATATATATATATATATATATATATATATATATATAAGAACAAAGCTCAAGCTTTCATTTCTGAACTGTTATTTTTTTCTTAATTTATTGTAAACGTCTTTATAAAACATTGTAATTTTAAGCCCTGTTTCTGTTCCTGGCAACTAGAAGAAGACAAATGTAAATCTACAAAATAAGCTATTTCAGCATCTGTGCTGTGACCCCACAGCTATCTCCTGGGAGTCTAACACAGCAGCAGATTTCTCTGCCAAGTCAAACAGGCCCAGGCCCAACGTGGCAGATGTCATTGTCCAAATTACAATCTGCAGTAATCATGACTTGTGTCTGACTACAGGTAATTGGTCTGACTGTTGAGAAGTTCTACCTAGGAAAGACTTTGAAACAATAATTAGTTTGTTCTGTACCCATGTAGAAAAGCAGATTAACTCAACTTTGTTCTAACCTAAGTAATCAGGCCTATTTGGGTAATACTGTTGCCTACACCACAACAATCTACCAAACACTTCAAATTGTGACTAATCTGAATCACAAGAATGTGCATTTCTGGAAATCCCCATGCAATCGTTTACAATTATACCTTTGTAGATCATGCTTATCCCTTACATAAGCAATACAAGGAAATTGCCTACCTAATCGTACTTGAGTAATCCCAATGCTTTAACATCAGTTTAATACTGTATACTGCAGTAAACTGTTAAAAGGGTCACAGCAGATATAGAATGAATACTTATTTGCAAACTCATCATCATTGCAATGATTATGGTTATTATTATTATTATTATTATTATTATTATTATTATTATTATTATTATTGTTATTATTATTATTATTATTATTATTGCAATGTATACTATATCTTAGGTTCTTTTTTTTCATTTGCAGCTTAGTGCTGAACATTAACCAACATCATTGAATGAGTTACAGTATCAGGATTACTATTCCTCAATAATTTCTTCTGTAAAGTTAGTGCCTAATTGATGCACAACATTTTCCTCTTTAATTACATTTCTGCAGTGACTGTTAAACAACACACAGGAGATTGCTAGCAAGGGACAATCCCTAGACAGTACAGCTTAGTCTCTGCACTGCACTGTCCCAAATAATCTGCCTTTCCTCTCTTTATAATTACTGCCAGCCTTTCCACCTGCTTCTGCTGTCGGCTCCATACAAATCACGCTTATTAAACACAAACAAAAGGTGCCCCTGCATCCCACTTGCCTCTGTGTTTCAGTCCACAGTGACCTTGCTCTAATCAAGCTGCACAAAGACACAATGGTGTCACTGGGTCGTGCCAGCTGGCTGGAGCTTTGACTCCATTTGTGGCACACCCTCAGTACTCCATTCATCGGAATCACTTCAGTTCCAGCATGGAGATCTGCCAGTCTAATGTTGGTTTACCCACTAAGCTTTTTGCATTTAAAGTCAGCTTTTGTAACATTTTAATTTACATATTTAGTTTGGCACATATCCCAAAGCTCATAAAAATAACAAAAAAAACATCTCTTAACAAAAGATGAACATGCTGATGGTTATACGGTGCAATTAGAGTAATTACACCCAAGATTTCTTTTTCGTTACCCCTATACCAAAATTGCTGTAAATTGATAAGGTACAGAACTTTCAGGTATACTTTTAGATAACGTACAGTATGTATCACAGAAACACAGAGACAATTGTCCTTCATATGTTTAATATAGCAAAATAATAAAAATGTACAATTGCTTTTATACCCTTATTGTTCATGTATTTCAAGCTGTGTGATAAAATTCATAACCATAATTAAATCACCAGGTTTAAATTTGTCATACAAAAAATTAAGAAAAACAGATGACAAATTTGAACAGAATAGGTAGATTTAAAAAGTACATGTTCTCAGCATTGAATGTGAATTTACAATTGTATCCTTTCATCATAAATACATATATATATATATATATATATATATATATATATATATATGTGTGTGTGTGTGTGTGTGTGTTGAATAATTTACTTTCTACAAAATGTACTGTTGCAAAGTGTCAAAAGATATTATAGATGAGCTGCAATTCTTTGTCAATATTATAATTATTTAATATAAGGCCTCAAGCAATAACTACTTCTAAAAGTGACTGTGACAGGGTAGCTGGGCGGTGACGTCAAGGCAGAAGCAGGCAGAAGCAGTTTAAAATAAAGAGACGCGGCGGCGCTGTTTATTTAAATAATACAAAAATAAAATAAAAGGTTTAAACAAAAACACACTGTGCTCACAGAGCAAAATAACAGTTTAAACAAAACCAAAATCTTGACCACAAAATAACACAACACAGGTCAGGCTGGGCAACTGCTGTGACTGTTCCTGTGTTACTTAAGTTTCGTTTTGTTTTCTCTCTCGCTCTCTCCACTCTCGCTCCTCATACACCCACCACAAGTGCAGCGAGCTGCAGACTTTTATGCACGTGACCATCTCCCGATTAGCAACAAATTAAATCACCTAATTAATTCGGGAGATGGCCACCGTCTGCACGAGGTTTTTTAAATTATTCCTGGCAGAGGACGAGCACCGATCTCGTCTCTGCCAGACCACATTTTAAATAAAACAAAACAATAACAAAACCTACGGCGCACGGCTCTCGCCGTCATATAAATACAATAAAATAAATCATAACAAATACAACACAACAAATACAAAATACTGAAGGACGGCACCTCGCTTGTCCTCTATAATAAATACATAAATCATAAAACAAATACAAAGTAACACAGGGGCGGAGGGGGAGACCTCGTTCTAAAAATAAATAAATAATACATTTTACAGGGCCCTCGCCCTGTCACAGTGACAAACACTGATGAACTGGCAGGAATAAATACTTTTAGGGCAACATACATGTAACTCAAGATGGCAAGGATGGCTTCAATTTTAATGTTATAAAACTAACAAGAAACTCAAATAAGAAAATGATTCAGTACAGTCAGACAATTATTTTCCAGCTCAATCAGACAGTAGTAGATGCCCGCTCTGACGTCAGTGCATCCAATGTTATTCAAATCAATCTGCGTTGTTTCATTTTGACTTTCCAGCTTCGTTACCTTGTCAGGTCATCTCGTAGTCCTCTTTTTTGCAGTGCATCTCATAGGTTTGCATCTGACACCACAGTATACTTCTGGTCTCAACAACCAGTAGCTCACACACTCAAGATGCACAGTAAGCCACTTGATTTATAATTCGCTCAAAATGTCCAGATTTTTTTATTAATCTTATTTTATTAAACCTTTCTTTTCAGTACCTTTCTTTGAGGAAGGATAATTCACAAACCATATCTAAGCTGTCTTTAAAAACAGTTATATTAGCTATAGTGCCCTCGATTAACGCTGTACCCTCTGGCAGTTTTCCTTGACCTTCGTTAGTGCCCCTGCCTTCAGATGGAACAGCCTTCCTCGCTGGGCATGATTGCCTTAAGCAATAACAACTTATTTTATCTGAAGCTACAGTAAGTTGTTTCTTTCTAGTTTTAGAATATTTATTCTGTCGGGTTATCTCAACAATTTGATTAATATTGCCCTGTGTCTCCTGATAAAAGATGTTCCATGTTCATAAGTCTGAGCTTTTAAGGGGATAATCAAAATGCATTGGGTTCCTAAAAGGGAATACTGATACAACATAAAAGCACAAGACATGTTGTTGACATGGAGAGCTTAAATGACCAAATATGCCTCATGCTTGAAACAAGTTAATGCTGCCTCAATTAATAAGTCATTGGCCAAAATTATAGCAAAGTACATATTAACTGAAGCCATACAAAGCACACCTTGCTCTGGTGTTCCTTGACATGGTAGTGACTGAGAATTATATTATTTGATTTGGGATGTGATTTTTTTGTATGTATGCAACCTGCCAGCACTGTCCTGGTGTGCGTCACAGGGCTATTCAGTCAATGGAAAACTTTGAAATGTAATTAACACATTCCTATTCAACAATAATTCTCATATTAAACACATCAGGATTAGGTTACGGATTCTACAGTGTGAAATAAAAACCTATTTAAAACCTGTGTGACGTGAGAATAAAAATGTTGCTGATACTGCTATTGAGTTCTTTGTTATACAGGTTACCTTCCCCTATAGCCATACTGTATAGTATTAGGTACTGTCATTTAATGACAGCAATCAATGATCCCATAAAGCTGTACTTATACAGTGCACCACAATTGTTATGTTACAATCTTACGCTACGATTTCAATAATCTGTCTGCTCAACATTGTTATACTTCAGGCTACACCTGTTTAATAGTTCATCACTTAACTGAAAGGCCATTTTCAATGCAGGTCAGAATGGAGCATTCACGAAATCTTTAGAACTTACGCAGAATTTTAACAGGAATACAATGAGAGATCATTCTTTGTATATTTACATCTATGTACTGTATGCTATAAAAAAAAGTATGTAGTCACTTAATAAAATGACAAACAAAACACAAGTTATTTATGATTAACGTATGCCTTGACAGACAATACAGTATATCGATAACATCCAAAGGCTGCATTTCCAATATTTGAGAATTAGTGGAACAGCTTGGACATTTGAAACAAAACAGATGGCATGGACAATAACACAAATGAGAAAAAACTAAAACAAAGGGAACAAACAAAGCTGACAAAAAGATGGATTATTTTACAGCTTTGCCGTTTGGTGCACAATGGATCAAATCTCAAAGTATGAAGGGAATTTAATTATAAGAGAGATAGGATGGACATACAGATTGCTTGAGAGTATTATGTCCAAAGCAGTACAGCATGTATTAACCATTTGGCCTGTTTTAGCATTATTCAATTTTGCATCAAATGGTACTAATTGTGATCCTATTAGTTAATTTTACTAAACTGGAGTCAAAGCCCCTTTCTACACCATTAAGTCATTTATCCTCAATAAACTCAAGAGATAAGTGCCAAGGTGAGAAAACAATGATTTAAAAAAACAGTATAGCTGTGTGTGTGTGTGTGTGTGTGTGTGTGTGTGTGTGTGTGTATCTGGGGTGTACAGTAAATGAAATATTCTATGCAAACCCTGGTGTATGTAATTGGGTAATCAGGGAAATAAAAGAAAGGTATTTTGGAGGCACACTACGTTTATGTTCAAAACTGCGGCAAACTCAACCCACATTAGTCTTGGAAATGGGTCAAATGCCATCAGATATGATGCAGGGACACCAACATCAGCATTCTGTACTCAAATCAGCATGAGTGCAAAATTTAAAGGATAAAACAGAAATCCCATTGTTACACTTTGCTGTCAACCTTTCCACCAGCATTACAGCATTAAGACCTAAAGAAAATAATCCTAATTTCCATTAGTTTATGGAAAATAGTACATTTAACAAATGCATTTCTTAATTACTATTATTATTCATTTGGGGTTTTGTGTTCCCCCAGATAAATAATAATAATACGGATCCCATAAAGCTGTACCTGAACAGTACACAGAAATTCTTATCTTGAGATCTTACGTTAAACTGTACCTTTCATATTCCCCTTTTTAATGCATCTGTTTGCTCAATACCCTAGTATTCTCTATACAGGATTAGAATGTGCTATTTAAAGAAAGAAGAGTTGTTTTACCTCACTGAAGTGCAAACTTCCCTCCAAGCATACAGGTATATACAGCCCAAACTTAACAATAAACACAGTAATTGAAAATAAAGAAGCATGTTTTAAAACCTAGCACTGACACTATCAGACAAATGTATTTTCCCAAAAGCACTTTTTTTACCAGCCATCTAAATATATATTATTATTATTTTACCTGACAGAAAAAAAAACTGAAGCCCACGTCCCAAAATAAAGATCTGAAGTACAACTGAGATACAGCATAGACAGCTGCAAGAAACTAATCCAGCCTGAGCTGTTCTAAAGATTTCTAGAAGAAAGCTGGAAAATGATTTTATTCAGCTCTTGTTTTTGAGAAAGCTGAGCCTTGTAATGAGTGAACAAATCTATTGATATGGAAGCTAGAGTATAGCAAGTTTAAAAACTGAAGGAAAAAAAACACAAACATCATCAGATGTGCCATAGAAATGAAACCCCTGCAATACTGTAGTGATTTTATCATTAAAAAGCTTCTAATCAATTTGAAGGGATCAGACATGCCTTTATATAATGTGTTTAGTGTAACTGAGGGGCAGCAGTGTGGAGTAGTGGTTAGGGCTCTGGACTCTTGACCGGAGGGTTGTGGGTTCAATCCCAGATGGGGGACACTGCTGCTGTACCCTTGAGCAAGGTAATTTACCTTGATTGCTCCAGTAAAAACCCAACTGTATAAATGGGTAACTGTATGTAAAAATAATGTGATATCTTGTAACAATTGTAAGTCGCCCTGGATAAGGGCATCTGCTAAGAAATTAATAATAATAATAATAATAATAATAATAATAATAAATAATAATAATAATAATAATAAATAATAATTGAACATCTGGTAAACAATCGTATAGCAGTATTATTTCAGCCTTTGTTCAGTCACTGTTTTGCACATATTTTGTTTTGAATCTTTTAAGCAAACCAGAAATGAAAAGTGACGCACAGAAAATGGCCATAATAGCCCACAGTGTGTACAGTAGCTCCTGGTCCATTGTTCGAGTGGAAGGGTCCTGTGATTCGGGGCAACTGTAGCAATATGTTGCTTCAAACAATGACTACTCATGTCTGTGAGTTCAATCCATCATGACCAACTTGTGTGCATGTGTCTTAAAATCATAGTCTAAAAGAATCCCCCTTGATTTAACACAATGAAACGTTTGTATTCAAGCACTCCTCGCTACTTCATCTCAATTAACATAGGAAACCACACACTCAAGTTTCACAAAGGAAAGAGCCTCTTGTCCACCCACACTGGGCTCACACTGTTAAAGACTATTTCAGTTTACTGCAGTTTTTGAAGAAGCTTCTGGAAATATCAAAATGAGTGGTAGCATGACATAGCAGTGCTTCAGTTCACAATGTTATAGTTGTAATCAGATGAAAGGCACATTCTAGAAATCTACGGCTTTCATCCAGATTGCTTTTCATGTCCCTGCCAGTCGCAGCAGGAAAACATTAACAAATCGGCACAAGCTGAATTCATTTTTATCATCCACTGGTTTCATTTCTGAGAGGAGCTTATATTAAAATACATTATCACGTTAGGCATGCAAAAACACACAAAGCAAACTCTTTTGTCAACAGATGCCATGGCAACAGCATCCTCCAGAGAGGGAGAGAGCAGATCTGTCACGTTTATCAGTGCTGCCTGTGCAGAAGGGAACAGTTGTTCCCAATAAGACCAGAGACAACAGTTTTTAATCAATGAGTCACAAGGGGATCCCAGAACTGGAAGGTCTCACCAATTCCCAATACAAGATGATCCAGCAAGCACAGTACATTAGTTTAAAAGGAAAACTAAAAGCTAACACAAATACGTAAACTTAAAATCACAGGAAAATGTATTTCAGCACATCCGTTACAGACAGTGCACAGTACATAATTTAATTTAAAAATCACTTGGTCATTAAGTAGTTACCATAGACATGATCCACATTCATATAAATCACACTTTCTTATAATTCCAGGAAAGAAAATCCTATGTGATGAGTATCTCATAAACTCGTCTCCAAATCTCTTTTTTTATTATTATTTATTTCCTTTCCTACTGCCTCACCATGTCTGTTTTGGATGTAAAATGCCCTAGTCTTACAGCAAGCCATGCTTTTTAATCTTTGTTTTTAATTAATGGTCTAATTAATACTTTTCAATTACCTGGATATATAACCTAGTTTGAGAGTCAAGGAAAGTTATAATGGCATCTCCTATAAAACACGTCTTCAGAAGCCCATAGCTCAGTTCTTCAGACAGTGTTATAGCAAAAAAGCAGCACTAAGGGGGGTGTAGTTCATTTTGGTCCTGAGGTGCCATTTGTGACGTAAATGAGCAAAAACATTAAGGGACAAAAATGTTACAGACAGAACAAAAAAGTAATGTGATTAATGTGATCGTGGATTATAGCAAGCAATGTATATTGTACAGGGGGCCCATAATGTGTGTAAACTTGGATTTGTATTTTAAAACCATAAGATTTTTTTTCTTTTCTTGTGGGGTTTAAAAATGATAATCTGTTTCAAAACAGAAACAGTACTACTGCAAAAAGAGCTGAACATTATCATGGATTTTCAAACAATCAGGGAGTGGATTTTAAAGAAAATGGAAGTGTATTTTAGCAAGCCTGAGCAACACAGCCTTCTCTCCTGATTTGGCATTCAAATGTGTTTGCTTAGACTAAAGTGGATTTGGATGCCCTGTGTCCTAGCCTCCGTTGTATTTACACTTGGAATTTACTATTTGGCCTTGACCTAGTTGCTTTGCAATGTAGGCCTAGATTGCATTTGTACGTGACATCAGTTGTGCTCAGATTCCTCCTCCAGGGCTAACTCTCAAGCAAGCAGAAGCACAAAAATATTGATAGCTTGCTTTAAAACAGCTGCAATCAAGGATATTTGCCTTTTTTTCTTCTTTGCAACATCAGCCTCCAGACTATGCAGCTCTGCTTTGGAGGAGCTGTTATGACTGAACTTGCAGGTCTAGTCACATGACTTCAAGCCAACCAGGGACCAGAATGACGTTCACCCAGCTTCCACTGGGCATTTACCCTGCATCGTTAAGGACAGCTGTGAACCAAACATATCGTGCAGAGCCTCACCACCTTTTCAGGGCTACTGAAACAAGCTGCTTGTTTGAACTAAACCACATAAAGGCTATTATACCAGTCTGACAGCACCTTGCAAACAGAAGACATGCCAAATATATCAACTAAGTACGACACCATTGTAATAAATGTAAATATAACAAAACATGGATTGTATACTGCCACCTGGGGTCATATGGTCTTGGTCAGCCAGCAAACCACACAACAGATTTTATTTTATAATAGGATTTAATAAAAACCTTGAATAAACTTCGCTTGTCCTAATCAGCCACAAATGTTGAGTGCTTTTGATGACCTTTCAGGTTTCACTGGGAAACTGTGCTTCTGTTTAAGTTCTCTACATACAAACACCTAATCATACTTATCAGGACCATGTCTGCATTGAGTAGGACTGTAAATGGGAAAGCCTGAACAGCATTCCTTCTCTTGACAAAGTGCAAACTTAAAGCGCAACATAGTATACAGTAGGCATACAATATCAGAGTTAACTAATGTATTATTTTTGTTGTTAACATTCACTTTGTATGTTTTGGTCTAAGTCATCACTTCCTGATGACTTTTGTAAGCACTCCTGTGCTTAACACAGCTGTACATTCTCCAAGGACTCTATGTTTGGTACACCAGTATAACCATTGACCTGTCTGCCAGTAATACACTACTCCTAGTGGATGTAAGTAACACCACATTTGTTCAATGTGGTATTTCTTAGTGATTGTGTTTACACCCACTAAGGACAGACTAAGTTGCTTTTTAATTTAACACTCTGAAGTTTGTTGAAGGAAAATTAAAATGCCAAAATGTAAAAATCAGATCTCTTTTGATTGCAAAAAAGACTGGGGGACTGGAACTATTGGGTAATGGATATGAAGTCATTGACAGAAAGTCACACAAGTCGGCCATTTGTCTTTTTGGTAGCACCAAGGAAATTGTATTGCACTTCAATTTCAGATTTTCATTTCTAGGCAACAAAAATGGCAAAAAAAAAAAAGATATCTGCTTCTATGAAGGGAAAATAAAATTTATGGAAAACAAATGACCAACCAAGCAAAAAAAAAAAAAAAGCTTGTGTACTTGTTACAAAAAATATTTAATAGAAAAAGCAAGGCAGTTTGAAGGTCATGCATGTTGCTTTCTGATACCACCATGGCATCCTTTTGGATTGTGTCGTTCCTGTGGGTAAAACTATTATAGAAGTATTACCCAATGATCCCTGAAGGTGAAACTTCAACCAGCGAAGCAAAGCAGTAAAAAAAAAATCTGCCTGGCACAAAAAAAAAAAAAAACATGGGGAAAATTTGTTGTGAAGCTGAGGCCTGGAACGTCCTCCCACATCCATCCAACAGTTCTCAAAGTGTACAGTAAGGCTACGTACACAGACACACTGCAGTTGGCTTGACAACCGTATTTACAAACGGCACTCGCTGCGGTTGTTTGTTGTACACACACACACACACACCTTTCATTACTGAGGTGAGTGACTCCCTATTTAAACAAACCACTGAACTCAGGCCATCATTACATGCCGAGCACGAGGTTTTGTGTGAGAACATGGAGGCTGTTTTTGTTTATGCTTTTGGAAGAAAGTACTGTACGTAATCGATCGAGAGCTCGTCAAGCACAGCTATGCTCTTTTCTGCAAAACAAGCAGAAACGCTGTTTTGCTTTTTCCGCACTGCTCTATACAGTGGTGATGATCTGTTGTACCATGATGGTAGATCGAAACATTTGGGTGATCTTCAGACCAGAAGGCTGGTGGCAACGACTTGAGTGGTTTCCAAATGACTGGATTAAAAATGTATGCATGTCTAAGGAGTCGTATATGCGTCTTTGTCATTTACTGAGACATTTCCTGGAGTGCGAAAACCATACTTGCCAACATGTGGAAACTGTTCAGCAGGCGCTTGTCTGGGAAGTGGGGGGGGGGGACGGTCATACATATCATACACATGGGAGGGGTCATACGCAAAAAACACTCATTATCATACAATAGATGTATCCCCCCCAACTCAACACGACACGACCATCATGACAGTAAAACTAGACATAATGAAGCGTTCTTACCTTTGTATAAGTTAGTTTACTATTCATCAATATTACAAAATCAACTTGGCTCATCAGGCAAATATATATATTTTTTTAGCCATGTTTATCACAAGGAAATGTCTGATAAACAATGACACCATTAGTTGCGCAGAAATCCACTGAGCACCAACTGTGGTTGTGTTAGTGCAGTTCTAATACACACACACAGTTAGTGTGCATTAACTAACCAAACTGAATTAATAACCACACTCGATACTTGTTCCAAACAGGATTAACTAGTGCGGTTGTCTCTGCCCTTTGTAACCAAACTGTGTGTGGATACAAACCGTATTAAGAGCAAAAGGTGAACTCACAACTGCATTTAGCCTGTGTCTAAAACGTTATTAGCAGCGCTAAAATGTTTAGCTGTTTTTCTGGTTAGTTAAATCTTGGAAATTCACTATGGTTACATCACTGGTACCGTTGAACACATCTGACTTTCCAGTGTTTTGAGCAGTTTCACACTTTCTTTCCCATAGGGAGACAACTCTTGAATCGTCAGCAAAAAACACCTTATAAGGCTACTAAATAATCCACCCAGTATTCCAGGAACAGAAAGTAAAGGTGCATTTCCTCGTCCTGTATGTACTGTAGGTGTTCATCCGCTGAGCTCGGCACATTGCTACTGCCTTACTGAGACTGAGCCACCTTGTCCCTGTGTTTTATTAGGTGAAGCTCGTCTGCTGATCCTTTTTGTTTTGCGCTACCATTAAAATAATACAATAAAATAATACAAAAATGTCCACCAGCAGATCCTCTGCAAGATGTGGGAAGCACAAGGACTTAAAACAGAAGTTATTGTTCGTTTTCATAACACTGGCAGTCAGAAGAGAAAACGATAACATTTTCTCATGGAACACGGTTGGCCACAAAAACTGAATTTATGGTACTCATCATGGTGTGTATATTAGCTATATTGCACATTTGTATCAACAAGAGGTCGATATTGCAACTGTGGTGCAATATCTAATCTTGTTGCTACAAACATCATTACTTATCCACCATTCAAGTGACCAGGCCCATTTTGGCATGCATTAGAGCAGATTTGGACAGTGATCGGTAAGAGCTTTTAATATTGCTTTTAATAAGCAATGGGTAACTTGTGTTCTGCAACAGCTTAGAAAAAAAGGTACTTCAGCATTTGTAACCTTTTTGGCTAAGATCTGCTGAGCTGGGCTAAAAAACCCTGTTAGTGCTTGCTGATTTTTAGAGGCTGCAGCCCGACTTGCACATTTGTAAGTTTCAAGGTACTTTTTGAGGTTGTTAACTCCAAAATCCCCAATGCAGATATCTTCAGAACAGAAAAGACAGAATGCATATTCATCTGAAAGTCTCCTTTTTTACCGGAAAACAACTGCTCCAGTCTGGGTTGTATTGCAGCTGTACTGAAGCAGTTTCATTAATGTGTCTCGGTCGTGGAATTTGTAACTTGTACTGTACCTGTTACAACAGATATTCTGTATGCTCAACATGCATATTGCTGTGCTATGATAAACTAATGTGATCTTGCATTTGCAGAACTCTCTAGTTTTATAAAAGGTTATTCTGAAATCACTCTAGGCTCTGTTCTTCTAGGCAAACACCACAACCTTTAAAATGTCATGAAGTGTGAATTTAGACCAAAGTACCACAGAACATTTGTATATCTATTAGGGATGGTACGAATACAGCGGTTCCGAATAATTTTCCTTTAAGGTCTCACTGAACCGTTATATTTCAATTGAAAGCAATTAAGTTGTGCTGTGCATATAATTCCCAAAGTGCTTTCAATTAAAAACAAATTATCGCCTTTTAATCTGTAGACAGGTGAGTTTCGCATGGCCGATGCAGATCCACATTATAAACACATAAGCATAACAATAGTGTGTAACGTCTTCATGTAAGGTTAAAAAAAAAAAAAGGAACCAGCATTTAATTTTAACATGGTGACGCTCTTAAATGATGTCTTTAGGTTCTGCAGAGTACTTTCGATTCAAGGGGAATTGTTGGCTTTTAACTGGCCAATTATCATCATGTATGTTTTGCCTCATCTCAGTTTAAAACTTTTAAACCTCAATATCAATAGATCGAAGAATTGTAACAAGAGGGATTTTTTTAAAACCCTACCTGTTACACACTATTGTTATGCTTTTGTTTTATAACCAAGACAGGTAATTACCATACTATGGCTCTCATAGAAAATTTGATAACAGAAATGAATTGCCCAGTTTCTGTAATCTCAGCTGCTGAACTGGAAAGGTAAACCATCGTGTACAATATAGTGCAAGCATTGTGTGATTAAACACTTCAAACTCAACGTCTATTTATGACGTCCATGTTTGTTCTTTGTGATAAATTTAACAATATTTTCCTACAAGAACTTGGTTTTAAATGAATAAGCTTTTGTATTAAAGCCCCAAAGCCTTCAGTCACCGTCAAGTTTTGTTTCTCAAAATTACGTAAACAACTAGGTGAATCCACTCCAGATTTAGTAACTCTCTTTCATAAACTTATTCCAGCTATTCCACATTGCCATTGGTTTTTAATTAACATTATGTTTGTTCCAGTCGATACAAAAACATAATCTTAAACCTATTCAACCCCCCAAAAAATAACACTAATATAAGTCAGTGACATACAGTATAATAGTATTAAGGCCTACCATATCTGCAATTACAGAGGATTACTTAAACTGGTGCGTAATTCACAGTACTGTAATTCCATGTGTGTTGGGTCTTAATGCTCAATTATAACCACTCTGATAAACCAACTGTAACAACGACCGACTTAAATTCCTGTACAATTTCAAGTAGAGCCTGTACATTTCTAACAGACTTTATAGAAATGGTCACTTTAATATACATGTTGGATACTAGTGTTGGACACTGAGGATATTTGAATACTGTTTTAATGTGGAGGATAAGCCAGGCAGAAATTTAAATTCAAACAGTAAACAGCTTTGTGGACACCTGTTATTAATTTGGTGGCCTTAAATAAAAAAAAAAAAACTGGCGCCACAGAAAATAAAATACTTATCTACGTATTTCAAATATTTGTTCAGGTAAAGAATGTAATGTACTGTTCAGATTTAAAATGCATGAAAATGCATCTTTTTTCTGTAGAATAATGTTTTCAAAGTTTTTTCTAATGTAAAGAAAAAGTCAAAACACAAACTTTTTTGCCAATTTATCTTGTATTAAAGTAGTTTAAATGTAGTTCCCGAGCGGACAGCAAAGGTGGAAGGACAGTAAGGCACCAGGGCAAGTATCTGCTACATCAGAAAGGTCAGGGCAGGATTTGAACTGAACTTAATCATACTATATTGTGCATGTTGCCTTCATGAGGCTTAGTGTAATCAACATATAAAATCAGAGAAAAAAACTGTGGGTGTAGGACATGCTCTCTAAACACATCTCGGTTTAATTTAGATTTGTTACTGGTGCACCTTTCTACACAGTTCTACAGACTGGTAAATCTGAACCCTAGACATGGGTAACTGAAGCCATCAGTGCAAGTAAACGTTAGACCAAATGATCAAATGTTGAAAGTAAATGACAAACGACAGACACTGAACTGAAGTCTTTTGTGTCAAGGTATCAAACCGCCCTCTATAACAATATGTATGTTACCTGGTCCGAGTAGGAACTCTTACAATCGTCTATGTTTCTCTCAAGTTTAAAAAAGCATACTGTATCGACCACTTGAGCTGATGGCTCCTGTTTATAAAATGTTTTAGCTGGCAGTTTCAATCTTGGCAACCTGCTTGATATTTTCGGTGTATCATCTCTGATCAGACGCTTCAATCAAACTGTTAGCCCTTAAGGTGATATCTGATAGAAATTAATTTGAATTCTCAGCAGTAGATAGCTAGAATGCCCCAACAGCTGAAATAGCTGAAATGACTCCTTTCAGTCTCTGCTGATGGATTTACAATTGGACTTGCTTCAGGATGATATTTGCAATTGCCTATATTTCACCAAGCACAAACACATGTTGCAAAGCTATTTAAAAACTATTAAGAACCCAATAATTAAATCCATGAGTTGTTTATTTATAGTATTGTAACATCAATAGATATTTTTTCTCCTCTCAGGAAAAATAAATGGTTAAGAAAATCAATCTTATTAAGGAAGCACGCAAGATTTATTAAGTAAGAAACCTGGTGGATAGTGGCATTCCAAATAGGTTTCGTTTTCCTAGCTTTTCTTTATAGTCAGTCGTTCTCACAGTACTTTAATACATCATGGGAAGATCTAAAGCATTAACAGAGATTTAAGCAAGACACCAGTTTCCTACTATTTTAAGCCACTCCTGGTTTTGATCTTAACTGGGTGACCTTAGCTTTTCATATTTAATGATTTTATGAATCTCACAATAAAATCTGAAACCGCTTAAATTTGAGGCAATGCCCAACTTTATCATGAAATGTAAAAGTGATGCCTGTCCTTAGCCTTCAAATCAGGCTGCCTAGCAACAAAGACTCTGACTCATTTCAACCCAGTTTGAATTGGATTGCTTTCAACTTGATACTACAGATGACCTATTGACGTCACTTCAATTGTGTACAGCATTATACGTATTATACTTCACCCATTTGAATGATTTTGCCTTACTGTACCACATATCATTTCTAACTGTATTAAGCCACGCTCATATGGTTGTTCTGTGCATAAATTGAAATAACTAAATAAGCCACAAATGACAAAACTGAGTTCTAACATTTATGGAATTTACAACCAATTTGAGAAGAAAAAAAAAATATATTATATATATATATATATATATATATATATATATATATATATATATATATATATATATATATATATATATATATATATATATAGATAGATATAGATAGATAGGTCAGGTAAATAAGGACCATTATTGTAGCACTTTGATGGCTTAAACTGTTAAACAACTTCAAATGACTATACAAATTTCAATTAATTTGCAAATGGAATGACAAATTAAATTATATTTCAGGGGTAACAAATGTTATAAATGTGTTTTTAAGTTGAAAATTCTCATCAGACAGATGGCAAAGGATCTCTGGCATCCTTCCAGGTTTATATTATCCAGTTCAGAGGTAAGCAACTGTGGTACTGCCACACTGTTCCATTTCCCTGCTTCACTGTCACTCCACTGACAACCAGCGTGACGCAAACCAGGCTATTGTGATGCAATACTACTTCAGAAAACAACAAATGAATGCAATGTTCTATCGTACATCTCATACTCTCACTGTCCCTCCACTCTACATTCACAAGTGACTCGCATCTATTTTCATTGTGTAAACAGTGAGTTTTTTTTTTTTTTTTCTTACTTCCTGGGCTTGAGAATGCATGCAATATTGTGACCTTTCATCTCTGCTGACTCCATCTACTTCCACACTTTACAATGAATGAGGTGAAGTCAATGTAGTGGAGACTAGAAAGGGTGTTAAACACAGTACAACTAAAAGCACTATTGAAAACATTTCTAATTTATGTTTTAAGTAACAATGTATGATAGAAAGTGTTTGATGCTATGAGTTTAGACTCAAAAGAGTGTAAGTGGAAACAGACCGCCTTACCTAAATGTATAAGCTTCCTAACTCACTCGACAGTTAGTATCATTTATTCCAAATGAACCTCAAGGCTTGCCTTTTAAAATACTTGTACTTAAGTCCTTTTTCAAATTCTTTGTTCTGGTATTTTCATATTCTTAGTTTGAATTTAGAAATCCTACTTGAGTCAGCTAGAGAATATTTTAAATGAAGAATTATTGGTTCAATTCATTCCTCATTCCGCACTTCTGTTGAAAAGATTAGCAAAAGCTGCAATTATGTTCACTTCACCATCTAATGATCTGATCACTCTTTACAGACTGGCATTGTTCCATGTTTTAGCAAAAAAAGCATTACGATAAACTGTACTATGCATTGGGAAACAATATTTACTTAATTTCAATAAGAATTTAACCATGGTAACTGGATTTGTTTGTTTTTTTACAAGTAACTGGTGTTGAAAAAAATAATTCCCCTCAAACTAAACTGATTACAGGTCTCAGTAATTCTTTTTTTCAATGAATAAGCACAAAGGACAACGCCATTTCATTAAAGATTTTCCCTGATGCAAAGCTTATAAATAAGTGATCAAGACAAGTCCTGTCGATGTGTCACTGAATTTCTCAAACATCGTAAATAAAACATTATGCCAAAAGCCTTAACAAAGTCCATAAAAAATAGCTGCATTTCTGCATTTATGAGAGAAGGTATCCCTGGTGTTTAGTATTACAGTTTTCAAGTATACAAATGGAACTGGATGGCAAAAGTGCACAAAGTGTCTTAATTATGTAATTAAAAACCAGTAGACAGTTTTCATTAACAGTGTGAAAACAAATTAACCCCCCCTACCCACCTATCTGAAACATCCAAAACAGAGAGAAACACATTACTCTCTGTTATTTTGGTTCTGCAAGGGAGACAGAAGTCAGGGGATAAACTATTTAGACTGTTAATGACCCCCCCACCCCCCCAGTTCCTTTACAGACATGCAAAGTGCTTGCACCTGCAGTTACCGAAAGCATACATTCTGCTTTACTGGGTTTCTTTAGTTTTTATTTGTATTGAATTAACATATTTTAAGATATGTCATATTTACTTCTCAGGTAAACTGGGTCACAATGGCCAGGTGCAGTACATAAGACCACTTGAACGTTTTTTGTTGTTTTTTTCACACTTAAAATGTGTCTCTTACCGGCAAATAAGGGTGAAACTGTGTTTTTGGCTATTTTAAGATTATGTGAAAAAATGAATGCCCAAAGGGAGAAACATAACATGATAAAAGGGTGAACCTGAATCTCTGATAATCAGGGAGCTACTGTATGAAGAGGCTAATGGGCACTTTCTGTATACTGTGTGAAGAGGCTAATGGGCACTTTCTGTATGATACTGTATGAAGTGGCTAATGGGCACTTTCTGTATATTGTATGAAGAGGCTAATGGGCACTTCCGCCTTTCTTGTGTTTGAAGCAGTAACACCCGTGACACAAAAAAGGCCAAAGTGGTACGGTTTACTAGTACCACCTAGACTGCAACTCCCTCCTGGCTAGCCTCCCTGCGTCCGCCACCCGTCCGCTCCAGCTCATCCAGAATTCCTCTGCTCGATTGGTGTTCTCTCTGCCTCGCTTCTCCCAAGCAACTCCACTGCTCCGCTCACTCCACTGGCTCCTGATCACCGCTCGCATCCAGTTCAAGACTCTTGTACTTGCCTACAGATGCCTTGACCAGACTGCACCCAGCTACCTCCAGAACCTCATCTCTCCCTACACCCCCACCCGACCTCTCTGCTCTGCCTGCACTAGAAGACTGGCTGTACCTCCGCTACGCTCCCCTGCCTCCAGAGCCCGCTCCTTCTCCACCCTCGCCCCGCAGTGGTGGAATGACCTTCCTCCAGATGTCAGGACTGCCCAGTCCCTGACCACCTTCCGGCGCCTCCTCAAGACTCACCTGCAGACAGCACCTGCAGAACTCCTCTTTTCCCTCTGGACGCTTTATCACTCTTCCTTAATGCGCTTTATTTGCACTTATCTGCTCCCTATTTTACTGCATTTAATCCTGTACTTAACAGAGTACTGTAGTGTAATCTGCCACTAGTGTTATTCAATCTGTAGTATTTTGCATTTAATCATATCCTGATGTAACTATCACTGACACTGTTATCTGCTCTGATATTGATTCGTATTTTGTAATATACTTGTACTTACTAGAACTGAAATCATTGTTTTTTTGTTTTTTTTATCTTGCTCTTAATTGTAGTAATACTTGTACTGTGATTCTTGAAATGTATTTGTTTACGACTGTAAGTCGCCCTGGATAAGGGTGTCTAAGAAATAAATAATAATAATAATAATAAATTACAAAATCCTTAGACCAGCATGGCAGCCTCTATCAAGAGCATTCTGTTACTTGTTATGATTTCCATTACATAAAAGTAGGTGTTAAAACTTCATGCTTATATTGGACTCCACTCTCGCCAAGATAAGCACCAACTAAAACAGATTATTGTACTGTAAAGTAATGTGATCTTATTCTGTTACTTGTTATACACACTTTGCAGCAAAGGATTGTTCAGTTTTAATGCTGTGTTTTCAAAAAATATTGTGCTTTTTACTTTAAATACAGTAGTAACATTACAAATATATCATAAGCAGGATGCTGCAGGAAGGTTGTTTTCAGTTGCATAGAAACAATCCTTTGCAAACCAGGGAACTCCATCGTGATCATTAACCTCAAGCAAAAGTCTCCTTTTAACAAAAAAATAATAACATTGCACCTGCACCGTATTTGCAGCACAAAGACAAAATAAAACTGAACACAGATGCAAAGTGCACAGTTTCCGAAAGTAGCATCTTAGCAGTCTTGCCTTCTTCGCAAGTAAGAGACAAACTGATCATACACAGTTTACAAGACAGTAATACAATAGGTTTGCCATCAGCACAAGTGGGCCTGATTCTCTTGTTCAGTGGTTAAAAAACAGGGTAAATGCAAAATCCCAGGTTTATATCAAATCTCTATCCATGCAGATGGTTGCCTCGCCTAACCACCAGTGTGATGGACCTCACCACTCACCAAATCCCTTCAGCTTGCATTCTAGAGCTGTACAGGCTTGCACTGAGTTGTAGCACTATTATGGTAGATATTTAACAGTAACATGATTTGCAAGTGCTAAGTGTTCAAGCTTCATTCATGATGTCAATACTGTCAAGACATATCCTTCTTATCTTAAATCCATGTTTCTCGTTTCATGTAGCTAGTTTGCATGATTCAGTGGAAAAGGGAAGAAAGCATTTATAAGCTAATAAAAAAAATTCAAAAAAATTCAAAAAAAACATTCCCAGCCTCTTTTCAGCTCTGCCGGGTTATCACGGATCATTGGAAAATCCAGGAAGTTATGACAGAAACTCACTGTGAACCACAACCATCAATCCATCTCCCAGTAATGATATATATCATTTATAAAAAGGTCTCTGAACCCAACCTGTATACTCCATCCAGCCTTGTGGGCTGTACTTTGTCCAAGATTCAGCTTTTACTGTATGTATGTTTAACTGATAACATGCCATTGTCAACCCCTATTCCCAACTGCCAACAAGCAAACAGTGTTCTAATGTGTACAAATATGCAGTGTGAATGACACAAAATGATACAATTCCTGTGTAAAATATTGCGATGCAATGCTTCACAGAAAGAACATCTGAGTTGTTTCTTTCTTATCAAAACAATTATGCTTATGTTAAAAATATACAGTATTGCCTAAATTCATACTGTATTAACTGAATTCAGCACAGCAGATAATATAACTTAAATAATATTGATGACCATGAATGCCATCAGGTTCAAGGAATTTCCCTATGTTTAATGGTAATGCAGGTTGTGGTAAACCCATTGGAGCCCTTGTTGCCATAGTGAATTGCACTGTAGGGAGGACTTCAACTCCTAGCCGGTTGCTAGGAAACATTGCATAACACTAGCTTATTGTGGGTGAAGAGATGACATTTGTAATATATAGTTTATTTGTAGCGATATTTCTTAGTTACTGTAGGGGTAAAGTAATGAAAGCTGATGAAAAAAGATGGTGTCCTTTAAGGAAAACAATTGTGAAAATGATTGAGACAGATATTGTCACCGTTCCGTTATCTTTGATATAGGATTTTGCTCTTCAAATTGTTGATGGCAAAAAATAAATAAATACATAAATAAATAAATAAATAAATAAATAAATAAATAAATAAATAAATACTCCAAAATCTGTCCTTCACTACATCCATATAACTAGTGTACAGTGAGTTTATATTCCACAAACAATAGTAATCAATAATTCCTCTATTCCCAAAGTCCTTGGTCCCTGGGGCTGTCTGATTAAGGCACAGCCTGGGATTTGATGCATTGCCACCAGTGCCTTCTGTAACCTCCACATTACCAAGTTGGTGGATACAATATATACTGTAGTTATTCTAATTGGTGTGGGGCATCTGATATGTGAGCTTTAAGTGTGCCACATAAACTAGGATATATTGGTGTCTCACAAGCATATAAATAGATCTCTGAAAGACAAATGCAATGCATCAACTAAATTAAAATCAATGCTGTGAAAGTAAACTAAACTACAGTACCCAAAAACGATTTCTTTAAAACTGGTCACAAACAGTAAGCAAATACTGCTGAAGTGTTATACCATGCTGCTTCTGATATAAAATGTATTCTTAAATAAAAATGTATTTGATTTTCCTTCCTTTCAGACTGCAGCTTAAAGCTATTTTTAGAACACATAAAATAACGGGACAGGATTCACCAATATGATCAATTCCTTCTCTATGTAATACTGCTTTTTTCACTGCAGAACCACTGCTCCCATTACAGTAGTGCAATGTGACAATGTGACTTAGTAAAATAGTTCAATAGCTTGTATTTGAACTCTAATTAACCCCATTGTGATTGGGCAAAAACACATCTATGTTCTGTTCAAAATCTTTTTAAAGTCCACACTGTTGCATTACTCTAAATGGACCTTTGGAAATAATTGAATACTGGGACTACTACTGACTAGTGAAAACTTTGGAGTCCATAATAGTAGCCTTACTATCATGCGGAACAATGCTGTCAAACAAAAATCTATTTTTCACAACCAGAAGTAGTCTTAAAGCTACAGTGACCCTGTGTGAACAGGATAGCTGCAGTGCTTAGCTGCGGTGACGTCACGGACCAAGAACACAAAACCAAAACAATGAATGGCGGGGCAAATTGAAACGCTACGGCGCTCAGCTTTTATTAAACAAAACAAACAGTTTAACAAAACAAGACACTACAAAACAAAAGGGCACAAGGGCCAAACAAACAAACACTAAACAAGTAGTATGCTGGTTGCGAAACCAGCATACGTAGCAATTGCTTATTTCTTTTTCCCCCACAGACTTACGTCTCTCCTCTGACACTCTCTCCCCATAAAAGGTAAAATCTTTATAGTGTATATATATATATATATATATATATATATATACACACACACATACACAGTGCCTTGCAAAAGTATTCAGACCCCTGACCAATTCTCTCATATTACTGAATTACAAATGGTACATTGAAATTTCGTTCTGTTTGATATTTTATTTTAAAACACTGAAACTCAAAATCAATTATTGTAAGGTGACACTGGTTTTATGTTGGGAATATATACATATTGTGTGCTGGACTGCAGCATTAAGGTCATATTAATCTTGCTAAGCAGCCACACTGGATGTAAAATTTCTGATGCCTGGCCAGGCAATTTTTATCCATGTTTTACATGTTAATTTTATGCTGAAAGTGAACCGAACCAATTTACAAAAGTACAAAATCTGGTACTGATAAACGTATTCTTAAATTACACAGCCAAGCCAAGGTTGTCTCAATTAATGGGTTTTCTCTCCTCCCACCACCCAGACCAAATTGTAACTCATGCATGGCACAGCCCGGGTTATTTATTAATGAAAAACAATAAAGAAAAAAAAGAGGGGCCTTTAAAAATCCCAATCCTCTAGATGTAATAATGTGCAGTGCCCCACAGGCTAAGTGCCATTCATGCGATAGGAATACAACTCCTTGTGCTGTGGAGACAAAAAAAGAAAAAGGTTCAATAAATGAATAACAATCAAGCTTCGGCAGAAAAAAAACAAAAACGTATTTCCCCAAAGAGTAGGGAAGACTAAGAAAGGTTTTAAAGACGAGTAGGGTTCATATACTATACTGTAGTTAGGTGTAGAGGATTCGTATACTATACTGTAGTTAGGTGTAGAGGATTCGTATACTATACTGTAGTTAGGTGTAGAGGATTCGTATACTATACTGTAGTTAGGTGTAGAGGATTCGTATACTATACTGTAGTTAGGTGTAGAGGATTTGTATACTATACTGTAGTTAGGTGTAGAGGATTCGTATACTATACTGTAGTTAGGTGTAGAGGATTCGTATACTATACTGTAGTTAGGTGTAGAGGATTCGTATACTATACTGTAGTTAGGTGTAGAGGATTTGTATACTATACTGTAGTTAGGTGTAGAGGATTTGTATACTATACTGTAGTTAGGTGTAGAGGATTTGTATACTATACTGTAGTTAGGTGTAGAGGATTTGTATACTATACTGTAGTTAGGTGTAGAGGATTCGTATACTATACTGTAGTTAGGTGTAGAGGATTCGTATACTATACTGTAGTTAGGTGTAGAGGATTCGTATACTATACTGTAGTTGGGTGTAGAGGATTCGTATACTATACTGTAGTTAGGTGTAGAGTGGCCAATCGTTGCTGCAGCCATTTACATCAGTTAAATACTGTAAGGCCCTTTATGCAGGTTTTCAAAATCAACTTCCCTTGTGTCTCAAGCGCATTCTGTTGTCTACAGTATGTGTAGCATGCGGAAGAACATCCAAATTATTCAAAAACAAATGGCAGTATTTAGATTTACTACCAGCGAGATACAATATGTTTGCTAGTCATATTTTAGTACAGAAGATACAATAAAATAAGCAAGTTTGGCTAAATACAGTAGAGACTGACTTCAACCCCTCTACTTTGTCAGCTTGAAGAAACAGATCTAACTACAGTCTAATAGCCTACTGTATAATGCTTACATGAATGGAAAAAAAAGAAGTTATCGCTATGAGACAAGTGCAATGCCCCTGCCCCCTATTGTAAAGGGACGCAGCTCAATTTTACATTGGGATCATTGAAAAATGTGGGCAGAATCTTTCATATAGCCTGCATGTCAGGTTTTTGATGAACTTGCATATCTTACCGGTGTTCACTTACGAAATTATGGTGATGAAGATATAGTGAACATTTTTATACCAGATATCCCCTTTCAATTGAAACTGATACCTCTTGGCTGGTTTCAGAGCCAAATTACAGTTGCACTAGTCTTAGACTTCCTTACTTAAAGTAACATTACAGTAGGTAGTCCAAGATTAGTGCTAATTGGGAAACCTGACTTAATATCATTATGGTACAATACCCAATATTAGAGTATTAATGTAATAACAATAAATATAATCAAATAGAATTCTGAAATGTGATTCGTTACAATATGATATTTTGGAATGTGATACTTTGTACTGTGATATTTTTGTAACAATTGTAAGTCGCCCTGGACAAGGGCGTCTGCTAATAAATAAATAAATAAATAAATAAATAAATAATAAATTTACAAAGACCATTAACAGACTATCCTTTCTATAGTTTTACTTGATTAATTACATTATACAATTGATTGTTACAACGAATCATGAGTGGACAACAACAAACTCTAACTCCTGGTATTAACTATCAGCACAAAGCTCCCAACCTGAAGAACAACAAGGTTATTTATTACTGAAATACAACTTGCTCTCTGGATCTGGATTCATTTAATTGCATTGTCTAGTCACGATCAAAAAATCAATTGGCTATTGAGACTGCTACTGCATCCGATTCTCTTTTTCACTTACACAAAATGCAATTGGTCAAACTAAGAAGGTCCCTAGACTCAACATTAAGGAAAAACTATAGATTTGCGGTCTTTGAGCATTTCATTTGGTTTTCTTTTGGTACAGCAGCTAGACCTAAATAAAAATTATTGTTTTTATTGTCAAATATTGTTAAATATTAAAAGTAAAGACAAAGTACAGTAGTTTTGTTATTTGTATTTATTACTATTATTATTCTCATCTTGCCAGAAGAAGAAGTAGTAGTAAAGAAGGCATAAGTGTCCATGTAGAGGTCAGAGAGCAGCTCCCTAGTAGCGGGATTTCAGAGATGGCCTATAGTCTGTGAAAAGCCCATAAGGACAGGACTACATGTCATATCTCTAAGAATTCTGACTCTGAGGGTTTAAACAGAGAACTATATCTTTATTGTCAAAGCTGACACAACTATCTGAAGTGATTTGATGAAAGTGTCCCCACTACGGCAATTGCATGAATTTCCCTTGACCGAGTTGAACTTCAAGAGCAAAGCAGTTTGCCTGCCAGTCACCAAACACACTAAAATACTGTTTAATATCATTAAAAACTTCAAAATTGAGAAACAGACCAGTGGAGGTTTACAAATGATGCTTGTATGCATAGACAGAGAAATCAAAGCTAGTATGTTTTGTTTGTTTTTTTTCTACTGGGAATACAAAGGCTGACACAATGTTAATTTTTCTCTCCATTAAAATGTATCTGGGGTTATGTTTTTCACCAACACACACAAAAAAAGATTATATTTTATCTTGCCCGATTAACACATGACAAATAAAAGCTGGCATGATGACAACTTGATGATGACAACACCAATGGTCTTTATTTACAGTGTCCCAATATTAACTGTTGTTTAACTTCTGAAAAAGCATCATTAAGCTCCCTTTTTAGTTAATGTTGTTATTCCTTTTGTGGCAATCTGCTTCAAACACGGATGTGTGTATACCACAGAGATATGCTCATAGTCTCAAATCAAGTCACAAATACACAAATACTGTCTTTCCACTTGCTAAATACAAGTTCTAAACTAAGGCTGGGGTGATGCGTTGATCCAACGTTTTTTCCATTTTTTGTGTGTTTTACTTTTGACACCGCTTCCTCTGCCTGCTTGAGTTGTTCGCTATCAATTTTTTTTTACTAATTGTATTTGGGTTCATTTTATATCACTACACATAAATGAATGGTGGAAAAACAGCAAAGATCACTTTCCAGAAGTAGCCCACTTTGCCAGAAGGTCTTAAGTCCCCAGCAAGTGGGTTTTCAGCAAGGCTGGGCAGATTGCTTTAAAAGAGGAAAGGCGTTTGCTTACAAAGAATATGGATGCTATTATTATTATTATTATTTATTTCTTAGCAGACGCCCTTATCCAGGGCGACTTACAATTGTTACAAGATATCATATTATACATTATTTCACATTATACAGATATCACATTATTTTTACATACAATTACCCATTTATACAGTTGGGTTTTTACTGGAGCAATCTAGGTAAAGTACCTTGCTCAAGGGTACAACAGCAGTGTCCCCCACTGGGGATTGAACCCACAACCCTCTGGTCAAGAGTCCAGAGCCCTAACCACTACTCCACACTGCTATCCTGCTTCTTAACAGAAACTAAATATAAAAAATTGACACTACGGTACAGGACTGTTTTTTGTAAATAAGTTGTTAATGTTGTTGTTGATTAAAATTAACCATTCACATTTACTTGGATTTACTATTTTATAGATTATTTTCATGCTTCTACCACCGCTTGGCACGACAAGGTGTGACAGAGAGCGAATGAATCCGAGTCAACAATCTCTCTCCCGACCTGTGAGGGCGCTGTATAACAGGAACAGTGTGCCCCGGACTGGATGGTTTGACATTCCTGGGTGAGTTGGAAGTCAGCTATCCAGAAAGGGGGCGGAGCCACAATACCAGAAGTCATCGCCCCAAATACGGTAGGCGAAGTGTCAGTCATGGATTGGAGGAGATGTGATTGCACTCGCTACCAAAAGGGGCAGGATTGAAGGTATATCAGTGGATGTGGCCAAGCGATCTGGTCCTCTGTTATGGTTATGGACTGACCGCGAGGAGTAAAAAGAAACTGTGAGCGTTTAGTGTTGTACTGTCTGTCTATTAACTGTTCATGTTTGTCATTTGTAGATGGCTAAATATCCGGGAGCTGTCGCTGATAAGCCAGCATTAAACCCGGACTGCACTGCACCACTGTTAAGCACTTGCACCCGGAGCACTCACTGCTGGACTGGTGATCATGTAGGTGTTTTAAAATGTGTGTTTGTTATTATTATTTCGGGACTGAACCCCGTGGTTTTGACTGGCTGTAAACATCGTTGTGTATAGTCAGTCTTATTATTTAAAAGTAGTTATATTCTGTGATGCAGTCTATCCCTGGTAATTAGTATACTGGGATGCCTAGGCTGCAGCAGAAAAAAAAACCTTCCCCCATACACTCAAATGTTATTTTGGGTCCCAATTGCCTAGAATTGCACTCTAGGGATGACCTTGCAATCTGTTTGGCTGCTGACACTACTGGAAATCCAGAAGGATAAAAGATCAGGCAAGCCCATTCATCCTCAGGTGCCAAATAATGCGGGTCAGTCTTTTATAAAATAAGGTTACAGAACAGGGATGGTCCCATTGGACTCTCACTGCTTTCTCTAAAGTGGACTGCAGAGCCGCAGGTGCTCTTAGAACCAAACTGTGGCATCCCAATAGCTTTCCTCATGACATGACTTCAAATGAAAAGTTACTGTGGGTTTCCCAGTGGCTCACCTAATAAAACACACAACCATGTGAAGTGCACAGGGAGGCATGCAAGTGCATTATTTTAAGCATTACTGTACCTACCTGGTATCTTTATGTCTTTGTATTTTAATTTCATCAACCCTGTATTATAAGGTGAAATTTACTGAATAAAAACCACATTTTGGTGAATATCTACTGCACATTTGCCTAAACAATCAACTGATTCATTTTTTCTTAACTAGAATGCTGAAAGTACTCTTTTCTTGAGACCAGAACTGCCTATTTATTTGAATCACAAATTAAACATTACCTGTCTGCAAACAGGAACCATGGCAGTCCAATACAGACTAAACTGTAAATAATTACCAAAAACTCAATTTCTATTATGTACTTGTTGCTGTACAGGTATCGCTGTAAAAATGAGATTTGGGCTTCTTATACAAACATATGCTAGGCAACTATCATATAGTTTCAGTAAAAAGTGTCACATTTATTTTGGAAGCTTAGATATGTGGAAAAGTACTGTAGAACATTGTGGTGCCCTTACAAATGAAACTATTAGAAAAAAGGAAATGCCAAAATGAGCTGTATTCAGTAGAGTTTTTAAACAGCCCATCATCTATAAATAAAATCCTTTTTTTTGTCTTGACTTCCATAAATGTACTTTTTGCCACAAGGTTCTATAGGGAATTGTGGTATTTATACCTTAATCCTAAGCTTTATATGACTTAATAGTGAATAGTAAAGACAATGACTGGTATGGATTACAGTATATCGAATTATACGGTTTATTTAATAACTCGTTCCATTATTGCATAGTGATATAACAACAATAAATTACAACAAACATATTGTTAAGCAGCTTATATTAGTCAACTAGCTATACGGTAACAGAATAGTCTAATCAATTACTACCGTGTATGCCAGGAACTCTTCTGCAAGGCGGGGCTGGAAGTCCTCTGTATCAGAATCCCCAAGTAGTTCCCAGATGCTCAGGAACTATTTTCTTATATACTAGCTAACAACCAGCTTTAGACTAACTATACGAGTGCCCCAGGGTAATTGGCTGTTATAACCTTGGGTGACATTACCCCGTTTCCTTAACACACAACTTTAATTGCATGCATGACTTTATTGGTTCCATTGTATACGGTCATAACCTGCTGTGGCGGAGTGTCCCCTGTGTGTATTTTTGTGTTATATGTTGCATGTTGTGTGTTAAATGTTGGTATATAGACATTGGTACACAGGATATAAACGGGTCTGTGTTTCACGAGTGTTAGTAATATAGATTTGTATTTAGGCACGAGGATTGCACATCACTTCACGTGCAGGTAATATATGATCACGGGTAGAATGCACAGATTAGTTCACATGCAGTTGTACCGAGATCCTAAATTGAATGATTGATTAGCAATTGGGTCTTGGTACAACTGGATAAAAGGAGCAGTTTTCACTCACTCGGGGTTGGTGGTTCATGTTGTGGAGAACGGGAGGAGAAAGGAGTTTTTTGTCTTGGTAAAAGTAAGCAACTGCTAGACGTGCGGGCCCTACCAGCACGAAACTATTTGTTTATTTATTTACTTGTTTGTTTGGCTCTTGCGGCTTTTTGTTTGTGTGTTTTGTTTAAACTGTTTATTTTATTATGATTTAATAAAGAACCGAGCGCAGTCGCGTCTCGGTTTACACTGCAGTAGCTTGTCTGTGTATCCCTTCCTGTTCCGTGACGTCACCGCTCGAGCCATCCTGCCACACCTGCCCTGTATCTAATCAGTCACTAAGCCCGGATAACCTAGCTTCATTCTTCAAAACCATTCTTTCCATTACATCAATGAGTTCTTGTTATAGGTATCTGTGAACAGGTGGCTGAGTGGATACAGGTGCAGAAGTGATGCAGTGCGTGAATGAAACAGACAAAGAGATTTGTAATCCACTTGGAAAACTTTATTGTATATTCCAGGTCTGGCGACCAAACAATAATCCCCCAGCAATACACACCAATGTGTACTGCAAGGGGTAAATAACGTCCATGAATAAACTTCAGGTGGTCTGCAAACTCCTCCCAAAATTCCATTACACAATTCTCGCAAAAATCAATTTCTACACAATCACACGTTGTGCTACCAATATTACTAAACAAACACAACAAATAGCTTTAACCATGTGATACATAATTATAAGATATGTATGTAGTCTGCATTTTTCCCTTTATCTGTTTTCATTTACTACGGGCACGTTTATAAATTAATATTACAGCTCCCTTTGATGCAATACCAAGCAGCGCCTTCAAAGCCGCCATTAACTGAAACAGCTTTCTAATGTGAAACAAAGACTAACTAAATAACTTACACATTATGAAGGCACATTTGTCTTGTCAAAATTGCAGACTTCTTTTTTTTAGCCAGCATTATTTAAAAAAAAAAAATCTATATCTAGCATTCAAGTAAATGCACTGCTTTCTAATCTGTGCTCATTCTACTGCTTGTGTTCACTGAACTTGAAAACCACAGTTTTGGTACTTTTCATTTTCAACAATATATGTGCTACAGTGTTGCCAGGTGTATTGAAATAATGGTATATTCCTATACATTTTTGGAGAGGTTAGCTGCATATAGTAACAGAAGTTAATGTGAAACAAAAAAAGAGGCTATATTTGTAGCTTGACTTGTGAACTGTACTGTGGTGTGACTGATCCATCTTATTATATGGATTTATTCAGACAGGTTTAATATCTCACAAGACTATATGCCAAAAGGGAATTCTATTAACATTACTTCTGGAAATAATATGTACAGTCTGTTCTTGACGTTGGTCATATTTAACCAAAATGCTATAAATCCTATCGACTGTGTGCCACCAATCCCATTTAGATTTACAAATCACAGCCCACCAGAAGTGGTAAGTAACATCCTGTACACTCTCCAATCATGTTCACATTTTCCAAATTGCTTCCCACCCACCTGTCTTCATATTCCGGTGTTTTTATATGTACATCTTGCGAAGTTGATGATCAGTGAGTGCAATAAATTGTATTAGAAATGGATTGATTAATTTGCTACACGAGGTAATGGTTGTTGTGACCAGCACGTATTTACATTTACTGGATCCGAGGATGACCCAGGCCCCAGTGCATTATTTGTCAGGAGGTTTTGTCAAACAAAACTCTTAAACCTGCAACACTGAAATGCCATTTATCTACAAAGCACTCAGAATGTGAAAAAAATATATATATACACACATACAAATTAGTTTCAAAATCCTGTTGTGAAAAAATGCGTGACAAGTGGTCTGTGGGAAAATCCAAACACCAGGGTGGTCCCTACATTGAAAAAGGTTGGGAACCACTGCAGTAGGTACATTGAAACCAAAGCTGAAGAAATACTTCATTTCACAACTGCCACAAAATGTCACTGATGTTTACACAGCTAGGTGTATGAATGAGCATTGTGATATAGGGGGCCATGGCATCAATACAAATGCAGGGTAGTCGAAGGATCTAAAATATCTGTTCACAAAAGGGGAGCAACTACGATTTTGAACAAGAATTGCTTCAAGCCTCCTCCTCTGTCCTTTGCACAGATGCTGAGATTGATCCACAGATTGATCTCAGTCTGTCTATAACAAATACGTGTCAGTGTTGGGATCCGTACAGAAAAATGATGGAACCGCAGAATCAGAGAAAATCTGTTCACAGCTCTCTCTCTCTTCAGTAATGATGAGAACTTTCACTGAAATAGATGGAACAACTAACCATTGGAACATTACTCCATCCTGTCTTTACACAAATGGTGCACACTTTTTTAACTGTGACGAAAAAGCTCAATACAGTGTTACTGCATCTCTCATATAAATGTACTGTACAATTAGACACAATGTAGAAAGAATAAAATAATGTATTAATAGACATTCAACTTTATTTTCCTGCTACCCCCATTGTCGCTGCGGTCAATAAGTGGCAAATTACAATAGAATTGCAGCTCATCTGATGTGCGTGTGTGTGTGTGTCAGAGTCTGGCGCGGGTCCAACTTGTACGACCCGCTTCCAACCCAGACACGCTACTACAGGACCCGACCCAAACCCGAAAACCCGCAACCCTCTGCAGCACCGTCTTCTTACCCATGACCCGACCCGCTTTAATAAGACCTGCATCCTGACCCGAACCCGCAAGTGTCTGTCCTTTACCTACTGCCTGCGTCGACTGACTCTCTCACGCTCACATTCACACACAGATATCTCTACCATTCTCCACAGATTGAGTTTACACAATAGGCTACACAGCATGGTAGCTTTCTCTAATGGTCTGGATATATTTTAACATTGTAACATATTAACTATCTCTACTTACTTTACTATAAAGTACCTGTCTATTCCTTTCATGCCACCAGTTGAAAGGGAGCTACACCTGTGCTTTCACAGAGATGATGTACCAGTTTTGTGGCAAAAAACATGACAGGTTTTACAAGTAACGAATCCAATCACATATTCATTATTTTCATTCACTATGATTCCAAAATAATTCCGCACTTCTGATTTACCTCTCGAACTATTATCCACTACATGATATAAACCCTGCGCTATCTTTTGTTTCACCTCGTCCACAAGCATTTCACCAAGCAGATGTGCTAAAAGGATCTTGTGACGTATCAAACAAGCGGCAATACAAACTGAGAACACTACTTAGTCAGCTGACTCCTCCCTAATCGCCTCCTGTTTTAGTGCAGGAAATACTGGTAAATACATTTACTTTCTAGTGATGCAGTATAACTACCTTGTGTCTTGTTGCTGTGCTCAGTCTTGCCATGGTGTATGACTTTTGACAGTAAACTGTCTTCAGCAACCTCACCTTGGCAGCTGAGTTTGGCTGTTCCTCATCCAGTTTTATTCCTCCTACATATCTGTTTCTTTTTCAGTTAATGATTGTGTTTCAACCTACATATTGAATTGATGATCATTAGCACCTGTTTGGTATAATTGTTTAATCATACACCTGACTATATGCCAAAATCCCTGACTTTGTGCAAGTGTACCTAGAAGAATTGATGCTGTTTTGAAGGCAAAGGGTGGTCACACCAAATATGGATTTGATTTAGATTTTTCTTCTGTTCACTCACTTTGCATTTAGTTAACTGATAAATATAATCTATTAACATGTCTATTTTTGAAAGCATTCTTACTTTACAGCATTTTTTCACACCTGCCTAAAACTTTTGCACAGTACTGTATATATATATATAATTAGGTAAGGACTTTGCACTTGAATTCATTCAATATACCTATAGAATGCAGCAACGAAGTAATCAGACAAACTAAACTTATTTCAGTACATGCCTTTCTTTCAATACTTTTGCATTTGGCCGTTTTAGTCAGTTTAGCATCACTACAACCTTTTTTGATTTAGTCTACACAAGTATTTTAAATGGAGCGTTCAAAATTATAAGCAAACATACATAGCGTGATCTTTTTCAACCCCCCCCCCCCCCCCCCAAAAAAAAGCATACATCAAAATGCTGACATCAGAAGCAGGCACTATGTTTTCAAAATGTAATTACTCACCATAGTGAGTAATTACCACTTTTTACTGGTTTGCTGTATCCTATATTGCACACAAACACACAGGAATTGCACAATTGCACAAAGAATAATATTTTTCTCTTTATGGCTCACAAGAGTCTGTACCTTAAGGCCTGGAGCACATGCGGTGCAGCACATCTGGGTATTGTTGCGGTGCCATACTGCTTAGTCCTCAACCAGGAACACATGAGCGGTTTGCACTATGCAACTGGCTTTCTGCTAAAATATTGTACAACAATTGAATGGTAGTTGTCAGTACTCAAATATAATGTAATGCCCCCCATATAATCTACTAAATAAAAACACTGGTGTGTTTATCAAATCTTTTTTTCTATTATCTATATACAGGTGTATGAAATGAGCAATCAACTTGGCAAAGAAACATACAAAAGGTTGATAACTAACCTACTATCACTCAGTTTTGTTTTGTTTACCAATTACTGAACAGGCTACAGTAAGGATGATTATCAAGAGTTATGTGTAAAATACTGACCTGTCACCCAATTGTTGTTTCTATGGCTTCCCAGATGTTTTGCCTTCAGCTCAGCTTCCTTGTAGGAGATATGGGAAGGATCAAACTCACTGTACTCGAACACCTCCATAGACAACAGTTTGTCACCCATGATTTTTTCCGCCATTTAACAATGAATTGTGTTTTAATTTGATTGTGTGGTGCTGTCTTTCTGTACCAATTGTCATTCAAACTGGAGCTTACTGACGCTCCATTACCTTCTATACCTTCTTGTATGCTGGAATGGAAATGTGTGTTAATAGAGGATCATTTTTCTCAATCAAAAGTAAAATATCATGAGCTGTGATATAAATTACATTTCTGTTGGTTCAGTTATTTTTCAGGAAGGCATGTGAATATTTCAAGCTTAAGGGCAGTAGTGTGGAGTAGTGGTTAGTGCTCTGGACTCTTCACCGGAGGGTAGTGGGTTCAATCCCACGTGGGGGACACTGCTGCTGTACCCTTGAGCAAGGTAATTTACCTAGATTGCTCCAGTAAAAACCCAACTGTATAAATGGGTAATTGTATGTAAAAAAAATAAATGTGTAAAAAAAATAATACAATTGTATGTAAAACTAATGTGATATCTTGTAACAGTTGTAAGTCGCCCTGGATAAGGGTGTTTGCTAATAAATAAATAATAATACATAAATGTATTTTATTTTTTTAAGAAAAGGCTTAAAATGGTTACAATTTGCAGTGGATGAAATTGGTTTCTGCAAATACATTGAATTCAGCAGCGAGACATGCAATGTGAAGATGGCCAAAAGACTAACACTGAATTAGCATGACCAGATTACGACATAGAAAAGCTGACTATAGGCTGTGATGGAACAGGAAAGTCAAGTGGATATACTGCAGAAAACTGTTTGTGGAAGAGGTTGTGACAACTACCTAGTCTTTGAGTATGATGTGACCTTTTACTCCCCTAGACAGCTGTTGAGAAGGTGCACAGGAACACAGACCACCGAACACCTACGTTAATCACACATGAGGCATGCTATAGTTCTTTGCTGTGACAGCTCCGCCTCTTCGAAGACAGTCAAATTATAATGGAAAGGCATGATAAGGGAATATCATGTAGAAGTCGAGTTGTTGGATAAATAAATCATCTGAGAGATAACCAGAAAGCTGTGTCCCTAGCAACTCGCTGAGCATTAAGATTACAGATGTCCTTAAGCTATTAGTCCCCTGAAGACAGCCAAAAAAACATACTGCTCTCCTTCTCTCTACCAGGCTCTGGCATCAGTCAAATCGAAACATTGATTAAAATACAAGGTTGGGTAGAACATTTTTAAAGTCCAGGGAGTGGCTTTCTCTGATATTTGAAGTAGAATTTGCAGTGCCAGAAACAAACCAAAGACTGAAATCCAGATTCAGGCACAGACGTTGCTCCAAGCTGTAGTGTTACTTAAGCCAAACAATATTACAAAATGTATGCAATGGAATGTAGACGACATCTACTTGTATAAGAACTCAAGAGACTTGTGGGGATAAATCCAGGGGATTTAGCTCAATCAGATACTGAAAATAAGAAACTCAAGAGTGTCATTGGATGATTGTTGAGGTTACGTGACTTCCCATCTCAGCAAGAAGGATCCATATTTGTTAACATTATTCTCCACATATTTATAACATATAATTTGCACAAAACTATAAGGTCTGTATTAAGGGGCAAGATATACATGAATTCAACACTTCAGCAATAGATCTGGTAATAATGCAAAATGTGCTTCCAGTTTCATTTTTGGTGCAACACAAAATAAAGTAGCATATCTGCAGAAGATACACGTAACACCCTTTACCCAATCTGAGGATTATCCATCATGGCTTAAGAGAATAAAACGCCAGAATATTCTCAACTAGCTCCATGACCGCAAGTCTAGATTTTACAACAAGAAGATGTCAAAACCCTGGCTTCTAAAACAGGCAAGGTCCATAGGAAAAGGAACCGAAGAAAAGTGCATGTTGGCAGTTGAAACATACTGTATGAAGATATACTGAGAGATGAGTAACACCTGGATGCACTACCAGCAGTAAGGCTGCCACCTTTAAATGCCTCCATTTAGTTTACTAGTAACAAACTTTTAGAAAATCCATAAACTACACTAACATTAAGCAGCGGACAAGTCTTTATCACTTACATATTTTTGTATTACATTGCAATCGCATACTGACTCAATGGCAATCCGGTTTGTTATTTTTTATTTGCCTGATAATTTTACCACAGATTTTATCCCCCATTTACAATGTCCATTTTTTTCCCTCACTGCAGCAATTTCCCACACAGTTCAAGAGAACTAAAGGTTCAAAGGGCATTCTCTGATCCCACGACCAAGTCAGTTTCCTCTTCTACATCCAGGAACTCAAGAGCCGATATCAGAAAGCTACTGGCCTCTAGAGAACTAAGGCCACCCTGCAGGTGTTCACCTGTGCTCATTAGGCGCCTGGCCGATAGGGTCCGCTGTAGAACCTGCACTCCCAACTGTATGACTCACTCTGCACATCACACCGCTGTGCTTTTACAAGGTGAGCCACTCGGGGACCCCAATCTGGATCATTATTAAACAACCTAGCTTTTTTTTCCCCTCGTAAAGGCTCCGGTTAAGAAGAGTCCACAATACACCTGACCCAAATTCCCGCCAAATGACTACTCAGAGGCTGACCTGTGCAGTATAAACAGCCTTGCTGTATATCATGATGCAATCAGTGTCAACATTTAAAATCAATTCTTTATTCATCAAAAGGTAGGCAAAGTTCAATTAAGAGTTTCAAATGACGATATATAACCAACCTCCAATATGATTGCTAATAATAATATTTAAGTTATCCCATTTTCGCTAATAACATTTAAGTAATCATATTTCTGTAAATCTAAATCTGTTTTATTGCCAAAATAAGGTTCTTTATATTGTTAGTTTGCTGGTGTACATTACCTGTAGATTTGCAGAATGTTTCATAAAAGTGGACCCTAACCGGCAGTTAGTGTGTGCTTATGATTGTGCTTTATGTTAGTCAGGCATAAGGTTTTCCGAATGCTCTGAATTCTAACACAGAAGCACCTGTGTGCAAATAACTTTTTCTACCATAATAGAAACGTGGATTATGTACTGCAGTAAATGTGAAATAATGTATATATTGTATAAACTCTCTTTGGCATAGTCAACTCTTCTCCAACTACTCCTCTATCAAATTCTTTGGATGTAGGTATTTTTCTCTTTCTAATGTTGTATTAGTTAAGTGAATTAATCTTTGACTTTGTAAAACCATGATCAAAGTTCAGGGACTGTACTAAGTAGAGTAAACCACTATTGTCATCAGTAAGAATGCCAATATGTAGTGATGGTAATACAACTGAAGAATAGTCGTTTATTTTTTAAGATTAATGTGAATTAGCGTGGTGAAACTGTGAATGTTTTTGTTAACGTAAAGTTTTTTGCAAGTAAATAGAAATTGCTCAGTAAATTAAAAGAAAACATAAAAAAACATGCTGGTTTAATGATGAATAGAGAGTGGACACAGCCATTAAACATGCACGTGGCTTTAAGAAAATGTTGGTGGAATCATTGGAACAGCCTCTTTGTAGACACTGCAAAGAAGACCAGTGGCTTGTTGCATAAACCATCTTAAATATTAAGTTTCAAGTAATTGGAAATTCAACTTAAGATGTTTATGCAACTGGCCACAGCTCACCTAGATATTGGTTAATGCAGTATAGTGCTGCTGCCTTTGGTATCTTATGGAATTGGAGTGTAGTCCTTCCTGTACAAAGGTATCATACTTGAAAAGTGTCATCATCATCATCATCATATCAAGAAATTATAACAAAGACTGAAAAATCATGTGTAAAAATCATGAAGCTCATACTTGATCAGTTCACATGAGGCTTTGTGTTTAGAACTGGATTTTCCATTCAATATTTCTGTACTGGCAGTAACATTCTTGAATTATCCTTTTTAAACCATTTATAATTGCCCTTTCCTATTTCCAATTTTTAATCACAGCACTTTCAAAGTTTTCATATGGCTCAATAATGACATTAGGTAAAGCTCCACATTGTTGTGTCTTAAATTTCTGCTTACTTCAGATGTTTGCTCTTTAACATTTGCCAGGAATTTGTACTAATCCTGGCAAGCATGCAACTCGCCAGGAGTACAGGGGAGAAAAAAAAAAAAATTCAGAGCTCATTATTAAGTTTTCTGCAGCCAACAATAAACTTAACTGACCTCAAAGCAAACAAAGTTAGCAATGCTGGTGTCCCTTTTCTCAATCTTTCTTTAAACAAAACCCATATTTCTCATCACAGCATTTAAAAAACAAAGCACTCACGGGACCTGTAAAGATTCAATTTCCAAGAAACATTAGCTACAGTATTAATCCAACAACCTCATAAGGGTAAAATTATTCAAATGGTGGACTAGCGGACTGCACAGTAGTCATAAGAAGAAACTCATTTATAAAATGTAGACAAATGTTTTGGCAAGAATATGTAGTTTAGAATATGACCAGTTTAACACTGGTGTTATTTTGTCTAGACATCTTTAGAGGTCTGCAGTGTTTAAAAAGTTTAACAATATGTATATTTGCTATCTACATAAAGTTAGTAGGTGCATTGGGTAAATAGTAAGAATGAAAATGTGTCTACAGGTGGCTCTTTCCCCCCATGTTATATAGTTCTTGGCTTTTATTCAATTGTAAGTCTTAGTTGTAAGTCTGTGGCAGGCACAAACAGATACCCACATAATCAACGACTGCCTGTCTATGTGATGTATTTCCCTCCTAAAGATAAGACTTCTGGGAGGGATCCATCACTTCTTTTTTCACTTTATGCAATTATAAGTAAAAGCTGCTAAGTAAAGTGCAATACAGAATTAAAATGAAAGAAAACAGTAAGATACCTACAGCTGGAAACGGCTGTATTGCTGAACTAGTGCATTCTCAGCAGCAACTATTCAAAGCACATTTAACTCCTCTTCTATACCTGGGAAGTTCTGCTCATTGCTATACTGTACTTGTACACACCATTAATCCCTTCACAGTTGCTGAATATTTTGTCTTACATCCACAAACTCTCTTGCCCTGTTCACCAGGGCCTCAACAAAGAAGGGGCTTGAATCTAACATACGCATATGAATACGTGTTAAAATCAGGTTGTTCATATGAATGCATGTGGATTTCATCACAAATTGGAGATTGCTTTTTTGGAATTCAATAGGAAAGCAAAGAATAATAGATAAACTGCAGTGAATTACACTTACTGCATTATGTGTTTCCAGGTTCTAGTGACGGGTTATTATTTGCGTCAAGTTTCTGATGATATAAGGCTCCGGAGTGGTAAAGGCACTCCATGTGGAGTGCAGGATGTGCCCTATAGCCTGGAGATCTTCGGTTCGAGTCCAGGCTATTCCACTGCCAACCGTGGACGGGAGTTCCCAGGGGGCAGCGCACAACTGGGCGAGCGCCGCCCGGGTGGGGAGGGCTTAGGTCGGCCAGGGTGTCATCGGCTCACCGCACATCAGCGACGCCTGCAGACTGGACGGGCACCTGCGGGCCTGCCTGCAAGTTGCCGAGAGCTGTGTGGTCCTCCGACGCTGTAGCTCTGAGGTGGCTACATGGCAGGCCTGCAGAGTGAAAAGAAGCGGACGGCTGACGGCACACATTTCGGAGGAGGCGTATGTCTGTCTTCATCTCTCCCGAGTCAGCACGGGGGTGGCAGTGGCGAGCCGTGTTGAAAAAAAATAATTCATGTGCAGTAATTCATGAGAGCAAAGCTTGAGCAATGTATGATTCAGTCATCAAAACCAAGAGATGATAGTTATAACCTTGCGTAATCACAGCAGTCCCATTTTACTTTTTTTATGACACATGCTCATTCACGTAGCAAATGACAATTATTCTGTAATATAGACTGGCAAACCTACAATACTGGGCCAATACCTGGAGCAAAAGAAAAAAAGACTGAAGATTCTGTGATCTAGGCTAGTTGTTAATTGTCGACACAAGATAGCTTTTCCTTATATTTCAGAAGATTAATCTTATTAGCCTTTTACAGAGTAAAACCTACCCGGAAGGAACAACTTGCCCTAATTAACACAATTCTTTACCATATCCGTAGCATCAATCTTATAATTTCTGTCAATGAAAGATTAATTACAAACCATCTTAATTAGCAAAGATAAGACATGGTGGCACACCTCAAGCAGACCAGTTTAAAATGAAGAGATCCGGCCATTCAATTCACAGGCAATGTTCACAGGGATCCTACTTATGATCAATATTTAGGTTCTTCAGTTCAGTATCTGGGTACAACTGATTTATGTTCAGTATTAATATAATGTATTATATTTTTAACACACTGTATCAGGGTCTGGAAAACAGCAGGAAATTACAATTTTACAGAATCAGTAATGTAACTTAGTTCTGGGCTGTCCAACAGATGGTTATCCAAAATATTTCTCTCTCGATTTACAGAACAGTTTTTCACTGGCCGTTAATGGATTTACAATGACTAGAAAGACAAATAGTTATATATGGTAGAAGCAGGGTACAGTAAAATCAAACAAAACTAACACAGGCCAGAAACACTATAGTACTGTCTTTGTTTATTCTGGTACACCCTTGTTTGTTTCCAACTTCATGTAGCTTTTTAATTATAGTAAACCGAATCTATTGTGTATAACAATTTCAAATGTTTATTTGATTTGTGTTTGGACAGATCTCAAAATGTGAATTAAGCTGCCCATAACAGCTTACACACTGCTTTACATTCTCGCTCTTTAGATCTTAATGGAAATATTACTCTTATCATTAATACAATTCACAACTTGAGTATGAACATATCATTTTAAAGGAGATCCTTGCTGTACATACATTGAGAAGTCATTCATCCTAGTAACACATTAATCAGCAATAAAAATACAAATACATTTTCATTACTGCTCACTCCCATAGTGGCCGTAGAGCCTAGACATAAGCAATATCTTCAGTCCAAGCTCAAGTCCTCACAAACAGACAGCTGTACTGCTTGTCATGAGGTATGCTGTAAAAGCAAATTAGCATACCACGATCAAGAAAAACCAACCATCTATCTTTCAAAGACAGGCTAATCCTCTGCATACATTGTTCAAAATCTATGGATGGACAGAGACAGCATTGATTTTTGGATACATTCCATACACCATAAAAAAGCATGTAGTAATGCTGAAAATACACCTTGATCCCTGATATACAAGAGGGAAAAAAGATTTTGTGTGTCTTTTTATCACAGTAATGTAACAATTTAGTGAAGATACGAAAATCGCTATATTGGTCATAAGAGCAATTCAGTTCCACTCAAAAACAACTTTTTTTAGACACATTACCATTATGTAACAGCAGCATTTTTTGACTGCCACAGCTGTCATTCATGTTTGACAATTTGCATTCGAAAAATGTTGCTTCCTAGCTAATCATATAATATCAGAGAGAAGGTACTTTATTCAGCTACCATCATTAATCACACCATACAGCACAATAGTTCTGCAGATATTTCCAGATCTACTTACACTGTCATTAACCATAATAATAATAATAATAACCAAGGCAGACAATGTTTTTTTGCTGAGGTCATACTTTTGACATTTAAGACAGTTACTTTAAGTCAATATACTAAATATGATCAGGTATGTAGGCAATAGAAAATTGACTGTGATAACATTTATAAAAATGGCTGAATTTGACTAAAGTACAATGCTAGAACACCTATCCAACCCAACCCAAACATTTTTGTTTTGTTATTTTGTTTGGGCAGCAGTGTGGAGTAGTGGTTAGGGCTCTGGACTCTTGACCGGAGGGTTGTGGGTTCAATCCCTGGTAAGGGACACTGCTGCTGTACCCTTGAGCAAGGTACTTTACCTAGATTGCTCCAGTAAAAACCCAACTGTATAAATGGGTAACTGTATGTAAAAAAAATAAATAAATACATAATAAAATTGTAAGTCGCCCTGGATAAGGGCGTCTGCTAAGAAATAAATAATAATAATAATAATAATCTTAAAGTGATAACAGCTACAAAATTATTCCATACATCTTACCCATGTTGTACTCCCATTAGCTACATGCTGTTTGTCTAAAAGTACAGTTTTGAAAGAAACACGTGTTATAGCCATCGTGAACTTTCACTTAAAAATATCTGGTTTGCAAACAGAGATTTGTGAATTACAGAAATAACGAGAGTACTGTAATTTAACATGCATCTGTGACAGAGACAGAATGATTCTTGGTGATAAATCTCCTTCCCGACCTGTGAGGGCGATGTGTAAAGAGAACAGAGTGCCCTGGACTGAATGGCCAGACAATTCATTCCCAGGTTTAGGTGGAAGTTGGACATCCAGAAAGGGGGCGGAGCTCCGGTACACTAAATCATCGACTCAGAAGGGAAACGATGTGGCAGCCGCGGATTGGAGGAGTGGTTGCAATCAAGGGGGCGTGATTGACGGTATGTAAGGGGACGTAGCGAGGTGATCTGTTCCTTTGTTATGGTTAAAGCTAACCCGGAAGGAGAATCGTACTGTGTATCATTAGTATTTTGTTTGTTTTTGTCATGTTTGATTATACTTGTTTGTTGTTATTAGACGGCTAACATGATCCAGAGCTGTCACTACAGGCCTGCACAAAACCTGGACAACACTGCACTTATTTCACGATAAACTGTATTTGCACCACGAGCACTACAGCACTCACTTTGGACTGGTGACCGTGTTTGTATATTGTGTGTGTATTTAATACCGTGTTTATTGTTTCAGGACTGAACCCCTGGGTTAAACTGTGTAGTACACACCCTTGTGTACTACCATTCATTATTATTTACCATTGTTAAGTGATTATAAAATAAAACACCATTGTATCTGGATTATCGTTGTCTGTCTGTTATTGATCACCGCATCACTCCTGCACCTACACACTGCTAACCACTTTGCCACAGCATCTTATAATGAAATCAAAATGGACAGTGCCTAGCTAGTAGAACATACCGAAATACTCATTAAAGGACATATGAAAACACTAATCTTAAATGTTTGTCAAGTACTGCACCCAAAGGGCCACTTTCGGAGTCACAATCTTATCAAAAATGCCTTGTAAGATTGATCTCCAAACACGTTCGGGAATAGCAGAGTTTACAGTCTGTTCAAAAGCAACAGTGCAAAGAAAACAAATTAAAATAGATTCATCTGTACTTCTATTAATACTGAAAATACTGCATAAATGTTACATGCTTGCACTTAAAGACTGCAATCTTTGGAATTAAGTCATCTTGTGAGCCTTGTGTAAAAATATACATATTAGCCTTATTACCGTATTTGCTCAAGCATAATTTGAGAAATTGAACCCCAAAACACAATCCTGAAGTTGGGGGGGTGGTCGACTAATACACAAGAAAACATCTATTGTTAAACCCCCCCACCTACCTCTGCTCTACACTCGCAAACACGGTAGTTCTTTGAAAGTCAAATCTACCTGTGGCTAATTTTGGCAAATCTTCTATTTATGTCAGAAGAAATCAAACTGAAGTAGAAAAAAAATCTGGCTCCAAACACTTTACAATAATTACAAAAATAGCAAGGTCTTATTGGCTAAATTATTTCTAAATTAAAATCAAACAATGCAGTCTATTTAAATTATCTAAACAGCGTCTGTTAATGATGCTTTATAAAAAAAATAAGGCAGAAAGAGGTCCACAAAACATCGGGTTAAAATTGTAGGTTGGCGATATGAAGATCTGCTGTGGTTTAAATCATTATAATATACCCCAAGGCATGTTAGGTACATATCTCCTGCAAAAGAAAAGTTGATTAGGTATCAGTATCATTCTGATAATGGAAATTGCAGCCATCAAAAGCTCAAACAAATCAGGTTTAAGATGCACAGTACTTCTTGATGCAAGAAATATGGCCAAATTTTGGACTCAATACAGATACAATAGCTGAACCAACCTTGTGTCATTACCTTTAAAAAGGTAGAATGTCTGGGTGGAATGTCTTATAAAACATCTAAACCATTTCAAATGTGGACATATAATTCAGCAGGTACACAGAAGCTTTCATTACCCCCAAACAATCAAATGACTAATTCCAAAGTAGGCACAATAACTAGATTTTCTGTTACAGAAGAAGAAGAAGAAGAAGAAGAAGAAGAAAAGAACTCTAAGATGAAGAAGAATACAATGTATGTATTTTATTATTTATTGATTGATTCAAATAATGGGTTTCCTATATCCTATATGGCCACAGTTCTGTTATTTAGCAGCCTAAAGGATTACAGAAGCACATTACCTTACATTTGCTGTATCCCATGTTGTCCACATTGCAGAAATGTGCTTTTCAACAGAATCCCAATTGAATTTCTCTCACAAACATCACAGTGTATCCAGATCTTGCTCCCTTCAGTAAGAATGCTTATTCTCTGTTCCACAGCACAATTCAATCAGAGCCCTAGCATTGTTGTAGGAGGTACGTGATCTGGATATGCTACTAAATTATATTTCTCCAGACGAACGCTACAGAGTAAAAGTTGTCCCTGGTTGATTTATGATCCATTATGCGTAAATAAAAAATATAAATCAGGGTTTGTGTTGAACTATACTGCTGTGAACATGGGATACAGCAAAGGTAAAGTAATTGCAAACACTGCAGGGTGTTCTTAAGTTCAGCTCACATTAGCCATCAAAACAGGATTAGTCTCAAACTTACATCCTAATCAGTTAACAAGTGATGTCATGTCTGTTCCTATCATGCATGTCTTGGTTTAACAATTATGTAGTATTTTAAGAAGTGGTATGCAAGGTAAAATACATTGAACACCTATTAGCACTAGCAACATTATTACTGGTCTCCATTTTTTACTGAAGATAACACTATAAAAGTAAACACTGCTTGCTGGTACAAAATCACTATGCTCCCTGGTCTACCACAAAGGAAGAGATTAAATAGTAAAAAACTGAAAAACAAAAACAGTAATAATACAGCTTATGCTAGAAAGAAATATGGAAATCAAGTTTAAAACCTTGGTTAGTACTACTTTGAATTGTTTCCTTATTATCTTTTTCAAACTAAAATATTTGTATTGATGTTACATTTGGAAGCCAAAGCTACTGTACTTTTTGCACAAAATAATTCATTTACCAGCCATTATTTGCTTGATTATATTTATTTGGATGATATAAAGGACATGTCCCCAGAGATGCATTTTGAGACATTTTGACCTAATTTGTGATATGTATAACCTCTGTTTGCAAAACCGTTATGTTATATGGTTTACTAGAGCTAGGGCTTCTGTTTTTCGTTTTTAATTAATTTCATTTTTCTGTGCATATTTTTAGCCATTTTTGAGATACCCAGAAATCATTTTGTTCCTCAAGGATTTCACTTATACATTTGGGTTACTTCCCAAAATGCTTGGGCATTTTTTCTGTCACAATATGTATAGTAACTCGACAGCACACTTAAGTTGTACCTTTTTCCCTTTGCTGTCTGGGGTTGTTGGGTGTCTAGGCATTTTATTTTATTTTTTTAACATTTTGCAATTTTCAATTTTGTTTGAAATCCTCCCTAACTAACTGTAATATAGCTTTAAATCCCACAAACAAGTCTCCATTCCTACAGTAATTATAATCTAGTTTTAAATCTCACAAGCAGAGGAGTCTCCAATAGAAACGTAGGAATCTGCTGCCACTCAGTAGTTGGGGTGGGTTTAAAGTATTCTGATTGAATAAATGACAGATACAAATCAGGAAGGAAATATAGGCTAACCTAAATAACACTAAACAAAACTATACTTCTCAAATATGAGTCCTTTAATTTGACTGATTTTTGTACATTCTCCACTATTGCAGACTTTTTCACTTCAGTGCTCAGAACTCTGATGTAAAACGAACCGCTGGCCCTCTGGAACATTCTTCAGAGGTAACGACATTAAGCTGAAAATATGTGGGATACTCCTCCATAGTGATTCATCACAATACATCTCAACAAATGTTTTGAGAGGAGGTGGAAGAGTCATTTCTGATAAATTATCAGCAGAAGACAAAATAGTTTTAGTTATCAGTTTTACCATAGGTCACGAACCAAGTGGTCCAATGAGTATTCTGCACAGTATTTAACTTTCCTGTTCTGTTCCTGAGACAAATAGCTGGCTTTTTTCACAGCTTGGCTGTACTGAATCTTCCAGTCCAGTGAAATATATAAATGTGTGGCAGCACCAGCTGTGGGCTGTGTTCTGCAGAGCACACAGATAGTAATTACTCAAGCTGAACAGCACTAAACTTTTCTTCTGTTGGAGCAGCATTTTTACTTTGCCCTTGATCTCTAAGCTTGTTATTGTCCCCCAGGTACTGATGTGCTCTGGTATAAAAAAAAAAAAAAAATCAGTTTCTCATTTATTTTTTCAGCTATCTACAGCCACAACACCAAACACATACTTTTTTAAAATTAGAACGAATCAGAATTTACTTGACAGTAGAGTTTCTTTAATAGTGCCAAAAAATAAAGTGAATGCTACCTAATTAAGGAATGTTACATAAAGGAAAGCTATTTTAAAATTTCAGTTTACTTAGGTATAGAAGGTGAATTTTTTTGGCACTGAAAAATAAGCTTAATATTTATTTTGTGAGTTTTTAGTCACTAACAGTGTATGACTTACATTTAGTTCAGGGGCAAAATGCTCTTTGGTTGAATTCTTGAAGGCTTTTTTGTTTAATAGTACGAACAAATTCTCCTTCTCTCTAATATTGACAATAAACACAAACATGTAAAATGTTCTACTATATGTATGGTGAAACATTTTCTCTGATCACAGCCTGACAATCAATATAATGTATTTAGAAAATGCTTGTGTTTTAACCATGACCTTCTTTCTGAATCTGTGTGGAGTATCAAGCTGTAATCACTTGAGACATCAATTTTTCAAAACTTGCTCTTCATAAATAGCACAGGCTATCAATTAATGCCTGCCCCTAACAACAAATGAATGCATTCCATATAACTGCTGGAGCGCACTCCACCTCAATCAATAATGCAGCACCACTAGACTCTGGTTGTGGTTTCTGGGATGTACCACAATAACAATATCTACCTCCCCAAGTCCTTATTCCAAAGACATACAGTATTGTACCACATGCACATCAAATACAGATTTGTTAACACAGATGATGAAGTGCAGGAAGTAATGAACAGTCCTGGTTTACATGTTGTTTTGTCTTTTACTGCACAGTTTCTTTCAGCCCATCTGTTAAGCACTGGCTGGTTGTGAATACATTACCACTGCAGCAGCTCCCCCTACTACCACAAACCTGCTTTCACATTCAGATCAGTTCCCTGCCAGTGAAGGCGCTACTCCCCCCTCATTTGTACACATTTATTAGCACTACGTGGATTTTAATGCTGCAACATCTTATTTAAAGATAAAAGATATGTAACCGAGTGGATCCTGATGTGAAAAAAAACATATTGCTTGTAGATGTACAACCGTCTCATCTGCTTCTGTGCACATTTATTTGACTTGCATTATTGTATTGCTTCTGTTCCTTCACGCACCTACAGCCCGGCGTAAATAATAAAAGGACCGAGTTAATAAATACACATTCATTGCATGCAGTGCAGCATCTTGGTTCAATCAGCCCTCAGACAAATGTAAACAGAAGCCAAAAATCTAAACACTCAACGATGCAGACAAAAAGGGGCAGGTTCAGAGAAGACTATTCATATAACCAGCATCTGTTCTCATGTTAACCCATCAGTTAAATGTGGATACAAAGTATGGTTAGTGTTTATGGTTAGTATTGTTTTAAACAATCAGCCTACAGTACTATCCATCCACTGCATTTCTAAATAATTATAAACAATCTAGATACTATTGTACTTTTAATTTAACTTCCCAAAACAACGCGATTTGTTCTAATATAGCGACTGTTCTTAAACGGTAAAATTTGACAGCGGGGTAGTCTTGCAATATTCAAATTGCAATTCTTTCTTCGGCAAGCAGAGGAGCAAGATGCTCTTCCTTTTGTAACTTCATGGGACAATGCGGTCCGTAAGTAACCCAGCCCTTTAATAACTAACTATCTGCCTTCTCAAAGACCTTCAAATGTTCAATGTACCCATCTATACAATACATCATCTTCGCAAAATAGATACAATTTTAAACTGCTTTCGCGTGTATCACAAATGGTATCCACCAATAAAGTAGCCGGCTATAATGTAACAAACGAATCAGCTTGATTGTGCTAAAAAATACATAGATAGATAGATAGATAGATAGATAGATAGATAGATAGATAACAATTTTACAATTATTTTGGTACAGTGCATGACGGAGCAAAACAGTAGATCCAGTTTGCGATCTAGATAATATTAATAGTAGTTCAGTAAAAGGATAATAAAATAATCTTGCCACTAAGGAAAAAAGCCTCATTGCACCTACATTATAACATCCATCATTGTGTCTGGCATAAACACATAGTTGCATTTTTTTCCCCTATCACCTTGCAGATACACAAACAGTCACACTGACTTGCATTGCAAGAAAACAAATATATTATAAGGAGATTATATATTTTAAAAATACCTGCAATTAATGTCTCTGTAGGCTATTTATCGTGTGTCTCTTATTAATCTTACCAGGTTCAGAACAGTCTCGACGATGTCCCTGTTGCTAACCTCCCCAACCTGGATCAGTCCGATCAAGACGGCGAATTTCATCTTGATATTCCGGATCGGGACTGAAGCGTTGATCACACCGGCCGGCAGAACCATCGAACCCGAACCAGACACCATCACCTCCCCGGCAGCGGAGACAGCAGCATCTTGCTGGCCAAAACCAGGGGGAGGTTCTCGGTCGGGGTGCAAAACCGAACCCGCTACCGACACCGGCTTCTCGCTCGACATTTCCACCCGAAACCGAAGTAGCGGCTGCGATCTCACCTGCTTCTATCACCCCCCGACTGACCAAAGCATCAAGAAGAAAAACAGAAAATTCTGGAATAATAACAAGAAAAATTCTATTTTTTCTTTTAAATTCCACCCTTTCCACCAGTATGATTTGAAATGCAAGCTGTTTGCTGTTAGATTGTATTTCTAAATGATTAGCGGAACGTGTTATCTTTTTCTAAATATCTAGCAGATGTCAGCCAGTAGCGGTGCAGTTGCCAGTGTTGTCCTTTGAAGCCGACACAGCTCACTCCGCCATGTTGCCGCCCCCTGCCTGCGGTACTGTTCACCGCGCCTGCGTACTGAGCAGGGAGGTGGGGAGAGAGAGGAGAGAGGGGGAATGTGATTGGCAGAGGAGGTTGTCCCGTTAGACTGATAGCGGCAGGTGAGCAGGTGCACGCTGGAATTGGACCGTGGGGACGAGAGGAATAAACTAGCCTTAAAAGCGAAAGCAAATGTTGTTGTCTGCCTTCTGCTGAGTGAAAGCTATTAGGCTACTTTTAAATAATCAATCCCGATGAACATAGTCTGTTAATCAACTCGTTACACGAGAGCTATTTATTTGTTCTATATTGGTTATTAAGCTTTGATTACTACATTATTATTTGGAGATTGTGATTGTGAATTGATTTTGTTGTTGTAAATATCCCATTTGGAAGCCTGATTTAATTTATTGTCATGTTCCATGTATTTATTTATATATGTAGGCCTATTTATTACATCACGGGTGTTGTTATGTGTTAGAAGACCACATAAGAATTGCAAACCTCACGATTCTCTATATTTTTTATGCATTATTATTATATATTTATTTATTTATTTTATTGTATATGAAACCTCAACCACTTACACAATAAAAAAAAATGTGTTACCGGTGTAGTATTATTTTGTGGTACGCGTTAAAACGTGGTACACTGCGTAGTGCGCTTGCCCGGGCATGCTCAAATGAATTTAGCTCTAAAAACAAGGAAAGACCCATCTGAAGGGGTATGATGTGCTGAGTTTGGCCCTTAAAGTTCTTTTTAATATCATTTTTTTCAACAATTTAGCAAATCTATGTGACTGTATCTAATGAGTAACACATTGGGCTACCTAAAATTGTAAACATATACGATTTTGTGGATGAACTGCAGTTTTTCTTGTTCGTAGTGATTTGTGCAGTAGTCAATCGCAGCATTAACACTGTACCGTTTTCTGCCGCTAAATAGGTACACGTAGCACACTGTGATGATGTGCCACTTTCTCACCCTACACTACAATGTAAAGTTATATCATGTGCTTTATATATATATACTGTATATATATATATATAAAGCACATGATATAACTTTACATTGCAGTGTTTAAAAATCATTAAAACTAGTGGAATGGATTATTTTGGATTTCTCTGGAACTTTTTTTTTTATTTAGCTTCTTCAAAACATTTTTATAACGAACAAAGAAGGAATTTCAATGAATAGACCAATTAGATAGTTGGACCATACTGCATGAGATTCCTAATACACTGGTACCCATAATTAGAGGTACATTTTAATCTAAATTTGTGTAATAAAGCTATAAAATATAAATGGCTTTGTTTTTTTTCACATATTATTTTCTATGTTTGGCAATACCTCACATACCCGCCTGTTTTCCTAACGGGTTGTTGCACTATAACACTATTGTTTTTCAGTTTGTATAGTAGCCTAAATGTGGTATTTTGTATATAAGAACATACAAATGATTGTATGTATACATTTGAGGTTATTTTTATTTGTCAATATAGTATAATAATGTCATGTTTTAAGGTTTAATGAAACATCCCAGTTTCCCTTCTGTCAACCTTTAATAGTCCTGTAATAATTGTTACATTTTTGGTAAGAATTTAATCTCACTTCCCCATTCTTGTATATATAGATTTGCATCATTTGGAGCAAAATATATTTTCCTGACTAGACATCACAAAACCATCATGCAGCGCCCCTAGTGTCAGCATTGATTGATTATTCAAGGATGAGTTATTCCATGAGGGACCCCATGCTGGCTTTCCAACGACTTGTGGCAGGTCTGCCTTGCACTGCTCTCTACACTAACCAAAACCCAAGCAGCTGGTGTTTAAAACCATTTAGATGGTGGCATTAAAAAACAAAAAGTTGCTAAAAAGAAAAAAACACTAGTACTTTTTTGTTTGTCTCTTTTTGTTCTGGGTTTAGTCTGATACAAATTTTAGCCTGGTTTTAATTATTTTGTTGTAGGGTAGTTTAACAGTATGTGTGGACATTAGTTAAAAGGGACCAACATTTTAATATGAGTATCAATAATTATTTGTTTATTGTTTTTTAGATTTAAAAAAAGCATTACATAGCTTTATATTAAATAATTAAACAGTGAATCAGTATAGTAAAATTAATTACCTACAGTAATACGCAAAGTACAGTAGTATTGAATCAGGGGCAAGAATGTAGAAAGGACAACACCCTCCTCATAAATCAAAACATTATTTCTTCTCTGGGCTAATAATGGCCTTTTCACACTGTCCAATTGGCCCATGTGGTGAGATAGGGGAATGGGAGCAGTGGGTGGGAGGCAGTTAGCATTGTCATTCTCACTGTTGGGGGGCCTTTCCCAAACCTGATTTTCTAAAAGGGGGATTACAATGAATCACAATGATAATTTCTCCCAGATGGAAGGAACCCCATGTCACCCTGCACGCAAGGCACTTGAAACCATTAGGACAGCACTGTCACCCTAAGTAGGACAGCAGATAGAAAATATACAGTCATACTGAAACTGCAGTTACAATATTAGTGCTTGATTTTCTAATTAAAAAAGGATCATGTGGGACAGAGCCTAGTTTTGTTTTATGTAATGCAAGGGAAAATATTTTTATATTATTTGTTTTGTCAAGCAATTACATGGGCATGGATCGCTTAATCTAATTCAGGCATGCAGTTCCTAAGAAATAAAGCACATTTTATAGCTCCTAGATTATTTCAGTACATTTTCACATTTTTTGTTATTGATAAGCAGAATCGGCTTTTGTGTACCTGTACCTGTAATATCAAACACTGACAAACACAGTGCAGTTTCAAACAAACACAGACCAGGAAGACATTGTGGAGGTGAAATGACACAGGAAGTGAAAGTGAAACAGATTTCAGTCAGGCATAGTACCAGATGTCATGTATTAAAATGAAAACACCTGTTTTCTTTCAAACCTGCACATCTGATACATAGTGAATTGAAGTGAAAGACAATAAATATTTATGTTTTTTGTTATCTACAATCACTTTAATGAACTATAAAACATTTTTATTTTTCTCGTACTAAACTTATACTAAACTTCTCCTACCTGTTATACATAAGAAACACCTGCACTATGTAACACACCCTTGTATGTGGTGTGTCAATTTCTTGTGCCGTGTTCTCTGTAACAAATACATTTAATTTACATGTGCACACCTGAATGATACACCAGAACGCTGTATTAGGATTTTGTAGTCCTAATCCAAAACATTGGATTAAATTTAAAATACTGTTCTGTATAATTTGCTTAAAATGTGGTTTATCTCATTTTTACAGGTACAGGGTTTTTTTTTGTTAAGCAGCAAAAAGGTGCTAATTTAATAATCATAAGGTTAAAGTGAATTAGAACAGTTTTTTGAACAATGGTTTGGAAGAAGTAACAAAATTAGAATTATTGTGTAGAAACTGTATTAAAAACATGTGTGTTTGAATTTGATTTTCATTATGGTCCACAGTGATGCGTTTGTTTTATTTTTATGCTTCTGTTCCTTTTGTCTTTCTCTCCCTTCTCTCCCTTCAAACACTCGTGTTCAAAGGCAAAGTAATGCATGCTCAGAAGAAGTAGATACCTGAAAGGAGAAAAGCTTTTAGCTCTATTATGTGATATTCATTTTTTTACCAGAGATGTGTTTTTATCCATTGTCAGAAATACATTTGCAGTCATTTATGAACTAAAAATTATCTGACTTCGGGTACTTTTGTCATCTAGCAACAATATAAGAGATTTTCATCTCTTGGAAAATATATGTGGCCAATTTTCCTTGTTAAAATTGAAGCCCAGAATGTTCCTTCAGGCTTATGGCTGCAGTGTGAAACTTGCAGTAGGAAATAGGTCTCCAACCTGATAAAATAAAATGCAATCATTCATTTGGTATCTCTTTTCATATAAATAATGAGCTTTTTAGCAATTATTCTGACTGGTGCTAGGTTTTGTGGCTCCATATTGAGTTGGAGTATTATGTTTTTTTTTTCTGTAATCCATCTTGGATTTACAGTACAGTAAATAACAATGGGAAGGGTTAAAGTGCCAGTTGCACAATTTTATTCAGGAAGAAAGAAACTAGGTTTACAATTGTCTTCTGGCCCTTTAAGGAAAACAATACAAAAACCACTAAAGTCACTAAACTTATAAGGCGGTATGGTCTCCTCAACACCTTCCTACACCATTTAGTATTTTATTGACCCTGTTCTACTTGCTGTACAAGGTTTCTGCAGCTTGCATTCCCTAGTGTTTCACAGGTGTTACCACCAGCTCTCCTTTATAGAGCCAGCCTAATCAAGTTGTTGAGTAGAGGCAGAAATGATTGGTAGAGTAAACAATCATACCTGCAATTCTTTATCTAATTAGCTCTGCCAAATGTTCCACCTGCCCTTAACCAAGATGGGCCTAAAGCCCTTAAATTACTGTTTGGCCAGTGAACTCCCTCACAGTTATGTATAGTTCTAAAATGTTAGATATCCTACAATGATCTGTTGTTATTTTGCTTTCTGACACAAATTTAAAGATTTCCACTGTGAAGAGTCAATAACTGAAGGACACTAACACAGTAATGTATAGTACATGTTCAACATGGCCTATTCAATTGAGCCAAGGCTAATAGCCCTCCCAGTAGTCTGTAATAGACATCAGCAGAGCAAGCAGTGGATGTAGACCCTCAGACACTGAGAGTCACAGCAGTGCCATAATGTGGCATTCCTGTGTTAACCATTCTAGCACTTGATGTTGACTTGGTTGGAGTTTTTTTCTTTTTTGTATTTTAAGAAGAGTCCATGCGTTGTTTTGAAAGTGACATCATATGCATTAATACAGTAGGTGGGTTCATGTGACTGATGCTGCCTTATGCTATTTTGATTGGATATGGCTTTCCTGCATACCATTCCAATAGGATGAATGAACTTTTGGATGTCAATACATAGTGTAGAGCTCTATGACTTGTCTCCCACCTTGGACCTGAATAGATCTATCTATGTACCGAGTATGTGCATTATCAAATCGTAAAATAACTGCTGGCTGCAGCAACATATAACACATTAAACATTATGCAATATAAATAAGTAATCACAGTATAATAGACTACTACAAACTAGAAATCATACACACATTTCACAATTGTAAAGAGGCACTTGGGTGCAGAGTCTTGCAGGTTATTTTTATTTAGAAGCTCAGGTGACAAGTTATTACATAAAAGAGTAACAGAATAAGTAAAGATTTGCCTCCTTAGAGCCCTGTGTTTGACTTCTCTAAGACTGTACCTGGTGTTCAAAGTAATTATTTTGTCAAACAGATATGGGGCAATGGGGACCTTTGACACGTTTATAAGAACATCTCAAGCCAGTTTACCTCCTGTCTGGAGATAAGGGAAACCCTGTCTAACTTCTGAAATATGAATAACCCTGTTTACAGTTTAAAAAGCATTAGCAAGCTTGTAAACAGAATCTGGACACATTGTGTTGATAATAAGATAAATTCCCATTCTTTCTGGCAAACGTTCATGAGAAATGTATATACCAGCGGATTTAGGATATATGGATACAAATATAAAAGGTATACATGCTGAACAATAAATAGTTAAATAAGTATAGCATGGGCTACAGCATGGGTAAAGTAATGCATTTCTTGTAAATACAGCAGGGTGTTTTTTTGTTCCTTTAAAAGGTTTAAATGGGGCAGTCTGAGGAGAAAATATCACCGGCAAAACAATACCAGACATAGCACTCATTCACCATTCAGATAACACAGATTTTCTCACAGTTTTACGTCAGTGGCTGGGAAGGTAAACAATTTTTATGATTTAATGAAATAACTTTAGAAGTAAATGTGCTGTTGTAACAAAAGACAAAACACTGCATAATAGGCGTATAAAAATATCTGACTGCCCATGGCTCACTAGTGAAATAGCAAGCTTTTTAGAAGCTGGGGATTGTTGTTGGGCTGGAGCACGTCAAACTAAACTTAATCACGATTGGTAGCAGTTTCGTACTCTGAGAAACAAATGCACAAATTTAATTAGGAAAGTTAAATCTGATTATTTTTTGAGACTAACACAAATTCTGGAAACTTGTGAAAAATACACAAGGTGCTGGTGTTTCATCAGCCCTCCCTCAGCAGGTGACATTTAATGGCTGTAATTATACTGAGAGTAAGCATATTGTAGATTGTTTTAATAAACATTTTATTCAGGTCAGTCAAGCACTTGATAACTTTTCAACAAAGATGCCACTAGAGACTGCTAGAATTATCGCTAAACCTGCTCTGACTCAAGACAACAACAAAATTCTACTTTCGCATTATGAAAGTATCAGAAGTATACAAATTACTACTTAACCTTGATAAAAAAAAAAATCAGCTGGCCTGGACAGACTGGAGCCATACTTTTTGAAATTAGCAGCTGGGATTATTGCTCAACCATTAACTGATCTGTTTAATCTTTCTCTTATTTCTAATTTAATTCCATCAGATTGGAAGTCAGCATATGTTGTCCCTGTTTATAAGGGAGGGGAATACACAAACTTTAACAACTATAGACCAATATCTGTACTTTCATCTATTGCTAAAACATTTAAGTGCCTTGTAAATGAGCAATTAAAGTATTTTTTAGAGCAGAATAATATTTTAACAGAAATCCACTCTGGATTTCGGCCAAAACATAGTATGCAAACTGCTGTTCTTAAAGTGATTAATGATATATCGATAGCCTTGGATGCTGGTAAATTTGTTGGTGTGTTACTCTTGGATTTGTCCAAAGCATTTGATTCTGTAGACCATTTAATATTCAGTAAAAAAACTACTCCAACTGGGATTAAGTAATAAAGCAGTGGACTGCAGAATGCATTTGACATTGTACAAAAAAAGCTATCTCATGATAGATTGCTAATTAATGTATCTAAGACGCAAACTATGTTATTCTGTTCTAATAGAAAGCAGTATTAAAATCCACCTTGGACTATTGTTACACTGAAAGGTGAGATAATAAAGAAAGTTCCTTATTATAAATACTTAGGCATATGGATTGATGAGAGTCTTACATTTAATCATCATATCGACAAACTGATTTCAAAGTGAAGACCTAAATTAGGCTTCCTTTTTAGAAATAGGAAGATCTTTTCTCAGTCTAGCAGATCAAAATTGGTGACTACTACTATTCTCCCTGTCCTTGAGTATGGTGATTACATTTACCAGTTTACTTCTACTCAGTCTTTACATAAACTAGACGTATTTTACAACTCATGCTGCAGATTTGTATTAGAATGTCCCACCTTGACCAATCATTGCAACATGTATGTAAAATTAGGCTGGCTTTCACTTACAGACCGAAGGCTTTATCATTGGTACTGCTTTGTGTTTAAGTTTCTTAAAGGATTGGTGTCTTGTTATTTCACTGCTCTGGTTAATAGGTATGATACCAACTATAAACTGTGTTCCTGTGATTCTGCCAACCTGGTCGTTCCAGGGTTGGCACATGTTTGGGTAAAATGTCCTTTGCCTATCGGCTTCCAAAAACTTGTAACTCTTTTAACCACAATATAAGGAGTACATTTGATAGTCTCTCTTTTTAAAATGATCTCTGTAAATTGTTTAGGGCTTCATGTAAATGTTTTGATCCTGATTAAGGATCCGTACATGTTCGGGTGAATGTCCTTTGCTTATAACTCCTAAAATGATTACGACAGTACCGCACATGATACTGTGTTGTTTTATTGTATATGTTTGTTGACAGGACCCCCTTATAAATGAGATCTAGGTCTCAATGGGTTAAATTCCTGTATAAATAAATACATTAAAAAAATAGGAAATTACACAATAATATTGTATGACTGCAACATGATAAACACTAAGATATGAGTTACTTAGGCAGATTTACTTCAGTCTAAAGTGGGATGTGACTATTTGGTCCCTTCTGTAAATATGCTGCCCTTTTATTACATTTGACATTTCCATACCAGTGGGTGTCCTCATTAAGCAATCATATAGCAATTCTTTTTCTGATCTGCCATATTTTTTTTACAGCACTGTAATAAATAATGGGTGAATTCCAAGTTAATAATCCCAGTATTCCTTGTAATTGTATAAATTGATGTTAATTAAAAGCTTGCAGCACCGTGACAGCGCTGTGTTTTTGTCTTGTACAAAAAATAATGTGGTAGGCCAACCATTATATAAAGTTTCTAAAAAAAAAAATACCATTGAAATACCATTAGAATTCCAGCCTCATTATAAATCACGGAACATGTTTGAGTCAGTCAGAGAACAGTATTTAGAAATGTCTGATGAATACACAATTCTTAATGTTCTCTTTGGCGATTTCACAGTTTTCAGTTAATTTGGAAAATTAATCAATTAAAATATGAAAGGATGATGTCATACAAATGTTTTAAAATAGGGTAACATTTGTTTTGATGGTGTCTACAACAGTAGTAGTAGAAAAACACTCAGACATAAAAAAAAAATCAGACAGCAAAATTATCAACAAGAATAATTCATCAAGGAAAACTGTGACACCATGAAGCATGAAACTGTATAACTCAACCTCATTTTTCAAAAGTTGTGGATTTTGAAGGGCACAAATATTAATAAAAATATGACCATAAAGATCAAGGTGTTAATACAAATTGTAGCCTGGAGGCTGTCAACCAGTGCACAATGACTAAATGCGAACTCGAGCGACCTGAAAAAAATTAGCATTTCCCCTCATTGTCATGCACACATACCATGCATAACCACCTCTGAACTGAAAACGACAGTGGTTCTATTCTTAAAAGGTTACATCTCTGGAATATTTATTCCATGCAATCCAGCCTAACAATAGTAATTTACGGTCATTTCTAAAATTAGTCACCATGCTCTGCAGCACCCCTACAGTGAAGGCAACACTACAGGTTAGTCAAGTAAACACTGCATTTACAAGGATGTGCTACTGCAAGTGAACAATAAGGTACTATAATTGAGTAATTCTATTATATTGCAAGCTGTTATTTTCCTTGTGGATAATGTTGCAAATATGTCAAATTTTTAAAAGCTTGTAAAGCACTCTGGTATGTTTATTTATCAAGGACATTATACAACTGGCATAGTCAAATGTTTAAATGTTTAGTGCCCCTTCACATTCAATAAATTCTGATAGAAACAAATAGGCTGCACAAAGGTTCTATAAAGTATCCTGTTACAAATTTTTTGTTTAATTTATTCACTGTGCTCTAAAGGACACAGTTTGTGTGGGAGAAGTTAGACAACAAGCAGTGGAAGGGTTGAAGAGCATAGACAGCAGCGCTTTACAGGGGTAAACTAAAACTCTGGTGCTTTCAGTTTGGTCTACTGCCATGGCTGCTGGGGCCACTGACTGTGTACGAGGTTTCTTTGACAACAGTAGAGAAGCTGGAAGCTTTAATCAGTTCATATGTTAGGAAATGGTTGGGAGTTCCACGCTACCTCAGCAGAGTGGGACTTTATGGTAAAGGGATACTTCAGCTACCAGTCTCCGCTCCAACTGAGGAGTTTAAGTACGCCAAGGTCCGACTGGAAATTACATTAGTAGAGTCACGTGACAAATGCATAAGGGAGGCAGCACCTGTGTTGAAAACTGGAAGAAAGTGGGCGGCAAAGAAAGCCGTGGAAGATGCAAAGGCTGCCCTTCGAATCGGTGATATCATGGGGCAAGTTCAGCATGGAAGAGGGGGTCTTGGTCTCAGTTCAGCTCCTCCTACATGGCACAAGGCAACCCCAGCTCAACGGAGGAAGCTGGTAGTCAACGAAGTGCAGAAGCAGGAGGAGAGGATAAGGTGCGTAAAGGCCGTTTCCCAGGCCAAGCAGGGAGAATGGATGAGATGGGAGAATGTGGAACAACGCAAGATCGGCAGGCAAGACCTATGGACAATGGAACAGAGCAGGATCAGTTTCCTCATCAGGTCAACATATGATGTTCTCCCATCACCACAGAACCTAAACCTCTGGGTAGAGAGGATCCTTCATGTCCTTTGTGTTCATTACCTGCAACATTAAGGCAAATTTTGACAGGATGTAAGGTGGGTCTTAGCCAAGGATGGTTTACTTTGCACCATGACCAGGTGCTGTGATGTTTGGCCTTAGCATTGGAAGACAAGCGTAACATGACCAATAACTTGCCACCAGTTCCATCAAAACATTATACACAAAAGACAACATTCTTCAGCCCAGGAGAGCAACCACCAAGAAAAGGTGTTAAAACCAAGCCTCGCCCAAGACAACTGGAAGCTGCTAGAGATTGGAAAATGCTGGCAGATGTTGGTCAACGGCTTATTTTTCCACCTGAGATTGCCACCACTAACCTTCGACCAGATATTGTCTAGCTGTCTACAGCATCCTCCCATGGCACTGGTAGAGTTAACAGTGCCATGGGACGATGCTGTAGATGAGGCGTATGAGAGGAAGAAACTGCTGTATGCTCAACTAGCCACTGAAACGGAACAGCGAGGATGGAGAGTCAGGGTTTACCCAGTGGAGGTGGGTTGTCGAGGATTTGTGGCACACTACAACCCGGTTCCTCAGAGACATCGAATTCAGTGGCCAAAGTTGCGTGTCGCACAGTGAAGAACTTATCTGAAGCAGCAGAGAGGAGCAGCAACTGGCTGTGGTTGAGACGAAAAGATTCTGGTTGGGGATCTCAAGAACAATAGATAGAAAGAAACACTGATGTACGGGTAAGTAAGCTGGGTTGAGTTGAGTGGGGGACAGAGGGGGATGATGACAGGACGCCAGAATCACCGTCGTCCACAGATAAAAACACACACAGTAATTACTTTACACAGTTTCATAACAACTTGAACAAGTTCATCTCAAGCACATACTGTATGTCGCAGAGCTGTACCTTTAAACACAGAGAGACTTGATAAATACCAATGGGATCCGGAAGAGCATTCCTAAACCCAAGGCTGTGCTAAAGAAAGAATACCGACACAGCCGCAGGCGATAAGGAATGATAGTCAGAGCAGCTCTGTGAAGACCTCTCAACCCATTTCTTTTACAAGCACAGATGGATACAGATGAAACCAATAAGGCTGTCATCAGTTTTCCAGTCATTCAATACAACCCTATAATTATTTTCTTATTTTTATCTCTGTACATCATATGTATAGTATATATAGTGTTTCTTCATTTCTTCTTTACTTTAGACCACAATTCCATCAAGATAATGTGTGCATATTGAATACTGGTAGACTTGAAATTAAGAAATGAAGGGAACCAAATTAATAAAATAGAGTGGGTCTCATTACACTGTAAGTGCTTATAAAGTTGAGCAGTAACTTTCTTACACCACTTTATACATGACAATTCCAGACTAATTAATTGTAATGTATGTCTCTGTTTTGATGGACAATCCCATGATAGCGAAGGGGAATTTTATAAAAACAAATTAGGTGTCAATGAGCTGAATTTCCACTGTGGACAAATTACCCACGTACTGTAATACATTCACTATGAATGGGGCAGCGTGTCTGCAATTTGCCCATATGGGAAAATGTAGTCCAATGCATTTTCCTCAAGCCTTGCATGCTCAGTCAGCTTGTGCTAACAATCAATCATTGTTGTGGCTAAAATGAAATCGTTTACTATTATTTATTTATAATAACCCTTATCAAGCAATATTTTATTCAGCATTGGGACAATTTGCATTAATCACTTATTCAATTCACGGCTCCAGCCACATCCCCACGTGTTTTTACAGGGAGGAATTTAACCCCCTCACTGCCACTCAATACTCCCCCCCTCCCATCCCCCCCCCCCCCCCCCACACACACACACACACCGTGCATCAAAAGGGTTTTCACCCTGCCACACTACCACAGCTGCACTGCTATTACGGATTCTGTACCCTGTAGGTGAAATGAGATTAAGTTAAAAGCTCTATAACCATGAATGCTTATCAGCCTGGCTCTTTTGCATAGTGGTTAAGACTTTGTATCTCGCATACCGCAGGCAAGCATCTTCTCCCTCCTACACTAGCACAGTGCAGGTAAAACAGGTACAGTTTGGAAATCAGCCATTGATTTTTAGTCTTTCTGAGTGATCAGTAAATGGGTTGCAGAAGAGGTGCGACATTCAAATTGGATGGAGAATTAAATGGAGTTGGCTTCTGTGAATTTACCAATTTAAAAAAATCAGTTAATCAACTAGATCAAATGGTGATATTAAATAAATGTTTCAAGAATAGTATTAATATAACACAGATTTTAATGGAGAAAAACACAGGCAACAAAAATCAGCAACCATTTACATGCTTTCCACAGTATCTTCTACAATAGACATCTCAGGAATTAAATCACAATACCACTGCTGGTGACGTATCATTCATCATGAAAAAGCATTCATTTTTAATAAGAATATTAGCAATGTAATCTTGGCAACAGCTCTGCACTGTACGTTGTTTGTACCAGCTAGATAAGATACCAGCTCAGCAATGGCTTTTCAGGTTGAACCCGTTTAGTGCCTCCCTATGGAAAACATTTGGTCAACCATTAACAACATAATGGGTGGACAACAGTGTGGAGTAGTGATTAGGGCTTTGGACTCTTGACCGGAGAGTTGTTGGTTTAATCCCAGGTGAGGGACACTGCTGCCATACCCTTGAGCAAGATACTTTACCTAGATTGCTCCAGTAAAAACCCAACTGTTTGAATGGGTAAGATGTATGTAAAAATAAGGTGCTATCTTATAACAATTGTAAGCCGCTCTGGGTAAGGGTGTCTGCTAAGAAATAAATAATAATACAAATTCTACAATGTAATATATATTTTTTCACAGTTCTTAGCTCTCCTTGACAGCATTGGCTTTATTTTGAAGCAATTGAAAACAACTTGGTTGTAGACAGGAGAGATTCAAAATATTGTTTTAATCAATACTTTCAAATTCATTTCCAATGACCACAAGGTTGGTCAGCTAAATTAAAAAACACACTTTCCATTTCTTGCTAATCAATAATCATCCAATGCACTCCATGTTGTGTTAAAAAAGGTCAATGCAGATTCCTTTTTTATGGGTGTACTATTTTATTCAAATGCAAAAATGTTCCATCTGCCAGAGAGTTCTGAAATGTGGTGTTTTGCCCTTTTGTGCTGTTCCATCTGCCCTTCCATAGTGAGAGTTGTGGCTACCAATCAAAGAGCAGTCTGAAAAAAATGTAATTAAGGAGAAAATTAACTAGCTCCCTTAGTGTAATGTTGTACTATTATGACTAGAAGTGTATGATACACCGGGTGGTTTCACACAATGATAATGAAGCTCAAGTGTGTACATGATTTGTTATACATTTCTCATGACAAGCTGCATATGACTTGAGCTATATTAAAGTAGAATATAATATATGTATAGTAAAATCATTATAATTAATTTAGCAGAGGATGGGAAAGCAGGTTGTTTTTTTTTCATGGTGCAGCTACTGAAGGTTATCGGGTTGTGTATGGTGGAAACGCATATTAGTCTACACATCAATATAATTAAGTCTGCACATGAATTAGTTTAATTTATTTTTCAAATATGAAATACAGACTATTTACACATACTGGGCCTGATTTATTAAGGTCTTCACACCAAAATTCAACTGTTCAGGTTACATGACTAGCAGCAAACGCATTTGGCAAACCTTTGAGTCCTTAAATTATCTGAGTTGTTTCTGTTACAACATGTATTTGAAACTAGGTAAAATCAATGCTTTGCTTTCTATTTAGAAAAAAAAATGTAGCATAAAATGTAGTACTGGGGTAAATGGTTTGTCAATGTGCCCCATAGCCTAGTCTTTGTCTTTGGGTTCAATGGGAGAATTATCCAGATTAAATACAATAGTTAATACTACCCTGCTGTCATCATGCAACTCCCCAGATCAGGATTAGAACCTGGTGTGACTGATGCTGCCTCTCCAGCAGCTGCAAAACCACCACACAGCTCTTCAGAGTGCAAACTGTGATGTTCTACAGAAGAGCTAAAAATAAACATTGATCGGCACTGATTGAGATGGATCACTTGCAGCAGGGATAAGTTAACCCACCTGTCTGAATGTTTCCAGTATTTCAAGATTATACTGTATATGTTATGTACGTTTTAACTATCATTAATTCATGTATGCTTCTATTTTATATATTCAGATACTGTCCAGCTTCAGATATATTGACAGATGTTTTTTAAGGACTGTGTACTGCTAAACATGTTTAACACATGCATTGATTTCTAATAAAGTAAAAAGCAGCAAGTTTTAATAGATTAGTATTATTCACATTATCTTCAAGTCAATAATATCAGTAATCAATAATGACAACAACTATTTTGTCTATTAACTGTTTATTCAATTGATCAAAATAACGTTATTGTTTAAATATTAAAATATGACCAACCCTGGCATTTTACTTACTTTCAAATACCAAAACGTGTGGTATTTAGATCTGCCAATATTTAGATCAATTGAATAGTGAGTTATAATTTAAATAATCTTGCTCAGACTGACCCAGAAAAGAAAATGGTCAAAAGTAGTTTTGCTATAATCTCTTACCAAAGGGGATTTCATAGGAGTTAATATTAGCCATATCACAATTGTCTTCTGTTCAAACCATATGTATACTTACTAATGGACAGAGCAGATTTTACATTGTTCAGATGATGTTCTCCAAACATCAAAATCAAAAGCGTATGCTTTTAGGCTGACAGAATGTCAATGTTTTTGAGACTTCAAATACGATTGATTCCAACCTCTTCTATTGCAAACAGTGCCTAATAAGAAAAAGCACAACAACATCAAAAATATGAAAAAAACAAGAGAAACAGGAGTGTCTCTTTGCACTCACTCATAGACTTTGATTTTACAAAGTAAATGTAGCCAATACTGGCTCCTGCTCTTTATTTCTCTCCTTGATGCAATGCTGTTTCCATTTAATAGTTTAAGTTGGGACAAAGAAGGATAAATATATAAAAAAAACTGGAAAATATCTGCTAGCTCACAGTGCCTGCCTATTTATGTATCCACCCGGTAGACTGGTTTTATTTTTAGAGCCCTTTCAAAAGCTAGTGATACTTTTAAAACAGCCTCTTAATGGGTATGAGCACCGACGCGGTTGGCTGCCTCAGGTCATATCTCTCAGGTCGCGCACACACACACACACACACAAGCTGTTATTTTCTACTTGTCTGCCTGTCTGGAAAGGTGTCCCATAAGATGAATTCTTGGTACTTTGTTATTTTTATTGTTTGCCAATGAAAGGCAGAATCAGGTCTGTGTATCTTTATCCTCACACAGACAGAGCTTTGAGGTCCATCGCTCTCTTGACAAGTCCATAACCAACTGAGTATTATCAAGGGTTACAGAAAACAAACTAGTAAAAAAAACAAATATAGCCCCTGCAATATTTCCTTGTTCTAAGCTTCGATTAAACCATGAGTCATCCACATTGTAAAAGTTACATGAGGGAGGCCGGCACACAGCAGGCTAATTCACCTGCCTTTATTGCCTTTCACTTCTGGACTCTGGGGTTCAGATTCACCACAGGTGACAAGTTAAATGGGTTTGCTGGTCTCAACTCTAACTTGGCACTCATGTAGAGGGACCAAAGCAGGGGCTGTTCAGGACAGAACTGAGGTGCGTTCAGAGCTATTGGGGTTGACTCATGGTGTCTGCTAGCGTAAGATATTTAAGAGGATTTATCTGACACTATAGTGACAAATATGGCATAAAAAAGATATATTCTACGTTTACACAATCAAGTTATTTAAAGAATGATTTTTCAAGCTTTGTTTTTATGAATAAATTACAGTTTTACATTAATGAAACAGTTCTAGACTGTAGTTTGCATCATTCATATTTGTTTCATTAATTCCAAACAAAGTGAATCTCAAAACATAAGGTTGTTACCTGTTCAATTTATCAGGCTCTGTATGGTAATATAACCTTTATCCCGGTTCTAACTTTAAAATAATATTGATCTCATATTTATCAAATACAGTCAGTCTTGAGCATTTGTACTGCATTGTCCACTCCTAATCTTTTGAAATTTGAAAACGTAACCACAATAATCATGTAGCCAGCAATTGTGCTTCATTTTAATTTCAGTTTTTCATCTTACAGTTTTTCTCAATTGCTAAAGCAAAATTCCTGAAACACTTGCTGCTACTGCGTGATTATAAACTGTATAGGTTACTGTCTTATGGACAGCAAGCAAAGTGATTTTAAAAACTCTGAGGCTATTTTCTTTTCTTCCCTAAAGTCTCATTAAAAGCAGGCAAGTCAAAACATGGGAAGTTATAACAGAAACCTCTGTGTAGCCAAGGTAACTGCTGCAGGGAGCCACTTAGATTCACACTTCCCTCTGAAGCGATCTCAGCTAGCTTCTGCAGTCACTGAGAGAACTGGAAAGAATTCAATTTTCTTCTGTAGAAAACAAAATCATGTGAAGGTCAATAGCTGTGGAGACTGAGTCTGAAACCAGTGCTAGCAATTACACTGGCAAACCTGTAGAAGCTGTCCCCCCTCAGAGCTTTGCGGTGCGGTGAAGAGAATTGTTGGAGTTGGTGTCAATTGAAATGTATGTCTACACACTGGAGCACACCATATCACATGCATAGTGTAATTAACTGAGATAGCTAGAAAGAGAGTTACGTGGAAAGAAGACCTATCGATGCTGAACAGACAAAGGTAGGCAAGCAGATAGACATACAGACAAGGTGAAAAGACAGATTTGTCAATAGATGGGCCTCATCGGCCATATCTGTTTAACAAGGAAAATAAATTATACTGCCGTTCTTGTTTAAAAAGCAGCCATCAATGAAATAGCCTGAGTTACACAAATTGTCTTGTATTACTTTATATCATCTCCTAATATTTAATTTCGTACTTGTTTAATATCCGATTATATGTGTTCTGCATGATTCACGTTAAATAGAGGTCATAGAACTATTAATGAAAGTATTAAACCCCCCATAATGCTACCGTAAATCGTGTTTTGCAGCCATAAAGTCTGATTTTACCAGTCACTAAAAATGCGGCGTATGTAAAGAATGGTGTTCACCTGGCGTTCTGCACCCGCTATCAAATTTGCACTTTACCATCATTAATTAAGTATAGGCGCAGTGCAAATAACTGTGGATGCAAAATTCAAATTGCATTGTGCCCTATGTAAGCTTAAGAGCAATGCAAATTTCTCAACACACATAAATTAATTATCCGCAATTATGATAATGAAGATCTCAATGAGCGCATCAGTCTATTTAGTGGCTGCATCTACAGAGTTAGGAGTACAGAGAGCAGTAGTTGCTGTATGACATTTGTGGAGCACGAAAATACAAAGCAAAAAGAATCTGCCAGAGTAAGCACAGCAAAGTCCTCTTGGAGGTCACTCAGCATGGAATTGAGTTGTTAGGAAAAGCCAGCCATCAGTTACGGGAGTGTCCTTTGAAAATGATATGTATTGGCCTGCTCTTTTCAGCATGACATCCAGAAATGTGCCTAGCACTCTGGAAAAGATGGAATGCAGAGAACACAGCACTCTCACATGTGCAGGGATAGCGGTCCCTAGATTGACGCTGGGGTCTAGCTCATCTCTCAATTCAGCTATTAGGTCTAGGATGACCTGCGGAGTGAGACGATAACGCTTTAGCACCGCATCCTCCGGCATCCCAAACAAAGTGATCCTGGGATGGTCTTGCCCTTCTACTCCGAACAAGTACCTGCCTCTCCTCAACAAGGGCCAAGTGTCGCTGCATCAAGAAATGTACCACAGCAGCCATTCTGAAGCCAATGACAGGTCTCTGCAGGTGTGTGTTTTTATACAGCTCTGCTGGCCCCACCTGCTTTTCCTATGCTTTATAATCTCACACAAATTGGCACATGCACTTATATATAGGAGGCTGTGTGATCCAGTGGTTAAAGAAACGGGCTTGTAAGCAGGAGGTTCCCGGTTCAAATCCCACCTCAGCCACTGACTCATTGTGTGACCCTGAGCAAGTCACTTAACCTCCTTGTGCTCCGTCTTTCGGGTGAGACGTAATTGTAAGTGACTCTGCAGCTGATGCATAGTTCACACACCCTAGTCTCTGTAAGTCACCTTGGATAAAGGTGTCTGCTAAATAAACAAATAATAATAATATTGGGGTGTGCTTGAGAGATAATTGCATGGGCTTGTATGCAGGACTAATTTAGAAAAAGGTTGAAGAGAAAGTGAAAATACATTAGAAATCCATACAAGGATGGTCTTTTCTCAATTTTACTTTTACACCTTACCATACTGTTGTAAAGTAGTGAAAACGTGTAAACATTTTAGCCTCCTGTCTTCCATTTGCACTTATACTCGGATTTAAATATGGGCTTAAATATGAAACTAAAGGAGTAAGCATTCTCACAGCATATATGTAGAGAAGGTGGGGCTAGCAGAGTTGAAAGGTCACATTTTCACATTATTTGAATCAAATGAGGAAGCACGAGTAAAGTAAAGGCAGATACTGTACAGTAGATAATAGCTCAATATTGGAGCAACACTCAGAACGACTCAGAAACATTGCAATCAGCATTGCTTGTTAGCAAAATGTACAAAATCAAATTACATTTGAAGTTACTTACTCTTTAATGAGCAAAATCCCAATAGAGCATATCAAACTAAATCTTCTCTGGACCTCATTGCCCTGAGAGTTTATTGTATTTAGTAATGTTAAAACAAGGTCAATACGTCGCTCCTGGGGGGGAACACCAGGAGAATTAACAAAGATTGAAAAATCTAAATAGCGCCACTCTCTACATAATTAAAATAGACCCTAAAATCTTAGTCATAACCAATAACAGCCTGAGTATATAGGAAAGTATTCCTGCAGGTCAGATTTTATTCCCTTAATGTTGTGAACATTTGTAATCCCTAACATCCTGAGTTAAGAATCAGTGTATTATGTTTTGTGCTAGAAACGAAAGGTGCAAATTAATTACCCATCCATGTGCCTCACAGTGTTGCACAGCCCTCAGTCCACAGAGGGTATGTGACAAGGGGAGGCAATTTGAGGAATCTGGCATTTTGATTGTTGCTCCTGAATATATCGAAGTTGAGGTGAGGAGGATTAAACCAGTGACCCATGCATGAGAGCACTCAGATCTGTCAGTGGAGTTTCATATGTTGTTCGTCGCAGTACCCAGGAGAATGTGGGTTGAATCTGAGTTCCATGCTATTTGTGATAACATTCTTACTATAACAAAGCTTGGGAACACAACCTAGATGATTTGAAGATGTAAGCAACTGGTGCATTCTCAAAACAAAACTAAAACATGTTTCTAAATATTTATTTAAATAATTTAAATCAATGTTCAAGAAATAAAAGGATACAAATTCTAATTAGAAAGTAAGCGAACAGAGAGCATATTATAAATTCATATTTATCTGCTATAGAGAAACATTAATATTAGCATACAATACATGTATGTTGTTGTTTGCAAAATATGTATTATGTAATGAATTGTATAACTAAACACGATAAAACATATATATGGAGATTTTGACATGGTATCTAATCACTTCTTGTGCTGTAGGTCAGATCCACTCCAATGATCTAATTTTACTGGAGTGAATCAGACCTATAGCACAGGAAGTGGTTAGCTCAAAAAGAAATTAAATATATTGTGTGCACAGATCTGTAGGGTGTGTTCCCTAACACTGAGACAATCATTTTTAACTAGAAATGATATGATTTTCCATTTTCTGTGTTTAGCCATATGTAAAGTAAGCAATGACTACCACTGAAGATGACAAATGAACCTGCATTTTACAGTGTGCTGCTTGGAATGTGCTTTTGGGCCTGGTGATCCCAATCCTGAGTTTACAGGACTGAGGAATCCAGTTGGAAAATGACTTCAAACAGGTTAACCAGACAGAAGAAATCAGACCCCTCAACTCTGTTCACACATCTCAATGCACATGTGTGACTCCATTTGTTTAGCAATCAGATTTGAATTGGATTTAATGAGCTGTATGAACCAGTTGTAATCAGACTTTTTTTTTCATTATGAGCTGAGCAGGTTTGACAAAGCTGAAGCTGAACATTTGTGACACAGGGAATGTGAAGCATTTCCTTATCGCAGTATGAAATCAGTGGTGTTCTGTCTGCTTTTAGAGTTCTTCCATTGATCACCCCGGACAGGCGAGCAGGAGAGCGGAGCTGTGGAAGTATCAATATTGATATTACTCTGCAGCGCTGAGTAAGGTTGATAGGATCCTTACCGACTTCTCAGTTCTAAGAATGAATTGTATCCTTGCGCAGCTGAGCAGCTATTACAGCTATCAGACATGCACTTACTGTGTGATAAACCCAATATTTCCATATGATAAAACAAGGGATGGTATATAAAGTTTAAAATGTGTTTATTTGCTTGAGGGCTGTTTGTAACAGCAAACATATTATTATCAACTGGTAAATTTTTTAATTAATCTGCTGGTGATTAATATACCCTGTTGTAGGGATATAGCAGAAGTACAGTGGCTGACCTATGTTAGTATGTGCAGGGCTAGCCTTAGGCTGTGCGGGGGCCTAGACGGTGATGATTCAGTGCGGGGTCTAGAACATCAAATGAATGCTACAGTAGCAACCGTGTCTTAAAGTTAGTATCTAAGTGCATCATGTAATCATATGCACCTACATATATTAACGTTAGAGTAAATAATATTAATGATATTAAAATGTAAATGAATACTTGCTTCAGTTTGTTTGTTAGACTTTATCATTTTATATAATTCACAACTTATAATTCACAACTCAGAATTCCAGTCTACTTCAAACATATCACGTATTTTTTTTTCAATTCGTTTTTAGTGTTCTGTGTTACAGTAAATATTTTTAACAAATGTACCCCATATCTAATCACACACATATTTGTAATGTGTTGTAAAAAGGAATTCCTGCCACATTTCATCCATGGCAAGACTCACAGCAGCCTGTAATATTATTTTCATTATTTTTTTGAAGAAACCACCCCTGTATGCATGTCTATTGGTTTTAAGATGTTGTGGATGTAAGTGAACTACTCTTCCACACCTGTCACCTGTAATGTGTTCTTTATATACTTGGCAGGGGATATGTCATTGGCATACACTGTTTATCTTGGTAAATCTGCATAACACTTGATATGAATCTGTACTCATGAATCATGATGAATTTCTAGACATTTTATTTTTGAATTACTGTGAACCTGATTATGTCAACATATTTACATATTAATTATACAGTTTAGATGGAAATGGTTTCTTTAATTTCTTTTTTTGTCAAGGGTAAAACAATCACATAATGTATCTTATGTGTTAGAACTGTCAGAAGGTTTGGTTCAGGCATGCATCCAAATGTGGGAACAGACCAGCCTTGATGTGCAAATTAAGGAATGATGGACAGTATTTATGAAAGTTGTGTTTCAGCAATGTGCCAAATGTTGTTGCAACAAGCAGACTTGTGTGATTAAAGCCCTTAATTGCTAGGAATAAACCAATTAAAATAAACATTCTTTTTCATTTTGAAAGATATATCCCGGAACACACACATGCATATTTAACACATAGAGCAAGCGCCATCTTGTGCTCAGGTATGAAAGATAACATTTATTTTTATATTGCTGGCAATACACAGCTGAGCACTAGATGGCGCTGGTGTTTATCTATCGTGGGTTACAGATGTCTGTGGCAGGTAAATAATGTAGAACTGAAGAGCAGCTTCAGCTTTTGTAATTGCAATAAGAACCTTCCCCAAAGATCACAGATACAATAAAATTCTGAAAATGTCATTTAAATCTAAATATTCATTTGATTAGTAGTTTTGCAAGAACATTTGACAGTGTATGTATATAGTAAACCTTAGATTTGGAATATACAATGAGTGAGTTACTTTCAGCATTACTTGGAATTCATTTTTGTCATGACATTTGATTTAAAAACAGACATTACATTTTGTAAAAAAAACATACCAACACCTACACACACATAGTCGCCTACTTCCTAAAATCTGCATATTGCCTGCTATTAAAAACACTAGGAACAATAGTGACATCTGGTGCCTAGACGGATGTAATAGCTGTAATAGCTAACTCAATTTATAACAAGGATTTTCATCTCAAACTCAATAATAATAAATTGTAACATTGGAAAGTACTTCCACTCAATGACTTTGTATTGCTTTTTGAAATCTTGGTTGTGATAATTGAGTTTTGTTAAAATTGGAACACAGTTTTAAATACATTTCATATTATACTTGTTTGATATGCCATTGTATTTAATTGTAAAATTAAATTTAATTTTCGACATTTAGATTATTGTTTTTATGGTACAAATAGTTGATTGATGTATTTATTCTCCACGTATCTGACAGCACTGCTAATCTGCCATAATATATCTCAGTTAACTACAATAAAGATTAAACACAAAAAGTTCCAGAATATAGCCTGGAGATTTTAAGTTTCAAGAAATGTTGTTGAATACATTATGAGTGTTCTAGACTCCCTTAGAATGAAGACTGAGATCTGTATGAAGTCCTACTTTATAAGTAGCTGTACCTCAAGATTATGAATGTGTGTCTTTGTAGCATAGCTGATAACTTGTTTAGATTGGATTAAAAAAAATATACTCTGTCCATTAATTTCCTTATTCTAGATTGCTCTCTCTCCCTCTTTCAATTTATTTCTGCCTGCTATCGTTCTTCTCCTATTTGTTTAATTGATTTTACTAATACTGTATATATTATTTTCTTGTCAAATTTAATTAAATATAATAATAATAAAATAAAACAACAAATAAATGATATTACATTTATTTATTTATTTATTTATTTATTTATTTTAGTTCTCCTGGTTCATATTCATTCATTCTTCCATTTTAGCCTGCAGTGTTCACCTCTTCATGAGAAAGCAGTTTGTTTTAAGAAACCTCGATTTGTATTTCCAATTTATAATTTCCAGTTTCTGTTTTGGTTACGGAGTTATAAGAAAGTAATTTAGAAAATAGCTCAAAGAGTCCTGAAGATTTACAATGACAGGCTGGCTAAGATTCACTGGCAGCAGGATAAGCAAAGAAAGCCTGAATTGTTACTGCTCCAAATTCTACCTGACCCTGACAGGCCACAACACCAACCTCGCAGCCAAGGAATTCAAACATCTTTCAAGCCATAAAAGAGGTGTCGTTTTTCTGCATTCTCAGGCCAAGAGAAAAAACACACAAACAATGCAGCATATATTGTGCTGACCTGTGCCCATGTCTTACATCATTTGTGGCACAAAAGCAGACAGTTTTATAATAGTAATTGATAGACTTTCCCCCTCACATACAAAGACTAGAGGTGTGGGCGGCTCACACTGAAGACTGGAGCCTGACAGAGAAATTAAAATCAGTTATAAGAGTAATGTTACCCATAAAACTTGTGTCACATGCAACACTTACAAAATTTGAATATGGTGTGTTTACACAGAGCTTTAACTCGTGATTATTACATGTTCTTAGTCCCCTTACTTGTCTGCTTGTTTTTCATGGTGTTTGCAGTCATTCTGTGTGGTTTTATTGTAATTACAAACGTGTGTTTTCATTGTTTTGATAAGTTTATGTTAAGGTTCATCAGTTCAGATCATGCGTTCAGGAACTGCTCTTAGGTTCAGGGTGCCTGCCTCAGACACATGTAATGTAGGCGAGATCAGATAAGTACCATCTAGTGCATAGAAAAACAACAGGAAACCTGATGCAAAGTGAAACATCACTAGATGGTGCTGGCTTTTACTTCACACTGTCTGACCTGTCATGTGTTACATTATCTATGGCAGACAACTATAACTAAAGAACAGCTCCTCAACTTGCACCTTAACACAGACTTGACAAAATAAATAAATAAAAGAAAACAGTATTTGAATAACAGTAAAACAAAAACACCCAGAATGATTTCAAGCATCATAAAAAGGTCAGGGGACTCTGAGATCGTGACATTGGAATTTGCTTACTATTTAATGTAACAAATAATATTTAATAGTCACATAACCTGTATAGACTGCTGGTACAACCTGCTAAAAAGACACTCTTTTTGTCCAGCAAAGAAAGCATAGGGGACACCAATAGATGCAGACGAATATGGAGAGGAAATCTGCGCCTGAGAGACTAAAATGTTGTATTACTGCAGTTCAACTGCACAATGACAAGAGCAGTGTAATTTATATTGTGGATGGGATTGCATGCATAAATATCCTACCTGAAGTCTTTGACTCTATCAAAGGCAGAGACGTTCTGGTGAGAAATGAAAATCACGTGCAACATTCTGTCTCCTGCTGCCACCACCAGGCCACAACTAAAAATGTAACAATTACTTGCCTCATGTTAGGCCTTGGAAACAGAATGTTGCAGAATGTTTAGTATTTGTAAATAATACGCATACTAAAAAATATCTTATTTGCACATGCTATCTGAAATAACTTAGACAAGATGTACAAGAAAAATAGAGCAACAGCAGAGCTTGTTGGTCCCATTTGAGACTTCCTTAGAGGCAGGATATCTCTTTTTTAATTAGGTGACCCCTTATTTTTATTTCTGTGTTAAATGTATTGTAGCGTGCACGGGGGCAGGCAGCAGCAGGGCTGGTAGGTGACGTAATCACACATGAAGACATAAGGCCGATATCGATAGGTTACGGATTTAATCCCGGTTCCCTGAAAGAGAAGATGACCGCCAATGATACTTTTGGGATATGCCTGCTTGTCAGGTATTCGCTGAGCATTTTATATCAAAACTGCCGATAGGCACCTCCGTGGGGTGACATCCTCGGTCCCGCCTCACTGAGGTAATAAATTGTCACTGCGCGGAGATATCAGTCTCTTTTGCTTGAACCCACGAGTGCAAGTGATGCGGCCTCACGAGGTTGGCGGTCATTTTATCTTTCAATTCGAAGATAACCGTCAATGATACTTTTGGGAAAGTATATCAGAGCCGTCGTAAGGGAGAATGAGCGGACAGCATCTGAAGGTCATCTTGCTACCGCCATCTAGTGTTGGTGGTGTGAGCGTGCAACCTCAAGGACCCTGGTGCCTATTAAAGGCATAGAGGGATCTATGACATAGTCACACCTCTGGTAGAGTGCGCGGCCACTCTCCCAGGTGGGGGTAGGCCAGCATTTGTATACGCAGTTGAAACTGTGCCCACAATCCAATGGTCACCGCTTAGAGAGGGCTTGACCTTGGGTCTGTTCGCCATGACAAACGAAGAATGCTCTCTTTCTATTTACATTGCATCTCGATGCCCGAACTGGGCAGAGGGAATTTAATCTCCTATCCGACTCCTCCGCAAGGGAAGGGGATGGAAAGCCTCTAGTTCCACTGATTGATTCAAGTGAAATGCTGTAATCACCTTAGGGAGGAAAGCAGGGTTTGTGCGCAATGATACCCTGTTTCCATCGTCCCAAACGCACATACAGGAACTGTGCATGGACAGTATCTGTAGCTCACTGACCCGCTTAGCGGAGGTGATAGCTAACAGAAAGGCTGTCTTGTAGCCGCAAGGGAGCTAGGATGGCGATGATTCTGGGGAAGTGGCAAGCCTACTTCCAGCAATTAATTGCAAGGGAACTCACAAACAACTGAAAGAAGGAGCTCTAAAGAGTCAATCACAACTGAAAAAGGTTAGAGTAATACTCACCTACCTTACCTACCTGTCTGTGAAAGGCAAAAGAGACTGATAGCTCCGCACAGACTATATATTACCTCGGTGAGGCGGGACCGAGGACGTCACTCCGTGGAGCTTTGATATAAAATGCTCAGCGAATACCTGACAAGCAAGCATATCCCAAAAGTATCATTGGCGGTCATATTCGAATTGAAAGGGAAAAGCTCCTTGCAAAGGAGCCGGCTCTTTTGTACAGCGGTATCGGTGCTATGCTTTAGTGCGAGAGGTCCTGGGTTCACGCCCGCCCTCCGCCTGAGTGTGGATTGCCTCGCCCTGTGTGATGCTCCTGCTTGTGTTAACCGAGATCGCTACATTGATGTCAGACGTTGACGCAGGGACCCCAGCACGCACTCATTGGATTGCAGCCTGGTGAGCAAGTCCGGGGCGGACTTGAGACTGGCAGGGGAGAGTGTAGCGTGCACGGGGGAAGGCAGCAGCAGGGCTGGTAGGTGACGTAACACATACAAAGTCATAAGCTCGATATACGCTCCTTGAAAAAGGAGCCCTCTTTTGTACAGCGGTATCGGCGCTATGCTTTAGTGTGAGAGGTCCCGGTTTCGCGCCCACTCTCCGTTCGCTACAGTATTATATAATATTATAGAAGAAGTATGTTGTATCCTGCAAAGTTTAAGAAAAAATAGAGACACACATTAATATTATCTGTTACATATGTGTGATAGCTATATAAAGTATTTTATAAGTAGGTTTACTTTATCACAGCTATTAGTTTAATAGAAGAAAAACAACACACTGATAAAAACATATGTTTTCCTTCAACTAAAGAGGCAGATGTCAGGGCTCAAATTACTGGGGGGCTGGGGTGGGGTCGATCCCTTTAAGCTTCTCTAAATAGTTTTATTTTCAAATTTCCTTTTTTACATGTTTTACGCCGACAGGTATCACTTACATCAGAAAGGAACCTGTTAAAAACATGTCAATTGTATGATGACATTTCATGCCTTGTCTTTGCAGTTTTTTCAGTACCAATCAATGATGATGAGAAAACGTCTCCTGACAATCTGAAAACTTCTGTGCACATTTTACACAGGCTAATGCTTATGCTTATATTCAGGAAGATTAAATTGTATTCCTTTCGTAAGTAAAGCACTGACAACAGTTCATTTGATCAAAAAAAGGAATATGATTTAATCTTATTACACCTTGATACATGTCTCAGCCTATACTGTTGAAAAAATAAACTCCAGCCAAGAACAGCAAAGAAATTAGCCTTCGTAAAATGTGTAGTTAACACGTTTTTAACAGGTTCCTTTCATTTCCAAGTGATGCCCGCCAGTGTGTAGCATGTTTAAAGGGGAATTTGGAAATACAACTATTTGAAGGAACTTAAAGGGTTTGCCTACATGGATTATGATTTATCATACTTAATAAGTACTTCAGAATGAAATTCCTGTTTCTGCAATCAGGGCAGCTTCTAAACAAAACTCAGAAAAGCTGATTAGTGAGCTTCATTTATTGCACACAGTCAAAAGATAGGATACAGTGCCTTGCGAAAGTATTCGGCCCCCTTGAACTTTGCGACCTTTTGCCACATTTCAGGCTTCAAACATAAAGATATGAAACTGTAATTTTTTGTGAAGAATCAACAACAAGTGGGACACAATCATGAAGTGGAACGAAATTTATTGGATATTTCAAACTTTTTTAATAAATAAAAAACTGAAAAATTGGGCGTGCAAAATTATTCAGCCCCCTTAAGTTAATACTTTGTAGCGCCACCTTTTGCTGCGATTACAGCTGTAAGTCGCTTGGGGTATGTCTCTATCAGTTTTGCACATTGAGAGACTGAAATTTTTGCCCATTCCTCCTTGCAAAACAGCTCGAGCTCAGTGAGGTTGGATGGAGAGCATTTGTGAACAGCAGTTTTCAGTTCTTTCCACAGATTCTCGATTGGATTCAGGTCTGGACTTTGACTTGGCCATTCTAACACCTGGATATGTTTATTTGTGAACCATTCCATTGTAGATTTTGCTTTATGTTTTGGATCATTTTCTTGTTGGAAGACAAATCTCCGTCCCAGTCTCAGGTCTTTTGCAGACTCCATCAGGTTTTCTTCCAGAATGGTCCTGTATTTGGCTCCATCCATCTTCCCATCAATTTTAACCATCTTCCCTGTCCCTGCTGAAGAAAAGCAGGCCCAAACCATGATGCTGCCACCACCATGTTTGACAGTGGGGATGGTGTGTTCAGGATGATGAGCTGTGTTGCTTTTACGCCAAACATAACGTTTTGCATTGTTGCCAAAAAGTTCGATTTTGGTTTCATCTGACCAGAGCACCTTCTTCCACATGTTTGGTGTGTCTCCCAGGTGGCTTGTGGCAAACTGTAAACGACACTTTTTATGGATATCTTTAAGAAATGGCTTTCTTCTTGCCACTCTTCCATAAAGGCCAGATTTGTGCAGTATACGACTGATTGTTGTCCTATGGACAGAGTCTCCCACCTCAGCTGTAGATCTCTGCAGTTCATCCAGAGTGATCATGGGCCTCTTGGCTGCATCTCTGATCAGTCTTCTCCTTGTATGAGCTGAAAGTTTAGAGGGACGGCCAGGTCTTGGTAGATTTGCAGTGGTCTGATACTCCTTCCATTTCAATATTCTCACTTGCACAGTGCTCCTTGGGATGTTTAAAGCTTGGGAAATCTTTTTGTATCCAAATCCGGCTTTAAACTTCTCCACAACAGTATCTCAGACCTGCCTGGTGTGTTCCTTGTTCTTCATGATGCTCTCTGCGCTTTAAACGGACCTCTGAGACTATCACAGTGCAGGTGCATTTATACGGAGACTTGATTACACACAGGTGGATTCTATTTATCATCATTAGTCATTTAGGTCAACATTGGATCATTCAGAGATCCTCACTGAACTTCTGGAGAGAGTTTGCTGCACTGAAAGTAAAGGGGCTGAATAATTTTGCACGCCCAATTTTTCAGTTTTTTATTTGTTAAAAAAGTTTGAAATATCCAATAAATTTCGTTCCGCTTCATGATTGTGTCCCACTTGTTGTTGATTCTTCACAAAAAATTACAGTTTCATATCTTTATGTTTGAAGCCTGAAATGTGGCAAAAGGTCACAAAGTTCAAGGGGGCCGAATACTTTCGCAAGGCACTGTATTTAACACATTTCATCGCATTTAATAGTAATAGTTTAATAACAGAAAGTGGCTGGAAAAAAATCCTAGTATCTATGAATCACGGAACACTCCATGTTCATTATGACTGTGAAGTGTGAAAATAAAATGTTTATAAGCATATAGGGGTAGATGTAAGTATAGGCTCATTGCAAATAATTGCAGATGCAAAATTTGAATTGCGCGTTTCTTACATCTACCCCATATTGAGATGCGGTAACCAATCAAGATCTAGTTAATGATATGGCGATTAGGACTTGCATACAAAGTTCAGAACACTACAAGCCAGTGGCATACAACTTGGTATAAAGTACTATAGAATAATAAAAACGGCGCTGTCACTAAACACTAAAAAGGTTGCAGCTACTGTACATGGTGCACTTTTCTTTAACTCCTAATATGGACAATTAGGTGTTTCTTAAATAATTGCAAACCACATGATTTACAAAACGTTCTTATTACTATTAAAATGTGTTAACAGTAGGCTATACCTTTTTATGAACTGATTTATGTGGGGTACCATAGAATAAACAGCGATCTATTCATTTTAACAAACAATATCACAAGGAGATGAGAATGCTACAGACTCAGATCACGACCAAGTGTTTTGTCAGTTTTTTTTTTTTTGTTTTTTTTGTTTTTTTTTAATTGCGCTGCTAACAATGACGCTGCAGTTTACACGGTGTGGTAAAATGCGACATGGAACGAAATTCGACAAGAGAACAGAACTGTATTTTTCTTTAATTCCATTCGAAGCTTATTTTTTCTGCCTTCTTTTTTTAATAAATAATATCATGCAAATAAATACACAAATACTAATATAGTTTACTTTTTTATGTTAAAAGACAAGTACATTCATTGGTGATTACCGTTTGCAGTATATTTTTTATTGTTTCTTTCATTACGTTCATTCATATATCTAATGCAATGCTATTTTCATCTTTTAAGTATAGGGCACGTTTACACACGTGTCTCAGCATACACATAATGCAGTTGTTTGAAAATTAAACCAGGTGATTTTTTTCTCGTGCAGAATTCAGTCTAGCAGTGCTTTACTAATTATCTGAGAATGCTGATAATTCAACGGCAGCGACTGGTTTGCTAATTACAACTTCAACTAAAACACTTGAAGTCTCGCAGTTTAAACACCGGCGCCCATAGAACGCAGCATATTGACTGCTTTTTTTGTTGCATTTTGTTACATAAATAATAATACAAATTACATAAATAATAATAAAAATGCTACGGAGAGGGTATGCAGTGCTGCCTTTCTTCTTATTGACCTGGGTCTTGAGGCTCACACAAGCTCTTGCTTCAGCTTATGATCGCCTGCAGGATGAAGCAGCTGCAAATTCCATGTCAGGGACAGGAAACTTGGATCGTGGAGGGAACTTGAGCCTGCTTACTGTTTTAAACATTTCTTATGCTGAGGACCATTTTTCTAAACAGGATTACTTTTCACCAAATGGAAAAGGTGAACTTTCTGAGATTGCTGGTTATTCTGCAGATCAACAGAGGCAGTCTCTTGATCATGTGTTTTCTGAGTCTGATTCTACAAACGATGGGCTTTTTGATTTCAGCCAGCATTCTAGGCATGATGAAGATGCACTTGAACAGCCTGGCTTTTCCAATCCAGATAGTGATGACTTCAATTCTGATTTGACCAAGGACTCTGTCCTTTTTGTTGCTGATGAGTACCATATGGCTTCAGAATCTGAAGGAGATGTGGAACATGTACTCTTTACTGATCGGAGTAATGACCCTGATGCTGACTTCCCTGAAGTCTTTGAGCATGCTGATGTAGCTACTTCAGATAAAGAAAATGTGTCCAGTACCCTTGATCTTCTAGAAGTCCATGACTCGGTTATTGCTGTACCAACAGAAATGGGTATAGGTGAATTTGGCAATGAAGAGTTTGAATCTTCTGACAAATATAAATCTGAAACCCTAGGCTATGATTCTGTCTCCTTTTCAGATCTTGAAAAGGAAGGCACTGATACTTTGCATCCTGATGTGCATTCCTATCATCGTGAGGACCTAGTTACTGGTGACCTTAATGGAATGCATGTTTCATCGTTTGACCGTTCTGTGCTTACTGATATAAATCTGGAGTTGGAAGAAGCTCTTTCTCCAGCTTTCAAGATTGAACGTGCACACAACTCTCCTGATCTCTCCGGAGGTCACATGTTGCCAACCAGTGTCTATGATGCCTCTATAGGATCCTATGGAGTCTTTAATCTACCTATTACCCAACAAGACCCTCCTCTCCATAGCACAGGAGGAGAGCCAACCACCCTGGCTTCAGCAACTACATGTGGTGTCGCAGACATGACCATCAATTTATTTGGTGGAAGGTTGACAGACCTCAAAGTGCGAGGTAAGGGTGCTTGCTAAACCTGGTGTCTTTTTTTTAATTCTGGAAGAGGTACGGTTATCAAATTTTAATGTACTATCTCATACCCCCCCAGCTCCCTTTATACTTGTTGAAGTAAGCAAGATTGTGCAGAGGTGCCAGTACATGGTGTTGGAGAAAAATGGAGTTGTCATCTTTACAACTGCTTTCAAAGGTTGCAATGTGAAAGCACTGGTAAGAATTATATTCAGAACTTTAAAACAAGTCTGGTCCTACTATGCTGACATACATGAGCTTGTTGGCCTTGTACAGTATAAATGTTTATTTTTTATTTATTTATTTCTTAGCAGACGTCCTTATCCAGGGCGACTTACAATTTGTTAAAGTTATCATATTATTTTTACATACAATTACCCATTTATACAGTTGGGTTTTTATTGGAGCAATCTAGGTAAAGTACATTGCTCAAGGGTACAGCAGCAGTGTCCCCGACCAGGGATTGAACTCCCGACCCTCTGGTCAAGAGTCCAGAGCCCTAACCACTACTCCATACTGAACTGAATGCAAATATCGGCACACTGCTTTTACACATTATATATATATATATATATGTATATGTATATATATATATATATATATATATATATATATATATATATATATATAATATATATATAGAGAGAGAGAGAGAACTAACAATCTTCTAAATGTTAATCTTTATTTTTGTGTAATGGTCTTTTGTTAACCACAGACCATGTGTTCTGAACTACTCCAACTCCATTGTTTTTTTATTGAGACTCTCTTCCATGCTTGAAAGATTAAAATATGCAGGTGCTGGTTTAAACATTCCCATTCAACCTGGCTTTTTACTTTTGCTTACAGGATGGGCATCATGTCTTGACCCTGATGTGGAGAAACAAATATGTGAATATGTCCTGCCCAATTCCCACACCTGATAGACCTATTACAATCTGTGGTAGGAGCAGCATGACCATCAAACTCCCAGCAGGACCAATAGAAGCACTTCGTGTAAAAGGTGAGCTGTTTCGAGATCCTATTTTGGAAAGTATGGGTGTATTTACTTTACCATATACCTTGTTTCAACTCCTAACATGAATTTGAAACTGTTGCATGTATGCTACAGTATGTTTCAAGTAGTAAATGTCATTGAGCATAAGGATTATAGCACCCTTGTCAAAAGTATTTTAGATCTTTTTAAAAGTACAGTAGAACCCTGTTAATCCGTGCAGATTGGGACTGATTTGAGCCCAAATTAGTGAAACACATATTTGCCAAAATTGAGTTTACTGTTTAGGAAATCCCTGCGCTATTAATTGAAAACTCAAATGCAATAAACGTAAAAATATAATGTCCCAACAATGGTCAAAATATATATAGTACATAATCAGCATTGTTCAGAGGCAGAGAGCTGGTTTAAAAAAGCCACTGATCTTGCTCTGAGTCTTGTGTTGTCTTAAATGCTCTCCATATTCAGACTGCCAGGTTGAGTCTTAAGTCTGCTTTCTGCTTGCTTGTCACTGGTTTCAGTAACTACAATACAATACTGTCCATTGTCTTGCACTATACTGTACTCCATTTAATCAAATTAAATGAAATGATGACCTTCCGAACAGATACGATGATTTCTGCACTAACACGTTTTGATAATGTACTCTATTAAATAGCATGGATTATCAAAACATGAATTACTGAAACCCGGATTAACGGGGGACTACTGTACAAATATTGATGCAGTGTGTGGTGGTCAGTCTTGGGTGCACTTCAGTGATGGCTAATACTGGGATCTGTGGGTGAGAGGAGGTAAGAGATTTTTTAATGCATTTTTTTTGTTAATATTTGCTTGCAATTCCTGAGTAATTTTAAATACAAGACGCATACTGTAGTCAGTTCTCTCACTGTTGGTGTGTGTAGCCCGTTAAGAAAAGCTGCTCATTAGTAGAGGATCAGGAGAGTAGTGGGTAGGGCTCTGGACTCTTGACCGGAGAGTCGTGGGTTCAGTCCCAGGTGGGGGACACTGCTGCTGTACCCTTGAGCAAGGTACTTTAAAAACTGTATAAATGGGTAATTGTATGTAATATAATGTGATATCTTGTAACAAATGTAAGTCACCCTGGATAAGGGCGTCGGCTAAGAAATAAATAATTTCTTCCAATTGTAGATAAATTCAACAAATGGGTATCCGTTTACGAAGTTGCTGTTAAATGCAAATATCAACTGCTGAGTGATTCAGAGGGAAGGATCACTTTCACTACTTCCTACAATGGATGTCACGTGAGGAGATCGGTAAGTGTATCCTGCTTTCCACCAGTATAGGAAACATTATGCTCTGTATACAGCCTGCATTGTAATCTGGGAAAAACTACACCTGTTTCACCTGTGTGCCCATACAAAATTGTATTAAATCTATAATGGATTTATTCAGCTTATTTTCCTATTTAAATATTGGAACTGTTCCACAATTTGGCTGTTCCCTTCTATCGTATGCAACTGGAATAGCCTTCCTACCTTTAAGAACAGGGTAATGTGAAGATTTTAGAACTCCAGTGCAACTCCAGTTTTTATTTTTCCCATCCTCCTAGATGGATCGTTATTTCTATAACATCTACTATCAAATGGCTCCAGGGAAGCTAGGACAGGCAGTCATGTCTTGTAAGACCGGTATTAATGTTACAGTTCCACCTGAAGAGTCTTTGCCTTCAGTGTTTTGTGGCAAGTCTGGCATGATGATCAAATTGCCTAAAGGAAGTCTTAATGCAGTCAAAGTGAGAGGTGAGCTGCATCTATGTTCCTCTGAATTCTGATAGTGTCAACCCACCCCTCCTTACTACTAATTCACATGTAGAATTTGAAGCTGTGAACCATTCACATGTTCAGTTGCAGATGGTTCTTAGCTTGTTGGCTATAACTGGAGTAGTACAACTGAAGCCTTGAACGGGCCTTGTCTTGTATAAGCATTTAGAAACACTTGCTGTGCAGGGAACTCTCCTGGAATTGCTTGTCTTCTGCAGATGGTTTTGGCAAGGCAATACCTGTCCGTAGTATTGCCAAGAACTGCAATTACCAACTCTTTCAAATGAAGACTGGACACATCATCTTGATTGCTTCCTTCCAAAGCTGTCAAATTGCATTTGTGGTAAGAATATTGAATAATTTCGCCCACCCCTTGAGGCCATGATTATTAAATGTTGCTGCATGCTTCCATTAAACTGCATCAGTACCAAAAATACTGAATATGCCAATAACGGAATTTGTCTTTTAAGGATGGTTGCTTTGCCTTGAGCCTGCAATTCCAGCATGCTGGTCATGTAATGGGAGAGGTATCTGCACTTTGCTATGCGGGTGAGAAGCCAAAACCAACTTCCCAACCTGAGACTCCTACAACTCAAGAAGTAACTTCCAGTATACTGTCTACAGTAATTCCTGCAGATGTGTCTGCTACCATCTGCAACAAGGATGGCATGTCGGTAGTTCTACCCAGTGGTCCTTGGTGGGGGATTAGAGTGAAAGGTGAGTTATTGTATCCCCCCTGCCAGGGAGAAACGCTCTGTGAATTGACTTTAATAGAGGCACCTGTACATACACATTTTTGAAAGGTGTTCAAACAACTGGCGAGAATCAGTACTGGTGCCTGATCAGCTGGTGCATTTGATTAACCAATGCACGGTCAATGTGTCATGCTTGTGTTCCCTTTATTCTTGGCTAAAGCTGCAGTGGAATTTTGAAGACATGTACTTTCTGTAATGTGTACTTTTGCAGATCTTTCTGGCAAAGAAATAATTGTGACTAGTGTGGTTGCTGAACGATGCCATTACGAGCTCTCTCTGCATCTGGAGAAAAGAATCTTTACAACTACCTACACTGGCTGTTTTGTTGAGCAAGTGGCAAGTACATTTCAAGTGACACTAGAACACTTTTTGTGGTTACCTGGTGGCTAGCTTGATATGTTTAATATTTCAGTTTGACCTTGAGCAAACCTGTAATGCTAACACTTTCATCTGTCAACTTGAATAGGACTTTACTGGGCATTTCTGTTTGTGCATCCTTACATGGCAGTGTTACTTGTGTATAAATAGTATAGGCATTACAAGTTGTGTGTGGGATTGTGTGTTGTGTTTTTTTTTTTTTTTTTGCTACTAGGGAGATCGGTATGTCCTGACTGTAATGTACAGGACAGCTACTTGGAATCGAGGGTCTGTGCGGATGGAATGCCCAACCAGTGCTGGAAGCCCTACAGAATTGCCTCGTCTTCCAGCCACTGTGGGGAAACCCATTACTGTCTGCAGGTCCTCTAACATGACTGTGGTGCTGCCTACAGGATCTCTGGAAAAAGTCTTGGTTCTAGGTGTGTTACAAGATAGATTTGGGTACTAGAACATTTTTGTGGTGGGGTACTATCAAGGACTAGTCCTATCCTGGCTGTGAACTCATGTATACGTTTTGTGTTGCAGATGAATTCAACAGGACAGTTAAAGTCATTGATGCACCCAAGTCATGCAATTACAGCTTGGTGGAGAGAAGAGGACAGATCCTCTTCACAGCTTCATACAGTGCCTGTGATGTCAAGATCCTGGTAATTCTCTTCAGTGTTTGTGTACTCTAAGCTATAGTCAAGTACACTATCTGGTGAAACTAACTTAAAAGCATCAATGTTTTAGGGCATATTAGAACTCTATAGCAGCAGTGTGGAGTAGTGGTTAGGGCTCTGGACTCTTGACCGGAGGGTCATGGGTTCAATCCCAGGTGGGGGACGCTGCTGCTATACCCTTGAGCAAGGTACTTTACCTAGATTGCTCCAGTAAAAACCCAACTGTATAAATGGGTAATTGTATGTAAAAATAATGTGATATCTTGTAACAATTGTAAGTCACCCTGGGTAAGGGCGTTGGCTAAGAAATAAATAATAATAATGTTTGTTTAGTAAAGTTGGACTGGCTTATCTGAAGGTAAGTTGAAAGCATGCGTTTGAACACTGTCCTGACAAGAGTTAACAAGATTACCTCAATTTAAAAATCCTAAATGACACTGCTTAGCCTCTGGCACAATCTATTTTCCTTTTTTTATTTATTTATTTTTATTTTTTTATTTTAAAGAAGTAGCATCAGACAGGGACTAGACACTGGGGGATAGTGGTGGCTGTCTACCTGTCACTGTTGCATGTGTCTGGAGAACCCCTTGCCTAATTGTCATAGAAGTTGGTATTAACATTTAGCTTGAGTGTCTGCTTCTGGGTGTGCATATATGGCAGTGTCTGTTCATCTGCATGTCCCTTGCATGTGATTCCGGATGTTTCCTTTTGTGTTTTTTGCCAATTCTGTACATTACTACTTTTTCATAACTGATGGCTCTAACATTGCATCTACATACCCTCTACACAGCTCGTGATGAGACTGCTAAATCCTTTATTATTTACTTTTATACTTCATAGCAACATTGGTAAATGTATTGGCTTAGATGGGTCAAGTGGCCTCCCCTCTGAATTATGTTAATGGAACAAAATCAACTTTGGCTTTTATAAAGTGGCATTTGTCCAACTCGTGCTTTTAATACTTTGCCACTGTCTCCTCCTTCTCCCCTTATACATCTAGAATGGAAACTATGTCCTGGCCATTATCTATACAACTTATTCTGGAGACTTTGCATCAGTGCAGATGGAATGCCCTACCAGTGGAGAACCAACAAAACCCCCTCCCTCTACAAAACCCATTCCTCCAACTCCTGTCTGCGGAGCTTCCAGCATGATGGTGGAGCTGCCTGAGGGGCCTCTGGAACAAGTCAAGATAATGAGTGAGGATTTTTATTTATTTATTAAGTTATTGTTATAATAATCCTCATGGAAACATGTCTACTTCGTAGGTAAATCCAATGGGCTATGGGTAGCTGTCAAGGATGTTGCAAAGAACTGCAACTACACATTGATGAAGGAAAGAGGAAGAAACATCTTCATAACCTCCTACAAGGCCTGTCATGTCAGGATACTGGTAATGACTATCCCTAATTGATCTGTGCAACGTGATTTATAAATGAGCAGGACTCAGTGTTGGCTATATTTTTAATGAAGGAAAAGGCATTAAGATTATGGAGGCCTTTTAATGGTCAGCTTGTTCTGATTTATTTTGAGCATCTAGATCTGCTGTAATGCTAGTTCAGGAATCCTATAAATGCTGGGTGAACATTGACTTATGATTTGAGTAGCAATGTGGTACTATGCATCAAGTTTAGATCCTAGTGTAACCTGAAATATCTTTTTTTAAATTGTGTAATTGCTAGTCGCTGTTCGTTTGCTTGACCTATGACTTAATTGGTGTACACTAAGCCTTCCTCTCCTTGCACTAGAATAAAAACTATGTCTTGAGTATACGCTACATGAGGATGGGAAGTGCATTCTTTGTGAATATGAGATGCCCAGTAACAGAAACCACTACAGGGAAGTCAACAAAACCTGCTGTAGTCTGCAGAAACACCAGCATGATGGTGGAACTGCCTGAGGGATCTCTGAAGCTAGTGCAGGTCATTGGTGAGTTGGATAGTGATGGAACAAATCCTTTTGAAGCTGGAGACTGATCAATATAGAACACTTCTCACAGAAACCTTCTTTTTTTAGGTAAAGACAACAGGCCAGTGGATATCAGTGATGCATTCATAAAATGTGGGTATCTCTTGGTAGAGAGAGGAGGAAAGATCAATTTAACAGCTGTTTACACCGCCTGCGATGTAAAGATTGTGGTAAGGCACTGTAGTTCTGACCCGCCCCCCCCCCCCCCTTCAATACAAAGCAGAAAATTCTTTCATAAAGACTATCCTCACTTCTAGAGACTTGTTATGCATGCCTGGTTACTTTGTATGGACACCTTAAAGCTTCTACGTTCTGGACCTGTGTTGTATTTGCTCATTTTGGAAATTGAATGCCCAAATGGTGGTAAACCAGGGTGTGCAGCCATTGTGTAATGTACCATGCCAGAACATTGCAAATGTAACTGGTGAAATATGGTGAACATCTTCACGACTCTTTACACAATCTGTATTGGAGACTGGTAGGGGTCCATGTATTGACTAGAAGAATCCCAAATAGCCATAATATTGCTTGCCTTTTAAAATCTACTAATTAATACAGCCATTTCATACATATCTATCGGTGTTAGGCTTTGAATGTGTCATGTAGAACATTTTGATTTAAACTAAATCAAAGCTGAGAAGTGTCCCCTACTGTCTCATCACTGTGTCCATCCTTAACTTTCCAGAATAAAAACTATACCTTGATGATAATCTACACCACTGCATCTGGCAAGAGAGAGATTGTGCAAATGAGTTGTCCAACCAGGGCTGTACAGCCAACAGCCCATACTACTAGGAAGCCAGTGACTACTGAGAAATCTACAAAACCAACTCTCCCTACCACTGCTGTCTGCAAAGCCTCCAGCATGACTGTAGAACTGCCTTCTGAGTCACTTCAAGTTCTACTATTGAGTGAGTTTGATTTCGGCTCAAACATTTTTGGAGGGAACTGATTAATTTTGGTAGTTCATGTAAATCTTGTTTCTTTGTAGATCTGTCCAACGAATGGGTAGATATCAATGCTGCTCCCAGTTACTGCAACTACAGTTTAGTGCAGGGAAGAGGAGGAAGGAACTTCTTTACAACCCCCTACAGGGCTTGTGATGTCCGGATACAGGTAGGAACGTACATTGTATGCCAATCCTGAATTTGATCTCTAGAAGAAATGCATGGTTTGAGGGTTGTGTTAATCTTCAGTAATATTTCAAGGCAGAAATGGAACATTGGAGCAAGTGGTTTGGTACCCAGCTACATGCAGCTGATTCTATGATATGCAGCTATGGCCAAAAGTCTATAGCAGGGATGACAAACCTTTTTTAGCTGGTGTGCCAGTGATTTGATTTAGTTTTTATTAAGCAAACAAAACACCAAAAAAGCAATCCACAATACAAAATAGTCAAGTTTGTTATTTCATGTAAACATGCCACAAATCTCTCCAGCACTCGTCCTTGGCTTCGCCACCTGACATTGTACATCAATAACATTGAGTACTGTAACTGATCCTCATCAAGATGGAGTCGGTGGCAATTCAGAGCTGTAATTTACGATTTGTGACCTATCTTAAGGATGTCATCCAGTTTCTTGCTGCCGTCTCTAGCTGAAATGGCTTCCTGATGAATCAATCAGTGAAACTGGATGTTTTGCCTCATGCACAAGGTACTGAATGAAACTTGATGTTGCACCAACCATGCTAGGTGCAAGTAAAATCAATCAATCTTAATTTTATATAGCGCCTTTCATAGTTGAACACCATCTCAAAGCACTTCACAGCATAGTAAAATAAGTGCATCATACAATACTTTGAAATATTATATTGCTTAACTACAGAAAAATACATATCGCATTTCATCACGCATTAAGTTTAAGAATTGTAATGCTAAACTACAGTAAAAAAATCACAATGCATAATACAATAAACGCTGCATCAGTAACCTTGACCAGAATTGTTTGCATTTGTACACAGTTACAGCCATTACTGGTTTACCATAACTTTTTTTTACTTGCATAAAACATCTACTGCTTTTACATTTTGTGAAAACTATTTAAAAGGCTAGTAGTAGAGAATAAACTTTTGTATGGCATTGTTGGTTTTTAGAAAAAAGATTGCTATGGTGTCAAACTACCTGGGGGAGGGGAAGGGAAAAAGAGTATCAACAAATGTACTCTACCTATCGGAGGCAATTTTATTTTGAGACGTTTTTTGAGAACTTGCAACCTGCTTTTCCCCACTATATGAAGAAGGGTAACATATTCTGACACCACAGTACGACCCATCGGAATTTAAACCGGCGTTTTCCTATACTTTTTGAAGATTTTAAAATACTTTTTTTTAAATAAGTGCATCAAACAAAGAATACATAGTTTGAGAGAAGAGTGTGACGGCTAAATATATTTTCGGTGTTTTAGAATGACAAGGCAAAGGTTTGACAATCAAAACCAGAGTAGGACCTTTTGCTTTTCAATGCAATGCTAAAATACACATGTTGCCACCTACAGAAAGACCTTGCAGTCACATTACACATTCTGACACGTGAAAAGTTGTTTGTCTTTTTAGAAAAGATGTACGCCGAAAGGTCGGGATTGTGTCAGAGTGTGAAGTATGAATCCTTGTAGCCATTTCTTAATTTAGTACAGTATATAGCGGTCAGCAAAAATGCTACAAGCCTCAGCTAATGATCCCTTCTTCCCTGCGTGTCCCGCTGACACATCCATAGCTGACCACGATTTAAATTTCATCCTCCATCAGACAGATTTACTGTTTTTGATCAGCTTACTGGTCCCAGAGTGCCTGAATAAACAGCTCAGCAGCATAAACAGCTAACCATGAACGGGCAGATAACGGCTACAATTAGCACTGCTCAATTACTTGCCAGTCTGTTAGAGGGTGGGCAAAAAAAAAAGATAGCTGCTCACTAGGCGTGCCAACAAATGCGACTCTGTGTGCCACAGGCTTGCCATCGCTGCCCTATAGAATTAACTATTGAATGAAACCTGCTGAATAATGTTAACATATTAAGTTGCATACTGCTTTGTAGATTTCCATTTACTTGTCAAATTTTTCAATGTCAGTTGGTTGTGGTGGTGTGTGGTTTGTTTTTTTTTCAATCTAAAATTAAATATGGCACTACTCATTTTATAGTAGTTTCTTTCTAGTTAAGTGTATTTTAATTGCAAAACTTTTGGTCGTAGCTGTAGAAGTGTGTTGCAATTGTCAGAATCGTTAGTCACGTACCAGCACTAGCTCTGACAAGAACACTGTTCAGGTTTGTCTTTGACCCTTTTTTAGAAAAAACGGGAAAACCATTTAATAAAAAAACTCTAAGCTCAATATTATGTCCCTAACTATCACGAAAGGCTAAGCCTTCTATCCCTCACAAAGAAAATAACAGTATTAAAATCACAATCTGAAATCCTTAAACCCAGTCCAAAATATAAAATGAAAAGCACAGTTCATCAGTATTGCAAAATCTTCGATCTTACAAAAATGACATTTATCTCTTCTGTACCCCTCACTCCAAACATTCAGTCCTTGTATCCTTCCTAGAGTCGAATGCAGTTGGCTTCGCCTGCACTCTTTTAATGTGGTTGACTTAGCGGCTATCTTGGCTCCATATGATTTCCAGCAAATAAATCTGAGCCAAGATGGTTGCCGGCTAAGGAAGCCTCCCAGGGTTGAAAAGCCTTTCCAGCCCAGGATGTACACTGTCAGTGACATAAAGTCCTTCCAGTCATCAAATTGCACTGTCCCTTCACTTTCAGAGTGGGAACTACATTTTGAAATTAAGTTACATAACCCCTGTTGGACGAGAGTACTTGGACATTAGATGTCCAATCAGTGCTGGGGTTCCGATAACAAGCAGTGCTGGGGATCCAAAGACAATAACAAGCAGTGCTGGGGATCCAAAGACAACAACAAGCAGTGCTGGGGATCCAAAGACAACAACAAGCAGTGCTGGGGTTCCGATAACAAGCAGTGCTGGGGTTCCGATAACAAGCAGTGCTGGGGATCCAAAGACAACAACAAGCAGTGCTGGGGTTCCGATAACAAGCAGTGCTGGGGATCCAAAGACAACAACAAGCAGTGCTGGGGTTCCGATAACAAGCAGTGCTGGGGATCCAAAGACAACAACAAGCAGTGCTGGGGTTCCGATAACAAGCAGTGCTGGGGATCCAAAGACAACAACAAGCAGTGCTGGGGTTCCGATAACAAGCAGTGCTGGGGATCCAAAGACAACAACAAGCAGTGCTGGGGTTCCGATAACAAGCAGTGCTGGGGATCCGACAGGGTCCGCTCCTATCCTGATATTTTGCAACTCTTCCAGTATAAAAGTGGAATTGCCAGGGGGACCTCCAGAAAAAGTGAAAGTAATGGGTGAGTATTTCAAAACTAACCTCCAGGACCATCTATGCCAATTGGGATCACCAAAAAAAAGAGCCCTTCAAAAAGGTTACAGGATTGCAGTCTTCTGAAATGGCAGACTTCAAGCAGCCAAAGTGATCCCATTAAATAGAAGCATTTTAATGTTTTCGTACGACACCGTCTGGTTTAACTTTCTAGCTTTGGCTTGGGATGCTTCACTTGTCTGTTGTATTTAACTGGTACTGACCACATTTTGGTAAATATGGAACTACCTGGTTTGAAACCACTGGCTGGCCAGCCTCACTCTAGAAGGGGTAGATTTATTTATTTATTTATTTTATTTTTTAAAATTGGTACGAAAATGTTTTATAATGCAAATGTTAAATTGACAAACTAACATGCATATGGTTACATGGATGCTTTTGCAGCTGTTATAAAAGGAAGTGATGCTGCCATACAAATACTAATCCAGTAGATTCAATGATCAGTCCCTCCAATGTAATTAGGTCTGCTACAATCTACACCTGCTACAATGCGACAGTACATTTGGATCTGGTTATTTGTATGTAGATGGTACTGTATCTGTTTCACTGCTTCCTGTCTGTTCCTTTTAGTAAGAACAAGCTCGCCTTTTGCTGTCTCTAGTCTGGTATGTGGGTATTGCACATTTTGTAGAGATTTCTCTGCCTCCTTAGAAATGAACATGAAACTCCTCCTTTGTCATGGTTTTTTTTTTTTTTACATTGCTTTAATGCTTCAATTTGTACTTGTTCCTAAATATGCAAATGACCACTTTCCATATCCCCTAGATAAATCCAACAATCCTGTAGCTGCTTCCTGGTGGTGTGGGTACAGTGTGGTGCAAGAGAGGGGCAAGAATGTCTTCACAGCCCCTTACACGGCCTGTGATGTTCAGAGACGAGTACGTTTAACTTGTATATTTTGGTACTGGTCAAATGAGTTAGAAAAATGAATGCTCTGCAATACAGTCGGACAAATTGTACAGTATGCTGGACCCAGTGTCATGTTCGTTGGTATGGGATCCTTGCCACATTGTCACAGAGTGACCCTAAAACTTCCCGTCTTCCCTTGTACAAGGTGCGAGCACCTTTGAGTGAAAGGTATATGCGGCCGAGATGTCTGACTCTCTGATAGAAACAGTTTAATTTATTTTAAGTCTTCACACTAATGATGGGAATGTAGAGATGGGAGCCCCGCTAACAAGATTTAAGTTTTTGCAGGTATCAAGGAAAGGCCCTGGTTGCCAACACCTCTGATGTAAAACGCTGGATGCACAGGCCTGTCATGGTGTTTGCAGAACCAGTCCAAGCTGAGCCTGGCGCAGAGTTCGAATCCTGTTGGGAACGTGCTGAGTTATTAGACATGAATTGGATGATTTAAACTAACCTGTATTGACTGAAATAATGATATACTCTTTGTCAAAAATTATAATAGTACTGTATGTTCCTTTCAAAAAGATCTGTATACTTGGTAGAAAACAATGGATAGATGTGTGCAGTCTATGAAAGCACCTGCTGGAAGGATTAAACTTGGTAGGCTCTTATCATAAGGCCTTGTTGACATATTCCAGTTTTATGAGAAAGTAGCTTCTTTCGTTACTTCATGTCTCATATTCATCAACACCAAAAAATTGGCAAAAGGCTTGGATGTCTTAAAACCTGCTTCAACTGGATTTTGTATGAACAGAGAAAGGGGTCAGACTTAATTCAGTAAAATATTACCATTTCTAGGAGCAACTATTATACTGAAGTAAATGAATTAGAAATACATGTTACAAAATAATTTAAAGTTAAACTGTTCTACAAATAACAGTAAATATACAGAAAAATAGCCTTGCCCTTATCCGCTTGCAAGCAGAGCGGTGCTAGACATGGAAGGTTCTTTTTTGGCAGTCAAAGTGAGATTTACTCGTAGTCCGCAGTTTTGAATCCAAGGTCTTTCTATGATAAGAAAACCTGGCAGTCGTACCGAGCATTCCACGAATTAGGGGAGTTGTGTCCAGTATCAGTTCTTATCAAATTAATTAGCAACTTTCTTTGGGAGAAAACTGACTTCATGCGTTGAATTTGGAGACATGCTTACAATGCTGTTTCATATTAATCAAAACAATAGTCTTGGCAAGAAAACATGGTGTCTGAATCCTGCTTGAGCAGGCAACTTTTAGAAACAGAGAGGTCAGGCATAGTCCAAGAATGGCACAGTTAAATAAGGCTGTTATACTTGGCATGTTTATAGCTTAAATTTAAATGAAACTAACTGAACTGACCACTGTATGCTTATTCAAAGGCAGTCTTTGTCCCATACTTTAACATACATTTGTATATGAAGTTAAACTGGCCCATTGACAATGCACTGAAAAGGTAACATAATATGTGGTTAGGGGTGACATACATTTTCTGCTAAATATAAAAAGTCCACTTGACTTTTTAGAAAAAGGAGGAGTTGGAAAAAGAGCGATGAAATCATGTTCTAGTATTTTTTGGCAAGAAGTTAAATCCAATTAATTTTGAAAAAGGAGTTGACCAGATCCTTCTAGAATGTATAATTAACTTAAAGATAAATGTCATGGCCAAGTGATGATTAGATACTGATGTATTAAGTGGAGGGAAAATCCTATATAAGCCCAGAGCGAGACCCCATTCGATACCATTCAACTTGATCTTGCAAGCTGATGTGGTCTATGCTCTGAAGATCTCTGAAAAACTGATTGTTTGGTCGTATTCACAAGTCTCTGCCTTTTGAAGACGGTTCTTATTTTTCAATATATCCTACACTACACTTCCATGTACTGGAAGGTAAGCATATATATATTTTAATTTAATATCTCTTTTATATTGATGCATTGCTTATAAGGTATAGAAATTATGTTTTAGTCTTGAGAGTGTGTGTGTATATATGTATGTGTGTGTGTGTGTGTGTGTGTGTGTGTGTGTGTATATATATATATAAAAACGCTCCGCTAAATTCTAGAACATTCAATATATATATATATATATATATAATATATATATATATATATATAATATATATATATATTGAATGTTCTAGAATTTAGCTGAGCGTTTTTTAGGTTTATGCATGCATAGCCTGAAGGCTAAATATATAATAACCATATTCGTATTACTGTATTGAAGAACTAATGCTATTAAAACTGTAAATCACTGGATCGCCCAGACTGCTTTTTACTTGGGATTTATGGTGGTCTGCGCAACCAACCAATCCAATTTTTAAAGCATTTAATAAACCAGAGGAGTACTGATACTACTCCCTGAATCGTTAACTTCAAATTAAATGAGTCTGTGATTTTTCTCGATTTGGTTTAAAAGTCATCTGGATACATTGCAAGCCCAGTGCACGAACGATCCACTTACAGGAGTCTGAAACATCTTTGTCCTCCTGGACGTCTTCCCCTGAGTTTGAGTGTGCTCGGAGCATATGTATATAAATAAAGAGTACATTGTGTAAAATCTGACAACACCAAGTCTATCTGTCACTGTAAAGGATCCACTGTTGCCCTTGCTTCGCCTGTAATGTTTTTTTCTTTTTTTTTTTTTTTTTAATTCTTTAAGAATAACTACTACTACTTGACTGTACTCTACACCACTGCTTTGGGGAAACCAGGATATGTGCAGGTGAAATGCCCATCCAGTGCTGGCCCAACAACCCATCCCTCTACAACTACTGCTTTGGTACCTGATCCTATTAGAACTGCCATCTGCATGTCCACAAGCATGATGGTAGAGCTACCTGAGGGAGCTAGAGATGTCCAAATAGGCAAGTTCAGATTCTGCAAGAATTATCTATTTAATCTGTATGAAGTTCAAATGGTATTCTCATGTTAACATTCTGTTTTACAGACAAATCCAATCGGACAATAATTGTTGGTGAAGCTCCCAGAGAATGTGGGTACAGTTTGTTGCAGAGAAAAGGAAAGTACATCTTCACAGCTCCTTACACGGCCTGTGATATCGAGACACAAGTAGGTAGTATTTATTGTGTAGTTTGAAAATTGACATCTGCATATTTTGTTGAATTACCCATTTTTTTTTTTTTTTTTTTTTTTCCAGAATGAGAACTATTACCTGACCTTGATTTACTTCACTGCAACTGGGAAACGAAGGCTAGTGCAGATGAAATGCCCAGCTACTTCTCCCTCTACCACTACTGGAAAACCTACAAAACCAACCCCCCCTCCCTCTGCTGTCTGCAAAGCCTCCAGCATGGCTGTAGAATTACCTTCTGGGTCACTTCAAATTCTGCTATTGAGTGAGTTTGACTTCCCTCCCAAAGTTTTGAGCTGAACCGATCAATCTGTTGGTGGTTCATGTTACAGAAACTTGGTTGTCTGAGTGATGGAGACAAATATAATATTAGTGGGTATACACTGTATAGGAAAGACAGGCAGGACAGAAGAGGCAGAGGGGTAGCGCTATACATAAGAAATAGTCTTGAAGCCCAGTTGTTAAATCTGGATGAAGAAAACAACGCAGAATCAATATGGGTCAGAATAATGGACAAAAATTCAAAGGGAATAATAACAGGAGCATGCTATAGACCGCCAAATTCAGATGCTGAGCAAAATAATCTGTTATACAATGACATTAGAAATGCGTGTAGCAAAGAAGCCATACTAATGGGGGATTTCAACTGCCCCCATATAAAATGAGAAAACCCGGGGGGGGGGGGCGGGGGGGGGAGCACGACAGACAAATTGGAATGGTGGAAATGACAAATGACTGCTTCCTAATGCAATTTGTCAAGGCACCGACTAGAGGGGAGGCATGTCTTGATTTAGTCTTTTCAAATAACAAAGATAGAATAACTAAAACAGAGGTCAGAGAACCATTGGCAAACTCAGGCCACAACATGGTCTCATTTTGAAGTGATTTTTAAAACCCAAAAAGTAATGACTAAAGCTAAGGTTTACAATTTTAGAAAAGCAAACTATATGAAGGTATGAAATGGATACTAACAGAAGTAGATTGGAGTAAAATAGAGAACATCCACAGAAAAAATATGGCTTTTCTTTTTTTTTTAAATGTAGTACTAGAGGCGCAAAACAATTGCATCCCAAAAGTAGACAAATCCTAAATCTAAAACAACATGGCCAAAATGGTTTAATAGATCAGTTTAAAAAAAAAAAAAAATCAGCAAAAAAGGCACTTTTTTACAGAGTTTAAAAGGGACCAAAAACAGAGACTACTTGGAACGGCAAAGGCAAGTCAAAAAGGAAGTTAGAAAGGCCGAGAGATAGAAATGAACATTGCTAAGGAGGCTAAAACCAATTGCAAAATCTTTTTCAAAGATTATAACAGCAGGAGAACATTTCAAAGAGGAGGTTAAATGTCTAAGATACAAGTGGCAAAATCATAGATAAAGAAGAAAAAATAGCAAATATATTAAATGATTACTTTTCACAAGTTTTTACAAAGGAGGATATGGACAACATGCCCCACGTGTCGACCTGTTCCTATCCAGTTTTAAATAACTTTAGCATAACAGAGGCAGAAGTGTTAAAGGGTCTAGGAGCTCTTAAAATAAACAAATCCCCTGGGCTGGATGAGATCCTCTCTATAGTACTCAGAAGTTATTTACAAACCGCTAACCAAGATCATGCAATAGTCTCTTGACACGGGCTGTACCGACTGGAAAATTGCAAACATAATACCAATCCACAAAAAGGGAGACAAATGAACCAGGTAACTATAGTCCAATAAGCCTGACTTCTATTATACGGAAACTATAAGATCCAAAATGGAAAATTACCTATATGGTAACAGTATCCCGGGAGACGATCAGCATGGTTTTAGGAAAGGGAGATCGTGTCTAACCTGCTTGATTTATTTGAGGATACAACATCGACAATGGATAACTGCAAAGCATATGACATGGTTTACTTAGTTTTTCCAGAAAGCTTTTGACAAAGTCCTGCATAAAAGATTCATTCTCAAACTGAGCGCAGTAGGGATTCAAGAAAATGCATGCACATGGATTAACCAGTATAACCAGTGGTGTACCACAGGGATCAGTATTAGGTCCTCTGCTATTCCTAATCTGCATTAATGATTTAGATTCTGGCATAGTAAGCAAACTTGTTAAATTTGCAGACGACACAAAGATAGCAGTCATTCAAAATGATCTAGATAGCATTCAGAACTAGGAAGACATGTGGCAAATGACATTTTAGAGAAAAGTGTAAGGTCTGCACACGGGCAATAAAAATGTGCATTATAAATATCATATGGGAGATACTGAAATTGAAGAAGGAATCTATGAAAAAGACCTAGGAATTTATGTTGACTCAGAAATGTCTTTATCTAGACATTGTGGGGAAGCTATAAAAAAAAGGCCAACATGATGCTCGGATATATTGTGAAGTGTTGAATTTAAATCAAGGGAAGTAATGTTAACTTTACAATGCATTAGTAAGACCTCACCTAGAATATTGTGTTCAATTCTGGTCACCTCGTTACAAAAAGGATATTGCTTCTCAAGAAAGAGTGCAAAGAAGAGCAACCAGAATTATCCTGGGTTTAAAAGGCATGCTGTATGCAGACAGGCTCAAAGAATTTAATCTATTCAGTCTTGAACAAAGACTACGAGGCGATCTGATACAAAATTCTAAAAGGTATTTACAATGTTGACCCAGGGGACTTTTTCGACCTGAAAAAAGAAACGAGGACCAGGGGTCATAAATGGAGATTAGATAAAGGGGCATTCAGAACAGAAAATAGGAGGCACTTTACACAGAGAAGTGTGAGAGTCTGGAGCCAACTCCCCAGTAATGTTGAAGCTGACACCCTGGGATCCTTAAAGAAACTGCTTGATGAGATTCTGGGATCAATAAGCTACTAACAACCAAACAAGCAAGATGGTCCAAATGGCCTCCTCTCATTTGTAAACTTTATGTAACTCTTCTTTTCTTTGTAGACCCATCCAACAAATGGGTGGATATCAATGATGCTCCCAGTTACTGCAACTACACCTTGTCTCAGGAAAGGGGAAGGAACTTCTTTGTAACACCCTATACAGCCTGTGATGTCAGGATACTGGTAATCCTTTTGTCTAATTGATTGGAGACAGAACTTTTTTTTTTGGAATTAAGGACCATATGGCTTATGCCTTTTCATAAAGGCATTACATTTGTATGCAAGACTTGTCCATTCATCCTGAGATTTCCTAGCTATCCACTTTTCTCCTTTCTTTCTCCTCCCCCCCCCCCCAACAATTAGACTTGTGGGCTTTTAATAACTGTTTTTATATAAAGTGTTTGGCACAATTTACTCTGCTTTCCTCTTGTCCGCTATTAAATGAAGTAAAATCATAAATGTCAATTCAGATTTCCAGCATCTTGTATGATGCCAATTTTAACCATGGAACTCAACTGGGTATAGTAATAAATATGTTTTCTCTTTGTTCTAGAATAAAAGCTATGTTTTGAAAATATGGTATATGACAATTGGTGGCAAAAAAGGGTATGTGGTGATGACGTGCCCCACCAGTGCTGGAGAACCAACAGAAGTCCCTATACCTAAGACCACAACTTGGGAGCCAACCCGAATGACTAGAACCACTGGCAGGGACTCTACTGGTACCACTGGTGGGGTGCCAATGAAGCCAACCAGAATGACTAGAACCACTACTAGGAAGCCAACTAGGACCACTGGTGGGGAGCCAACTAAGCCAACTAGAACCACTGGTGGGGAGCCAACAAAGCCAACCAGAACAACTACTTGGAAACCAACCAGAACGACTACTAAGAAGCCAACCAGAACCACTACTAGGAAGCCAACCAGAACGACTAGAACCACTACTAGGAAGCCAACTAGAACCACTGGTGGGGAGCCAACAAAGCCAACCAAAACCACTACTAGGAAGCCAACCAGAACAACTAGAACCACTACTAGGAAACCAACCAGAACGACTACTAAGAAGCCAACCAGAATCACTACTAGGAAGCCAACCAGAACGACTAGAACTACTACTAGGAAACCAACCAGAACGACTACTAAGAAGCCAACCAGAATCACTACTAGGAAGCCAACCAGAACGACTAGAACCACTACTAGGAAACCAACCAGAACGACTACTAGGAAGCCAACCAGAACGACTAGAACTACTACTAGGAAGCCAACCAGAACGACTAGAACCACTACTAGGAAGCCAACCAGAACCACTACTAGGAAGCCAACTAGAACCACTGGTGGGGAGCCAACAAAGCCAACCAAAACCACTACTAGGAAGCCAACCAGAACGACTAGAACCACTACTAGGAAGCCAACTAGAACCACTGGCAGGGAACCAACAAAGCCAACCAGACCTCCTACTAGGAAGCCTAGCGGAAGCACTGGGGAGCCAACCAAGGCCCCTACAACTGTGGTCTGTGCAGCCTCCAGTATGGTGGTGGCGCTACCCAAGGAACCTCTAAAACATGTCCAGTTTCTAGGTGACTTGGCTTTTTTTGTTGGATATTGGAGGGGTATCATGTCTGTCGCTAGGAGTTTTTATGGCAATTTTCTCTTTCTTTGTAGATAAATCCAACAAATGGGTAGCTGTCATTTATGCTCCGGAGTACTGCAACTACACCTTGTTGCAGGGAAGGGGAGGGAACTTCTTCATAACCCCCTACACGGCCTGTGATGTCAGGATACTGGTAATCCTTTTGATAAGATATCCAGCGGTTTGTGTGATTTCAATATAAAAGCATGGCGATCAGCTGTGTATAATATAATAGTGGGGGGGGGGGATGGAGGGAGGGAGGTGGTCCCAGATTTTGCTTCTGGTTAGTGGTTTACTTTCTTTTTCCCCTAAACTCAAATGTGTGTGTGTTGTTTTTTTTATGCAAACTTAACTTAATTGTCTTCTAGAATGAGAACTACTTCTTGGCCTTGCGCTATACAACAATTGATGGTAAAGTAGGGTATGTGCAGATGAAATGTCCAACCAGTGCTGCAGCACCCACAAAAACGCCTCCCTCTACAACCACTACTGGAAAACCAACAATACCCACTGTCTGCAAAGCCTCCATCATGACAATAGAGCTACCTGAAGGACCAATTGGACAAGTAGCCCTAATAGGTAAGTTGAGCCTTGTCTTGGATAACTTCCCACCCAAATTGCTTGGCAATGAGGATAACCCTGGAAACCCAATCTCATGGCAACCTTGCCTCTTGCAGATAAATCCAACACTCTGGTAACCATCATAGATGATACCAGAGAGTGTGGATACAACTTGGTGCATGAGAGAGGAAAGAACATCTTCACAACCCCTTATACAGCCTGTGATGTGAAGATGCTGGTAAATATTTTTAGCTTTCTGTACTGTTGCTTTTAAAATTCCTATGCATGTAAATATCCTCGCTTGTTCTCTCCCCTCCCTTAATTCTCTTCCAGAATGGGAATTATGTCCTGACTCTAGTATATGTCTCCTTTACTGGGAAAAGGGTACTGGTGCAGATGAAATGTCCAACCAGTGCAGCTTTACCAACAGGGTTGCTGCTCCCTCCCTTTGGGGTTTCTGTCCTCTGCAGTGATACTTGCATGACAGTGGAACTTCCTGGGGGACTGCTACAAGATATCCAGTTAATGGGTGAGTTGGCTTGGTACACAGTAATTTGGGTGCTGTAAAACAGAAAGCATGCTCTAAATGTGGCATCTGTTGTAGATGAATCCAACAACTTGGTAGCTGTTACCAGTGCTCCCAAGACTTGTGGCTACAGTTTGGTGAGGGGGAACGGCAAGAACATCTTGACCGCTCCTTACAAGGCCTGCAATGTCAAGATACTGGTGAGCTGAGGGCAATTACAGCTGTAATCCCCAGTTGTATTAGGAGTGATCAAAATACTGTCAGGAATGAGCAACTCTCTTTCCACTTCTAGAAGAACTTCTACATCCTGAGAGTCCTTTACACAACTCTTACTGGGGAGCGAGGAGATATACAGGCCAAGTGTCCTGTTCCTGGTCTAGTACCACGTGAGGGTAAGTGTTTATTCACTGGACACTTCATAATGCAGGAGTGCTTCAGTCTGGTCATTGTCTGCTAAATGCTTGTTGCTGCATCATGTTGCATTTACTTGAATACAATTTGTCTCTTGACAAGGTAAGTTGAGATTTACCCAGCAAAGATATTAACCTGAACTACATGGTCTTAACTATACAACTGAAACATTTACATTACTGTTTTGCAGGGTGCAAGATACCAAGAAGTCAGCAAGTTGCTTGTGGTCCTCCTAATGCTGATCCACAACTGTGTGTGGCCAATGGATGTTGTGTGGATGCAACAACTTCCCAGTGTTACTATCCTTTGGATGGTATGGCTTGGTTTTACACTTTTGATATAGCACTGCTCATCTAATAAGCAATCCTAATTAAATTTGGCAAGTGGTGTGTGTGTGTGGTGTGTTTTTTTTTTTTTTTTTTTGCTATACAGGACAATGGTCCTTCAACTAAACAGACTTTCATAAGTAGATATCCTACAAGTTTCACTACTGCATTCTGCAGTAATTCTCTGCTTATACTTTTCAGCATGCACAGCAGATGGGCATTTTGTATTTGCAGTTTACCGCACCTCAACCAAGCCAGAAATCGATCCTGGCAGTCTAGTAATTGCAGGAAACCACTCTTGTGCCCCAGTCATCTGCACGCCAGACTTTGCCATCTTCAAATTTCCTGTGACTGGCTGTGGGACACATGTCTTTGTAAGTTCACTCTCTTCCTGGATATTGCAATGTTGTTGTCTCTGCTCTTACCACAAAGGTAGTACTAGGACTTTAGGGTACAGTACTTATTTATAGCGATCTCTTTAAGGCAGGGAGAGGGGACTGGTTTTGGGCTGGCCCAGTTGATTACAATCCTATCTGCTTCAGTGTTCTAACCCTCATGCTTTTGCGTGCAGACGGTGGCAGAGACTACAATCTATCTTGCTGAAGTTGAGGGCTTGGTTCGGGGGAACCAGCAGGTGTATGGACAAATTTCCAGAGATGGCCCTTATCGGTAATTTTCTTTTACATGAGCTGGGAACAGGCAGCCAGTTACCCCTCTTGCTGAAAAGGAAGCCTAATTTACAGCATACTTTGCTGGTTGTAATGGGTGAGTGGGGACCCCATGATCAGAGTAAAAGCCCTCCATGGTTTTATCACTGAATGGAACATCTGTGCCAACTTGTAACTAAATTGATTCTTTATCTTCACTGTCTCCTCTCTGCACTGCAGTTTATATGTGGAATGTCGCTATTCTAAAGGAAGTTTGGCCAGCACTAGTTACTTGGTGGTGAACCCACCGCCTCCATCAGCAGCCTTGTCTTTTGGCTCGCTTGCAGTTAGGTTAAGGATTGCCACAGGTAATTTAACAGAATTATTGCTGCTTTTCTGTGGGGTGTGTGTGTTAAATGGTTATGGTATCGTTGTGACATTAGGTAATGTCTTTCAGTATAACTTCTCCCATTTGGTCTTGTGGAGCTGTAGCTGTATGTTGGACATCATGTCCCATAATGACTGCTAGATTTGTCTGGCTGGTCCTTTTCAATGGCTGGTGTATTAAGAGCGATGTACCTGGTGTCTGGTTATTCTAAAGCACTTGTCTCTTGTAGACACCAGCTACACCAGCATCTACCCACAGTCCCATCTACCCCTGAGCTTCTTGCTTGGAAGCAAGGTGTATCTGGAAGTGCAGCTTATGAACCCTCCTGACCCCAATGTAGTTCTGCTGGTCCACTACTGCATCGCCTATCCCCAGTCCACTCAAGCTGCCTGGGTGATCCTCTATGAAGAGTGAGTATCCTGCACCATTGACAATGTTCAAATATCCTGATGTCTCCATTTGACTGTACAAAACAACATGCCAGGGCATTGTCCAACAGCTTCTGCCAGATATGACCAGTGACCAAATTGCTGACCTTTTACCCCCCCCCCCCCCCCCCCCCCCTTTCTGAAATTAAGCCTTCAGAAACATCGGCACCTCTTGTATTTGAGCTGGTTATAAAGGATTGTGATTTTTTTTTTTTTTTTTTTAAGCAACAGGTTAGGTGAATGGCTCAGATTATCCAATATTAGCTACAAACGCCTAAAGTAAATATCTTTGCAAATTGCTATAACAAATGCAAGGCATTTTAGATTTTTCCAGCTACTAGGAGTATTGCAATATGACTGCCATGCACGTCAAGCCTCCTAGTTGGCAGCTGTCGGACTCCCTTCTGAATTTCTATCCCACAGTTGTCCGAACATCCTGGATTACAGCAGAGCTGCTGGCCTCCATGTCCAATACGATAACATGCCTGTATCCAAGCACACTCGACGCTTTGAAATACAAAGCTTCCAATTCCTGAACTATAAGACCAAGCAGTATTTGGATGAGGAAGTGAGTATTTTTTATAGTGGTCCAATCGTATACTCAAGCTTGCCTCCAAATGCCTAGTCAGAAATGGTGTATTTTAGACAAATGCAGATCTACAACTGATCTAATTCCATTTTACTTTCTTTTCAGATCTATTTTATGTGTTCAACTGAAGTCTGTTCTCCTGAACACCGTGTTTGTAATGAAGGATGCTTTGATGGGAGAGGTATGTTCCTGAAAAGCACTATTTGGACCCGTAACTTCCAAAGATATTAGTTTTTGGTCACACCATCAATTATTGCAGCATGGAGTCTTCCATCTTGCACTTTTTCTTTCAGCGACTACCCCTGAAGTATTTAAATTCTGCTCCCCTGGTTAGCATTTTATCAAGAGATATAACTATTCCCCAAGTTTACTTATTTAGTTATTCCAGATAACTCTGTCCTTCCATAGATATGTCTGTTCCAGTAGATCCTGGTGTGGGAGGGCGCTGTGCAGGAAAGCCCTGTCCTGGGAAATCGAACATAGTCAAGCGAGCTGCTCATGGACATACCGGCCTCATCGCTGTCGGTGAAGGAACCTTCATTTTAGATGAGAATGTACCCCATGAACAAACGGGTAAGTGATTTTGAGATGGTGTATTAAAGCAGTACTTGAAGATGGAGGGTGCTCTGTTTGGTTTGGGCCAAAGCTCAAGTATCTAGGTTTGGGTGAAGTGCCCTTACGAGTGCCTGAAGTGAAGCTTCATTATTCTTCACTTGAGCACCAAAATATTCTGCCACTAACCGTTTATTTATTTCTTCCTGTTTTCAGAGAAACACTGGACGTACTTCCATGGTCTCCTGGGGCTGCTTGGTTTGCTGGTCCCAGTATCTGTTGTAATGCTTTTCTTCAAAAAATGGGTGGTCATGCAAATGGTCAGATCCCAGAGAAGCAGTCTCTAACTTTGAATAAAACTGTATCTTTTGAAATTCCGCCTGTTGTTTTTTCCAATTCCTTGAAATTAAATTCCTGCACCAAGTATTGAGGGGGTTTGCATGTGAAGTTAAGTAGGGTTGGAGAAAATGATTTTGTACAGTACATTGGATTTGCTGCTTTTTGTTTTCAGTAAAGCAGAGGTTTGTGTTAATGCCCTGAAGTGATGGCTGCATTATTTTTTTTAGTTCTCTCAAGACAACTTTAACCACCAGAAACATTGACTTGCTGTGGAATTCAGTAGTGCCACAACGTTTCACTACTTGTGTATTTATCCAAATACTAATTGCCTAGTCTAACATTTGGAATGTGTAACTTCTAAAATGGTCTGTGCAGGGCATTTTGTGAAAGTGCAGTTAATTTGTTTTTATTTCATTAAAACGTTTGACGTCACCCTTTGATCTTTCAGTGGATTATATCTACAAATCGTCTAACTAAAGTGGCAGTGTGGCTTTGAAGAGAAGGGGAGTGCGGGGCAGATGTATTGTTGATAAAGAAATCCACACTGAGCTACGAATCCACAGAAAAATGGATTAGTTAACAAACCAGTCACAAACAAATCATAAAAAACTGTCTTTTTAATAAGCAGCAATTATAATAACAATTAGCTATACTTTTATACTGTTTAAACATAATTGATTTCCAATTTCAGCACACAGTACAGTACAATATATTTTCTTGTGCTTCGGAAATAACTTAGCTTTCTTTTTATGCAAACCAACTCCTGATTTGGCCAAAAGTTTCATTTTCCCATCAAGAACACTGCGAAAACTTTCAAACTCTGGGTCATTTAACAAACTTAAAGTGCGTCTCTCAGTCTTGGAAAATGCTGTATACACATTACAAGTTTGTATAGTGAATTACCACAGTACTCCTCTCAGTTACATGTTCTTACTTATGTCACAAAACAGCTAAGGCTGTATGACAAAGTAGCATTATCCATATTGACTAAATCTCCACTAATTACACATCTCAGATTTAAAGTCAGCTTTTGAATTCCTTTCATTTAACCAAATTTCAAACAGATTAACAGCCCATTTACATTTTGCGGGAGTACTTCCAGAAAATCGATCCCTTGCACAAATATTAACTTCATCCATTTTAGGTGCAGCAAAACTCAAAACCTAAGGTTCATGGGGTATTAAGGTCACGTGGTAGGGGTGTGAGGGTCAATGAAGACAAGTTACGCACGCAGCACTACCTTGCGAGAGCTACGCTGTGGGAGCCTTTGTTCTGCAGCAATATACTCTTGGAAGTCGCCACTAGAACAAAATAAACATTTTGAATACTATTGACTGGAACATACGAGCACTGTAAAAAAAAAAATAATAATAATAAATACATTTAAATAACTATTTTAGGTGGCTCATCTGGCAAAGTAACCGGCTGCCAGCTGGAAATGAGAAGACTGTGTATTGATTTATGTATTGATTTATTTCAATGTTTATTAATGTTTTAATTTTACCAAATATATAATTTTCAGAAAAATGTATGTTGCTTTTTGTCCAGTGGGGACCACAAATAGCGTTACTCTCATCAACCAGTATCGTGAGGAACTGTACTTCCTTGCGCCAATAGGGACCACCATGAGAGTTACACTAACGAGTAACCAAAAATTTTCAGAGCTCAAGATCAGACTCGGAATGATAAAGAGGAGTCGAAAAATCTCCAAATATAACAAAGTCCCGAGACTTCTCAGCTGGCTGACTTAATCTTTCAAAATACTGCTTGTCTTAATTAATCCTGCAGCATATATATGCATATATATATATATATATACAGTACTGTGCAAAAGTTTTAGGCAGGTGTGAAAAAATGTTGTAAAGTAAGAATGCTTTCAAAAATAGACATGTTAATAGTTTATATTTATCAATTGACAAAATGCAAAGTGAGTGAACAGAAGAAAAACCTACATCAAATCAATATTTGGTGTGACCACCCTTTGCCTTCAAAACAGCATCAATTCTTCTAGGTACACTTGCACACAGTTTTTGAAGGAACTCAGCAGGTAGGTTGGCCCAAACATCTTAGAGAACTAACCACAGTTCTTCTGTGGATTTAGGCAGCCTCAGTTGCTTCTGTCTCTTCATGTAATCCCAGACAGACTCGATGATGTTGAGATCAGGGCTCTGTGGGGGCCATACCATCACTTCCAGGACTCCTTGTTCTTCTTTACGCTGAAGATAGTTCTTCATGACTTTCGCTGTATGTTTGGGGTCGTTGTCATGCTGCAGAATAAATTTGGGGCCAATCGGATGCCTCCCTGATGGTATTGCATGATGGATAAGTATCTGCCTGTACTTCTCAGCATTGAGGAGACCATTAATTCTGACCAAATCCCCAACTCCATTTGCAGAAATGCAGCCCCAAACTTGCAAGGAACCTCCACCATGCTTCACTGTTGCCTGCAGACACTCATTCGTGTACCGCTCTCCAACCTTCGGCGAACAAACTGCCTTCTGCTACAGCCAAATATTTAAAATTTTGACTAATCAGTCCAGAGCACCTGCTGCCATTTTTCTGCACCCCAGTTCCTGTGTTTTCGTGCATAGTTGAGTCGCTTGGCCTTGTTTCCACGTCGGAGGTATGGCTTTTTGGCCGCAAGTCTTCCATGAAGGCCACTTCTGACCAGACTTCTCCGGACAGTAGATGGGTGTACCAGGGTCCCACTGTTTTCTGCCAATTCTGAGCTGATGGCACTGCTGGACATCTTCCGATTGCGAAGGCAAGTAAGCATGATGTGTCTTTCATCTGCTGCAGTAAGTTTCCTTGGCCGACCACTGCGTCTGCAGTCCTCAACGTTGCCCGTTTCTTTGTGCTTCTTCAAAAGAGCTTGGACAGCACATCTGGAAACCCCTGTCTGCCTTGAAATTTCTGCCTGGGAGAGACCTTGCTGATGCAATATAACTACCTTGTGTCTTGTTGCTGTGCTCAGTCTTGCCATGGTGTATGACTTTTGACAGTAAACTGTCTTCAGCAACCTCACCTTGTTAGCTGAGTTTGGCTGTTCCTCACCCAGTTTTATTCCTCCTACACAGCTGTTTCTGTTTCAGTTAATGATTGTGTTTCAACCTACATATTGAATTGATGATCATTAGCACCTGTTTGGTATAATTGTTTAATCATCACCTGACTATATGCCTACAAAATCCCTGACTTTGTGCAAGTGTACCTAGAAGAATTGATGCTGTTTTGAAGGCAAAGGGTGGTCACGCCAAATATGGATTTGATTTAGATTTTTCTTCTGTTCACTTTAGTTAATTGATAAATATCATCTATTAACATGTCTATTTTTGAAAGCATTCTTACTTTACAGCATTTTTTCACACCTGCCTAAAACTTTGGCACAGTAATATATATATATATATATATATATATATATATATATATATATATAATTATATAGGGATTTTGGGTGAAAGGGCTCAGTGATTCACGAGGCTTCTCTTTTCCAATCACTAGAAATCTGTAACTTACCAACATTTACCTGCACTGCACAGGACAAGCCATATACAATTGGTCGCGGGACTCTTGTGGTTCACTGATGTTCGCGTGGCGAGGCTTCATATTTTGCTTGCTTCATATGAAGATCAAACACTAACCATTTGAATAACCTGAAGCCTCAAACAAGCACTGAACCATGTGACTCAGCTGAAGCCTGAATAAAACACCAAACCATTTGAATCATGCGAAGCTTGAATCGAACACTAAAGCACTGGAATCACTTGAATCATGAATCAAACACGGAATCGTGTGGAATCTTAATCAAACACTGAATCATGTAAATGTAATCATTTGAGGCTTTACGTACCAGCAGGGAATTGAACCCTGTTTGCACACTGAGCAGCGGTGCTATCTCTAAAGCAGATTACAATTTACCCCTCCACTAACTGGGTAAGTAATGCTTCCTAGTAGTAGTCCACGTCATGTTAAAATTGATTGTGAGAGGACATCATTTCAGGCTATAATTATATCAATAAAAAAATTGCAAGCATTGTTATTTTCATACTGCCTGAAACAGTGTACTGTATAAATTGGACAGTGTCAGTAAAACCTTCCTAAAAGGAACCAAATGAACCCGCCTTGCTTTGTGATGCTATTTGCCTCATTTGATTCATGTAGGGCCGAGCCTATCATTCACATCACTAACATATACATAAATCCCATATAGGAAATACATGAATTCTGCATTTCTCAATTTATTATGATGATATTATTACACTGAAATATTATGTTAGTTCTGTTACATTTTAGTAATGCCTTGACTTTAAAGACACTGGGTTGCGCAGGTCTACCATTAGATGGCACTAAAGAGCATGAAGCGCTGCGTGTGATTTGGATCAGTGAACATTTTAGTTAAGCAATGGTTCAAAGGGCTCAGTGATTTACAAGGCTTCCCTTTTCCCATCACTAGTTTATATACACCTGTGGTTACAGCTTAACCAGCTGCACCTGTCCAATTGTTTGGAAACTGGTGTCCATTTTGACTCCCGACTTCCTCTGTGGGTCCAAAATGGCAGCCAGCAAACACTCATCGCGGTCCTAAAGTTGTGGTAGTGCAGGTACACCCCATCACAAACACTGAACAATATATTTAAAGTAAATAGGTTATACCCTGATTAATACGTCTAATACTGTTTTATAATCCTATTTAGAATTCCTCTTCATATTTATTGGGGGGGGGGGGATGATCTATAACAAGAATTATAAAAACTGCCGAGCTCCATTTTTTTTTAGGGCTTGAATTGCAGGTAAGTGCTTGCTGCTCAGATGTATTTCTTTGTTTTTGTCTAAAATAACACTTTGGGTGTAGGGCTGGGGTTCCCAAACTATTTTTTATTTATTTTTTAACCTGAGGCCAACCTGTTCAGCTGCATTAGACAAAATCTGTAACACTGTAAATAAACTTAATCTAAATTTGTTCTTTTTCATTTTAATCTTAGTTTCTCTTCATCAGACAAATCCTTAACATGAATTTCTCATGCGTGAATTATAATTTTATTTACAGTCCCCTTCTAGTTTTGCATTGAAAATACAAATTGTTTGGTATTGGAATTGTTCTGAGAGCATTTTTTTGTTTGATGCTACAGCGAGCCTGGTGTTTACAAGAAACTGCACAGATTTTCTACAGGTTCCAAAATGAAAAAAGCTGATAGCAGATCAGAAGACCAGGTGGGATGAGCTTCTCAGCACTTATTGTGTCCACCCACCCATCTGCTTCATCTGAGATCTTTATTCAAGACTAATTAGTGTCTTGAAAATGCCAACACGCTTTTATTTTTAGAGTTCACTTCCTACTGAGGAAGCAACAGCTAATTGTTTATGAAACAGTCGCAGACGAAGGAAAACTTTCATCCTTCATTAAATCCGACCAGACTGCCTCTGTCAGGAAGGCTTTTTTGGCATGTAAGTACTGTATCACTTTAATGCTAACTTTTTCTCCAGAATGTTCTGGTTGTAGCTGTTCAAAGCTGCAGCTGCAATCAGGTTCCATTTTACACTGAAATATATAACAGTCCTTGGGATCTGTTCACTGTATTCTTTCATTCTTTTGCCATCTGTGTGTCTGCTTAATAACATACTTGACAACATTTGGAAACTGTTCAGCGGGACGCTTGTCTCCAGGAGGGGAGGGGTCATACGCATCATACACACGTGAGGTGTCATATGCAAAAAAACACTCATTATCATATAATAGACGTATCCCCCCAACTCAACACGACACGACCATCATGACAGTAAAAATAGACTTAATGAAGACTTCTTAACTTTGTATAAGTTAGTGATCAGCAGATGTGTCAGCCGCACGAAGAGCACAGCGTGTGGTTTTTACTAACTCTACTGTGCAGAATAATTTTTTTTTTTTCTATGGGTAAATATCGGGACTTTCTTCCTATGCATCGGGACGTGGGACATTTGCTAGGAAATTGGGACTGTCCCAACCATATAGGGACTGTTGGCATGTATGTAATAAGGACCACAACATTTTTTTAACTCAATAGATGCAACAACTGTCACTTTAGACCCTGGAACTGCAAATAAAAATCAAATTTTATCAGAAAATCGAACTGTTGTGCACTACACAGATGAACCTGTGAAATCCCTGTACAGTCCCAAGAGATTTGACACCTTGTATGTGCTGGGGTGTGAGGAGTTCAACTTTGGACGGCACTACTGGGAACTGGTTGTAAAAAGACAGACTGGGAGATTGGAGTTGCATGTTCTTCACTGCCCAGGAAAGGGAAAACCTGGCTGGGGAGAAATAACATTTCATGGTCTCTGGATTGCAGCGGAGGCCAGTGCACAGGATGGCATAATAATCCGATTTAAAATTGAACATGAACTCCAAATTAGAAAATTGGTGTGTATTTGGATGTTGGCTTTTTATGATGCTGAAAAGATGACTCTTTTACTGTATTATAAAAAAGACATTCACAGAAGCAGTTTATTCTGTGCTCAACCCGTGTAACTGCAAGGGAGGGAATTGTGCATTTTTAATAGCTCTCTAGCGCAACGGTATTCTGAAAAATTTGAATTAACATAAGATAGATGTATAATGCAATGCATGTGTACCAATGCATTTCACTATGACGATACAAAATAAAAAGGCAGTAATATTGTCCCTGAGGTGTGTGTTTGCTTTTTGTTTTGTTTTGTTTTGTTTTGTTTTGTTTTGTTTCTTGGTCTGAAAGTGCAAAATGATGACATGATACTGTAGCGGTTCACAGGCAGTAGAAAGGAAGAAGACAATATGCTTGATTCAAGTTCAATTGCTTTAATTGCTCAGACCACTGCTCTGTCTGCTTCATTGCAATCCTGGAACAGTAACCAGTTTTGAGAACACACACACACACACACACACAATTGGCGGTGCAGCGCCCTCTTATAACGTAGCTCTGCACTTGTATTATAATCGGGTTCCGGAGCTTACACACATCCCATTGGTCCTCAGCCGCACACCAGGACCAATGGGCACAGACAAACAATAGCCAATAACCGGGGACACAGAAAGCACCACACGCGCAGGCTACATTTACACATAGACACAGACAGTCGACCAGCAACTTCAGGGAATACAGAGGGGGAAAGGAACACAATACAACGGGAATTACAGTACAGTACACAATACACAATTACATAGATGCATGGAACGCTACATTGCCCCCACCTTAGTCTCTTTTTGTCCCCAAAAAGTCTACAGGGCGCAATGCCCAAGAGTCCAGCTCCGTAGTTGGGGCGACGCCATGAAATGCATTTCCAAGCATTCAGAACAACCCCTTAAAATGGGCCCAGCACATCAATGGCCACCCTCTCCATTGGTTCACATAGAAAAAATCCAGGAAGGAAATAGGAAATCCAATAGAAAAATCCTATAGAGTTTTGGAACCTTTCCAGTTGGATTTTCTACTGCATTCTAATAGGATTCCTACAGGAATTTCTACTGGATTCCAATAGGATTCCTATAGGATTTTCTACTGGATTCCAAAAGTAGTGCTATAGGATTTTCCACTGGATTCCTTATTGGATTTCCAACTGGGTTTTTTCTATGGGATTCCAACAGGATTTTTTTTATTGGATTTTTATCAAGATTCCTATTAGATTTTCTGTAAATAATAATAATATAATAATAAAAAAAATAATAATATAATTCATTAGGTTCTCTATAAATCAAACAGTATTACACATCTTCAGAGCAAAAACATATATTGCACCAGTTGACTTTCACATTTCTAATGTTATTTGCAAACATTTTTTCTGGAGAACTTCATTTAAACACGCACAGAAAACACACAAGAAAATCCTACAAAAAGTGTATTATTAATATTATTTATTAATTTATTAATTTAATCTTCAGAACTCAGTTTCCTTTTTGATATTTTTTCTTCATCACTACATTTTTGAGAGATGGCTTGTTTGTTTATCTTTTTTCCATTCCTGTTTTTGCATTTATGAAATCTGCAAAAAAAAAAAAAAAAAAGTCAGCACAGGGCAAAGTGGAAGTTCTTGGGCAAAGTTATATATATGTTTTCATTCCGTTTTGGAAATAGGGCTTTTTCTTTCATTTAGTACTAACACATACATTTTGTATGATTTGTATCAAAATTATATCTTAGTTTTTTTAATAACATTTTCACATTGAAGCACAAGTTGAGATATATGAGAAATGTTATATTAAACATAATTACAGAGGTGCTGTGTGATTTCTCTGTAAATAAAAGTAAGCACACTACTAAGCAGTTAAAAAAAGGTTTAACTCACGAATGATGTCTGCAGTTTTCCCTGAATCCAGTGGTGGCTTGGCTTCTTTGCTTCTAAAAGCATCAGAAGTCTTTCCTGTCAAGCTGTGTGTTGCTAGATTTTTCCGTCCAAAGACTGCGCAACACAGCTCTTTGGCCGTCTTCTTGGGATCCCCCCAGGAGTACTGCTCCAACGTGATACTTGTAGACTTATCTTCACCTAGAAGTAAAACAACACTGTTATTTAAAGTGACATTCCTTGTATTTGCAATTACTATTTTATTGATTTTTAAGCAATAAAATAACAATAAATATTTGTCCATCTGCTTGAATGGGATTCATAATGTTATAGTATTTCATAGTGTTTTACAAATGTCATAGTTATTGGTCATATGAGATTTTTTTTATTTTATATGCTTGATATTGTTTTTTTTTTTTTTTAATATGCATTAAATTAGAATAAGGAAAATTGTTAACAGCTAATATATATTATAATCGTAAAATAATCAGTGCATACATACTGTTTTATTGCTGATTTTGATTCAAGATATCTAGATTGTCCAGATTCTGGAACCGTCTTTTGGTTGCACTTTCCAACTCCTTCTCCAGGAGCTCTTCAGGTTCTTCTTCCATTAGTGCAGGCAATCCTGCAATGAATAAGAGTAAATACATAGCAAAGCATGTAATCCCACAAGTACTACTCCAAAAGTACTTAATATTGATATTTTCCTATGAACGCATGTCATGTAACAACCTGCTGAACTGTGATATACAAAGTGTGCCAGTAAGTTTAATAAATAATAGGTACAGAAGTGTATAAGTAGTAAATTAAAGAATACATCTTATTTACATTCTCTCATTATACATTCCACTGTTGTTTATGTTTTAAAACATGTCAGAAATTAAATATTAGGAATATAGTAATGCATTAGTTTATTATGCCGCTAAACTCAGATTGACTTACCTTGTTGTTTATTGATTTTGTTATCAAGTGCACCAATTTTTTTTATAAAGGCGGTTAACTAAATCTTTCAGTTCCGCTATTTCAGATCCCATCTTTTTTTGTTTTCAGTTTTAAATCTTAAAATGTTCTTTTTTGGTGCATTCATCACACTGAGTAGCAGATCTCTAGCATGAGAAAAGAAAATATGGCTTAAACCCTCTTTTAATGCTTTGCTTTTGCCCACAAACTCTTTAAAGTATTATAAAAACATTTATTTTCATTACAAATACTGAAAAAATGTCTCCTGCAAACTCTCTGAGGGTAAACATTTTCTCTCAGTTTTGTAAAATATTGATATTGATGATAAGCTGGACCATTTTACAAAAGTGGTAACTGTGTCATATTGGTAATCAGAAGTTAAGGAAGGGCCACAATAACACTGACACATGTTTAAATTAGAAGTTGAGTGGTTATTTTGAAATCAACCAATAAATATACACTTAAAAACACAAAACAAACAAAAAAATAATTTGATTATTAAAACAGTTCTCTGTAACTCATCCTACTTGTGTATTAATTGTGTCCTCCTTAGGTTTTTGTACAATCTTCTTTGCATTCTTGCTCTTTGTATTCATAGCATTTGCAATCTTGCAACTCCTAAAGAAAAATTGGTTGATATTAGTATAAGTTGATAAACCTTGACCTTAAAAAAAGTAATAAATCAAAACATGTACCAACCAGTATTGGACATCACAAAAAACATATCTGTCCAAAATAATTGCATATGTTTCTTAGTTTTAGATGTTCAGATTTATTCACTTGTAAATTAAAATTATTTTGGACAGACATGTTTTTGCGATATACAATACTGACAGTTTTACGATGTTTCAGTTTTACAGGGTTTTTTTTTTTAAACTAATATATTGCCTATAGTAAAACTGAAAAAGATGAAAAAATCCAACTAACAAGAGAGATATTGGAATGCATATAGACACACTTACTATTAAAGACATTTTAAAAGAACAGATTAAAACTAAAGTGCGAGAAGAAGAAACAGAAAGGAGCGATTTCCAGGTAATTTATGTATATTATTAAATATATCAAATGTCTCATTTGAATGAGTTTCTTTTGTTTTCTTTTTTTTTTTTGTGCTGTGGCATATGCACAAGACAAAGATAAATAATTACTGTCTATCTTCTAATATGTGTTGTGCAGGTAAAAGCAAAAGTTAGTCAAAGGCCTGGACCAAATCAAGGTTTGACACACCCGCTAATCGCAAATTACAAACGTGGTATTGATGGCGCCTTTTTTTTTTATTTGTCTGAAGGTTATTCCTTCTACCTCAGAGGGAACCCGCCATTAATACTGGGTTTGTAATTTGCGATTGTGCGAGTCAGTATTAGCTCATCTTCATCTTCTTTAAATATGTTTACCATCCCCAAACATTATACATGGTTTCAAACCTATACACCGTAGTTTAAGATACAACGGTGTTAATTGAAACCGCAGGATGCACTCCAGTAGATACAAAGTCGCTATTCAAACAGCAGATTATCATAACTCAGGTACCACAGTGACGCCTAGCTGCAGTACGCGCAGACAATAAAACTGTAACGACTTTTTTTTAAAGGGATTCAAAACATTAAGGGGTATCGGTAGGTTTTTATACACGTGTATGTAATTAGCCTATACATTTGTACCGTCCGTATTGTATGTATTTAGCCTATACATTTGTACCGTTGGATAACAAATATTTTTTTTCCAGGCCCCGTTAAGGAACATCTCTATAATTATAGACAGTCAGTAGCAGTAGGAAAGTTAATTATTATTATTTTTTTTAATAAAAAATACATTATATATAAAAAAAATTATTATGATTTCCATTACACGAGAGTAGATGTTAAAACCTCATGCTGATTTGAACTCGGCTCTCGCCAAGATAAGCACCAACTAAGACGTAGGTTTACAATAAACTAATGTGATCCATATGTGTCTCCATCCATTTACGTTTCCTTCCATATGATGATGTAGAATATATATATAATTTTATGTTAAACAAGATGTGTATGTGTACAGTAACGTTACAATGTGTAGATGTGTTTAGCATTGTTTCACACACACACTATATTATTATTTGTTTATTTAGCAGACGCCTTTATCCAAGGCGACTTACAGAGCCTAGGGTGTGTGAACTATGCATCAGCTGCAGAGTCACTTACAATTACGTCTCACCCGAAAGACGGAGCACAAGGAGGTTAAGTGATTTGCTCAAGGTCACACAATGAGTCAGTGGCTGTGCCGGGATTTGAACCGAAGACCTTCTGGTTACAAGCCCTTTTCTTTAGCCACTGGACCACACAGCCTCCATACACATATAATATACACATATATACATACACACACTCTCACTAGATTAGAACAGAAGCAATATTTGCACAATCGATAGTGGAACTTCTAAAACATGAAGACTGACCCGCTATCTAATTTAAATCTATACCTTTAAATCTAATGTTTAAATAATACTCCACTCAATTTAAATAATAATATGGATATAAATAGATCTTAAAGTAACCTTACAGCAAATCCAACAGAAACTAAAAGAATCCAATAGGATTATAGATATTGGAAAAACATGAAATCCTATAGGATTTTTTGACTAGGGCGAGGCCGCGCACAGTGATCAATTTTTCAGATTTATATCGAAAAATGTAGCTGCACGCCAACACAAACAAGTCGCATTCCTTCTCAGCGCCAGACAAATCTCTCGAATGCATAAAATCAGGAAGTTTTATACCAGGTGCTCAGCTTCTTCAAATTATCCAATTTAAACCTATGGGGGCTGAGAACAGGAGAGCTTCAACGTGCCAGTGGAATCTGTGCTGAAACTACAATGTACAATACAAAATAAACGTGCTTTACACAGGTGTTCAAATAAAAAGAAACTAACATTAAATCAAAGGTGATGAATCAAAACATGATTAATATAATCTAAACTGTTCACAAACAGTGCCTAAATAAAGTGACTAAAGTTTTCAATTGTTCCTTTATTATATACATGGATGATGTTCGTTTTCCTATATAATAATATCATAATGTTTAGCTAACTGTGTTGCAAAATTAATTAAGCAGCGTTTTGTTCAACAAGTTAATTAAGATATAAATCATATAGCAATATGTACTATTCCAACTGCTAAATACAAATGTGGCGCTGCATATATTTTTTAAAATTATTTTTAACCTGTCTTCTGTGATCACTTGCCCTTGTCATGGACACAGGATCCACTGACAACCTCATCCTTCCGTAGTCCTAAAGATTTTAACAGGGTCACCACCTTGCCAAGTCTTTGCAACCCCCCATAAATGGTGCCCCTGGCTAACAGTATACCTTTTCATGAACTGATTTATGTGGGGTACTGTATAATAAACAGCGATCTATTTATTTTAACAAATACAATAATATGGAGGTGAGAATGCAACAGACTCAGTTGATCTCTACCAACAGTTACTGTTAGTCATGGAACAAAATAGGACACTACTGAACCGTATTATTCTTAATTTCCACGTGAAGCTTATTTTTTCGGTCTTATTTTTTTTAAGAGAATGTGAATAAATACACAAATACTAAATTTAGTTTACTTGTTATGTTATACAAGTGCATTCATTGATTGCCGTTTACAGGAATCATAGGTACTTCATTTTTATTGTTTCTTTCATTACCTTAATTCCTATTTCTAATGCAATGCTATGTTTTTATTCTCAGTATAGGTCACATTTACACACGTTTCTCAGAACAAAAATCAAACCAGGTGATTTTTTCTCGTGCAGAATTCATTCTAGCAGTGATTTACTAATGATCTGAGAATGCTGATAATTCATCGGCGTCGATTGGCTTGCTAAATACAACTTCAACTAAAACGCTTGAAGCGTCACAGTTTAAATACCCGCGCCTCTAAACCACAGACATATGGCTTGATTTTTTTGTTATCGTAGTTGTAGTTTGGTATACTAGTGATGTTACGGAGAGGGCGGGCAATGCTGCCTTTCTTCTTATTGATCTGGGTCTTGAGGCTCACACAAGCTCTTGCCACAGCTCATGATCGCCTGCAGGATGAAGCGGCTGCAAATTCCATGTCAGGAACAGGAAACTTGGATCGTGGAGGGAACTTGAGTTTAGCTACTGATTTAGCCATTCCTTCTGCTGATCTTTTGTCTGAACATGATTACTTTTCAACAAATAGAAAAGGTGAACTTTCTGAGATTGCCACTGTTGATCTGCAGAATAACCAGCAGTCTCATGATCATGTGTTTGCTGAGACTGAATCTGATGCTGCAAACCATGGGCTTTTTGATTTCAGCCAACATTATAGGTATGATGAGGATGCACTTGAACAGCCTATCTTTTCCAGTCCAGATAGTGATGACTTCAATTCTGATCGGACCAAGTATGTTGTCCCTTTTGTTGCTGATGAATACCCTATGGCTTCAGAATCTGAAGGCGATGTGGAACATGCACTCTTTACTGATCAGAGTAATGACCCTGATGTTGACTTCCCAGAAGTCTTTGCATATGCTGATTTAGTTACTTCACCTAAAGAGAATGTGTCCAATACACTTGTGACAGAAATGGGTATAGGTGAACTTGGCAATGAAGAGTTTGATTCTGACAACTATACATCTGGTACCTACTCTGAAACCCTAGGCTATGATTTTGCCTTGTTTTTAGATCTTGAAAAGGAAGGTAATGATTCTTTGCCTCCTGAAGATGTAGTCAATGGTGACCTTCCTGGCATGCATGCTTCTTTTGACCGCTCTGTGCTTACTGATATAAATCAGGAGTTGTATGAAGCTCTTTCTCCAGCTTTCAAGATTACCAGTGCACGCAACTCTCCTGATCTCTCTGGAGGTCACATGTTGCCAAGCAGCGTCTATGATGCCTCTATAGGACCCTACGGTGTCTTCAATCTACCTATTAAGAACCCAGGAAACTCTTCTCGCCATAGCACAGTGGCACCGGCAGATACTTCAACAAGTGAAGGAGGGCTGACCACCCTGGTTTCGGCAACTACATGCGGTGTCGCCGACATGGCCGTCAAATTGTTTGGTGGAAGGTTGACAGACCTCAAATTGCGAGGTAAGGGTTTTGCTTAGCCTGGTATCAGTTTAATTCTGGAAGAGGCATGGTTATCAAGTCTCATTAACTACTTTCTTCACCCTTCAACCCCCCCCCCCCCCCCCCCCCAGTCGCCTTTATACTTGTTGAAGTCAGCAAGATTGCTCGGAGATGCAGGTACACGGTATTGGAGAAAAAAGGAATTGTCATCTTTACAACTGCCTTCAAAGGTTGCAGTGTGAAGGCACGGGTAAGATTTAGATTCTTAACTTAGTCTGGTGATACTATGCCTTAACACATGAACTTGTTGGCCTTTGTACAGTATAAATGAAAGTGAGGAAGTAAATGCCAGTGCACTGCTGTTAAGCCTTGTAAATATACAACTAATTCAACTTCTTAAATGTTAATCTCTTTTGGGGTAATTGTGTTTTATATTAGAACTAATACTATAGTCTAGTCTAACTACAGAGCATCTACTTTAAACTCCATTGGTCTTTATTGAAACTATCTGTGCTGTGGTTGAAAGATGCAATCATACAGATGTTGGCTAGAACATTCCCATTCAACTTGACGTTTTACCTTTGCTTGCAGGGTGGGCAATATGTGTTGACCCTGATGTGGAGAAACCACTATGTGCATATGTCCTGTCCAATTTCTACACCTGATAAACCTATTACAATCTGTGGTAAGAGTAGCATGACCATCAAACTCCCAGCAGGACCAATAGAAGCGCTTCGTGTAAAAAGTGAGTTGTTTCTGCCTGTCACTAAATGGCATCTTACTTTGGAATGTATGGGTGTATTTGCTTTACAATATAGCTTGTTACAACTCCTTACTTGTATTTGGAACTGGTACATGTAGGCTACTTCTTTCAAGCAGTACATGGTCTTGAACATAAGGATTATAGCACCCCTGTCCAAAAGTACAAGTATTGACTTGTGTTGTGGTCAATCGTAAGATCTGTGGGTAAGATGAAGTAATATATATATATATATATATATATATATATATATATAATTTTTTTTTGCAAATGCTTGGTAGCAATTCTGAGTAATTGAACACACGATTTATTCTAGTCTGATTCCTTACACTGTTAATGTGAGTGGGTGTACCCATAGAAGAAGCTGCGCAATACAGGAAGATCAGGAGATCTCACCAAATTTCTTCCAATTGTAGATAAATTCAACAAATGGGTATCCATTTACGGAGTTGCTGTTAAATGCAAATATCAACTGTTGAGTGATTCAGAGGGAAGGATCACTTTCACTACTTCCTACAATGGATGTCACGTGAGGAGATCGGTACGTGTATCCTGCTTTCCACCAGTATAGAAAACATTATGCTCTGTATACAGGCTGCATTGTAACCTAAGAAGAATGGACCAATACAGTATTTCACCTGTGTGCCCATACAAAATGATGGTGAAATATAAAATGGGTTTATTTTCATTCTTTAAATATTGCAACTAGAATAGCCTTCCTACCCGTAGGAACAGGATAATGTGAAGATTTTATAACTCCAGAACAACGCCAGTGTTTCTGTTTTGTTTTCTCCCCCTCCTAGATGGATCGTTATTTCTATAACATCTACTATCAAATGGCTCCAGGGAAGCTAGGACAGGCACTCATGTCTTGTAGGACAGGAATTAATGTTACAGTCCCACCTGAAGAGTCCTTGCCATCAGTGTTTTGTGCCAAGTCTGGCATGATGATCAAATTGCCTAAAGGAAGTCTTAACACAGTCAAAGTGAGAGGTGAGTAGCATCTATGTTCCTGTGATGGTAATTCTGATAGTCACCCCTCCCTCCTTACCAATCTAGACCTGTGGAAAGTGACGTTGTAAACCATTCACATCTTCTATTGCATACAGTGCTTGGCTTATTGGCTATAACTGGAGTAATGCATCATTTCTGAATTCTGTAACCATTAGAATTTCTAGTAGTCACGTGTATTAGTTCCAACACCGTAATCCTCCAGCAGTCCTTGTCTTGTATAATATGTGTTTTATAAAAACTTCCTGTTCCATGAACTTTTCATGTAATTGCTTGTCTTCTGCAGATGGGTCTGGCAAGACAATACCTGTGGATAGTGTTGCCAAGAACTGCAATTATCAACTCTTTCAAATGAAGACTGGACACATCATCTTGATTGCTTCCTTCCAAAGCTGTCAAATTGCATTTGTGGTAAGAATATTAAGTCCCCCCCCCCCCTCCCCTTAAAGAGTAAGTAACAGTGTTCTGAAATATAGCATTCTACATCCCACGTGTTGCTACAACCGTTTAAAAAAAAAAAACATACCTGTAATCCGTGGCAGTTCTAGGCATAAGCATACTAAGCAATTGCTTAGGACCCCAAGCAGTTCAAGGGGAAGGGGGAAGGGGGAGGGCCTTAATTCGGGTGGATTTTTTTTTTTTTTTTTAATCGCAACTTTTGTATTTTAGTCCTTTTAGAAAAGAGCACTGATTCAGACCAGTACATGAACCAGTCAGAAAACAAATATCAATCGGCACTTAAATTTGAGACATTGGCGGTGTTTACATGCGTTTTAATTGTGCTACTATAGATAGTATAGTGCATTCATGACGTGTCACGCGCAAATGACGCATGATTGTGCTCGTTCCAAAAGTGCACGGCAAAAAGTGTGCGACTTAATTGTCATTACACTTTGGCCTAATTAGTCCAATAAGCAGTAAATTAATGCATTGTGTATTACCATGACATGTCTGACATGCTAATATTTATTATTTTTTTTACACTTGCGTTTTCATAATTTAAACCCCCGTGCTTTTCTCCAGTCCAGTAGACTGCGCTCACACCCTCCCTGGTTACAGTAAATTGTGGACGACAACTGGCTTGTTAACAACATGGCCCGGCGCAAATATAACCTCGTATCCCAGTTACATCCGACCATTACTTCTGGAAGAATAAGTAATCTATTCGGCAGTGACTGTTTAAATGTAGGCTATTATATTTGTGCTTGAATACTGTGAAATCCATCCGATGTAAACTTAACTGTTTGCTAGACAAAATATCTCTGTTTGGACATATGGAGTGACCTAGCAAGTGAATGGGAGAAATGTGTACTTCTGAATACTGCAGTACAGTTTATAGACAATGTGCGGTAGATTTGTGAAACGAAAACCGCATCGTTTATTTTAAATAGCCTACGGTAACGTTATAAAATATGTGAAACTTGTTTTTTCTTTTTTTTTTTTTTTTTTTTTTTAAATTCAGGGCCAAAATAATTCAGTATGGTGTTAAGCACCAACCGTCTCTTGGCCATTTCGCCAGTAGTAGGCCTATAACGACATGATACAAATATATATGTATACAGCACTGTGTAGAAATACATCTTGCATTGAGAACACCACTGGAATCGGAATAGTTAATTATGCCATACAGTTCACGTGCAGTCAAGGTTTTGGTAAGTAGCATTTTTCAAAACCATATCGTGTGCAGTATTAAAATATAGTATATTGTGTATTTGACATTTTTATTTATATTATGTGTAACACGGGCCATCGTTTAACCTTGAAAAAATAACAGTACCTGAAGCAGATATACGCGTTTATCATATGCACAACAAAGTGTTATAAAAAAAACGCATTGTTTTCAAAACTGTCCAAAATATTTAGTACCACTTGCCAATCTAAAACTTGTCATGTAATCAACGTTTAATCGCGAACAGTGCGTTCAATGCACACATGACTAATTTACATATTCAATAGATACGTTAAATAAGCCCTGTTTTAAGTGTCATACAGTTGGGCGGTTACTGCAGTCTGTCTTTGGGATACAAAAGTACATATATAAAAACAAAAAAACCTAAAAGCCCAGTCTTTAACTCGTTTTATTTCCTGTGTGCGTTCGTGCCTGAAAATCGATATTTATTTTTCAGTGATCCGATTTAAAGTGTTTGTGTTACTCAAGTACTATTGGTTCATTTCAAAATACAGAATGTCTGGCCAATCACGAACCGAAGTATTGCCATGCGGTCTAATTTGACAAGCTGTTCCGTCTGGTGTGAATAAGTTTTTAGCTTTCAATGCAGTGAAATACGGATTGTTGGCTCAATACTAGTACATTCCTAGCAAAGGGCTATCGAGATGAAATACCGTCAGATTAAAAACGCAAAAAATGTCTTGCGACTGAGCTCTCTCCAATTTCCCTGCCATCAGTGATCTGGGTGGTAACAAATGGACATCAATCACACTGATACTAGGTAGTAAGCGTTTTATTGTTTGTTTAATTCGCACCCGCACTGTACGTTTGTCACCAAGAGTTGGTAAAAATACATGATTTGCCATTTGGTATCACGGAATAGTCCTATGTCACTTGAGTGATTGATGCTAGCACTGAGGCTTCGTTGATTTTAATTAATTGGTAATTATAATAAAATGATTCCAACAACTAGAAACCTGTTTGAGGGACTATTTTTATCCAAAAGTAAATATATTTTTCCCGTTATAATACTGTAGCTTTTATGATTGTATCCATCACACACTCCAAGGCTTGTGCGTTTTGTTGTATTATGTTATTGTACAGACTGTTTGTTTGTTTTTATGGTTTCATTTTATTATGACCGTCTCAGATGGGGGTACGCGGTCTACTTTTACCTTTTTGTGTTTTTTGGTTCTTTTTTGGAAAGAGGTATGCAGCTTAAAGATTGAAAACCTCGGCTCTAATGTGATTTGGTACAATGAATAGCCTCTACTCGGTGATACACCAGCATGACTGACACATTTCCCAATATTTTCCCCAAACGTTAGTGAGTATTGTAGATACACCTTGGTTGTATCTACAGCTTTACATTTATTATTTTTTTGTTCAGAAACAAAAGGTCAGTAAACTCTGGCAACAAACAAAAATAAGAAATGGTAGTTGGTTCTGAGTCAATTATATTGATCCCTTCACTGAAGAAAAATGTCCCCCTAATGATAGGGGGCCACATTGACCCTCCGTCTGAGTCCTGGAGCATACACTGGATGAATGTTCCGCTGACGCTTTTGACGCAGCACTCTTGGTGTGAAAAGCCCTTTATTGTAATCTACATACTTGAACATGCTGCTTACAGGATGTAAGTCGCATAGCAGGTGCATGCTGAGCTGACGTTTTTTTGTTGTGATGCGCATCAGTGGGCTCTTGTGACCAACATCATTTTGAGAAGCGCTTTGAAACCTACTTTAAAGTTCTTGAAGTGTAAAGTTGTCTGGATGCTCACCATGAAAAGAGAAATTACAGGTATGTTATTTAAACTGTTGTAGCAACAGGTGGAGATGTGTAATGTTGTATTTTCAATGAATATTAAATATTGCTGTATACTTCCAGCAAAGTACTTCAGTACAAGCAATAATGAATATGCAAATAACTACATTTCCTTAAACATTTCTAATACTTGAATAGAATTTGGTAGCCAAGTGTTTGGGTGGTTCACTGATGCATAAGCTTAGATGGGCTAAATGGCCTCGCCTCCTTTGCAATTGTCTAATGCATGCTTTTAATATGCCGCTGTCTCATCCTTCTCTTGTACATGTAGAATGGAAACTATGTCCTGGCCATTATCTATACAACTTATTCTGGAGGCTTTGCATCAGTGCAGATAGAATGCCCTACCAGTGGAGAACCAACAAAACCCCCTCCCTCTACAAAACCCATTCCTCCAACTCCTGTCTGCGGAGCTTCCAGCATGATGGTGGAGCTGCCTGAGGGGCCTCTGGAACAAGTCAAGATAATGAGTGAGGATTATTTAGATTTTATATGAAATACATACATTGTTCTGGTAATCTCATGGAAACTTGTCTACTTTGCAGATAACTCTAATGGGCTATGGGTAGTTGTCAAGGATGTCCCAAAGAACTGCAACTACACACTGATGAAGGCAAGAGGAGGAAACCTCTTCATAACCTCCTACAAGGCCTGTCATGTCAGGATACTGGTAATGACTAACCCCAATTTGATCTGGGAAATGAGATATAAATAAGTAGGGCCCATAATATTGGGTTCCATGTTCTGTGCATATTTAATGTATAAAGGCATTAAGATTATGGAGGCTTTTTAATGGTTAACTTGTCTTTTAGATATTATTTAAGCATCCAGATCTGCTGTAAAGCAAATGAAAGAATAATCAATGCTGGGTGATTTGACTTCTTATTTATGATTCACAGTTTGGTACAATGCATCAGATTGATTCTGGTGTTGTACCCTGAAATATTGGGCCTTCTAAATTCTGCCTAATTCTGCTAGTTCCTGTTTGCTTGACTCTAGGCTATGTGTGCTTCTTCTCCTTGCTCTAGACTAAAAACTATGTCTTGAATATACGCTACATGAGGATGGGAAGTGCATTCTTTGTGAATATGAGATGCCCAGTAACAGAAACCACTACAGGGGAGTCAACAAAACCTGCTGTAGTCTGCAGAAACACCAGCATGATGGTGGAACTGCCCAAGGGATCTCTGAAGCCAGTGCAGGTCATTGGTGAGTTGGATAGTGATGGAACAAATCCTTTTTGAGGGTGGAGTCTGATCAATATAGAACACTTCTCTCAAACCTTTGTTTTTTTAGATGAAAACAGGTTGGTGGCTGTCGGTGATGCACTCAAATGTGGGTATCTCGTGGTAGAGAGAGGAGGAAAGATCATCTTTACAGCTGTTTATGCAGCCTGTGATGTAAAGATTGTGGTAAGGCATGGTTTAATTGAACTTAATTTGTATATAGGGGTATTCATTTCTAAATGTCCCGAACAGTGGAATTGTAAGAATGAGCAGCAGTCAAGTTATTTCATACCTCAAATAGCAGTGTTTTAGCTCGGAGCCAGTTGCCCAACGTTTCGATATGTTGTCCATGTCTTTCTCACGGGAGCATGTGTTTCGATCAAAACATTGGAGGTATTTATAGATCTTTGGCATGACAACTACTTGTTTATTCAAATCCATGATTTCATCTTGCATGATGTAATGGTGTTCTATATATGATCTAGTTGAATATATAGATGTAAATAAAAACAAGTCATTTGTACACTACAATGCTTGATATTGACGAGGTGCTGACCCAGTATAAGGTAATTACATGTAATGAAAGTAGAGTCTCTATAGCAATGCAAAAGTTCAAAACTCTTTCAGCCAAACTTTGTTTAGATGGCTTACCAAAAGCTTCTGTAGAGACATTCATGGTTGCACTCGTGTCCTCTTGCTTCAAAGGGATTAATTATTCAACTCCTGGCTCTTTTGTTTTAATTCTGTATATACAACTCCAAACTACTCCACACAATAGAACTTGCAACATCACTCCTCTCGCACAGCATACAAGCAGGCAGCACTGCAGAAGAGCCCAACCAGCGCAACACCAACTGATCTCTAGGAAATGCTATTATATTTGAGTGACTTGGTACCCAACTAATATATATATATGTATGTCTTGGTATATGTGCTGATTTCACAATGTAGAAGTGGATTACAGTCCTTCCAGTCTTCAACTAGTTCTGTGTCTTACACTTTTTTTGTTTTTTTCAGGATGGAAGTTACATCTTGACCTTACTCTACACAACCACCGCTGGTAAACGAGGGTATGTGCACATGAGATGTCCAACAAAGGCCACTACAACCACTAATACGAAGCCAACAAAGACTACTAAAACCAGTGCTGGGGAATCGAGCAGGAGAGCTAGAAGAAGTGCTGGGGATGCAACCAAGACGACGCGAAGAGGCTCTGGGGATGCAACCAAGACGACGCGAAGAGGCTCTGGGGATGCAACCAACACAACACGAAGAGGCTCTGGGGATGTAACCAGGACGACACGAAGAGGCTCTGGGGATGCAACTAGGCCAACGCGCACTCCTGGGCCTGCAACTAGGCCAACGCGCACTCCTGGGCCTGCAACTAGGCCAACGCGCACTCCTGGGCCTGCAACTAGGCCAACGCGCACTCCTGGGCCTGCAACTAGGCCAACGCGCACTCCTGGGCCTGCAACTAGGCCAACGCGCACTCCTGGGCCTGCAACTAGGCCAACGCGCACTCCTGGGCCTGCAACTAGGCCAACGCGCACTCCTGGGCCTGCAACTAGGCCAACGCGCACTCCTGGGCCTGCAACTAGGCCAACGCGCACTCCTGGGCCTGCAACTAGGCCAACGCGCACTCCTGGGCCTGCAACTAGGCCAACGCGCACTCCTGGGCCTGCAACTAGGCCAACGCGCACTCCTGGGCCTGCAACTAGGCCAACGCGCACTCCTGGGCCTGCAACTAGGCCAACGCGCACTCCTGGGCCTGCAACTAGGCCAACGCGCACTCCTGGGCCTGCAACTAGGCCAACGCGCACTCCTGGGCCTGCAACTAGGCCAACGCGCACTCCTGGGCCTGCAACTAGGCCAACGCGCACTCCTGGGCCTGCAACTAGGCCAACGCGCACTCCTGGGCCTGCAACTAGGCCAACGCGCACTCCTGGGCCTGCAACTAGGCCAACGCGCACTCCTGGGCCTGCAACTAGGCCAACGCGCACTCCTGGGCCTGCAACTAGGCCAACGCGCACTCCTGGGCCTGCAACTAGGCCAACGCGCACTCCTGGGCCTGCAACTAAGACGACGAGAAGGGGCTCTGGGCATGTAACCAGGACAACACGAAGAGGCTCTGGGGATGCAACCAAGACGACGAGAAGGGGCTCTGGGCATGTAACCAGGACAACACGAAGAGGCTCTGGGGATGCAACCAAGACGACGAGAAGGGGCTCTGGGCATGTAACCAGGACAACACGAAGAGGCTCTGGGGATGCAACCAAGACGACGAGAAGGGGCTCTGGGCATGCAACCAGGACAACACGAAGAGGCTCTGGGGATGCAACCAAGACGACGAGAAGGGGCTCTGGGCATGCAACCAGGACAACACGAAGAGGCTCTGGGGATGCAACCAAGACGACGAGAAGGGGCTCTGGGCATGCAACCAGGACAACACGAAGGGGCTCTGGGGATGCAACCAAGACGACGAGAAGGGGCTCTGGGCATGCAACCAGGACAACACGAAGGGGCTCTGGGGATGCAACCAAGACGACGAGAAGGGGCTCTGGGCATGCAACCAGGACAACACGAAGGGGCTCTGGGGATGCAACCAGGACGACGAGAAGGGGCTCTGGGCATGCAACCAGGACAACACGAAGGGGCTCTGGGGATGCAACCAGGACGACGAGAAGGGGCTCTGGGCATGTAACCAGGACAACACGAAGGGGCTCTGGGGATGCAACCAGGACGACGAGAAGGGGCTCTGGGCATGTAACCAGGACAACACGAAGAGGCTCTGGGGATGCAACCAGGACGACGAGAAGGGGCTCTGGGCATGTAACCAGGACAACACGAAGAGGCTCTGGGGATGCAACCAGGACGACGAGAAGGGGCTCTGGGCATGTAACCAGGACGACACGAAGAGGCTCTGGGCATGCAACCAGGACGACGAGAAGGGGCTCTGGGCATGCAACCAGGACGACACGAAGAGGCTCTGGGGATGCAACCAGGACGACGAGAAGGGGCTCTGGGCATGTAACCAGGACAACACGAAGAGGCTCTGGGGATGCAACCAGGACGACGAGAAGGGGCTCTGGGCATGTAACCAGGACGACACGAAGAGGCTCTGGGCATGCAACCAGGACGACGAGAAGGGGCTCTGGGCATGCAACCAGGACGACACGAAGAGGCTCTGGGCATGCAACCAGGACGACACGAAGGGGCTCTGGGCATGCAACCAAGACGACGAGAAGGGGCTCTGGGCATGTAACCAGGACGACACGCTCTCCTGGGAATGCAACCAGGACAACACGAAGAGGCTCTGGGGATGCAACCAGGACAACACGAAGAGGCTCTGGGGATGCAACGAGAACCATCACTAGGAAGCCAACTGAGAAGACTGAAACCAGTGCTGCGGAGGGAACAAAGGCCCCTACATCTGTTGTCTGCAGAGCTTCTAGTATGGTGTTGGAGCTGCCTAAGGAACCTCTAAAACGTGTCCTGTTTCTAGGTGAGCTAAACTTTTGGTAGATATTGGAGAGGCATAATGTCTGACACCTAGGGGTCCTTCTGGCAACCTTCCCTTTTCTTTGTAGATAAATCCAACCAGTGGGTAGCTGTCATTGATGCTCGCAAGTACTGCAACTACACCTTGTCTCAGGGAATCGGAAGGAACTTCTTCATAACGCCCTACACAGCCTGTGATGTCAGGATACTGGTAATCCTTTTGATCAGATATCCAGCATCTTGTGTGATGCCAATTAAAAGCATGACAATCCATTGGGTATACTAATAATGTTTTCTTTGTTGTAGAATAAAAACTATGTTTTGAAGCTATGGTATCTGACAACTGGTGGAGAAAAAGGGTATGTGCTGATGAAATGTCCCACCAGTGCTGGAGAACCAACAGAGGCCCCTTCACCTACAACCACCACTAGGAAGCCAACAGAACCAGTGCCTATTGCAACTACTATCTGCAGAGCCTCTACCATGATGGTGGTGCTCCCTCCGGGACCCCTGGAAGAAGTCTTACTAATGGGTAGGTTGTGTGTGTTTGGTGGGGGGTATTTCTTTTAATTAGGGAGATTAATGTGTGGTACCATCTCTTTTGTAGATAAATCCAATAATCTGGTTCCTGTGAAAGATGCCCCCAAGTACTGTAACTATAGTTTGGTAGAGGGAGAAGGAAGGAACATCTTCATAACGCCCTACGTAACAACCTGTGATGTCCAAATACTGGTAAGATTCCTTGTCCTAATGTGTACATTTCTTTTAAACATGATTATTTATTACTTTGTCAAGATGGCCTAGCACAGAAATGACCATAATTTCTCATCGTGGCAGTAACGTACATCAAGTTCCCCACTATTTAGCTGCCTATTTACAGTACAGAATGCTGCCCATGCCCTCCTATAAAAAATACAATGAGAAATATATATTTATATTACTCTAATTGTGGGGCTGTCATAATTGCACAGGCTGTGTGGTCCAGTGGCTAAAGAAAAAAGGGCTTGTAACCAGGAGGTCCCCGGTTCAAATCCCACCTCGGCCACTGCCTCATTGTGTGACCCTGAGCAAGTCACTTAACCTCCTTGTGCTCTGTCTTTTGGGTGAGATGCAAGTGACTCTGCAGCTGATGCATAGTTCACACACCCTAGTCTCCTGTAAGTCCGCCTTGGATAAAGGCATCTGCTAAATAAACAAATAATACAAACTACCCATTAAAGATAGGAATTGATTTCAATCCTGTTGCACTGAAGCAGGGCTCCAGTATACAACAAGCTTGAAGTTTCTCAGTATTTAAACCACCAAGCAAAGCAGATTCATTCATTTCAAAACCAAAACAGCATTTGCTTCAGTGCGGTTTGCACCATTTGAAATAAAACAAAGAATTGGCGTACTAATAGAAAATACAAGCAAGCCATATTTTTGCCCAGAAGGAATAAACGGCTAATGCTTAACAACGGTATATTTCGAATCCCACTCCAGCCGTCAGTTGCAAAATCTGCACGTTGTTTTGTCAGTCGGCTGCCTACATCCCCTCTAACTGTAGAGTGACAAAACTATTAATGTTGAGGTCTTTTCAGCAAATGCACTGAAACGTTGGTGTTTTCTTGTAGCTCTGGATTCCAAAACTATGAAAAGGCAAGTGTAGAGATACCTTTTGGTGAGGGTTCCTTGTAGTGAGTTTTTTAAGTCGGTTTTACAAGCAGTGTAGATTAGTCCACAGTTAATTCTGTGTAGATACCTCTGCAGTGAATTTAAAGTGGGACGGACATGGTCTTCCCAAATTCTCTAATCGCACAGGAGCCTTTCATTGACTTATTCCCAGTCCTTGGTCAATGATTTGATCCAAGTAAAGGCTTAACATTTCATAGGTTCATAGCTCCACCCGTTTCCTGTTGCAATGAGCTTGCATTTAGTATACTTTTCAAAAGAATGGTTTGCCTCCTCGGAACTCTTGCAGAATTTTTTATTGTCATTAATTGTTCTCCCCAAGCCATTTCTCAAATTCATCCCAAATGTATGTATATTTAAATATTTGCCAATTTTATATACACCTTTTTATTTTATTCCTTTAACTGAAATTCTTGTAATGCTATTGTACAAAATGTAATTGGTCACAAGCATGTTCTCCTCAATTAAATTTGCATCTTCATGCATAGCTAGTTTCAGTGTGACATACCCTCCATTATCCACAAGAGGGCAGTTACTCCACATTGGACAGTTTTGAAAATGATGTGGGAGACGGCAAGTCTGATCACTTTGTATTCAGTCCTAATCCGGAATATTGTATGTTCCCTTGTAAACAAAGGACGACTGTTCTGATGAGTCTGCATTTGTTTAGTTTTAAGTAGCTGACCCTCCCAGCAGGGGTTTTTGTTCAGATTGTAAAACTGCTCGTCCCCAGATTGTAATCAAATTAAGTCCATTTCTTTTCAGATGGGGTCATTCTCTTCAAAGAATGGATCTGGGAAGGGGTTGAATCTCACACAGATTCTCGTAACACTCGAACTGCCGCGGTTATACTAGTACTTGAAACCACCACCGGCATTCATTGACAGTTGCATTTGAAACTTCAATATTGAAATGAAACTATCGGATACAACTCCAGTTTTATTCGAAACGCCATACTTAACTGAACAATTCAACAAGTTCTCAATTGCCACAAAGCACTAAAAAAAACAACTATATAATTTAAAAACTCGTGTGTAAACAGGTCTGTGTACATAAACGGTAAAAATGGAAGTAGTTTAATTTTTATGACGGTAACGTATGTTCTCTTGCATGTGTCAGTCGGTGCAGTAGCCTGCTTTGCAGTTTTCTGATCGATGTTTCTGCGGAAGCGCTGTGGCGAGCTTAAAGATTAATTCCCTATTGATTTTATTTTCCAAGGTGCATTCCTTGTAGAAAGTGAAGGAATTGATGGCTGCCAGGTCTGGTAGAGAGAACAGACTTGTATACAAAATATTGCAGGTTATATTCAAAATAAAAACATGCATTGTAAAAGGCAATCAAAATGACAGCTTTGGCGGTTCTATGTGGGTGGGATTATAACTTCCTTATTTTTGTGCTCCTGCCTTTCAAATGCCATCAGGGTATTTTAATACATGTATTTTGGAAAAGTCAAACGGACGACTGCATAACTTTGACACAGTAATTTCTATTGGTGGGGGGGTGGAAACCTCAAACTGGCAATGACTGCCGTGGCGGTTCTTGTGTTCGGGTGTGGGTTTTTAGGAAGTTTAGAATCCTGATAGTCACAGACCAATGTATTAACGAAAGGAATTGTATTGTATACTTTCTCCACCATGCGAGTACTCTAGCATCTTGTCCAAACTCCTCCCTTTCCTCTACAGAATAATTCTTATGTCCTGACCCTACACTATACCACCACTGAGGGGGTATTTGTCTCTGTGGGTATGAAATGTCCCACCAGTGCTGGAGAACCAACAGAGTCCCCTTCACCTACAACCACCACTAAGAAGCCAACAGAACCAGTGCCTATTGCAACTACTATCTGCAGAGCCTCTACCATGATGGTGGTGCTCCCTCCGGGACCCCTGGAAGAAGTCTTAGTAATAGGTAGGTTGTGTGTGGGTTATTTCTTTGTTTTGAATTGAGGGGAGTTTTAATGTGTGGTACCATCTTTGTAGATCAATCCAATGATCTGGTTCCTGTCAATGATGCCCCCAAGTACTGCAACTATAGTCTGGTAGAGGGTGAAGGAAGGAACATCTTCATAACCCCCTACACAACTTGTGATGTTAAAATATTGGTAAGATTCCTTTTCAGAACAAACTTCAGTTTCTCTATTGGTGATAAGAGGCCCCTTGTTTTATAGTTGTCAGCAGATTAGGTGATGCATCATGTTTTAGATATGCTTGAATAACTTTCTTGTGACTTACTCCTAGCATCTTGTCCAAACTCCTCCCTCCTTCCTCTGCAGAATAAGAATTATGTCCTGACCCTACACTATACCACCACTGAGGGGGTGTTTGGCTATGTGGGCATGAAGTGTCCAACCAGCGCAGCCCTACCAACAAGATCTCCACTCCCTCCCTTTGGGGTGTCTGTCATCTGCAGTGATACTTGCATGACAGTGGAGCTTCCTGGGGGACTTCTGGAAGAGATCCAATTAATGGGTGAGTGGGATTGTTACTTGGTCATTTGGATGCTTGAAATGGGGAAACATGCTCCTAAATGTGGCATTTGTTGTAGATGAATCCAATAACTTGGTAGCTGTTGCCAGTGCTCCCAAGACTTGTGGCTACAGTTTGGTGAGGGGAAATGACAAGAACATCTTGACTGCCCCCTACAATGCTTGTAATGTCAAGATACTGGTAAGCTGAGGGCAATTGCAGATTTCATACCCATTTGTATTACAAGTGATCAAAATCCTGTCAATGGTCCATTTCTGTTTGTAGAACAACTTCTATATCCTGAGAGTCCTTTACACCACTCTTACTGGGCAGCATGGAGATATACATGCCAAGTGTCCTGTTCCTGGTCTAGTACCACGTGAGGGTAGGTTTTTTTTTTTTTTTATTCCCGGGACAGTTTTTTAAGCCATTCCTAATGCAGGAGTGCTATGCTGTTGCTGCACCATTTTGCATTGACTTGACTACAATATGTGCCTCCTTGTAAATTGAGGATTTACCTACCAGAGATATCACAACCTAAACTACAGGGTCTCCCCTATACAACAAACCTTTTAAGTTTAATGTTTTTGCAGGTTGCAAGATACCAAGAAGTCAGCAGGTTGCTTGTGGTCCACCTAATGCTGATCCACAACTCTGTGTGGCCAATGGATGTTGTGTGGATGCAACAACTTCCCAGTGTTACTATCCTTTGGATGGTATGGCTTGGTTTTACTTTGATATAGCACTGCTCTTCTAATGAGCAGGACAATGGTCCTTCAACTAAACAGATTTCCTACAAGTTTCACTATTGCATGTTTTTTTGTATTTAATATAGCCTTTTCTCTGCTTCTACTTTTTCAGCATGCACAGCAGATGGGCATTTTGTGTTTGCAGTTTACCGCACCTCAACCAAGCCTGAAATAGATCCTGGTAGTCTAGTAATTGCAGGAAACCAATCCTGTGCCCCTGTAATCTGTACTCCAGACTTTGCTGTCTTCAAATTCCCAGTGACTGGCTGTGGGACACATGTCTTTGTAAGTTAATGCTCCTATGGGTATTGCAATTTTGACACTGCTTTTGTTACTACAAACGTAGCATTAGGACTTCGGGGCTTTACAGTCCATATTTAAGCCAGATGTTTAAGGGGTGGTGTGATAATCTGATGGAATACCAGTGGTTTTGGGCTGACCCACTTGATTGCATTACTTTTATCGGCTACAGTGTTCTCACCTCCACGCTTTCTTGTGCAGATGGTGGCAGAGACTACAATCTATCTTGCTGAAGTTCATGGCATGGTTCGAGGGACCGGGCAGGTGTATGGAGAAATTACCAGAGACAGCTCTTACCGGTAATATCTTTCAGTGGCTGGGAACAGGCAGCCAGCTAACCCTCTTGCTGAAAAGGAAACTTATTTTGCAGCATACATTGCTGGTTGCACTGAAATGAGGAACTCTGTGCTAACGGTCAACTAAATTGATTCTTTGTCTTCACTGTCTCCTCTCTGCACTGCAGCCTCCAGGTGGAATGTCGCTATTCTAAAGGAAGTTTGGCCAGCACTGGTTACTTGGTGGTGAACCCACTGCCTCCATCAGCAGCCTTGGCTTTTGGCTCACTTGGGGTTAGGTTAAGGATTGCCACAGGTAATTGAACTAAATTCTTGCTGCTCTTGCATTTTATTTTATAAATGTTGAGAAGGTTATGGTATACATGATGTGACAATGGTAATGTCTTTTGGTATAACTTCTCCCATTTAATCTTGTGGAACTAGGCCTATGTTGAGCATCAGTCCCATGACTGCCAGATGTGGATCTGGCTGTGGAGTCTCTTTTCTTTCAATGGGTTGTGTTGACACTGAAGTACATGCAATACCAGGAGTCCTGGTTATTCTACCGCACTTACCTCTCTTACAGACGCCAGCTACACAACTTTCCACCCACTGTCCCATCTGCCCCTGAGCTTCTTGCTTGGAAGCAAGGTGTATCTGGAAGTGCAGCTTATGAACCCTCCTGACCCCAATGTAGTTCTGCTGGTCCACTACTGCATCGCCTATCCCCAGTCCTCTCAAGCTGCCTGGGTGATCCTCTATGAAGGGTGAGTATCCTGCATCATTGATAGTGTTAATCCTGATTTTCTCCATTGTGACAAAGCAACATTTCTAGGGCTTTGTCCAACAGCATCTGCCAGATTATGACCAGTAACCAAATTGCTGATCTTATTTCTCTTTCCTTCTGAACTCAACCCTTCAGACACTTACCCACTCACCAGCTACACCATAACGTTTTGTATTTGAGATGTTCATGTAGGATTGTAATTTTAGCAACTGCTTAAGTGAATGGCCCATTAACCAGAGATTAAAAGATGGGAGTCTTTTTTTGCAAGTTGCTGTAACAAATGCCAGCTTTTTAGGTTGTCGCAGATAATCAGTTATAATACGGCTGTCATTAACTTAAATCCTCCCAGTTGGCAAGTGTCTGACTCCTCCATTCTGAAATACCTACCCCACAGTTGTCCAAACATCCTGGATTACAGCAGTGCTGCTGGCCTCCATGTCGAATACGATAACATGCCTGTATCCAAGCACACTCGACGCTTTGAAATACAAAGCTTCCAGTTCCTGGACTACAAGACCAAGCAGCATTTGGATGAGGATGTGAGTATCTTTGTTTTTTTTGGTCTAATTTTATACTCAAGCTTGCCTCCAAATGCGGATTCACAAATAGTATATTTTAGACTTGCAGACTTACAGTTGCTCTATCTAACTTTATTTTTTTTACTATTTAGATCTATTTTATGTGTTCAACTGAAGTCTGTTCTCCTGAACGCCGTGTTTGTAATGAAGGATGCTTTGATGGGAGAGGTATGTTCCATTTTAGGTCAAGCCTTCAATTATTGCAGCATGAAGTCTTCAATCGTATGCATTTCAGAGACTTTCCCTGAAGTATTTAAATTCTGCTCCCCTGGTTAACTAATTTGGACAATAGTTATACCACTTGATAAAATGCTGTTTTAGTTATTCCAGATGACTCCTTCCACAGATATGCCTGTTCCAGTAGATCTTGGTGTGGGAGGGCGCTGTGCAGGAAAGCCTTGTCCTGGGAATGTAGTCAAGCGAGCTGCTCATGGTGAAGGAACCTTCATTTTGGATGAGAATGTGCTCCATGAACAAACGGGTAAGTGATTTCTGAGATGGTGTGTTAAAGCAGTAATAATCCTTTTATGTATAGTTTATTTTTTTATTTATTTCTTAGACTCCCTTATCCAGGGCGACTTAATTGTTACAAGGTATCACGTTATACATTATTTCACATTGTACAGATATCACATTATTTTTACATACAATTACCCATTTATACAGTTGGGTTTTTACTGGAGCAATCTAGGTAAAGTACCTTGCTCAAGGGTACAACAGCAGTTTTCCCCCACTGGGGATTGAACACACGACCCTCCGGTCAAGAGTCCAGAGCCCTAACCACTACTCCACACTGCTGCCCTTTAAAGATGGAGATTATCTTGTTTTTGGCTTGGGCCAAAGTTCAAAAGCAACTCCAAATTGACTGGTATCTAGGTCTGGGCAAAGTGCCTGACCCCTCATTTGAGCACCAAAATCTCTTGCTTGCCACCAAATATCTCTTTCTTCCTCTTGCAGAGAAGCACTGGACACACTTCCATGGTCTCCTGGGGCTGCTTGGTTTGCTGGTCCCGGTATCTGTTGTAATGCTCTTCCTCAAAAAATGGGTTGTCTGGAAACTGTCAGATCCTGGAGAAGCAGTCTAACTTGAATAAACATAACTTGTTTAAAATTCTGTCTTGTGTTATTCACATGGGGGGGGGGGGGGGGGGGGCATTGACAATAGAGTAGAATTGGAGAAACTTCACTATTCACTTCCTGAGGGGCCATTCATTAATTGTAAACTGCTTTTGTACAGTTCATGTACTTGCTGGAATACCAGGAACTTTGGCTTGCTATGCAATTCAGCAGTGTCATATGGTGAAATCATCTGTATATGGGCACCTTCAACTGGAGTGTGGGGTTTCTCAGGTCTGTTTTGGGTGTTAGTGAATTTGTCAAAAGGAACAATGACCTGACACTTTCTGGCTACTTCATATACCTGAGTCTTTAAGTTATTCCAGTAAAAGTTTGTCAAAACAAGATGGTGGCATACACATGTAGTACACTCCACGGTGTGACACCAGATGGTGTAGAAAGGGGCAAAGCTCATCTTGACACTGGTGTGGTGTCGGGTTAATAAACTTGCACTCAATGACAGGGATGTGGAGACGGGCGCTGTGCTGCTAAAGACTAAAGAACAGAAGTTGTGGCTGTTTAACTGTACCAGTTTAGCGCCTGCACAGTGGCGTTTGAGTAGTGACCTGAAGCAGACTGCCGGTGTTGCAGGATTGTCTACAACGTGCACCGGTTCACGTACTGGTAGTGGTACTACATTGTTCTGCAGTAGATGAGATTTCAACTACGAACTACTGGTCTGTCTGCAGAGGCCTGCGTTTCCAAAAAATGTAGCCATCAGCTACAGACTGTAGACTGCTCTGCAGCTCCTCCTTTTATAATGAATCTCTTAAATCCTGTTTATTTTGAAATAGTAAAAGCTTTGTAGCTCTCTTTAGCCTATTCTGTCTTTTGTTTAATGCTTGCATTCTGATACGTATTCAAGTGTTCCATGTCTGGTCCTATTGGCTAGCGCTAATGTGTGTGACTCGGATCAGCTCTGTACGTGCATGCTTTAACTATAATAGGCAATGCAGGAGTTGTTACCTTCCAGATAACTGAACCTGATGACTGGTGTCCTGAGCTAAAAATATGTTCATATTGGATTTAATATTTACAAAGTCTTTTCCATATAAATCAATTATGTACTTCTTTTAGTCTTGTACATGTATACAAATACTGCAGTAGTTCATAAAAAGTGATTGGAAATGGAAACTGTTTAATGCTAACTAGAACACCCCTAGCAGAAATCCACAACTGCTTTAAAGAGTCATTCTGGCAATTGAGAGAACCTTTTCCCAACAACATACAATTGTCAATGATTGGCAACTTGCCAAAAGTGGGGGGGGGTGGGTACACACGAGTTCTGTTCAAATTATTTATTTTAGAAGAGGAGCCTCCCTGCTCACAACTTATTAGCTTATTTTAAATCACAAAAAACAAAGATTGTACTCATAATAGTATTAAACAAGTGTTGTGCCATATGTTCTATGCACAGGGTGACTTCTGTACACAAGATGTACTGGAATTGATGAATCCTTAACATTAATTTCTCATGCGTGAATTATTTACAGTACACTGGGAGCATTCTTTTGTTTGTTGGTACAGCGAGCCTGGTCTTTAAAAGAAACCGCAGATTTTCTGCAGGTTCCAAAATGAAAAAGTGAATTGTAGATCAGAAGACTGGGTGGGATGAGGCTGTCTTCTCAGCACTTATTGTGTCCACCCACCCATCTGCTTCATCTGAGATATTTATTCAAGAATAATTAGTGTCTTGAAAATGCCAACACGCTTTTATTTTTAGAGTTCACTCCATACTGAGGAAGCAACAGCTGATTGTTCATGAAACAGTCGCAGACGAAGGAAAACTTTCATCCTTCATTAAATCCGACCAGACTGCATCTGTCAGGAAGGCCCTTTTGTCATGCAAGTACTGTATCACCTTAATGCTCACTTTTTTTCAGGAATGTTCTGGTTGTAGCTGTTTAAAGCTGCAGTTGCAATCAGGTTCCATTTTGCACAGTGCCTTGCATAAGTATTCACCCCCCTTGGACTTTTCCACATTTTGTAGTGTTACAACCTGGAATTAAAATGGATTTAATTGGGATTTTTACCATTTGATTTACACAACATACTTAACACTTTGAAGGTGTAAACTATTTTTTATTGTGACACAAAAGTTAATTAAACACAAAAAAGGACATTTGTTGGTTGCATAAGTATTCACCCCCCTGAGTCAATACTTGGTAGAAGCACCTTTGCCAGCAATTACAGCTGTGAGTCTTTTTGGGTAAGTCTCTACCAGCTTTGCACATCTGGATCCTGCAATTTTTGCCCATTCTTCTTGGCAAAATTGCTCAGTCTCTGTCAAGTTGGATGGGGGACCGTTGGTGAACAGCAATTTTCAAGTCTTGCCACAGATTCCCAGTCGGATTGAGGTCTGGGCTTTGACTGGGCCATTCTAAGACATTCAGGTTCTTGTTTTTAAACCACTCCAGTGTAGCTTTGGCTGTGTGTTTAGGGTCATTGTCCTGCTGGAAGGTGAACCCCCGCCCCAGTCCCAGGTCTCTTGCAGACTGAAACAGGTTTTCCTCTAGAATGTCCCTGTATTTGGCTCCATTCGTCTTGCCCTCAATCGTGACCAGTTTCCCAGTCCCTGCCGATGAATCCCCATAACATGATACTGCCACCACATGCTTCACCGTGGGGATGGTGTTCTCAGGGTGATGAGCAGTGTTGGCTTTGCGCCACACATAGCGTTTTGCGCTAAGGCCAAAAAGTTCAATTTTGGTCTCATCAGACCAGAGAACCTTTTTCCACATGTTTGCTGTGTCTCCCACATGCCTTTTGGCAAAATCCAAATGGGATTTGATATGGGTTTTTTCCAGCAATGGCTTTCTTCTCGCCACTCTTCCATAAAGCCCAGCTTTGTGGAGCGTCCGGGTTATAGTTGTCCCATGGATGGTTTCTCCCATCTCAGCTGTGGATCTCTCCAGCTCCTTCAGAGTTACCATTGGCCTCTTGGTTGCTTCTCTGACTAATGACCTCCTTACCTGGTCACTGAGTTTTGGTGAACGGCCTTCTCTAGGCAGAGTCACGGTTGTGCCATATTCATTCCATTTTTTAATAATGGATTTAACGGTGCTCCGGGGGATGTTCAAAGTTTGGGATATTTTTTTATAACCCAACCCTGATTGGTGCTTCTCCAGAACTTTATCCTGGCCTTGTTTTGATAGCTCCTTGGTCTTCATGGTGCTGTTTGTTTAGATATGCTCTCTAACAAACACTGGGGCCTTCCAGAAACAGGTGTATTTAATCTGAGATCATGTGACACTTTAATTGCACACAGGTGGACTCCATTCAACTAATTATGTGGCTTCTGAAGGCAATTGGTTGCACCAGAGCTTATTTAGGGGTGACACAGCAAAGGAGGTGAATACTTATGCAATCAAGACTTTTCAGTTTTTTATTTGTAAATAATTTTCCTCACTTGGACATTATGGACTCTTTTGTGTAGATCAGTGACAAAAAAATCCTAATTAAATCAATTTTAATTCCAGGTTGTAACACCATAAAATGTGGAAAAGTCCAATGGAGGCTAATACTTATGCAAGGCACTGTATATCTGAACATAAGAAAGTTTACAAATGAGAGGAGGCCATTCGGCCCATCTTGCTCGTTTGGTTGTTAGTAGCTTATTGAACCCAGAATCTCATCAAGCAGCTTCTTGAAGGATCCCAGGGTGTCATCTTCAACAGCATTACTGGGGAGTTGGTTCCAGGCCCTCACAATTCTCTGCGTAAAAAAAAATGCCTCCTATTTTCTATTCTGAATACCCCTTAATCTAATCTCCATTTGTGACCCCTGGTCCTTGTTTCTTTTTTTCAGGTCAAAAAAGTTCCCTGGGTCGACATTTTCAATACCTTTTAGAATATAATAGTCCTAGGGATCTGTTTACTGTATTCTTTCATTGTTTAGTCATCTGTGTGCCCTGCTTAATAAGAAAGCAGGCCTTGTGGACACTGACAGTGTCCCATACAGATTAAAAAGCAGTTTTACTGGGTGTCCATTTATCCTTGTTGTTACATTCCGTAAATTCAGTTTTTTGCTTCCTCATTAAACATACACAAGATCACCCAAGAGTTAGACCTACTCCTGCTGCTCCTTGCAACAGTATGAAACATAAATACATTTAAGCTCTGCTATAGTTACGGAAGGGGGGGCACATGGAGTGCTGCATTGGCCTTTCTACAGGGTACAATTCATAAATAAAATAGACATTCACATAATCAGTTATTTTTATATGTATACAACTATATGTGGTGCATATTAAGCTACTACACTTACAGTATTGCTTCATAAATGGAGCTTCTGGGAAGTGGTTGTAAAAACCAAGACAGACTGGGAGATTGGAGTTGCATATTTTTCACAGCCCAGGAAAGGGAAAACCTGGCTGGGGAGAAATAACATTTCATGGTCTCTGGATGGCAGCGGAGGCCAGTGCACAGGATAACATAATAACCAGATTTAAAATTGAACATGAACTCCAAATTAGAAAGAGTTGGTGTGTATTTGGATTACACAGGGGAGATGTTGTCTTTTATGATGCTGAAAAGACGACTCTTTCACTGTCTTGAATACAGGCTGAGCACAGGCTGTTTTTATTACTTATGCCCCTACATCAATATAATCAATCTTCTACAAAAAATGATTCCATTTACATTGAGTAATTGGACAGTGAGATACTTTATACTGTACACAATTACATATTATCTTTCTAAATTAAAGTTTACAAAAGGTACAGTAGTAAGAACAAAACTACAGATCACAATAACAATTCTTACAAAAAAATATGTGCTCAAATTATTTGGGTTACATGTGTCTATGGTGAAAGACAATCTGGCAACTAGAGATAGGGTTGCCACCTGGCCCCATAATTCCAGAGCACTGCGAGACAGAACAGGATTTTGAAGTTGCCTTTAAACTGAAGGAAGTCAACATGTGAATTGAGCGCTAAACCTTTGCTAAATTGATTCTGTTGATTTGATTATCTCGAGGCATCATGACTGTAAGAAAAACATCAATAAAAAGTACTATGTAGACTAGAGCAATAAAGTGTATTTGTTTATATCCACTAGGAGCACTAGGAGTGTTGCAAGGGGACAGATCAATGGTACATTGTGGTGTGCCAGATGAATCAGTGAGAAGACATGTTAGAGAGCTAAATTGAGGCATACCTAGAACAAGCTGCTTTTTAATAAGGCTTTAATTCTACTACTTGTTTGTTTTGCACTAGTTTTGAAAAATTAACGGTGTGTTTCACACATTAAAAAAAATAGGATAAAATTACAAGAGGGGGTTGAAAATGACTGAAACAATGCTATTTAACTTTAAATCCATATTTTAAGGATACAAATAAATAACATTCTTAATATGGCATTATTAAAAGTGCTGTACATTCCTTAGTTCAAATTGTTAAACAAGCTATACATCTATACATTTTTTTAGTACTTCAGCTAAAATGCTACTGCTTAGATTCTACAAAGGACAATATTCACCAAGTATGTTAGCAATATCATTCATACGCTACTACTTTTTCAATTAAATTCCTAGTTAAACAGCTACTTAAGTAGGTAATGAATGGTGACTTTACAGTATTGTCCAAGTTAGATGGTAAATAATATGTGTCTGTGTGTTTTTCTAAATCTGTGTATATTTCAGTTGGCTGTTTGCTTTAAATATCCTCAATCTACTCTTGCCTAAAGCCAAATGTCAATATTTGTAACATAATTACTGCCTGACATATTATGGTGCTGAGAATATTTTAGGTCTTTCCTTGCTTTTTTACATTCATTGAGGATATGCAAATATTCTGAATAGAAGGAATCCTGCTGTAGGTCAGGTGATTGCAGCAGGACCATTGGAGTGAGTTCCTGCTACTACACATGGAATGATTAGATACTAGGAAGCACAAACAGTATATAGGGTTGCCATTGAAATATAAATTACAAGCAAAGACAAAAGATCTTCAAGACTGGTGATAATAATGCTAGTGCTAATACATGTTAATATTGGATTTGGTTAGCAACACTCTTTTAATGTAAGAATTAGCAGCATGCCTGTGGTTCATTTACATGACCATTATTAACATATACACATTAATAACAGAATAAATGTACATGCAATGTTAATATTACAGGTGTAGTTTGAGGTCCCTTTTTCCTGAGATTTTGACCATCTAAATCCTGGTTGGGATTAATATCTGGCTGTTGCACAGGCCCAGTCCCTGACTCCTCTAGTTCAATGGGGAAGAGCACTGTCAGCTTGATAGTACCCATCCCAGTCAGACACAGTGGCATCTGAAGTGATATGCAACACATGCACTTGAACATGTCCAATTGTAGACTTTAACCTACAAAACTACTCTGTTTGAGGCTTGGGAGCAGACTCCAAGCTCGGCCTGGTCAAAATATATTGAAAACAACAAGACTTCAAGTACCTCAAATATAATATGATACCTTTCACACAATAGGGCACACTGATTCAGAATATATATTAACACGTATATTTTAAACTAGGAAGTTATTCTACCTTTGTAACAAGAAATATGAATTATTTTTGAGAATACACAAAAATGATATCCAGAAAGATTCAACTTATTTTATGAATACGATATCCCTATCGATGGACAAGACCTAAACTTCTTAAAAGAACCATTCAAATGGTTTTTAAAAATGATAGAATACTTGCTTAATTTACCACCAGGTGGTGTCATTCATTAAACGAATGCCATTAGGGGTGTACCACAAGGGTATCAGAAAACATATTGCATTTAAAGGGGAGGTCAGGTGATTGTTAAATATAACGTATATCTAAATACATGTGATGGTCTTAATAGACTACTTTTATTATTAATAATGGAATAATTTGTTAAAAGGCAAAACTAGGTGGCACGAGTATGGCATAAATCAGATTTAGTCATCATTCAAACACCATTTGGACAAGTAGCTATAGTGCTTTTGGTGACAGTTTTTCACGAAACAATACTGTACACCTAACAGGCAAATGTATATAACATACAATTTATTAATATTAGTAGTAGTATGTAATTGTAGTCTTCTTAATACAGTACATCAGTGTATTTAGCCACAATACCTTACATTGAAACAAAATCTGACCTAAAAAATAAAACAAAGCCAAATGTTAAAACACACACATCTATATTTATCTTCTGTTAAAGATAAATATATTTTAAAAAGTCTTATTTTCTTCATTGCTTTCTTATACATTCACAGGTAGTGCACTTGCTTGAACTTCCTTAATGTGAATTTAAAGATAAAAAGGCAATATACAAATTCACAGATCAATTTTGTTTTAAAACCGATAAAAGCGCTAGTCAATTTTGAAATAAATTTAAAAAATAAAGTATAAAATCATAACATGTACGAAACCACCCAAAGCAGCCGCCGACATTATTACTCCGAAGCAAAAGGGCTGATTCCTTCCTGTTGCATGTCAATGTTATTGTTGCACGGTTAAAGTCATGTGATCGAGCTCTCCAATGAAAAGGGCCGGTGTGTCTTTGTACTGTATTGTTGGATTGCACTGTAGTACCGGTGTTTGAGTAGGAGCGTTTCAGCAAATTGTGTGGCTGTATTTGCGGATTGTGGCAACATTTTTATTGTAGCGAAACCAATTAGTCATGATATATGACACTGGCATTAGTAGTTGCTGATGAATAAGCGCCTAAAAACGGGCTTTGTTTCCCCAAATAGAATTCCCTTTGCAGACTGTGAATGAAATGCTCAGAAAGATGCTGCTTTGATGACTTCTCCACCTCTGAAAAGAAACTTCGTGCACCGAAAGTAACACAATGAGTACAAAGAGATGTTGCATTCTGCTTTGCACAAATAAGGTACGTGTACTTAACTAATATGTTATTGTTATTCGTTTGACTTAAGCTTAAGCGTTTATCTCTTATCCGGTATATTCCTTAACTGGCATGTATTTTAAACCTCTGGTTGAAAACCTTGTTACTAAGGCAGTGCATTTTCTTTGTACTGTTTGGTGCAGGAACTGTAGCCCGCATGTCACAACTTGTAACGTTATTGTTTGACACACCTGTCTGTCTGTCTGGCTGTTTTGCTTTTTAAACGTCGAGTCTTACGGCAAGATACATTTGGGTGCATCCAAATTTCATGATTACAGTAGGCCGGGGCACTGTGCTCGTTTTTATGTCCAATGAGTCTGATCACCAGCTAAATATATGTATCCGGCAGAAAAGTCGATTGGTGACATCAGTTTTTCATTTACTCAATATCGGTGTCCTACCGCCCCCTAAAGGCCAAAAAACACAAATCACGCGTATATTCGTATTCGAACATTGATAAAAAAATAATAATAATAATAAAAAAAAAGTAACTGTAGTGTGATAGATGCTCAGTTGGAAAACGTTTCTTTATTTAAATAAATAATGATTCACAAAGGCAGCTAAGAACCATATGTAACTAACATGCATCCCCGGCTGTAAATTCAAAATAAAAAAAAACACTATTTCATAATAGTATGGAATAACAATGCAATTTGTAATCAATTTTGATCAACAATTCTTCGTCTTAATGCAATAACTTAAGCTAAAAATGTTACTACCATGTTTCATGACGATTGGACAAGCAGTTCTCCAGATTGATGCACAAATGAAGTGTGACAGCCTCCACTTTATCCCTTTGGCAGGGGATTTAGTCCCCAGCAGGGGACAATAAGGGAAATAAAGTGATGATTCTATGAGGCATTTTGGACAACAGACTGTAGATTTGCTGCTGCCCATGGCGACCTTAACCTACTGACCGTCTTATAGCAGTTCTTATTTTTTCTTTGGCAAAATCTGTATAGATGTAATGATTCGTGTTCACAGATGAGGTGTCATTAGTTCACAGTTCAAAATCAGTCTTTCTGTACCGTTTTGTTCACGGAAATTGGTTAAATTGTTCACATCGGAGAAGGAATGACAATTGGGCCTTTGAGTTACTCCAGAAAGGGAAGTTCTCAATCAGATCCAGGTATCCAATGAGGGTGGGGTTGCGTGATATCCGATGACAAAGCACATGGAATGTATTGTGTGAAATAAGGTTTGAACTTTTGAGATGAGAGCAGATTGTCTTATAGGATTGTCTTTTAAGATTGATACTTTCAATCCAATCTATGTTGTTTGCTGTGAGGATACAGGGTGTGGCCACTTACAGGGTGTTCCTAATAAAGTGCTTACAATGTCAAGTAATATGAACTCAGTGCTTTGTTCTTGTTGATGCAGCTTGCTTGCTTGCTACCTGTATTCAGAGAGAGCATTATTGTGTGAATTGGTTGACATCATTACATGCTTCTGACCACACTGAACAGGAGTTGTCCTTTTCTTGAGCACCCATGACTTTTTGATGTCCTCGGATAAAGGTTATCAGACTGGAAAAAGCCAGATCTTTTCTTCATCTAACTACTAACTGTTGTGCAGTCAGTTTCATGTGATATTGTGCGGTCGAGTGGTGTTCTTTTTTTTTTAAATATAATTTTAGTCCTCGCCAATTATTTTTACCCCGGTTTTCACCCCAATTTAGCATGCCCAATTATTATCTGTATCCCCGGCTCACCGCTCGCAACCCCCCCGCCGACTCAGGAAACGGAGGCTGAAACACGCGTCCTCCGAAACGTGCTCCTTCCAAGCCGTCATTTTTCGCACTGCAGATCCACAGCAATGCTACCAGACCTATAGTGCCGGAGGACAACACAGATCTGGCGGCTCCGCTGCAGAGCCACAGGCGCCCTATCGGCCACAGGGGTCGCTGATGCGCGGTGAGCCGTGGATTCCCCTGCCGACCTAAGCCCTCCCTACCCGGGCAGCGCTCAGCCAATTGTGCGCCGCCCCCTAGGAACTCTCGGTCACGGTCAGCTGTGACATAGCCTGGATTCGAACCTGCGATCTCCAGGCTATAGGGCACATCCTGCGAGGAGCGCCTTTACTGGATGCGCCACTCGGGAGCCCCGAGTGGTGTTCTTAAAAAATTGTTTGGACACCCTGGGTAATCCTGCTCAGGTCTCGGGCAGTTAGCAGGACCAAAAGCAGGACCAATCAGAGGATGCCACATGGTTTCCCGTTCGGGTACCGTAGCTCCGCCCTTTTTCTAGCCGGCTGACTTCCACCTACCCACGGGAATAAATTGTCCTGCCTTTTAGTCCAGGGTACTCTGTTCCCTTTACCTAGTGCCCTCACAGGTCGGGAGGGAGATCTGACACCAAGCGTAATTCGATCTCTGTCACAGTCACATCCAGTTGTGATGATACTGTACTTGTCTTGGTGGAGTTTAAGGCTAATAATTCAGGATATCTTGGAGCCACCGATTTTAATTAACCAACTCAGGTGCATTTAAGTTTTTTCGATTAAATTTCACATTGTGCTTGTAGGTTGTGCTGATCTACTGTACTTTTTCATGGTACACATGTCAAACTTCTTATAGTAGTAATGCACTAATTACAGTAGTAATCTGGCACATATCCGCCCGTCACATATCCGCCATTATCAATGTTAGTTTATTATTGAACAGAGAAGATTAGTTCAGAGATTGTAGATCCCACCAAAGTTTATTGTCTGATAGTGTCCTGTGAGGTGTTCAGTGTGTTGATACGTATATAAATTCTGTTCGCCTGCGGGAAGCGTATCAACTTCAACCTTTGCCTCGATCCCTTGCCTGTCACTCAGCAGCAAATGCACACATCCACACAGCAGAGGGCTTCTCTGTCACAAGCATTAATACCCTGTATCTTTCTAAACAAGGGATTTAGGGGAGCGCCCTAATAAAAACTGAATCTCAAAACAATAATTGTGTGCATATAGCAATTGTTACAGATGTGTTTAATGGTATTTAAAACAGGATTCAGTCATCTGACTTTTTACATATCCACCCTTAGTCTGGTCCCACCGCAGTCAGATGTGCGACGGATTACTGTAAGAAAAAAAATAACACTAAAATCTAAATGACATTTTACAAACTTGCAAATGTTTTAAAAAAGAAATAAATAAAAGGTAGCTTTTAGTTTGCACTTAAAGCAGAGACCCAATCACAGGAGATTTTGTATTTAAGAATGAGCAAGAGTTCTGTTCCTGCCCCATTGTACAGCGACAGTGATTTGTGCAGGTGCATCATCTTAGAAATTGGATTTACTTTTGTTGTAACTGCAGATGAACCTTGTCCTCCGTGTGTTGTCTGTGGTAATGTACTGGCTAATGACATCTTGAAGCCTTGCAAACTTGTACGCCATTTGGAGATGAGACATACTGGACTAAAGGATAAACCACTCAACATTTTCAAAAGAAAATTTGAGGCATTAAATCAGCAAAAAGCGCTATAAGCCAGGATTCTACAATGTCTGCCAGGCGTCTTAAAGCTTCTTATGCTGTGTCATACCGCGTGACTAAACTTTGTAAGCCTCACAGCAAACCATGACAGCAGTGCTAAATGGACACACTGTGTGATACACAGAGGAGCCTTGTCCATGAAGAAAATGCCCCAGTCTTTGAAGTCAGTTATGCAGCAAGCAGGGCAGGTAATCAATTTTAGTTCTCTGCCTCTGCCTGCTGCACTTGTGTTCTTTCGAGTTTCAACAGCCATCCGCAGTAAATAACAAGGTCTGATTAATTAATGAAGGCTCTTTCTTTTTAAATTCACACCACACTCTGGTGAGCCTATTTATATACTCTTCTCAGTAAATCTCATGCTTCAGGTGACAAATCATTGCCTGTCTGATGTTCATTAGATAGAATGAGGACTTGATGTTCCGATGAAAATTCTCTGCCTTCTTAACTTATGATGGCAACTGTCAGTAGGCCAACAGCTGATAATGATCAAGTGGAACTGTTGCTTCTTTTAAAAAATACATAAATAAAAGTATAGAAGATATGTTATGTCAACCACTTTGCCACCAATTTACTAGCATGTTTTAGTCCTAGAAATATAATGAAGGAAATGCTTCTTAATGTTCTGGTATAAAGCAGGTCTGGATTTTAACCCCAGTCATCCAGAGACACACTACCCATTTTCTTCTCTGTAGAGTGACCCTCAACTCGGTATTCCGTTCCTGGTATTCCCTTCCTTGTTGGAACTCCATTCATTGCATAGTGATTCGACTCAACTGAAACTCACTGAATTGATGCAGTGTGTTCTCTGTCTGTAGTGTTATACTGGAGGAGAGGTTTGTTCAATATTGTTGTACTTTCAAAGGTGTTTCAATTTTATACTATGAAAAACACTTTAGATCAACACTTTTCAGGATATCGCTTTAAAAGTCAACAGATTTGTGTTTTTGTCAAAGCAAGTTTTTTGGGGGTTATCAATAAAAGAGAATCGCACCGATCGTGTTGCTTGATTTAAAACTGTTGCTAAAAAATGTGTGGTTTGAGAATTAAGGAAACAATACTTTTTTTTATGTGTGCATGGTTCCGTCGGAACGGGCCAAAATAAAATAATCAGATATGTGTCACACTCGTTTTAATCGTCACTGAAGTCAAAATGTTATAGGGCTGGATATGTGAGTGCTGACCAAAAAGCGGTTCCCACTTATATAATTGTATGACTTTGGTTCAGGAACACAGAAATGATAATTCTACAAGTTGTGTATTTCCTTGAACTGATGAACATGTATTGTTTTGAGTATGATATCAGCAGAATAGGAGGTTGAGGTTATTTGTACTGCTCTATTAGTATTGTTTGCAGTTGTTTAGGGGCAATTCCACGGGAAGGTCAACCCAGGGGTTAATTTTTTTTCATCATCCTATCATGATGAACTTACACTCATTTTACAGGAAATTGTCAACTTTTAGGATCTATAAGGCATTACCAAAAAAAGTTTGGATTATAGGAGTAATTCGGCAGTTGGATTATTCGGCAGTTACAAAACTTGATGTGAAACGTATGGAGTCATTAAAATTTGTACAGGTTACTAAAGAATAATACATTCATTTTAATATTTCTTTCTAACGCATACTGTGTTAGCTTAATGATGAGGGCAAACTGCAAATTTCATCATCACTCAATTTTGTAAAATTAATAATGTTAATAACGGCACTGACTCCCAGTACGTCCGACACCGAAATTTCATATTTATTTAGTTTGCTCCCGCTTTGAGTTTTGAAATTATTTCATACCATAGTTTCTCTGCACATGGGGTCCCCCTAACATATTTACCAGATTGATTGCTCACCGCAATCTACAGTTTAGCAGAAATCCTGGTGTCGGACACCTGTACGTCCAACACCATGTTTTAAGTGCTGCCACCTGTTGGTCATATGCAATCATTACTTCCTATTGTATCATAACAGCAATCATAACTTCCTGGTTTAAGCACATGGTTGAACAGGTGGTGTGATAATCCCCATTCATCCAAGAATACACCTTCATGACCCATATCCTTGAATCATTGAAGAACAAATTCCCTGCAATCACAGAAGTTAAGATCTGTTCAGATGGAGCCAGCTCACAATTCAAACAGCGGTTCCTCTTCTCAAACCTGCATTTGTGGGAGGAGAAGTTCAGCTTCAAAGTTAGCTGGCATTTTTTTGCAACATCACATGGCAAAGGAGTTGTTGACGGGATTGGAGGAACAGTTAAAAGATCAGTTTGGCGGTATGTTTGTAGTGGAAAGGATCAAACAGCAACACCATTTGACTTCTACAGAGTAGCTAAGGAGAGAAATCCAGGAATAAATATCCTGTATGTCTCAAGAGAACAAACTGAAAAGGAGAGGAATATGCTTGCGACTCACTGGGAAGGCACACTAGCAATTCCAGATACACACCAAGTTCACAGCGTTAGGCCAAAGGGAAAGTTTGCTTTGATTGTAGCTGAAACTTCTACAAGCAAGTTATGTCAGTTAAGAAGCTACAGATCTTCAAAGTGTCCAAAGCGTACCTTAGGGTATTTGTTTGAAAAGTTAGTGTTAAGTCAATAACTACGCCTGGCATTAACATATACATACATCTTAAAGTCAAATAAATCTCTGTTGCCAAAATACAGTGGTAGCCGTGGGAGACTTGTGGTGCACTAACGCAAAAATGTCAGATCTTTGCAATCCTTTTTTTTTTTTTTGACCAGCTTTGAATCTGCTGCACTTCATTAGTCCTGCCACTGAGGTGGCAAAATTAAATGGAAAATGCATGAAACAAAACAGCAGGAAGTGCTGTGGATTTACAGACTAAGCTTTAAAGACAACCATGCATTTTATCAGAGAGCAGTTAAACTGCAAATGGTTTGGAGTTATGCTGTGATGTTAATGGATTCGTTCATGCTCGTTCAGGCGGGAGAGTTTTATAGTTATTGCATTCAAATCAATATAGCAGGCTGTATACATACTCCCCATTTAAGTGAACAGGAGATGATCAATCCAGCAAGATTCTGAAGTAATCTGAATAATCAGCATGCTGAGCCAAGGCTTTCAGTTTTGTTTGTTTCCTTTTTAATGAACAGGATAACCTGCATGAAATGTCATTTTGTAAAGACGATGTTTCCATTATTGTTTTAATTTTGTTTTCATTTATTGAATAGCTACAATAGCAGACTATTTATACGTTATACTTGCCAAAAAAGGATTATTGCAACATAAGCATAAACCTTTACAAAATACCTGGATGTGAGCGAGGTCAGAGGCAGTGTTAATTCAGACTGCAAAACGTTCCTTATTTACTCTTCATGTGTATTGAATCACTTGCCGTTTCCAATTGTGCCTGAATCACCCAGGGATTCACAATCCGGAGGGAGAGGTGTAGTGTTTGCTGTAGAAAGCAGGGTGAGTGGGGGAAGGGTAGTGTAGTTACTGTGCTCCAAGAGAGAAAAATGCATTTTTAACTGTGTTGGTAATTATTATTTATTAATAATGAAGACCTAAAAACACAGTTCAAGCAATCCGTCAGACCACCTTTGATTCCAGTGCAATAGAAGTACTGATATTATTTTTGTTTTGCCAATCTTAATGATAAAGCATTAAATTGCAGTATATTAAAAGTGATCTCGTTTGCCACAAACAGAAATGTTTACTTGGAGCTTCCTGTGCATTGGTCCACATCTGCTGTACTGTATTTCATTAGATTTAGTTTAATTTCCTGTTTGATCAAATTATAACGTGTAGTATTTGGTTTTAAAAGATGGTCTTCTATAGTGACCTGATATTGGGTGTGTGACACTTGCTGGTGAAACATTGTATTTCAGTAGTAATCTGTGTCAAACCACTTTCTAGTCAGATAATTTAAGTATTGTGCATGTTTTACACTAACAATTTTACTAGTTTGGTAGCCAGCTGATTTGGCATGCATGTTTAGTGCTTTAGGAACACTAATTTGCTGTGAAAAATATGGTGTTTTTGAAAAATAGTGACTTCCTTCTGCTTTTTAATTTATTTTTAAAGAAGCAAAGGTTTTATAAAATAAACAGCTTAACAATCATGTGGACAAATGGTCTAATTAAGTGTGTGAAACCCAAGTAAAAACATAATTGAGTTTACTTGAGCATTACAACATTTCAATTGGTGTTGAACCACCTCCCACCCCTTAAGGGTTTCCTGGTTGTATCCAGCACAGCCATGCCAGCCGGTATTTTTTGTAAAGAAAAGGGGCAGCTGCACACAGGAGACATGATTGTTCAAATGAGACTAAATCCTGTTCATGCTTCTTTTGTTTCCAGCTCTGAAATGCTTTAGACTGATTCATGAAGGCTCCAGGGCTGTCACAATGGAGAAGGAGGCCAGCCAGCTGGAAAGAGACCATGTCCACAGCGTATACGAGAAAATCGCTCCCCACTTCAATGACCGCCGTTACAAGGCCTGGCCAAAAGTGCGCCAGTTCCTTTTGGACCAGGAGCCTGGCAGCATAATTGCGGATATTGGTGGGTGTCTTCTGTTTTATTTATTTACCAAAAAAGGCCTGATTTTTCACATTCTGCTTAGTTTTTTTTAATTTGTTCTACATGTAGCGGAAGACTGCTCTATAGTGTAGTACGTACAGGAGCTTTTTCCAGGTGAATAAAGCAAGTTGGAAATTAAAAGTTCAGCTGCACAATACTGGGAGCAGTGAAAATGTCACTGAAGCAACAAGAGTAGAGAGATAACATTCAGATATACGGTGAAGAGATAGTTTAGTAAATTACTATTAAGAGATAAGCCACATTTACTATGATAGTGCCCTTTAGAAAAGTATCACTGCCATTTTTGTTAAACTCTCAGTACAAAAGCATGTCGGCAGTGATGTAGCAGCATGTCTCAGGCAAAACATGAAATGGGTGAAGGTGAGCCTCTTTTAATACCATTTAGTGGATTGTTTCACTAAAACTACATTATTATTAAGCGGGAAAAACATACACTATTTTTAATCAGTTGTAGGTGTTTGTCTACAGTAAACGCTAATAAGAACACAATTTAAAGAATAAGAAAAGTAGAGAATAATAGCAGGATCATTAAAAAAAACTGACCCATTTCTCACTTGAAATGAGTAACTCAATGTACGGGCAGTTGCATTTCACAACAGGGAAAACGAGTACAATTGAAGACACAGCGTGATCCATAAATTACAGGGTGTCTCCTAAGACAGGCATCATAGGCAAGTATCATATATCATTCTAATTCGGATGTTCTCTGTTGAATCCAGTGGCGACACCCTTTGCAGCACACACCAACATATAAATCTATTTGTCTACCATTATTAACAATTATGCCTATGATTTCTGACGAATGGGAATTGTAAACACCATAAATAATAAACCTAATTATTCTCTAGAAAAGTTTTTGTGTCATGGCTGCCAGGTCACTTGTTCAATGTCTCCAATTTAACTTGTCATTACACTCTCTTTGGAGTAAATTAGTATGGTTACCATTTCATCAGAGGTTGTATCACTTAATGAGCACTTTTTGTAAAGTTTATATAAACTTTATTAAGTGTGTTAACATTGCATTTCATATTCCATCGACCTATGCTTTAGAAGTGTCGAGTAGAAATTCTGTTTTTCCTTGCATGAAGATGTTGCCAGATTTTCAAGATGTGGCTGATTTCAGCATTCTTAAAACTATTGTATTTAATTCTGCAGGTTGTGGCAATGGCAAATATCTCCATATTAACCGTGAAAGCTTCAAGATGGGCTGTGACTACTGCCTGCCTCTCGTAGACTTGGCCAGAGGTCATGGCCACGAGGTGCAGGTGTGCGACGGCCTGCGGCTCCCATATCGAGACGGCTGTTTTGATGCCATTCTTTCCATTGCAGGTACTTTTTGTTTTATTCATTTTCTTTCTCTTGCACTTCTGTGGCAGCAGCAACACAACTTTTCCCAATGGCAGCCTATTTGTTCACAGGCAAGGATCTTCTTTAGATCACAACACAACGGTGATGACACCCAGGTGAGGGTCAATGATGTCGATTTGGCTAACTTGCCATTCCAGTTCTGCACACACATTCAAGCAGCTGTTTTGTCGGTTGTTTCAATTGGAATGGCATATATGTCTATTTAGGTATCCACTTCTTATTTTTCAGATAACACAATAAAAAAAAATATATATATATGCATTTTATTTTGAAAATGTAAGTTTTTGGACTCTGTTTGAATGGGTTATGTTACATTTTGTTTTTGCTGTTTATCATTCATCTGAGGAACGTTCTTGGAGCAAATTTTCATGTACTGTGCTGTAATTGAGTAGCAAATGATTGCCTTGTACTCAATTGGCAACATACCTTTCACGTAATGCTTGCACTGAGTTACCAGGCTACATAGGATAAGCAATCTGTTCAAAGTCATCTGGCCATCGATGGCTGCAGGTCACCTAGCAACAGTTTACAGAAAATGCGTCTTTTATCAGGGAAGATATCATCTTGGTGTGCTTAACCGAAGAGCAATGGCAAAAGTAATCAGTTCTGTCTGCATGGGACATCTAATTAAGGAAATGGCAGGCAGAATGAACAGGGATTTAAACATTGTAGTACAGCAGAACCTTGGAGTTCCAACCACTTTGGGAATGGAGGTGGTTCATATGTCTCAAATATCTGCAACTCTGAAAATGGGTTTTCAATGGTTTTAATAAGAAATGTACACCTGCTGTCTGCACCCTAAATTTGGAGAATAATACAAGGATACAGCACAGTAATGCAATGCTCAGATTGTTATGGTTCTAAAGTCTTTAAAACAGTACTATAAATGGAAAAAGGCAACATTTAGGTTACCCTTGAAATTGTAACTGTAGCAGAAACAGATTTAAATGTCCTGGAAAACCTGGCTTTGCATAATGCTTGTTTTTAAGCATGTGCTTTGTTTTAAAATTCAAATGTTCAGAGTGAAATTCCCCAGTACTTGCTTTGAAATCTTCTTCACCTTTGTCTGGAAACATTTGTTGGTACAGTGATTTTGCCGCCTTCATGACCAGCATGGTGTTTTATAGGAGTGTCTATCTGTTGCATTGTACGCATGGCTGAGTGATTTGCATACTTGTGGTTGAAAGTGGGATGTTGGGTAGACCGGGCAGTTAACAAATCTGGTGTTTGTAACTCTGAGGCTGTACTGTATTGCATACTACAGTAAGGTTATATGACTCGCATTTATATTAGTGGATGTTATGTTTGCTCAATTCACTGTGTCTTATCTTCATAATGGACCAGTGATTTAATATTACCCTGCTTTCCATATTAAACAAGAGTCATGCATTTAGTAATTTTAAAATTGGGATCAGTTTGCATCATGGAAAAGCAAATTAACCTCCTGTGTATGCAGTTTGTTGATAAACCTAAATAGCTTAAATATTGTTTAGTTTCTTAAAAGGCTTTATGCTATTATGTGATTTCAGTTAATTGTGACTTAAAATATTTATTGTTTGCCAAAATAAACATGAAAAGATAAAAAGATACTTGGTCAATTTGAGGAGTGGCTGCTGAATAAAATAACAGTACAGGCTTTTTTATTAATTTGAAATGAAGGCAAGCTGCCTGAATTAAAAGCTACTCTGAGATAGTTTGGTTTTCATCAAACCACCATTGCTAGGCTACAGCAAAGATTCAACAACACAAGTAGCATCACTAATGGCATGACCCATATAAGATCATGACATCTTCTCACTCTGTGAGAGCTGAGGCATTACTGCAGATGGATTTATGGTTCGTTAGCAGAGCCAGAGATTATACTGCATGCATATTTTAGGTTGCTTTTTCAAAAGCCAGGAATATAAAGCCTTGTGCGCAAATATTTCTAGAAATTGTTTACCTTATTCTGATTTATTTATTTATTTATTTATTTATGTATGTATGTATGTATGTATTTAACTTTTTTGTTACAGTGTGTAAATAATCAAATTGATGCTATTATTTGCTGTTCCGTTGTCTAAAAAAGTGGTGGTGATTTTCTAAATTAAACTGAAAGTACCAGCAGTGTGGAGTAGTGGTTAGGGCTCTGGACTGTTGACCGGAGGGTCGTGGGTTCAGTCCCAGGTGGGGGACGCTGCTGCTGTACCCTTGAGCAAGGTACTTTACCTAGATTGCTCCAGTAAAAACCCAACTCTATAAATGGGTAATTGTATGTAAAAATAATGTGTAAAAAATAATGTAATTGTATGTAAAAATAATGTGATATCATGTAACAATTGTAAGTCGCCCTGGATAAGAGTGTCTGCTAAGAAATAATAATAATAAAAAAAATTCTAAAACAGTACAATACTTGTAAGAGAAAGCTGCTCTTTGAGGAGCTATTCAAGCATTAGAACCCTGATTCTGAGGCATTGCAATCTGGAAGTTGACTGCCTCTACAGTATTGGTACTTAACAGACAGACTAGTAAACTGCCATAAATACTACCCAGTTCTAACATACTGAATATCAGCATTTTGAATGTCCGGTAGATCCTGCAAATGGAGTTTCCTGATGGCTTGATGGAAGTTCTGAAGTTTACAGATAAAACTGGAGTCTTGCTTACTTACTCTGTGGGCCAAATTGTTTTATATTAATGGGTATCTTGGAGCAAAGGGTTTTATGAAAAATCTGTCAATCTGTTGTACATTACACCGTAGATGTAGATGAGGTGTATTCATGTTTAAGTGAATGCAGTTCTTACATTTTCTTAAGCTAATGCTGCATCTTTGGAACAGTTACTGTCTTGATCTTTAATGTCATAGATCCACAAAACCCTGGTTTTAAAACAAGAGTGTTAAAGGTGGCTTCAGGGTCGGCCCTTGCAGCATAAACATAGAAGTGAGTTCTCCCTCAATTTTTTAGCCCTAGCGATTAGTACTGGGGTTCCTTATGGTAACGCGCAAGGTGGCCTTGGCCAGGCCTTGTGGCCTTCCAGTTGGTCTGTAATATTGCCTTGCGACAGCTTTGCTATTTCTACCCATAAGGTAATGGTTACATTTCGTACTTGATAGGGAACGTTAGGTTATTATCATAACCCTGGTTCCCTGAAATAGAAATGCAACCATTAACCTTCACGGTCGCTGCATCCATGATTGCAGAAGTCTTGAAGGAACAATGATGAGATCTGTGTGTACAATCTGTCTATGCCCTCGGGGGCGGGCATGACTGCGTCACAGGCTCTGACAAGCAGTCTTTGTTATATCCATTCAGGTTACAGGGTCTTTAGGGATAAATACCCATGAGGTAATGGTTACATTTTTATTTCAGGGAACCAGTGTTATGTTTTCTGGGACGTGTCCTATTTTGTTTGATTAATTGACTCTGGATGTAGAGTGTAATGTAAGAGTAACGTTATTGTAAATGGGCGTACTAAGTGTTGCAGAGGGATATGACAAAGCTTATTCAACAAATCATTGAAAATAAGGCTGTAACCATTTTTCTCTTTTCCAGTAATCCACCACTTCTCCACAAAGGAGCGACGCATCCGGGCAATCCAGGAGATGGCACGCACTCTTCGAGTGGGAGGCCGCATAATGATCTATGTGTGGGCAATGGAGCAGAAGAGACGCAAGTTTGAAAAGCAAGATATCTTTGTCCCCTGGAATCCCAAACCCCCATCCACTCCGTCACCCGAAGATGTTCTGAAGAAACGGGAACAGGAAGAATTCAGTTCCTCCGGCTTCTCTAGCAGTGGCAATGACCACAAAGATGTGCACAGGAAAATCAAAAGTACATCCTCCGTGGGCAATAACGAGGACACAGTGTACACTTCGTTTGAGAAATCCTTAAAGTTGTGGCTCTTTTCTAGGTCGCTGGATTCAGTATTAGATTTTGGCTGCAACAGCCATTCAAGATCCCCTAAAGAGCTGAACGCATTGACTAATTACAGCCCTCAGTTGAATAAAGTGAGTCAACTCAAATCTGGGGGTCTGATGAAACAGGTTTCTAGCTTGTTTTGCTCAAGGCAGAATTCAGAAGACGACGAAGTCTTCCGTTTTCTGGGAGAGATCCAGCCTCCAAATCCTTCGGGGGACAGAGAATCGCAACATTTTCAGAGTGGCAACCCTGCAACAGAAGAAAAACAAGCCCTTTCTGCAGCTATTGTTCACGGATGTGGCAGAATACCCTTGCCTGATCTTGTCTCTCATAGGAAAGGTTCTGCATGTGAGAGAGAAATCTGTGGTAACACCCACAGTAACACATCAAAATGTAGCGAGCAGAACCACAGGCTTCAATTACTTAACCACACAGAAAGCCCTCAAGAGGATGGTGTTTTACCAGAGAATAAATGGAAACAAATGGACGGCTCTTTCCTTCGATATTATCATGTATTTAAGGAAGGAGAGCTTCTGGAACTCATTAAAAAGCACTTTGAGGAGCTTCATGTTATTCATACTTATTTTGATCACGCTAATTGGTGTGTGATAGCCGAAAAGGTTCAGGTTTGGAAAATTTAGGGTATTTTGAAAGTCTAGTTTTTATTTGTAATTTTTAATATTTTGAATCAAGCGGAATGCACTTGAATTTCACGTGCTATAATACAGCATTTTAAGTTGGTGCCCATCTTTTTGTTTTTATAAAATTGCTGCCTGTTCATTTAAATGTATAATTGTAATGTGGCACAGCCTTTTAGCAGTCAACATTTCATTTTACTTTTTTTAACATTGGGTTCTGTTGAAGCTTAATGTTTTGCATGAATCATGAAGCAAACCATTTCTGTTTGTTTTAAAAATGTTTTGTGATTTATTCCTATTGGCTGCTACCAAAAGTAAATAGCTGCGAATATTGTATAGGTATGAGTACATGTTACAGCATTGTCAAAACTTGAATAATTTATTTACATCTGTCATGCATACAACTTTGTTAAATAAACATGGATAGAAAGTTACTGTTTTTACTGTATAAAACTGATGGTGTTCAGATACTTTCTCCATTTGCTCTGTAGACATTTATTAGATTGTGTTTTTTAAAATCAGGAAGGCTTTTTATAAAAGTATTTATTATTAAACTAACTGTTAGTGATGTGAAGATAGAAACTCTAGGGTTCAGAAAGAAAAGTGCTGCTCTTATGTAGTCAAAAGTGTGGTCCAACTGTTTTTGTAAATTTTAAGTACTAGATGTATGTTTGTAACCATGTCCTTAATAAATATTTTTCTTGAATAACATGCCCAATGTCTGATGTTGAGGCCCCCCACCCCCCAATTGTGAATTCTCTAGAACGGTCAATGGAGTAATCTTGTGAAGACAGGAGTATAGTTCCAGGTCAAATAATGATGGAGCACTGGAAACACTTGCATAACACATTAACTAAGTCATGTGAATTACGCAAGCAGCACTAGTTACCCAGAACATCATTAAACCAGTACTAAGGGCTGAGCTAGGGTCTCACCTTGGCACTGACTTTCACATACACAGCAAGAGACAGATATCGTAACTGCTTAATAAATCACTGAGTACAGACAATACAATAAACATAAGGATAGAGAAGGAACATGAAGGTTAATAGATTTAATTTTTATTCGTTTGCAAGTGTTACATATTCTAATTTCAATTATGGAAAGTGTATTTCTTACATTTCAGAACATCATGGCTTCAAGGCCGTCCTCCATAAATTTCTTATAAATAGCCATAAATTTGGCTACAAAGGCTTCCAGGTGATAAATGGCTTTGTTGCCCAGCTGCAAACGATGCTCATAATAAGCTGCCATCTGTGCAACTTCAGCTTTCAGCTGTCCATCGCAGTTGCTCAAAAGTTCAGACAGCAGGCCCTGAAACAAGAGAGAACTTATATTTCTGGGACCATTGCAAGTAGAAAAGTATATCAAATTAATTATCCAGACCACAGTCCCAAATAAATGGTATTCTTCATCAAACAGAAACATGCAGTAGATTCCACCATTGATGCCATCTCACCATGAGGACCTCCACTAGACACCTTTATTACCACCAGTCAGTTTCATGGTTAAGTTATTTTATGTTTGTGTTCTTTAAAAAAAAATAATGCATAGCTTATTTCCTGATATTTGCCATTACAGTGTACTAGCATTCACTTCTGTGGGCTCTGATGACTGACTATAGCACTTGCTGTCTCTCTGAGGTACAAATCCCAGTCTGTCTCATGTACTGTGTATCCTGGTCCACAGTAAATGGATACCTACAATTTACTTCAGTCCCCTTAGTTACATGGCTGGTCAAAGGGTGTTATCTTTCATGCATGTCTGGTTTTCACTTGCCTGCTTTAATGAGCTTAAGGAAAAAATGACACCTGCCTTGTAAGGGTATTTTGGCCTATCAACCAATAAAATGAAAAATGCAACCCCTACTAATTAATACAGACATTTTGCACATGGCTGCAAAATGGGTTCAGCAGAATAGCCCATGTAATGTCCTGTCCTGCTTACCGTATGTACGTATTTCCTGGACCCCAAACAAAGCCCGATTCTTGTACTTGCCGAGAAACTTTGGAGTCCAAACGGTATGCTTGTTTCAAAGACCCTGATCAGCACTAATCTTGGATTACTTTACCTACAATACAGGCAACTCATTTGACAGCCATGTTTACCATAGCAGTGTCTGTTGTGTAATGTGTGACATCACTACTGGTTTATGGGCCAAATACAGCCCTAAAAGGTGGGTGTTCTTTTTGCACACAAATATAGTGCATAACAGGATTTCCATACCAATAAACTGCAAAAGATTTTGTTGAGCGTAAATGGTATGGAAACTATTTTTATATTAAATTAAGACTTTATAGCAAAGTCAGGGTTATATTGGTGCCTAAATGGTCATGATTACAATGAAGGATTGTCAAAAGGGTCTGTGACTTGTAGTTACTACTACAAAAAGGTTAGAAGGATTGGTCTAGGAATAACTGTTTAAACACACTTTTTTAAACATACCTTCATTATGATCTCTGGTGGAATGCAGTGGGTAAGAAGTTCATAAAGTCTTCCACGAACTTCAAGCAGCCTAAAAAAATAGAAACGTGTATCAAAAAGAATAACCCTTACCACTGTTGCCAATTAAAATGGTGCTTTTCAGAAGCATTTATACAATACTTTTTAACTAGCTCACCATTAAGACTACCCTGTATCAGTCCTTTTTAATTTAATGTAATGATCTGAAGAGCTATCTCTATTAGGACCAGCTTTCTATGATCCATTTTACCCAGTCCACTTGATGGTTTTTATATATTTTACTTAAAAATGTGTAGCCTTTTTTTTTCTCGTTTGTTTCCATTACAGTTGTACTTACTTCTGTGGGCTCTGCTGACTGACTATAGCATTTGCTGTCTCTCGGAGGTACACCTCCCAGTCTGTCTCAGGTATATCCTGGTCCACAGCAAATGGATACCTACAACAGTTAGTATGTTGTCAATAATTTAAGTGTGCCGGTATAACAAACTAATTGAATGGCTTGAGAAAATATTACCCATCATAAGACTAATTATGGAAAATCCCTGCATGTACACTGACAACATGCATGAGACTAAGATTCAGTGGGGAAACCTGCGAGCAAACAAAACATACAGATATTTATTTAATACACTATACAGTGAATATGTATTTTGAGTCAGCGTCTCCTTTACATTTTTTCTTGTTGGGTATCATTAGGTGTAATACCATATTTCTTATACAAAGACATAACTAAGTACAAATACCCATCAGAGATGGACTACAGGTAAGATTCTGATTTAGAGTTATTTATTTTCCATGCACAGATGGCTTTCCTGTAGACATGGAATTGAAAACATACTGGTATGTATTCTGCTGTCATGCCAAGTTTATTTGAAATACATATTTTGCATACCTGTATTCCTCATATTAGTCTTTGCATATAAACAGTCAATTGTTGCATTTTTTCTGGTGTGTGTCTGCCACCTTGTGGACACACATAAAACTAGACGATTAAATCATACTAGGATTAGCAATGCTGTGCAGTTACGGTATGAACATCTGTACAGTCACCTAACCTGTCTGGTGTTTTTATTATTCTTGCTCCATACAATTCATTTGCTTTTGTTTCTTATTAATATCTAGGCAATACCAAACAATTGTTTAATTCATCCCTCATTTTTTCAATGAATGTTTGCAATATATTTTTTATAGACTTTTAAAATGTACAGTTTTTAAAATAAAGTATTTCACTTCAGGAAGAAAGTTATAATGAACAGTTCTGAAAAAAGCCTCAACGAGTAAACCATAGAATAGATAATCTGTTACACAAATTTCTCCCTGTTTTAATGACTTGTCATTACAAAGTACAATTTATCATTTGAAATATGAAGAAGCAGACTATTCATTTTTTGGTTAGTTAGCTGTGACTTAATGAACCTATACGAAAACAGTATTTCAAACCTAAAATATATTTCAATGTTAAAAAAGAAACATTTCTGTTGTTATCTTCTTTTAAAAATAATAAATAAAGAATGGAAATTTGATCTACGATAAGATAAGGGCGTCTGCTAAGAAATAAATAATAATAATAAATAATAATAATAATAATAATAATAATAATAATAATATTATGGTGTTGCATCTCTACTTGTATTAATCGTTAAAAAATAAACCATGCAAATGCTTTTTTGTCTACCTTAATATACTAATCCACAGGCCAAGTTGGCAGTAAACATTAACATTCTGAGTTTCCTCCAGTTTTTTTTTGTTTGTTTGTTTGAACCACGTCTGACTTACTGCTGCACTCTGCATGCCTCACACATGAGCAAAGCTTTGCGAAGATTCCTGCCAGACTTCTCAGCAATTATTTTTGCCAGCTCCCCTGGGAGAGTCAAGCCTTCCTTTCTACAGACGCTAGACAGCACGGTGCAGACCTGAAAGGAAAAAGTGCAAGCCATGTTCCAAACCTTAGATTACAAGTACACTTTAAAACAATGGTTTCGTGGGCTCCCGGGTGGCGCATCCAGTAAAGGCGCTCTGTGTGGAGTGCAGGATGCGTCCTATAGCCTGGAGGTTGCAAGTTCGAATCCAGGCTATGTCATTGCCAACCATGACTGGGGATTCCCACGGGGGGATGCACAATTGGCTGAGCGCCGCGGCAGGGGAATCCACGGTTCACCACGCACCAGCGACCCCTGTGGCTGATAGGGCGCCTGCAGATCTGCAGTGGAGCCATTCAGATCTGTGTTGTCCTCCGGCATTATAGGTCTGGTTGCTTCGCTGTGACTCCACAGTGCGAAAAATGACGGATTGGCAGGAATACGTTTCGGAGGACGCGTGTTTCAGCCTCCGTTTCCCGAGTCGCCGGGGGGTTGCAGCGGTGAACTGGGATAAAAACAATAATTGGGCATTCCAAACTGGGGAGGAAACCGGGGTAAAATCCATTGGCGACGACTAAATTTATAGAAAGAAAACAAGAGTTTCATTCTGCTGTGTTATGTGTAATAGTTATTTACCCATTTCCGATTTAAAAGCTTGCCTGTAATCCACCACCATTTGGTTCATAGGTCTCAACTGTCCAGTTTTAAAATAAACACGTGCTACAGTAAACATGTCTATTTATTTTAAACCATATCTGGTACTGCAGTTGGTTACAGATATGTGTTTGGCAGCCATGCTTTCAGTTAGTGCTGCACTTACTTGGGGGTGAAATTGTCCACACCCCTTCAATGGCTTACTTTCTGTTAATAACTAACCAGCTGCTTCCCCTATTGACTGACATTCTTTGAGCCAGTAACATGCTTTGACCCAGAAGATACTGCTGAGGTGAAATGAACCAGGTAGTGCAAGTGTAACAGGTTTCCAATGAATAAGGCATATAAACTTTAATTTACCTACCATAGTAACAGAGAAATGAAAACACATGTTTGCTATAAAATGTGTTTCTTTTTAAACTGCACATCTGAGACCTATGCAGATAAAGGAAGTGCACAACGGGTTCATGGAATTATATTATTAGCTACAATTAATTAAAGCAGATGTCTTCACTCATATGAATAGGGCTTGATACAGTACTATCTTTCCCAGTCTACTTTCAACTACCAGAGAACACTATTTGCTCATTGCCATCCTAATCATTATTTGGTGTACATATTTGTTTCCCCCAGTAATAAATCATTCACCTTTTAGGAATGTATTTGTCTTGAGTGATCCTTCATTGAAACATCCTGAAACCTGTTAACTGCAACACGTTTAAGAGGCTTTTGTACTTGTGATAACTCTCAATATACTCATTTTTAACTGCATAAAACTGTACCTGACTGAGTGGGCAGAGATGCATGCAAGTTGGATGTCGATCATGTCCAACAAGGATCTAAAGCAGGGGGCTTGTGTTATATTAGCAAATCAAAAATACTTACAGGTTAGGCATCAGCTCTCAGACTAGTTCCTTATTGGACAATTGTGCTGAAAGGTGGGTTTTCATTTTTGCCACATTACTGACACCCAACTTGCATGTCTCAGAAAGCAATAACACATTAGGGTGTTCAATTATGGTCCAATATCTGCATGCCTAGGGATGTTGTTGGATTGGCTTTTTCATGCATTTAAACAGCAAAAGTGTGCAGATTTTGGACCATATTTGAATACCATGTACTATATTGCACTTATAAAATGGCGCTGCACAAGCCACCCCACCCCTACCATAGGGAATTGGTTGTCAAGAGAATCTGTCATAGCAGTTCTAAAAGTGCCAAGCCGTGCTGGCATGGCAATATATTTGCACAGGTTCTAACATTTGTTAGTCAATGATATTGCTTCCTTTATTCTTGCCATTTTATAAGCATTGCAAGCATTTATAAGCTGATCTGAAACTAACAACAAATAGCAATTTATCACACAAGTAGCAAAGCCTCTGAAACCTTTAATGATATGTCAATGAAGAATCTGTTCGCTCAAACTTTCCGCTACAATGTAAGTGATTTATTACAGCATTTTCTTGTTAAATATAGGATGAAACATGAAAGCCATGTTTATAATGTTCTGTATGCACAATGATATTAGTCTCAGGCAGGAACTAAACTGCGGTTACCACAGCAATAGTATTTAAGCAGCAGACAGCAAAAGGAAAATGGAACACTATGTAATGCTTGTAATGGCTGCAAAAAGCGACTTGATCAAAGGAGACTTGTTTTCTCCAGTGTTAGAGGACCCTACAACTAAACCAAGCACAGTTTTCTATCACTTTGTATTCACTGTAGTTCACACCCGGTCTGGTCAGACCCCATTATTAACACCTTAATGACCAAAACTGTTACAATTACAGATTGTTTAAACAAAGTGTTCCACAAAAGCTCAGAAAACTTACCTTCTGCTATACATAGATATAGAAGCAGAATATTTGGGTGTGCACATTGATATTATTTATTTGTATTGCTATTACCGTCCTGTTTGTGATGCATACACAAAGCTGTTAAAAAGCCCATGATAGTCTTGTATAATTTACTTACCTCCTCCACACTTGGCAACGGTACTCGCACAGCCAAACATCGGCTTCTAATGGGAGGGATGACTTTGGAGGTGGAATTGCAGCACAAAATCAGCCTGCAGTTAGACATGTACTTTTCCATCGTCCTTCTCAAAGCATGCTGGGCATCTTTGGTAAGTCTGTCAACTTCTGTCAGGAGCACCACTACAAATTTAAAAGATAAAACAGAAGGAAAATACACACTGTAAACAGTCTTAAAGAGAGAGGGAACACCATGCATACTTTAGAACAAACGAATTACTTAAAATTGGGGTTTTCAGTACAACAATCCTATAATATTGTATTTCAGCATAATCAAAGTGCTGATTTTGTTTTTTATGTAAAGGATTTTGGACAAAGACATTTGACAGAGTTGGGACTGTGAGCCCCCAAAATGTGTATTCTTATCACAACCAATTTGTACAGTAATATGGTTTATAAAATCTTTCTAGAACACTAACAGGATCATTTTGCACAGAGTTTGACACAAATACCAATTGTTTATAGGCTCTTGAGCTCTATAAAAAAGGGCTTTATAAAAGCATGACAATTGTATTGTTGTAACTCAACAAATTAAAAAAAGTTTTTTGACACTCATGTACTATTTTCTGTTGAACTGCCCGAATAAGGATTTTAAAATTGATTTCCAAAATTACCAGCCACATACAAGCTCCCTCTGTCGACCACCTGTATGACTATCTGATTTAATGCAGTATTGTTTTTACCTTTAAAGTCCCTTTGGGTGCTTGACTGGATCTGCTGAGACTGTGCGACTGTTTTTAGTAGTTCCTGAATAACCACAAGGTCGCTGTTACCAGCATCACTGCAAGACAAATTTAATCAGTTTACATGTCAAGTTAGCAATTCTGGTGGCATTTGTCAATTGTTACTGTCCTCATCTAAATCATTTTTTTTCTTCTATAGTTTAGAAGTAAAGAAGAAATCAAAACAACAGCGGTTACACTGGAAAAACAAAGAAAAATAACCATTGGAAAAATGCCTGGTTGCACTAATCACACACAAGTAGCATACAGTTAAAATACAACATACAAATGTCTTTACCTCGGATTGACTTCAAGGTGGTAGTTGCTTGCTATTGTGCTGATCTCAATTTTCTTTTTTGACGGCGCCTGTACAGAAAAGCAGAGTAAGGGTAACATTACACACACTGCAAACAAACAAACAAAACATAAAAATGACTCTGATGTGAACCTGGTCAATTACTGTTCAATCACAGGAGGTTAGGTCTCTGATGGCTCGTTAGTTTGCATTGCAAAACAATTTTAGCAAGTTCAGCTGAAAAATTCTTCAGCCATTCCAATTATTGAAACCCCCAATATATTTTATTTTTTAAATAAAAAATTACATCTGAAAGACATAAAATATGAACCGTGTTTTTCGTGTAGTGGCATTCTTCATTCAGCAGCTGTAAGTGCCATTCTGGGTGGCAAGTGCACTATTATTATTATTTGTTTATTTAGCAGACGCCTTTATCCAAGGCGACTTACAGAGACTAGGGTGTGTGAACTATGCATCAGCTGCAGAGTCACTTACAATTACGTCTCACCTGAAAGACAGAGCACAAGGAGGTTAAGTGACTTGCTCAGGGTCACACAATGAGTCAGTGGCTGAGGTGGGATTTGAACCAGGGACCTCCTGGTTACAAGCCCTTTTCTTTAACCACTGGACCACACAGCCTCCACTAAATGAGGCAGTGGAATGACGTTACTGGATTGCTTCCGAGCATCTCTTGCCTAAAGATTTTCTTACAGATTGAACAAACAGAGTATGATAAAAACACACGTCCAGGCAGATTTGGCTATGCAAGTGCAAGGATGATGTCCTGATTTTTTTTTTTTTTCTTTTTATGAAACTTGAGTAATTAGATTCATATCTTTCTGTCTCACTGAAGAACAAACAAGGCATACCAGTTATTTGACAGGGTTTAGATTGATGAGGTTTATAACATTTCCCCCTGGCATTAGAGACCACCTGAGCAAGTTAAATGAAACCACTCAAGATGATGAAGCTATTCCTAGACCAAAACTGAATCTTAAACTAACAGTAATTTAGCTTTAAAATACAATAAAACTGTGGTAACTATTTAGGCAAAATTAATTTTAAAAAAGTACTTCCATCAGGGTTCAAAGATGATTTTTTGATTAAATGTTTGTAATTGAACAGATTATACCGAGAACAGCTTGAAAAGGGGGCAATTTGGGGCCGGTCTTCCTAAACAATGCCCTTTCACATTCAGACCATCCTTACCATATAAAATATCAGTATTCTAGTCTACTCTCATTCTACAGTCTACAGGGGGTCCCATACATCAGACTTTATAGGCATAGCTGTTAATGTTGTTTCCGGTGTGAAATGTACTTAGAAGGAATTCAGGTCACTGCTTTATTTAACAAAGAAGATCCTAATCAACATAATATGATATTGCCTACGATGTCTGACTTTAATGGGACACCCTGTATTGAAAACAATGAAGTCTATTAGTAATGTACATTCTTCTGCAAAGCTGTAAATGCAAAACTGATCAATCTAATAAAGAAAGTTGCTCACCGCGTCCTAGGCTACAACCCCAGTATGTACATATAAAAATGTAAGTACACTACGGACAGACGGACAGGTTCTGACATAGACTATATGTCCATATTTACTCACAATAACTGGTGGTAATGATGCTATAATCACCACTTTCATCACTAGTGGATAGGGTTCTCCAAAGGAAAATGTAACCGTACCTATATAAACGTGTGATAATAAATGTTGTCATCCTTACTATTATGGACTGATGTTCGATCCTAAGTTTTTCCACCCCTGCACCATACAGCTCCCGCAGCAAACACATAATCCTGGTCTTCTTGCCAGCTCCAGATGGACCATACACAAGCAAGTGAGGAAAGTCTCCACATTGTACCTACAATAAATAAACCATGACACAGGTATTTAAAAATCTACATTTAATACATTATGGTTTAAAACCTTTTTGTGGATGTTTTTCTTCTATCAATAAACGCAACACATTTTCAACAAAATAAGTAGTAAAGTTGCCACATAATTGTAATGGGTATAGTTTTACAGGCAAATTAACAGCAAGAGCCACGTTCTCGATCGGTATTTTTTAATCACAAAGTTAAAAGTACTGTATCCTGAGTAATAATAATCTACTGACCCATAGGGTGTTATGTGTTTATTTCTTCTTGTTTAAAGTATATTCTGAATTTTGTCGTGTACAAATTAAATAATATGCTATTATATTTTTTACTGACTTGGGACACTGTACAGTGCTAATCGGCAGTTTAGAAATGAAAAACTGTCTTTAAAAAGAAAGAAAACAAATACCCGGGGCGGACTACTTAATTCTATTCCGTGTGTTAATTTATATTCATCTAATTCTATTTTGGACGGGACATTAAACTTTAATGGCATTCACTTCAACACATGAAGGTTTTAATTATTTTAATTTTTTTTTTTTTTTTTTTTACTTACCAGATTTTTTAGCTGGCTGGCCTGGTCTTTATGGTAATCCAGTTTGCCAAGAGAAGTCGGTCTGTATTTGTCCACCCACAGACTCATTGCAACGAATTAAAATAATAAAGTTAGAAATTATATCTCTACTCTGACACAAAATGCCAAGCTGCCTGCTGCTTACTTAACTTCTCTCTCCCGCGAACAGAAACCAACCCGCGCTGTCAAATTTCCTCCAAGTACGGAGCGTCGCTGAGGACAAACTTCCTTTCAGGACCTGCCCTAACATGAAAAAACGCACTGCAGAGTCTTGCTTGTGGCAATCACTACAGCACTCTTCTCCACACCGTCAAACTTGCAGCTTGTTGCTCACATTTCCAGTGTTGTACGATTGAACGGTTTTTGCGTTTCAGAAGGCTGTTTTGACAGGTGGTAGAAATATATACTGTAAATCCATAAAACTTAAGTTTGCTCTAAAAAATATCGGTGACCGGTTACATACGAAGTATGAATTGTTAGTAGAATTTGATTTCGTGCCAAAAATGTTTGCGGGTTGTTTTTTTTCATACGCAAAAAACGCATAATAAAAGGCTCGTTGATATTTATAGCTTTTATACAGAATTTAAATTGTACTTTTAATGTTGACACTGTTTTCGAAAGTCACTGCGCAAAAATAATAATAGAAACAACATGTCTGTAATGTGTTGTCTCACTGCGTTGTGTTTTGATTGGTTGTTTGAGCCCGTGCAAAAGTGCGCAACAAATAAAACAACGTAACCTTTCATTTCCATTAGTAATATTCACTGGCATGAGAAAAATGGGATAAAATGAAATAGCGTAATGTGGTGCATTCATTTTACAAGGGCATCATGACATCATCAATGACAGAACCATGTATATGCTTTTGTCCTACTGATAATGCTGACCCCTGCTGGAGAGACAAAGAAAATGTAATATTCACAAAGTCTGAAAGTGATCTTTTTGTCTAACAGTTTACACGTAATATCGGCATTTCTGGAGAAAAAAAAAGACACTGACATGGGGAGGATATTAAATATTAAAGTTTTACTAGAGCGGAGTTTAACTAAGTAGAGAAGTTTGATAAAACCCCTACTTGTGAACTAGAATTATTGCAGACAGACAGCCTCGTTGGATACCTCTGCAGTAGTACTGGTAATTATTTGAGGATGATCTCATCTCTAATACAGGATCACTGTCAGAAATGGTGACAATGATGACTTTAAAATTGAAGACAGGTGTTTTGCATACAATGTGTCAGAGAGGTAGTTGCTCCAACATACACTCATAGTATACAATAGGGGGGTGTACCAGTATTGCCAGACTTAAAATAGAAAACTACAATTCCTTGAAGTAATTCCAAAATCTGTGGTGTACAATATATTTGGTATGTACAAATGGGTAGAATTCAGTCAGGAAAGTACTGAGCACAGTGTCATTTATAGCAGTGTCTGGGAGCTAGATCACCCATTGTCCAGACCATATATAAATTAGAATGTCAATTTAAAAAAAATAAATAAATAAATGTGTACAGAATAAGCAGGCATTCGGAGGGGGGGGGGGGTTGAGAATGTCCATGTTTTAGAAATTTCGAATATAAATACCTGAAGTCCGTTGTTCACCAAAGACAAAAATTGTAATAAAAGATGAAAAGATAAAAAAATAAACCAAAAAAAATATTTAAAAGATTTCCTCTTCAGTCAGGAATCAAAAACAGGACTCTGGTATATACCATGTCTTTGGACTGTGGGAGGAAACCGGAGTACCCGGAGAAAACCCATGCAAACATGGGAAGAACATGCAAACTCCACACAGACAGTACCCTAGGCCAGATTCGAACCTAGGACCCTGGCGCTGTGAGGCAGTAGGGCTAACCAGCACTGTGCCGCCCATTATGCAAAGTTATGCAGTTGTGAAATATCCATTTATCTGTATTTGGATTGCTACATTATTTGTGATTCGGTGTTATTCATTTTTAAAATATGGTTTTTAGTATTTTTTTAAATTAGTCGTAGATTTTTTTTGTTAGCTAAATTTAAAGTGGTATAACATAACAATACTGTGAAAGTTCTGCCAGTGACAAACAAACACACATAAATGATAAATATTTTATATATAAAACACCAAAAAAATGTATCATAATATCGTAATAAATGTCAGAAATGATACCAGTAGATTTGAATAGGATTGTCTGCTGCACGTTAGGTCAGAGGTTAAAGGTAAAAGGTTGACTTCAGACTTGTTAATTATTATTTTTTTTTATTAACAAACATCACTAGTACAGAAATCTTTGCCACACAAGCAAAGGGGATGTATTGGTACATTTAAGCAAGTTATGGAGAAAAGAGCAGGGACAGCTCGATCCTCGCCATGTCCCCCCTGACAGCTGTGGGCCCCTAGGCCAGCAGTGGTGTGCAAACTTTTTATATGCCGCCCCTTCATACATTTTTTACTTGTGCAACTTTTGTCTTGTTTGTCGTGATTTTTTTTTTTTTTTAGAGAAATTGATTTCTGTTTCCAGTTTAAGTTTGCAAAAAAATACTGTGTTAATGGTAAATGACAATAGGGAAACACCCATCAGATCGCAATTGAATGCACCGGTACCACTTTCAAAGTGACAACATCAAAAGTCGCTTTCTGACATTACACGGGTCACCGGTATACCTGGTATACCTGAAGCTAACATGTAATCCCACTCGACATCTTTTGGTTAAATCTAGGAAAAAATCCGTGATTTACATTAAATCCGGTAAAAACACCTTTTGAAATATTAGTGTTTTTTTTATTATTATTATTTTTTACACTTGGTGGTGGATTTCGGCTCTGTTCACTGCAGTTTCACTGACACTCGCCGCTTCAAACATAATTTCTCCTGTTCTACAAGTCCTAGAGTTTATTTAGCAGGTTCTATCCTTGTTTTAAATATATATATATATGTGTGTGTGTGTGTGTGTGTGTGTGTGTGTGTGTGTGTGTGTGTGTATATGTATATATGTATATATGTATATATATACATATATATATATATGTATATATATATATATATATATATATATATATATATATATATATATATATATATATTTATATATTTACAGAACTGCCCCTTTAATCTTAGTCGCAGCCCCCTTACTTATTGCCTAATACCTGTTTAATCTGGCCCTGGTGGGGATATAGAAGTACAGTACCTGATGTATGTTAGTACCTGGGTCACACTTTTTCTTGAGAACCCCTCAAAAATTGCTAGGAATAAACCAATTAAAATAAACATTATTTTTCATTTTGAAAGATACAGTGCCTTGCGAAAGTATTCGGCCCCCTTGAACTTTGCGACCTTTTGCCACATTTCAGGCTTCAAACATAAAGATATGAAACTGTAATTTTTTGTGAAGAATCAACAACAAGTGGGACACAATCATGAAGTGGAACGAAATTTATTGGATATTTCAAACTTTTTTAACAAATAAAAAACTGAAAAATTGGGCGTGCAAAATTATTCAGCCCCCTTAAGTTAATACTTTGTAGCGCCACCTTTTGCTGCGATTACAGCTGTAAGTCGCTTGGGGTATGTCTCTATCAGTTTTGCACATCGAGAGACTGAAATTTTTGCCCATTCCTCCTTGCAAAACAGCTCGAGCTCAGTGAGGTTGGATGGAGAGCATTTGTGAACAGCAGTTTTCAGTTCTTTCCACAGATTCTCGATTGGATTCAGGTCTGGACTTTGACTTGGCCATTCTAACACCTGGATATGTTTATTTGTGAACCATTCCATTGTAGATTTTGCTTTATGTTTTGGATCATTGTCTTGTTGGAAGACAAATCTCCGTCCCAGTCTCAGGTCTTTTTCAGACTCCATCAGGTTTTCTTCCAGAATGGTCCTGTATTTGGCTCCATCCATCTTCCCATCAATTTTAACCATCTTCCCTGTCCCTGCTGAAGAAAAGCAGGCCCAAACCATGATGCTGCCACCACCATGTTTGACAGTGGGGATGGTGTGTTCAGGGTGATGAGCTGTGTTGCTTTTACGCAAAACATAACGTTTTGCATTGTTGCCAAAAAGTTCGATTTTGGTTTCATCTGACCAGAGCACCTTCTTCCACATGTTTGGTGTGTCTCCCAGGTGGCTTGTGGCAAACTGTAAACGACACTTTTTATGGATATCTTTAAGAAATGGCTTTCTTCTTGCCACTCTTCCATAAAGGCCAGATTTGTGCAGTATACGACTGATTGTTGTCCTATGGACAGAGTCTCCCACCTCAGCTGTAGATCTCTGCAGTTCATCCAGAGTGATCATGGGCCTCTTGGCTGCATCTCTGATCAGTCTTCTCCTTGTATGAGCTGAAAGTTTAGAGGGACGGCCAGGTCTTGGTAGATTTGCAGTGGTCTGATACTCCTTCCATTTCAATATTATCGCTTGCACAGTGCTCCTTGGGATGTTTAAAGCTTGGGAAATCTTTTTGTATCCAAATCCAGCTTTAAACTTCTCCACAACAGTATCTCGGACCTGCCTGGTGTGTTCCTTGTTCTTCATGATGCTCTCTGCGCTTTAAACGGACCTCTGAGACTATCACAGTGCAGGTGCATTTATATGGAGACTTGATTACACACAGGTGGATTCTATTTATCATCATTAGTCATTTAGGTCAACATTGGATCATTCAGAGATCCTCACTGAACTTCTGGAGAGAGTTTGCTGCACTGAAAGTAAAGGGGCTGAATAATTTTGCACGCCCAATTTTTCAGTTTTTTATTTGTTAAAAAAGTTTGAAATATCCAATAAATTTCATTCCACTTCATGATTGTGTCCCACTTGTTGTTGATTCTTCACAAAAAATTACAGTTTCATATCTTTATGTTTGAAGCCTGAAATGTGGCAAAAGGTCGCAAAGTTCAAGGGGGCCGAATACTTTCGCAAGGCACTGTATATCCCGGAACACACACATGCATATTGAACACATAGAGCAAGCACCATCTTGTACCCAGGTATGAAAGATAACATTTATTTTTGTATTGCTGGCAATACACAACTGTGCACTAGATGGCGCTGGTGTTTATCTAACCTGGCTTACAGATGTCTGTGGCAGGTAAATAATGTAGAACTGAAGAGCAGCTTCAGTTTTTGTAATTGCAATAAGAACCTTCCCCAAAGATTACACACATTAAAAGTCTGAAAATGTCATTTAAAGCTAAATATTCTTTTGATTAGTAGTTTTGCAAGAACATTTGACAGTGTATGAATAAAATAAACCTTAGATTTGGAATATACAATGAGTGAGTTGTGCTGCTGAATTGAAATTGTACTGATTTTACTGTTTAAAACTATTTAAACTCTTTCAACATTACTTGGATTTAATTTCTGTCATGACATTTCATTTAAAAACAGACATTGCATTCTGTTAAAAACACACCAACACTTACACACACATTTATCGACTTCGTATTGCTTTTCAAAATCTTGATTGTGATAATTAAGTTTTGTTACAATTGGAACACAGTTTTAAATACATTTCATATTATACTTGTTTGATATGCCATTGTATTTAACTGCAAAATGGAATTTAATTTTCGACATTTAGATTATTGTTTTTATGGTACAAATAGTTGATAGATGTATTTATTCTCCACGTATCTGACAGCACTGCTAATCTGCCATAATATATCTCAGTTAACTACAATAAAGATTAAACACAAAAAAAGTTCCAGAATATAGCCTGGAGATGGATTTAAATTTTAAGAAGTGTTGTTGAATACATTCTGAGTGTTCAAGACTCCTATAGAATAAAGAATTTCTAACGTCATCCGCGTCAAAATCAAATCTAAAAATAAACATGTACCAGAGCAAAATGCATTATTTAATGCAAAGCTATTCAATTCATGTACTTCCATTTGACAAGCATTTCCTGAAAATAATTCAATATTATTATTATTTCTTGTATATGTAGCCTAGAGTACAGTTTCTGTTTGTTACCACCAGGGGGAGCTGGTTTAATTGAGACCCCCTGTGGAAATGTCTTATTGTACCCTCTATTCTATTGTGACTTCCCACATGTCAGAGGTCAATGTTTTTGTTTTCTGTTGTGAAGGTAAGCCACATGGAATGATACTCCCTTTTTATCTATGTTCAAATCTTACTTTAAAATTGCCATCCGTTGTTATTATCATTTGATATTAATTAATAAGTACCTGTTAAACACCTTTTGATTTATATTTGTTGTCAAAACATGTTATTTTATGATTTGTGATTTATGATGCAGTGATATGAAGTAGTTTTGATTTATGGTTATACAGGAGTGGTGAGCATTTGTATTTTATTTTGGAAGATCTCTTTTAAATACATTTTAGTGTTTTACATCTGTTGCATAAGCAATGTTTTTGTTTTCTGTTGTGAAGACTGGATGACTGTCTGGATGTGACTGCACCAACAAAAGAAGGAAAAACAATAAAACTGTGTTTGATCACCCGCAAAATATCAAAAGGTTGAATTAGTTTTATTTTAAAACTAAATTAAGAAATAAGAAAATAACACAACGCAAAGTCACTAGCCTATAATAACTACTGTAGGGTCTGAATATTATTTTAAAAGAGTTTTGCTTGTACTGGTATCGTTCTGTAGTAAATGTTGGTTTTGTTTTGCTTTGCTACAGGCAGAGTTAGTGTGTCTGTAGTAATATAGTAGGACTACGTAAGGTGGTCTTACATCTGGTGCCGTGACCTAACTGTATGCGGGTTCAAATAAATAAAATAATATATATATATTAAAAAAATTATATATATAAAAAAAAAAAAAAAAAAAAAAAAAAAAAAAAAAAAGATCAACACAGTTTTATGTTGTTACAACGATGGACCGTGGTGTCAGAGGGAGCCTAACCAAGCCAGCATTCCCCACATCACTGCTTTACCTTTGAGGGATCCCTTCACAACCTGGACTTCAACGCCAACACCTCGTTGCTGGAATCCCAGAAGCTGAATGGTGCAATTGTCAGGTTTGAGTGTCAAACCCACCTTACAAACACATAAACCTATATCTGCTTACTGTATAGTTGCAAAGATTATCACACAATTGCAATAGCAATATCTCTCTTTATTAATAGAATATAGCAAGCCTTGTATCTGTATAATATTTAGAGGTCTGATATTGAGTGTGGCACACATTACCTAAACTGATTTTAAAGTTGGGGCAATTAAGTACGGTATTAAATATATGCATACTATATACTAATCTATATACTTCAGTAATTGTAATCATAATCATACTGTACTGTTTATTTCTCCTGTGTAATCGTGTAATACAGTGTAAGATATGCAGCACCCTGAGGTTAGCTCTACTTTTAACCCACAAGGAGTGGGGCAGCAAATGCCTGGTACCCCATGGCTACCTCAAGGCTATGCACAAACACCTCAAGGTCAGGCAAGCAATGACCATGAACAGGGTAGGGGATTAGAGACAAGAGCCAGGGATGATATTTCGGTGGCCGTGGAGCACTTGTATGTTGGTAGTCCCTTTCCTCAGAGTGCAGTTAGGCCCAAGGTGGTAAACTTTTTGCCAAATGCCAATATTACTTCCACAGTAGGCTACTCACCCACAACAAGGCCAGCAATTGCCCAAGATGCCCATGATCAACACCGCACCAACTGGATCAGAGCAGAGGATGTCAAACCCGAACAGCATCAGGAGTTACATTATGATCCAAGAATTCCAGCCTATCCCTGTCAGTTTCCCATGAACCCCAGTGGAAGCCAGCAGCGGGCGTCCCCATTGGTTAACACCCCTGTAATGAATGCTTCTTTTCATTCACCTGCCCCACTTTACACTCTTACATCATCGCATCAAGTGAAAAATGTACCAGTCTTTAGTGGAAATGCAGACAGTAAAGTGTTAATTGAAGATTGGATCAGGGATATACAGTACCTTCTTGATGCAGGAGCAATGCCTCCCAATCTTCGTTTTGCAACTGTAGTGAGGCATCTGAGTGGGGAAGCCAGAAAGCTTGTCCTGAACATACCAGTGAGCGAGCAGACGCCAAGCAGAGCATTTGAAGAGCTCAGAGCGGAATACAGCGAGACTCAGCTGTCACTAGACCCTCTGGCAGACTTCTATGAACGAAGTCAGAAACCGGGAGAGTCAGCCTGCTCTTATGCCATAGCATTGGATGCTGTGTTACGCTCAGTGGAAGAAACACAGAATAGGAACAACCCCTTTCCAGACCGGGATGGTAAATTAACACGTCAATTCCTGAGAGGACTGCACGATGAAGAAGTCTATTTGAGAGTTGCACCAATGAAGCCCAGACTGCTTAGCTTCCGAGAGCTGCAAGCTGAACTCCGAAACTTATCTCGGGAGTCTAAAAAATTTTCTCAGACAAAACCAAAGAAAACCCTAAACCAGGTTCATGCTGCAGCATTCAGTGAGACATCACAGTGCAACAGCAAGGGTACTCCAATCACACAATCTAGGCACAACTCGGAACTGTCTGAATTGACTGAGCTTGTGAAAAGACTGGCACTAAGTCAAGAAGAGCAAATGGCAAGGCTGTCAAGACTGGAAACCAACGTGACTGTGAGCTCTCCTGTTACAGCACAAATGCCACCGCCATTCCTGAAGAGCAAAGACAATGCACACAAGAGTGCTGGATTAGTCTGTTACCGCTGTGGAAAACCCGGACATGTTTCACGTTTATGTAGAACCATCTTACCTGAGGATGGTGGCAATAAGGCTGACAATGTAGAGCAGGGTGTGCATCCTTTAAACTCCTAGAGCCTGTGGCAGACGGGGCATCTACAGGCAACCAGCGAAGTCCTCATACTGAGAAACCAATGCAAAGCTTTATACAGGATACAAGTAGCACACCATTGATAGGGCCTAGTAATGAAGGAAATGTAAAAGTCAATGGAACTGTGTGTAGAGCTCTTATTGATTCTGGTTCACAAGTGTCTACCATTACAGATGAGTTTTGTCGCCAGCATTCATATCTGTGCAAGCAGAAGAGGGAGTCCTCAGACGTTCCCATTGAAGGAGCTGGAGGACAGCAGGTTCCTCACTATGGTGTGTTGCTGCTCACACTTAAATTCTTGGATAAAGTGTATGAAAATGTACCTGCTTTTGTTGTTCCTGCCACAGAGTATCGAATGGAGGTTCCACTGCTCATCGGAACGAATGTCATTCGGGCCAGTAGGAGGCACTTGCAGGCTAGCCATGGGAGACATTATCTTGCTGCGGTGAAGCAACAGCACCCAGAATGGTACTCCGCCTTCCTGGAGGTTGGTAAGACGGAGCAAGGAGGAGTTGAAGGCAGGGTAGGCTCGGTGAGATACGCCAGTCACAGAGTATGCGTCATTCCAGCCGGAGAAGAAGCACATGTGGTGTGCAAAGCTCCAAAAGGACCTAGCAGGGCTCCTTATACAGCGCTCATTGAAGGCCAAAATGCACTGAAAACTCCAGGGGGACTCGCCATTGGCCGTGTACTGATGAATATAAAGAATGGATATGTGCCTGTTCGAGTGTTAAACCTGTCTGCAAAGCCAGCGGTTATTAAACCTAACACCTACCTTGCTGATGTCTTTTTAATACAAGACATCCAGGAGACCACAGGCGTTGGTAAGATGACCAGCCAGATTGAACCCCAGCAACAAGCCCTACGAGGTCCGAGGGATAAGGGCCCACACAAAGAGGTCAAGTCATTTGGGGCTTGCCAAAGTCAAACTGCAGCCAACAGTGGAATGAGGGAAGATTGGATGCTCTCTGTTGATCTAAGCCGGTCCGTGACGGATAATGAAGGGCAGCTTACCCAGCTTGAGGGTCTCCTAAGGAAGAACTCTGATGTCTTCTCCCAGCACCCATTTGACTATGGCCACACCAAGACAGTGCAGCATGAGATCCCCTTAGTCGACCCAGAACCATTCCGTCTACCATACCGGAAAATACCTCCCTCACAGTATCAGGAGGTAAGGAAGACCATCACTGATATGGAGGCGGCAGGAGTGATTCGCCCGAGCAAAAGCCCATTTGCATCCCCCATTGTTGTGGTCACCAAAAAGGATGGGTCTTTGAGGATCTGTGTCGACTACAGGAAGCTAAATTTGCGTAGTACCAGAGATGCATTTCCTCTCCCTAGGATTGAGGAGGCACTGGAGGCTTTGGGACAGGCTAAATACTTTTCCACGCTGGACCTAATCTCAGGCTATTGGCAGGTGGAAGTTGCAGAGAAGGACAAATATAAAACTGCATTCAGTACCCCAATGGGACTATATGAAGCAAATAGAATGCCCTTCGGTTTGCAAAACGCTCCCTCAACTTTCCAACGGCTAATGATGTGTTGTCTGGGTGATATGAATTTTGCTAGTCTACTTATTTACCTCGATGATATCGTAGTGTTTTCTAAGACCTTTGAAGAACACCTGGAAAGACTTCAGTTGGTATTTGATAGACTACGTGAGCATGGTCTAAAGCTAAAACCCCAAAAATGCCATCTGCTTAGAAAAGAAGTGCAGTATTTAGGTCATGTAGTATCTGCTAAAGGGATTATGACTGATCCAGAAAAAATTAGTAAGGTGAGAGACTGGAAGAGGCCAGCCAACCGTAGAGAAGTCCTGCAGTTCCTAGGTTTCTGTGGCTACTACAGAAGATTTATGGAGGGATATGCAGCGGCTGCTGCACCACTGTACCGCCTGACGTCTGGGGATCCCCGCAGAAAGAAAAGAGGGCCTAAGAAGCCTGCTGTCCCTGAACCCCTTTTCTGTTGGAGAGAGGAACACGAGAAAGCCTTTCAGATGTTGAAGGAAAAGCTTACCACAGCACCAGTGCTTGGCTATGCTGACTACAACTTACCTTTTTTACTCCAGGTCGATGCTTCGGGAGAAGGTCTTGGTGCGGTACTAGCTCAAATCCAGTATGGTTGTGAAAGAGTGATCGCTTATGCAAGTAGGGGTCTGAGTCCAGCTGAAACTCGCTATCCCGCACACAAACTTGAGTTTCTGGCCCTAAAGTGGGCAGTAACAGATAAGTTTTATGACCATCTTTATGGACACAAATTCTCTGTTCTTACAGATAACAATCCACTTAAGTATGTCATGACCTCTGCCAAACTGGATGCCACTGGCCAACGCTGGGTTTCACAACTAGCCATGTTTGATTTTGACATTCAGTATAGACGTGGGAATTCTAATGCAAACGCGGATGGTCTGTCTAGAATGCCAAGGCAGGATGTAGCTGAAGTTCTTCGTACCTCTTTGCAACACACTTATATGCAAACCGTGAAGACATGTGTAACTTCTCCACAAAACCTGTCAGCAGATGCGGCTGGATCTCCTGAACTGAAGGCCCCTGACTCGGAAGCAGAGTCTGAACAGTCACCGGTCTGTCCTCCTGAGGCCTTTATGGGTTCTGGAACTGATGTTTTACCAGCAATGACTAAACAGGAGGTAAGGGTAGCCCAGAGAGAAGATCCCGTGATAGGAAGAGCGCTATACTACAAGACACAGGGCATCAAGCCTAGACGAAGTGAAAGACTGGTTGAGGGAGAGCGGATCCGCTTGCTCCTAAAAGAGTGGAGGAGGTTAGTGGTAAAGGATGGAATCTTGTACCGCAAAATTAGGGATGTACAGAGAAATGCAGTAGACCAGTTAGTTCTGCCAGAGAAACTGAGAGTGGTTGCAAAGAAGGCTCTGCATGATGATTCAGGCCATCTGGGCTTGGACAGAACATTTGCTTTAATTCGCGCAAGATTCTACTGGCCTCGAATGCACACTGAGATCAAAGACTGGTGTGAACGATGTGAGAGGTGTTGTCTTCGAAAAACTCCCACTGCAGGTCCCAGAGCACCTTTAGTGAGTATCCATACAAATGCCCCTATGGAGCTCATCTGCATTGATTTTTTAACATTAGAGAAATCTAGAGGTGGAATTGAAAACCTGCTTGTAGTCACAGATCACTTCTCCCGGTTTGCGCAAGCATATCCCACGAAAGACCAAAAAACAAGTACGGTTGCCAAAGTGCTGTGGCGAAATTTCCTGTGTAGATTTGGGTTTCCGGCCAGAATTCATGCTGACCAAGGTCGCAACTTTGAGAGCGCGGTAGTGGGAGAGTTATGCAAGATCACCGGCATCTCCAAGACACGGACCTCTCCCTATCACCCTCAAGGTAACGGGACTACAGAACGATTTAATCGAACCATCATGAATATGTTAGGCACACTGGCTCCAAATCTCAAAACCAATTGGCACGACTATGTTGATGCCATGACACATGCGTATAACTGCACACAGCATGATTCAACAGGATACGCACCTTACTTTTTGATGTTTGGAAGGCACCCTAGACTCCCAATTGATGTGATTTTTGGATTGTCCTCTGGTGAAGAGCCTGTGGAATACAGTGAGTTTGTACAAAACCTTCATGATTGCTTGTCCTTTGCTTTCGATCAGGCTAACCAGATGTCTAGGCATGCAAAAGAACAACAGAAGGAGCAATATGATCGCAAGGCCAGAGATTGCCAATTTCAGCGAGGGGATAGAGTGCTAATCAAAAATTGCCATGTTGAAGGGAGGCAGAAATTGGCTGATAGATGGGAGTCCCAGCCCTATGTGGTTGTAAAAAAACAGCCTGGCATCCCAGTGTACGTTGTGCGCTCTGAAGATGGTGAGAAGGAACGTGTGGTACACCGCAACCTTCTGACCCAGTGTATGTTCTTCCCAATGGAGCGAGAGCGAACACAAAATGATGGAGTCAGACCATCAGAAAGTGAAGTCTCTGAGAGTGATGCGTCTGACAGTGAGTCTGATGTTGATGTAGAGGTCATTACAAGTCCACCAAGTTCTCCTCAGCCTAGCAGACCCTCTGAAGAACTGACTGACCTGGCTGATGATCAGAAAGAAGCTTACAAATCTGATGTTGATTCTGATGAAAGCACAGAGGGAACACCTGGAAAGGAAATCCTTGATGGAGATACCACAGTGAGCACCCCACTCACTCAAGATGTTGAAGAAACTGTGTCCAACCTGACCACACAGAAAAGACAGATTGAGTTTAGACTGCAGCAGTCTACAAATTTAGATCAGGCCCCAGTGAGTGCTACCCGCTCACAGCCACTTGAACCCCTGAGAAGGTATCCCTTAAGAGAAAGACACCCCCCAAAGAAATTAGCATATAGGCAAGCAATCCCCGTTTTTGAGACCAACACACAAAAAATAGAGAGAGGGCGGAAAATATGGCATAAAGTTAGACAAAGGGTGCTTAGAAAAGAAACAGCTGTTTAACTGAAATGAACACCATTTATGTGACTGACATGTTGTACAAAGTTGTGTTACTTAACTCAAGTTAATTTGATGTCGAGGACGCCATCACCCAAAGAGGGGGTGGATGTAGCCTAGAGTACAGTTTCTGTTTGTTACCACCAGGGGGAGCTGGTTTAATTGAGACCCCCTGTGGAAATGTCTTATTGTACCCTCTATTCTATTGTGACTTCCCACATGTCAGAGGTCAATGTTTTTGTTTTCTGTTGTGAAGGTAAGCCACATGGAATGATACTCCCTTTTTATCTATGTTCAAATCTTACTTTAAAATTGCCATCCGTTGTTATTATCATTTGATATTAATTAATAAGTACCTGTTAAACACCTTTTGATTTATATTTGTTGTCAAAACATGTTATTTTATGATTTGTGATTTATGATGCAGTGATATGAAGTAGTTTTGATTTATGGTTATACAGGAGTGGTGAGCATTTGTATTTTATTTTGGAAGATCTCTTTTAAATACATTTTAGTGTTTTACATCTGTTGCATAAGCAATGTTTTTGTTTTCTGTTGTGAAGACTGGATGACTGTCTGGATGTGACTGCACCAACAAAAGAAGGAAAAACAATAAAACTGTGTTTGATCACCCGCAAAATATCAAAAGGTTGAATTAGTTTTATTTTAAAACTAAATTAAGAAATAAGAAAATAACACAACGCAAAGTCACTAGCCTATAATAACTACTGTAGGGTCTGAATATTATTTTAAAAGAGTTTTGCTTGTACTGGTATCGTTCTGTAGTAAATGTTGGTTTTGTTTTGCTTTGCTACAGGCAGAGTTAGTGTGTCTGTAGTAATATAGTAGGACTACGTAAGGTGGTCTTACATATACAAAATGTCCCAGTCTCACTTATAAATAACACATTTTTTGTCTCTTGTGCATTTACAGTTCATAGCTTTATCTAATTATAGAAAATATAACTATTATTTTACTAAAATAATAATTGTTAAAAGATAATTTGTGGATTTAGGTTCCAGCTATAGTCTTTGATTATTAAGAGCAGAATACTTTTATTGTATAGAATATAGACTAAAAGTGGAAACAGTTGCTTCATTTTCTGTTTTTAATAAACTCAAAACTAAGTCAAGTAGAAAGGTGTTTCGGCTAACACTGATTAGTAGCAAATTCGTCAAGTTAAATGCTGTACACTATACTGTTCACAACATACAGATTCTTAAAACATAGGTTCACAATATAAATGTATTAATACTGGTACCAATACAATTAGACAAAAAATCTGTTGGGCTGCAAGCTATAATTTTAAACCCTGAATGCGTCTGGTGAAAAAGATCTGCATTTTAGGATAATAAAGATTATAAAACTTAGAAATAGTCTGATGTCAATAATAACATCACTGGCAAATAACGGCATTGTAATGTATCATGTCATTATTTTATACTTTCAAACGAAGAAAAAAAATGATACCTCAGGGACAATAAGAACTACAACGTCCTGAAGTATGACATTACTGCTGTTTTATTTTTTTAATATTATCATAGTCAAATGCATTAGTACACATGCATTGCATTATACATCTATCTTATGTTAATTCTAATTTTTCAGAATACGTTTGCACTAGAGAACTATTAAAGGTGCAAAGTTTCCTCCTTTGCTGTTACACGGGTTGAGCACAGGATGGACTGCTTCAGTGAATTTACTATAAAAAGACAGTAACAGAGTCATCTTTTCAGCATCATAAAAAGACAACATGCCCCCTGTGTAATCCAAATACACACCAACTCTTTCTAAATTGGATTTCATGTTCAGTTTTGTGGATCTATTATTATGCCATCCTGTGCACTGGCCTCCGCTGCAATCCAGAGACCATGAAATGTTATTTCTCCCCAGCCAGGTTTTCCCTTTCCTGGGCAGTGAAGAATATGCAACGCCAATCTCCCAGTCTGTCTTGCTTTTTACAACCACTTCCCAGTAGTGCCGTCCAAAGTTGAACCCCTCGCACCCCAGCACGTACAAGGTGTCATCAAACCTCTTGGGATTGTACGGAGATTTCACAGGTTCATCTGTGTAGCGCACAATGGTTCGATTTTCTGATAAAATTAGATTTTCATTTGCAGTTCCAGGGTCCAAAGTGACAGTTGTTGCATCTATTGAGATAAAAAAAAAAAGTTGTGGTCAAGAGATCCAACATACATCCATGTAACAGGGCGAGCAGCCCTGTACATTGCTTTGTTTATTTTAGTTTAGAACGGAGTCCCCTCCACCCCTGTGCAGATTATTGTTTTTGTTTATTATGATTTAGTTGTATTTATATGACGGCGAGCGCCGTATGTTTTGTTATTGTTTGTATTTTGACGGCGTCAAATTACAGATGTCTGTGGCAGGTAAATAATGTAGAACTGTATTTTGACGGCGTAGCCGGTTTGTTTTGTTTTGAGTGGATGGGTAGCCCCATCCACAACATAATTAAAACTCGTGCAGAAGGTCACCTGTTATAAAAAGCCTGCAGCTCTCCAACTCAGTGTGGGTGTTAGTGAGGAGCGAGAGTGGAGAGTGGAGAGTGGAGAGTGGAGAGTGGAGAGTGGAGAGTGGAGAGTGGAGAGTGGAGAGTGGAGAGTGGAGAGTGGAGAGTGGAGAGTAACGTAACGTAACGTAACGTAACAAGATTCCAGGAACAGTGACAGCAACTGCCCAGCCTGACCTGGGATCGTATTATTTTGTGGTCATGATTTGTTTTTGTTTACCTTTTTTATTTTGCTCTGTGAACAAGTGTTTTAAAAAAAAAAAAAAAAAAAAAAAAAATCACCTAATTAATTCGGGAGATGGCCACCTTCTGCACGAGTTTTAATTATGTTGTGGATGGGGCTACCCATCCACGCTAAACAAAACAAACCGGCTACGCCGTCAAAATAGATACAAATAACAAAACATACGGTGCTCGCTGTCATATAAATACAACTAAATCATAATAAACAAAAACAATAATCTGCACAGGGGCGGAGGGGACTCCGTTCTAAACTAAAATAAACAAAACAATGTACAGGGCTGCTCGCCCTGTTACAATCCAATTCACAAAGAAGCTACATTTATAAAGCAATATTGTAAGTGAAGTAGCTTAACATGAACCACATATGGTGGTATATGTAGTGTAGCAGCTCCATTCCATTGGTTAATGCACAGTCCAGAGTTTGTAGGATACACAGACCGCCAGAGAGGGTCAAAGGTTAGCGTATATAGGAAGTAGAGGTTCGTTCAACGTTTGTATCAGAAGCAGCAAGAACAAATACAAGTTGCTTGAGAAATCACTACAGTGCGTGTTTCTTTACAACCCTGGATCCCTTGATACTACAGTATACATATAAAAATAACTGATTATGTGAATGTCTATTTTATTTATGAATTGTACCCTGTAGAAAGGCCAATGCAGCACTCCATGTGCACCCCCCTTCCGTAACTATAGCAGAGCTTAAATGTATTTATGTTTCATACTGTTGCAAGGAGCAGCAGGAGTATGTCTAAATCTTGAGTGATCTTGTGCATGTTTTTAAGGAGGAAGCAAAAACTGGATTTGGGAATGTAACAACAAGGATGACTGGAGACAGTCCACAAGACCTGCTTTCTTATTAAAAGCAGGGCACACAGATGACTAAAGAATGAAAGAATACAGTGAACAGATCCCAAGGACTATTATATATTTCAGTGTAAAATGGAACCTGATTGCAGCTGCAGCTGCAGCTCTGAACAACCAGAACATCCCTGAAAAAAGTGAGCATTAAAGTGATACAGTACTTACATGCCAAAAAGGCCTTCCTGACAGAGGCAGTCTGTTTTGTTAAACTGTTTGAAAGCTTAGTAATGGATTTAATTAAGGATGAAAGTTTTTCTTCGTCGACGACTGTTTCATGAACAATTAGCTGTTGCTTCCTCAGTATGGAGTGAATTCTAAAAATGAAAGCATGTTAGCATTTTCAAGACATAATTATTCTTGAATAAAGATCTCAGATGAAGCAGGTGGGTGGGTGAACACAATAAGTGCTGAGAAGACACTCATCCCACCTGGTCTTCTGATCTGCTATTAACTTTTTTCATTTTAGAACCTGCAGAAAATCTGTGCAGTTTCTTGTAAGCACTAGGCTCGCTGTAGCATCAAACAAAAGAATGCTCCCAGAACAATTCCAATACTGAAGAATCGATATTTTAAATGAAAAACTGGACGTGTACTGTAAATAGAATTATAATTCATAATTTTGGTGTACAGAAGTCTCCCTGTGCATAGAACATATGGCACAACACAAATGATTAATATTATTATGAGTACAATCTTTGTTTTTTGTGATTTAAAATAAGATAATATGTTGTGTGCAGGGAGGCTCCTCTTCTAAAATAAATAATTTGAACAGACAGAACGTCTCTTCCCCCCCCCCCTCTCCTTTCCCCTCCGCCCCCCTCCGCTCTCCCCCTCCGCCCCCTTTCCCCCCTCCCCTCTGCCTCCTCCTCCCCACTCCCCTCTCCCCCCTCTCTCCTCTCTCCCCTCTCTCCCCTCTCCCCTCTCCCCAACTGCACAGCATGACATCTCTTCATAAGAGACACTCATATCAGGGGTTCCCAAACTGAGGACGCAGTCCCAAGTGGGCCGCGGGAGCAACGACATTCTATGTGTTGTTTATATATAATAATGAAAAGCAACAATAAAATACTAATGAAGGAAAAAATTGATTCAAATGAAAAAAAGAACAATTTAGATTAAGTTTATTTAGTGTTTTAGGTTTTGTCATTTTTCTTAAGTGCTAATAACTGGGCAGGTAAAGAGGTGGGAAAAAAAAAAAAAGTTTGAGAACCCCTGCCCTACAACCAAGGTGTTATCTTTCCTTGAAAGAAAAAAAGAAAGAAAGAAAGAAAGAAAGAAAGAAATACATTTGAGCAACCAGCACTTACCTATATTCATTGCAGTTCACACCCTGAAAAAGAAAATTGATGATGCACTATTTATTATTTATCTGACATGCCTAGGACTGAGACATTTGTATCTTTAATTCATCCAGAACTCCTCTGCTCGCCTGGTGTTCTCTCTGTCTCGCTTCTCCCACGCTACTCCACTGGCTCCCGATCACTGCTCTTACCCAGTTCAAGACTCTTGTACTCGTCTACCGATGCCTTGACCAGACTGCACCCAGCTACCTCCGGACCCTCATCTCTCCCTACACCTCCACCCGACTTCTCCGCTCCTCCTGCACTAGAAGACTGGCTGTACCTCCTCTACCCTCCCCTGCCACCCTCGCCCCGCAGTGGTGGAACGACCTTTCTACGGATGTCAGGACTGCCCAGTCCCTGACCACCTTCCAGCTCCTCCTCAAGACACACCTCTTCAGATAACACCTGTAAAACTCAACTCTTCCCTTCTGGACAATATAGCACTCTGCCTTTAATGTACTTTAACTTGCACTTACCTGCTCCCTATTTTACTGTATTTAATCCTGCACTTAACCCAATCTGTAGTATTTTGTATTTCACTTGCACTCGTATCTAACTCTGATGTAACTATCAACACTGTTATCTGCTCTTGAACTGCCCCAATATCAAATCGTACTGTGTTTTGTATTTGCTCTTATTAGGACTGAAGTCATATGTATTTTGTATGTTGCTCTTAATTGTAATGTAATTTTGTATTTTTTGTATACAACTGTAAGTCGCCCTGGGTAAGGGCATCTGCTAAATAATTAATAATAATAATAATAATAATAATAATAATAATAATAATAATGATAATGATAATGATAATGATAATGATAATGATAATGATAATAATAATAATTCTAAATAGGATTGTAAAACAGCAACAGATGTATTATCAGGATATAACATTTAAATTAAATATATTGTACAGTGGTTTACTCAATATTCAATTATGGCATGGTGGACAATATCCAAGGAAAATACAGTTCTTGTTCTTCATAGATGGTTTGGGGGGAAAACATGGTTTACCTTAAGGAATCTTACAGTGTCAGTCTGGTTTAAAAGGGTGTGAATCTGTTGGATAGTTCTTTCCATATCATCTAGCTCCTCCACCTGCTCCTTGGTCTGGGATTCAATGTGTGAAATGGCAACCTGCCTTTCGGACTCAATGAACTGCAGAGCCTGTAGTTCATCTTCTTCAATGAGGGCTTTTATCTGTTTGTAGTGATGAACTGCTTTTTCATGGAAGGCTGAATATGCATCCTGCAAAAACAGTAATCCACATCGAGCTGTTATGACCAGTTTAATAGGTTCAAGAAGTACTTTACCATTTTATGCCTAACTGCGGAATAAAACCATGCCATACTATACAGCTATATCATCACTCTGTTTTGGAGCCATAGTAAGGGCGGATATTATAAAAAGGAAAGGGTTTGGCAATTGACTCCAAGTAGCTTTTCTAATTGGTGCAACAGAAAGATTTGACACTGGGGCGGGTTTTATTCTCGGTCGATCTGGCGCTTCATTGGTGCATTCTGTTTTTCATTCGGATGTGGGTGTGGTATGGTATCAACTCCACGGTGTAATAAAGTTTATGACAAGTATGAAGTTTGTTATATATATTTTTAATAAAGTGGAAACGAGGAATAAAAAAGGAACGAAGCGAAGCCACATTTGGAAGTATTTTGAGGAACCAGACGAGAAAACCGTGGAATGTAAATAATTATGCAAAACAAAATTGCTTCACCATTTGAAAAGAAAACATTCAGAAATTAATGTGGATGGAGTTACTGATGGCAGTAAATACCAAACATCCGGAATAAACAAAACGCTCCAGATGGCGACTGACATTTATTTAGACCTGAACAGTAGCGTTAATATAACTATGTATTGGAATCTGTGATAGATTTTGTAACATATGCAACTGTGTTTTTTTTGTATTATTATTGGTTTTGTTCTTTGATATAATATAATGTAAAAAAAGAGAAAGGTTTATTTATTTTATTCACTTTGTGCCCACAGGGCCAGCACAGGTACATCTCAATAGTGCTGTATTAATACAAAGAGATACATTTGCTAAGATAACAATAATACAAATGCTTTAAAAAAAGACCAAATTCCTATTGGTCTTATATAAAGTTTTTTAATTCTCTTGATTGCTTAGTATTATATGCAGGACACCCGCTATAAGATCGTTACCATTATTAAAAATGTGCACGGATTAATCTACCGGTTAATCAACTAATGTCCATAAATTGACTGATCAAAAATCTGAATTGAGTGACAGCCCTAATTTCAATATATACTTGGGTGTGTATGTGTTTTTACTTTGTAGTTAAGTCTTTGCAATGTTAAAACGTTATTTGCTTATTTAGGGTTTCTTTGCTTAGAAAATACTAACCAGGGCTGTCAGTATACATAATATGTAATATACATAGAGAGTGTGTGTGTAGATATGGTTTAAATGCTGACACCTGCATAGCATTTAAATATTCATAAAAAATGTACCAAAAGCACATCCCTAGCCATTCTGTGCCTACTCAACCAAAACGGAATATGCTTCCAAATTTCCCCCCATAATTTTGGCATGAAATTAAATACAAGGTTGGCATATAATTCTTTAAGGTTTTAGGGTCTTAGATATCTGTATACCCATTTCCCAACCCACTTTGAAATTCCCAATTCAAAAGTTGCCTTAACCTCTTAAATCCTCTTACTGATCAGAAGGACTAAACAGGCAACCGCCATTTCTCCATGTCAAACCAATCGCCTTTTTTCACCAACTGAACCTAAGCAACCTGATGTCAAGTCTTTGAGTCCCTACCTGGCTAGCCTCCACCTGGCCTGGTGGGTGCCTGACCAGCAGAGGTTGCTGAAGTGTGATGTGGTAAACTAACCTCAGACAATTCTCCTCCCAAACCCATTGGGTTCCCAGCCATAAAACAACCTTGTTCTTCACACGGCAGAGATTTAAGCAGACGAGTCACTGTGCCGCCAAACCAGCTCAGAATATGTTACACCTTTTAACATTGGCCTGTATGGACTAAACGTGGAAAAAGTTGAGCAAGAGCTCTTGGCTGCGTGATATGGATTGGCCTTACAGTAAAACAAAAAAAAAAGTTGCTTACCTGTGAATGAGAGTGTATTTCTCGAAGCTGTTTTATTGCATCCTTTATTTTAATCTTCTTTGTATTAAGGTCCTGTAATTTCTCAACAAGGGAATCCTGGTAGAAAAAGACATCTGACATTGGCAATGGGATGTGAAGTTGTTTTATAGGATGTTTAAGTGAGAGGGACGCTCCGATTGCCACTGCCCCTGCTGTACCTGCTTTGTAGATAGGGAGGCCTTCAATTTTCAGTGCCATGAATAGAGCACCTTACACAAACATTTATAAATAAAATAAAAAGTGAAGACATTTTAGCAACATCACCAGAGGTATCAGTTAACTGATAGACAGCTTTGCGATAACACTGTAAGAAAACTGACGTATGGATAAGGGGGTGGTGCATGCAACCCTAATGATTAGTCTTGTGTCTGCATCAAATGTTAGGTGAATAACTTTTTCTGAACCTAAGCATTTTAGTTGGATAAAAGTATGGAACCTGTGGAATTAGCCAGGAAGTAGGAAGTTTATATTGGAATAGTATGCATAGTGCATTTTACGTGGAAATTCAAGGTTACCAAGGCAACAATACAAATAAAAGCTTGATGTTTATTTGGTAATAAAACAATCCTCCATTCAAGGCTTTACTTGGCTTTAGCAGTCACACATGAGCTTACGGTTTGTCTGTAAAGTGATTCAGCTCATAGTAAAAGCCTGGAATTGTTTGAAACCACTAATATTCAACAGCCACATCCCCAATCCTATTCAAACATCTGCCCTCTTTATTCAAACCTCCTTACCTCTGCTTCTTTTTTTGCTTCCTCTATGGTACACACCGGGTGCTGCTTGTGCTGGCCCACGATACAGCAGAGCATGCAGATGCAAGTGCCATGGTCTCTGCAGAAGAGCTTCAGGATTTCCTTGTGCTCGGGGCACTTTCTCAAGGACATTGCCTCTGCAGGCTCCACCAGGACGTGGTCTTTCAGGTACATCTTCTCGCTGTGGGGTCGGAGATGGGTCATGCAGAAGAAGGCTTCACACTGAAGGCAGCTCATCACGGCGGGGGACTCTTCTTCCAGACAGTAATCACAGATAATGCCGTTCTCATGACACCGCGCATGCTGCTGCACCTTGTCAGACAGCTCTCCATTTTTCACTAGTCTTGGCTTCACCTCAAACTCAGCGTGGCATTCAGGGCAACTGTACTTGTCAGCTGCTGCTTTGTGCTTCAGATGATCCTGAATGCATTTGAGGCAGAAACTGTGTGAGCAATTGAGCGAAACTGGATATGTAAATACCTGAAGGCACATAAAACAAGTTAATTCATCTTTAAAGGTATTCACGGGTTTCATAAAACCAGCCATCACAAGCAAAAGGTCCTCTTCTTGACAGGTCTCACTTGTAAGAGAATAAACCAGTCTGTATAATATTTCTTTCCTGACTCATTGACAGATGCTGTTTAACCTGCATAAATAATACATTCAAGTTTTAATCACTTCTGAGAAACATGACCCATCACCGTGGACTTACGTTTCAAGCAGACTGCCATCACAGTCATTTTGATGATTGTAAGTTGTTGGGGAAAACGTTTCCTCAGTTGCCAGAATTACTGTATTTACAGCAGTAAAGCAGTTGTGGATTTCTGTTAGGGGTGTTCTAGTTCAAACTTTAGCATTAAACAGTTTCCATTTAATTTCTGAGCACTTTTTATGAATTACTGCAACATTTGTATACATGTACAAGACTAAAGGTGTACAGAATGGATTTGTATATGGAAAAGACTTTGTAGAAATATTTAATACAATATGAAGACAAAGATTACCTGTAATATAGTTTCTTTGTAGTATGATGAATTCCACACACCAGTTGAACTCCCAGTCTCCATAATGCTTGGTCAGGAGATAATAAAAACTGATCTCTTTCCCAGAGATCCTCTTTATAATCTTTTCCGGCGCCAAATCCCATATCACTTCCTCCATAAAAGCCCTCGTCACAACCAGTTCATTGTCCAAATTTCAAAATAAGAACAGTAAAGAAAAGAGGGAAAAAGTAGGGTGGGATATAGGTGTGTGGAGTTCATCATACTATGAAGAAACCACATTACAGGTAATCTTTGTCTTCTTACCACGTATAATGAACTCCACACACCAGCTGAGTAAAAGTAGGCTGAAAACAAGACACATTCAAGTTTTAACGCTAATAAAAGGCCTCCGAGGAGGCCCCGGTAGCAGCCTGTCAATATCCTATATTGGGCATATTTTATTTTTGCTCCTATATTTACCATACCCCCGAGTTGTAATGGATCCTGAAAATAGTTTCATTCTAAGGTTACAACCAAACTTGATGCACTGGACGGCATCCCAAGACAGGAGTGTGTTGTATACCTGGATAACTGCTGGTGCACGCCCCGACCTTCTCCCAGGCTCTGTCCCACCTGCACTTGCCGCCCCCTCTGTGACAGCCCCTTCCATCTGGACATTGATGCAAGCAGCGAGTCTTTTTGGCAGCGGTGGATTACTTCACCAAGTGGCCAGAATCCTACGCGCTGCCAAACCAGGAGGCACAGATGGTAGCGGACTACTCATCAGTGGGTTCTTCTCCCGGTTTGGGGTCCTACAAGAGCTCCACTCTGACCAGGGCCACAACTTTGAAAACAAGGTCTTCAGTGACATCTGCAAGTTGCTAGGGATCAGTAAGAACTGCACCACCCCCTTCACCCACAAAGCGATGGTTTGGTTTCAACTGCAAGCTCGGCACCCAACTGGCCATTGCCACCAGTGAACACCAGTGGGAATGGGATCAGCACCTGCCGCTCAGCCTGCTCACCTGTCGCACCGCAGTACAGGAGTCGACACGCTGCACCCCTGCTCTGCTAATGATGGGACTGGAACTGCGGATGCCACCTGCAATCCCCTATGGACAAACCCCAGGGATAAAGGAGCCACCAGGGATGGAGTACGCCCAGCGCCTGCAGGATCACCTGAATAGCGACCATTCCTTTCCCCGGGAGCAGCTCCAAGCTGCCGGAGTCTGACAACGGCGGAACTATGACCTGTGAGATAGAGGCCGCCACTTCCAGCTGGGTGAGTTGGTCTAGATATATAGCCCTCGCCGAAAGAAAAGGCGCTGTCTGAAACTGGACGCACCCTGGGTGGGACCCTGTACAGTCCTGGCTCATGTGAGAGAGGTCGTCTCCCGAGTCCAGCTGCTCGTCCGGAACCAGAAAGCGGTACTCCACTGTGACCGCCTTGCCCCTTATCATGGACCGGGGCCAAACAGCCATCACCCAGGGCGCCACCGGTTTCACCACCGGTGCCACAGACCCCCTTTGCCAGTTCGAGACCTGCAAGGGACTCTCCCCAAGGCAAAGCGTGGCGCCATGACACCGCCGACTCTATACAAGGACTTCTTGTCCTACGCTGCTCAGCCCTGTTGGGCAATCGAACCATACTGGTTCTAAGCACCTTCTGCTACAGTCACTCGGGGGGTTAAGGGGTTGTTCTGAACGCTTGGAAACACATTTCATGGCGTCGCCCCAACTACGGAGCTGGACTCTTGGGCATTGCGCCCTGTAGACTTTTTGGGGACAAAAAGAGACTAAGGTGGGGGCAATGTAGCGTTCCATGCATCTATGTAATTGTGTATTGTGTACTGTACTGTAATTCCCATTGTATTGTGTTCCTTTCCCCCTCTGTATTCCCTGAAGTTGCTGGTCGACTGTCTGTGTCTATGTGTAAATGTAGCCTGCGCGTGTGGTGCTTTCTGTGTCCCCGGTTATTGGCTATTGTTTGTCTGTGCCCATTGGTCCTGGTGTGCGGCTGAGGACCAATGGGATGTGTGTAAGCTCCGGAACCCGATTATAATACAAGTGCAGAGCTACGTTATAAGAGGGCGCTGCAATTGTGTGTGTGTGTGTTCTCAAAGCTGGTTACTGTTCCAGGATTGCAATGAAGCAGACAGAGCAGTGGTCTGAGTAATTAAAGCAATTGAACTTGAATCAAGCATATTGTCTTCTTCCTTTCTACTGCCTGTGAACCGCTACAGTATCATGTCATCATTTTGCACTTTCAGACCAAGAAAAAAAAACAAAACAAAACAAAACAAAACAAAAAGCAAACACACACCTCAGGGACAATATTACTGCCATTTTATTTTGTATCGTCATAGTAAAATGCATTGGTACACATGCATTGCATTATACATCTATCTTCTGTTAATTAAAATTTTTCAGAATACCGTTGTGCTAGAGAGCTATTAAAGATGCACAATTCCCTCCCTTGCAGTTACACGTCTTGAGCACAGAATAAACTGCTTCTATGAATGTATTATAAAAAGACAGTAAAAGAGTCATCTTTTCAGCTTCATAAAAAGCCAACATCCAAATACACACCAATTTTCTAATTTGGAGTTCATGTTCAATTTTAAATCGGATTATTATGCCATCCTGTGCACTGGCCTCCGCTGCAATCCAGAGACCATGAAATGTTATTTCTCCCCAGCCAGGTTTTCCCTTTCCTGGGCAGTGAAGAATATGCAACTCCAATCTCCCAGTCTGTCTTTTTACAACCAGTTCCCAGTAGTGCCGTCCAAAGTTGAACCCCTCACACCCCAGCACATACAAGGTGTCAAATCTCTTGGGACTGTACAGGGATTTCACAGGTTCATCTGTGTAGTGCACAACAGTTCGATTTTCTGATAAAATTAGATTTTTATTTGCAGTTCCAGGGTCTAAAGTGACAGTTGTTGCATCTATTGAGATAAAAAAAAAAAGTTGTGGTCAAGAGATCCAACATACATCCAATACACAAAGAAGCTACATTTATGAAGCAATATTGTAAGTGAAGTAGCTTAACATGAACCACATATGGTGGTATATGGAGTGTAACAGCTCCATTCCATTGGTTAATGCACAGTCCAGAGTTTGTAGGATACACAGACCGCCAGAGAGGGTCAAAGGTTAGCGTATATAGGAAGTAGAGGTTCGTTCAACGTTTGTATCAGAAGCAGCAAGAACAAATACAAGTTGCTTGAGAAATAACTACAGTGCGTGTTTCTTTACAACCCTGGAACCCTTGACACTACAGTATACATATAAAAATAACTGATTATGTGAATGTCTATTTTATTTATGAATTGTACCCTGTAGAAAGGCCAATGCAGCACTCCATGTGCGCCCCCGTAACTATAGCAGAGCTTAAATGTATTTATGTTTCATACTGTTGTAAGGAGCAGCAGGAGTAGGTCTAACTCTTGGGTGATCTTGTGTATGTTTAATGAGGAAGCAAAAAACTGAACTTACGGAATGTAACAACAAGGATAAATGGATACCCAGTAAAAATGCTTTTTAATCTGTATGGGACACTACCAGTGTCCACAAGGCCTGCTTTCTTATTAAGCAGGGCATACAGATGACTAAACAATGAAAGAATACAGTAAACAGATCCCTAGGACTATTATATTCTAAAAGGTATTGACAATGTCAACCCAGGGAACTTTTTTGACCTGAAAAAAGAAACAAGGACCAGGGGTCACAAATGGAGATTAGATAAAGGGGTATTCAGAACAGAAAATAGGAGGCATTTTTTTACACAGAGAATTGTGAGGGCCTGGAACCAACTCCCCAGTAATGTTGTTGAAGATGACACCCTGGGATCCTTCAAGAAGCTGCTTGATGAGATTCTGGGTTCAATAAGCTACTAACAACCAAACGAGCAAGATGGGCCGAATGGCCTCCTCTCATTTGTAAACTTTCTTATGTTCAGATATACAGTGCCTTGCATAAGTATTAACCTCCCTTGGACTTTTCCACATTTTGTAGTGTTACAACCTGGAATTAAAATGGATTTAATTAGGATTTTTTGTCACTGATCTACACAAAAGAGTCCATAATGTCCAAGTGAGGAAAATTATTTACAAATAAAAAACTGAAAAGTCTTGATTGCTTAAGTATTCACCTCCTTTGCTGTGTCACCCCTAAATAAGCTCTGGTGCAACCAATTGCCTTCAGAAGCCACATAATTAGTTGAATGAAGTCCACCTGTGTGCAATTAAAGTGTCACATGATCTCAGATTAAATACACCTGTTTCTGGAAGGCCCCAGTGTTTGTTAGAGAGCATATCTAAACAAACAGCATCATGAAGACCAAGGAGCTATCAAAACAAGGCCAGGATAAAGTTCTGGAGAAGCACCAATCAGGGTTGGGTTATAAAAAAATATCCCAAACTTTGAACATCCCCCGGAGCACCGTTAAATCCATTATTAAAAAATGGAAATAATATGGCACAACCGTGACTCTGCCTAGAGAAGGCCGTCCACCAAAACTCAGTGACAAGGTAAGGAGGGCATTAGTCAGAGAAGCAACCAAGAGGCCAATGGTAACTCTGAAGGAGCTTGAGAGATCCAAAGCTGAGATGGGAGAAACCATCCATGGGACAACTATAACCCGGACGCTCCACAAAGCTGGGCTTTATGGAAGAGTGGCGAGAAGAAAGCCATTGCTGGAAAAAACCCATATCAAATCCCGTTTGGATTTTGCCAAAAGGCATGTGGGAGACACAGCAAACATGTGGAAAAAGGTTCTCTGGTCTGATGAGACCAAAATTGAACTTTTTGGCCTTAGTGCAAAACACTACGTGTGGCGCAAAGCCAACACTGCTCATCACCCTGAGAACACCATCCCCACGGTGAAGCATGTGGTGGCAGTATCATGTTATGGGGATTCATCGGCAGGGACTGGGAAACTGGTCACGATTGAGGGCAAGACGAATGGAGCCAAATACAGGGACATTCTAGAGGAAAACCTGTTTCAGTCTGCAAGAGACCTGGGACTGGGGCGGGGGTTCACCTTCCAGCAGGACAATGACCCTAAACACACAGCCAAAGCTACACTGGAGTGGTTTAAAAACAAGAACCTGAATGTCTTAGAATGGCCCAGTCAAAGCACAGACCTCAATCCGATTGGGAATCTGTGGCAAGACTTGAAAATTGCTGTTCACCAACGGTCCCCATCCAACTTGACAGAGCTTGAGCAATTTTGCCAAGAAGAATGGGCAAAAATTGCAGGATCCAGATGTGCAAAGCTGGTAGAGACTTACCCAAAAAGACTCACAGCTGTAATTGCTGGCAAAGGTGCTTCTACCAAGTATTGACTCAGGGGGGTGAATACTTATGCAACCAACAAATGTCCTTTTTTTGTGTTTAATTAACTTTTGTGTCACAATAAAAAATATTTTGCACCTTCAAAGTGTTAAGTATGTTGTGTAAATCAAATGGTAAAAATCCCAATTAAATCCATTTTAATTCCAGGTTGTAACACTACAAAATGTGGAAAAGTCCAAGGGGGGTGAATACTTATGCAAGGCACTGTATTTCAGTGCAAAATGGAACCTGATTGCAACTGCAGCTTTAAACAGCTACAACCAGAACATTCCTGAAAAAAAGTGAGCATTAAAGTGATACAGTACTTGCATGACAAAAGGGCCTTCCTGACAGATGCAGTCGGGTCGGATTTAATGAAGGATGAAAGTTTTCCTTCGTCTGCGACTGTTTCATGAACAATCAGCTGTTGCTTCCTCAGTATGGAGTGAACTCTAAAAATAAAAGCGTGTTGGCATTTTCAAGACACTAATTATTCTTGAATAAAGATCTCAGATGAAGCAGATGGGTGGGTGAACACAATAAGTGCTGAGAAGACAGCCTCATCCCACCCAGTCTTCTGATCTACAATTCACTTTTTCATTTTGGAACCTGCAGAAAATCTGCGGTTTCTTTTAAAGACCAGGCTCGCTGTACCACCAAACAAAAGAATGCTCCCAGTGTACTGTAAATAATTATAATTCATGCATGAGAAATTAATGTTAAGGATTCTTCAATTCCAGTACATCTTGTGTACAGAAGTCACCCTGTGCATAGAACATATGGCACAACTCTTGTTTAATACTATTATTAGTACAATCTTTGTTTTTTGTGATTTAAAATAAGCTAATAAGTTGTGTGCAGGGAGGCTCATCTTCTAAAATAAATAATTTGAACAGAACTCGTGTGTACCGACCCCCCCCCCCCCCCCACACTTTTGGCAAGTTGCCAGACGAGGGGTAAGTGACAAGTTTTATTTGAACTTCAGCCCAACCCTTTACGCTGTAGGGGACGCGGATCCAAAAATGTTAGTATTGCTGTAAAGAACCTTAAGGACCAGTCTTCCAAATTTTGTGAAAAACTTTTGGTTTGAAGTCCCGCCCCTACTTGTCATTAACCCTTTCTGAAATTTGAGTTTTTGGTATTTCTATCGAGTGGGGGGGCTACCAAAAAAAATATCACCCAAAGATATTTTTGAATAGATGTTGAGATCTGCAAGAATCAAACAAAACATTTTGGTATCTGCAGATTTTGGATTTTTGAAGTTGCATTTGAGCATTGCTTATGGCCACTTTGGTGAGGCTAAAGTACCATAGTTCTAACCGAGCAGCTGTTATTCTTCAACATCGCATTGTCTGGGGTTAGATCTAGAGAAAAGTGACAGGGTGTGCTTCCAGTGGCACTAGCGACAAATTTGAAACTAGCAAAACTTCACTTGGACCACCAGAGATATTAGTTAAGTGATAATCAGCGTTGCAATAAAATTGTAAGAATTGACGTATGGATAGGGGGTGGTGCATACAACCCCAATGATTAATCTTGTAATTTCATCAAATGTTAGAACATTCTGATCTTAAGCATTTTAGTAAGATAAAAGTATGGAGCCAGTTTCCAGAAATAACAGTATCCAAATTTAATATTCAAAATAGTGCTCTATAAAGGCCCTAATGTCACAGTTCACTTCCAAATGAATTTACAACAGCAACCAAAGATCAGATTAACTTTTACATTACCATAGCTTTAATCATTTGCTTTGTTTTGGGAGAAAGCACTGTGTAACTGCACAATAATAAAGACTGACTGATTTGCCATGCAATTTGTCATTGACAATTGTATGTTGTTGGGAAAAGGTTCTCTCAATTGCCAGAATGACTATTTAAAGCAGTTGTGTTTGAAACTTTAGCATTAAACAGTTTCCATTTCCAATCACTTTTTATGAACTACTGCAATATTTGTATACATGTACAAGACTAAAGGAGTACATAATTGATTTATATGGAAAACTCTGTAAATATTAAATCCAATATGAACATATTTTTAGCTCAGGACACCCGTCATCAGGTTGTGTTATCTGGAAGGTAACAACTCCTGCATTGCCTATTATAGTTAAAGCATGCACGTACAGAGCTGATCCGAGTCACACACATTAGCGCTAGCCAATAGGACCAGACATGGAACACTTGAATACGTATCAGAATGCAAGCATTAAACAAAAGACAGAAAATGGGCTAGAGAGCTACAAAGCTTTTACCATTTCAAAATAAACAGGATTTAAGAGATTCATTATAAAAGGAGGAGCTGCAGAGCAGTCTACATGGATACTTCAGTCTACACCAAATTCCGCCGATGGCTACATTTTTTGGAAACGCAGGCCTCGGCAGACAGACCAGTAGTTCGTAGTTGAAATCTCATCTACTGCAGAACAATGTAGTACCACTACCAGTAAGTGAACCGGTGCACGTTGTAGACAATCCTGCAACTCCGGCAGTCTGCTTCAGGTCACTACTCAAGCGCCACTGTGCAGGCGCTAAACTGGTACAGTTCAACAGCCACAACTTGTTCTTTACAGTCTTCAGCAGCACAGTGCCCATCTCCACATTCCTGTCATTGAGTGCAAGTTTATTAACCTGACACCACACCAGTGTCAAGATGAGCTTTGCCCCTTTCTACACCATCTGGTGTCACACCGTGGAGTATACTACATGTGTATGCCACCATCTTGTTTTGACAAACTTTGACTGGAATAACTTTGTTAACTTAAAGACTCAGGTATATGAAGTAGCCAGAAAGTGTCAGGTCATTGTTCCTTTTGACAAATTCACCTACACCCAAAACAGACCTGAGAAACCCCACACTCCAGTTGAAGGTGCCCATATACAGATGATTTCACCATATGACACTGCTGAATTGCATAGCAAGCCAAAGTTTCTGGTATTCCAGCAAGTACATGAACTGTACAAAAGCAGTTTACAATTAATGAATGGCCCCTCAGGAAGTGAATAGTGAAGTTTCTCCAATTCTACTCGATTGTCAATGCCTCCTCCCCCCATGTGAATAACACAAGACAGAATTTCAAACAAGTTATGTTTATTCAAGTTAGACTGCTTCTCCAGGATCTGACAATTTCCAGACAACCCATTTCTTGAGGAAGAGTATTACAACAGATACCGAGACCAGCAAACCAAGCAGCCCCAGGAGACCATGGAAGTGCGTCCAGTGCTTCTCTGCAAGAGGAAGAAAAAGATAGATTTGGTGGCAAGCAAGAGATTTTGGTGCTCAAATGAGGTGTCAGGCACTTTACCCAGACCTAGATACCAGTCAATTTGGAGTTGCTTTTGAACTTTGGCCCAAGCCAAAAACAAGATAACCTCCATCTTTAAGGGAACGATACATGAAAGGATTAGTACTGCTTTAACACACCATCTCAGAAATCACTTACCCGTTTGTTCATGGAGCACATTCTCATCCAAAATGAAGGTTCCTTCACCATGAGCAGCTCGCTTGACTACATTCCCAGGACAAGGCTGTCCTGCACAGCGCCCTCCCACACCAAGATCTACTGGAACAGGCATATCTGTGGAAGGAGTCATCTGGAATAACTAAAACAGCATTTTATCAAGTGGTATAACTATTGTCCAAATTAGTTAACCAGGGGAGCAGAATTTAAATACTCCAGGGAAAGTCTCTGAAATGCATACGATGGAAGACTTCATGCTGCAATAATTGAAGGTTTAACCTAAAATGGAACATACCTCTCCCATCAAAGCATCCTTCATTACAAACACTGCGTTTTGGGGAACACACTTCAGTTGAACACATAAAATAGATCTAAATAGTAAAAAAAAAATTAAAAAAAAGTTAGATAGAGCAACTGTAGATCTGCAAGTCTAAAATATACTATTTGTGACTCAGCATTTGGAGGCAAGCTTGAGTATAAAATTAGACCAAAAAAAACAAAAAAAAAACAAAAAAGATACTCACATCCTCATCCAAATGCTGCTTGGTCTTGTAGTCCAGGAACTGGAAGCTTTGTATTTCAAAGCGTCGAGTGTGCTTGGATACAGGCATGTTATCGTATTCGACATGGAGGCCAGCAGCACTGCTGTAATCCAGGATGTTTGGACAACTGTGGGGTAGGTATTTCAGAATGGAGGAGTCAGACACTTGCCAACTGGGAGGATTTAAGTTAAATGACAGCCGTACTATAACTGATTATCTGTGACAACCTAAAAAGCTGGCATTTGTTACAGCAACTTGCAAAAAAAGATTTCCATCTTTTAATCTCTGGTTAATGGGCCATTCACTGAAGCAGTTGCTAAAATTACAATCCTACATGAACATCTCAAATACAAAACGTTATGGTGTAGCTGGTGAGTGGGTAAGTGTCTGAAGGGTTGAGTTCAGAAGGAAAGAGAAAAAGGTCAGCCATTTGGTTACTGGTCATATCTGGCAGAAGCTGTTGGACAAAGCCCTGGAAATGTTGCTTTGTCACAAAATAGAGAAAATCAGGATTAACACCATCAATGATGCAGGATACTCACCCTTCATAGAGGATCACCCAGGCAGCTTGAGAGGACTGGGGATAGGCGATGCAGTAGTGGACCAGCAGAACTACATTGGGGTCAGGAGGGTTCATAAGCTGCACTTCCAGATACACCTTGCTTCCAAGCAAGAAGCTCAGGGGCAGATGGGACAGTGGGTGGAAAGTTGTGTAGCTGGCATCTGTAAGAGAGATAAGTGCGGTAGAATAACCAGGACTCCAGGTATTGCATGTACTTCAGTGTCAACACAACCCATTGAAAGAAAAAGAGACTCCACAGCCAGATCCACATCTGGCAGTCATGGGACTGATGCTCAACATAGGCCTAGTTCCACAAGACTAAATGGGAGAAGTTATACCAAAAGACATTACCATTGTCACATCATGTATACCATAACCTTTTCTCAACATTTATAAAATTAGTTCAATTACCTGCGGCAATCCTTAACCTAACCCCAAGTGAGCCAAAAGCCAAGGCTGCTGATGGAGGCGGTGGATTCACCACCAAGTAACCAGTGCTGGCCAAACTTCCTTTAGAATAGCGACATTCCACCTGGAGGCTGCAGTGCAGAGAGGAGACAGTGAAGACAAAGAATCAATTGAGTTGACCGTTAGCACAGAGTTCCCCATTTCAGTGCAACCAGCAATGTATGCTGCAAAATAAGTTTCCTTTTCAGCAAGAGGGTTAGCTGGCTGCCTGTTCCCAGCCACTGAAAGATATTACCGGTAAGAGCGGTCTCTGGTAATTTCTCCATACACCTGCCCGGTCCCTCGAACCATGCCATGAACTTCAGCAAGATAGATTGTAGTCTCTGCCACCATCTGCACAAGAAAGCGTGGAGGTGAGAACACTGTAGCCGATAAAAGTAATGCAATCCAGTGGGTCAGCCCAAAACCACTGGTATTCCATCAGATTACCACACCACCCCTTAAACATCTGGCTATAAAATATGGACTGTAATGCCCCAAAGTCCTAATACTACGTTTGTAGTAACAAAAGCAGCGTCAAAATTGCAATACCCATAGGAGAATTAACTTACAAAGACATGTGTCCCACAGCCAGTCACTGGGAATTTGAAGATAGCAAAGTCTGGAGTACAGATTACAGGGGCACAGGATTGGTTTCCTGCAATTACTAGACTACCAGGATCTATTTCAGGCTTGGTTGAGGTGCGGTAAACTGCAAATACAAAATGCCCATCTGCTGTGCATGCTGAAAAAGTAGAAGCAGAGAAATGGCTATATTAAATACAAAAAACATGCAATAGTGAAACTTGTAGGAAATCTGTTGAGTTGAAGGACCATTGTCCTTCTCATTAGATGAGCAGTGCTATATCAAAGTAAAACCAAGCCATACCATCCAAAGGATAGTAACACTGGGAAGTTGTTGCATCCACACAACATCCATTGGCCACACAGAGTTGTGGATCAGCATTAGGTGGACCACAAGCAACCTGCTGACTTCTTGGTATCTTGCAACCTGCAAAACATTAAACTTAAAAGGTTTGTTGTATAGGGGAGACCCTGTAGTTTAGGTTGTGATATCTCTGGTAGGTAAATCCTCAATTTACAAGGAGGCACATATTGTAGTCAAGTCAATGCAAAATGGTGCAGCAACAGCATAGCACTCCTGCATTAGGAATGGCTTAAAGAACTGTCCCGTGAATAAAAACTTACCCTCACGTGGTACTAGACCAGGAACAGGACACTTGGCATGTATATCTCCATGCTGCCCAGTAAGAGTGGTGTAAAGGACTCTCAGGATATAGAAGTTGTTCTACAAACAGAAATGGATCATTGACAGGATTTTGATCACTTTTAATACAAATGGGTATGAAATCTGCAATTGCCCTCAGCTTACCAGTATCTTGACATTACAGGCATTGTAGGGGGCAGTCAAGATGTTCTTGCCATTTCCCCTCACCAAACTGTAGCCACAAATCTTGGGAGCACTGGCAACAGCTACCAAGTTATTGGATTCATCTACAACAAATGCCACATTTAGGAGCATGTTTCCCCATTTCAAGCATCCAAATGACCAAGTAACAATCCCACTCACCCATTAATTGGATATCTTCTAGAAGTCCCCCAGGAAGCTCCACTGTCATGCAAGTATCACTGCAGATGACAGACACCCCAAAGGGAGGGAGTGGCGATATTGTTGGTAGGGCTGAGCTGGTTGGACATTTCATGCACACATAGCCAAACACCCCCTCAGTGGTGGTATAGTGTAGGGTCAGGACATAATTCTTATTCTGCAGAGGAAGGAGGGAGGAGTTTGGACAAGATGCTAGGAGTAAGTCACCAGAAAATAATTATTCAAGCATATCTAAAATATGATGCATCAGATAATCTGCTGACAACTATAAAACAAGGGGCCTCTTATCACCAATAGAGAAACTGAAGTTTTTTCTGAAAAGGAATCTTACCAATATTTTAACATCACAGGTTGTGTAGGGGGTTATGAAGATGTTCCTTCCTTCACCCTCTACCAGACTATAGTTGCAGTACTTGGGGGCATCTTTGACAGGAACCAGCTTATTGGATTGATCTACATAGAGATGGTACCACACATTAAAACTCCCCTCAATTCAAACAAAGAAATAACCCACACACAACCTACCTATTAGTAAGACTTCTTCCAGGGGTCCCGGAGGGAGCACCACCATCATGGTAGAGGCTCTGCAGATAGTAGTTGCAATAGGCACTGGTTCTGTTGGCTTCCTAGTGGTGGAAGTAGGTGAAGGGGCCTCTGTTGGTTCTCCAGCACTGGTGGGACATTTCATCAGCACATACCCTTTTTCTCCACCAGTTGTCAGATACCATAGCTTCAAAACATAGTTTTTATTCTACAACAAAGAAAACATTATTATAGTATACCCAATGGATTGTCATGCTTTTAATTGGCATCACACAAGATGCTGGATATCTGATCAAAAGGATTACCAGTATCCTGACATCACAGGCTGTGTAGGGTGTTATGAAGAAGTTCCTTCCGATTCCCTGAAACAAGGTGTAGTTGCAGTACTCAGGAGCATCAATGACAGCTACCCACTGGTTGGATTTATCTACAAAGAAAAAGGGAAGGCTGTAATAAGGACCCCTAGGTGTCAGACATTATGCCTCTCCAATATCTACCAAAAGTTTAGCTCACCTAGAAACAGGACACGTTTTAGAAGTTCCTTAGGCAGCTCCAACACCATACTAGAAGCTCTGCAGACAACAGATGTAGGGGCCTTTGTTACCTCCGAAGCACTGGTTTCAGTCTTCTCAGTTGGCTTCCTAGTGATGGTTCTTGTCGTCCTGGTTGCATCCCCAGAGCCTCTTCTCGTCGTCCTGGTTGCATCCCCAGAGCCTCTTCTCGTCGTCCTGGTTGCATTCCCAGGAGTGCGTGTCGTCCTGGTTGCATCCCCAGAGCCCCTGCGTGTCGTCCTGGTTGCATCCCCAGAGCCCCTTCGTGTTGTTCTGGTTGCATCCCCAGAGCCTCTTCTCGTCGTCCTGGTTGCATCCCCAGAGCCCCTTCGTGTCGATCTGGTTGCATTCCCAGAGCCTCTTCTCGTCGTCCTGGTTGCATCCCCAGAGCCTCTTCTCGTCGTCCTGGTTGCATCCCCGGAGCCTCTTCTCGTCGTCCTGGTTGTATGCCCAGAGCCTCTTCTCGTCGTCCTGGTTGCATGCCCAGGAGTGCGTGTCGTCCTGGTTGCATCCCCAGAGCCCCTGCGTGTCGTCCTGGTTGCATCCCCAGAGCCCCTTCGTGTCGTCCTGGTTGCATTCCCAGAGCCTCTTCTCGTCGTCCTGGTTGCATCCCCAGAGCCTCTTCTCGTCGTCCTGGTTGCATGCCCAGAGCCTCTTCTCGTCGTCCTGGTTGCATGCCCAGAGCCTCTTCTCGTCGTCCTGGTTGCATGCCCAGAGCCTCTTCTCGTCGTCCTGGTTGCATGCCCAGAGCCCCTGCGTGTCGTCCTGGTTGCATCCCCAGAGCCCCTTCGTGTCGATCTGGTTGCATCCCCAGAGCCCCTTCTCGTCGTCCTGGTTGCATCCCCAGAGCCCCTTCTCGTCGTCCTGGTTGCATCCCCAGAGCCCCTTCTCGTCGTCCTGGTTGCATCCCCAGAGCCTCTTCTCGTCGTCCTGGTTGCATCCCCAGAGCCTCTTCTCGTCGTCCTGGTTGCATTCCCAGGAGTGTGTGTCGTCCTGGTTGCATCCCCAGAGCCCCTGCGTGTCGTCCTGGTTGCATCCCCAGAGCCCCTTCGTGTCGTCCTGGTTGCATCCCCAGAGCCTCTTCGTGTTGTCCTGGTTGCATTCCCAGGAGTGCGTGTCGTCCAGGTTGCATCCCCAGAGCCCCTGCGTGTCGTCCTGGTTGTATCCCCAGAGCCCCTTCGTGTCGTCCTGGTTGCAATCCCAGAGCCCCTTCTCGTCGTCCTGGTTGCATCCCCAGAGCCTCTTCTCGTCGTCCTGGTTGCATGCCCAGAGCCTCTTCTCGTCGTCCTGGTTGCATGCCCAGAGCCTCTTCTCGTCGTCCTGGTTGCATGCCCAGAGCCTCTTCTCGTCGTCCTGGTTGCATGCCCAGAGCCTCTTCTCGTCGTCCTGGTTGCATGCCCAGAGCCCCTGCGTGTCGTCCTGGTTGCATCCCCAGAGCCCCTTCGTGTCGATCTGGTTGCATCCCCAGAGCCTCTTCTCGTCGTCCTGGTTGCATGCCCAGAGCCTCTTCTCGTCGTCCTGGTTGCATGCCCAGAGCCTCTTCTCGTCGTCCTGGTTGCATGCCCAGAGCCCCTGCGTGTCGTCCTGGTTGCATCCCCAGAGCCCCTTCGTGTCGTCCTGGTTGCATCCCCAGAGCCTCTTCGTGTTGTCCTGGTTGCATTCCCAGGAGTGTGCGTCGTCCTGGTTGCATCCCCAGAGCCCCTTCTCGTCGTCCTGGTTGCATCCCCAGAGCCTCTTCTCGTCGTGTCGGTTGCATCCCTAGAGCCTCTTCTCGTCGTCCTGGTTGCATCCCCAGAGCCTCTTCTCGTCGTCCTGGTTGCATTCCCAGAGCCTCTTCGTGTTGACCTGGTTGCATCCCCAGAGCCTCTTCTCGTCGTCCTGGTTGCATCCCCAGAGCCTCTTCGTGTTGTCCTGGTTGCATTCCCAGGAGTGCGTGTCGTCCTGGTTGCATCCCCAGAGCCTCTTCTCGTCGTCCTGGTTGCATCCCCAGAGCCTCTTCTCGTTGTCCTGGTTGCATCCCCAGAGCGTCTTAGTGTTGTCCTGGTTGCATCCCCAGAGCGTCTTAGTGTTGTCCTGGTTGCATCCCCAGAGCGTCTTCGTGTTGTCCTGGTTGCATTCCCAGGAGTGCGTGTCGTCCTGGTTGCATCCCCAGAGCCTCTTCTCGTCGTCCTGGTTGCATCCCCAGAGCCTCTTCTCGTCGTCCTGATTGCATCCCCAGAGCCTCTTCTCGTCGTCCTGGTTGCATCCCCAGAGCCTCTTCGTGTTGTCCTGGTTGCATTCCCAGGAGTGCGTGTCATCCTGGTTGCATCCCCAGAGCCCCTTCTCGTCGTCCTGGTTGCATCCCCAGAGCCTCTTCTCGTCGTCCTGGTTGCATCCCCAGAGCGTCTTAGTGTTGTCCTGGTTGCATCCCCAAAGCGTCTTCGTGTTGTCCTGGTTGCATTCCCAGGAGTGCGTGTCGTCCTGGTTGCATCCCCAGAGCCTCTTCTCGTCGTCCTGGTTGCATCCCCAGAGCCTCTTCTCGTCGTCCTGATTGCATCCCCAGAGCCTCTTCTCGTCGTCCTGGTTGCATCCCCAGAGCCTCTTCGTGTTGTCCTGGTTGCATTCCCAGGAGTGCGTGTCGTCCTGGTTGCATCCCCAGAGCCTCTTCTCGTCGTCCTGGTTGCATCCCCAGAGCCTCTTCTCGTCGTCCTGGTTGCATCCCCAGAGCCCCTTCTCGTCGTCCTGGTTGCATCCCCAGAGCCTCTTCTCGTCGTCCTGGTTGCATCCCCAGAGCCTCTTCTCGTCGTCCTGGTTGCATCCCCAGAGCCTCTTCTCGTCGTCCTGGTTGCATCCCCAGAGCCTCTTCGTGTTGTCCTGGTTGCATTCCCAGGAGTGCGTGTCGTCCTGGTTGCATCCCCAGAGCCCCTTCTCGTCGTCCCGGTTGCATCCCCAGAGCCCCTGCGTGTCGTCCCGGTTGCATCCCCAGAGCCCCTTCGTGTCGTCCCGGTTGCATCCCCAGAGCCCCTTCTCGTCGTGTCGGTTGCATCCCCAGAGCCTCTTCTCGTCGTGTCGGTTGCATCCCCAGAGCCTCTTCTCGTCGTGTCGGTTGCATCCCCAGAGCCTCTGCGGGTCGTGTCGGTTGCATCCCCAGAGCCCCTGCGGGTCGTGTCGGTTGCATCCCCAGAGCCTCTGCGGGTTGTGTCAGTTGCATCCCCAGAGCCTCTTCTCGTCGTGTCGGTTGCATCCCCAGAGCCTCTGCGGGTCGTGTCGGTTGCATCCCAAGAGCCCCTGCGGGTCGTGTCGGTTGCATCCCCAGAGCCTCTTCTCGTCGTCCTGGTTGCATCCCCAGAGCCTCTTCTCGTTGTCCTGGTTGCATCCCCAGAGCGTCTTAGTGTTGTCCTGGTTGCATCCCCAGAGTGTCTTAGTGTTGTCCTGGTTGCATCCCCAGAGCGTCTTCGTGTTGTCCTGGTTGCATTCCCAGGAGTGTGTGTCGTCCTGGTTGCATCCCCAGAGCCCCTTCTCGTCGTCCTGGTTGCATCCCCAGAGCCTCTTCGTGTTGTCCTGGTTGCATTCCCAGGAGTGCGTGTCGTCCTGGTTGCATCCCCAGAGCCTCTTCTCGTCGTCCTGGTTGCATCCCCAGAGCCTCTTCTCGTCGTCCTGGTTGCATCCCCAGAGCCTCTTCGTGTTGTCCTGGTTGCATTCCCAGGAGTGCGTGTCATCCTGGTTGCATCCCCAGAGCCCCTTCTCGTCGTCCTGGTTGCATCCCCAGAGCCTCTTCTCGTCGTCCTGGTTGCATCCCCAGAGCCTCTTCGTGTTGTCCTGGTTGCATTCCCAGGAGTGCGTGTCATCCTGGTTGCATCCCCAGAGCCCCTTCTCGTCGTCCCGGTTGCATCCTCAGAGCCCCTGCGTGTCGTCCCGGTTCCATCCCCAGAGCCCCTTCGTGTCGTCCCGGTTGCATCCCCAGAGCCCCTTCTCGTCGTGTCGGTTGCATCCCCAGAGCCTCTTCTCGTCGTGTCGGTTGCATCCCCAGAGCCTCTGCGGGTCGTGTCGGTTGCATCCCCAGAGCCCCTGCGGGTCGTGTCGTTTGCATCCCCAGAGCCTCTGCGGGTTGTGTCAGTTGCATCCCCAGAGCCTCTTCTCGTCGTGTCGGTTGCATCCCCAGAGCCTCTGCGGGTCGTGTCGGTTGCATCACCAGAGCCCCTGCGGGTCGTGTCGGTTGCATCCCCAGAGCCTCTTCTCGTCGTGTCGGTTGCATCCCCAGAGCCTCTTCTCGTCGTGTCGGTTGCATCCCCAGAGCCTCTTCTCGTCGTGTCGGTTGGATCCCCAGAGCCCCTGCGGGTCGTGTCGGTTGCATCCCCAGAGCCCCTGCGGGTCGTGTCGGTTGCATCCCCAGAGCCTCTGCGGGTCGTGTCGGTTGCATCCCCAGAGCCCCTGCGGGTCGTGTCGGTTGCATCCCCAGAGCCCCTGCGGGTCGTGTAGGTTGCATCCCCAGAGCCCCTGCGGGTCATGTCGGTTGCATCCCCAGAGCCTCTTCTCGTCGTGTCGGTTGCATCCCCAGAGCCCCTGCGGGTCGTGTCGGTTGCATCCCCAGAGCCCCTTCTCGTCGTGTCGGTTGCATCCCCAGAGCCCCTGCGGGTCGTGTCGGTTGCATCCCCAGAGCCTCTTCTCGTCGTGTCGGTTGCATCCCCAGAGCCTCTTCTCGTCGTGTCGGTTGCATCCCCAGAGCCCCTGCGCGTCGTGTCGGTTGCATCCCCAGAGCCCCTGCGGGTCGTGTCGGTTGCATCCCCAGAGCCCCTGCGGGTCGTGTCGGTTGCATCCCCAGAGCCCCTGCGGGTCGTGTCGGTTGCATCCCCAGAGCCCCTGCGGGTCGTGTCGGTTGCATCCCCAGAGCCTCTTCTCGTCGTGTCGGTTGCATCCCCAGAGCCTCTTCTCGTCGTGTCGGTTGCATCCCCAGAGCCCCTGCGGGTCGTGTCGGTTGCATCCCCAGAGCCCCTGCGGGTCGTGTCGGTTGCATCCCCAGAGCCCCTGCGGGTCGTGTCGGTTGCATCCCCAGAGCCCCTGCGGGTCGTGTCGGTTGCATCCCCAGAGCCCCTGCGGGTCGTGTCGGTTGCATCCCCAGAGCCTATTCGGGTCGTGTCGGTTGCATCCCCAGAGCCTCTGCGGGTCGTGTCGGTTGCATCCCCAGAGCCTCTTCTCGTCGTGTCGGTTGCATCCCCAGAGCCCCTGCGGGTCGTGTCGGTTGCATCCCCAGAGCCCCTGCGGGTCGTGTCGGTTGCATCCCCAGAGCCTCTTCTCGTCGTGTCGGTTGCATCCCCAGAGCCTCTTCTCGTCGTGTCGGTTGCATCCCCAGAGCCCCTGCGGGTCGTGTCGGTTGCATCCCCAGAGCCCCTGCGGGTCGTGTCGGTTGCATCCCCAGAGCCCCTGCGGGTCGTGTCGGTTGGATCCCCAGAGCCCCTGCGGGTCGTGTCGGTTGCATCCCCAGAGCCTCTTCTCGTTGTGTCGGTTGCATCCCCAGAGCCCCTGCGGGTCGTGTCGGTTGCATCCCCAGAGCCCCTGCGGGTCGTGTCGGTTGCATCCCCAGAGCCCCTGCGGGTCGTGTCGGTTGCATCCCCAGAGCCCCTGCGGGTCGTGTCGGTTGCATCCCCAGAGCCTCTTCTCGTTGTGTCGGTTGCATCCCCAGAGCCCCTGCGGGTCGTGTCGGTTGCATCCCCAGAGCCCCTGCGGGTCGTGTCGGTTGCATCCCCAGAGCCCCTGCGGGTCGTGTCGGTTGCATCCCCAGAGCCTCTTCTCGTCGTGTCGGTTGCATCCCCAGAGCCTCTGCGGGTCGTGTCAGTTGCATCCCCAGAGCCTCTTCTCGTCGTGTCGGTTGCATCCCCAGAGCCCCTGCGGGTCGTGTCGGTTGCATCCCCAGAGCCAATGCGGGTCGTGTCGGTTGCATCCCCAGAGCCCCTGCGGGTCGTGTCGGTTGCATCCCCAGAGCCCCTGCGGGTCGTGTCGGTTGCATCCCCAGAGCCTCTTCGGGTCGTGTCGGTTGCATCCCCAGAGCCTCTTCGGGTCGTGTCGGTTGCATCCCCAGAGCCTCTTCTCGTCGTGTCGGTTGCATCCCCAGAGCCCCTTCTCGTCGTGTCGGTTGCATCCCCAGAGCCCCTTCTCGTCGTGTCGGTTGCATCCCCAGAGCCCCTACTCGTCGTGTCGGTTGCATCCCCAGAGCCCCTTCTCGTCGTGTCGGTTGCATCCCCAGAGCCTCTTCTCGTCGTGTCGGTTGCATCCCCAGAGCCCCTGCGGGTCGTGTCGGTTGCATCCCCAGAGCCCCTGCGGGTCGTGTCGGTTGCATCCCCAGAGCCCCTGCGGGTCGTGTCGGTTGCATCCCCAGAGCCCCTGCGGGTCGTGTCGGTTGCATCCCCAGAGCCCCTGCGGGTCGTGTCGGTTGGATCCCCAGAGCCCCTGCGGGTCGTGTCGGTTGCATCCCCAGAGCCTCTTCTCGTTGTGTCGGTTGCATCCCCAGAGCCCCTGCGGGTCGTGTCGGTTGCATCCCCAGAGCCCCTGCGGGTCGTGTCGGTTGCATCCCCAGAGCCCCTGCGGGTCGTGTCGGTTGCATCCCCAGAGCCTCTTCTCGTTGTGTCGGTTGCATCCCCAGAGCCCCTGCGGGTCGTGTCGGTTGCATCCCCAGAGCCCCTGCGGGTCGTGTCGGTTGCATCCCCAGAGCCCCTGCGGGTCGTGTCGGTTGCATCCCCAGAGCCCCTGCGGGTCGTGTCGGTTGCATCCCCAGAGCCTCTTCGGGTCGTGTCGGTTGCATCCCCAGAGCCTCTTCTCGTCGTGTCGGTTGCATCCCCAGAGCCTCTTCGTGTTGTGTCGGTTGCATCCCCAGCACTTCTTCTAGCTCTCCTGCTCGATTCCCCAGCACTGGTTCTAGTAGTTTTTGTTGGCTTCGTATTAGTGGTTGTAGTGGCCTTTGTTGGACATCTCATGTGCACATACCCCCGTTTACCAGCAGTGGTTGTGTAGAGTAAGGTCAAGATGTAATTTCCATCCTGAAAAAAAAAAAAAAAAAAAAGTGTAAATGACACAGAACTAGTTGAAGACTGGAAGGACTTTTATCCACTTCTACATTGTGAAATCAGCACATATACCAAGACATACATATATATATATATATATATATATATTAATTGGGTACCAAGTCACTCAAATATTATAGCATTTCCTGGAGATCAGTTGGTGTTGCGCTGGTTGGGCTCTTCTGCAGTGCTGCCTGCTTGTATGCTGTGCGAGAGGAGTGATGTTGCGAGTTCTATTGTGTGGAGTAGTATGGAGTTGTAATTAATAATTAATCCCTTTGAAGCAAGAGGACACGAGTGCAACCATGAATGTCTCTACAGAAACTTTTGGTAAGCCACCTAAACTGAAAGTTTGGCTGAAAGAGTTTTGAACTTTTGCATTGCTGTAGAGACTCTACTTTCATTACATGTAATTACCTTATACTGGGTCAGCACCTCGTCAATATCAAGCATTGTAGTGCACAAATGACTTGTTTTTATTTACATCTATATATTCAACTAGTTCATATATACAGTGCCTTGCGAAAGTATTCGGCCCCCTTGAACTTTGCGACCTTTTGCCACATTTCAGGCTTCAAACAAAGATATGAAACTGTAATTTTTTGTGAAGAAATCAACAACAAGTGGGACACAATCATGAAGTGGAACGAAATTTATTGGATATTTCAAACTTTAACAAATAAAAAACTGAAAAATTAAACAGTCACTGCCGAATAGATTACTTATTCTTCCAGAAGTAATGGTCGGATGTAACTGGGATACGAGGTTATGTTTGCGCCGGGCCATGTTGTCGTCCACGCTTTACTGTAACCAGGGAGGGTGTGAGCGCAGTCTACTGGACTGGAGAAAAGCACGGGAGTTTAAATTATGAAAACGCAAGTGTAAACAAACAAGTAAAAAAATAAATAAATAAAGAAAGATTAGCATGTCGTCAGACATGTCATGGTAATACACAATGCATTAATTTACTGCTTATTGGACTAATTAGGCCAAAGTGTAATGACAATTAAGTCGCACACTTTTTGCCGTGCACTTTTGGAACGAGCACAATCATGCGTCATTTGCGCGTGACACGTCATGAATGCACTATAGTAGCACAATTAAAACTTGCATGTAAACACCGCCAATGTCTCAAATTTAAGTGCCGATTGATATTTGTTTTCTGACTAGTTCATGTAAACTGGTCTGAATCAGTGCTCTTTTCTAAAGGACTAAAATTCAAAAGAAGTTGCGATTAAAATAAATAAAACAAATCCACCCTAATTAAGGCCCCCCTCCCTCCCCCTCCCCTTGAACTGCTTGGGGTCCTAAGCAATTGCTTAGTATGCTTATGCCTAGAACTGCCACGGATTACAGGTATGTTATTTAAACAGTTGTAGCAACACGTGGGATGTAGAATGCAATATTTTTCAGAACACCGTTACTTACTCTTTAAGGGGGGAATGACTTAATATTCTTACCACAAATGCAATTTGACAGCTTTGGAAGGAAGCAATCAAGATGATGTGTCCAGTCTTCATTTGAAAGAGTTGATAATTGCAGTTCTTGGCAACACTATCCACAGGTATTGTCTTGCCAGACCCATCTGCAGAAGACAAGCAATTACATGAAAAGTTCATGGCACAGGAAGTTTTTATAAAACACATTATACAAGACAAGGACTGCTGGAGGATTACGGTTTTGGAACTAATACATGCGACTACTAGAAATTCTAATGGTTACAGAATTCAGAAATGATGCATTACTCCAGTTATAGCCAATAAGCCAAGCACTGTATGCAATAGAAGATGTGAATGGTTTACAACGTCACTTTCCACAGGTCTAGATTGGTAAGGAGGGAGGGGTGACATTATCAGAATTACCATCACAGGAACATAGATGCTACTCACCTCTCACTTTGACTGTGTTAAGACTTCCTTTAGGCAATTTGATCATCATGCCAGACTTGGCACAAAACACTGATGGCAAGGACTCTTCAGTTGGGACTGTAACATTAATTCCTGTCCTACAAGACATGAGTGCTTGTCCTAGCTTCCCTGGAGCCATTTGATAGTAGATGTTATAGAAATAACGACCCACCTAGGAGGGGGAGAAAACAAAACAGAAACACTGGCGTTGTTCTGGAGTTTTAAAATCTTCACATTATCCTGTTCCTACGGGTAGGAAGGCTATTCTAGTTGCAATATTTAAAGAATGAAAATAAACCCATTTTATATTTCACCATCATTTTGTAAGGGCACACAGGTGAAATACTGTATTGGTCCATTCTTTCTAGGTTACAATGCAGGCTGTATACAGAGCATAATGTTTCCTATACTGGTGGAAAAGCAGGATACACGTACCAATCGCCTCACGTGACATCCATTGTAGGAAGTAGTGAAAGTGATCCTTCCCGCTGAATCACTCAACAGTTGATATTTGCATTTAACAGCAACTTCGTAAATGGATACCCATTTGTTGAATTTATCTACAATTGGAAGAAATTTAGTGAGATCTCCTGATCTTCCTGTATTGTGCAGCTTTTTCAATGGGTACACCCACTCACATTAACAGTTTAATGAAACAGACTAGAATAAATCTTGTGTTCAATTACTCAGAATTGCTACCAAGCATTTGCAAAAAAAAAAAAAAAAAATTACTTCATCTTGCCCACAGAACTCATGATTGACCACAACACAATACTTGTACTTTTGGACAGGGGTGCTATAGACCTTATGTTCAAGACCATGTACTGCTTGAAAGTAGCCTACATGTACCAGTTTCAAATACAAGTAAGGAGTTGTAACAAGCTATATTGTAAAGCAAATACACCCATACATTCCAAAGTAAAATGTCATTTAGTGACAGGCAGAAACAACTCACTTTTTACACAAAGTGCTTCTATTGGTCCTGCTGGGAGTTTGATGGTCATGCTACTCTTACCACAGATTGTAATAGGTCTATCAGGTGTGGGAATTGGACAGGACATATGCACATAGTGGTTTCTCCACATCAGGGTCAAGACATATTGCCCACCCTGCAAGCAAAGGTAAAAAAATCAAGTTGAATGGGAATGTTCTAACCAACATCTGTATGATTGCATCTTTCAACCACAGCAGAGAGTTTCAATAAAGACCAATGGAGTTTAAAGTAATGCTCTGTAGTTAGACTATAGTATTAGTTCTAATATAAAACACAATTACCCCAAAAGAGATTAACATTTAAGAAGTTTAATTAGTTGTATATTTACAAGGCTTAACAGCAGTGCACTGGCATTTACTTCCTCAGTTTCATTTGTACTGTACAAAGGCCAACAAGTTCATGTGTTAAGGTATAGTATCACCAGACTAAGTTATGAATCTAAATCTTACCCGTGTCTTCACATTGCAACCTTTGAAGGCAGTTGTAAAGATGACAATTCCTTTTTTCTCCAACACCGTGTACCTGCATCTCCGAGCAATCTTGCTTACTTCAACAAGTATAATGGCGACTGGGGGGGTTGAAGGGTGAAGAAAGTAGTTAATGAGACTTGATAACCATACCTCTTCCAGAATTAAACTGATACCAGGCTAAGCAAAACCCTTACCTCGCAATTTGAGGTCTGTCAACCTTCCACCAAACAATTTGATGGTCATGTCTGCGACACCGCATGTAGTTGCCGAAACCAGGGTGGTCAGCCCTCCTTCACTTGTTGATTTATCTGCCGGTGCCACTGTGCTATGGCGAGAAGGGTTTCCTGAGTTCTTAATAGGTAGATTGAAGACACCGTAGGGTCCTATAGAGGCATCATAGACGCTGCTGGGCAACATGTGACCTCCGGAGAGATCAGGAGAGTTGCGTGCACTGGCAATCTTAAAAGCTGGAGAAAGAGCTTCATACAACTCCTGATTTATATCAGTAAGCACAGAGCAGTCAAAAGAAGCATGCATGCCAGGAAGGTCACCATTAACTACATCTTCAGGAGGCAAAGAATCATTACCTTCCTTTTCAAGATCTAAAAACAAGGCAAAATCATAGCCTAGGGTTTCAGAGTAGGTACCAGATGTATAGTTGTCAGAGTCAAACTCTTCATTGCCAAGTTCACCTATACCCATTTCTGTCACAAGTGTATTGGACACATTCTCTTTAGGTGAAGTAACTAAATCAGCATATGCAAAGACTTCTGGGAAGTCAACATCAGGGTTATTATTCAAGTCAGTAAAGAGCACATGTTCCACATCGCCTTCAGATTCTGAAGCCACAGGGTATTCATCAGCAACAAAAGGGACAACATACTTGGTCAGATCAGAATTGAAGTCATCACTATCTGGACTGGAAAAGATAGGCTGTTCAAGTGCATCCTCATCATACCTATAATGCTGGCTGAAATCAAAAAGCCCATGGTTTGCAGCATCAGATTCAGTCTCAGCAAACACATGATCATGAGACTGCTGGTTATTCTGCAGATCAACAGTGGCAATCTCAGAAAGTTCACCTTTTCTATTTGTTGAAAAGTAATCATGTTCAGACAAAAGATCATCAGCAGAAGGAATGGCTAAATCAGTAGCTAAGCTCAAGTTCCCTCCACGATCCAAGTTTCCTGTTCCTGACATGGAATTTGCAGCCGCTTCTTCCTGCAGGCGATCATGAGCTGTGGCAAGAGCTTGTGTGAGCCCCAAGACCCAGGCCATTAAGAAGAAAGGCAGCATTGCCCGCCCTCTCTGTAACATCACTAGTATAACAAAATACAACCACAAACCATAAACTGTGACGCTTCAAACGTTTTAGTTGAAGTTGTATTTAGCAAGCCAATCGACGCCGATGAATTATCAGCATTCTCAGATCATTAGTAAATCACTGCTAGAATGAATTCTGCACGAGAAAAAATCACCTGGTTTGATTTTTATTCTGAGAAACGTGTGTAAATGTGACCTATACTGAGAATAAAAACATAGCATTGCATTAGAAATAGGAATTAACGTAATGAAAGAAACAATAAAAATGAAGTACCTATGATTCCTGTAAACGGCAATCAATGAATGCCCTTGTATAACATAACAAGTAAACTAAATTTAGTATTTGTGTATTTATTCACATTCTCTTAAAAAAAATAAGACCGAAAAAATAAGCTTCACATGGAAATTAAGAATAATACGGTTCAGTAGTGTCCTATTTTGTTCCATGACTTACAGTAACTGTTGGTAGAAATCAACTGAGTCTGTTGCATTCTCACCTCCATATTATTGTATTTGTTAAAATAAATAGATTCGTGTTTATTATACAGTACCCCACATAAATCAGTTCATGAAAAGGTATACTGTTAGCCAGGGGCACCATTTATGGGGGGTTGCAAAGACTTGGCAAAGTGGTGACGCTGTTAAAATCTTTAGGACTACGGAAGGATGAGGTTGTCAGTGGAGCCTGTGTCCATGACAAGGGCAAGTGATCACAGAAGACAGGTTAAAAATAATTAAAAAAAATATATGCAGCGCCACATTTGTATTTAGCAGTTGGAATAGTACATATTGCTATATGATTTATGTCTTAATTAACTTGTTGAACAAAACGCTGCTTAATTAATTTTGCAACACAGTTAGCTAAACATTATGGTATTATTATATAGGAAAACGAACATCATCCATGTATATAATAAAGGAACAATTGAAAGCTTTAGTCACTTTATTTAGGCACTGTTTGTGAACAGTTTAGATTATATTAATCATGTTTTGATTCATCACCTTTGATTTAACGTTAGTTTCTTTTTATTTGAACACCTGTGTAAAGCACGTTTATTTTGTTTTGCACATTGTAGTTTCAGCACAGATTCCACTGGCACGTTGAAGCTCTCCTGTTCTCAGCCCCCATAGGTTTAAACTGGATCATTTGAAGAAGCTGAGCACCTGGTATAAAACTTCCTGATTTTATGCATTCGAGAGATTGGATTTTGTTGTTGATGTGAACCCAGGTTTGTCTGGAGTGGAGGCTGGACGCACAGCCAGCAGCGCTGAGAAGGAATGCGACTTGTTTGTGTTGGCGTGCAGCTACATTTTTCGATATTAATCTGAAAAATTGATCACTGTGCGCGGCCTCGCCCTAGTCAAAAAATCCTATAGGATTTCATGTTTTTCCAATATCTATAATCCTATTGGATTCTTTTAGTTTCTTTTGGATTTGCTGTAAGGTTACTTTAAGATCTATTTATATCCATATTATTATTTAAATGGAGTGGAGTATTATTTAAACATTAGATTTAAAGGTATAGATTTAAATTAGATAGCGGGTCAATCTTCATGTTTTAGAAGTTCCACTATCGATTGTGCAAATATTGCTTCTGTTCTAATCTAGTGAGAGTGTGTGTATGTATATATGTGTATATTATATGTGCATGGAGGCTGTGTGGTCCAGTGGTTAAACATAAAATTATATATATATATATATATATATATATATATATATATATATATATATATATATATATAATGTATTTTTTATTTTAAAAAAATAATAATAATTAACTTTCCTACTGCTACTGACTCTCTATAATTATAGAGATGTTCCTTAACGGGGCCTGGAAAAAAAAAAATTGTTATCCAACGGTACAAATGTATAGGCTAAATACATACAATACGGACGGTACAAATGTATAGGCTAATTACATACACGTGTATAAAAACCTACCGATACCCCTTAATGTTTTGAATCCTTTTAAAAAAAGTCGTTACAGTTTTATTGTCTGCGCGTGCTGCAGCTAGGCGTCACTGTGGTACCTGAGTTATGATAATCTGCTGTTCTGAATAGCGACTTTGTATTGGAGTGCATCCTGCGGTTTCAATTAACACCGTATCTTAAACTGCGGTGTATAGGTTTGAAACAATGTATAATGTTTGGGGATGGTAAACATATTTAAAGAAGATGAATGAGCTAATACTGACTCGCACAATCGCAAATTACAAACCCAGTATTAATGGCGGGTTCCCTCTGGGGTAGAAGGAATAACCTTCAGACAAATAAAAAAAGGCGCCATCAATACCACGTTTGTAATTTGCGATTAGCGGGTGTGTCAAACCTTGATTTGGTCCAGGCCTTTGACTAACTTTTGCTTTTACCTGCACAACACATATTAGAAGATAGACAGTAATTATTTATCTTTGTCTTGTGCATATGCCACAGCACAAAAAAAAAAAAGAAAACAAAAGAAACTCATTCAAATGAGACATTTGATATATTTAATAATATACATAAATTACCTGGAAATCGCTCCTTTCTGTTTCTTCTTCTTGCACTTTAGTTTTAATCTGTTCTTTTAAAGTGTCTTTAAAATTGTATTTTGTTTAAATAGTAAGTGTGTCTATATGCATTCCAATATCTCTCTTGTTAGTTGGATTTTTTCATCTTTTTCAGTTTTACTATAGGCAATATATTAGTTTAAAAAAAAAACCTGTAAAACTGAAAAATCGTAAAACTATCAGTATTGTATATCGCAAAAACATGTCTGTCCAAAATAATTTTAATTTACAAGTGAATAAATCTGAACATCTAAAACTAAGAAACATATGCAATTATTTTGGACAGATATGTTTTTTGTGATGTCCAATACTGGTTGGTACATGTTTTGATTTATTACTTTTTTTAAGATCAAGGTTTATCAACTTATACTAATATCAACCAATTTTTCTTTAGGAGTTGCAAGATTGCAAATGCTATGAATACAAAGAGCAAGAATGCAAAGAAGATTGTACAAAAACATAAGGAGGACACAATTAATACACAAGTAGGATGAGTTACAGAGAACTGTTTTAATAATCAAATTTTTGTTTTGTTTTGTGTTTTTAAGTGTATATTTATTGGTTGATTTATAAATAACCACTCAACTTCTAATTTAAGCATGTGTCAGTGTTATTGTGGCCCTTCCTTAACTTCTGATTACCAATATGACACAGTAACCACTTTTGTAAAATGGTCCAGCTTATCATCAATATCAATATTTTACAAAACTGAGAGAAAATGTTTACCCTCAGAGAGTTTGCAGGAGACATTTTTCAGTATTTGTAATGAAGATAAATGTTTTTATAATACTTTAAAGAGTTTGTGGGCAAAAGCAAAGCATTAAAAGAGGGTTTAAGCCATATTTTCTTTTCTCATGCTAGAGATCTGCTACTCAGTGTGATGAATGCACCAAAAAAGAACATTTTAAGATTTAAAACTGAAAACAAAAAAAGATGGGTTCTGAAATAGCGGAACTGAAAGATTTAGTTAACCGCCTTTATAAAAAAAAATTGGTGCACTTGATAACAAAATCAATAAACAACAAGGTAAGTCAATCTGAGTTTAGCGGCATAATAAACTAATGCATTACTATATTCCTAATATTTAATTTCTGACATGTTTTCAAACATAAACAACAGTGGAATGTATAATGAGAGAATGTAAATAAGATGTATTCTTTAATTTACTACTTATACACTTCTGTACCTATCATTTATTAAACTTACTGGCACACTTTGTATATCACAGTTCAGCAGGTTGTTACATGACATACGTTCATAGGAAAATATCAATATTAAGTACTTTTGGAGTAGTACTTGTGGGATTACATGCTTTGCTTTGTATTTACTCTTATTCATTGCAGGATTGCCTGCACTAATGGAAGAAGAACCTGAAGAGCTCCTGGAGAAGGAGTTGGAAAGTGCAACCAAAAGACGGTTCCAGAATCTGGACAATCTAGATATCTTGAATCAAAATCAGCAATAAAACAGTATGTATGCACTGATTATTTTACGATTATAATATATATTAGCTGTTAACAATTGTCCTTATTCTAATTTAATGCATATTAAAAAAAAACAATATAAAGCATATCAAATAAAAAAAAATCTCATATAACCAATAACTATGACATTTGTAAAACACTATGAAATACTATAACATTATGAATCCCATTCAAGCAGATGGACAAATATTTCTTGTTATTTTATTGCTTAAAAATCAATAAAATATTAATTGCATATACAAGGAATGTCACTTTAAATAACAGTGTTGTTTTACTTCTAGTTGAAGATAAGTCTACAAGTATCACGTTGGAGCAGTACTCCTACATAAACTGGGGGGATCCCAAGAAGACGGCCAAAGAGCTGTGTTGCGCAGTCTTTGGACGGAAAACTCACACACAGCTTGACAGGAAAGACTTCTGATGCTTTTAGAAGCAAAGATACCAAGCCACCACTGGATTCAGGGAAAACTGCAGACATCATTCGTGAGTTAAACCTTTTTTTAACTGCTTAGTAGTGTGCTTACTTTTATTTACAGAGAAATCACACAGCACCTCTGTAATTATGTTTAATATAACATTTCTCATATGAGTATCTAAACTTGTGCTTCAATGTGAAAATGTTATTAAAAAAACTAAGATATAATTTTGATACAAATCATACAAAATGTATGTGTTAGTACTAAATGAAAGAAAAAGCCCTATTTCCAAAACGGAATGAAAACAAATATATAACTTTGCCCAAGAACTTCCACTTTGCCCTGTGCTGACTTTTTTTTTTTTTTTTTTTTTTTTTGCAGATTTCATAAATGCAAAAACAGGAATGGAAAAAAGATAAACAAACAAGCCATCTCTCAAAAATGTAGTGATGAAGAAAAAATATCAAAAAGGAAACTGAGTTCTGAAGATTAAATTAATAAATTAATAAATAATATTAATAATACACTTTTTGTAGTATTTTCTTGTGTGTTTTCTGTGCGTGTTTAAATGAAGTTCTCCAGAAAAAATGTTTGCAAATAACATTAGAAATGTGAAAGTCAACTGGTGAAATATATGTTTTTCTCTGAAGATGTGTAATACTGTTTGATTTATAAAGAACCTAAAGAATTATATTATTATTATTTTTATTATTATATTATTATTATTTACAGAAAATCTAATAGGAATCTTGATAAAAATCCAATAAAAAAAATCCTGTTGGAATCCCATAGAAAAAACCCAGTTGGAAATCCAATAAGGAATCCAGTGGAAAATCCTATAGCACTACTATTGGAATCCAGTAGAAAATCCTATAGGAATCCTATTGGAATCCAGTAGAAATTCCTGTAGGAATCCTATTAGAATGCAGTAGAAAATCCTACTGGAAAGGTTCCAAAACTCTATAGGATTTTTCTATTGGATTTCCTATTGGATTTTTTTCTATGTGAACCAATGGAGAGGGTGGCCATTGATGTGCTGGGCCCAATTTCCCAGCTCAGACCGCGGGAACCAGTTTGTTTTGGCATCTGTGGGTTACTTCACCAAGTGGCCAGAAGCCTATGCAGGAGGCACAGGTGGCACAGGTGGCACAGATGGTAGCGGACACACTCATCGGCGGGTTCTTCTCCCAGTTTGGGGTCCCACAAGAGCTCCACTCCGAAACTGGACGCACCCTGGGTGGGACCCTGTACAGTCCTGGCTCACGTGAGAGAGGTCGTCTCCCGAGTCCAGCTGCTCGTCCGGAACCGGAAAGCGGTACTCCACTGTGACCGCCTTGCCCCTTATCATGGACCGGGGCCAAACAGCCATCACCCAGGGCGCCACCGGTTTCACCACCGGTGCCACAGACCCCCTTTGCCAGTTCGGGACCTGCAAGGGACTCTCCCCAAGGCGAAGCGCGGGCGCCACGACACCGCCGACTCGCTACAAGAACTTCTTGTTTTCTGCCACTCAGCCCAGTTGGGCTATCGAACCATACTGGTTCTAAGCACCTCATGCTACAGTCACTCGGGGGGTTAAGGGGTTGTTCTGAACGCTTGGAAACGCATTTCATGGCGTCGCCCCAACTACGGAGCTGGACTCTTGGGCATTGCGCCCTGTAGACTTTTTGGGGACAAAAAGAGACTAAGGTGGGGGCAATGTAGCGTTCCATGCATCTATGTAATTGTGTCTTGTGTACTGTACTGTAATTCCCGTTGTATTGTGTTCCTTTCCCCCTCTGTATTCCCTGCAGTTGCTGGTCGACTGTCTGTGTCTATGTGTAAATGTAGCCTGCGCGTGTGGTGCTTTCTGTGTCCCCGGTTATTGGCTATTGTTTTGTCTGTGCCCATTGGTCCTGGTGTGCGGCTGAGGACCAATGGGATGTGTGTAAGCTCTGGAACCCGATTATAATACAGGGGAGGAGCTACGTTATAAGAGGGCGCTGCACTGCCAATTTTGTGTGTGTGTGTTCTCAAAGCTGGTTACTGTTCCAGGATTGCAATGAAGCAGACAGAGCAGTGGTCTGAGTAATTAAAGCAATTGAACTTGAATCAAGCATATTGTCTTCTTCCTTTCTACTGCCTGTGAACCGCTACAGTATCATGTCATCATTTTGCACTTTCAGACCAAGAAAAAAAACAAAACAAAACAAAACAAAAAACAAACATACACCTCAGGGACAATATTACTGCCATTTTATTTTGTATCGTTATAGTGAAATGCATTGGTACACATGCATTGCATTATACATCTATCTTCTGTTAATTAAAATTTTTCAGAATACCGTTGTGCTAGAGAGCTATTAAAGATGCACAATTCCCTCCCTTGCAGTTACACGTCTTGAGCACAGAATAAACTGCTTCTGTGAATGTATTTAAAAAGACAGTAAAAGAGTCATCTTTTCAGCATCATAAAAAAGCCAACATCCAAATACACACCAATTTTCTAATTTGGAGTTCATGTTCAATTTTAAATCTGGTTATTATGTTATCCTGTGCACTGGCCTCCGCTGCAATCCAGAGACCATGAAATGTTATTTCTCCCCAGCCAGGTTTTCCCTTTCCTGGGCAGTGATGAATATGCAACGCCAATCTCCCAGTCTGTCTTTTTACAACCAGTTCCCAGTAGTGCCGTCCAAAGTTGAACCCCTCACACCCCAGCACATACAAGGTGTCAAATCTCTTGGGACTGTACAGGGATTTCACAGGTTCACCTGTGTAGTGCACAACAGTTCGATTTTCTGATAAAATTAGATTTTTATTTGCAGTTCCAGGGTCTAAAGTGACAGTTGATGCATCTATTGAGATAAAAAAAAAAGTTGTGGTCAAGAGATCCGACATACATCCAATACACAAAGAAGCTACATTTATGAAGCAATATTGTAAGTGAAGTAGCTTAACATGAACCACATATGGTGGTATATGTAGTGTAACAGCTCCATTCCATTGGTTAATGCACAGTCCAGAGTTTGTAGGATACACAGACCGCCAGAGAGGGTCAAAGGTTAGCGTATATAGGAAGTAGAGGTTCGTTCAACGTTTGTATCAGAAGCAGCAAGAACAAATAGAAGTTGCTTGAGAAATAACTACAGCGCGTGTTTCTTTACAATCCTGGAACCCTTGACACTACAGTATACATATAAAAATAACTGATTATGTGAATGTCTATTTTATTTATGAATTGTACCCTGTAGAAAGGCCAATGCAGCACTACATGTGCACCCCCCTTCCGTAACTATAGCAGAGCTTAAATGTATTTATCTTTCATACTGTTACAAGGAGCAGCAGGAGTAGGTCTAACTCTTGGGTGATCTTGTGTATGTTTAATGAGGAAGCAAAAAACTGAATTTACGGAATGTAACAACAAGGATAAATGGAGACCCAGTAAAAATGCTTTTTAATCTGTATGGGACACTGTCAGTGTCCACAAGGCCTGCTTTCTTATTAAGCAGGGCACACAGGTGACTAAACAATGAAAGAATACAGTAAACAGATCCCTAGGACTATTATATTCTAAAAGGTATTGAAAATGTCGACCCAGGGAACTTTTTTACCTGAAAAAAGAAACAAGTACCAGGGGTCACAAACGGAGATTAGATAAAGGGGCATTCAGAACAGAAAATAGGAGGCACTTTTTTACACAGAGAATTGTGAGGGTCTGGAACCAACTCCCCAGTAATGTTGTTGAAGCTGACACCCTGGGATCCTACAAGAAGCTGCTTGATGAGATTCTGGGATCAATAAGCTACTAACAACCAAATGAGCAAGATGGGCCAAATGGCCTCCTCTCATTTGTAAACTTTCTTATGTTCAGATATACAGTGCCTTGCATAAGTATTAACCTCCCTTGGACTTTTCCACATTTTGTAGTGTTACAACCTGGAATTAAAATGGATTTAATTAGGATTTTTTGTCACTGATCTACACAAAAGAGTCCATAATGTCCAAGTGAGGAAAATTATTTACAAATAAAAAACTGAAAAGTCTTGATTGCATAAGTATTCACCTCCTTTGCTGTGTCACACCTAAATAAGCTCTGGTGCAACCAATTGCCTTCAGAAGCCACATAATTAGTTGAATGGAGTCCACCTGTATGCAATTAAAGTGTCACATGATCTCAGATTAAATACACCTGTTTCTGGAAGGCCCCAGTGTTTGTTAGAGAGCATATCTAAACAAACAGCATCATGAAGACCAAGGAGCTATCAAAACAAGGCCAGGATAAAGTTCTGGAGAAGCACCAATCAGGGTTGGGTTATAAAAAAATATCCCAAACTTTGAACATCCCCCGGAGCACCGTTAAATCCATTATTAAAAAATGGAAATAATATGGCACAACCGTGACTCTGCCTAGAGAAGGCCAGCCACCAAAACTCAGTGACAAGGTAAGGAGGGCATTAGTCAGAGAAGCAACCAAGAGGCCAATGGTAACTCTGAAGGAGCTGGAGAGATCCACAGCTGAGATGGGAGAAACCATCCATGGGACAACTATAACCCGGACGCTCCACAAAGCTGGGCTTTATGGAAGAGTGGCGAGAAGAAAGCCATTGCTGGAAAAAACCCATATCAAATCCCGTTTGGATTTTGCCAAAAGGCATGTGGGAGACACAGCAAACATGTGGAAAAAGGTTCCCTGGTCTGATGAGACCAAAATTGAACTTTTTGGCCTTAGCGCAAAACGCTATGTGTGGCGCAAAGCCAACACTGCTCATCACCCTGAGAACACCATCCCCACGGTGAAGCATGTGGTGGCAGTATCATGTTATGGGGATTCATCGGCAGGGACTGGGAAACTGGTCACGATTGAGGGCAAGACGAATGGAGCCAAATACAGGGACATTCTAGAGAAAACCTGTTTCAGTCTGCAAGAGACCTGGGACTGGGGCGGGGGTTCACCTTCCAGCAGGACAATGACCCTAAACACACAGCCAAAGCTACACGGTCCCCATCCAACTTGACAGAGCTTGAGCAATTTTGCCAAGAAGAATGGACAAAAATTGCAGGATCCAGATGTGCAAAGCTGGTAGAGACTTACCCAAAAAGACTCACAGCTGTAATTGCTGGCAAAGGTGCTTCTACCAAGTATTGACTCAGGGGGGTGAATACTTATGCAACCAACAAATGTCCTTTTTTTTGTGTTTAATCAACTTTTGTGTCACAATAAAAAATATTTTGCACCTTCAAAGTGTTAAGTATGTTGTGTAAATCAAATGGTAAAAATCCCAATTAAATCCATTTTAATTCCAGGTTGTAACACTACAAAATGTGGAAAAGTCCAAGGGGGGTGAATACTTATGCAAGGCATTGTATTTCAGTGCAAAATGGAACCTGATTGCAACTGCAGCTTTAAACAGCTACAACCAGAACATTCCTGAAAAAAAAAGGGAGCATTAAAGTGATACAGTACTTGCATGACAAAAGGGCCTTCCTGACAGAGGCAGTCTGGTCGGATTTAATGAAGGATGAAAGTTTTCCTTCGTCTGCGACTGTTTCATGAACAATTAGCTGTTGCTTCCTCAGTATGGAGTGAACTCTAAAAATAAAAGCATGTTGGCATTTTCAAGACACTAATTATTCTTGAATAAAGATCTCAGATGAAGCAGATGGGTGGGTGAACACAATAAGTGCCGAGAAGAGAGCCTCATCCCACCCAGTCTTCTGATCTACAATTCACTTTTTCATTTTGGAACCTGCAGAAAATCTGCGGTTTCTTTTAAAGACCAGGCTCGCTGTACCACCAAACAAAAGAATGCTCCCAGTGTACTGTAAATAATTCACGCATGAGAAATTAATGTTAAGGATTCATCAATTCCAGTACATCTTGTGTACAGAAGTCACCCTGTGCATAGAACATATGGCACAACACTTGTTTAATACTATTATGAGTACAATCTTTGTTTTTTGTGATTTAAAATAAGCTAATAAGTTGTGTGCAGGGAGGCTCCTCTTCTAAAATAAATAATTTGAACAGAACTCGTGTGTACCCACCCCCCCCCCACACACTTTTGGCAAGTTGCCAGACGAGGGGTAAGTGACGAGTTTTATTTGAACTTCAGCCCAACCCTTTACGCTGTAGGGGACGCGGATCCTAAAATGTTAGTATTGCTGTAAAGAACCTTAAGGTCCAGTCTTCCAAATTTTGTGAAAAACTTTTGGTTTGAAGTCCTGCCCCTACTTGTCATTAACCCTTTCTGAAATTTGAGTTTTTGGTATTTCTATCAAGTGGGGGGGGGGGGGGGCTACCAAAAAAAATATCACCCAAAGATATTTTTGAATAGATGTTGAGATCTGCAGGAATCAAACAAAACATTTTGGTATCTGCAGATTTTGGATTTTTGAAGTTGCATTTGAGCATTGCTTATGGCCATTTTGGTGAGGCTAAAGTACCATAGTCCTAACCGAGCAGCTGTTATTCTTCAACATCGCATTGTCTGGGGTTAGATCTAGAGAAAAGTGACAGGGTGTGCTTCCAGTGGCACTAGCGACAAATTAGAAACTAGCAAAACTTCACTTGGACCACCAGAGATATTAGTTAAGCGATAGTCAGCGTTGGAATAAAATTGTAAGAATTGACGTATGGATAGGGGGTGGTGCATACAACCCCAATGATTAATCTTGTAATTGCATCAAATGTTAGAACGTTCTGATCTTAAGCATTTTAGTAAGATAAAAGTATGGAGCCAGTTTCCAGAAATAACAGTATCCAAATTTAATATTCAAAATAGTGCTCTATAAAGGCCCTAATGCCACAGTTCACTTCCAAATGAATTTACAAAAGCAACCAAAGATCAGATTATCTTTTACATTACCATAGCTTTAATTATTTGCTTTGTTTTTGGAGAAAGCACTGTGTAACTGCACAATAATAAAGACTGACTGATTTGCCATGCAAGAAAAAATAAACTGTTAAACAAGTACATTGTAACACTGAAAAGATGGGCATTGCATCAGAAAACTGGTGACAGAAATCACACGACAGGCAAGTGCACCAAGTCGTTTCATAAAGGATTGATTTAATTCTTAATACAAGGGCGGTAAACCACGACTGACATATCTGGGTAAAGGATAGCCGAGTGCCGACCATTTCTTTCCCGACTTGACAGATGCAGTTTAATCTGCATAAATAATAAATTCAAGTTTTAATCAATTCTGAGAACAATGACTCCCATCACTGTGGACTTAGGTTTCAAGCAGTTGACAATTGTATGTTGTTGGGAAAAGGTTCTCTCAATTGCCAGAATGACTATTTAAAGCAGTTGTGGATTTCTGCTAGGGGTGTTCTAGTTTGAAACTTTAGCATTAAACAGTTTCCATTTCCAATCACTTTTTATGAACTACTGCAATATTTGTATACATGTACAAGACTAAAGGAGTACATAATTGATTTATATGGAAAAGACTTTGTAAATATTAAATCCAATATGAACATATTTTTAGCTCAGGACACCCGTCATCAGGTTCAGTTATCTAGAAGGCAACAACTCCTGCATTGCCTATTATAGCTGAAGCATGCACGTACAGAGCTGATCCGAGTCACACACATTAGCGCTAGCCAATAGGACCAGACATGGAACACTTGAATACGTATCAGAATGCAAGCATTAAACAAAAGACAGAAAATGGGCTAAAGAGAGCTACATAGCTTTTACCATTTCAAAATAAACAGGATTTAAGAGATTCATTATAAAAGGAGGAGCTGCAGAGCAGTCTACATGGATACTTTAGTCTACACCAAATTCCGCTGATGGCTACATTTTTTGGAAACGCAGGCCTCGGCAGACAGACCAGTAGTTCGTAGTTGAAATCTCATCTACTGCAGAACAATGTAGTACCACTACCAGTAAGTGAACCGGTGCACGTTGTAGACAATCCTGCAACACCGACAGTCTGCTTCAGGTCACTACTCAAGCGCCACTGTGCAGGCGCTAAACTGGTACAGTTCAACAGCCACAACTTCTGTTCTTTACAGTCTTTAGCAGCACAGCGCCCGTCTCCACATTCCTGTCATTGAGTGCAAGTTTATTAACCTGACACCACACCAGTGTCAAGATGAGCTTTGCCCCTTTCTACACCATCTGGTGTCACACCGTGGAGTGTACTACATGTGTATGCCACCATCTTGTTTTGACAAACTTTTACTGGAATAACTTTGTTAACTTAAAGACTCAGGTATATGAAGTAGCCAGAAAGTGTCAGGTCATTGTTCCTTTTGACAAATTCACCAACACCCAAAACAGACCTGAGAAACCCCACACTCCAGTTGAAGGTGCCCATATACAGATGATTTCACCATATGACACTGCTGAATTGCATAGCAAGCCAAAGTTTCTGGTATTCCAGCAAGTACATGAACTGTACAAAAGCAGTTTACAATTAATGAATGGCCTCTCAGGAAGTGAATAGTGAAGTTTCTCCAATTCTACTCGATTGTCAATGCCCCCCCCCCCCCCCACCCCCCGTGAATAACACAAGACAGAATTTCAAACAAGTTATGTTTATTCAAGTTAGACTGCTTCTCCAGGATCTGACAATTTCCAGACAACCCATTTCTTGAGGAAGAGTATTACAACAGATACCGGGACCAGCAAACCAAGCAGCCCCAGGAGACCATGGAAGTGCGTCCAGTGCTTCTCTGCAAGAGGAAGAAAAAGATAGATTTGGTGGCAAGAGATTTTGGTGCTCAAATGAGGCGTCAGGCACTTTACCCAGACCTAGATACCAGTCAATTTGGAGTTGCTTTTGATCTTTGGCCCAAGCCAAAAACAAGATAATCTCCATCTTTAAGGGAACGATACATGAAAGGATTAGTACTGCTTTAACACACCATCTCAGAAATCACTTACCCGTTTGTTCATGAGGCACATTCTCATCCAAAATGAAGGTTCCTTCGCCATGAGCAGCTCGCTTGACTACATTCCCAGGACAAGGCTTTCCTGCACAGCGCCCTCCCACACCAAGATCTACTGGAACAGGCATATCTGTGGAAGGAGTCATCTGGAATAACTAAAACAGCATTTTATCAAGTGGTATAACTATTGTCCAAATTAGTTAACCAGGGGAGCACAATTTAAATACTTCAGGGAAAGTCTCTGAAATGCATACGATGGAAGACTTCATGCTGCAACAATGAAGGCTTGACCTAAAATGGAACATACCTCTCCCATCAAAGCATCCTTCATTACAAACACTGCGTTTTGGGGAACACACTTCAGTTGAACACATAAAATAGATCTAAATAGTAAAAAAATTATAAAAAAAAAAAGTTAGATAGATCAACTGTAGATCTGCAAGTCTAAAATATACTATTTGTGACTCAGCATTTGGAGGCAAGCTTGAGTATAAAATTAGACCAAAAAAAAAAAAAACAATAAAAAAAAAAAAAACACAACACACACAAAGATACTCACATCCTCATCCAAATGCTGCTTGGTCTTGTAGTCCAGGAACTGGAAGCCTTGTATTTCAAAGCGTCGAGTGTGCTTGGATACAGGCATGTTATCGTATTCGACATGGAGGCCAGCAGCACTGCTGTAATCCAGGATGTTTGGACAACTGTGGGGTAGGTATTTCAGAATGGAGGAGTCAGACACTTGCCAACTGGGAGGATTTAAGTTAATGACAGCCGTATTATAACTTTGATTATCTGCGACAACCTAAAAAGCTGGCATTTGTTACAGCAACTTGCAAAAAAAGATTTCCATTAGGAAATCTTTTAATCTCTGGTTAATGGGCCATTCACTTAAGATGTTGCTAAAATTACAATCCTACATGAACATCTCAAATACAAAACGTTATGGTGTAGCTGGTGAGTGAGTAAGTGTCTGAAGGGTTGAGTTCAGAAGGAAAGAGAAAAAAGGTCAGCAATTTGGTTACTGGTTATAATCTGGCAGATGCTGTTGGACAAAGCCCTAGAAATGTTGCTTTGTCACAATGGAGAAAATCAGGATTAACACCATCAATGGTGCAGGATACTCACCCTTCATAGAGGATCACCCAGGCAGCTTGAGAGGACTGGGGATAGGCGATGCAGTAGTGGACCAGCAGAACTACATTGGGGTCAGGAGGGTTCATAAGCTGCACTTCCAAATACACCTTGCTTCCAAGCAAGAAGCTCAGGGGCAGATGGGACAGTGGGTGGAAAGTTGTGTAGCTGGCGTCTGTAAGAGAGGTAAGTGTGGTAGAATAACCAGGACTCCTGGTATTGCATGTACTTCAGTGTCAACACAACCCATTAAAAGAAAAGAGACTCCACAGCCAGATCCACATCTGGCAGTCATGGGACTGATGCTCAACATAAGCCTAGTTCCACAAGACTAAATGGGAGAAGTTATACCAAAAGACATTACCATTGTCACATCATGTATACCATAACCTTTTCTCAACATTTATAAAATAAAATGCAAGAGCAGCAAGAATTTAGTTCAATTACCTGTGGCAATCCTTAACCTAACCCCAAGTGAGCCAAAAGCCAAGGCTGCTGATGGAGGCAGTGGGTTCACCACCAAGTAACCAGTGCTGGCCAAACTTCCTTTAGAATAGCGACATTCCACCTGGAGACTGCAGTGCAGAGAGGAGACAGTGAAGACAAAGAAACAATTGAGTTGACCGTTAGCACAGAGTTCCCCATTTCAGTGCAACCAGCAATGTATGCTGCAAAATAAGTTTCCTTTTCAGCAAGAGGGTTAGCTGGCTGCCTGTTCCCAGCCACTGTAAAAGATATTACCGGTAAGAGCTGTCTCTGGTAATTTCTCCATACACCTGCCCAGTCCCTCGAACCATGCCATGAACTTCAGCAAGATAGATTGTAGTCTCTGCCACCATCTGCACAAAAAAGCGTGGAGGTGAGAACACTGTAGCCAATAAAAAAAAAAAAAAAAAAAAGTATTGCAATCAAATGGGTCAACCCAAAAATCACTGGTATTCCATCAGATTATCACACCACCCTTTAAACATCTGGCTATAAAACATGGACTAATGCCCCAAAGTCCTAATGCTATGTTTGCAGTAACAAAAGCAGTGTCAAAATTGCAATACCCATAGGAGAATTAACTTACAAAGACATGTGTCCCACAGCCAGTCACTGGGAATTTGAAGATAGCAAAGTCTGGAGTACAGATTACAGGGGCACAGGATTGGTTTCCTACAATTACTAGACTACCAGGATCTATTTCAGGCTTGGTTGAGGTGCGGTAAACTGCAAATACAAAATGCCCATCTGCTGTGCATGCTGAAAAAGTATAAGCAGAGAAAAGACTATATTAAATACAAAAAACATGCAATAGTGAAACTTGTAGGAAATCTGTTTAGTTGAAGGACCATTGTCCTGCTCATTAGATGAGCAGTGCTATATCAAAGTAAAACCAAGCCATACCATCCAAAGGATAGTAACACTGGGAAGTTGTGCAATCCACACAACATCCATTGGCCACACAGAGTTGTGGATCAGCATTAGGTGGACCACAAGCAACCTGCTGACTTCTTGGTATCTTGCAACCTGCAAAACATTAAACTTAAAAGGTTTGTTGTATAGGGGAGACCCTGTAGTTTAGGTTGTGATATCTCTGGTAGGTAAATCCTCAATTTACAAGGAGGCACATATTGTAGTCAAGTAAATGCAAAATGGTGCAGCAACAGCATAGCACTCCTGCATTAGGAATGGCTTAAAGAACTGTCCCGTGAATAAAACTTACCCTCACGTGGTACTAGACCAGGAACAGGACACTTGGCATGTATATCTCCATGCTGCCCAGTAAGAGTGGTGTAAAGGACTCTCAGGATATAGAAGTTGTTCTACAAACAGAAATTGATCATTGACAGGATTTTGATCACTTGTAATACAAATGGGTATGACATCTGCAATTGCCCTCAGCTTACCAGTATCTTGACATTACAGGCATTGTAGGGGGCAGTCAAGAAGTTCTTGTCGTTCCCTCTCACCAAACTGTAGCCACAAGTCTTGGGAGCACTGGCAACAGCTACCAAGTTATTGGATTCATCTACAACAAATGCCACATTTAGGAGCATGTTTCCCATTTACAGCATCCAAATTACTGAGTAACAATCCCACTCACCCATTAATTGGATATCTTCCAGAAGCCCCCCAGGAAGCTCCACTGTCATACAAGTATCACTGCAGATGACAGACACCCCAAAGGGAGGGAGTGGAGATCTTGTTGGTAGGGCTGCGCTGGTTGGACATTTCATGCCCACATAGCCAAACACCCCCTCAGTGGTGGTATAGTGTAGGGTCAGGACATAATTCTTATTCTGCAGAGGAAGGAGGGAGGAGTTTGGACAAGATGCTAGGAGTAAGTCACCAGAAAATAGTTATTCAAGCATATCTAAATATGATGCATCAGCTAATCTGCTGACAACTCTAAAACAAGGGGCCTCTATCACCAATAGAGAAACTGAAGTTTGCTCTGAAAAGGAATCTTACCAATATTTTAACATTACAGGTTGTGTAGGGGGTTATGAAGATGTTCCTTCCTTCACTCTCTACCAGACTATAGTTGCAGTACTTGGGGGCATCTTTGACAGGAACCAGCTTATTGGATTGAGCTACAAAGAGATGGTACCACACTTTAAAACTCCCTTCAATTCGAACAAAGAAATAACCCACACACAACCTACCTATTAGTAAGACTTCTTCCAGGGGTCCCGGAGGGAGCACCACCATCATGGTAGAGGCTCTGCAGATAGTAGTTGCAATAGGCACTGGTTCTGTTGGCTTCCTAGTGGTGGTTGTAGGTGTAGGGGCCTCTGTTGGTTCTCCAGCACTGGTGGGACATTTCATCAGCACATACCCTTTTTCTCCACCAGTTGTCAGATACCATAGTTTCAAAACATAGTTTTTATTCTACAACAAAGAAAACATTATTATAGTATACCCAATGGGTTGTCATGCTTTTAATTGGCATCACACAAGATGCTGGATATCTGATCAAAAGGATTACCAGTATCCTGACATCACAGGCTGTGTAGGGTGTTATGAAGAAGTTCCTTCCGATTCCCTGAGACAAGGTGTAGTTGCAGTACTTGTGAGCATCAATGACAGCTACCCACTGGTTGGATTTATCTATAAAGAAAAGGGAAGGTTGCCAGAAGGACCCCTAGGTGTCAGACATTATGCCTCTCCAATATCTAACAAAAGCTTAGCTCACCTAGAAACAGGACACGTTTTAGAGGTTCCTTAGGCAGCTCCAACACCATACTAGAAGCTCTGCAGACAACAGATGTAGGGGCCTTTGTTATCTCCCCAGCACTGGTTTCAGTCTTCTCAGTTGGCATCCTAGTCATGGTTCTAGTAGTCTTGGTTGCACCCCCAGAGCCTCGTCGCGTCGTCCTGGTTGCACCCCCGGAGCCTCGTCGCGTCGTCCTGGTTGCACCGCCGGAGCCTCGTCGCGTCGTCCTGGTTGCACCGCCGGAGCCTCGTCGCGTCGTCCTGGTTGCACCGCCGGAGCCTCGTCGCGTCGTCCTGGTTGCACCGCCGGAGCCTCGTCGCGTCGTCCTGGTTGCACCGCCGGAGCCTCGTCGCGACGTCCTGGTTGCACCGCCGGAGCCTCGTCGCGTCGTCCTGGTTGCACCCCCGGAGCCTCGTCGCGTCGTCCTGGTTGCACCCCCGGAGCCTCGTCGCGTCGTCTTGGTTGCACCCCCGGAGCCTCGTTGCGTCGTCTTGGTTGCACCCCCGGAGCCTCGTTGCGTCGTCCTGGTTGCACCCCCGGAGCCTCTTCGCGTCGTCTTGGTTGCACTCCTGGAGCCTCTTCGCGTCGTCTTGGTTGCACTCCTGGAGCCTCTTCGCGTCGTCTTGGTTGCATCCCCAACACTGCATGTTGTCTTGGTTGCATCCCCAGAGCCTCTTTGCGTCGTCTTGGTTGCATCCCCAGAGCCTCTTTGCGTCGTCTTGGTTGCACCCCCGGAGCCTCGTCGCGTCGTCCTGGTTGCACCGCCGGAGCCTCGTCGCGTCGTCCTGGTTGCACCACCGGAGCCTCGTCGCGTCGTCCTGGTTGCACCCCCGGAGCCTCGTCGCGTCGTCTTGGTTGCACCCCCGGAGCCTCGTCGCGTCGTCCTGGTTGCACCGCCGGAGCCTCGTCGCGTCGTCCTGGTTGCACCGCCGGAGCCTCGTCGCTTCGTCCTGGTTGCACCCCCGGAGCCTCGTCGCGTCGTCCTGGTTGCACCGCCGGAGCCTCGTCGCGTCGTCCTGGTTGCACCCCCGGAGCCTCGTCGCGTCGTCCTGGTTGCACCCCCGGAGCCTCTTCGCGTCGTCCTGGTTGCATCCCCAACACTGCATGTTGTCTTGGTTGCATCCCCAGAGCCTCTTTGCGTCGTCTTGGTTGCACCCCCGGAGCCTCGTCGCGTCGTCCTGGTTGCACCCCCGGAGCCTCGTCGCGTCGTCCTGGTTGCACCCCCGGAGCCTCGTCGCGTCGTCCTGGTTGCACCCCCGGAGCCTCGTCGCGTCGTCCTGGTTGCACCCCCGGAGCCTCGTCGCGTCGTCCTGGTTGCACCGCCGGAGCCTCGTCGCGTCGTCCTGGTTGCACCGCCGGAGCCTCGTCGCGTCGTCCTGGTTGCACCGCCGGAGCCTCGTCGCTTCGTCCTGGTTGCACCCCCGGAGCCTCGTCGCGTCGTCCTGGTTGCACCGCCGGAGCCTCGTCGCGTCGTCCTGGTTGCACCCCCGGAGCCTCGTCGCGTCGTCCTGGTTGCACCCCCGGAGCCTCTTCGCGTCGTCCTGGTTGCACCCCCGGAGCCTCTTCGCATCGTCCTGGTTGCACCGCCGGAGCCTCTTCGCGTCGTCCTGGTTGCACCGCTGGAGCCTCTTCGCGTCGTCCTGGTTGCACCGCCGGAGCCTCTTCGCGTCGTCTTGGTTGCACTCCCGGAGCCTCTTCGCGTCGTCTTGGTTGCATCCCCAGCACTGCGTGTTGTCTTGGTTGCATCCCCAGAGCCTCTTCGCGTCGTCTTGGTTGCACCCCCAGAGCCTCTTCGCGTCGTCTTGGTTGCACCCCCAGAGCCTCTTCGCGTCGTCTTGGTTGCACCCCCAGAACCTCTTTGCGTCGTCTTGGTTGCATTCCCAGCACTGCGTGTCGTCTTGGTTACATCCCCCGAGCCACTGGGTTTCGTCTTGGTTGCATCCCCCGAGCCACTGGGCGTGGTCTTGGTTGCATCCCCCGAGCCACTAGGAGTGGTCTTGGTTGCATCCCCAGAGCCACTGGGTTTGGTCTTGGTTGCATCCCCAGAGGCACTGGGTTTGGTCTTGGTTGCATCCCCAGAGGCACTGGGTTTGGTCTTGGTTGCATCCCCAGAGGCACTGGGTTTGGTCTTGGTTGCATCCCCAGAGGCACTGGGTTTGGTCTTGGTTGCATCCCCAGAGGCACTGGGCATGGTCTTGGTTGCATCCCCAGAGCCACAGGGCGTGGTCTTGGTTGCATCCCCAGAGCCACTGGGTTTGGTCTTGGTTGCATCCCCAGAGCCACTGGGTTTGGTCTTGGTTGCATCCCCAGAGCCACTAGGCGTGGTCTTGGTTGCATCCCCCGAGCCACTGGGTTTGGTCTTGGTTGCATCCCCCGAGCCACTGAGTTTGGTCTTGGTTGCATCCCCAGAGCCACTGGGCGTGGTCTTGGTTGCATCCCCCGAGCCACTAGGCGTGGTCTTGGTTGCATCCCCCGAGCCACTGGGTTTGGTCTTGGTTGCATCCCCCGAGCCACTGGGTTTGGTCTTGGTTGCATCCCCCGAGCCACTGGGTTTGGTCTTGGTTGCATCCCCAGAGCCACTGGGTTTGGTCTTGGTTGCATCCCCAGCGCCACTAGGCGTGGTCTTGGTTGCATCCTCAGATTCACTAGGCGTGGTCTTGGTTGCATCCCCCGAGCCACTGGGTTTGGTCTTGGTTGCATCCCCAGCGCCACTGGATTTGGTCTTGGTTGCATCCCCAGAGCCACTGGGCGTGGTCTTGGTTGCAACCCCAGAGCCACTGGGTTTGGTCTTGGTTGCATCCCCAGAGCCACTGGGCGTGGTCTTGGTTGCATCCCCAGAGCCACTGGGCGTGGTCTTGGTTGCATCCCCAGAGCCACTGGATTTGGTCTTGGTTGCATCCCCAGAGCCAACGGGCGTGGTCTTGGTTGCATCCCCAGAGCCACTGGGTTTGGTCTTGGTTGCATCCCCAGAGCCACTGGGCGTGGTCTTGGTTGCATCCCCAGAGCCACTGGGTTTGGTCTTGGTTGCATCCCCAGAGCCACTGGGCGTGGTCTTGGTTGCATCCCCAGCACTTCTTCTAGCTCTCCTGGTTGATTCCCCAGCACTGGTTCTAGTAGTCTTTGTTGGCTTCGTATTAGTGGTTGTAGGGGCCTTTGTTGGACATCTCATGTGCACATACTCTCGTTTACCAGCAGTGGTTGTGTAGAACAAGGTCAAGATGTAATTTCCATCCTGAAAAAAAGTAAAGGGACAGAACTAGTTGAAGACTGGAAGGACTGTATTCCACTTCTACATTGTGGAATCAGCACATATCCCAAGATTATATATTTTATATATATATATATATATATATATATATATATATATATATATATATATATATATATATATATATATATATATATACATATATATATATACACACACACACACACACACACACACACACTACATACACACACACACACATATATATATATACATATATACATATATATATATATATATATACATATATACATACATATATATACATATACATATATATATACACATATATATATATATATATATATATACATATATATACACATATACATACATACATATATACATATATATATACACATATATATATATATATATACACATATATATATATATATATATATATATATATATAATCAAGCCATTTTCTCAAATATTATTCAATTTCCTAGAGATTAGTTGGCGTTTCACTTGGCTTTGCGCTGTTGGGCTCTTCTGCGGCGCTGCCTGCTTGTATGCTGCGAGAGGAGTGATTTGGAAAAACAACCAGCTGTTGTGAGTTCTATTGTGTGGAATAATTTGGAGTTGTATATACAGAAGTTTAAAAAAAAATGCTTTATTTTAAAAAAGCAGTTTACTGTTATCTAGCCAGAAGATTATTATTATTTCATAACAGTATTTTGATTGTTTTAAAATTAACCCATTCCTTTATTACAAGAATAAAAAATGCAACTACATAAACCCTGATATGTATAGAATGGAAATTATATAATCTACAGTACTGTGCAAAAGTTTTAGGCCAGTGTGAAAAAATGCTGTAAAGTAAGAATGCTTTCAAAAATAGACATGTTAATAGATTATATTTATCAATTAACTAAATGCAAAGTGAGTGAACAGATGAAAAATCTAAATCAAATCCATATTTGGTGTGACCACCCTTTGCCTTCAAAACAAAGAGACTCTACTTTCATTACATGTAATTACCTTATAGAGGGTCAGAACCTCATCAATATCAAGCATTGTAGTGCACAAATGACCTTTCATGTTCATACATATATTTATAAACTAGATTAATATATAGAACACCATTACATCATGTAAGAATAAATCATGGTTTTGGGTATAAACAACAAGCGGGTGTCATGCCATCAAAAACCTATAAATACCTCCAATGTTTTCATTCAAACACATGCTCCCTTGAGAAAGTTATGTACAACATATCGAAACATTGGGCAGCTGGCTCTGAGCTAAAATACACAGAGTACTATTTGAGGTATGAAACAACTTGACTGCTGCTCCTTCTTACAATTATACTGTTTGGGACATTTAGAAATGAATACCACTATATATAATTAAGTTCAATTAAACCGTGCCTTACCACAATCTTTACATCACAGGCTGCATAAACAGCTGTAAAGATGATCTTTCCTCCTCTCTCTACCACGAGATACCCACATTTGAGGAGTGCATCACTGATAGCCACTGGCCTGTTGTCTTCATCTAAAAACAAAGGTTTCACCCTCAAAAGGTTTTGTTCCATCACTATCCAACTCACCAATGACCTGCACTGGCTTCAGAGATCCCTCGGGCAGTTCCACCATCATGCTGGTGTTTCTGCAGACTACAGCAGGTTTTGTTGACTTTCCTGTAGTGGTTTCTGTTACTGGGCATCTCATATTCACAAAGAATGCACTTCCCATCCTCATGTAGCGTATACTCAAGACATAGTTTTTAGTCTAGAGCAAGGAGAGGAAGAACACGTAGCCTACACCAACCATAGAGTCATGCAAACAGGAACTAGCATAATTAGGCAGAATTTAGGCCCGATATTTCAGGGTACAACACCAGAATCAATCTGATGCATTGTACCAAACTGTGAATCATAAATAAGAAGTCAAATCACCCAGCATTGATTATTCTTTCATTGGCTTTACAGCAGATCTGGATGCTTAAATAAAATCAAAAGACAAGTTGACCATTAAAAAGCCTCCATAATCTTAATGCCTTTCTTTATTAAATATGCACAGAACATGGAACCCAATATTATGGGCCCTACTTATTTATCTAATTTTCCAGATGAATTGGGGTTAGTCATTACCAGTATCCTGACATGACAGGCCTTGTAGGGGGTTATGAAGATGTTTCTTCCTCTTTTCTTCATCAGTGTGTAGTTGCAGTTCTTTGCGACATCCTTGATAGCTACCCATAGCCCATTGGATTTATCTACGAAGTAGATACGTTTCCATGAGATTACCATAAGGCACTTGGTTTAAAATAATAATAATAATAATAATAATAATAATAATAATAATAATAATAATAAATCCTCACTCATTATCTTAACTTGTTCCAGAGGTCCCTCAGGCAGCTCCACCATCATGCTGGAAGCTCCGCAGACAGGAGTTGGAGGAATGGGTTTTGTAGAGGGAGGGGGTTTTGTTGGTTCGCCACTGGTAGGGCATTCTATCTGCACTGATGCAAAGTCTCCAGAATAAGTTGTATAGATAATGGCCAGGGCATAGTTTCCATTCTAGATGTACAAGAGGAGAAGGAGGAGACAGTGGCAAAGTATTAAAGCATGCATTAGACAATTGCAAAGGAGCAAAGGCCATTTGGCCCATCTCAGCTTATGCATCAGTGAACCACCCAAACACTTGGCTACCACTATAAAATTCTATTCAAGTATTAGAAATTGTTTTTTAAGGAAATGTAGTTATTTGCATATTCATTATTGCTTGTACTGAAGTACATTGCTGGAAGTATACAGCAATATTTAATATTCATGGAAAATACAACATTACACATCTCCACCTGTTGCTACAACTGTTTAAATAACATACCTGTAATTTCTCTTTTCATTTATACACACACACACACACATATATATACATACATATATATACACACACATTATATATATATATATATACACACACACACATTATTATATATATATATATATATATATATATATACACACACACACAAAATTGTACAATGCATAAGTCCTTTATTTTTACGTAACAGGCTAAGCAGCCTCAGGAATACCGTAGAAAAAACATTTACTGTATACAATTGCAGTTAAAATAAATTCTCAAAGTAGCCTGGTTACAAATACTACTGCAAATGAATAATTTGTTATACAAGTACACCATCTAAAAATGCATTATTAAAAACATTGTTCTTTTAAAAAAGGGGGAAAAAAATGACAGGGACCGCAAATTTTTAAACTTAGAACATAACATGTAAAATGCAATTGTGGTACAGATCAACTATAATCAAGAAGTGCAGAGAGGTGGTTGCACAGATATTTCGCCGGACCTGCCGCTATTTCTCGGTATATGTATTTATTTTGTGTTTCTGTTTAGATTGCTTTTACGCTAATCATTGGTACAATCAAAGTATTTATTTAAATAATAAAAACAAACAAAAATACGGGGTGTTAAAGCATGTTTGAAACTAAACCCAATAACTAAGTGGTTTATAATAAAAACGGAAAAAACACAATCCACGATAGTTTGTATAAAATTGATAGCTTTTTTTATTTTATGATTTTTTTTTAAATTATTATTCTCACTGATTTACTCAAATAGTACACTTGTTTCTTTGATGTCCACCGGCATCTGCAGCTGTTTAACAAAGCAAAAAAGTTATCGTCAAAAGGTTATGTAGCCTAATGTATGGACATTTGGGGTATGCACACTTAAGATGAAAACTTATAACAAACATTTCAGCCTTTTAGCTTGACTGGTTCTTTAAATTCAAGATACACATTTGCAAGTACATTTATGTAATATACTCTGTGTAAAACAGGTGTTTTAGTTTGCATCACAGATACAAAGTCATTGTTAAATATTACTGCTGTTTTGTGAAATTCAGATGTCTCTTGACGTTCTTCGTTTTGGAACTGCTGGACCCCAGGTTTAAACAACTTTTGAATAGCCTGTCAAGTTTCTCTGCATTTCTTTCCTGTTTTTCTACCAGAAAGCATGCCGTATTTACAGTAGGCTCCATTAACTGCTGAATAAAGCAACCAAAAAACTGAGAGCCATTCCTTCCTAAAAAGTGGCCCAGCTTGTGTGAGCCCCAAGACCCAGGCCAATAAGAAGAAAGGCAGCATTGCCCGCCCTCTCCGTAACATCGATAGTGTAACAAAATACAACTACAACAAAAAAAAAACAAGCCATATGTCTGTGGTTTAGAGGCGCGGGTATTTAAACTGTGAGGCTTCAAGCGTTTTAGTTGAAGTTGTATTTAGCAAGCCAATTGACATCGTTGAATTATCACTGCTAGAAAAGTCACATTTTTAAATATCATATATCGTTAGGTTACCTACCATAACCCTGGTTCCCTGAAAGAGAAGACGACCACCAATATTATGCATGGGATATTCCCTGTCCTTGAGGTAGGTAATACTGAGCTCTCTATATCAGAGCTGCCGAAGGCCCCTTCCTGTGATGACGCACTCGGTCCCGCCTATCGAGGGTATAAAACCGTCACTCACTGGAGGATCTCCCTCTTTTTCCGCCGAACCCATGAGGGCGATCGAAGCGACCTCATGGTTGGTGGTCGTCTTCTCTTTCAGGGAACCAGGGTTACGGTAGGTTCCCTTTCAAGTCGAAGACGACCACCAACATTATGTATGGGATAATGTATACCAGAGCCATCGCGTGGGTGAAGGAACGGCAGCATATGAGGGACGCAGAACACTGTCTAACCCAGAGGTTAGCGGTGTGAACTTACACCCTCAAGGACCCTTGTGCCCACAGACGGCACAGCAGGATCTACCACATTAATGCGGTAGAATCTGGTGAAAGTATGTGGCGTAGCCCAGCTAGCCGCAGTACAAATATCAGACATCGAAGCGTACTTAAAAAGGGCCCAAGATGTAGCCAACCCTCTAGTTGAATGTGCAGCTACTCTACCAGGTGGGGGTAAACCGGCACCATTATATGCTGTCGACACCGTGTCCGCAATCCAGTGTGACAGACGCTGCTTAGAGAGGGGCTGTCCAATAGTCCATGTACCATAACAAACAAAAAGCTGGTCCGATTTACGCAAAGCTTTCGTCAAGTACATAATACCTCAATGCCCGCACTGGGCAGAGGAAGTTTAGCCTCTCATCCTCCGATGAAGTAAATGGAGGCGGATGAAAAGACTCCAGTTCCACAGATTGGTTAATATGAAAAGCTGTGATCACCTTGGGGAGGAAAGCGGGGTTGGTGTGCAGCGAAACTTTGCTTCCATCCTCCCACACACGCATGCAGGAGCTGTGCACGGACAGCGCCTGCAGCTCACTGATCCGCTTAGCAGAGGTGATAGCTAAAAGGAAGGCTGTCTTCATAGACAGGTACTTCAGCTCTATGGAGTCTAAGGGCTCAAACGGGGCCTTTGTAAGAGCCTCCAGTACAATGTTAAGGCTCCACTCGGAAAGAACAGTCCTCCTAGGAGGATGTAATCTCCATGTGCCTTTAAGAAAGCGCGTAGCCAAAAAATGCGCACCCGGAGACATAGAATCTACGGGGCCATGACAAGCAGATATAGCTGCCAAATACACTTTTAAAGTGGATGGGGACCTTCCAGCGTCAAACAATTCCTGCAGGAACTGCAATATAACTGGCATAGGGCAAGTAACGGGGTCATGGCTCCTGGCCAGGCACCAGGCTTGAAAACACTTCCACTTGTAGGTATACATCGACCTAGTGGAGTCTGCCCTAGCATTCTGCATAGTGCTCACAACCGTGTCCGACAGCCCTAGGGCTAACCAGCGGTCCCTTTCAGGGGCCAGACCCACAACTGGAACCTGCCTGGATCCGGGTGCCAAAGGGAGCCCTGTGCCTGAGTGAGGAGAGCCAGACGAAGCGTGATCTCCCAAGGCTGGCCGTACAGCAGCTGGCACAGGGTCGCAAACCATATTCTCCTGGGCCACCTGGGGGCCACTAGGAGAACTGATGCTTTCTCTGACCGGACTTTCTCCAGAAAAGCTGGGAGCAATGGTATAGGAGAAAAGCATCTACGCGGAGTTAGGGCATCTACGCTGAGTGGACCGCCTAAGCAATAGAGGGAGTACCATAGGGGGCAATGTGTTGTCTCCGCCGAACCGTTCCCAAATGCGCTCCACCGTCTGAGGGTGGAGACGCCACTCTGACGGATGCAGACCTCTCCTGGAGAGGAGATCCACTGCCAAGTTCGCCACTCCCGGGAATGTGCGTCGCCCGCAGGGACAGCAGGTTGGCCTGGGCCCATACTAATAGCCTGAAAGCTATGCGATGCACTGGAAGAAAGTGCTGGAGAGCAAGGAACACCGCCTGCAATTCCAGCATGTTCATGTGCAGGGGTGCCCAGCGGTCCAACCAGGATCCGCGAACTCCCCTGCCCTCCCAGACTGCTCCCAAACCCCGGTTGGAGGCGTCTGTTGTCACCACTTGGTGATTTAATACTACTCCCATTTGCACCCCTCTGCGCAGGTGAGAGGGAACCTTCCACCAGCATAGGGCTGCTGAGCATGTGTGAGACAGTCAACCTGTGGTGTCTGTCATGTTTGGCGTTGAGATGAAACGCATTGAGCCATGTGAAGCAGACCCAGTTGGATCGCTACTGTGGCTGCAGCCATCAGACCCAGTAGTTTCTGGCACACCCTGAGGGTTACCTGCGATCCCTGTCGAAACAGGGAGAGGCAATCCTGAATAGCTGCTATCCTGTCGTCTGACAGGTATACGCGCATTGCATTGGAGTCCAGCCGGAGCCCCAAATATGTGGTGCATTGCACTGGTGCGAGCCGACTCTTTGCATCGTTCAAGGTTGAGCCCAGCCTGACCAGATGCTCCATCACAATTGCCGTGTAGAGCTCCCTCTCGAGACTGGGCACAGATCAACCAGTCGTCGAGATAGTTTAAAACTCTGATCCCCTGCAGCCGAGAGTTACACAAGTATCCTCCCTGGCCCTGAGGAGGATACTTGTGTAACTCAGGAAAAGACAACTCACTTACGGGTGACTGCACAGACAGCCACTCACATACGACAGACAGTAAAAAAGAGAGCGGCACACCAAGGGGGACCGCTGAAAGACAGAAAGTTAAAAGACTCGGTCCTTTTCAAGAGTCCAGGAAAGCGGCAAGCGAGCTTTCAGCACGAATGCTAGGGAAATACAACTGACCCGAATCGACTCGAGGGCTCTTCCTATCAACACGCATAGTCTAGACACAGAGTTCCTACCTTACTGTCTTGAGAAGGAAAAAGAGGGAGATCTTCCGGTGAGTGACGGTTTTATACCCTCGGTAGGCGGGACCAAGTGCGTCATCACAGGAAGGGGCCTTCGGCAGCTCCGATATAGAGAGCTAAGTATTACCTACTTCAAGGGCAGGGAATATCCCATACATAGTGTTGGTGGTCGTCTTCGACTTGAAAAGGGAAACACACACACGAAAGTAGTGTTCATATCTAAAAGATATGTAGTAAATATGGCAAGTGGCAAACTAGGTTAGTAACACCACTGTAAATCGAAAGAAATCATTTAACAAAACATTTGTCAGGGAAAGTTGCCTTGAAATGCATCTAAACAGTAAACCAAGTTATTTATTTAAAACAACAAGTACACGCTTGACCACAGTAGACTCAGCAATTATTTTTATAAATTACACAACACAAGGTTTTCTATCAGCTTCACAAGCCATTTCTTTTTTTAAATTTAATTTTAATTAGGGCAAAGAAGTTTAGTCGGTCCCTAAGATATTAGGCTGTGCCTTGATAGTCTCTGGGCAGCCATGTCTTTCTGAAACAAATAGATTGGACTTTTCCCACAGATAGCCAATCAGAATTGATAGGGGGGGGACAAACTCAGCTTTATTTAAAATACATAAATCAATGTCTCAAATGTAAGTGCTGATTGATATTTGTTTTCTGCCTGGTTGATGTGAACTGGTCTGAATCAGTGCTCATTTCTAAAGGACTACAATACTAACAAATTCAAAAGTTCTGATTAAAATAAAAAAAATCCACCCGAATTAAGGCCCCCCCTTGAACTGCTTGGGGTCCTAAGCAATTGCTTAGTCTGCCTATGCCTAGCACCGCCACGGATTACAGGCGTGTTATTTAAACAGTTGTAGCAACATATGGGGATGTAGAAAGCTATATTTTTCAGAACAGTTACTTACTCTTTATGGGGGGGGGGGGGGGGGGGGGGGTAATGACTTAATATTCTTACCACAAATGCAATTTGACAGCTTTGGAAGGAAGCAATCAAGATGATGTGTCCAGTCTTCATTTGAAAGACTTGATAATTGCATTGCTTGGCAATACTACTGACAGGTATTGCCTTGCCAAAACCATCTGTAGAAGACAAGCAATTACATGAAAGTTCATGGCACAGGAAGTTTTTATAAAACACATATTATACAAGACAAGGACCTCTCGAGGCTTAAGGTATTGGAACTGTTGGTAAGGAGGGAGGGTTGACATTATCAGAATTACCATCACAGGAACATAGATGCTACTCACCTCTCACTTTGACTGTGTTAAGACTTCCCTTAGGCAATTTGATCATCATGCCAGACTTGGCACAAAACACTGATGGCAAGGACTCTTCAGTTGGGACTGTAACATTAATTCCTGTCCTACAAGACATGAGTGCCTGTCCTAGCTTCCCTGGAGCCATTTGATAGTAGATGTTATAGAAATAACGATCCATCTAGGAGGAGGGGAAAACAAAACAGAAACACTGGCGTTGTTCTGGAGTTTTAAAATCTTCACATTATCCTGTTCCTATGGGTAGGAAGGCTATTCTAGTTGCAATATTTAAAGTATGAAAATAAACCCATTTTATATTTCACCATCATTTTCTATGGGCACACAGGCGACACTATTGGTCCATTCTTCTTAGGTTACAATGCAGCATGTATACAGAGCATAATGTTTCCTATACTGGTGGAAAGCAGGATACACGTACCAATCTCCTCACGTGACATCCATTGTATGAAGTAGTGAAAGTGATCCTTCCCTCTGAATCACTCAACAGTTGATATTTGCATTTAACAGCAACTTCGTAAATGGATACCCATTTGTTGAATTTATCTACAATTGGAAGAAATTTAGTGAGATCTCCTGATCTTCCTCTATTGCGCAGCTTTTTCAATGGGTACACCCACTCACATTAACAGTGTAAGGAAACAGACTGGAATAAATCTTGTGTTCAATTACTCAGAATTGCTACCAAGCATTTACAAAAAACCCCAAAACAAACAAAAAAAACAATTACTTCATCTTACCCACAGATCTCACGATTGATTACAACACAAGTCAATACTTGTACTTTTGGACAGGGGTGCTATAATCCTTATGTTCAAGACCATGTACTGCTTGAAAGAAGTAGCCTACATGTACCAGTTTCAAATACAAGTAAGGAGTTGTAACAAGCTATATTGTAAAGCAAATACACCCATACGTTCCAAAGTAGGATGTCATTTAGTGCCAGGCAGAAACAACTCACTTTTTACACGAAGTGCTTCTATTGGTCCTGCTGGGAGTGTGATGGTCATGCTACTCCTACCACAGATTGTAATAGGTCTATCAGGTGTGGGAACTGGACAGGACATATGCACATAGTTGTTTCTCCACATCAGGGTCAAGACATATTGCCCACCCTGCAAGCAAAGGTAAAACGTCAAGTTGAATGGGAATGTTCTAGCCAACATCTGTATGATTGCATCTTTCAACCACAGCACAGATAGTTTCAATAAAGACCAATGGAGTTTAAAGTAGATGCTCTGTAGTTAGACTATAGTATTAGTTCTAATATAAAACACAATTACCCCAAAAGAGATTAACATTTAAGAAATTGAATTAGTTGTATATTTACAATGTTTAACAGCAGTGCACTGGGATTTACTTCCTCACTTTCATTTATACTGTACAAAGGCCAACAAGTTCATGTGTTAAGGCATAGTATCACCAGACTAAGTTATGAATCTAAAATCTTACCCGTGCTTTCACATTGCAACCTTTGAAGGCAGTTGTAAAGATGACAACTCCTTTTTTCTCCAACAACTTGTACCTGCATCTCTGAGCAATCTTGCTTACTTCAACAAGTATAATGGCGACTGGGGTGAGGGGGGAAGGGTGAAGAAAGTAGTTAATGAGACTTTATGAACATGCCTCTTCCAAAATTAAACAGATACCAGGTGAAGCAGAACCCTTACCTCGCACTTTGAGGTCAGTCAACCTTCCACCAGACAATTTGATGGTCATGTCTGCGAATGCCGCATGTAGTTGCCGAAACCAGGGTGGTTGGCCCTCCTTCACTTGTTGATTTATCTGCCGGTGCCACTGTGCTATGGTGTGAAAGGATTCCTGAGTTCTTAATAGGTAGATTGAAGACACCGTAGGGTCCTATAAAGGCATCATAGATGCTGCTTGGCAACATGTGACCTCCAGAGAGATTAGGAAAGTTGCGTGCACTGGTAATCTTGAAAGCTGGAGAAAGAGCTTCATACAACTCCTGATTTATATCAGTAAGCACAGAGCGGTCAAAAGAAGCATGCATGCCAGGAAGGTCACCATTAACTACATCTTCAGGAGGCAAAGAATCATTACCTTCCTTTTCAAGATCTAAAAACAAGGCAAAATCATAGCCTAGGGTTTCAGAGTAGGTACCAGATGTATAGTTGTCAGAGTCAGACTCTTCATTGCCAAGTTCACCTATACCCATTTCTGTCACAAGAGTATTGGACACATTCTCTTTAGGTGAAGTAACTAAATCAGTGTATGCAAGGACTTCTGGGAAGTCAACATCAGTGTCATTACTCAAATCTGTAAAGAGTGCATGTTCCACATCGCATTCAGATTCTGAAGCCATAGGGTATTCGTCAGCAACAAACGGGACAACATTCTTGGTCAGATCAGAATTGAAATCAACACTATTTGGACTGAAAAATATAGGCTGTTCAAGTGTATCCTCATCATACCTATAATGCTGGCTGATATAAAAAAGCCCATAGTCTGCAGCATCAGATTCAGTCTCAGCAAACATATGATCAAAAGACTGCCACCATTGATCTGCAGAATTTGCAGCTGCTTTGTCCTGCAGACCATCATAAGCTAAAGCATGCGCTTGTGTGAGCTTCAAGACCCAGGCCAGTAAGAAGAAAGGCAGCATAGCCTGCCCTCTCCGTAACATCGATAGTATAACAAAATACAACTATAACAAAAACAAAAATGAAAAATCAAGCCATATGTCTGTGGTTTAGAGGCGCGGGTATTTACACTGTGAGGCTTCAAGCGTTTTAGTTGAAGTTGTATTTAGCAAGCCAATCGACGCCGATGAATTATCAGCATTCTCAGATCATTAGTAAATCACTGCTAGAATGAATTCTGCACGAGGAAAAATCACCTGGTTTGATTTTCAAACAATTGCATTATGTTTATTCTGAGAAACTTGTGTAAATGCGACCTAAACTGAGAATAAAAACATAGCATTGCATTAGAAATAAGAATGAACGTAATGAAAGAAACAATAAAAATGAAGTACCTATGATTCCTGTAAACGGCAATGAATGAATGAATGCACTTGCATAACATAACAAGTAAACTAAATTTAGTATTTGTGTATTTATTCACATTCTTAAAAAAAAATTATAAGACAGAAAAAAATAAGCTTCACATGGAAATTAAGAATAATACGGTTCCGTAGTGTCACATTTTGTTCCATGTCAGATTTTACCACACCGTGCAAACCGCAGCATCATTGTTCGCAGCGCTATTACAAAACACACACACACACCATGTATGTAAAGTGCTTTGTGATCCCCGAAAGTTCTATATAAAATCAATAAATTATTATTATTATTATTATTATTATTATTATTATTATTATTATTATTATTATTATTATTTAAAAGAAAGATATGCAGCGCCACATTTGTATTTAGCAGTTGGAATAGTACACATTTCTATATGATTTATATCTTAATTAACGTGTTGAACAACACGCTGCTTAATTAATTTTGCAACACAGTTAGCTAAACATTATGGTATTATTATGTAGGAAAACGAACATTATCCATGTATAAAGGAACAATTGAAAGCTTTAGGGAGGAAAAAAAATCTTCCAAGCGTTTTAAAATATTTTAAAAACATTATCACCACACGCTTGCGAATGTAACAGCTGACCCATGTCACTTTATTTAGGCACTTTTTGTTAGCGTGACCATACGTCCCTGAATAAACTTACTATTAATTTCTCGCATTGGTCTTATGTATTGTAAATGCGTTAGAAAGAAACATCCATGTTTCTATCATTAAATTACATCCGATCGCTTTCTTGATTCATCACTGACATTCGTAGTAACCAATCAGGTTTTGAGTTTAGTTGACGATCCAACCTCCGTTTAAAAAATAAATAAATAAAAAATTTACCGTGAGTTGATTGACAGAAATTCCTACCACTCCGTTCCTTTGTATAATCACTGACATTCTACTGTCTGTAGCCTGTTGGTCTAGTTTGTTGAGCTGACCCGCTCTTGTTTAAACTGCCAGTAAATCCAACTTCAGTACAGACTCGAGTGTGAAGTACTAAACTTAAGAGGACATTGTTTAGATTACTTTGTTTTTTTTTTAAATAAATGGATTACTGTAGTTATGCATTTTTGTCTGAAAAAACAAACAAACAAACGCGTTTTAAAAAAAAAAAACTTGCTCGGTTTAAATAGGCTAATTGCATCACATGAAAAGAAAAAAAAACAGCTGGATGAGGATTATACGAGAATGGCGAGGGAGTACGTCCAAACCTTTATTATAATATATAGTACAGTATTTAAGTTTAATATCCTGTTTTTGGCTCGTTGTCCCGTTTTTCTTGAACGCCAGTGTTAGGTGCATTAGTGTTCTTGCTTGGTGCGTATGTAAATGTGTTAAACGGTTTTGAAGAAAAAAAAAAAAAAAAAAAACTCAGAAAAAAACCCCATCAAAATACAAGGATTTTTTTAAAATACTTTTTTTTCTTCTCTAAATTGACATGACATGAAAACCCATGACAGCATGCTGTACAGTATTTATCACCTTTGATTTAATGTTAGTTTCTTTTTATTTGAACACCTTTAATTTTGTTTTGCACATTGTAGTTTCAGCACAGATTCCACTGGCACATTGAAGCTCTCCTGTTCTCAGACCCCATAAAGTATTGGTTTTATTGTTTTCAGGCCAGATAAAAAAAAAAAAAAAGTGTGGTTCCTGTTACCCGACCTACCCAATTTTTTTCCACCAGACCCTAAATAGGTTTTGCTGATAGCGAGCTACATTTTTCGATATTACAGTTTTTTTACTATTGCTTTGACTCATTTTCCAATACAGCGACCCAATGTGCACAACTCTTAACACAAAATGACAAACTGAGTGGTAAAATGCAACCATTTAGACACATTTTTCCATGCCACATACAACATGCATAACTGTAAATCACCTCTTCCAATCATAAAGTTGCCCTGTCAACCATTAGGACTTATGTCAAATGCTAACACTTATCTGGTAGAGTTCTTAACTATTTGATCACCTGGTAACAATTGGGGGTCATAATTGCAAATAGCTTTCTCTATGTGAGAATGCAAGACAGCTTAATTGATAATTAGTTCATCACTACGTAAAGCTCTGAGGAAATGGCAGTAGTTGTTAAAATGGAGCTAGAGGAAGTTGCTGGTCGTGGTCAACAAGAAATGTGCATTACAGTGTCCAATAAAATCAGAGCTACAGTGGTTGATCTTGTTATAAACAGGGGTTCAACTATGGCAGAGGCTGGTTGCACGGTCCAACCAAACCTCAAACGGTCAACGGTTGCATCAATTATCCGGACATTTCGCGCTGAAAATAGGTATGTGTGTAGCATTCTAATGTTATTCTTTACAGTAATTACTCAATGTTACTCATTGTATATATTTGGTGCTGATATCAAAGTTTTGTCTTGCAGAACCGAAAGAAGACCTTCCTCTGGAGGGCGAGGGCGCGTCCTTACTGCTCAGCAGGAGATGGCCATTGTGGACATGGTGGTGGCACAAAATGATATACGCCTCAGGGACATACAGCAAAACATCTTAGGAAATAATGAAACATTCCAAGGGGTTGAGACCATAAGCACTACCACTATAGCATGCATTCTGAAAACGCACCAAATATTTATGAAGCAGATTTATTTGGTTCCTTTCCACAGAAATGAGGACCAAGTCAAGGCATTACGACGTGAATATGTTCAAGTGAGTATACAGTAATGTTGCACGTATTCTAGTGGTGGTATGAACATGGTGGTGCTTAGTGGTACATCATTTTGCATCATTGTGCATATTCTTTTGCTTAGTGGCCATTGTTCTACAGTACAATGGACAAGCTCTAAGCATTACTCTGTGATTGTAATATGGCAGAATCTACTGTAAATCACATGCATTATCCTTGTTGTTCAGAGAATGATGGAATTGGATGCAGGGGTCAATCACCACGAATTCATCTACATGGATGAGGCAGGCTTCAACCTGGCCAAACATCGACAACGGGGTCGGAATGTCATTGGACAACGAGCCACTGTCAATGTGCCCGGACAGCGTGGTGGAAATATAACCATGTGTGCAGCAATTTCTGACAATGGTGTTGTGGCCAGACCCAGTCATTGGGCCATATCATTCTGCTCACCTTCTCCATTTTCTGGATGTGTTTCACAATCGCCTCGTACAACCACATGCAGCAACTACATTTGTCATAGTTTGGGACAATGTGAATTTCCATCGCGCAGTGGTTGTGCGAGAGTGGTTTGCAGCACATCCAGAATTCCAAACCATGTTCTTGCCACCATACTCCCCATTTCTGAACCCCATTGAGGAGTTATTTTCTGCCTGGAGGTGGAAGGTCTATGAGCGTAACCCTTACCAGCAGGCCACACTCATCTAAGCCATGGATGAGACATGTGAGGATATAACAGCACAACAGTGCCAGGCTTAGATAAGGCACTCCAAAAGATACTCGGTGCCTTGCTAATGAAAACATCAACTGTGATGTTGATGAAAATCTTTGGCTAAAAGCAGAGCAGAGAATAGATCATTAATGTCAATATCAGTGAATGCATGTTACAGTATATCTAATATTCTATAGTTACTGTAAGTAGATTTTGTTCATTTGTAATTTTGATTAATTTACGTATTATACTTTTTACTGTAAAACAAAATGTCAGCATATGTTACTTTAGCTTTCTATTACTGTAGTTTTTTTTTCCAACAGCAATATTCGTTATTGTTACTGTAAGACTAATTTATGTTGTTGTGTTTCAAAGATTAAAAAGAAAATGTTCAAACAAAGTTTCTGATGTTTTGGTGTCTTTATTGTTGCATGCTTGACTCCACTGCATTAATTTTGCAATGGATACAGGATTTTGATCAGTAGTTTGGGTTTTGGTCATTTTTGGACTGCTACATAATATCTGATACAATTGTGTAGAATATCACTGAATGCTTGCTGTACATTATTTAGAATATGTTTTATTCTGTAGGTTGCTATCATTTTGCTCATTATAATGTTGATCATTTGAATATGATCAAATTACACTTTTAGACTTTGTTTTGATTTGAATTATTTTGTGTTTGACAGCATTATGTGCTAATGGGTGTTTTATTTAGCAATGCTTCAATGATTAAACTTCAGTGATCAAAGCATCTGATGTTTTGGTGCTATGATTTGCTTTTGCGTGATGTATTTATCTCATTTGACACAGTAGTATTTATTTTGCACTCTGCATGGGATATTGACCCCAAAATGAGCAGTTCAGCATCTTGTGTTAAGAGTTATGCACATTGGGTCACTGTATTGAAAAATGAGTCAAAGCAATTGTAAAAAACTGTAATCTGAAAAACTGATCATTGTGCGTGACCTTGTTTTCGCTGAATGTGATTATCCAGAAACCTCGCGCAAACAAGACCTTCAGTTTCATACAAACCGCCAAGTACCGGTAGTTGTTTTGCAAAATAGTTGTTTGAAAAATGCAAGCACATACCAGAAAAAAAAAAAAAAAACACGATTTGCCACAAATGCTCATTCTGTGCGACAAAATAGTAATTCTGTGCACAACATACACATTTTGTGGGACAAAATGCTCATTCTGTGCACAAAATTACATTATGTGGGACGAAATTCTCATTCTGTTGTGACAAAATGCATTTTTGTGGGTCACATGATTATTTGTGACATCATCATGACGCACTGTCACATGTTAAGTGTCGCCCAATGTGCAGACTGCTTTGCGGCACGCATGCTTTTCTATAGAAGTAAGGGTATCACGTCTGATTGACGTTGTTTTTGTCTGACTTTCTCCTCCCCTTTACAAATTCAATTGATGATTATTGAGTCATTAGTGTCACAATGACAATGCAAAAATGTGTCATTAGTGTATACAACTTGCAGCAATCCATTATCTGCGAACCTTACCGGGTAATCAAAGGTGGTGGCAGCTACACGCTACTCTTCGTAAATCCAGTTAGTACACTACCCTGCCTAGGAAAGGGTTTTTTTATTACAGTACATTCACAAATATATGTCAATAATTGCACCAATTCCTCAAATAGAGGTAATTATTTTGAATGACTTTCTCAGATTTCTGACTACGACAACATGTTAAGTAATCGCTTGTCAATAGTGACAGTATTCTCGGGTACCTCTAACAAGATTCAGAACGAGTAAAAGCAGAAGTACAGGAAGCCAAGTACATAGCTGTAATGGTAGATTAAACAACCAACGATGGAAACACAAATTGGCTGTCTTTTGTGTTTTCAGGTAGGTGATTGACAGTGGCCTGAAAGAACGGTTGTTCTGTGAAAACATGTTACATTTACTAAAATAAAAATAATAATAAAAATGCTTGGATTCGCACTGGATTCGTAACACTTGCATAATAAAGTAATTAAGTCATGTGAATTACGCAAGCAGCACTAGTTACCAAAAACGTCATTAAACCAGTACTAAGGGCTGAGCTAGGGTCTCGCCATGGCACTGGCTTTCACATACACAGCAAGAGACAGACATAGTCAGGGGGCCAAATTGAGATAGTACCTCCTATAAGACACTTGTTTACATCGGGGGGTAAAAGCTGCAAAACATTTTTTTTAGATAGACTAGACCCTAACAGTGTATGTTAGGGTGGTTGGCACTTTGGAATTTGATTTTCTTGGTTTATACAGACTGCAAACCTGTGTACATGAATGCATTGGTAAATTAATGAATGAACTTACTCACGCATGATTTACAGCTACCACACTTTCCAAGGAGTTTGTGCACCATGCTGAACAAGCACTTCCACATGCCCAGTACAGTACATCCCCCTTTTCCAACAAACGCAATGCCTGGAGCTGCACTGATGGCCAGTTTGTTTGCATCCACATATGGTCAGTTCAAGACACCTGGCCTGCACTGGTTCCTTAGTAATCAGTTGAGGGACAAGCTTGTCATCCACCATGTACCAATCACAATTCAGTGGTGATGTTAACTGTGGATGGGTAACAAAACATTGCTTTCATATCCAGGCCTGATAGTGAGCTGTCTTGATATGTAGTATTAAGGCATCTCTGGTTGGTGGTAGGGTGTCCACATTTGCCTTGAGTCTGCAGAACATTGTACAGCAAACCAAATGAATGGAGCTGCATGATGTGTATGGTTCATACAACCTACACACAAACTCTTCAGCTGAGGACAGGATGTCAGGACCAGGCACTTCATCCTCACCTAACTGATTAACAAGGTGAGGGCTTTGCTGGAACACCTTCCATGAGGAATTTTTGCCCACGCCTGTGAACTGACCTGTTGTGTCACAGCTCGTGATGGCATGGTATGCCAGTAGGCCATCTAAAATTTCACTTTTCAAATTAATTTCATGAACTTTGATTTAGCATGGTTTTTTGGCTGTCCCAGCTTTCATCCAGATTTCTTTACTCAGACGCTGTGCAAATACAGTTAATAATACCAGCACATCAGTATCTCTGGTACCTGTTAGCTGCTGCATCAGCTGCATACAAGAGCATCCGGGTATATGTTTCCTCATGCATAGCTTTAAGGTGAGTGACATCACATCCAGCTATTGATATCACCTTTTCAGGACTATCAAATCTTCCACCAGCTACAACTTCATGGCCATCATTGTGATCCTTTTGCTCAAGGTCATTTGACAGAAACTTTGCCTTGTTTTCATCCAGTTCAATGAAGCTGTTCCACTTCTCTACTCTTTACAATGGTGTGAATCTTGCGAAGAGTTGTGCTGCGTTGAGCTCTTGTCCCACTTTTGATAGAGTTCTGTTGATACCTATCAAACACAACATCGACTCTGGTGTTATTTCCTCTAAACTGAGATTTTACCTTCCGTGTGAACTCGACAGCCAAATCTCCAAATGTTGTTGCATCCTGTGGCCTACCCATGACTCTGACTAAGGCCATTCCGTCTATGATTGTGCATGTACTCAGATCTGATACACTCATATCTGTCTCTGTTACAGCTTCCAGAAGTATGGTAGCAAGTTTGGCCTTGTTTGTATGCCTAAGTGTCGAATCTGTTGTGGTAAGTGACAAAGGAACTGCACATAGCTCCTGTTGAAGGAGCTCATCCATGTTAACCTCACTACCACTCCCCATCTCAACGATGATATGGCAGAATACATCCCTGTCTGCCTTTGCACTCTGTGTCTTTTGTTTGTCATGCTTGGCATCAGCACTGTAGCCACTTATAGAGAATGTTTTGGAATTCCTCTTGGAGAGGGTGTCATAAATGTCTTTGCTTCTTGTGGCTAGTCTCTTTGTGACAAAGTCTGTCAACATCTCTTTGCCATTCTCGGCAGCACTTGTAAGGTCATCCAGAATATGTCCTGATACAACATCACCAGTGGTTAGAGTGGTTGAACACAGCACCCCACCTTGTATAATGTGTGTGGTCATACACAGCAAACTATGGAATTGTGTTTTTGAATGCTGATATGTACATGTTCCAATCTCCACATCTGAGTGCCCTTGTGAATTGCAGGAGTATAGACACAAGGGCCATGTACTGTCTCCAGTAAGAGAAGGCTGGCTTGTCTCTGTTCTCTTGGTCGTACACCGGTAGGAAATCAAGGATGGTGTGTGCTTTCTGCAACAAATCTTCATAGCATGCTACAGTCATCACATGGTCCCCACTTCTGAGGTGATCTGAGACTGTGTCAGCCAGCACAGTCACACTGTGATCAATAGCTTTGTCATCGTCTTCTATCCACTGTAAGAAGTTTGGCCAAAGAATTCGCCAAAGTGATTCAAAAGCAAGTTTGTGGGCTCGGATGACACAATTCCATCCTTTTCCCATTGTGATGTTTTCAGCAGTCGTCTTCCCAGAGACAATACTTTCCACCAGGATGTACATCAGCCAGAGTCACTTAGATGCTGGTCAATGACTTTGGAGAAGTTCATCTGCACATGGAACCCTCCCATGAGAATTACAATATCCTCACACTCTTTTGAATTGTTCCACTGGAGCATCTTAGCCTTGCAGTAAAGCTGCTCATCAAAGGCAATGACAGTGTACTTTTGACCTAATGTTTTTGTCATCTTTTGGCAGTTTTGTAAAACTGTCCATATAGTGTCACAGTCATGGGATAGAGAAATTATGATAGGCATCATTTCCACAGCTGTTTTAGTGTGGTCTGATTTAGACATCAATTGGTTAAAGCCACTCCAGAATGGAAACACCTGCTCATTCTTGTTCTGCATTCATCATATAATCCAGGAAAGGTCCATGACCTTTGCTTGTGCTGTCAAATTTGTGTCAGCATCATTAAAGTCCAGGTTTATCTCCTTAGCAAAGGAGGTGGCTTTCGAGGTCCCAGTTTAGCATCTGTGAGCTCACAAAGCCTGTGTGGCACTGTATTTGAGGTATCTGTTCCACTGGGTTACTACGTCTGAATGCAGCCGTTTGGGAGGCATGAAATGTTCCCTTTCCATCAAGTGTCTCCTCATTGATGTAAATATTGTTATTTGCATACATTATGTAGCCTGGGAGCCTTGCGTTGACAAAGTTACGAGGTATAAACACTTCTTCCTTGTCCAAGTATCGCTGAATGGCTTAATTTGCTCTGGCAGTATCTGTGCGCAACACAGACTCATAGCTGATGCGATGCCCTGCAGCATGAAGTAACTGCACCAAATCCTTTGAGCGGGTTGCTTGATGCACGGTTACACCAATCCCAATGTGCTTTGGTGTAGGTTTTTGTCCACCTGATGTCAAGAATACAATATCCTGAGCTATGCTGAGAGGGTTTTATCCTCCTCACATTCAGTGGCCCCAGAATCATCATCCAAGCACAGAATTTGTAAAAACAAGTATAGACTCTCTGGTACAACCTTTTCAGCATGAACCAGATCAATGCCTCCAATTACATCATGACTCTGGAATCTGTGATGTCTGCCTTGACCTTGATTACCTCACGATATAGCCAGCTAAGTATTTCATTGCCCAGGTCTGCAGTTTCACATGAGGCTCCCATCAAACCAATATCCTCTTCCTGCAAATTCTGTACATCATCCATGTTTCTCTTCCGATTCTGTAGAACAACATTGGTTGTTACATCAGGAAATATCAAAAGTGGTTCAGCAGGGTTCAGAGGACGAGCAAACGATGCTCTGCCTTGAAGCAACTTGTCAAGCTTGGCCTTGAAATGATGACTCCTGTAAACTCCTGGGTCTGTTTTGAACTCTGAGATCAGTTCACAGTATCGATCCCAGGCTGCTGATAAAGAGTATATTTCACCTCTTGCCAGGCCCTCCTTCAGCTCATCAGCCACATCGTTCAAACATATAGTTTGTGGGTCATCAGTGTCTAGACAAGCTGAGTTGGGTCTGTATTTTTTGACAAATAATAGTTTGAGATGATATTTACCTTCTGCTGCAATTGACTCCTGCTAGTCTACATCGCATGATAGAGTCTTGTTGGGCAAGATGTAGAATATTTTTAGATGTGTCCAGGACCTGACTGCTATGAATCTTTTCCCTAGATCTATCATCCTGGCAAAATACACACTTTTCCCAATTCACAGACATAAGCGAACTTCTGTGGGAGCGAGTACTGCTGCTGCTGGTGGGATCATGGCTATATTCTCCTAGATGTAGCTGCAATATCTACTTTTAATACGTTTTTTCATTCGATTAATGGAAGTAACATTGATGAAAGCTGCATAGCATGTTTTGTGCCATTGAACACTGTCAGATGCCTCATCCAAGTATGCTTGAATATGATCATTAGTGTCAACACACTCCCCTTACAAAAAGTCCTGCAGGATATCTGTAAAGGAATCTTACAGGAAATCCCACAGGATTTTGAGGCCAATTTCCTGTGGGATTCTCTGCATGAATTTCCTGCACAAGGTAAATGTCCTGCAGGAATTTCCTGCACAGGGTAAATGTCCTTTCACTTGTTCGCTGTTTCAAGCGGATTATTCCATCTTCAGTTGCAGTTCTTAGAATTTTATCTTGCTTATTTGTTCCATAGTCTTGTTGACAAATAAAACGTTTCTTCCAATCAATTTCTTTAGATCGCCCTCTCTTCTTAAGGTCTACCCAACTAGCTCCATGTTTGCTCACCTAAAAATGTCTGATTATTTACATTTTATATACATGTTACACTTAATTGCCAATTTCTGACTTCACTGAAAAAAATAACCATTTTGCGATCTGAACATAACCAAATTTGAAAAGAATGAAAACATTTTTTTCAGTGTTTATAAAAATACATTTTCTATTAATAATAAAGTATAAAAATACAATTTAAATCTATCACATTATTATTATTATTATTATTATTATTATTATTATTATTATTATTATTATTTATTTATTTATTTATTTATTTATTTATTTATTTACCTGTGAATGGCTAGCAAAAAGTTAACAGTTTAGGAGGAGAATTTGAAAATCTTCAACATTCTATAACCTCATCCCCAGGGTCTTAGTGTCCCAGCTACAGAAGTTTATATATATTGGATAAGCAGCTCCTTATCAATGTCTGAAATCGGCAATTTAGTGTAACATACTGTATGTGTGTATATATACAGTAAATGCAAACTTGCCATTTATAATTAGCAAATGCATTATATACGTAAAAATATTATACTGGACATGAATACAGGGACATTTATTTATTTTCCCCAAGATGTGTGGGTTGTAGATACCAGTAATATATTTACAGACATTCTTGTGATGCAAAACAGACAAATTTAGTTGTTCATCATATCCCATGAAAAATGTAATAAAATAAAATATTTCGAGATGCCAACATGCCTAGCATACATCCTATACAGTTGAAAAATAATGCAAAATAGATTGTCTTCTTACCCCTTAGGCGTGATCTATCTGTACAATACCCGGTTTGTCCCCCTGACTAATATCCTAACTGCTTAATACATCAATGAGTACAGACAATACAATAGACATAAGGATAGAGAAGGAATATGAAGATTAATAGATGTTATTATTTTTTGTTTGTGTATTTATGTTGTTCAAACAGTACATTTCAGAACATCATGGCTTCAAGGTCATCCTACATCCATTTCTTATAAATAGCCATACATTTGGTAACAAATGCTTCCAAGTGATAAATAGCTTTGTTGCCCAGCTCCAGACGATGCATTATATGCTGCCATCTGTGCAACTTCAGCTTTCAGCTGTCCATCGCAGTTGCTCAAAAGGCCTGAAACAAGAGAGAAGAAACGTTATATTTCTGGGACCATTGCAAGTAGAAAAGTATATCAAAAGACCACAATCCTCAATAAATGGTATTCTTCATCAAATAGAAACATGCAGTAGACTCCACCATTGAGGCCATCTCACCATGAGGACCTCCTCTGGGCCTCTTTATTACCACCAGTCAGTTTTATGGTTAAGTATTGTACGTTTGTTTTCTTTAAAAACTAAATAATAATGCATAGCTTATTTTCCCTGATATTTGTCATTACAGTTGTATTTGCATTCACTGTCTCCATGGAAAAATAAAAATAAGTCTCACCTTTTTCTCACACTATTTTGGTAGTACCTTTCGGGTAGTGTGGGTTCCCATGTACTGTAGTTTTCTTTAAGCCAGAGAAATTCCCTTCCAAATGCAAATAACCTAATTAATATTAAAATACAGGAGGGTATATCTAAATGTTTCTATCTGAGTTCCTATTTGGCCTTACATAACTACAGATATCATGCAGCTTTCTGAAACTAGGTTTTCACAAAGTTTTTAGTTTGTGTTGAAGCAAATGTAATAAAAAAATGTACTGAAAACAAAACAAAACTCCAGACATAGTGTTACACACACAAAAAGCATTGCGTACTATCCTTTTATTTGTTAAACATTTTTTTGACTGCATATATTGTAAACGTATTATACAATGAATGATTGAAATCACATCATATTATGATTAAATGTTAAATCCATCATTTAAAATACGTGTCCATTTTTTAAAATTCCTAAATAAAATTAATCACTGTTTTTTTTTATTTTTACATGAAACAAAAAAGAATGAAATCATGTCAACTTTTTTTGCAACAGCAGCCTGAGAAACCACAGGAGGAGGTATGACACAGGCCCGATTTTTGGGATGGAACCGCATAACAGTCTCGTGTTTTGCTTGGTCCTTGTCTATCGGAGGAATATGACATCAACGCAAGTGGGAAAGTATTTCTAGAATAGATTGACCAGACATCCCGGTGTCCCGACATCTTCTCCCAAAACCTAAAAGCCCTGGTTTCAAGATAGCACTCCTTACGTTAATTAGGTAAACACTCTTCAATCGAATCAAAATATGGTTTAGAATAATATTTTTCATATAGGTCACTATACTAAATTAAAGTATGCTAGACATGAAAGCTAAAAAGAAATACGTATTGTTTTAGCGAGTCAGACAGTGCACTCACTGCACAGAAGATGTGGCTGACCCGGCAGTCAAGCAAGCCCCGCCCACATGTAAACAGCTGTTTAGGGATTCTGGGAAGCAGGGAGGTAGTGTTGTTTGCAGGCGTGTTTTGGGGTTTGTGTTAATGATTGCTAATTGCAGTTAATGTACCCTTGTCTTTGCTGTTGTGTGTGTTCTGTGTTGAGTTTGTGTTTGTTGATGTTGTTTTATGTTCGTGTAGTGGGCTATGCTCTCTCCAGCCATGTTTGTGTGCTTGTGCTCTCCCCTTGATGCCACTGTGTGTTGCTTGTGACTGTAGAGCTGCTTACTCATTGAGGCTCAACAAAGGATTCAAAGAGCAATTCCATTTTGTCCTTGCTTCATTGTTGAACCCGCAGTTGGTGTCTTTCTGCCAACATGTGGTTAACCTGACAACAAATTGGAAAGGGAAGCTGCAGAGGTTGTGCAGCAATCCGAGAGAGTCTGTTAGTTTAATGTGAATAATAGTAATAGTGATAAAAGCACCGTATTAAAATAAGTATTTTTAAAAAGAAAAATATATAGTTTTAAAATTATGTTTCGCCAATGTGTCCTGGTTCTAAGCTTTGGAACTCTGGTCACCCTATATTTGCATCAGAAGTATTGTACAGTCCATAATAGATTAAATAATTTATTATTTGTCAATTATGTAAATCAATATGCATTTAACTACTTCACTAACCAATTGTATTTTAGAGTTTTTGCAACAAAATACAACAGAACATTGATTTACAGTTACCCGACCAGCCACTAGGTGGTGCACACACATAGTAGAATAAATCAATATTTAAAATAAATAAATAAATAAATAAATTGGATTTGCATTAACAATAGATTTTAGTTATGTTTTGATTATTCTGAAGCCTCAGTGCTTTACACACAGAAGTGGAGGGTGAAACAGTATGCATTGAAATATATTTCTGCTTACTGTGAAATTGTGTTATACGATTTGAAAAGCCACTCCCAACCCTTAATAAGATTCAGTACCTTCTCAGGGTTTAGGTTTGCATTAACCTTTCAACATTTCTAAAGCGCCAGCACTATAGAGCAATCCTCCCCTTGGAATACGTTTCCTCTGTCCATCTTGGAGAGCGTTGGGGATACATCTAAATGTCCCTGTAGTTTCAGTAAAGCAATATGGTACTACAAGGGTTAGGTGATGTTCCAAATATAAAGGGTAACGCATTGTCAGTCCAGCAAACAAAGTACCAACAAGGTTTCAGAGACTTTTCAAAGTAAAGACAAAAGTATTCGAAATTAAACGTTCAACTTCACAATAAATAGGGGGGAATAAATTCTTAACTTTGGGACTACTGTACACCTACATACTGTGTATGTCAGCGTAGAGATTCTAGCCAGGGCAGGGAAAAGAAAGGTGTAGATATTGATTGTATTGCAAACCAATCATATTTTCCATGCCTTGTGGATATCTGACCCCAGGGTTGGAAAGTGTTCTTTGGGGTGTTATCAGACATTAGACTAGCTCCAGTGGCTGCAGACAGGCCTCTCCTGAAACTGACAGCAGTCCCAGTTCTTATCTGGAGAGTGACCATATATGTGTGCTTCCTAGAAACCCTTAGTTTAGATACTGCTGACTGAGCTCCTTGCTCTTATTAATATCAAACTCTTCAGGGGTAATAACCAAGCCTTTAAAATCATTTTCATTAACCCAGGTGAAAGCACCTTAAGTATTTGAGTATTTTTAATAAGTAAAAATGAAAAAAAGTTCAAATTAAATTAAAAAGTCTATTAGAACTGGAGTTATATTTCTATACAGGGATGAAAGTACGAGTCCTATTGCATAGTAGTTTCACCCTTTCCAGGTGTGTCTTATTAACTCATAGTACAACCAGGAATTGATCAAACTGCTATGCAATGGGTCTTCTTTCCATCTCTGCTATATTATACTGGGTGGGGAAAAAAGCTAATGGAACAACATTTATTTGTGTTTACTTTCATGAAGCTACCACAATCACTTCTACTACTAGACCTCTCTCTGAGTGATGTTACGCACTGATTTTACAGGTTAGAATTTCAGTTGAACAATGCTTTTGCAGCAGATGGTGCAGAATTAGGCAAGGCACTTTTGTTTTAGATATGCTGACCCCTACAGGTGACACAAAGTAATGGGATATAAACGTTTTCAACGACACTGATCTTTCTAGAGAAAAATGCTTGAATACATAATAAACACAACTATAGGCTCACATTAAAGAGTGTTAAAGTTTGTCGTATGTCTGTTTCGATCTTGTTTATAGTGCTAGCTGTGTCCTGATCTTTGTGTTAGCAGATGTCATAATCCATAGGTGTTTTGTCTTAAAATTGGGGTTAATGACAGCTTTACTTAAAACCCGTTTTAGGGCCATGTAACTGTCATCTCATTAATTTGCTTTTCACATTCACAATAGTATAGTGCATTTATTTCTGCCACATTGACTCTTAATAGAGAAAATAATATGTTGATACACAAACTTAGCACAGCTAACTAAATTCCACATGTTAACATCTTTAAATATGTGTTATAATAAATAATACAATACCTTTTAATAAACTTAACGCATACAAAAGTGAGGTAAACGACATGGGAATAAATACAATAATGATATTTTTACATATTGTGTAGTTTTGAAAGTATAATACAAATGTAAAAAAGGTTAAAAAGATTGATACAGCTCTTCTTAGGGTTGTTGCTAGCCTGAAGGTTTGGAATAAAAGAAAAAATGCAGTAGAAACATGTAGATTAGTTTTTAGCAATCAGATAACAGTAATCCTAATTAAATATTCACTAGGGAGATTCATTTGATCTTAAAACTGCTGGAACCAGCTTTGTAAATTGGAAGAAATTGTCAGTGTTAATAAGGTTGGGTGGCATTGTGAAAAGGGCAGTACAGTGTGTGCATCACCAGAGGAGTTGGGGTAAATGATTGTTTACTGTATAAAAACAGCAGTTCCTAATATAGATGCTGAAACATTAGAGCATCAAAGATTTTTGAACTGTAAAAAAGGACATAACTTCCAAAAAAAAAAAAAAAACTACTTTGAAATCTGTGCAAAAGAATAACCACATTTAATATTGATATGATATCAATATAAAATAAGTTGTGTTTGCTTTTTGGATATCACAGACAATATATGCAGTATATTAGACTTACTGGGTTAAAAAAATTAAATATATTTGTGACAAAAGCCAAAATTCTCCATATTTGTTTTCATTCTTTATTGATTATTTTCTTATTTCAGTCGGCCAGTTGACTGTTTTTCTTCTGTCTGATATTACAGCCTGACTGCGTTCCTTTTATTGGCTGAGGTAATGAAATATTTCATTTGTGATACATTCCCCCAAAACTTCGATCGAACAGATGCAGGGTAGCATTTATTGCAGCCCATTGTTAATTCTTCATGGTTTAAATGCCACAGCATTATAGTGCCTGTCTAAAAAAAATAAAATAATCTTATTTAATGTCTTATTTGTCATGAGCCGCTTATTTGTTTATATAAACCCGCAGACATTTTCATGGTTCATCCAAGGTTGTTGATTCAGATACCTTTATCATTCTTCAGATAGTTGTAGCATTGTATCACTTGGCCAGTGTGTGTGCGCTACATCTGTTAGAGCAGGCTGCTGACATTCCACAACTACCATCATGATTTAGTTATGCAAAGGATTTGAAAAAGACGATTGTTATTGAAGGGAGCAGAAGTACAGCTATACAGGGCTAGAGTGAAGTTAAGGATAACGTTTGAATTTTGTCAAACTAATTGAATATGTTTTGCATCACTTGCTTGATTGAGTAATAGAAATAGCTTTTCTGTTCTCAAAAACAGCATTGACCAGCACAGCTGTTGGGAATTCAGTTACATTATAGGTGTGTAGGGGAATGTGGGTCAAGTCTTAATGTTTTCAGAGCACAGTGTATCATGAAAGATAAAAAAACACCAGTTTTAATTGTAATAAAGTAAATAGAAACAACTTAAAGTGGTTTTATAGCACAATCTTTTCATAGATCTTGTTGGTCATTTCACCTGGAGTGACATTTTCCCCACCTTTTCAGTCCATTCTTTGCAGTTGTTAACCAACTAATTGGGCAGCAGTGCGGAGTTGTTGTTAGGGCTCTGGACTCTTGACCGGAGGGTTGTGGGTTCAATCCCTGAGGGGGGACACTGCTGCTGTACCCTTGAGCAAGGTACTTTACCTAGATTGCTCTAGTAAAAACCCAACTGTATAAATGGGTAATTGTATGTAAAAATAATGTGTACAAAAATAATGTAATTGTATGTAAAAATAATGTGATATCTTGTAACAATTATAAGTCGCCCTGGATAAGGATGTCTGCTAAGAAATAAATAATAATTGTTTACCCTTTTGACTAACATACTTTCAGCCAGTAAAATGACACTGCTGAGGTAAAATGAGGTAGAAAGTGAAACAGTAACAGACTATGAAAGTAAGACAAATTAACTGAGAACATGATTGAAGTATTTAAAATCTTAAAAGGAGTTGACATAGTTAACCCAAACCAATACTTTAAGCACAATACAGAAACCAGGAGGACACAGTAGGAAATTAAGTGGAGATAGACACAGGAAAGAGGGTAGGAGACGTTCTTTACACAGAGAGTGGTGAGGGTACGGAATGGGCTACCTAGTCATGTTGTTGAGATAGAAACACTTGGATCCAAAGTTTTGAGATCAATCAGCTACTAGGAACCTTTATTAGGCGCATTTCTCTTTTCTAAGAATTGTGTCTGGGTGATTTGGAATGAAAACTATTTGAGATTTGTTATTTGAACAAAGAACAGTTGAGTTTATTTTGATTGTTTTACAAAACAAGCAAAAGCTCTGGGTGTTGTTTATTTTGCCTCCAATAAAGTATTTCTGCATGGTGTACTTGGTAACAACACTGTAGAAGGCTATTATTTTGGGTCAGCAGAAGGGGATACCAACATAGCAAGGGGTCTGAATGGAGTAGAAGAGCCAACAAATATCCTACCTCATCCTACATTTATGCATCTGTCCCTACTTGTTATCTATCATTGCTAGTTCGGGATTCATCCAATAAAATGTACACACTGCATGGACTCCTTTTTCCTGAAGAATTAATGCAATTACTTTAAAAGGCCTCCAGACCTAATCTAATTTTATGTCAAGCATTTTGCAGCAAGGTACCCTAAAAATATTGCAGCTTTGGATTAATTTTTATCACACAAAACAGTGACTTATCCCATATTCTAACTTTAATAAACGTCATGAAGAAATGTATTTTTTAGAAACCTGTGCAATGTTTGTATGTGTGGATCTTTTGAGACGGCCAACTGCAGTCAGAATAACCTTCACTAACTGCATCCAGAAAAACGATACAATAGCAACTTTGACAATTTATTAGCCTTCGGTAACCTTTGGTTCCTTGGCGCCACAGCTGAGATAGCTTTGTTTGGAGTTGAACTCATTTCAGTTTAGAAATTTAAACAGAAACCGTTTTGTTTTCAACTGATTATTCATGATTCTGAAGTTGAGAATGAAATTGAGTACGTTTTTTCCCTTTGCGATGTTTTGGGGGAGTTTTTTTTCCATTAACTGTTCTACAAGGTCGTGGAAGTAAAGATGACACTGTACCATAAACATATCGTTTTATTTATTTATTTATTTATTTTTGTAATTTATTACTCTGACTTTGCACAGATAGAACCAACACGATTGACAGTTGCTCTTCATAATGTCAAGAGATATTTAAGGTTGCTGTTTAATTTCCTAGTGTAACCTGTGTTTGTTTCCATTTGAGAAGCAGCAAGAACACACAGTACCAGTAAGCCAAAAGGGCATGTTCCTGCATTTTATTGCAGCATTAGGAAGATCTAAAAATGTTACTGCACTGTAAATGGACCTTGAATGTTTAGTTTTTTGGACCAAGCTAGTCAGAAAGCAAAATTACAGGCAAGTACTGTATGCCAGATGAGGTGGCTCTTGAGGAGATGAAAAGAATAAGTTACGTCAATATCCAGGGATAATTTATCTTGTGATCTTTAATGAGCCCCACTAAGCTATATGTATGTAATATTTTGAATGTATTTAATTTAAGATTGTAAACATGCCTTTTTTGTTATATCATTATACTTTTTTATATTGAACTTCTTGGGTTTAACATATCATTATATGTTCATTCTATATTGTGCTTTCTTCTTAGATCATTATTTACCGAGCTAATCTGCTTTTTCAAGCACTGGGAAAGCTGAATTTCTGAGATGAGGTGGTTAGAAAAATGCAGTTTACAGTTCCCACCTTTGGGGCCAGAAATTATCGTGGTCATTTCTAAGACCACCTCACTTGAGAAATTCAGCTTTTAGAAGTTATTTCAGTTGAAAGGGACATGAGTTAGCAAGGCTGGTAAACATTAAAGTAGGCACAGCAACAAGAAATGAAATAGCCTGAAAATATACTGTAGATGGTATGTATAAAGTACTTCAAGCAGTGGAAATAAGTAAAGTCTACTTGATTTCAGCAACAGGCTATTGATGGTATTTATTAGTGTAGTGTTAAAATGTGGGATTCTTGCACAGTGAATAAGGCTCTGTTTTATGAACTTCTGAAAAAACTGCAAACATTGCCTAATGCAGCATGCATAGAAGTAATTTACTGTTCTTGCCCTTCTGTGAAATATCTGTTTTCAATTGATCTAAATTCTCAGATATTCAGATTTGATTTCACACCTTGTCATTCGACAAATCCTGTTTCTGAAAAATATCTACCAATTTGCAATTGGATTTTTTAATTTTTTAATCTGGACTATATTCTTGAAAGTTATTTTTCCAAGTATGTACTGATTTGTTTATTTTTGGATTATTCTGCAGAGCAAAGTGGAAGTAACTGGAAGAAATATGTGACTTTTGTGATTAATTCTGGTGCCCATTAAACCACACAATCAGTTAAAACACCCAAACACACGGGTTCTGTCCTCCTCTTTCTGGAATATATATTCACCAGCGGTGACCTACTGATTTCTTTTGAGCATTAAGGTCCAGAGAAACAAACCATTTTACAAAGCTCAAAATATTAGTACAAAGCAGCTATATTTTTGGAGCATTTCAGATCTTGGCATGCTAATAGCTGTCCTTTGTGCTAGTTACTGTATCATATCTGCTCACCTTGTATGCTCAGTCCATTAAGCAGATGGCTGACATGAATGAGAACTTAATGTATTATCAGCTGTGGGATGGCTGAATTATCATTAAAGAGTAATGTCAATTACGTCAGTCTGCTTAACCTTTTCAGTGTCATAAGAGCTCTCAATAATTCATAGTTTCTTAGTACAGATGTGTGTCACCTCTTATCTTCTAGTTGTACTAGTATTAGATAATAATTGGTAGATAATGTAGAACCAGGTACCCTCTCTAAAAATACTTTTATATCAAGCTCAAGCTCGCATCTAGTAGCACCGTTAAAATTAAAAATATACATAACTTTCCCTTTGAGATAAGTGATTAATTTGTTGGCTTTCACAGCCTCTTTAGTAATGAAAACTGTACATGTCAACAGGAATATTTATTTGTTATTTTTCTATTTATATTTGTAATTTTTTAGGGAGTTACTCTTTAATCCCCACATACATTACATTGGGACTTTGTATAAAGTTTACAAATGCAAAGCTGAGTTTCTTTGTGTTCTGCCCCATCTAACAAAAAGGCATAGCTACAAGCAAGAAATGCTATTTTCAATGGGTATTCAAAAATGTATCTTTCTTAAACTTTGTGCTGCACTTCAGCACTTTTCACAGCTACTGAACAAGTCTGTGACCAAATGCTTTGTTTTCACAATGACGCTTTAATCCATCAAGGTTAAATTGGCACCTCGGTGACAATCACACGGCTGCATGACTGGCACTCGGACAGCAAGTTACCCACCCACGTGTTCCAGCCGAGCTCTCAGGGCGATTTCTTAGCTAAGGAGGGGGGTGGTCCTTCACTGTCTGAGTGAGAGACACTGGTTGATTAGAATTTTTAAACTGAAAACACGATTAACTGCTTCTTATAAACAGATGACTTGGATGCATTGCTTCCACAGGTAAGCAAACCCTCCACATGCAGTTCATTCAGGCTGAATTTTTAAACCAGTTGAATACTTACTTTGGGGGTTGTAATCTTTTTTTTTGTACTCAATGAACTGTGAATTAAGCCTTTAGATGACTACTCATTTTACATGTTGTGTGAGTATTGTGCTTGCTGTTTACTGACTAAACATAGCCTTTAGTTTGGAGGACAAAGGGGGGTGGAATTTGAGTGTGACTTTTTTTGTTTGTTTTTTGTATACATGACAAATACAATGTATCCTCTAGCTCTCTCTGTGAATTACTAATAGGTTGTTTGTGTCTGAGGACTGTCTGTCTCAGTGTGATTGGTGAGGAGTTCTCTGGAGATGGCAGTGTGGTCTGTCTATGTGTCTTTGTCAGAAGTAGCACTACACATGGGAGCAAGCAGAAGGATTAACGGGGGGGCATTGGGGGCTTGTGGCAGATGAAAAAAAATAAAGCTGCTGGCCTCAGGTGTTTGAAAGCTGACTGTTAATTAAAATAATATCATGTTAAACTCAGTTGGGGATTTGAAAGCCTTGTCTACATTTTAGTTATAATAATAAAACAAATCAATGAACAATATGTAAATGTTAGCTCTGCATCCAAATAGAAACAGTGTGCACTGTTGTTGACTACTAAAGCTGATATGGAATTGTATCTTGGCAGTCATTGATAGTAAATAGATAATATTTTGGGAACCAAAATGTATTGAGGATAGGACAATTATCTATTCTGGAATACTAAGATAGTACACAAGAGGGTCTGAGTGGATAAAACGGGAAAAAATGCCCCACAACCAGGTAGAGTTTTATAATGTATGTTTATCAATTACTGTAGTCACATAACATATTATTGTAAATGTTTTGCTGTAAAACTTTCCCAAACTGATTAATGTATAGTGTGACTTGGCTGTCAGAAAATCTTGCAAACTAGGATATATTCACAAATACCTACATGTATGGGCATTACACATTAGATCATTCATGTGTGGAAAGTTAGGTTTCTCATAGCAGAGGGTATCACTACTAACATGAACTGACAGCTGATTTATGACATGAGCACATTATTTAACTGTGTGGGCTTAAAATTAGGCCAACAGTATGTCAAGTGTCACAATTAACAGCGAATGAGCAGTTTTGTGTAAATGTTAATTGAACGATATGCTATAGATTTGCATGGCTGACAATAGGGGTGGGAATTTCGAGTAATTTAGTGCTCGAGTACTTGAGCATTTTAATTTCGAGTACTTGAACCTAATGCCAGACAATATTATTCTACTTATGCGCCACAAAAATTACCATGTTAACACTAGAACTGCTGTGGTTATACTCATACCTAAAACCGCCACTGGCAGTCATTATGACGGTACATTTTAAAAAACATAAAAATTAAAATGAAAGACAACTATCCGATACAACTCAAAAGTTTTATTCAAGTAAATCATGCCAAACATCTGCACAGCTGAAACAACAATTAAACATAAAAGGGTTTATTTTCTAACTCACCACAAATAAAGCACTACTACATCAAAAAATGAATAAAAAAATATAATAAAAGAAACATTTTAAAAGAAACTAAACAGGTATATGTACAAAAACAAAAGTAGTTTTTAATTTAAAATGAAAGTAACATGTGTTAGCTCTTGTGTGGATGAGGTTGAGCTGCTGCAGCCTGCAGCTTTGCAGTTTTCTGATTGAAATGTTTTTCCTGAAGTGCTGTGGCTAGCTTCAAGATGAAATTTTCCCTGGTGCATTCCTTGTACAAAACAAAGGAATTGATGGCTGCCAGGTCCAGTAGAGATAACAAGAAAGTTGCCCAGAGCTGTGTGGTCCTCCGAAGCTGTAATTCTTTTTTTAAATTACGGTTTTGTTGGTAGGTGGGCGGCTTTTAACGTCCTTATTTTCATGATCCTGCCTTTCAAACGCCATTGGGGTATTTATTTAGGAAAAGTCATAAACGGATAACCAAATAAGTTTCAGACACACAGAGAAATTTCAATTTGAAAACTTCAAACATTCAAAATGACTTTCCGTGGATAGTGTTAAGGTGGTATACGTGAATAAAATATTGTAACGATCCCTGGTCTTGAGGCTCAAAGCAGGAGATGGAGACGGGATTCAGGCGCTAACAAAACTACTTTATTAATTAAACAGGGTCTGTGTTTGGGTCAGGACCACACCACAAAAACAATAAATCCTTCCTCCTGTCTTTATCCTAAAAACTCACTCACTTTCTCGCTCGCTCTATTCCACACACACAGGCTCCAGCTCTATCAGTCCCCTAACACACAGAGACGAGAGAGGACCACTACTCTCATGGGGCAAGCAGAGCAAGGGCCTTCTAGAGGACTCGAGTAATTATAATTATTTCGAGTACTCGAGTACTCTAACCCAGCCCTAGTTGACAATAGAATGTGAAGCAAATTTGAATGTTTTGAGAAACACTGCAGTTGAAACTATGTGAGAATTGATATAAGCGGATATTGCATCAGTAATTGAGCAGATACATCTGATTTAGGTTTAAAATAAAAATGATAGTATAGCAAAAGTGAACATTCTACTTTAACCTACAATTAGTGTGGTGCACTAAATTGTGTTGAAATCCTGTCCAGGCATTCTAAAAGGGCAGAATGTGTGAGCAAGTACAAAAAGTAGTGAACAGTGACAGTTACTACAACATTCCCTCCACACCTCCATGCTTTCATTACGTTGGCCATTTTCTCTGACAATGAGGTTGTGGCTGTTTTTGTTTTAGAATGACAAAAGGGATTACATATCAAGTTATCAGCTTTTGTTTGACATTACCTAAAACTGTATTTACCTTACATCGTGGAACATGGCAAATAAAAAATCTTTCAATGACTGTGACATGAATGCACTTTATTCTTTTACCCATAACCACAATGGTACACCTGTTAGCTTTTTTTGTCTCCTAAACTAAAACCATTGAAACAAAACATAGCAAGCTGTTGTATATTTGACTTTGAATTAGCGAACACTTTTGCTGAACACTTGTTTTCCCCTCACACCTGCAGATATTTAATCACTTGCACAAATATGCGAACATACAAGAATACCTAGCAAAACAGCCTGAGCGTTATTAATGACAAACATGTCATGTTTCTTAAAATTCATTCAATATACATATCATTTGGTTTTAGTTTCTAAGGGTAGCTTAGACAGCATTGGTCATTTCTGATAAGGATAATATTGTGTCAACACTTTTGTCTGGCCACAAATGTCCCAGTGGTAAGATATGTGGCCTTTTTTGCCATTTGTCTTTGTTTATCTATGATTTGAAATAAGACCATGTGGAAAAACTCAGGACACTATTCATTACAGATAATTCCCAGCTACAGACTGATATGGCATCTGTACAAATCTTTGTACATAGAGCCAGTGGGCCATATTTTTTTTTAAGTTAGTGTGAGTTTTAATAATGTGCTAAATTGTATTTATGCTTGTAAAACAGACCCATATTTATTTTGAACATTGCAATTGTAAATGTTCATGTGTAGCAGTATGAAAAGGCATCCGGGGTGGGGTTAACTGCATACAGAAATCTTCCTTAGTGCATAGTCCAGTTCTGTCTGAGACTGGGAAGCTATAATTGGGTTTAGTCACTGTGACAGAGAAAGAATGAATCTTGATTATAAATCTCCCTCCTGACCTGTGAGGGCGCTGTGTAAAGGGAACAGAGTGCCCCGGACTGAATGGTCTGACAATCCATTCCAAGGGAAAGGTGGAAGTCAATCATCTAGAAAGGGGGCGAAGCTACGGTACACCGAGTCATCGCCCCAGAAGGGAAGCGATGTGGCAACCATGGATTGGAGGAGAAATGATTGCACTCGCTAACCAAGGTGGCGTGACTGACAGTACAAAAGGGGACATGGCTAGGTCATCTGTTCCTTTGTTATGGTTAAGACAGAAACGCTAAAGGAGAGCTGTAAACTTACCATGAGTGTTTTGTTTGTTTGTCGTGTCTAATTATACTTGTTTGTTCTTGTTAGATGGCTAACACGATCCAGAGCTGTTGCTTAGGGCCAGCACCAAACCCGGACAACACTTCACCACTGTACACAAATAAATTGTACTTCGCTATGAGCACTTTAGCACTCACTCTGGACTTGTGATCGTGTGTGTGTCTTGGTGTGTGTTCTACTGTGTTTATTCTTTCGGGACTGTAACCCATTGTTTTGAAACAGTGCAATACACGTTTTCTGTTTGGATTGTGAACTTTGTTGTCTGTCTTCTGTTTTGTAATCACATCACCTCTACAAATCACTTTGCCACACTCACACACAAGAACTTCTGGCTTGTGTCATCCCTTGGGTTGCGCTCTCAATTCTAGAATAAGTGTAAAACATTCAAGTAATTGTCAATTTATTCTGTAATAATGCTGAAAGACAACAAGCAGCTAAAAGTTGTTTATATAATTACAAAACCCATTTTAAAGCCAAAAGGCCAATCTTGAATCCAACATGCCACAGCACAGTTCCGTTACTACTCTAATGACAGTTGGCTCTGAGATGGAATGCATTACTGTATGTAAAATGACACAAAATGTATTAGTATCTAAAGTATTCATGCTTAGACCAGAGGAACATTTTTCAGTTCGTGTACATTATTTCAGACCTTTTCAGTGTTCTTCTTTATTCATTTTGTAGTTCATGTTTTGTTTTAAATTGGAAATGTATTTAAAGCTTCGCTGTCCCACAATCATGTTCCATTTGATCAAAATGTAATTCCTTGGTGTCTGTTGACTGCAGCCGAGGGAAGTACATTTAACATCATTGAGTACAACAAGATGCCTAATTAGCCCATCCAGGTTGAGGTATATAAGTTAGCTGGAAATGCATTGTGGCGGTAATGTTGTAAGTGTTGTGCCATTACGGATTCTGTCCCCTATCGGTGAGATGAGATAAGTTTATAAGCGAATGTAAGAAACACATCAGTAAGAAATACATACAGTACAACAAAATGTGATATTTGTTACATCCACTAGGGGTGGAGTGTTGTGGGGGACAGGGACATGACAATCCTTTAAATGAGTTTATATTTTGCTCATCTGTACTGTTGTGCAGAGTGCCAACGTAGGCTGCATACCTGAAGGGCAGGTAAAGGGGTTAGCTAAACTTGTAACTTGTATTAGCCAAACCAATATTGTTCCTCAAACCTCAGCAATAAAACAAAAAAAAAAATGTCCTGTAACATTTGAGAACATTTCCATTAATCTCCATGCACAGTATTTACTTTTTTGTGTTCTTCCATGTTCAAGTCCTTGTGATCTACAATATAGTGTCGCCTTTTTCTCTTGACACCAAATGTCAGTATTGCTTTTCAGAACAAGGAAACACTCAGTAACAACACACCTTATAACTAAGTTTTTCTTTTGGTGTGAGGCCAAGGCTGTTAAGGAAACTATAAAATATATAGGTTTATTTGTAGTTGCAACAGTTCAGACTAATAGCTGGAAAAGTACCAAAGGCAGCAGGGAGTATTACCATTCAAAAACTGAACATCACTGATACGAGCATGCCTCGGCATAAACTGTGGAATGTGATTGCAGTGGGTGTTGGAAATCAACCAATGGGATTATAAAGATAATCTGGTGTAGGTAGCCTATACAATGTTTATAAGTGCAGTTTGTTTTATACTTCCATCAATTACTTCTTCATTTGGGATTCACTGTAAGTACGAAACCAGACCACATAAAAACTGTTTTGTCTTTTGTTTTCAAATGTGGGTAAACTCTTAAAATCGGCTTTGATTGTGGATTTCCATGTGCTGTTTTTCTTATTTTAAATCAGTACAGATTAAATCAGTACAGGCACATACATAGGATTTCTCATAATCTCTTAATAATTGCACAGGACCTGAAAGGTTTAAAATATATAAAAGCCAGAGTTTTTTAATCATAGCCAAATGCAATCTAAAACATCTACAAGAGGTTAGTAGTGTATGATTGGTGCAATATCAAGGCAGTTATGGTGTTCACCATGTAGAGTGAGACAGACAGACAGACAGGTGGATGGACGGGCGCGGTCAGAACAGAAGGGTCCCTGAAAACAAAGCAAAAATAGTCTGATAAAGTTATTAGCAAGGTTACACTTATGCTGTAGACATCACACGTTTGGAGGATTCTATTTAGGAATTCACTTTTTTCTACTTTACCTAGCAAAAAAAGTGAATTAAATTGCAGCTGTTTATTGCTACCAGTCATTACATTACTTTGTCTAAATCAGACCTGAAAGTGTACTGTATAATGCAGAATTGGCGCTCCATAACAATTCACATAGTATCTCTGCCAGACTTCTGTTGTACACGTACTATGAGTTTACTCATTCTGTTAAGAGCAGTAAAAGTATGTTGACATTGGCAGGAATTCAAGACTTGTGAACTAAATCAGCTAGTGAAGCTGTAAGTCCCATACTGTACTCCTGAGGTATTGCACAAGTAAAGCTTTACTGACATTTTTTTCAGAAAGAAGTTCAGAAACAACTTATTTCTTTAAACCATGTTTACAAAGAAGCCATCCAAAGACATACAGTAATAACCGACTGTATTCACAAAAACAGAAGCCAGACATTTGCAAGGAAGTTCCAATTACCAACATAGAGCTGCTGTGTCCCAAAAACCATGTTCAGTTTTATACTAAAATAGTAATTCCATGGTGTCTGTTCCAAAATGAAGTCTTCTGTCTATTCCACTATTATAGACGTCAGGCACTGTTGATATGTTTGTTAAAAATATAGCATTATACATCCCCACATGTTGCTACATGTTTAAATAATGTACCTGTAATTTGTCTTTTCATTGTTAACATCCTGACAACCTTTTACACTTATAACTTTAACTTTAAAACTTTTTATAACAAGTGCTCTGGCTTTTCTATTACATACCACAGTATGGATCATTATTGTGCTGTTACCTGTTTGACAATGTGGGCAATAATCCTTACACTGTCAGTGCACTAGAGAGGAGAATGTTTTGAAAAGAGCTTTGTTAACAATGAAAAGAAATGACAGGTATGTTATTTAAACAGTTGTAGCAACACGTGGAGACGTATAACACTATAATTTTCGGAACCTAGCTACTCACTTTTTAGGTTGTGGAGTTGGCATATCAGTGGGTATAGATTATGCCACTGCTTTACAGTGTTGGATAGACTGACCTGGCCTTTTTTTCTACATTTTGTATTATTAGAAAATGATTTATTAGCATAAACCATTTTGTCAGTGTTAGGTTGACTCTAGTAGTATAGATTAGCATAAGCATAACACACAGACAAAGGTGCCACCAGTAGCCGTTAGTATAATACAATTTTTTGTGATAAAAATAAATGCAGCAAACATTTTTCTTTCTTCTGGTAAATGATTGAACAAACGGCATAGAGCTGCACGATTTCTTTAAAATGTCTTCAACGAAAAAGACACCAGTTGAATCAAAGATTGGAAATATTTTGGCTAAAGATCGCTCTGTCCATTCCAAGAAGGGGACATTTCACATCTCTTTAAAAGGTGGACATAAAAAACAAAATATTCTACAAATTACTGTTTTTCAGGTAAGCATTTCATATTTAGGGAAATTTGTATAATACCTTTGGAGAAAATGATACATTTTGAATGCCAATTTTTCTGCTCAAAATGCCGTGAAGTAAGACATTTTTTTTACTGTGAAAAAAATAGTAATAACCATAAGATTTTTGTTGGCCGGTTTGGTTGCGCGACAGTGTTGGCCAACAAAATGGTCTCAGTGTGGACCCAGCTTTAAAAAGACACCGGAATTGCATTTACTATTTAATGCAACCCTATTGGCCCCTATGTCATGAGCACTGGAGCAGTGACGAACACAAACATGTTACACTGAAGTCATGTTATGCATGTTTAACTTCATTCAGTAGTGGTTGTGTTGCATGGCATATCGATATTTTCGTTTGAGTAACCTGTTTAATCCTGTTAGTGCTTTCAGGGAACATATTGATGAAACCTGGCAGATATTGTAGGTAGACCAGTATGCAAGAACCCTTCATTCTGTCTGCAAATGGAACTGGTCCAATAATCTTTCAGGGATTCAGAAAACATTCATGACGTTCTTAAGTGGCATGTCTTTCAACATACCTACTAATACAAGTCATGTGTGAATGATGTTCAATGTAGTATAAAAAAAATATTTCATGTAGGAATGAGTTTCAGCTTTGTTGAGGGAAGGAGCGATTGGTTTCGAGAAGTTAGAAATGTATTAATTCATGGTAAATACCACACAATTTTCTTGTTAGATTTCCCCTACATTAAATAACTTTTTTAAAATACTAGCTGAAAATTACAAAAGCTTGCTATGTGTCTTCTCTCTTTCTTGGAAGGAATTTGTTGCTTGACTACAGCAAGTAGCAGCATGTTTTGTTAGTTTTTGTTCAGGTTAATTCATTTGCTGTTACAGTTGGCTTCCAAACAACCTGACAAACATACTACAGTAGGCATTCCCCACATGCAATCTCTCAAAGCAGGGTTTATCAATATCAAAGATCCCCTAATGCTGTTGCTAGGTAAAAAAAAACAAAAAAAAAAACAGGATATCACACAGGATAGAAAATTTGGTGTCCAATACAAGATGTCTTGCCATTTCTGCCTGATATAATCTGATACAAAGACATTTCAGATGTCTGTATCAAATCAATATCAGGGTCTTATAATACACAGTGCAGACATTTACCTGTTCAAAAAATACTTGAAAATAATAAAGAACTACAAAATAGATTGTTTTGTAATTTAAACTAATAAGGAATCAAAGTTTCAGTGATCCTTGTTGCAGACAGTGTGACTGGTAGGACATAAAGACTTCACCAGCAGCAATACTATACTCACAAGTATTTAGTAAAGTTTAACTAGTAAACAGAGAATATATGTATTTTAATATGTATTATTTTAGTTGCACCAACTGGCTATTGCAGGGTGCTGAGGACCCAGGCAGGAGGTGAATGTGCTTGAAACCTCTTCCTCTTTTTATGTAGTGAGGTTTAGCTACTATTCGATTGCTTATTGTTTTTATATATATATATATATTGTAGTAGAGTGGCCGATGTTGGTGCAGGATGAATAAGTGGCTGGAGACTTTATTGAAGTTCACAGTGCGGTCACGCACACAAAAGAAAAGAAAGAAAGGAAAACCTAATTCCACTTGGAGTACTACCTAGACAGAACAACGCCTTATCTAATGGGTTGGAACAGCCCAGCTGTTTGTCCAACAACAAAACAAAACACAAGGTAAATATTACACACACAGTAACTCGGAACCGACATAAGTGGATAAATCCTTGCCGCCTTGGTTTCTCTCTTCTTTCCTTCTTTCTCGCTTGCTTGCTCACACAGTTAGCTTCAGAGGTTCGCTCGCTCGCTCGCTCGCTTGCTTCCTTGCTTGCTTGCTTGCTCGCTTGCTGGACTCCTACACGCCTTCCTTGTGGCAAAGGCGCCAACACACTTTTATAATAGAGGGTAATAATTAAATTGATTAATAACCAAAACACATTACATACACCTGTTACCTTGTTGAGAGAGAGAGAAAAGCCAATTTGGCACAACAGTGACACCCAGAGGTTACCTAGACAATTGCAGTTATATTCTCATCTTCACAAAACATTGCTCATACACATCAATCACGTTTCCACACACTTTATATATATATATATATATATATATATATATATATATATATATATATATATATATATATATATATATATGCATACACACACTGTATATTATTGATGAATATATGTGTAAAAAACAAGATGAAACACAAGTACACATTTGTAATATGAATTTTGCCTTTCATTTTCAGTTTTTTTTCCAGATTTATTGAGTGAATGTTTCTACATGACATAGTTTTGGAATCATTCTCTCTCTCTCTCTCTCTCTCTCTCTCTCTCTCTCTCTCTCTCTCTCTCTGTCTCTCTCTCTCTCTTTCTCTCTCTCTCTCTCTCTCTCTCTCTCTCTCTCTCTCTCTCTCTCTCTATATATATATATATATATATTTTGTTTTTGTAACAGTGATGGTGGCCATCTTGAAATTTCGTATCATAAGGTCAAGGCCACATTTGTCAAATATTATTCCTTTTTACCACACATGCAAATATATTCACAGAGAATAACAAACTCCTTAAAATGCTCAGTTTCTGGATCTGGCTTCTGTACTACTGTGAGCATTTTTCAGTAGATTTGGCTTGCCTCTATTGTGGAAAGAATTAGGCCTAGTTCTTTTTTTCTTTTTCTTTTAATGTACTGTTGTGTTGATTATAACTTCTTACAGTGAAGTCTAATTTTAAAGAGATTTACTCCTGAAATGCATTCAGTCTTCTCTATTCTGTGTATTTCTGTAAAAAAAAAAAAAAAAAAAAAAAAAAAAACAGTGCTTCAGGACTGAATTTGCACCTTGCAGTTCTCCCATTTCTCAATGGTACCGTGCCTTAGGGTCTCAGCCACGGTATTAATTAAGGTGCTGTAAAAGTACATGTCTGAACATGCTCGTGTGGAATGGATATCAAAACGAACAGTATTACAACACAGTGGTTAGCACACCTGCCGGCATCCCCATGGTGGGCAAGTCAGTGCTGGTCTGGTTATAGTTATAGATATAACAGTAAACACCTTTGGTCATCTTCGTATCTCTATGAATCTCTGATTTGCTAAAACCAGGTATTCTGGATACCTCACAAGTAATCATTGGACATGGTGAGAAAAGAGGCAGGTTTAATGGGGGAGGGGCCTACAAACATAAAAACAGATATTTAAATCACATGACTGTCTTTAGGCCCCTTGGGTGGCTAAGCAGAAGTGTGGTAGGGACTACAAGTAAAGTTTAGTCTATTTCCAAACTGTCACACAGGGTAGTAGAAACAGTAGAAAGAACTTTAAAAAAATGCAGTCAAACATATAACAATTATTCAAGGGACTAGATAAAAGTGATGCTCATATCCAGGCAATTTAAAGACTAAACAAGCTTGAAAATTGGTTTTCTTAGCTCTTATTAGCTTTAGTAACATTATAACTGACCCCCTTATCATTTTGCTGAAGATAGATGTGCTCTTTTTTTTTTAGCAAAATGAAGCACTTCCTTCTTCCTGGTAACACCTAGCGGGTGAACACGTTTGGGCGTATATTTTAACTTCCCATGGCAGCCCGAAGCTTGAATGGGGACTGTTATGTATTGAACAGATTGAAAGATAAAAGGAGACTGCTTGAAATTTCAAAAGACCAAACTTCTTTTTATTTTGAGGACATCAGGCGAAGGCAGGGGTGTAGCACGTCTTCCATTTTACTACACTGCTGTTTCCAGAAACTTCCACAGCTTAATTAACATAACTCATCCAAAATGTATCATTCTATTACATAAACAGCCCATAGAATCAATATACATATCACCCAACTTAGGTGAACACCCAATAGGTACTTTTCAAAGAAATAGCTTTCAGCTTTAACCCTTTATACACTACAGGGACCAAACCGACTCAATGCATCTAGACCTGTAACACATTTGGCTCATGGCTTACCTTGGCGTGTTGCTGCTTCGTGTATTGAAGAGACAACGCGGTCTATTTTAATAATCTAAGCAGCACTTCCCTGTGTTCTAATGCAGACCTATTAAAGTTATTGTAGCTCACAAAAATTCCAAAAACCTTTTGAACTTCCACTAGCTACATAGATCTCACACATGTTGTAGTACACATGCATTTTAATTTTAAAACCCAATATCTGGTTAAAGGAAACTCTTGGGTTATCTGTTTGCACTTGTACTCCCTGGGTCATTTCATCTCAGCAGTGTCTTCTGAGTCAAAGCATGTTACTGACTGAAAACATGTCAGTCAATAGTGGGTGGGGACAGTTTCACTCTGCAAGTGAAATGACCCAGGAAGTGCAGTAGAGTCAGAAAGCATGGCTTCCAAACAGAGCTTTCTTTTACCTAATGTAGCACCAGATATGATGCTTTGAAATGAAAATCGAGTTTATTTCAAAACTGCACATTTGAGACCTATAAATGAAAAGATGTGCATGGTGAAGACATTTTATTTTGTTAGCTGCAGTTACTTTAATGTTAAAAGGGGCTAACAAATCACTCCCGGAGGGAAGACAGATAGATTAATATAGTTTAAACCATTATGAGGACAAACAAACAAATATATGAGTTGTCAGCACTTATCCCCTACAGTACCACCAATCAGAGCTACTGTACCTCTGCAGAGAAGAATGGCAATTGATTTTACAAAGCTAATCTGTCACTATGCTGTCAGATTCATGCTTGACCTCTGGATATGAACAAGAACCTGGTCTTAAAGGAAGTTATTATACATTTCAAGAAGCAGGATATCCTGGGCAGATAATGTTGGCTGTACTGGCTTTCTTTGTGTGTAGGCATTTTTAATACCACAAGATGTAGAGCGACTACGCCAGTTCAGTGCGATAAGGCACAGAACAAATTATAGAAGATCCTTTAGGTTCTTTTTATTCAGATAACAGATCTAAAAATGTAGGAACAAGGTCGCCAAGAAAAATCACACCGATACATTTTAGCAGATGTTTGTTTATTGTAAACTTCCAATAGCAACACATGGTTTAAAATGGTATTGGTATAGTAAGACAGTAATTCCATTCACCTATTAACAGGTAGCAAGATTCCAAGCAATTAAACAAGGTTCACATTAATGAGGTCATGTATTAAAGTGCAAATACAACAACACTGCTACCCAGCAATAAAGTGGAGATACACATTCAAAGACATGGTAAAACTGTCATAATAAAAACAATAATACCCACACCACACACACACACAATGTCCGTGCAGGGGAGGGAACACAGAGAGAGAGAGAGAGAGAGAGAGAGAGAGAGAGAGAGAGAGAGAGAGAGAGAGAGAGAGAGAGAGAGAGAGAGAGAGAGAGAGAGAGAGAGAGAGAGAGAGAGAGAGAGAGAGAGAGAGAGAGAGAGAGAGAGAGAGAGAGAGAGAGAGAGAGAGAAACCAGCATCACAATATAGCCTATTCTGTGCACTTCTTAAACTCCAATCGACTACCAAACAGGCTAAAAACAGTCATTATTCAACACCGGCATACTATCAGCCCAATACTTATTGTCAGGATGCTCAATATACTGATCTGTTTCTGTCTCTCTCACTCATCGCTCCATGCTCCACACACTGTGTTCCCACTCCTGCACAGACATACAAACCCCAGGATGGTCATCCCGTTTGTAAAAACATGTGCTATTTATATTCAGGTGCGTAAATTGATCAATAATTCAATTACTAGGTGCTCAACAAGGCAAACATAGGGAAGTGGGTGGAGAAGCCAACATAACGTGATACAAATCAATTATCAAAAAGTGTCAGACAACATAAAGCATGCACTAATCAAATCAATAAAATAATGTGCAGAGGCAATATGTAACCCTGTTACATACTGCCTCTGCACATTGTCATAAATGCTTGTAATGAAGGTCAAATAGTAAATTGCAATGGCCAATTAGCAGCCATTGAAGTCTGTGGTTAAATGGCCAAAACCAGCAGTTTACAATGACTATAGTTAACATAGTAAATGCTTCAATGTCAAACATAAAAAAAGATACTACCATTCTTTGGCCATATCCAGAAGTGCATATGCAAGTCAAACTTATCTGGCTCTTTTACAGTTTAAGTCATGTGGTCAGTAATGTTTGCGCTCAGTTTTTGTAGGACCTGGCATAAAGTCTCACCAAGCATGAATAGTGATTTGTGCAATTGTGTATTTCACAGAGCATTGTCTTGTCTTTTTTTAATGTACAGCTTCTACTGCTAAGCTTCCTTCAAAATGGAATTGTTCATATCAGCATCATGATTGCAAATAAACATGCTGGTAAATGTATCTTTGTTTAAAAAGTGCTTTACAGATGAAAAAGTAATACTTTACAAACAGACAGTAGAAAAAATGCCAATATTAGACGTCCTTGGGTAAAACAGCAAAAAATAACCACCCTCAAAATGACCCGCTGTGACAGAGAAAGAATGAATCTTGGTCATAAATCTCCCTCCCGACCTGTGAGGGTGTTGTGTAAAGGGAACAGAGTGCCCTGGACTGGATGGTCTGACAATTCGTTCCAAGGGAAAGGTGGAAGTCGGCCATCTAGAAAAGAGGCGGAACTATGGTACACGAAGTCATTGCCCCAGAAGGGAAGCGATGTGGCAACTGCGGTTTGGAGGAGAAACGGTTGCACTCGCTAACCAAGAGAGCGTGACTGACAGTACAAATGGGACATGGCTAGGTGATCCTCTTGTTATGGTTAAGGTGAACCGAGAAAGGAGTACTGTGAATTAACCGTGAGTGTGTTGTTTGTTTTGTCGTGTCTAAAATCTACTTGTTTGTTCTTGTTAGATGGCTAACACGACTCAGAGCTGTCGCTTAAGGCCAGCACTAAACCCGAACAACACTTCGCAACTGTGCCCAAATAAATTGTACCTCATCATGAGCACCTTAGCACTCACTCTGGACTTGTGATCGTGTGTGTGTCTTGGTGTATGTTCTACTGTGTTTATTCTTTCGAACTGTGTATATTCTTTCGGGACTGTAACCCCGATTATTCTTTGCGGTTGCCAGACTGGGATTAAAAATAAACGTGTTGTTTGGACCGTGAACTTTGTTGTCTGTCTTCTGTTTCGTAATCACATCATCACTACACCTGCGCACTGCAAACCAAATTGCCACACCCGCTCTGCATTGTTTCTTTAATTTAGTGAAGTGTAATGGATTGATTCAACTGTAAAAAGAAGTCTGTTTATCCACAGCCCAAAGGGCAAGCACAGGCAGCATCCATGTGAGTTTTCCTGCACAGCACCACCGATGTGCTTCAGCCTTGCCCTGGAGGGACCACACTGTGGTGACGGTGGAATTATTCAGTACTGCCAATTGAAATCTGGACACCTGTCCATCAGAACACATCTCTTACAGGCCCCCACCAGCCACAAGATCAACATGAATTCTAACTCTAATCTCTCTTAAAAGAACAGCCAGAAGCTAGTTTGCCAGTTAAAATAGTAGTACGCTACAGCATATAATCAGTATTATTTCATACTGAGTGTCCAAAGTTACTCCATGTGAATTCAAGGTTGTTGGAATTTGGTTTGGTTTGTTTTTTGTTAGTGTTTGTTTTTCAACACTGCATGTTTGATTACTGCAGCGAAAAAAAGGTTAGAGCAGTTAAAATGATGGATTCAAATGTGACTGATTTCCTTGGGGCTGTATTGTAATAGTTTAATATTGAAACTGACTTGCTCATTTTCTGCTCGTAATTGCTGCAATACAGGTTGTGAAACATGCACTGATTTATGTACGGGTGATGTAATGGGCCTGTGCTCAGTATTAAATACCCCCCCCCCCCCACCCAGAGAAATACAGGAAAGACAATACCCCTAGAGTCCCTGAATGGCTCACATGGAAAGACACAGACCCTGTGGTGTGCACGGTGAGTCGTGCAGTCAATGCAGTGCAGGTTCGCATACTGGCTGTGTGAGGTTGCCAATCTTCGCTGGGGATTCAACAGGGAGCAATGCATTGGCTCTGGCTCTGGCTCTCCCATGGGTTAGGGGAGGCAAAATTGTTGCACAGCGGACCCTACTAGCTCAAAGCGAACACATGCAGGGCTGTTCTCCAGGGGCTGGTATCTTCCTGACAAACACTGTGTAAACAGGCAATCGGCTTTGTCGGGGGCTCAGAGGACATCTATTGACCTTCCATTGTAGAGGGAACATCAATGCACATTCTAAAAAAATCAGGGGTGAAATAATTGATAATAAACTTCCCAAATACGTCTTCTATTTCCGTTGTAAATCCAGACGAGGTCAGTGAGGTACAAAGAGGAAACATGATATCCCAAATAGGACTTTATGTTTGTTGTCATTAGGTGGTCGACAAACATTTTTCAAACCCAATGCAACTCAATAACAGGACAACCCACGAGTATTTGATTTAGCAGGACCCTTCCCTAATTAAAATCTGCTGAACATCTCAAGCTGAGCACATATAACTCAGGGAACATCCTGAAACTGCCCAAAGACAGTGTGCAACACAGCCAATAAACCCCCCAAAATATATACATGTTTATATCGGGTTACACATGTACTGTAGTGAAAGTATCTGATGTATCACATATCCTAGACAAATACTATTTTGTTGTCATTAAAAAGAGAGTGACATGAAGACGGGACCCACGGGATTCACGTGGTACGGGAAAAAAATTGTGTTAAATTTTGCGGGACAGGGTGGCACAGGAGTGAAGCTCACAGGAAATGGTGGGGACGGGATATATATATATCTATAGTTTTTATATTTGTAAATGAAAGTGTGCCACCTGGTGCTTAACGCCCACTCTGGCCATATTATCAACCTGCCCACCTAAGCAGAGAGGGTTACAGCTACAAAAGGTCATATTTAATTAAAGGCAATTACCAAATTAGAAAAAACAATTTCTCACAAACAATAATGACAACAATTTCCATTTGAGATGCCATCAGCATTTAAACATTCCTCTCTGTAAAGCTACTTGTTGTCATTTAGTTATTTAGTTAACAACTCTGTACAAAATAATCCTTTATGTGTTTGATTACATTAGCCCTCCCAAAGTGTTACTCAAGAAAGGAAGTGGAAATTGAACTGAAAGTCAGGGAATAAAAACCCTGATAGCATTTTAAGCTTTCATTAACAGCACTTAAATAGTTGCAGATAACATTACATCAACGATCTGAAATCGCTCCGCTCTCACTTTGGCACACTGACCATCGGAATTCAGTTTGATTTGGCATTTTTCCCAGCTCTTCAGCCAAGCCGTGACATCGGTATCGCAACTATCTCAGCCTTTTCCAGTTAGGAGGAAGGCTCCTCCTCATAACAAAGTTCAAATGGTAGTTGCAGAGCCCCCATATAAATCAAACGCTTGCAAACTATTTGGGCTGCCCTGACTATGAAATATTTTCACAACTGGCCTCAGTTCCTAGCATTTTAAAGGTGTAGTGTCTCATGTGATTTTATTTACAGTGAACATTTTCTATTATGACATTTTCTTTTGTTTCTTTATTTCTTTAACTTATTTTAAAAGGTTTTCATGTAGATAAATGTTTCAACTAGTGGCACCAGCCAAAACATGTATATAATTGAGATTCTTTTAAGTTTTACCTCAGAAATTTGATTCTACTTAAGAAAATAATTAAAACACAAAGTACTTCCCTCACGAATTTAACAATGTTGTTTCACTACATGTTATAACTATCGGCAAGTGTTTTCTCTTAGATTATATTAACAATTTGATGATGTGTGTTTGTAAAACAAACATTTAAATTGAACAATGTAAAAGTGTCATTTTTACAGGAACACAAATGATCTGTTTGAGAGGCAGGCAAGCAATTAATCAAGATAACAGCCACAAGTTGTGTTATATAAATTTGCCATTGAAATCTGCACCAAAATAAACAATCATGTTTCTTTAATTTCACATTTTCACTGGGGAATGCAGGGAGAAGCTAAATGCACAAGTACACCTAAAAACATCAATAATTACTTTGAAGGCATTCAAATTGTGCCTCTGTTGCATTCATTTCACAATAAAGACTGCTACCATAGTCTAATCATTATAGAGGTGTTAACTAGTTAGCCAGTTACTTGGTCTGGATTGTTTCACTAAACTGTAACCTGATTAATTGTGTTTACTCTTGTGACAGTTTGTAATCCTAACAGCCTGGTTCTCTCTGCCAGGATTTACAGTTTTTTTTTGAGTCACTGTAACTGGGAAAGTATATTTTGGTGACAACTAATTTGTACTGCAATTAGCCTCCAATGGCATGATACCAACCCCTCTGTATCTGTGATACATTCCCAGATTACACTTCTAAGATGGAAACACAATATTTACAACAGTGATTACATTCACTTTTGAAGTTTCTTGTTTATTTAATCTTTTTTTTTATTGTTTTAAATGTCATTTAATTTGCATGTGAGAGACCAACAGCAGTCAATTAATTTAACACAGTTTGTACTGGCTTCCTGTTACTCTTAGGCTGTGCTTCTTCACACTGGCTTGTGTGTGCTTTTGAAAACAAGGCCAGGGGGGTCCATTTTACAACTGTTAAACTTTTCAGTAGTATTTTTTTATTTATGTATTATTAAACATTGATATGCTTATGAGTGAAGTAAACTACTAATATCTGTTTGATAAACAAAATTAAGTGTTTTAAAAGAGCTTTGATTGGAATTTAAATTAATTTTCAACACTCATGCATGTCGTGTTTGTGAATGATAATTTCCACATTACACTTTGCCAGTGTGAAAAATGTGTTGGAAAAGAAGACTTAATTGAACAGCACTGTGCCAGAATAGCAATAGAGCCGCCAGGGCAGTCATTTTGACGGTTTGAGGTTTTCAAATTTAAATTACTCTGCGTGTCTGAAAGTTATGCGGTTGTCCGTTTATGATTTTTGCTAAATATATGAATTAAATACGCTGACGACGTTTGAAAGACAGGATCGAGAAAATAAGAACTGCCAAAGCCATCATTTTGACTGCCTTTTACAATACATGTTTTTATTTTGAATATAACCTGCAATATTCTATTTTTTTTATATACAAGCCTGTTGCTATCTCTACCACCACTGAGCTTACATCTGCAGTGCCAGTCGCTTTGCCTGTATCATCTCCATCAGCAACTGCAGGCGTGCCAGCCATGCCAACCACTTCACCCGCAGCAGTACCAAGGACAGCGACTCCAGCTGCATCGCCAGCACGAACAGGCATTCAGGAGACTGGGAAGGATGGCACTATTTGGAAAATTATAAATCCCAGTGTTGACGCTGTGGGAAGACGGGCTGCATAAAATCGATATGCGAATGCTACACCACATTCAATGCTGTACTGTACTAGAGGCAAATAGGAATTAGAAGCATTGATTGCAATCCTGTATGTTCGTGGAACAAACATACCACTTTTACTTCACTGCAGTTGGCAAAATTCTCAGCCTGGTTGGAACATTGAACAAAGCAAGAAGAGAGCTTCCACCATCTGCGCAAAACTTGCAACCACAGCTGCATTCCAGTAGAATTTTGAAACACAATGACTGTGCTATGCTAACTGTTTACAAGTGCAATCCGAGAAAGAATGTAATTGTTCTCAGCTCCCTTCATACGTCAGTTGCCATCGGGACTGTTGACAAGAAAAAAATGGAGACTGTGGATTTCTACAATAACACAAAGTACAGAGTACAGACCAGATGGCACGTCAGTACTCAGTGAAAAGCTGGTTCTCGCCGGTGGCCAGTTGCTGTATTTTACAATGTACTGGACCTGGCAGCCATCAGTTCTTTCGTTTTGTACAAGTAATGCATTGGGGAAAATATCAGTATGAGAGATTTCGTCTTGAATCTAGCCACAGAGCTTCGGCAGAAACATTTTGATCAGAAATCTGCAAAGCAGCAGGCAAATGCAGGATTCGGTGCTGCACCCAGTGACACACACAAGAGAAAACAATGCCAGGTAGCTAAATGCAATAAAAATAAAACTTCTGATATCTGTGCCCAATGTGAAAGAGCAGTATGTGGCAAATGCACAGGAAAAGTTGAGAAGTTTTACATCTGTGTGGATTGTGCTACTTAGGTGCTACTTTGAAGTCTGTTTCCCTGAAAGCGCATTCACATTACATAATAGGAATTGATTTATTTTCTTTTTTTATGTTACTTTAAAAAAAAAAAATAATAATTTCATTTTTACAGTTTTGTATGTACATATACCTGTTTACACACTAGTTTCTTTTGAAATGTTTATTTTATTATAGTTTTTCATTTTTTGAAGTACTGCTTTATATGTGGTAATTTCAGCTGTGCAGATGTTTGATATGATGTGCTTGAATAAAACTTTTGAGTTGTATCTGATAGTTTGTCTTTCATTATAATATTAATGTTGTTAAAAATATAACCGTCATAATGACCACCGCTGGCGGTTCTAGGTATGAGTAGAACCACAGTGGTTCTAGTGATTTGCCTGCTAAAGTCAGCATGAGGAAATAACTTAACTTTAACCACATTGAACAAACAGTTTGGGTTTTCCCCGTAACCAACCCCAAGTATATACTGAAACGCCCCCTGCTGGACACTTAACGGAAAACATCTCACAAGAAATGACTACGTGGCAGACCAAGAAGGGCTGGAATATGACTGTGTATATATTATCACACATTGATGATTAATTTATTATTAAATAGTCAATACTAATTTAATTAACAGTAATTACATGTGAGGTAAAGTGTTATGAATTGTGCTCCTGTCACTCCTGACATATGTTAGCTGTATAGTCACGTGCACTTGACAGCTTACTTGGTAGTTTACAGAATACTTTAGTGTGACATTCTCCCTTTGGCTTTACTTTTCAGTAGTCAATCCTAGACAAGGTGCAGCATGTGTTGCTGCAGGCTTCCCACAAGCCACTGCCTGCAAGTGGATGCCACTGGCCAAACAAGTCCCCTCAGTGCTCCAGATTGATGTACATAATTATTCTCTATGGCTGCTCTGGTCTTTAATGGTATCCTTTGTAATGGTTTACCTCCAACAGTGCTAAACTATTACAGATGACTCTCAGATTTTTAAGGGGTTTCATGGTATCATGTAATTTACATGGCAAAAGAAACTCTTTATATTACATAACTAGTAATACAATTGTAGGCAGACTCTGTGTCTATAAATTCACTATTTACTGGGCTGCTGCTGCTACACTATCCTATCCTGCTGCAGTCCGTGCTATTGGGGTACAAAATACCATTTGAACTTCAGAGTATTCCTAACATGGATAAACCACCTCATAGAGCAAATACATCACATTCAACTACCTCATAAATACAGTACATCACAAATGGTGAAACTATTAAGATCACTATAATATACCCTTATGTGTGAAAAGACAATATAATTGTATTAAGCTTCAATTGTATTAAGCTATACAATTATAGCTTCTTTATACGATTTCACTCCTCTGGCTGGCCTGAATTCTAAAGTCTGAATTTGGGCTGGTAGGAAATGACATCACTAAATGTCAATGAAAAATGATGTAGGGGGCGGGATCATATCGTATAAGGGACATTTTAGCTGGTATTGACGGTTTTGGAATTGCCGTTTTTCACCTAGCACGGTCACAAATAAAAATGCAACACAGTTTTGCATTTATACTTTTCATTCCAAAAAGGTTCAAATAAATGTTTACTTAATGAAATGTGTCTGCTAAAACAGTATCTCATTTACTAGCAACTACAATGTCACTGCAGCAACTTGGAGAACAACAAAAAATGCATTCTAATCAGTTAGACTAGCAAGCACTGGTAAAATCAGCTCTGCTATACGGTGCAGAACTAATTTATTTTAAAGTTTTGTTTATGAACTTTGGGATTCCAGCACAGTGGGCATCTTTAGTAATATCTACAATGTATCAACAATAACAATCAACCATTTTGTTACAGACTTTCTAACAAGTCTGGCATAAACAATTTACTTAATTGAAACAAATAACACGAAAAATGTTTAACATAAAAAGGTAGCACTGCCTCTGGGTTTCTGATCGCATCGGATCAATTCCAGATTTTTTAAATCCTTTGACGGAAATGTTTGGTCTACTTTTTATGTTTTCAAGTAAACTGGCTTCATCACTGCCATTTTCATATCCTCTTTGACATCTGACATATTATTTCCCTTGTCTAGCGCTTCTTTCCCTGTTCTGCGTACAAGTCTGCCAGAGGTATATGTACTGCATGAAACAAATGTGAAAGAATATCTAGATGGATTTATCTTTTAAATCATTGACAATTTGACTGTAACTCGCAAGTATTTCCTGCCCAACTGACGTAATAACTCGGAAAACCATGGAAATGCTTCCTTTTTCACCTAGTTGATGGACAACTCAAGTTCTGGGAGAATTCAGACCAATTTGAGCACAATGGAGTCGACTCGAGTTGGCTGACCATGGGAACGAGGTACAATTCGAGCACACTGGAGTCGACTCCAGTTGGCTGTCCATGGAAATGAGGTACAATTCGTTCACACTGGAGTCGACTCGAGTTGGCTGTCCATGGAAATGAGGTAGATGTCCGATTTCAAACTGGTCTTATTTGGGTGTAAGAAAAAGTCAGGAAGCAGCTGATAGGGAAGAGCATTATGGCAGCAGTCATAACATATTTCTTATGATGGAGCGTGCAGGCCCCTTAAAATTCCTGACCAACCTAAGCGCAGAGGGAGAGTACTGAGAAGGGAGAGTATTTAGGGTCTGCATTATCCTTTTTGATCTCCCTGAGGATGAAATTAAAGCTCAGTATCAGCTTTTTCATTATGTACAATTGTCTGTATTTGTCGTATAATAAACTTGGTTCATTAAGTTATCTTTTTCATTATTTGTATTTGGTTTTATATAATAATAATAATATAATATAAAGTCAAAGACACTTAGTCAACACGGGTCATTTCTGCCTCTCCAAATTACCTTCTTTCACAAGGATGGCTGTAGGGTGTGACGTCAGACCAGAAACAGAAACCACAACAAAGAATGACTGGGCAAAACTGAGACGCTACGGTGCTCAGTGCTTTATTAAACAAAATAAAAGGTTTGTACAAAAGACTTTTACAAATAAAATGGAATGTTGTCCAAACAAACAAATAAACAAAAAATAACAAGTATTTTGCTGGTTACAAGCCAGCACGTGTAGCAATTGTTATTTCTTAGCTTCTCCCTTTACCTCCACACCCGTTCTCCACTCACAAACACACTTCTCTGCGTGCAGCCAAACTGCAGATCTTTAATATTATGGCTGAGGGGTTAACAAGCTATTAATGATCTTATTACCCCTCGGCCAGAGTCTGCACGAGTTTAGTAAGGATGTGTGACTGCCAGCCAGTTAAATAATCAGTAGCTGATAGTCGTGCATTCTCACAAGGTAATTTAAAATAATACAAAACAATAACAGATAATGGCGGACAGCACCTTGCTTGTCCTGCCAAACCATGTATACATAAATCATAATAATACAATAAATCATAATAAACAGCTGTGGCAAACAGACAGATAATTATAATCCAGGTGCAAAGTTTGTTTGATGAGTTTTATGTCCAAAACAAATGGCAAAACAAACAATAAACAATAATGATGGTAAGTAATACAGCGGCATGTATTACTTACTTTGTAATCCCCGGGTTGGTCCCAAAATATTAGTCCTGTTTATTGTACCCCCACATGAAACACAAAACACATACACAAGTCCGCTAGTGCGTGAATTAGTGCTTGTGGTGCAAATACAGTTATTAGTGATACAAGTGTAGTGCTGTTCTGGGTTTGTGCTGGCCTCTGGCGACAGCTCCGGAGCGTGTTAGCTGTCTAATAACAACAAGCAACAATTAGACAAGACAAACAAACACTCACAATACGGATATACAAAGCACAGGTCCTTCCGAGTTCTTTTCATAAACCAAAACGAAGGAACAGATTACGTCGCTTTGACCCCTACTTATACCGTCACTCATGACCCCTTGGTAAACGATTGCAGCCGCTCCTCCAATCTGCAGCTGCCACATAATTTCCCTTCCGGGTCGATGTACCGAAGCTCCGCCCCTTTTCTAAATGACCAACTTCCTTTTAACCCTAGGAACGAAGTGTCAGGCCAAGCAGTCCAGGGTACTCTGTTCCCGTTACTTAGCGCCCTCACAGGTCGGAAGGGAGATTTGCCACCAAGAATCATTGTCTTCTGTCACAACTGTTGTTCAATTGAGGTAGCCCATTTGGAGGGAGGCACTATTTTTCAGATTAGTCTGTTCATTTGTGCGACCGCTAGCCCATTCTGAGCACCGGCGCAGCGCACTTAAGCATTAAAATGTGCCAGCTTACACTGTGCCTCATTAATTTTGGGCCAGTTTGTATATATATATATATAAATTTGTTTTACATTTTAACTGACTTTTAATGTAAAGGTGCCATCAACAAATATTTTTAATTACTCCAATGCTTTTGCTTTTTTATAAAGATTGTTTGTTAATCTACCAGAAATTGTGCATTTTGGTCTTTGTCATAAACTAGTGGATATTCACGAAATGCTTGTATTTAACATGTTTTCCTGAATTATCTTATATTAAGTGTAGGATGCCAATACTTTTGTCTGCAATATAATAGGAAAAATAAATGTCAGCAAACTGCCATCTAATCAGATCGATAAGAGAATTATATTAATGTTTGAAAGAAGTAAATCAACTATGTTAAAAGAGATATAATGACCTTATAATAAGCATGGCCAAACACATTTTCTACACCAAACTCAGTAAAGAAAATACTTTTGGTTGTATTTTATCATTGTAATCAAGTACTCAAAAAATAAATGCTGAATAGTTTTAGACAAACGTTTCAGCAAGAAGTTTTTGTCTTTCATGTTGTAACATGTTGTGATTACATGTGTGCCCTAGAGTAAATGTTTTAACCCATTCAACCTCCAGGTAAAAACAAAGTCTATTCATTCATAGACAATTATGCATATACCTTGTTACCTATGTCTCTGTTATTTGCCAACGCAGTGCATTTATTTAAGTGTTATAATATATATGTATTTTTCCAATAATGCCTTATTATTGAGGACAATTGATTTGCTTCTGTTATCCCCAGCCAAAGAATGAACTTCCTTCCAATAACCAAGTTTTTTTCTTTTTTTCCACTCCCTTATCATTTTAATGCCTATGCACAGACATTATCTTAGTTTTGCTCTCCAGCACCATGATGGTTCTGGCCAAGAGTGAACAATGCCTTCTTGTGAGCCATCGACCCATATCCTTTAGTACCTGACATTGATTAAGGGACACCCATTCGAGTGCTAACCAGATTCATCTCAGCTTACCTTCTGAAGGCTACAGAATGGCTGCAGGCCGTTCCTAAGACAGAAGTCAGCACAGCCCTCATCTTTGCTGTTAGCTTAAGAGCACATAAGAACCAGATGCAAAGTAACAGAGGAACCTGTCCATCTCTGGACTTAACCATTTAAAAATCACTGTGCCCAGTATACCTGTGTAGTATGGCTATACAGAATGGCTAAACATATTGGCTAATGAGTTAATCAGTGTTATGTGACTGGCATTCAGAGAGCCTGAACATGAACCTCAGAGAGCATGTGCGATCTTTGCAGGCACCAATACATACTGGTAAACAAAACATCACTATATTTGGTAATACTGTGGTCTGCTGTGGTCCCTGTTTTTGCCTGATGACAGTAGGGTGCTTAGAATCCTATTGATTTTGTATTACTTGTATAGAACACCTATCCTTCCAGTATTTCACATTTGTTCCAGTTGTTCTCAAGGTCAGAAAGCGAGACTGTGATCTGTTTTCCTGCAGATGAATGCACTCATTCAGTCTGTCACAATGAAGGCAATGGGAGTGCAAACGCAGATACCACGCAAGGATAAGAGACTACAAAAGGCTACATTCAATTGACTAGAAGTACAGATAAGGGAAGGATAATTTAATCTAAAACATGTCAATGTCTAAATCATTGCATTAGAGATATTTTGTAGAAAGATATTATTAAACAGAGTTCAATTACTGATTAGATAGCATTTTAAATTGAAACAGTAAACTTAAAACAGCAAAATTAAAACGTTGTGCCTTGTACAAATAAATATAGACATCAATAAAAAATAATTACATTACCAAGAACTTTACACAATTATTATACCAAATTAATCACGATATATTACTGATTCTAATTTTATTTGCGTGTTTAAATGCATTGCACAGACTGTATTTATCTTAAGTAGTTCAATTGTGGGGAAACCTCAACGTTTCTAGAAATATATTTCAAGGGCAATTCTCATCCATCTCATAAATCTGCATTATGCCACACTCGCTCTAGTGCTCAGCACTGCTTCAGGGCCCGGATGTACTAAAGGGATTTGATCCTGGATCCATGCTCCGATCTGAGCAGAGCTTCAGTGCTCTTTGAAGACTGAAGCCATGGCTTCATAATTCCATGACTCAGAAGCGACTGAATAATATAGCTATTTGCTTCAATCATCACTCATGACAACATTGTGTCACCAATTTATTGTTTTGAATGATTGCCACAGGGTGCAATGTTTCGTTATACTTGTTTGTAACATATTTTATTATTTCAGATTGAATAATCTTCATGTATGCCCCAGCTACAGAAACTGTCCCCACCACTTTTGAAACCAAATTTATGGCACCAAGTCAGGATATGGTACTCTGGCTCTGTTACTGATTACCAGCGTGTTATAGTTCATTGGTGTTTTTATTCTGGTTTTAATTTTTGGTCTTTCTGTTTACCAGATACAGTAAAGTGTCACTGAGACAATCGATTGAAAGTAATCAGTATTGATCCTTGGGGGGAAATGATTTAGAGTGCATTAGTTAAGTGCTTGGTAATTAGTGATTAATTACGTAATATTAAATAGGTACTTTAGATAAAATGACAACCAGATTAACTAAAGTGATTCTCCAGTGGAGAATGGTCAACCGCTTGTGACTCGGTCAACCGTTTGTGACTCGGTCAATCGCTTGTGACTCGGATGGAGCGTGCGTAGAACCGTTAGTGTAGCTGAAACATGCAGGGACACAGAAAGTGACTGAAGGTGAGCTGAAGGGGTTACAAGAAGAGTAAGTGAATAATCCTGAACGACAGGCACTGTCGTTAAACTGACAGCAGCATGCCTCCTCCGCTAATCAAAGTGGAGCTCCAAGGCTGACACCAGGTGCTTCGGGTGGTGAAATAAGGCAGAGCACTGGCTCTTGGCATAGTAGAATGTATGAGCACTCTGTATTTATAGCATTGGCTGTTCCTGGAGAAACAGCATGCTCCTGCTCTCTCTCTCTCTCTCTCTCTCTCTCTCTCTCTCTCTCTCTCTCTCTCTCTCTCTCTCTCTCTCTCTCTCTCTCTCTCTATTCTCTCTCTCTCTCTCTCTCTCTCTCTCTCTCTCTCTCTCTCTCTCTCTCTCTCACACACAACCAAACACACACACACAGACACACATTCTAAATGGTTTGGTCACTGCTTGTAGGAGGCTGTGTTAGCCCCCAGGGATTCTTACACATACTTCTGATGACAGAGCTCGGGTACTGCAGACGGGCCAACTGAAATGCTTTTTATGAGTGAACTGCTCTGTTTCTTTTGACATATAACTATATATATATATATATATTTAAAGTTCATTCCTGACAGTTGGAGTGGTAAGTAGAGTATCATTTTGACTGCCTGCCTACACTAGATCTGGGTTAAAAATATGGACTTGCATTAAGTATGAAAACATTAAGTACAACAGGTAACCTTTTGATTTAATTTTGCTCTTGTTGCGGAGGCACATTTCTTGAGGAAGATGTTTAAAACTTTACCTTTGTGGAATGCAAGATCTGGATAACTATTAATACTGCTGGTTTGAAGCATTGGTGTATGTTGACACATTTTAGATGTAAGTGTTTTGTTTGAATTCTGCATACTTTCGTTATAATTTGCTCCTGTGACTGTAGTAAATAAAGTAGTTGTACCAGTAGTATTAAAACTCAACCAAGATTTGCACTGTACCAGTACATTTTTTATGCTTAGCTTCCATTGTATTGTATTTCTTTTTTAAAGCAGTTCAGTCTTCCCTGGTCTTGTTTTTCTAGATTTATTACATCCCAGACTTTCTTTTATTAATTAAGGTTCTCAATTACTTGCATGCATTATTAATTAATTGAAACATCTGTCAATCATAGCTTAAGGCATATAAAACAACTTTGTAATGTTTCACCAGCCGGTCGGGAATATCCACAGCTGGTATAAATATACTGACTGCTCCTTGATGGGAAAGTTAATTATTATTTAATATTAATCTGCTACTGCTGCTGTGAGCAGATATCCCCCACCAAATAAGCTATCCTCCATTTCAAGTAAATATGTTCAGTACATCAGTTTAAATGGAAATAATAATGTCACTTCACACAACAATCAAAAACTCAAATCATGTTGGGAATCATAAGATCAATACATTTTCACGTCAGTAAATTGGTAACAGTGTATATAACGTGCGTATGATTGCTTGTTCTCTATATGAGATGAACATGTTTTTTCATGCACCAATTCTTCCACAAGGCAGGTGAAGAATATCTTGGGCATAAATAATAAAAAGCATTGTATTAAAGTGGAGGAATAACAGAAATGAAGCCCCACTGAATCATCTTAGGGAACTCAGGAGCACTTTCTAAACAGGATACTAAATGTTTGTACTTTTATGGCATCATAGAAGTGACACAATGCACAGCCATTCATATTTTGCAATATGCAATACACTTAACATGACTTTCAAAGAAGCAAAATAAGAACATGGTAAAAACTTTTGTAATGAGGCATTTGTGAAATACTAATGCTTACAAAGTGGTAGCATAAAAAAGCAATTCCCTCCTTTTAAAAGCACTCTGTAGGCAACCTAAATCAATATTTAACATGGAGTACCTGGAATACTTCTGTACCCAATTCAAATCAATACTCAAAGAGAAAGTGTGCCCTGACTGTGCTGTATTGTTCCGACTTGTGTTCGTGCATTCTCAAGAATATTCTTATAGAATCCGATAGTATTATAGTGTTTTTGTGTCAAATGGTGCAATGCAGAACCAGGGTGGGAAAAAAGAAAAATGTACCGGTAGAGTTAGGGGTTTAAAAACATTTTGTGACCTACTTCATTATTGTTACTACTTTTAACAATCATACTGACAGCATCATATTGAGCTCAAACAGTTCCTTATCATTGTGCACTGTATTAAAATAAAATCATTTTTCTAACCATAACTTCAGCATACCTTAATAATAAGGTCAGCATACAAAATATTTTCTTCACATCTTACTCACATCACACACATAACACTTTTTAGCATTCCACAACCTCTAATTGCGCCTACAGCATCTAAAATATTGCTGTAGGGGAATGCAAAAAAAAAAGTTACATTTAAATGAGAACAATTTCTTACATCTAAAAATGATTACTTTAACAAAGACCTTTTCTGTTGCAAACGCTTAGCTTAAAATACACTGTCTGTTTATTTATTTATTTGTTTGTGTGTATTTATTTTTAAAACTGAAACAAATGACAGTTTTACAGGACATACATTCTTCTCACTAATTATAAACATTTACAGTATGTTTCAACAAGTTTTAAAACTGACATCATTATTTATATTCCCTCAGCCAACTACTGGGTGGCATACCAAAGTCATTTCAATGCTCCAAACTGCCAAAAGAGAAAATATCTGGTTGCGTATCTGAATGTGGTATTCAATGTTTTTTTCAGTTACAGCATAGTTGAATGGGAGTTCTCTACACAGAAGCGTGCTTTAATTTGACCCATTGTTTTTGTTTAAATCAATTTTTCATCTAGCAGCTAACAGAACACAAATTGGGTAGAAATATTATGACGCTAGTAAGATACTGCCTGTACCTAACTCCAAGTGGCCTGCCTCTCATATGAGCCAATTTACACATTCACTTCATTCATGAGACGGGCAATTTTAAAATCCCGTCTCAAAGAGTCGCGGTAACGCAGACTGGCTGAAAGTATGACTGACAGCTACGACCACTTTTGCTGCGTCAAAAAGTCTGCGAACTCGGGACGCTTCAGTCTGCGCACCCGTAGAAGTTTCCGCAGCTGATGTACGGCTTTTGTCTGGGAGAGAAGTTTAAACAAACCTTAAATGTGATTTTACAAGTTGTATTTGGTTGTACAGAGTAGTGGCGAAAAAAAGTAACCTATGCATGGCTCTCGTTTACCTCTGTATTGTGCGCATTCGTCTTTTTTGTGCATGACAGTTCAGCGTGAGAGGTAACAGCTGGACGTTTTAGTTACAGTGTTCAGAAATTAGGATTTAAGTTATGTTTTTGTGCACGTTGTACTGGCTTTACTCAAAGGTGATACCTGTTCAGGCATTTTGAATGGGACTAATAAAAACTTGCACTTCTTTCTTGTTTGATTACCAAGAAAAATAACTGTATTTCTAAAATTTTCAATTATACAAAGGTACCCAATTTTAAGGTTTGATAAAAACTTCTGTTTAGTTTTTGCAACTTATTTTATTTACTAAAATTAAAGTGTTTCAAAAATTATTTTCACTCAGTTCATAGTCTATGTGATTTCCATTTCTCACAATATTCAAATGAATAAAGGACAGTAGATTAGGTTTATTTATAATGTTACAGATTTAAACATATAAAATGTTTTTAATTTGACATTTTCCCCAAAGAGTGCTAATAGTGGGCTGCAGTGCCTAATGCAGCTGAACAGGTGGGCCTCTGGTTAAACAAGTTTGGGAACCCCTGATTTAAGGACTCATTTTCAAGCTAGGTAACCTGTGCTGGATGTCTCCAAAACATTCATCATGCAATGAGTCTGATGTTTTTGTTTTTTTTTTTTATTGTAGGGAAGCGCACACTGTTGTTGAAGGTGAGACTATTAATCAAATGAGTCTAACGCTCTTACCTTTATTCTCACATTGATCAGGCCAAAAACCACTTGCGTGGAACTAACTAGAAGCATGTGTTCATGGTCTTTAGAAGACTAAATATTGGCAAGGACCACACAAAATCATATATCACCTAAGCCAGCGGTTCTCAAACTGGGGTCCGTAGAGAATGCTCAGGGGGTCCGTAAAACTGACAAAGCTACTCTTTCTGTTTACACAACATAGTATTCCATGGTGCATGAACAACCACGTAATAATCACATTTAGGATGACAATAGGACTCCGTATTCACAGCGACACAACGTAAAAAAAAACTAACTGCTTTGTGATAGCGAATCAGAAGTGACGTTCGTTTTTCTGAGACGTATTTGGCGGGTGGAAGTGGAAGATATTGTTACAGTGTGTGAGCAAACTACATTGAAAATGGATACGCATTTAAAACGTCCTCATCGTAGTACTGCTAGTTGTGCTGAAGCCACAGTGCAAAGTCCAGCAGCAAGAAGCAAATGAAGAACAGAAAGTTGGACGGAAGTTATATTGATTTTGGTTTTATGGAATTTAGGGATGGCCGACCACAATGCGTTTTATGCTTACAAATCCTATCTAACGAAGCAATGAAACCTGCAAAGTTGAAACGACACCTCACAATAAGGTACCCAGAGTATAAAGATAAATCCAGAGACTTCTTTAAACGAAAGAAAAGAATAAAATCAACAGAAAACTCAAATGACAAACATAACGTCGGTTCCAGGAAAAGGCTCTGAAAGCATCCTTCTTAACAGCTCTTCGGATTGCAAAAAGTAAAACTTCCCATACTACTGGAGAAGAACTGATTCTTCCAGCTGCTGTAGAAATGTGCAAAGTGATGGTAAGTGAAGATGCAGTGAGAAACTGAAGGCCATACCATTTTCTAATGACACAATTGAAGAGCTTTCAGATGATATAAAATGCCAACTAACTGAAAGGCTACGTACATGTGAGCAGTTTGCAATTCAGCTTGATGAGACTGATGTGGGTGATGCAGCGCAATTATTACTTTATGTTCGTTATGTGTGGCTGGAGGAAATTTTGGAAGATTTTCTTTTTTGTCAGGAGTTACCAGGACAGACAACCGGTGAGGAAATCTTCAAATTATTGGATGATTTCATGGAAGCTGAAATCGCTGAATTGGGAGAAGTGTGTTGCTGTTTGCACAGACGGTGCTGCCGCTATGACAGGCAATAAGAGTGGTGTTTTAGCAAGAATACGAGCCATAAACCCACAGGTAATCGTAACACACTGTATGTTGCATCGCCAGGCCAGATGTTTCCGCTCCTGACATATTCTGTGGTTACTAACCGCACGACAATTGACTGTGTGAGAGACTCTATCGTTGCTCACCTTTCGTGTAGTACCATATATCATGCCTTAAAATTTAAATAAGTTTACTATAACATGCATCTCTTTCGAAACTGCATATTTGAGACTTACATAATGACTGTAACTAGCTATGAGGACACAGTGGTTGTGTCCTCGGTTGTTTTTTTGTTTTTTTGCATCATCAGTGTTGATGCTCATGTAAAAATTCTGGTAAAGTACAAAAGACTCCTTCATTTTCTCTGTTGGTGTAACATAGATCTGGAGGTTGAATAGTAAATACCAAGCAGTCATATAAATACTGACAGCTATTGCTTGAAACCTAAGTTTGACCTCGGTAAAATGTCAGTTCTAGTTATGCTGAATGGAAGTACACAACCTGTAATAGTTATGGAATTAATTTGTTAGCTGCAATCAGTTTAATGCATGGTTTGATTTATTAAAATCTCAATCATACAAAGACACACACAAAGACTCTTCCTAAATCCTCAGGAAATTACTTTGAAGTACTTTGGGCATTAGTCAGACATCAAAAATGGTTGCTTCTCTGACTAAAACTAGTATCAGTGGTAACATCATTCTCTAAGGAATGTGTTAGTTTAACAATTTGTAGGGGAACTTAAAAAGCCATATGAATTTGGGTTTCAAACTGAAGGCTAATGGTGAGGTGGGCCCATTTTAAACAGTGCAGATTTGAAACCATTGTATGACTGATGAATAGTCCAACGTGTAGTACATCACTGACCACAGATAATGGTCAGGATTCTTGTGTTTAGTGATGTCATCACAATCATGTCTGAAACAGAGCCGGGCTTGAATAAATGGAACTGAGCCAGCTGTGAAATGGCTCGTTTGGGTTTAGATTCTGAACCATCAAAGTAAATCTGAATGCAAATGAAAACATTTAGATTTTCCAGTTTAGGCTGCCATCAGACAAGTTCTTCAAACAGTCATCATAAACACTAATACTCAAACAGTCTCTCACCATTCTTGCAGTTATATGAATGAAGGCTTCAGACAAGCTGACAGCTATTTCAATCTTGCTATAGAGTGAATATGGCATGTTGTGGAATTAAATAAATTAGAGAACAATCATTCATTCATATATATTTTTTTTAGTCCTTTTTTGTCTTGTCTTTTTGTCTTACCTGTCTCACTGTCTTTTATTCTACCTGTATAGCAAGTGAATGGATTTTTCAGCAGTAAATATTCTTAGCGTGTCACAGACAGCTGTACAAACAAAACAACTATTTGCTTGCTGGTGTAAAAAAACATATATGGATAACATAATGGAAGTTCTTTGTAACAGTGCGTGACATATTATGAATATGGGAAGTATTCATATAAAAACAATGCATCCAAAACTTTAAACAGGCATAAAACCTGAAAAAAATGTTGAATATGATCTATAATTAAACCATCTACTACATGATTTATTATGAGGAAAAATATGTCCATTTTTTTTTTTTTTTCAAATCGGTCCCTTTTTCTGCATTTTATTAGACACCATAACAAAATAAAAATCTCTTTACAAATGTTTTAAGAGCAATTAGTACAGGTACAAAATATCACTGTTATCTTAACTATTGTTGTAGATTTACTTTCATTATCTGTTTCAGTCATCACAGCCTGAATATGTTTGCCCCTTGATCAGTGTGTAACCATTAGCCTATTCCTCTGCAACACTATTGTCCCTGCAGATGTAATAAAGACCACAGAATTACTTACTGCTGTATTTCTGACCTCCGCTAGTATCGTAGTTGTGCTTTTCAAATTTTTCTTTGAGGGTGTACTAATATTTTTGCAAATATTAAACTGTATATACATAAAATATATACTAGAAACTAGCTTGCCATTTAACTATGATGTGTTTTTTCCAGATGCTGGACTGGTGCTGTTTAAATGAAACAAAACGAATGTGCTGTGGACGGTTTCTGCACTAGCGGGACCACTAGTTGGGTAGATGAGGGCCAATTTAAATGGAGCACTGGATTAGCCTTCCGCTAGTTGATGGACTCTAAATACTGGAATACAATCTGTACTAATTAAGGAGGAACTAAAGTAATCTATGACCTTCATGTATCCAGGGTCATCATTAGACAGAAGGGGAGGTGCACATTTATTTCAGTGTGAAACCAAAATGGGGGAATATGATAATGACTTTGATGGATGTTACTTAGAAGGAAATGATACATTATTGGATTCAGTCAATGGCTCTTGCAAAAAGAAGACAGTTAATCTGAATAAATCTGAAGCTCACATGGACGCTGATGATGAGTGCCACTATGGGGTTCTTCTGACTTTGGCAGACTGTGAGGAAGATCCAGACTATGCCTCCATAGCTGAGGGTTGCAGCTCCCCAATGCAATTTGACTCTGGGATTAGGCCTGGGGAGCACAGAATTATCAAGCACAAGGCCAGCACCATCACTTTCTCAGATTATGGGTTTTCAAGTAGTGGTTTGTCGAGCACGAGCACCGAGCTTTTCATAAACGAAGGCTCGGATGCAGATTCCTCTTCTTCCGAAGGTGAGGATGATGTTTTCACTGAGCTCCCACAGTACAGGGAGTTTCTGATAAGCAGGCACAGGAGGACAGTGAGTCGGAACAAACAAAAGGAAGAACCTCTTAATAGGATCCCTGAAGCCCTGCCAGGATGGTCCAGGGACACATGTGAGTCTAGCAGCACCAGCAGCAATGAAACAGAGGAGGACTTCAATATGAAGCAGGTAAGATAGACTCTGTGGTGTATTAGGCCTTATTGGAAAGCTGTGATGATATATAGCGAAATATTTGATTACAAGACATTGATTTGCCAAACCACACAACCACCTGGTTTGCATTTAGAACACCCTCATATAAAAGTAATTTTATACTCAATTACTCATCAGATGGTTGAATCGAGTTGAGAAACTGTTTTAGGAAGTGGCCACATCTTCAATACTCGTGCACTTCTGTTCTGGTCGAGAAAGCTTGCCCACAACTTGCTTTGAATGTTTGTGTTATTTTGCATGTCAACTGACATCTTTCAGATATCACAATCTTCTGCAGCTGCTGCATATCAGTCATCACTTGCTATCAACTGCATGCAGACCAAGCTGTAGTTCTAGAGTGGTTGCCATCCTTAAAGACGCAGGACAGAGTGTTCCTTGATTTTCTGGTTGCAGCTGCGTTCTGGGATACAGATGCTTTAACCAGATGGGCAAACAAATTCTGATACATTTTTGCTTCTAACCATTTGATGTCCAATTAACCACAATAATGGCAATGGTTATTGTTGCAATACCAATAGATTTTGCTTCACCATTTATTGCATTATTCTTTTTTTTCCCTCTACAACTGTAAAAGTTTAATAGAAGCCCTAGAGCAATGCAGGAATAAGCCAGAACCAGCTATAACACAATGTTTGGTTTTACTTCAATTGGCCAACAACATCATTTCATTTTTAAATTTTTTTTTTTGCTTTAGGCTGATGATTTATAGGATACATAATGAGTTTGAATCATATTTATTACCTCTGGTGAAGAAAAGAAAACTTTTTTTGCAATATAGGTGCCAACATTTTTTATGAGGAAATTGTTTAGTATCACACTCGTAGTATTCCAGGATATCATGGATTTCAGTACTCTGGCAATTTAGTTTCCTGTTCTGTGACTGACATCATAGAAAGGGCCTCCACCATACTTATTGTATCACATATAGTGTAAATGTGGAGCTCAGGTGGGGTCCTATTACCTGTAACACAAGAACTAAACGTATAGTGCAGTGAAAACAAAGTCTAGAAAACCAAACAATAGACAGTGTAACTAGGCGTTTTCACCTGGCGTTTTGCACTCGTTATCAAATTAGCACTTTGCCATCATTAATCCATTTTAATGTTATTGAAATGTTTTCCTCTTACAAGGTGCAAACCATTGTATAAATAAGTAATTAAGAGCTGTATAAAACCACACACCTTCAGAGACCTGTCATTGGCCTCAGACCCAGGGTCACTTTGTTTGGGATGGATTGTCCTTTCCGCTTGCCTCTGCAGTTGTGTCAGCTGTGATGTGGATGGTGGCCCTCCTCCTGCGCCTGCTGCATGCCTGTGCTGCATTGCAAGTTTCGCTTTTGTTAGCCGTCGCAGGTCCTGCCACCTTTTCATCACCTGGTTGACTGTCCTCCTGGTAACACAGAGAGCATTGACTTTCTCCACTATATAGGATCATATGGCCTCTTTGGTAACATAAATGATGTTGGAAATTAGTTCCAAATAACTAAATTTCATGCTGAGTGACCTTAGCTGTACTGGTGTCTGTACTCCCAACTCATCTCACCTCTGAGCTGTAAGTGCAGCTGCTAAATACCCCGATGCACAGGCGGCGCTCATTGTGACCCTCATTATCATGATTGCAGCTCATTATTTGTGTGTGTTGAGTAATTTGCATTGCTCTTAAGCTTACATAGGCCGCTGTGCAAAATAGTTGCCTGTCCGCTAGGCAATTTGGATTTTGCAGCCGCAATTGTTTGCACTGGGCCTATCCTTACATCAGCCCCATAGCATGGATCCACAGTATACGAATGACACTTATTTGTCTTTGTTTATTATTTTGCAGTAGGCGAGTGACGATTACATGTTTGTAAATATGCTTTTTTTGTTTTGGAATTCACATTTGTTTTTTTTTTGTGTAAATTATGTTGGTTCTTGTTTTTAAAATCGTATTTGAAGTCCTGGGTTTGACTTTCCACTTCTTTCTTCAGCGTTTGGCTAAGTTCCTGAGGTTTTTTAAATTGAATGAACTTGCCTGCAATGTTTTTTTCTTAAGTTGCTTTGTTCATTATACAGAAACCATTATAGACTTTGGATAAGAGCTGAAGTTCAGGCTATGGCTGATGGAACAAACTTCAGCAGCCTCCCAGCTGAGTTTCCATGGATACACAGCATGTAAACTGAGGAGGGCAGACATGAATATAAGACAAACAGAATAAAATATGCTTCATCCTTTTAGCACAAAATAGCTTGCATATTGGGATATTATGGTAATGTACTATAAATTATATTTAATAATGGATGAGGAAATGAATTCTGTTCTAGAACATGGTTTTATAGGGAAGAGAATACATGACAGGTCATGAAGTGTATTATAATGCTGTATAGTTCCACCCCAGGGATCTGATGGGAATATATAAGAAAAATCCATTAATAGACCAAGAGCAAACCAGAGTTGAATTCTACAGATTGGTTTCATGGTGCAAATGGAAATGTGGCGATACTTAAACCTACTAAGAATTAAGGAGGGGCTGTTCTGAATAACTTGCAAACAAATAAAACTTATAAATATAGAGAAGACTATAGAAACAGTGAACTGTGAAGTGCCTCAAGAATATTTATTTATATTAAGCTGTAAAAACTATTGGATCAATATACAGTGAACTGTGAAGTGCCTCAAGAATATTTACTTATATTAAGCTGTAAAAACTATTGGATCAGTATACAGTATAGGCTACTCACTGAACTGTACACAATTGGGACTTTGTCTCATGATGAATCTATACAGTTTGAAAGGGTGAAACATACAGTATGCATCAACAAAATCTCTTTAAATGAATTCAAACATGCTTTTTCTTCTCTTATAATTTAATGGTTTAAAAGATATGTTTTTAGTTCATGAATAACTTTTACGTTTAAACATGTTCTTTGAAGGACAAAGATTGGCTACATTTGCAATGAAAATAGAGGTAGCACGGCTATTCTTTTTTATTTTGACAAGGGTTTACAACAAACAGTGCCGTGCCAGTAGGTGTCATTTTATGGTAATTAAGGAGGGGGCTATGATAATATTATATATAACACATAATAAGAATGTATCAACAATTAAACGCGCATTGGATTCAAAAGGGTGTTAACAATGACTGTAAGATTTTAGAATGATATTACAGAAACGTTCCAATTTGACTTACCTAATCAAGGCCATCTGGGTTTACAGCAGCTGTAACTGGAGCGTTCTGCTGGTCATCACAGTTTTTTTTTTATATCCCTGAGGATGGGTAAATGTAATTATTTATTAAATGTTTCCATTAAGATTCCCTCATAGCATAAAAGGGATTCCTTAATGTGCTTTGCTATGTAAGTTAATACCCGCTTAGTTTTTTGGTTGATCAGCATTTTTTTTTTTTTGATACCGAGAGTTTCATTGGCCTTGCATTGTTTGTTCTGAAGTTGTATGATATGCATTTCTTAACGAGAGATTTGTAATGGGATTACAGGAGAAAATGAGTGCATTTCTGTCTCAGTAAGACGACATTTCTTCAGTTTTGTCCCTTGAATTTGACACATTTTGACCGATGGAACGATGTTAATCATATCAACCTGGCACTGGCCTACCCCCTTCAGGAGTTCCAAAAATCTAGAAAAGTATAGTACAATGACACTTGATGACATCATGAATCTAGAAAAAGAACGTTCCATTCAATGTGCCAAAAGCAATTGTAAACATAGCCGTTGCCAACTTTTAAATCCAATTTTTACTATTTACCAACTTAAATTTAGGCTATTTTTTACTAGTTAACTAGTAAGATTACTCTTGAGTTTTTCTATAGTAAGAAAAATGTAACAACCATCGTTAAACTGGACCTTGAATTGAAAAACTTTGATGAAGAGGGACCATAGACACATTTTCACAAACTTTAGAGTGCCTGGTTCATTTTTAGTATATTTCTCATTTTTATGCAAGTGTGGATGACTTATTTAAATATTTGACTACCTTTTTATATTTGTTAGAAACACTGAAGCAGTTAAGTTGTATTTGTTACAGTATAGAACTGGGAATGCAGAACATTGAAAACTGGATAAATGATAGTTGAGCAAAGTTGTAAATCACAAGCATTTTTTTCAGGCTGTCTTAGGTATGGCTATTGAATCCTAGGTGTAGAAAAGTCACAACATAACTTGTATTCACTGCCTGAAAAACCAATGCCTTCTGCTTTACCTAGACCAGGCACTGACAAACTGTGTCAAATAATTCACCTTTTTGTTGCACTTTAAAAACACTTAGAAATATTCCGTTCCTATGAATAAGGATGGAACAAGGAAATCAATTGTATATACAAAACTTTAAAAGTCTTTTTTTTTTTTTTAATGCAAACCTTGATTTTTGAAGTAATTGCTTCATGTTTTTGTACAATGCTGTATTGTACTTAATCTATGGAAAAAAACATATTTGGCTGTGTTACAATTTTATGTATTGAAATCCTTCCATTAAGAGGACATGCTAGCTTCACCCCAGCCTAGGATCATGTTTGCTTTAAGTACAAACTAACATAGTTCAAACAATTGTTAGGGAGAAAAAGGCGTAGGAATGTATGGAATTCAACTCCTCTTGTCATGAAACAGGGACTGAGGGTTACTGAAATGTAATAACCTGTTAGCGTAGTTTCACACAATACTGTTATCAGTAGTCTTACTTCATACTTGTTCTCAAGCCTTGTGAGATAGGTTTGGGTTAGCAATTGATGAGATGCTATACTTTACATGGAGTCAATGATTATACATACCTGCTGTAGCTGCTTAAATGTGCAGCTTGAGTATAGGGCTGTAGCAAGGTAGCATTGCGGTCAAGGCTGGTCAGCGACAGGAAAGGAAACCCAGAGACAGAAGCTGCAGTTTAAGCACAATGCGTACTTTATTTAACAAAACACAAAGAAACAAAGGCACAAGGGCCAAAATAAAAGGGTTAAACAAAAACACACCTCTGTTCAGACTGGGCAATGGCCTTCACTGAATAGTTTTCCTAGAACGCCTCCACAAAACTTTATATACCATGTGGCTGGGACTTGATTGATGATCAATTATGCAATCAAGACCCAGCCACATTCCCTACATGTATTTGGCAGGGATGGAATTAACTCTTCCCTGCCAAACTTAAATACAAAATTACCCCTACGCACTATTTACACCGGCAGGGCTTCTGCCCTGCCACAAGGGCATACATAATTATGATGTCATAAGTTTGCATTAAATCACAACAACTGCACAGGTAAGGATTGGTGGGGAAGCCTCTCTTCTAAAGATTAAAGCACTGCAGTTAGGGGCTGTTGCTTGAAAACGATGACATTTGCAATTGAGGCCATTGAGATATTTTCCAGTTTGCTGTAAAGGACTGACATCTAGGTCATGTACGCAATTAAAAACCATATTGTTTAAATATTTAGTCAAATCAAATTATTTCTGTGGGGGTTGCTGCTGTGAGGGAACATAATTGAACATTAATTTGGTTAAACAATCACCCTACATTTTGCTTCCACTTAAAAGTAAGTAGCAGGGTTCTGAAAAATATAATGTTATACATCCCCACGTGTTGCTACAACTGTTTAAATAATGTACCTGTAACTTTTTACACATAACTTTAAAGTCTGTTTCAAAGCTCTTTTCAAAATGGCCGCTCAGTGCACTGGGGTGTGAGATCTGTCCTCTAAATCAGTGGTTCCCAACCCTGGTACTGGGGACCCCTTGTGTCTGCTGCTTTTCATTTCAGCTGAGCTCTCAATTACTTAACTAGACCCTTAACTGATCTGCTAATTTGCTTAATTAGACCTTTTTAATTGTATTCAGCTCTTAAACAGCTGAAGAGTTACTTATAACTTGAACGAGTTCAAGTTACTTATAAAATGTTATAGCTAACGGGAACCACTGCTCTAAATCACTGCAGGAAAAAAGAAAAACACAACAAGTGCTCTGGCTTTTCTGTTCCGTGCCACATCATGGATCGTTATTGCTGTGTTACCTGTTTGACAATAATCCTTACACTATCAGTGCACTAGAGTGAATATTTTGAAAAGAGCTTTGAAACCGACAAAGTTATACGTGTAAAAAGTTGTCAGGATGTCATTTAAAGTAAGCATGTGCAAGGTAAATAAAAAAATAAACATACAATTCCCTCTTGCTTTGGTTATTATTATTATACAGTACTAGAGCAATTGCTGACGCACATTCATTCTTATAAATAGAAATATTACAGTCCAGAGCCCTTCAGTGAATTCATAAGAGTCTGCTACACATTTTGCTTGACATACATGAAAAATGATGTCTTTGTGGCCTTAGGCATTGTCCAGATTTATAGTATGATGACATTATAGAAGGAGACAGCATTATAGAAGGAGTATCTTACTGTGTACAGGTTTTGCATGATTTCCTGATGACATGGTATGGCAAGGCAGAAAATAGTGTGTTTGTGTATTTTGTATTTAAGTTTGCCAAATACATATGTGGAATGTTGGCTGGGTCTTGATTGAATAATTGATCATCAATCAAGTCCACGTTTTGTGAAGGCCACTGCCTAGCTGAAAGGTAGCTAGTATACAGTATTGTGTCTGACTGATATTTTGTTTAACTCTTTATTTTGGTCATTGTACCGTGTTTTATTTGTTCCGGTGTTTATTCTGTTTGTTTTGTAAATAATCGTGCGCAACAGCGCTTTCACTGCAGCTTCCTGGCTCTGAGTCTCATTTCTGATGCCATCCTTTCACACACGGATAACACAGTTTCACTGGGTTGCCATTATTTACATTCTCATGAATCAATTTAATGTTTATATGTTAAAGAGAGGAGATTGTTTGTCTTCATTACAATGGTAACGTTGTTGCTTTCTACTGTACAAAAATTTTTTATTTTGTTTTCTGAAGTTCAAACCTGCCTTGATAGCATCAAAGGCTGTTGTGTTGAAGTGCTGGCCCAGTGTGGCATGTTTCCAACATTCCTCTGTGATTGGCAAGGCGCCTACAGAGAGTGTTAGCACATTGTAAAAACCTGTCTCTGCTCCAAAGTGGCTTTGCCTTTAAGGCATATACTGGGCCTCTTTGTGTTGTCATGAAAACATACTCCATTATAGTAACTATAGTACAGTACAGTAGAATGGCACACCATTGAAATTGCTTCATTGTGAAGTAGGTGCAGGCTTTTATTGCTGTGGGAAGTTTGAACAACCTCCAGCTTTATCATGGAAGGTATTACAAATTGTGAAAGACAACCAAACATCCTGACTTTCATGAGCAAATAACCCCTGTAGCTTACATCTGGTTGTTGAGAAACGCATTTAGAGTAGATCTGATGGTCTGAGTGAGTTACGTAAAAGTAAACAGTGACAAAGGTAAAAGGGACAGAAACCCATTGCTTCATTTTCCTCACAATTTGCCATTTATGATTTACCCAAGCATGAGAATTTCAGCAACTTGAAAATCAGTATCATTTTTGAAGCAGAGCCTTTATGTTTAAAGTGGTATTGTTAAGCCGAAGATCCCAGATTTTGAGCTGTATTTATTTGATTTGTTTTGTTAAACAGGTAAAAAGCTGGGGATGAGATTCTCATCTCATTCTTGTGATTTACAGTACATAAGTATGTGTAAAATAAATATATGTTTAGACAGTATGTGCCTGCTGCCTATATGGAAAACCAGCTGGCCCTCAAGTCAGCCACAAAGAAAATCTGTAGATTTTATATGTAGGTGGCATTCCCACTCAATAGTTTGCTGGCAGCCAGTACCAACAATTTAAAATGAAACTATCGTGCCCCTTTTTTGGGCAAAGACACATTTTCAGAAAGGAAAATAATAAAACTTGAACTAAACTACGTAGAACAACAACATAAAAAGTGGAAACGGCTGCACTCGCTTACCAAGGGGGCGTGACTGAAAGTACAAAGAGAACGTGGCTAGGTGATCTGTTCCTTTCTTTCATTTTTTTTCAAATACAATGGCTGATCAAGAACGAGATATAGTAATTGTTAACTTTACAATAGTGGCAGCTGCTAAACCGATGCGGCACTTTGAACTGTGCAGTAGAATTTTGGGGCAAGCCCCTGAGCAAATATATATATATATATATATATATATATATATATATATATATATATATATATATATAAACACAATGCGTATGCCATTTTTTGTAGTTGTTGACAGTATATGCATTAGGTAGAACCTTTTTTTTTGATGGTCAACAAGCCTACAACTTTTAATGCACTGCAGTTGTTATCAGATATATTTGCATTTAAATTTTCCACATATATATACTGTGTGTATATATATATATATATATATATATATATATTAATAGCGAGGACAAAGCGAGCACAGGGAAGTTTACAGTACACTACAGTTCTCCAGAGCCATTCATTAAAAGATAAGAAATTGATATACATTCATATAAAACATTCCTTTTTTTAAGTAGCTTACCCACATTATTCTGCTTTATTTATTGATTTATTTGTTTTGTTTCTGTTGCCGTTGTCATGAAAACGATCTGTTGACTGACAGGTTTGAAAGTTGTGTTCACAAGATCCTTTTGGCTGTGTGAAAGGGTTATGATGGAATTCTAGCTGCATAGATTGCGCAATTTCGTGTTGTGTGAATGGGTATTTTAAATATTTTTTTAAACGTCTCTGAGAGACAGCTCAGTAGCGGCATTTATATGTGAAAGTGGTGTGTGTAATACTGTGTTTCATTAATTCTGAACATTGCTGTGTATTGCCCGGGATTATTCCTTGTGGTCGCCAGACCAGGGTTATTAAATAAAACCCGTTTGGATTGTGAACTTTGTTGTCTGTCTTCTGTTTCACAATCACATCACCACTACACCTGCGCACTGCAAACCACTTAGCCACAAGGGTGTACAATTTGTTTCTGCCTTTATTTTGATTTAACCTTTCATCTTACAAAGTGTTAATTCCTTTAGCATTCCAAAATGGTAAATCTTGTGTCATTTTATGGTTCTGAAGATCATCATTTATATAAATCACATTAAACTGCTTGCATGTTCAAACTTCCAACGAGGGAACTGTTCACTTTGATTGGTTTTATCATGCATAAGAAAGGTATTTATTCAGGTATTAAGTAAGCAGTCTAGACCAGATAAAAGACATGTGACATGTTGCATGTTAGGTTCTCATCTGTCTGGAAACTTACAGCATGTGTGTCAATAATAAACATGACCTTGGGCATTCCATTACTATTAGAATCATGTTTACTCATTTTGCCTCAGCTCTGCATTGAAAGTGGCGTGCAAAATGTATTTGTATTAAAAGATAATTTTGAAAGGTGCATTCTGTATTCCCCATGAAGGCTCTATTCTTGCCTGAAAAATAAATAAATACATATTGTATTGGTGCATTCCTAATATTAATCACTCTAAGAGGTATACTGTATCTGGAACATTCCATCATTACTTTATTAGTTTGCCACTAGATGGGGCTGTTGCTGTATGTATATTTGTGCTGAATTACTGAAAGGAAGTGTATACTGAATAGATGTACAACCTCTGCACTTTATCAAAGAATGATCAAGAAATAACAACCCCCCCCCCCCCCCCCCCCAAAAAAAAACACAGTTTGAGTAATAAGCAACAAATACCATCGAGAATAATTACAAACATTTGGTAATTTGATGCAATGTACTCTAAAAGATACACATTTATCAAAGGAACATGCAGTGGTTTCAGTACAATTCTCTCAATCAGGAATTATACCTCCATCATTTGAAGCTACTTAATGTTTAATTGCATATTGCAATCCAGAAGTGATACTGATATACAAAAAATTCACACATTTATAATCAAATCATATATAACTGTGTTAGCAAAGGGATCCAGAATAAATAAAAGCATGTTTTCCTTCTCACTGCTTCTTTCTCAAACACATACTGTAAATTAAAAATACTGTAAAAGCCAAAATTCCATATAACCTTCATATACCCTTTTTTAGCTTTTCAAAAATTCATTGAAAACATAAAAAAAACTCCACAAATCTATCCCATCTGCTTAAAGTAACAGTTATTATTCTTTATATAGAACAGCCTGTCAAGGCCTGTCTTAAAAGATCTATTCCCACAAATATCATATTGTGGGATCTGTTATTGTGTTCTCTTATTGCATGGTTTTTTCAGTTGTGTGTTAAGGTTGAGCCAGAACCCGAAGTTTTATTCAGATTAATCACAAATATTGGGCAGCAGTGTGGAGTAGTGGTTAGGGCTCTGGACTCCTGACCGGAGGGTCGTGGGTTCAATCCCTGGTAGGGGACACTGCTGCTGTACCCTTGAGCAAGGTACTTTACCTAGATTGCTCCAGTAAAAATCCAACTGTATAAATGGGTAATTGTATGTAAAAAATAAATTGTAAGTCGCCCTGGATAAGGGCGTCTGCTAAGAAATAAATTAAATTAAATAACTGGAAAACTCTGCATAAACAACCCATGATTTACATTATGTTGCATAAAACACTACAGATTCTCACATTTAAGCAGGTCTGAGTGTTGTGACTGAACTGGGTAACATAGAATAATAAGCAGTAAAAGCAGTACTATGAAGACTAGCAGATACACTTATAATCCCTCCTAAAGTTTGACATAAGTATGTACCCATTTACATACTTCCCCCTATATGTTCGAATAGCCCTTATAATTTATTTTCAGTTGTGTCAAACTGACCTGTAATATTGATGTACTGTACTGTGCTATAGTTCGAGTACAAGGTCTCATCCTGTTAGAGTGCAACACGGGTACGGTAATATCAGGCTACCCAAATTTAATCCAAACACACCTCTTGTATGTACAGTAAGTTGTAATTTGTCAGTCTGTAACTTTATGTCATTTTACAAAGCTATGTAAAAGTCATTAAAAAAAATGAATTGATAAAAAAGCTATTTTCAACTGGGCCTTTTCGAGGTCAGTGGCATGAATAATATGTCTGGTCTTTTTTTTTTAAATGTCCTGTGATTCTTTGTAGGGCTTATTAAGAGAAGAATGTTTTTGAGATTTTAAAACAGGGTTTGGTGACTGCTAGTTCATTGACTTGATGTTACACTGCAGGAGAGCGTTGGGAGGGGTTGCTGTCCTCACTCCTGCTGTGTATGCTTGCTGCCCTATGGATGTAAACCAAATGTACTGAATGCTTCTCTGTGCTTGGTGCTGATAAAGCAGCATCCATTGATAAGCACTGTCTGTGGGGGGTTCTCAGATTACTCCCTGATGGGATACGTTCTGCGTCTCAAGCTAGGATGAGGGAAACAATCCTAACGGTGTGAAAAAAAAAAGTGTACAATAAGCAAAATCCGGATGTTGTGTGCAGACTGTAAACCTCATGAGATGCTTGAAAATGTCTTTCTCAGTAGAATGTCAAGGAATTTGGTTTTGGGTAAGAATTATGGTTATGGTCAAATTTCTATCATTTTCTTCTGCTGTGTAAAATGTCTGCTTGGTGGATTTAGATTTCCTGAAAATTGGAACACACATTTACTTATATGTTACTGGAAAACTGCATAACAAGTTTACAGAATGTTTTACAGTAAATTCACTTCAAATTACTGTTCTTTCTTGAAAACAGTATAGCCAGCTCTTAACCATTAATACACTAATAAATGTAATATACAAGTGGCAGAGCCCCCCCCCCCCCCCCCCCAAAAAAAAAATGCAGACGCCCTGGTGTCTCGGTGGCATACATGGTTATAAATCCAATACAGAATTCAAAAGGGTGGAGTCTAGATTTCAAAAACGTAGATATTATTTGTTTACGATAGTTTTACAAAACGCCAGTAACATCTAACCAGGGTTCCCTCATTTGCCAACTGCATACAATGCCATCTGTATGACAGATCAGGGGGGCAATGAATACATACCTTTCTGTCCTGTGCCTGTCTTTGTAGCCCACAATGGTGCAGAGCATTGATACGTCTATATAACAAGTCTAAAATAAAGAAATATGTTATTGTGGCAAATATCCTTGAAGTGATGTTTTGTAAAATATTTTTTCACAATTGTAGCTAGGTATTTATTTATTTATTTAGAGGCTTGTAAAATAAAAAGGCACAGCATTTGGTACAGATCCAAATCTCCCAGTCCTGTAGATCATATTATCCTGATGTAACTATCACTATTATCTGCTGTATTATTGAATTGTGGTTTGTCACACTTGAACAAAAGTTATTGTATTTCTTGCTCTTATTGTATTTCTTGCTCTTATTGTATTACTTGTATTGTAACACTTGAAATGTATTTGCTTACGATTGTAAGTCGCCCTGGATAAGGGCGTCTGCTAAGAAATAAATAATAATAATAATAATAATAATAATAATAATAATAATAATAATAATAATAATCAGACAGATCTGGTGCTGTAAAAGTACTTTGAGTACTTTCTGAGATGGTGTGCATGAGCTCAGGGACAAAGGGAGATTCTTACTCTGTCACCGCCTTCATGCAATGGGGACTGCTTTCTATAGTTACTCCTAATTGCTTTGATAAACAGGTTTCCTGTGCATCTAGATCTGATATTGTACACATCAGTGATGATTAGGTTTGTTAGGTGAGTGCCAAGATGAAAAACATTTAAACATTAAAACAGCAAGCTGGATTAGCCACTGCAGCCTGCATTCTTAATGAAATATGGTTAATTAAGAGAGTATTTGATCTGTAAACAGAATGCTTAATTACATAGAATTATTAGAAACACAAGGTTATTGGGGCCTCTTTAGAAATAATCCATTTGATGTTTACTTTGGTCTAACACAGCTCCTTCAACAGCTGTTCATTGAAAACAAATCCTGATGTTATCTTTGTAGCCTGATCTTCATATATCACAAATTATTATTATTTTAATGAGACCAGACTGACGGCAACACTGAACTACGCGGAGCCTCACGCATCAAATTTCTGTGTGAAGATAATGTTACTACAATTGTGTTCCTTATCTCTTTGCATGTTTTCCTGTAATATGAATTCACTTCAGTGAGAAAAGGAAATTGAAATGTAGTTGTCCAATCACTTCAGAAAGCGTTGCATTTTATTCATACTCTATTCAAGTTTTTTGTCCCAGATAATTATCGAACAGCTTTAAAAATCGAAACAAATGCAAGGAAACCAACAATTACTTTTTTATAATGGATTTTACTAAGCAGACTGGTCTAGCAAACAGTCAATGGGCCTAACTTCACCCATTGACAGTGTTATTCATAAAACAGAATTTGGAAAAACAACTCAAGCTTTGTGAATAGGGTCAATTTACCAGTAAGCATTCATTACTGTAAGTATTTCTATGTGGTAATACTATGGAGATTTAGTATGCTCATATGTGTTCATGTACGCACAGGTATATTCAATGGTAATTTAGGGTTAATTAATACATAAATGAAAATACATTTGTTACAACCCTGTAATTATTCTGAAGTGGTACAAATTAAGCTTTATTGTAAATTATTGCAGAGTAACATGTAATAAAGGTATACAATATTACTGTAAGTTGCAGGACATCTGCATTGTGCTTAATGTTTTATGGTTTAGTTAAAATGTAAAAATGAGTGATTCCATTAATCTTTTTAACATGTTAGCCTTTTGAAGTTGGATAACTCTAACAGTGTTTTTTTTTTTTTTTTAAAGGAAAATCTCATGCCAAAGTGGAGCATTGATACTCAATAGTGAACTATAAACTTTTAACCCTGCTAACTAACACTTCTGGCAACACTTCTGAAATAGTACAAACGAAGGATTCATTATTTCTTTGTAGTTTCTCTTAAAAGATACTGTTAAAAGGACACTGATATACTCTTTGAGATTAAGCAGAAGTTATGGAACTCGTTATATAAACATTTGTGATATTCTTGTTTTTAAATGTTGTACTTATACAGCCTGCAACACTCCTTTGCATTTTGATTTTAAGAGAGAACTGGGCATACTTAAAGATTCTTAATGCTGTTCCGGCTGTATTCCAGTTAGCTACTGTTTCATTGGAATGGATTGTGATAGAATTTGCATTTATTTAGCTTTTTTCATCCACATTTGATCTTAAAGTGCTTTACCAGCACAGAACAACTGAACCATTGAGCAACCATTGAACTGGAGCCATCTCTGGAGTGGAGCACAACATTTTTCCTTCACTTGTACCAAACGCAAGTGCTTTGATGTTTTATTAGAATGCAGTTATTACTCTCTGTATATTTAGTGGAATTTTGTTGGGATGGAAAGCAATCCAGTAAGACTCCACCAGAGCTCCCACAGATGAATTCAACTTAGGCACCACAAGTGCTAAAATGATCAAATTAAACATATGTACTGTATTGACAAAATGTATTTTGCCTTTTAATACTTAGCAATAGCAACTTAATATAATCTGCCTGATACACATTTCAAATGTATTTTTCACTATTGGTTTGATTGGATTGTTTTTGTACATTTACAGTAGATGACACAGGGGTTCATTTTCTAAGCTTTTGTTCAAGTGCAAAATTTGCAATATATGTTTTTTGACAGTTCCTATAATCACACCACTGAGTTACCTTTATAATTCCATTGTGTTATCCTGAAGAAATCCTTGCTTTTGAAACAAACACTGCACAGTGGTCTTGACATCATTCATTGTCCTTAAATTGCAACTGTATTCTTTCTGCCATTCTGCCATCTCAGTGTTGTAGCTGCCATTGTGCTATCATTGCCCATTTCAATATTATTTGCAGTGCCAGTGAGATGCAATTGAAGATCATTCTTGTGAAGGTAGAAAATGACATTGTGGCACACTGTGACGTATTTATGGATAGTGTCATTAATAAAACATTACCATGCCAGTAAATAGTTGGGCTGGTTTTCAGTGGTATTGAACTGTATTCAGAACATGCTTGTTTACAGCACAAGCACGCGGTGTACCAAGCACCATACATAATCAGTAGCTACATTATGACTTGGTCATAAACCAAATATGTGGAAGCAGGATAAGTCATAAGATATTCTCATTTCGAAAGGGGACTGAGATATCAGGCATATAATTGGTGTGGAGTTTTTTAGATTCTTCCACATTCCATCAATTTCAAAAACATTGCTGATAGCAATCTCATTAATTGCAATGAGCCTCATGGCTGAATTATTAAGACAAATGTGCCTTTCTTGCAGATGTCATTCCTCAATAGGGTTATTGTATAGAAATCAGTAGGCGCTTTGATGCAGTGTAAAAGACATCTGCCTAGCTCAGGGGTGCAAGAGGTCACACTGAGTGCCTGGAATATATTTACTTTCAGTCTATTCCAGGAAATGAATAAATAGCTTTGTAGTCCTTGTATTTATGTCCCCTAGATGCTGTTAAAAGTACAGTAAGAAGTTTAAGCCATAACTGGTAAACACCCTTTGCACTATATGAAGGCATTCATAACAACCTCATTCCAGGGCGTGTTTAAAGTGTATGATATGGAATTTAGGTTATCACACACATAGTCCTTTGTAAACAAGATGATTCATCTTTATAATGTTCTTCCAGGTTTAACCTTTAAAATAAATTAATAAAACTGTCCATAACTAATACATTTACTTGGCTGTTGCTTCCCATGATCACAGAGTGAATGCTGTTTCACACGTACTGTAAATGGGCAGTAGTCACACGAAGTGGTCAACAGTCTGCACTTTTTTGGCATCAACATCAGCAGGGTTAGCTGAGAGACTGACACAAGATAATATATATATATATATATATATATATATATATATATATATATATATATATATATATATATATTAGTATTCAGACCCCTGACCAATTCTCTCATATTACTGAATTACAAATGGTACATTGAAATTTCGTTATGTTTGATATTTTATTTTAAAACACTGAAACTCAAAATCAATTATTGTAAGGTGACATTGGTTTTATGTTGGGAAATATTTTTAAGAACAATAAAAAACTGAAATATCTTGCTTGCATAAGTATTCAACCCCCACACATTAATATTTGTTAGAGCCACCTTTCGCTGCAATAACAGCTTTAAGTCTTTTGGGGTAAGTATGTACCAGCTTTGCACACAGTGTCGGAGTGATTTTGGCCCATTCTTCTTGGCAGATTTGCTCCAGGTTGTTCAGGTTGGTTGGACCGCAATTTTCAAATAGTGCCACAGATTCTCAATGGGATTGAGATCAGGACTTTGACTAGGCCACTGTAGGACATTCACCTTTTTGTTCTTGAGCCACTCCAATGTTGCTTTGGCCTTGTGCTTGGGATCATTGTCCTGCAGAAAGGTGAATTTCCTCCTAAGCTTCAGTTTTTTAGCGGACTGAAGCAGGTTCTCTTGCAGTATTTCCCTGTATTTTGCTCCATCCATTCTTCCTTCAATTTTAACAAGATGCCCAGTCCCTGCTGATGAGAAGCATCCCCACAGCATGATGCTACCACCACCATACTTCACTGTAGGGATGGTGTGTTTTGAGGCATGGGCAGTGTTAGGTTTGCGCCACACATAGCACTTTGAGTTTTGGCCAAAAAGCTCTATCTTGGTCTCATCTGACCACAAAACCTTTTCCCACATCGCAGCTGGGTCACTCTCATGCTTTCTGGCAAACTCCAGACGTGCTTTCAGATGGTACTTTTTGAGTAACGGCTTCTTTCTTGCCACCCTCCCATACAGGCCAGTGTTATGCAGAGCTCTTGATATGGTTGACTGGTGCACCATTACTCCACTCCCAGCCACTGAACTCTGTAGCTCCTTCAAAGTGATTGTTGGCCTCTCTGTGGCTTCTCTCACAAGTCTCCTTCTTGTTTGAGCGCTGAGTTTTGAGGGACAGCCTTTTCTTGGCAGTGCCTGGGTGGTGTGATGCAGCTTCCACTTCCTGATTATTGATCCAACTGTGCTCACTGGGATATCCAAACACTTGGATATTATTTTGTACCCTTTCCCTAATCTATGCATTTGTATTACTTTATCTCTAACTTCTGTAGAATGCTCTTTGGTCTTCATTTTCCTTCAGATTCACAGCCTGACCAATGATCCTTCAACAGTGGGGTTTTTATCCAGAAAATGTGACAGCAACTTTAATGGTTCACAGGTGGAGGCCAATGGTAAGGTAATTGTGTCCTCGTTAGGGCAATTTCTTTCATCGGTGTAAACTGGGAGCTTCCACAGCACAGGGGTTGAATACTTATGCAAGCAAGATATTTCAGTTTTTTATTTTTCTTAAAAAATATTTCCCAACATAAAACCAATGTCACCTTACAATAATTGATTTTGAGTTTCAGTGTTTTCAAATAAAATATCAAACAGAACGAAATTTCAATGTACCATTTGTAATTCAGTAATATGAGAGAATTGGTCAGGGGTCTGAATACTTTTGCAAGGCACTATATATATATATATATATATATATATATATATATATATATATATATATATATAGTGACAAACCGGGGTTGGGTTGCCACTTACAGGATCTTTTCCACTTGGTTTTCTTTGGCGTAAACAGGGCAGTGCCTGTATATTTATTTAATTGCACACAAAACAAAAGTAACAAACAAAACCCTAACTCCTTGCAGGAGTACTAAACTAAACTTTTTGTTTCCTTTAACTATACCGGACAGCTAAGCTGTTTACCAGTCGTAAAACCTCTACTTCTCAAATATAAACTCACGGAACGTCCCACGGGTTGTCAGCACACAGTACTCGGGCTCGGTAAATACAAGGCAGGCGTCCCTCATTATCACCCCCTGGTCCCTACTATTCTAATACCCAGCGCAATGTACCTCCTTTCTACAACCTTTCCCCATATTTTACCACTATATATATATTTCCCTATGTTACTATGGCAACAAACCCCCTAAAATGTATGTACATGGCTAAGATTTTTTATATCAGACCCCTTCACCTTCTTCAGTGTACAGTGCCTGCCTGTGCTGATTAATGTTAACAGACACCATATTTATCACAGTAAGCAGTGTATAAAGCTGACAATAATAGGCTACATTCAAAACAAGCAATATGGACAATTAGAAAGACGAGATTCACACCAACAACAGAAGAATTTAAACAAATGTTTTTCAAAAAGAGCAAGAAAGTGAAAATACAAACATAAAAACTTCACAATGCCGTATTTGCGTTCAGTGGAGAAATTAGAGAATTTCACCAGACACCTGAAAAAGACCTGGACCAATACCTCCCTCTATCTATCTCTATAAATAATATAAACTGCTCTAATTATAAAGATACAACATTGCTACTTAAACACCACTCTAAAAAGTTGTTGTGAGAGGTGTACTTAGCTCTCTGTTCTGCTGATCTCTTTATCTTGTTAAGTATTTTCCTGGCTATCTTGGATTGTTGTTGTACTCCAGGCCTCCAATTTCCTCCATTCATATCCTTTATCTGAATTTTTTTTGGAAAAGGTTCAGACAACATTTTTTTCTGTAAAGAGACAACTTGTGACTTGGAGGCACAAGACATTAATTTAATTATTGAGAACATGTTAACAGCCATTGACTCAAAAACATTTTATGACCAGGCAGTTAGTTATTCTCTACTTCCTTGTAAAGCACCTTGAGAGATGATATGACAATATAAATCGAGAAATAGATACTTTGTTGGTTGGTTGACTTTGTTTAATATATCCTAATACCCTTTTTATATAAAACCTGGCTTGCTATTTATTCAAAACCTTTCAAGTCTAACATCACATGTTCTTAATCCATGATTACTTCCTTTATTGGGACATAGCCACGATGCTGAAAGACTTAGGGCTGGGGTGTGGGGGAAATTAGATCAGTTTTTTGGATTACTTACTTTTATACAACTTTTATTGTTATTACTCAGGGAGGCTAATTGGCTGTCACATTATCTTAGTGACCCTATCTGTCTATTTTACTGTAATTGCATTCTGACTTACCTGCTTCCATCAGCCTCTAATTACATCCTGTATCATATTATTTATAGATAACCCAAATTCGACTTCGTATTAGCTTAGATTCAAGAAGTAAAGTCCTTTTTATATACTCTATTGCAGTTCCAGAAGAATTCAGAGAATTCTTGATCATTTCAGCAGACTTACAACCCCCTGCTACTTTATATTTGCAATAAATCCACTCAATATGTATATGTCCATTGACTACCAGTTTTCCTTGGACCCTTGTGGCAGAGCAGGGCTCTGCCCTTGGAAATACTGGCAGGGATGGAGTTAAATTCTCCTCCCTGCCTAGGTTCATTGCGTCAGGTGGGAGCAATCAACCAATTAATTGTTCAATTAAGCACTCAGCCACCTGGCATAAAAGGAGGCCTCAGCCTCCTATTTTGGAAGGGAGAGTTCTAGAAGGAGAGGAAGATAGTGTTTTCTGTTTGTTTTGCAACCAGTGAAGGCAACGCCCAGCCTGGAAGCTTTATTTGTAAGTTTTGTTTTGTGTTGATTGTTTTGTGTTTTTGAAACCTTTTTCTTTGGCCCTTGTGCCTATTTATTTGATTATTTTTGTTTATTAAAAAGCTTTATTTTGAACTTTATACTGTCTCTGAGTCTCAAGGTGGCGTTATCCCACCTCTGACACCAAATGTGACAAGATGACAGAGGTTTGAGACTCAGAGACAGTATAAAGTTCAAAATAAAGCTTTTTAATAAACAAAAAGAATTTAACTCCATCCCTGCCAGTATTTCCAAGGGCAGAGCCCTGCTCTGCCACAACCCTCAATTTTAAAATACCAGCAGCACAAATTAAGTCTTCCACTTGGCTATTTCATAATACATCTGGAGTCTGTAAATGATGGGCTAATTTAATATAAATATAAACACGGCATTGACAGAGTTCAGTAAATGTGTGTGATGATGTTTCTCAGTTTTTCAATTCCATTCTCTCTTCAGGAAGCAGTACAGTCCCCATGGTCACAATCAATGACACAACTCATGAAGAAGCTGGATCAGCTGAATGTAGATATTGAAGAAGCCCTCAGTGCCAGCACTTCACCGTCGGGCACTCCTGCTGTTAAACGCAGGGAGACAGTAAGTGCAAACTGTTCTGCTGCATGCTAATCCCAGTTAACATGATTCATAAATGCCCATTTATACAATAATATATATATATATATATATATATATATATATATATATATATATATATATATATATATATATATATATATATATATATATATATATATATATATATATATATATATATATATATATACACACACATACATATATATATACACACATATACAGTGCCGAGAAAAAGTTTGTGAACCCCAATGATAATTATGGAAATTTAATAGTTTTACCTTGATAGCCTTCTTGAATTAAAACCAATCTTTTCTTAAATATCCAGTAGGGTTTATATTAACCAATTCCATGTCTTTTGAAACAAAATGATATATGAATTAGACAAACAATGAGTGATTCAGGGTATGTGAAAAAGTAAGTGAACCCCTGGTTTTATCAGCTCAATTATAAGGGGATGATTAGAATCAGGTGTTTAAATAATTAGGTAGATCTTTAGGGGTGAGTTTGGGAGGCTCCACCCTATATAAAGATCAGAAACTTTGTGAGTTTGGTCTTCACCATACAGGTGTGTGGAAACGCGTCATGCCACGATCAAAAGAAATCTCTGAGGACCTCAGAAAAACAGTTATTGATGCTCATCAGTCTAGAAAGGTTTACAAAACCATTTCTAAGGATTTGGGGCTCCACAGTCCATAGACCACAGTCACTCTACCCACGAGCGGTCGTCCTACCAAAATCTCTCCAATAACAAACCGGAAAATCATCAAGGAAGTCACAAAGAACCCCAGAGTAACATTCAAGAATCTGCAGGCCACTCTCGACTTGGCTAATGAGAGTGTTCATGACTCAACCATCAGAAAAAGACTGAACAAGAATAGTGTTCATGGAAGGATAGCCAGGAGGAAACCACTGCTCTCTAAAAAGAACATTGCTGCCCGTCTGAAGTTCTCCAAATAGCACATAGATGATCCACAATATTCTCTGGACAGACAAGTCAAAGGTAGAACTTTTTGGCCTCAATGAGAAACATTATGTTTGGCGAAAACCAAACACTGCATTCGAACAGAAGACCCTCATCCCAACCGTCAAGCATGGTGGTGGGAGTGTGATGGTTTGGGGCTGCTTTGCTGCCTCAGGACCTGGATGGCTTGCCATCATTGACACAACCATGAATTTTGCATTGTATCAGAAGATTCTAGAGGAGAATGTCAGGCCATACGTCCGTGAGCTGAAGCTGAACCAAAAGTGGGTCATGCAGCAAGACAATAATCCTAAACATACAAGCAGATCTACAAAAGAATGGCTGCAGAAGAAGAAATTCCGCATTTTAGAATGGCTTAGTCAAAGTCCGAACCTAAACCCCATCGAAATGTTGTGGCAGGACCTGAAGCAAGCTGTCCATGCAAGGAAGCCCACTAATGTCACCGAATTGAAGCAGTTCTGTAAGGAGGAATGGGCCAAAATTCCTCAAAACCAATGTGACAGACTGACCAACAGTTACAGGAAACGCTGGCTGCTCAAGGGGGTGCCACCAGTTACTGAATCTAAAGGTTCACATACTTTTTCACACATGGATATTGAATGTTGAATCATTTGTGAATAAATAAATGTTGAAAAAGTAGCATGTTTTTGTGTCATTTGTTTAATCAGGTTATTTTTTATCTATTATTAGGACTTAGATTAAGATCTAATAACATTTTAGGTTTGAAATATGTGAAATATGTGAAAATCCTAAGGGGTTCACAAACTTTTTCTCGGCATTATATATATATATATATATATATATATATATATATATATGTATATATATGTGTGTGTGTGTACAGAATAACTTCACTATAACGAACCCCCCTGGGACCTGGAGAAATGTTCGTTATATCAGGGTGTTCACTATAATAGGGTTTGGCATTTTTCTGTATCGGAATAATGACAAAACGGCAAATTTGAATTGAACTTCAGTATATAATACATTTATGAAGATTCCTTCACATTGATCAACATTTAAACGGCATTGTGACAAGGTACTCCTGTCACATGTGTGGGTAACCGCACTGCAAGACAGAGGAGTTGGAGTTGAAACGCCGGCACACATATAGATTACGCCAATACTAATTCCCCCCTGTGGTATGTTTAAAAGAAAACAGTAAATTAATGAAAAAGAAAAGAATGTATAATTACATGCTGAATACGGTAATAACATGTCCTTTCTCTTGATAAAACTATCCAGCATAGATTGCTCCTCATGGCGGTTGCCTGGTTGCAGTTTGTGTGAAGATGACGGACAGGCAATGATTGCATTCGTCAAGCATGATTCGTACTACAATAGGTCATCTTTGAATTAGCGTTATCTTTGAATTAGTCAACTATGGTCTTTGTTTTCAGAATAACACACTTGACACTGGAGAAAGTTCAGTGTCAGTCAGTACTGAGATCGTTGTATCCGGGTCGATCCTGCACGTGATCGTTCTAATAGGGCTAATTTGGATTGAAAAAAAACGGTTCTTGCTGTTGGGATCGTTAAAACCGGGTGTTCTTTATAAGAAGGGTTCATTATAGTGCAGTTAGCATATATATATATATATATATATATATATATATATATATATATATATATATATAATATATATATATATATATTGTATATGTAGATATATTTACATAACTAGTCAATAAAACCTGTACCATACTAAAGATAAAATAAATAACCTTATCAAAAACACATACAGTAGTGTACTGCATATGCAGATTGTGTCAAACTAAATTGGTACACTGTTGTTTTTTTACACAAATTGTGGCTCAAGTTGTATTTATCTTTCAGACATACTGTTACCCTGGATGTAATTGTAGCATGTTTTCCCACAAGTGATTTTTTGACTTTCAACTTCATATACTCTCAGTCAATCAAAAATGTGATGCTGCCTGCTGGTTGATATTTTCTCCAGAGAATAAAATAAGATGACACAGTAATATAAATGATAATTTGTTTACATTAAAATTACATACCCATAGATAATAGATGACATGTTTCAAATACATTTATATACAGCAAATGCAGTCTTTAAAAACATTACTCGCTCTGTTGACATAACATTATTACTATTTAGTTTTTTCATATTGAAGATTTTTAAAATTTTTATATAGAAGGTTAAATTATCCAAGCAGCCTTTATAGACTAATCACCGGACAGCCCTTTACAACATCCCCAACCAGTACAGCCCAGGACCTCTTTCCTTCTAGTTGCAGAACTTTCCCAGACCACATTGTGCATTGTGAATCCACCTTTCCTATCTCTCTCTTGTAGCTGGGCTTCAGTTGCCGAATCCCAGGAGTAATTTCTGGAGGATACAGTTGTTCCATTAGGATGAGGACTTGGGTTAAAATAATTCAACAATGCAAATGCTTGTCAGCATCTAATTAATCATTTAACTTGCAAGTGCTCTCAACTCTGAATCAGGAAGATCTCAGCAGGATTAGAATGCTCTCTTATTACCATGTTTCCAGGAGGCAACCAACTCCAGCCAGTGGAATATGAGGTCACCTGTCACCCCGGGCCTTACTTTAGAAGTGAGGCCTGCGTGAAAATAATCACAGAAGGCACAGGAACTGCATAGTAAATAGATGATGCTCTGTAAACTCAAAGCAGGCCAAAAGTTGCTTTACAGGCCAAGTACAACTGTCTTCAAACTGTACTGTCAGGCCAGGTAGCCAGAAAGATGTCTCAAATCTAAGGACAGTAGAGTCTCATTTTCTTAAAAATGCACAGGTTATGTTTGTCTTACTATATGGCATTTCACACTATGTTATGTCAAGGTTAGATGTAGATTAGAACTAGGATTATCCAGGTAATTCATTAGTTTGTAGAATTTAGTGGATAATTTTAGCGCTAAGCAGTTTTGTGCTGGATAATCTCAGAATTAACCAAATAACAAACACATGTTTAGTGGCAGCATTGTATCCAATCAGAAACACCCTTTTTAATAAAAGTATAGGTGGAATGAGTCCATAGCAACAATGCTCATCTGTATCCAACGTCACTGCAAAAATGCCCTATACATGTACTTTATCACATTCAAAATAAAAAATACAATGCTGGCACAGTTGAAACGTTTAAATCAATTTGCCCCGCCCCTGTGTGTATTTTTGTGTTTTATGTTGTATGTTGCGTGTCTTAATGTTGGTGTATTGTAGTTGGTACACAGGATATAATGCGGGTAATGAGCATGAGTGTTTAAAATGTATAATTGTATTATTATAATATGTGAGCACGGGGTTTTCACAGATTAATTCACGTGCTGGGATTCAAGTGAATCATTAATTGGTAATTGAATCCCAGCACAATTGTATATATAGATGCACGTTTCATTCACTTGGGGTTGTGTGTTCGGTGAGTGGAGAACGGGTGTGGAGAAGGAAGTAAAATAAACTAAAATAATAATTAGTGTTTAGACTCACCTTGTTTGTCTGTCCGTCCACTGTATGTTTAGTATTAATCAGTTTTGTTTGTCTATTTATTTTGGCCTCAAGTGCCGTGTCCTGTTTTCTGTTTAAACCTTTTATTTTGCAATAAACGTACTGAGCGCAGCCATTGCGGCTCAGTTTCACTCATCACTACTGTCTGTCTGTGTTTCTTCCGGGTCTGACTTCACCACTCAGCCAGCCTTGTGACGAGTCAACATTGTAAATTCAGATGAGCTTTCAATTAATCAGAATGAGATATTCATGTGCTTTGGTTTCAGTTATTTTAAATAAGCCCAAATAGTGGTGCAGCACCAACAAGCCCAGTTGTAAAATATGTTAAGGTTGGCTACTCCTACAATGTCTCTGGATTTTACATTTAAAGATGTTAAGTACCTTACCAAAGATGATACATGATTTAGATTTTGCTATGTCTAATTTAAGAAGACAAAAAGTGAAATAATCAGAAACAAGAAAGCATGATGAGTATTCACATGCAACATCTTGGAAATATCTCAGTTATTCAGGGATTAGCTCTGCTGGTAATATAGAAACCAATGGAACAAACAGCTATTGTGCTGGACCTTTCACTGGGACTGTGGTTCGTGTTGTTTACAGTAAGACTTTCTCATGATGTTTTACGTCATGCCTTCACCATTGCTTTACTGGTAGGAATTAACAAAGCTGGCCATTGGAGCTCAACACTGGAAACCCATGTCTCAGTGGCATTAGGGGCTACTGCTACGACTGGAAAACCTTGCATGTTGTTTATGTGGATTAGAAACTTGGTATAAATGTTAAATGTTATAAACATTAGAGTAAGAGATTACAAAACAAATTTAGGTATATTGTTGCATTCTACCCACCAAAAGGTCTCTGTACTCTTCAGAAGGACCAGTCTTCGGGATATTGACTGTTGCTTGTTGTTTGCTGTTCTTTGCAGTGTGCCGTTACTTTGGAGACTGCACTTAACCAAGCCCTGCACAAGAAAAAGCTGGTCAAAAACAAGGATCCAGAATGCAGCAGGCTGGATAGTTTACCCTATTCATCTTCTATACTGCCAGGACTTGGAGCAAGACCAAAAGCGGAGGTGAGTAGCAGAGGTTAAAGAACGCACATCACCTGTTTCGATAGACCTAACAAGCTGTGTTGTGTTTAGCCAGGCTATATTTGAGAAGTATATTGAATCATTCAGTTATGTTCAACAGCTTATTGAATGGAGATGAACTCCTGTTACATATCAGTTTGAGTCAGGTTATGTACTTTGAGCTCCCAGGTAGTTATGCCTAAGCTTAGACGAGCGGTAGGCAATGTCAGTTCTGGAGGGCTGCTTTTGTAAAACAAGTTGATTTAAGTATGTTATGACCTGGTCAAATTATTCAAATGAATAATTAAGTGCATAGTTGAACACAGACTCGGAATGGAGGTCAAAAGGTGTCTAATTAGGACTTTATTTTTCTGTAGCCTGCCTGCAGGCAATCCTATCGGAAAGGTACATTTTTTATAAAATCATCACTTCTAACTTAAAATTACCAACAAAATATCCAGATCTAGAGGTAAATAATGCATTCCATAGTGAAAAACCAACACATGTAAAAGGCCTAGTGGTTGAATGCATCTGTATGTAGGAATATACAATAATCTCATAACTTGAATGACCCTGTACCAAAACGTGGTGCTTTATGATACAGCAAATCCAGGGCACTATTCACAAAACTTAAAGGGTGTTTTTTTTATCAATGTATTTTAAGGACTGTATTATGAATAAAGAATATTAACATTCTCCTAGGTTAAACTGTTTTGAAGAAAAATTAATGAACTAATAAACACCCTTTAAAACATAGCTTGATGAAATTGATTAATCCAAATAATAATTTAATTAATTCAAAGCTTTAAAAAGCTTTGAATAAAGGGCTGTTAGGTTTGGTATTTAAGCAGTATGGTAAAAATCATTGTGGTTTCTACAAGTGAACAATCTTTAAAACCAAGTCCAGTGGCGGTCCAGTGGTCAGTTGTTATAAGCAGGTTTGAGTGCACTGCACTTATCCCCTATATTAACTTGCACTTATATAATATATATTTAACATATGTCACTACATATATGAATAGCATCTCAGGTCACCATGTAAAAGCAAAAGTAAGCATGATGACTTTGAGAAAAACCTGAAACGTTTCAATACTCTTTAATGTGTGTCCTATATGCAGTGGTTACCATAAAGAGTATGCTATACATTTTAAAGATTGATGTAAGTCTGTAGGTTTGATATGTATCCTGCCCATAAACGTGATTCCTTGGAGGCTGGCCACAATTGCCTTTGAAAACAAGTTGTGTGCATCAGTAACACTTAACTGAAAAGCCTTTTCCTCTGCTAATCCAAATAAGATACTTTCTTAGTGGGTATTTCATTAATTAACTTAGTAATACTTAATGCAGAGTTGCTTTAGCTGATTATGGTAAGCCATGCCTGAATAATAACAGCCCACATTTCACATTTACCAATAATTCCTTGAACGCAGTGAGTTTCCAGTGTTATTAGATGTTATTGATCTGAAAAACTAGGGAGGAATGCTTACAAGGTATTGCTATGCGGTAAATTGGGCATTAATTCAACCTGAAACCCAGTGAGGATAACATTTTCCAATGACAGGGTAAAACTGAATGAAGACAGATCGCTGCCACACTGAAGATGAGCTGAAGGAATTATATATACAGGGTGATTAGAAAGAAATGATATGGTGCGTTGTTGTGGTAAACTAACTTTCTAATCACCCTGTATATATATGGTCTATATTCATAGTAACAGTACATATACATATACTTTCATTCTTCCATAACAACGGTACTCATAGCAACCATTCTGACCTAGACTGACGTGCTCACCTTTCACATCACAAAGAAAATATATGGTGGAATCACGTTTTTATCAGCTTTCTGAAGATGAGCTTCAAAAAATTCTAAACAAAAAACAACTGCCCTCTTTCAGCAATAAAAAGCACATAGAGAAGTCATGGAGAATACCGAGATCCAGTCCTTTAAATATACTTTATATGTTAAACGTATATTTAAAAGACTGGACAATAATCTCCACTTGGTTTTGATTTGTGATATCGCAAACCGAGTGTAAAGCCCAGAAAGGTACTTTAGAAACCGTGACAAACTTTGGTAAACAATGGTAAATGCACAGCTCAACCATGAAGAAAGCATGGGAAAACTGCAAAATGATGTGCAAATTTACCAAGGTAAACTTTTATAAGGGACAGGGAGGCTTTAATTTCTCCAGAGCTACACCTCAAAGGGGTCTATAATTCCGACACAGCATCTTTAATTGTACAAGCAATACAATGTACCATACTGTGTTTGCAATATCTGTGGGAATTATCCCTTGCATTACTGTTAGGATGGAATTCAGCCAGATGTGTTTGTTTAATCTCAAAATAGCTTAAGTAAGACAGAGCTAGGTACATTTGTAGCCCATTGTGTGGGTCTTGCTTAAAGTTCCCTGTTGAATGGAGTCAGGCAATTGAACTCGTAATTGGATTGAGCATAATGGAATGACTTAGCTTTGTGCATGCATACAAAATGAAGTCTGGTTTCTCAGCGAAGATTAAAAAGTCAAAAAGCTGCTAAGCCATTTTGAGCCTCGCATACAGACCTGGATGGACAAATTCCACTTTTAATGCTTTTGTTTTGTTTTTCTGTTATGCCAATAAAGCAGTATTGTTTTTATTTTTGTATTAAGGGGATTTGGTTTCAGGCATGTAAAGTAACAGAATTCTGACAGTATATATACAGAATACTCTGTAGTTAAGCCTGACCCTGTTAACTGCACTGGTACATACGTCTAGCTGGGTTATGTTGGCAAATAGAATATGCAGATATTTCAATGACAACGTTATTGATAAAGCTTGCTGCTGCTTGGGCCTAATCAATGTATGTGTTGTGATTTTAAACCATTAGTTTAAGTTCAATGTTGCTGATTATCTGGATGATAGAAATGTATTCAGGAATAGAGTTCACAAACAGAAACTCATGCAATTGGTTGAGAAGCATGACAAAACGAGGCAAAAATACATACAATATGATCTTTTTAAGAACTGCGTTTGCAGTTTTAGGAGTCAAAGTGAATTAGTGGACAGTTTTCCAGGAAGATGCACTGTTTGACTCCCTCCATGTATAAAACAGCAGTTGAAACATAGGCGATCCTAAAGGTTTATACAGAAATAGCCTCCTAACCCAAACTTTATCATAGAATAAAGGGCAAGCTATGTTGGACAAAACCTGTTTTTGGACCTTTTTCTTTACGTGTGAAATTGACAGAATTGAATGTCTTGCACAATACAGTTATTAAACCTGTAAACAGTATTTTGATTTCATAAAGATATATGTTGGTCTGAGCAGGGCACAGCTCATTGCTCGGTACTTGTACTTTTAGCAATTCTCTTGAAAAAACATCCATAAGTTATTTTGGCCAATAAAAGTGTATCTATTTGAATCTTGAGTGGTTGGGAATGATGTAATTTGATATTATTTTAAAATAGTTGATAAATTCAGGGCCTGAGTCTGACTTTACCTAAGGAAACCTTGCTGCAGCTAATTCAATTTCTAATAGTGAAAAACAAAGGGATGCCAATGAAGTGCCAGAACCCGTCTGTTGGGAAGGCCGGCCATCTGGACTGCCTGTTTGCTTCATGTTCTACCCAACAGGTGGCTTTGTTAGCAGAAAAGCGGGTTAAATAAAGTAAGACTCTCAATGGGATCAAGGCAGATTACAAGCTAAAACTAAGCTCATGAGAGAGGGATTTGTTCTGCTCCAGGGAAGATTAAACAGTCGTTTGGGCACAATGCAAGACATGCCGCCACAAAATGTCTCAAACCAGACAAGTGAATTGTTCGACATCTTCCATTTCAGCACCAACCATGCCAGCAGCTGCACTGTATTGTCCCATTCACAATAGCATTTAACAGGGATGCCCTTGGATTGGCATATATCATGCTGTAGAAAGGCCAAACTAGACCCTTATCAAAGTTTTGGTGACACCATCCAGCTAACAGCAGTCACACTCACATTGTGGCACTCTGAATAAAATAGTTTATTTCCAATCGGCAAAGATGCAAACATCACAATCAGATTTAGATATGTTCTCATTGGGCAGAAATGTTAATATTTGCAATCCTGAATAGATACGAACTTAAGAACATAAGAAAGTTTACAAACGAGAGGAGGCCATTCAGCCCATCTTGCTCATTTGGTTGTTAGTAGCTTATTGATCCCAGAATCTAATCAAGCAGCTTCTTGAAGGATCCCAGGGTGTCAGCTTCAACAACATTACTGGGGAGTTGGATCCAGACCCTCACAATTTTCTGTGTAAGAAAGTGTCTCCTATTTTCTGATACTATAACACTGCTTGACATGATTCTCAAAATTCAAAGTTTCCGAGGGAGAAGTCCCAATGCAGCCAGTCACTAAAAAAAACAGTGAGTCATCTATTGAGTAGCAATATTTATGTAAAGCAGTGTGCTATAAAAAGTTGCAATGCTGCAAAACTGCAAAAGGACTACACTGGCGCTTTAAATTCCAGTAATTCATTCAGTGTTTTCTGTCAGCAACTCATACATGTTTTACTTTAAGAGGGTTCCTAAGGGATAGTGTGCAGATGTGACTCAATAAGTACTCCCAGTTTCTGCTAGACTGTGTTGCATTTACAGATTGTTTGATGCTTTTTGTAATTCTCTGCCTTGTGTGGTACATCTCGAAATCATGCATTTAGAAAGCCCATTTTCTTGTCCTGTACACTGTTTTCCAATGCATTTTATTTGTATAACTGAGTGATAATTCCATGCAATAAACCATCATGATTCTAACTGTTATATTGAATGAGCAAGGTTCTCTCTGAATTATATGACAAGTGGAGTATATGTGCCATAGACTTTCATTAGGATTCCCAATCCATATATCCTGTATATACCGGACACTTTCAAATACAGGGATTGTCACAAAGGCTTCGTCAGGTGACTGATTCTGTTCAATGTTAAATGGCACCTAGCTAGATTTTCAAATTTAAAAAAAGGAAAGACCAATTAATAGCTATAACTATGGTGCTACCTGGTGTTTAGTCAGTAGTTAGTATTGCACTCTTTGTTACAAACACACACATATACACATTCAGTATATATGTATGTGTGTGAGGGGCTCTGTGATGCCTACATAAAGAGTGCTAAAAAACTGTACTATATTGTCCTTTACCATAGTAGTCTTGCTGTGTATTTTTGCAATTTTTTCCATGGTTTTACCACTTTTAAATGATGCATATAACATAGTTTACCCTGTTTATTTAGTTATGTTTAACCATACCTCTCTGGGCTTTACAATGCATACATCTGCTTTGCCATGCTTTCAATATGCATTATGTAAGAAATAACCTATGACAGGGTGTGCGGTAAGACAATTATTACCACACGGTCATGTGATCTTGTTCAGCCAATCACAGCACTTAATTTATCCAAGCCATTTTATAATACACTTTGTTATGCTTCTATGGGGTAAAATAGTTGTAACTAGTGCACTTTATCTAGGCATTCTTACATTTAAATCTACTGTATGCCTAAACTAGGAACTCCTGAAAGTGTCCCTGTATAAAACTATTCTAGAGTCTGGGAATCAATCTGACAGAACAGATGTATCTAAAGTGCTTGACAGAGTGCCTGTGTACAGGGTGGAGGCAGGTCGTGAACTGGCGACCTTGCGCGCCACAAGCAAGCGCCTAAACCACAATGCAAAAGAGCTGGGCTCCGAGTACCTGTTTATTTAGGCAGTGCCATTGAAGTGTGATATTTTAAGTGATATGGAATTGTACTTATCCTTACCATTTGAGCTGCATTTTGAATTATAATGAACTGCCTAAATGCTGTGTTGGCATAGCCCTGCTATGTCCAGTGTGCCCAAATTGCATGAGTTCTACAAAATGCCTACAGTTTTATGGATTGTCTGAAAGCCAGCTGCAATCTCAATGCAGAGTTGATGGACAGAAATAAAGTCTTATAACAGGCCTATACTGTCAAAATACAGCACAATTACAGTCAAACTTTTGTGGTAATAGCACATTATTAATCAATTTATAGCGGTAGCTGATCAGTAACATGCTACCCCTCACCCCCTGCATATAGATAACCAGATAATATATGAGCATCTCAGCACACTGCATGAGTTTGGTTCAATGCTGTTTATGGAATGAGGCCATACTTTGACTTTTAAAGGCAGGTTGTCCTCATCCATCTGTGCAGTACAGCACGGAAATCCCATTTACCAAAACCACAAGGGAGGCGTATACATTGTAATAATTGGTGAAGAAAATGACTGATCACCCAGTGACTTGGACATGATTAAAATTCTGCTCGAGAGATGGGGTTATAGATATGGATCTGATCTGTACTAAATACAGAAAGCAAAATGGGCTGTGGTTAAAATAACTGGCAGATGAGGGGAAACTCTAGAGAATACATCTGCTACTGTAAGGAGCTCCAGTCTGAAGACTGAACTATTGTGATTTTCTTGGCCAGGATCTGTGTAAATCTTAATTCTGGGTCCAATTTTCCATATCTTCTGTGAAATAAACAAATTCAAGAGCAGCTTGGTATGGTTATATGACATATCACAGTTATCTTAACTAACGTATTCTTCTTGTTTAGAAAAACTTTGTTTTACAGTATGTGGTATTTCTTACTGATGTCATTCGTAATCCACTTGGGGCAGACTGTTGCAGGAGTCATGTCACATATCGCTCTGGTGTATCAACTAAACTGACAGAGAAGACAGCTCTGTTGCGTTTCAAAATGTCACCAGGATGCGATGACTCAGACAGAAAAGGATATATTCTTTTCACATGCCATATCAATTTCAATTTCTTTCTTCCATTACATTCTCCTGCTGGTTTTATAATTTTGTTGTACTTTTAAAACCTTTTTGATCTTTAAATAAGCTGCCACTCATACATCTCACACCTTATGAATGCTTTTAAGATTGTGTTGACCTAATGATATTAAAGATGGTATTGTTATCTCCCACTGAGGTATATACAATATTGAGTAGGTCCTGTAGATCTCTTTAATTTTGTAACCCACCATCCTTGTTTTTAGTTTATACAGCTGTGCTGCACTAACACACCTAATGAAAGCTTTACTAGTTAGTCATTGGTAATGCAGTTTACACCGTTCCATTAGTTTTTAATTTAATTTGAGGTGCAAAATTTTGATCCTTTTTCTAGTTTCTCCCTTTGGAAAGCCTGCAGAGTGTGAGCCTCCACAGCTGTGTGTGGGTGTAAATGTTTAAATGTAAGTGTATACACTCATACATTAACATGGGACTGTGGTGGATACCTGTTTGTTTTTCTGTTGGCCTGGCAATACCATTCTCCTCATGTCTCACTTCTAAAACTATTCTGTTTAATTCACTTGAGTGCTAATATTTAGTCTGTATAACAGCAACAGAACTGGAGGTAATGTTTAAAGATCTTTTAGTTTGCATTTTGTATTTTTCCACAAATATATGCAGGTGCTCTCCACTTATAATGGACCCTGTTGGAACGGAGTTCTGTTTACAACGTACTGGGGATACATGTCCCTGCCAAACAACATGGGTTTTAATGGGGAATTACTCTGGTTAAAATGGACTCATTTATTACATATATACCGTTTGATATATAGTCTTCCTTTTCCACAGGCAGATATTTTGTGCAAATAAGGTAACATGATATTACTTATTACATTGTACGCCCCACAGGGGCATGTTTTGTACAAATAATAAACTTCAGTTCTTTGGCAGTTAAGCTTTCTTCTGTTGTTTATATTTAAGGTACTTATGTTTGCAGTTACATACCGCATTTTGAATTGTGTTTACTACATACTTTGTTTGTACTGATTTCCATTGTCCCTTGGAGTCTGTTATAAGTGCAGCTGTATTGTGATATTTAGAACAGATTTGTAACCTCCAAAAGTTTGGTTTAACACAGAAATACCCAGAAAATAAGTTTCTTATTTTTTTTATGTTATGGGTACAATTAGTTAAAATCTATTTTTCTGGAGTACTTGTAAAACATATGTAACATCAAATTGATGACCCTCCCCCTTTTAACGGAGTGTAATCAAAATAACAATTAATAACATGAAATGTAATACTCGGGATATATTTCAGTCAGCAGGATGCATCGATTTAAATATGTACAGTAAATAACCTTCTCAGAAATACAGTACAAGCAATGGGCAGCACTAGTTGTGAGCCTTATTGAGCTTGTTGTGCAGGGTTTTAGCTGGTTGAAATGAATCTTAGAAGTTGCATTCAGAGTTTATTATTAATGTTTAAGTTAGAAATGAATTCCCAATGGCACTGAAAGATCCACTGAGCATAAGAAAAAGTCATATATTTTAATACAAGAGCATTTATATCTATCTGTGAAGTAAAATTACAGAAAATACAGCCCACTAACCGCTTGCTGATAAAACCATAGCCTCGATCGTCTGCTAGATTCCAATTCGGGTCTAATCTCCTCTCATAATTCCGATATTGCCTGCCGTGTGAGATGAAACTTTTAACAAACATGTCATCTGGGAAACTGTCTAAATGTATTTACGGGGCGGACAGGATTCCCCGTCTAATTCTTGTTCTCTGACGCCTTCCATGTAACCAAAGAATGGCAAACATATTACTACTACTCCTGTGTATAAGAATGTGGTTAATACCTAATTTTTTTAACGGTTGACTTCTGGTTTTAATATTGCTCTTGAGAAGGTGCTAGAAAGAGAAAAACACCTTTGTGGCTTTCACAGATTACATAATCAACATGGGCATGCTCCAAATGCGCTCACAAAGCGCTTTTAAGAAAACGTGTTAGTGGCACACAGGTTGACCCTTACGGGTAGATCATTTGCTGAAGAAGGGGTACTAGCTCTGATATTAAGACATAAATGATACCAACACCAGTAAAAACATTGTGACTTGAGCCCTAAAAGTGTATAATATAAGTTTGGTGCAGATTTCATGTTCACCGTGGGCAGAGTGTGGCGGATGGACTGGCATAGGCGGTGTTTAATTTGTGCCGGGGCTTGCCGACGTCTGGGCTTGCTGGGGCGTAACTTTCTTACTTATGAAAGTGAAAAATATCATACTATGTTTTGCTCTCAAATGCAAGCTGTCTGAGAATTTAGCATTGTCAGTCAGGCATAATATAATGCACCGACATTTTCTTAAAATTCTCAACACAGTTATCCATTCTGCAAGTTATTGTGTGCACTAAAGGCTGCTACATACCAGACACGATGCAGCTAGCGGAACTGTGCAGCGATGGGTCAAAATGAATATAGTATCTTTCACACCACACGTGACGCGACAGGTGGCACAGGAGAGGCGCAAAATAAAGATGAATCCCATTTTTTTTTCCAGTTTGACGCACGTCAACTAGGGCATTGAGCAATCAGAGAACAGCTTCAATGCATGTGGTCCAGCAGGGTGAAGCACTATCCAAAACAATAATACTTGTCATTGAAAAAATACCCAGAGCTTTATGACAAAGCACATCACAATTACAAAGACGCATATTTGAACTATAATATATGGGAATCAATTTCAAAGGAAGTTGATAAGCCTGATGTGCATGATTTATTACCATATATGTTGAAATACCGTCAGAGAAGACACTTGTAATTTCCACATCATGTTCACGAATATGTACCAGTCTTGATCATAGTTTTGTCAATAGCAATTTTTAACAGTTGTATAGATCTGGCAGTTGTCAAACCTGTCGCATCGCCTCTGTGTCGCTTCTGGTGTGTCTGGTCATGTTGCAGCGAAAATGTCTCTTTGCCAATTAAAAAATCGCATCGTGTCTGGTGTGTGCAGACCTTAAAGATAGAGACAGTCTGATACCAGGGACGTTTCCGTTCGTGTTTGGTACTCGGCAGCTGAGTGACGTGAAGCACACTACTACTTCATATATGAGGTGGAATACGTAATTGTACTCTTGTATCACTAGTGCTGTATTTGTTTAAATAAACTTGTTATGATTTTGAATGTGTGGTTCTTAAGAACGGTATTATTGTGCCCCGGCACCTCTCTCTGTACGAATGAAACACTGTGCACTGAATTAAAACACTAACACCTATTCAATTGACCATTTAGTTAAAACTACAGTAGGATAAACAGCATATATATATTATGTAAAAAAAAAAAAAAAGACAAAAATAAATAATCGTGAGGTTTGCTCTATATTTTTCTTTTTTATAATTATTTCTCCAGCATATCTCATAGACAGAATAATAATTTATGACCAGTCATATATTATCTCTATACACCAATATCACAGGGTAATGAATATTCATTGACCTGATTAATATGCCAGCATTTATATTCTCTAAGAGCTGGAGAGATCGGAACCACAGGAGCAGAATACTAATGTATGCAGTCACACACACCCCCACACAGGCAGGGGAACATTACATTAGAAATGAAATACCTAAAAGCTAGCACCGTACATCATAGATGAAAAGAAAACTGCATTAAAATACACATTTATCGTGGCATTTGAAATGTTGGAATGTACAAACAAAAATTGAATAACTGGTTGCAGATAATAAATTAGAAAAGAAAAATACTGGACAGTCTTATTTTAACAACTGTAGCCGACCAGTGAAGCCCTTTGGGTTCTTAAGGAAAATCTCCTTGTTTTGTTTGGTGCCATTTATACAGTGGCTCTCAAAAGTATTCCTAAAAAAAACTACATCATGAAGACAAAGGAACATTCAAAGCAAATCCAGAATAAGGTTCTTTAAAAGCACCAATCAGGGGTAGGCTATAAGAACATTTCCAAGGCATTGAATATCCCCCGGAGCACAGTAAAGTCTATTATTAAGAAATGGAGAGAATATGGCACAACTGTGAATCTGTCTAGACCAGACTGTCCTCAAAAGCTGAGTATTCGGGTGAGAAGGGCACTAGTCAGGGAGGCCACCAAGAGGCCTATGGCAACTCTAAAGGAGTTACAGTCTTCCACGGCTGAGCTGGGAGACACTGTGCATACGGCAACAATAGCTTGGGTGCTTCACAAAACTGGCCTTTATGGGAGAGTGGCAAAAAGAAAGCCATTGTTGAAAAAAACATCAAATCTCGGCTAGTTTGCCAGAAGGCATGTGGGAGACTCTGAGACTAAGTGGAAGAAGATTCTATGGTCTGATGAGACCAAAATAGAGCTTTTTGGCCTCAAAGCTAAGCCCTATGTTTGGCGCAACCCTAACACCGCACATCATCCTGAGAACACCATCCCTACCGTGAAGCATGGTGGTGGCAGCATCATGCTATGGGGATGCTTCTCTGCGTCAGGGCCTGGAAAGCTCGTGAAGATATAGGGCAAAATGGATGCAGCAAAGTACAGAGAAATCCTGGAGGAAAACCTGCTGAAGTCTGCAAGAGACCTGGGATTTGGGAGAAGATTCATCTTCCAGCAGGACAATGACCCCAAACATACAGCCAAAGCCACACTGGAGTGTCTTAAAAACAAAAAGTTAAATGTCCTGCAGTGGCCCAGTCAAAGCCCGGACCTCAATCCAATTGAGAATATGTGGAAAGAGTTGAAAATTGCTGTTCACCAAAGGTCCCCATCCAACTTGATGGAGCTTGAGCAATTTTGCAAAGAATGGGCAAAAATTGCAGTGTCCAGATGTGCAAAGCTGGTAGAGGCTTATTCAAATAGACTCATGGCTGTATTTGCTGCCAAAGGTGCCTCTACCAAATATTGACTCAAGGTGGTGAATACTTTTCAAGGTGGTGAATCAATTATTTTCTGTTTTGTATTTGTAATTAATTTAGTAGATTTTATTTTTCACTTTGACATTATAGACTTTTTTCTGTGTTGATCAGTGGCAAAAACTCCTAATTTAAATCCATTTTGATTCCATGTTGTAACACAATAAAATGTGGAAAAGTCCAAGGGGGGTGAATACTTCTGAGAGCCACTGTAACTGCATATGGTAACAACAGATACAATATTCCCATTCATTTGCTCTTCATCCAAACCCACCGCTTAAAATGGTCACCAAATTGGTCACTGTCCATGTGTGCATTTCCGGCCGTGTTTACACCCAGATGACTGCACCATATACTATCAAATTCCTTCAATATCACATAATGAAAGCAAGTGTGTCGAGACAGGTCAGTGACCTACACGAATGTAAAAATAAGGATATTTATTCTCTCATCAATATAAAAAGTCAACCTCTTTTAACATTGTCATCTGAATTTAAGTGGAGCTGTAAATTGACTTGTACGCGATTGTTTTGCTTCGCTACAGCTAAATGCCTGTAGGGAATGTAAACAAACTGGAATGACAAAAAGCTTTGATAAAATAGACTGAGGCTGAACAGTGGAATAAGAAAACGGTATAGGAAACAGACACAAATTAAAAAATATTCTTCCAAAAATGGATTGGATGCTGAAGCTTTTTAAAAAGTAAACAACGATGACTATCTTCTGTAATGATAAATCATTCATACAGAAAATGTACTTTCCATGTGTGATATAATTTAGTGTTGTCAAGAGACCGACAACGCTGTTCAAAATTTCTCCTTACTTGTGATGTATCTGCATATATAAATAAATATGGTATGATTTGTTCTGCTCTGAGAAGTTATAGCTCATATTAAACTGAAGTAGTTTTTGAGAGCCTTGGGTTTTAAAAATATGCAACTACTGTTGTTTAACAAAGGAAGCATGTTTTTACGTGGGCCACCGGAGGCTGTAAAAAGCAAGGGGGTGGCATTTCCATCACCATGGATTAGCATTGATTGGTCATCATATTAGCTGGTGCTTATTAATGCTGGGACTGAGTGTATACGTAAAGTTGTAGTGTTGATGTAAAGTTTGCAAAACTCAAATGATGGGAAACATGTTCTGTATGAATGTGCCAGAAAAACAAATGGGGGATAATTTTACCAACATTTGATACAATAGCAACCAGAAAATGTACAATTCAAACTGACATGAGAATGAATAATACAGACAGATGCACAAATCTTGTAAGGCACAGAAATGCCTGTTGAGGTATGTCTAGTGCAGTCCTCACTGGACGCTGCACAGCTCTCTGGTATTCCAAGCTAACGTGGCTCACTATGCGAACTGACGTTCTGTTGTCCAGAATCCCTCTGTCTGGAACAGCAGAGTGGACATTCAGATGTTGTCTCATGTAATTAACTTCAGTAGAAAAGCCTGCCACATTATCCCTGCTCTTCCCTATAAAAACAAATGTTTGCTTTACTCTAATGGTCCTAATGAGAGGAGGGTGCATTCCTGGCAACTGAACAGCTAATATTCCCCCTCTGCGTTTCCCTTTATAGGGGTCAATTTACCTGATTAATTATTAACTAGTAGTGCTGTTTGTTCAAGCTTCAAAACCACAAGCTACATTTCATCCTTTTGGCTTACTGTGTGGGTTTGTGTTTACTGAGGCACAATTGTAAATGAGAAAGCCTTTGAAACTTGCTTTGAAACACCAGTGTTGCAGAGCACTAATACAAGTGGGTTAAAATGAATAAATGCATGTACATATGTTGGCAAAATATCACCACATTCTACTCCAGGGGTGTCAGGCTCCAGTTCTCGAGGGCCGCAGAGTCTTCTGGTTTTCATTCCAACAAGCTCTCAATTAACTTCATTGATCTAATTATTTGTTCAATTGGACATATTTTACATTTTTTCAAGGTGTTTTACAGTTAAAGATTTGAAAACTGCACTTGATTCAAGGTACACTACCTGTGAAACATTTTGAGGCCTGGAAAGAAGTGTTAAATGTGTCCAATTAATCAAATAATTAGACCAATTAAGTAATGAGCGATCGGGTGGAACTAAAAGCCTGAAGACACTGTGGCCCACCTGTTCTACACTGACTAGTCACAAAACTAGGAGACTGTAAGCAGAAATGATAAACTGCCTAGTCTAAGTTCTGTTAGAGTTATGGGCAAGTATTACACAACTTCATAGGAAAGCATCATGACCTCAGTCACAAAGGGAGCAATAATGGATATCTTCAAATCCAGAATGCATTAACCAAAACGACCCTAAAGACTGTCTCGGGTGTTCCTGGAATGGCAACATTTGCAGAAAACCAGCAGGACATGTTACAGTAGCCCAAATTACAGAAACCTTCAACCTTGGACAAGACACACTTGTGCCTGGTGCCTGTGTTATGAACTATTAAGGCTAATCTCTGAACCTTTATTATTAGTTGGATACTATAAACTTAACTTGTGAGAGGCAAAACAAAAAAGAACGATAGAGATGTGATAGTCTGTTTTTAACCCCTGACTATCCATGTGGGTGTTGCAAAAACAACCAACAGTCTGTATTTGGTTACAATGACAGCTGTTGATAAATGGCAATAAAAGGTATTGGTAAAGATAGCTCACCACCTTGTATTGTTGGTAATGTTGACCAGTGATAAGAACCCATCACTTTGTGTCTGTCAGTATTGCTAATCCACATGCTATTGTGTTGTAATACCTTGCTGAATTACTGATTTTCCTATTAACCCAAGAAGGTGGTGAAAACAGAACAGTCAGTGGGCACTTACTACATCTTGAAAACTAAGAAAGATAATAAATGAGTGCCTCCTTTGTATTTCTTTTATTGCATGGCCGTGACTGGGCACCAACCTCTGAGTCAAGCACCATGCGTTGAACTGTTCAGTAGTGCTTTATTGAAGTTATTTCCAGAAGGCACTTTAGCCAGACACCAAATAGTTTACTGGTTGCAACTATAATGATCCTAAAATGTGAGTGCCTCCTGTATTTATTAGGTGGAACACAAAGCAGTAATCTGACAGTCTGCTGCACTAAGGTTAGTGGTGGGGTTAGAAGTGCTTTTAGCTTTTAAGCTGATATGTCACACCTTGCATTTTAATACAGTAACGTAAACACACTAACAGTTACCTTCTTTTGGTAGAAAAAATTTGAACTTTTAAAAATAGGAATTAGAAAACTGAATGTGTAATATCTGCTTCAGCTGTCATACATTATTTGTCCCATGCAAAAAGAAATCTAACAAATAACATGGAAATACTACATTAACTTCTGTTAAACACATTTACCTGTTTATCTATTCAGCACATTGTAACTATTTAAATTGACATCTTGAGGTCACAAAATGCAGCAACTATCGACTTTAATTACAGTTGTTATAAAGAGTTACTAAATCATATTTCTTCTTTAATTTACACAGAGTATTGCAACATAAGATACTTGCAAGTTATTACTATTAACTGTCCTTTTGTTAACATAACTTAGTTCTGCAACAATTATTTGAATATTCAAACAAACACTGCTTGAAACGTATTCAGTGGTGAAATGTTTGTATTGGTTCATAAAACAGAATTTATAAATGACTGTATTAAAAATATATCTTTCAAAGGAAAAAACAATTCATCAATGCATTTTTAAATGACCTCCTCCACTAACATTTTTACTGACAATTTTTTTTACTGACAATCGATTTTACTGACAATGTATTTTCAGTGTGCTCATCTCCACATTTTCCTACAATACTTTTTAAATGTCATCTGTATCACTTATGAGCCTGAAGCTGTGTCATGTTATATTATTAACATCACTGCACGCAGGATCCCAGGCACATTGGCATCTTGTGCATCATTACCCACATTTACATTTTGCTTTATAAGGATAGTTTCATTGTCAATGTCACCAACTGACAACGTCTTTTAATTTACGTCACTGAGATTCAAATATAGAAGAACGTGGTGTGTTATGCAGTCCAGCGTCAGTAGAGCCCCAGCTGTATCCTAAAGCAATTAGTATAGTGTGTGATCCTGAGCAAGTCACTTAACCTCCTTGTGCTCCGTCCTTCGGACGAGAAGTAAAACTGAAGTCATATTGTAAATGACTCTGCTGCAGTTGTTGATGCATAATAAACCCCCTAGTCTCTAAGTCGCTTTGGATAAAAGCGTCTACTAAATGACGAATGAATAATTATGCACCGACCAACCTCTTCAGTCCAATACTCCCCTTAATCCAAAAGCTGGATTCTCTAAATCTCTCATAGGCAGTTATAAATAGTGACACTTTAACATAGAACAATTTGGCATCAAGGTTATGAAAACCAGCATCTCTAACAGTGCACGTGGGTCTACCAGTGCACCCCACCTTTAATACCTTTATCTATTACAGGACCTTCACATAAAGCTGACATTAAAATTGCTTTGTCAAGTAAAGGGTTGCTCTGTTATTGTTCACAAAATGCTGCAGTGCCTGCTGCATTAAAGCATGTGGTGCTGTGCTTTAGTTTACCTGAAATGACCTGGCATCTGTTAAAAAAAAAACCTTCATAGTTGGCTATGAAGGTCATGGGCTGCCGGGAAAAGCATTAATATGTTTTCTGCATTGCGGCAGTGGCAAAAACAGCTGGTCATGTGATGTAAAGCGTGCTCTCCATCTGGAGTGGGCAGGTCCTGCGCTGATGTGGCACAATAGAGTTGTGCTCAATTTGTAAACCAGCTTATTTTCTCAAGCTTTTTTTTTTTTAAACCATTGAAAACTCAAAGGCAATGCTCACTATGTGCTGCAGCAGTTTAGTGATGTTTTTCTTGTTATATAATCTCCTAAGTGATGTCAATTCCATATAAAAAAAAGCTTAGATAAGGACAAATGTAAAGGGGGGTTCTTATATATACTAATGCTTAACTCTTAGCCTGGTCTGTCTGGGCTGAGTACTTGAAGAAATGATGTGTAAATGTGGAGGCTTTTTGTAAATATAACCTTATGCGCCCCACAAAACATATTATTTCTTACAAATTTTTGGTAACATTTCTATAATGCCCTGCAGTGTCAATACTATATCAACCATGTTTAAACTGTACAAAGTAACTCTAAATGATACATGGATATTCTTGCTGGGTGAATGTCTATCTGTGCTTCGACTGGCCCACAACCTCGAGTGTTGTATGAAAAAGCACAAAAATAGGATACCTTGTACTGAATTATATTTTACTGGATATATTAGTTTCAGGAGTGGCTATATTGAGTAAATCTTTTGATGAATATAATATGTACAATATTATGTTTAATATCAAATCCTTCAACTTTCCATATTCCAGTCTTTGTAACTATCACTGAAGTCTGTCTATTATCACTGAAGACTCGGTAGAGTCACTACAACATTAAAAGGAGATTAACTCCTGTGCCATATATAATTGGGTTGGCTGTCAAATCTAATCCCACAGCCATTGAGTAAAGCCAACTGCTAATCCTGCGTCAGACTTTAGATGCTAACTCACTCTGGTTGTAGATTATTATTATTATTTATTTCTTAGCAGACGCCCTTATCCAGGGCGATTTACAATTGTTACAAGATATCACATTATTTTTACATACAATTACATAATTTTTTTACACATTATTTTTACATACAATTACCCATTTATACAGTGGGGTTTTTACTGGAGCAATCTAGGTAAAGTACCTTGCTCAAGGATACAGCAGCAGTGTCCCCCACCTGGGATTGAACCCACGACCATCCGGTCAAGAGTCCAGAGCCCTAACCACTACTCCACACTGCTGCCCCTAGTGTGATACAGCAGATAAAGGGCCACATACACTAGGTTAAGCCACCCCTGGATTTTATAAGATAATTATACAGCACCAAGGAATCCCCTTGGATTGCATTGGCTACCTGTTTTTAGGGGTAGCCCGATACTACTGATAATTGGTTGATGCAGTCCAGGGAGAATCTCCAGTGCTGTAAAATGCTCTAATAGAATCCATTGGTGGTTTATTATGGCAGGTAAAGGTTGATTAATTTGACCCCTAAGCTAAAGATGTGGGTTGTATAAAAGATATTACGCTGTATATACAGCATATACACATGTTATACAGGTATTGTCAATTTTTTAAACAAATGTGCTTTATATGCTCACATACTAACAGATGGGTGAATTCAGGTTCTATTTGATCTTGTTCTTAAAATAAAACAACAAAAGCTTTGTATACATACATATACAAAGCATCTGTCAGGTTCATTTTCAGTATTTTTGGTGAAATTGGATTGAATCATAATTAAATCAATTTAAAAAAAGATTCAATGTATTATTATTATTATTATTATTATTATTATTATTATTATTATTATTGTTATTATTATTTAGTCAATTAGAAGATGTTTTTATCCAAAGTGACTTACAGAGACTTGGGGGTGAACCATGCATCACAACTGCTGCTGCGATGAGTCACTTAGATTAATTCATTTAAGGGAATCAGATCCTTTTTGTGCCAAAAATACCTAGCAGTGTGTAATCTCACAATGAGTGACTTTTTCCGATAATAAAATTCCAAACCATTCCAGTAAGGAGTTAAAGAGCGGCAGCCACCACGCTGCTGTCTGCCAAGTGCACTGCTTGGATTGTCATTCATTTGGTAATGGCGGATGGAAACTCTCTTTGTTATTCCTTTCTATGTATGCAACAATATCATTTTACTGACGCTAGTGTTAAATGACAGTCGTCTGAGGAGCACACACATTTCTGAGATCTTTGGACCCTTGCATACAGACTTTTATCTACCACGTCTTTTAGCACTCTTTTAAAGGTTTAACTTCCAAAAGACTTTAAAAACAGCTCTCTTTTGCTCTCAGGCGTGCCGTGGTGCACTTGTAAAGCATTCACTTCACACATTTAGTGGATGGTGGTGAAAATCCCTGGTTGGGTCATGGTCACGCATCTGGCCTGGTATTTCACCACTTTATCATTTTTACAAAAATAGAAATGGCAGCTGTGGGGGGAGGGGTTACTTGATTAATAAAAACAGTAATGAATGTAGACAAATGTTTTGACAAATAGTGATTAAATGTATAGCTGTTTTTAATCTATGGACCCTCTCCACAAAACTTTACACAATGTTTAAGGAATGTTTTGTTAAAACTATTTTTTTAGGGCTCCCGAGTGGCGCATCCAGTAAAGGCGCTCCTCGCAAGATGTGCCCTATAGCCTGGAGATCGCAGGTTCGAATCCAGGCTATGTCACAGCTGACCGTGACCGAGAGTTCCTAGGGGGCGGCGCACAATTGGCTGAGCGCTGCCCGGGTAGGGAGGGCTTAGGTCGGCAGGGGAATCCACGGCTCACCGCGCATCAGCGACCCCTGTGGCCGATAGGGCGCCTGTGGCTCTGCAGCGGAGCCGCCAGATCTGTGTTGTCCTCCGGCACTATAGGTCTGGTGGCGTTGCTGTGGATCTGCAGTGCGAAAAATGACGGCTTGGAAGGAGCACGTTTCGGAGTAATTGGGCATGCTAAATTGGGTTGAAAACCGGGGTAAAAATAATTGGCGACGACTAAATTATTTAAAAAAAAAAAAAAACTATTTTTTTAAACTAATTTTGATTATTTAAATCAGGTTTGCAGTTCATGAAACCCCTTCCAACTGTTTTGGACAGGGTTAATTAGGTTAATCTCATTTTTCACTGTTTAACCTAAAGGAACACTCTTCAAAAACTTGTCTTAAAACAGACCCTTTTCATATATCTAAAACAATACGATTTGATAAAATATCTGTTTCAGTGAGGAAAAAAAAATCTAGGTACAATTTCAGGAATCCACCATCAGTCATGGCTGAGAAACATTCCTAATAGTATAGGCCATTTTCAAACCTTTTTACAGCAAATAGTAGGATATAAAATACAGTGATCTCACCATATATACCATTTAGATGTTATGAATTATTATATTCATTCAATCATTTTAGCTCATGCTTTATTTATGTTTCAAACATTTGGTATTCATTAAACTTTTCTGTGTTTATCCCCAGATCTCGATAAAGGGACATTACAGTATATATGTTTATGAGTATGATATTGTAGCAAGAAGAGGAGGATGAAGATGCTGTTAAAAATAGAATGTCTATAATTTAACAGGGCAGATATAATAAAGTATAAGTTAATATTTAATGAAAAGGGCAGTATAATTGGAAGATTATTTCATCTTGAGTCATGGTGATTGCTAATTATTAGGGCTGTGCCGTGTAACAACTTCAATCCGGTATTCATAACGAATATGGCAAGTTCAAAGCTAATTACTCATACTCATTTGTTAGAATATTTCTGGTGGTAAAAAAAATACACAAAGGTAATTTAAAGTGATCACACTTTATGTAAAAATACAGTATACAGTACAGTAGTAAAATCAAAAATACCTAGCACACTTTATTTTTATTTTAGCCTATAGCCTACCGGTAACACAAAATAAATCATGCTTCTGCATTGTGTACAAATATTATTTAAAATTGAAACTAGATTACTTTAATATATTGAAACAAAATTATTTTAAATTGAAGCTAAATGATTTTAAATTGAAATGATCATGCAGTTCACAGTGACCTAGCGTCACTCTTAATTGGATATTATTGGGGGACATACGTTGTGTCAGGCATGTACAGCATAACATACATGGGACTGCGGTATGTCATCTTGTCAAAACACTCCTATTAATTATCAGCTTCCCAAAGGTAGTTCTTTGTACGTGGGTAAATTGACAGACAAATCAAAACTCCTAATCAATAGTTTTAAGAGCAATGCATTTAACGCAATAAAATAGTTTATGGAGCATTAAACCGTGGCTATTACAGTCCTACTAGCTCTGAAATAATTAAAGTGAATGCTCTGTATTACTGTGGCAGTGAAACTCAAAACAAACAATGAAGCAAGGACAAAGGAAAATGCAAATTTGCTTAGAGGAATACAATAATTGTAACTGTTTAAAGCCACACGGAAACAAATCAGTTGCCGGAAATGTTTATTATTGTTCTGAGAAGGTTTGCTCATTTTGTACTAGTATAATGGATTTGTTACTCTCTGACACACATTTATTTTCCAAAACGGAGCCCAATATTTCTTTTAGTCTTGTGTTATAAATAGTGAAGCTATACCTAATAAAATTATTTAAACAAAAACATATTCATGAAACCATCCATTAGGTTTCAGTGCAACAGAAATCTATTAAGCAAAACAATAAATCTATCTCTATGCCACAAAGGAAACTGAACATTGACAGATGATCTGTGGCCTGTGGTCAGCAAAACAGTACAGCATTTTTGCTTATGCATTAAATAAAAAAATCTTGCTAGATTGAATTACATATGAATTATGTTTCACCTCTACCCTTAGTCTGTGTTTGTAATACTACATTGTAATAGCAAATTATTTTGTATCCACTCTGTACCTTTTACACCAGCATATTTCCACCTGTAGATATAAAAGCTCAGTATAATCTGTACCTGTTGACAGAACGGACCGATGTGCACTGCAGTATATACTGTACATTATGACTCACACTGTAACTAAAATGAATATTAAATATATAGTATCACATCCACCTGGTTTCCATCAGTAATGTATTAAGGACATGTTTTAACAATTTAAAAATATGCAATCTGTACCACCTAATTCATAACCCTCTCCCAAATTTCAACACAGTTTTTTTTCAGGTGTATCACATTGTTGATGACTCATATTCTGAAAGCCTGTTTTGCCAGTAATGTAATTTCTGGCCACAGAGATAACCTGAGTGGATCTGTGGAAACATTCAGCATGTAAGACAGAATGCAAAAAAGGGAAAATTAATTCAAAATGACTATTACATAAATACACTATCATAAATATGCAGTGTTGGCTATTTATAATGCTGTAATCAGGAGCCTTCGCACAGAGCTTATGCAGTATGGAATACAGTCACTTATTTTGCAGATAAAGGGTATAAAATTGCACATGGTGGTATAACAATATGAATTGTTATTTCTGTTTTCATTGCTTACAATGTATAGTGACAGTCTTCAAAGATTACATATATCTGAAACAGGGATCATTCATACCCATTGTATTGTTTTACCCAGTTTACCAAATTAATAAATACAAAAAACAGTGTTTCAAAGGATCGTTTTTGTTTTTCACAAACTGTGCCCTTATTTGATTGCAGATGTCTTCGAAGATGAGCAAAGAAGAAGCCGGTAAGTAAAATCCTTGTTTTTTTTCTCAATACAATTATATTCCAGCTGCTTGAGCTTTTAATTTGTATATATTCATGTGTTTGTTTTAAGCAATAATCCTTTATGGAGTTTATGGTACCGCTTGTGGCTTTTCCCATTGGAAGATTCTTCCGGATAACCACAGGGAGGCATTCAGTCAGAAAAGAGGCCTGTTTCCTCCAGCATTCAAAGTTAATTGACAGTTTTAGTTAAATACCAAGGCTCCCTTCTAAGATAAGGGAGAGCTGCTACTCCCACCTGTACTCTGCTCTGTTTAATAGTTCTTGATATGTTAAGTTAGCAACAACAAGGGTTAGCAAAATGATGTCATTTATTTTAATTACTGTGTCCTAGGAAATAAGTTGTTGGGGAAATAAGTTGATCAAGCTCTAGAATTTGCATTGTTTCTAATGTCTACGAGCTTAAGCTGGGAAATAAGTGGATCAAGCCCAGGAAATAAGTGGATCGAGCCCAGGAAATAAGTAGATCGAGCCCAGGAAATAAGTAGATCGAGCCCAGGAAATAAGTGGATCGAGTCCAGGAAATAAGTGGATCGAGTCCAGGAAATAAGTGGATCGAGTCCAGGAAATAAGTGGATCGAGCCCAGGAAATAAGTGGATCGAGCCCAGGAAATAAGTGGATCGAGCCCAGGAAATAAGTAGATCGAGCCCAGGAAATAAGTAGATCGAGCCCAGGAAATAAGTGGATCGAGCCCAGGAAATAAGTGGATCGAGCCCAGGAAATAAGTGGACCGAGCCCAGGAAATAAGTGGATCGAGCCCAGGAAATAAGTTGATTGGATATATTAACAAACAATAAATAATTTTAAATGAATTTTGTAAGTATAATTTATATAAATGAGTAGATCGGATGTCTTCGACAGTATTACGCTAGATAAGAGAATGTGATATCGCTGTAGAGCAGATATATTAGCCTAACAAAAAAAAATAATAATTAAAAATGAATTTTGTAAGTATAATTTATATTAATAAGTAGTTTGGATATATTCTACAGTATGACGCTAGATACTTTGTATAATTAGAACAGAAAACGACCAGGAGAGTTATCATCATGCATGCATTTCAATTACAAGTTTGGGAAGAAACAATACCTGAATTAGATAAAAACTAAAGAATTAACGTCTTTGCTAAACCATGGTAAATACCTGTAGTTCAATACCAACCAAGTATATGTAGGCTACTGTATATCAGCATGATTTTAAAAATGGTAAATTCCTGTAGTGCACAACCATGTAAGACATATAACGAGAAAGAGATACAGTATATTTAACTAAAGTGATTTATCACAATTTAAAATCATGTATATACACACATATATACTGTATGATCTCTCTGCCTCACAAATCGTATCCCTTAGTAATACTATATATTACTGCAGGGAATACAATTGTCACGTTTACAAAGAATATGGCATTTATGTTGTGCAAACAACATGAGAGATTTTTTTTTTTTAAAACCTGAGTGCATGACACAATTCCTTTCTAAAAAAAAAACCTTTGACTGGCTATTTGTGATTAATTTTATTCACCCTATCCTTATTTAAAAACCACAACCCTAAACCTAGAACCTTTTTTAAATAAACCTAATTGTATGTGTAACAATAAATGTTAATGCTTAAGACATGCAGACAAAACAATTTACTGTGTATACTTTTTTTTTTAGTGATACTAGGCCTACGTTTTGCCACGTCTAAACTGTAGTAAAGTTACAGCTATACTAATATTAAAATGTAAAACTACGACCTTACTAATATTATGGATGCAGCATGTCATTAGATTGTATTACTGAAACATTTTAATTTTCATTAAAGATTGACAACACTTCGACATGTGAAATCATTTAATATATAAATAAATCTCCACGATCACACATAAACTACATCTGATTGACAACGACGTTATAGAAACATAGAAAGACAGGGGTTTAAAACAGTTTACCATATAAAGAGTCGTCAATCACACATTTTAAAGTTAATATGAAATGACAGTGGCATAAGCACACACCAACATACAAAGTCTTGCAAATAAAAACGGTCAGATAAAAAATAAAAAGCCATGCAGTGAACCTCCCCTTTTAATCAAACTGTTGCCCCGCCTTACTTTTGCCTACTTTTGCATTACTGCGCTTGCACGATCAACTTATTTCCCGGTCAACTTATTTCCTACGACAACTATGTCAAACTTCAGGTAAAAAGTGTTGCATTTCAAAAGGTAAAATTAGTGTTGCATTTCTCTGATCTTTCCGGTATACATATTTATTTTTTTTAGCCATAAGTACCAGAGGTCGCGTTAATGCCAAATTTTGCATCTTAGACGCAAAATAAATCTATTGGACAGAAAAAATATTTTGTCTTGCGTTCACTGGATGCACAGAATGGAAAGGGACGCAGACATCCGTATTCATATTCGCGGTAATCTATTACACTGCAGCAATGACCGTAAAAAACTTGTTTTTTAAAAAAAAAAAAACTGTTCTGCAATATAACAGCATTGATTAAGGTACACTCCAGTCCTGTAGGTGGCAGCAATAAGTAGGGCTTGAAGTTTTCAGCTTTTTTTATTTTTAATCAGGTGACAAATTTAGCTGATTCTGTTTCATAATTAAACTCAGAAAAAGCTGTTAATTGCAAAATAACCTTTGCTTTTACCTTCATATCTTGCCTAATTCTGGTCCCTTTAATTTTATTTTAAACAGAGCTGACAAATTACGTGAATTGCTCATCCCCGATCCTACTTTTAACTCGCATTTCACTTTTGCAGTCGCCTAATTTAACGTTGTGCTTTTGTTGTTTTCCGCACTAGTTTAACAGGGAAGCCCTTACAGATTTTTTTAAGCATACATTTTTTTTTTGTTTTGTTTTTTTTTTTTTTTTGCTAAGCAGTCAGCATCTTCAGGAGATTCTCATGAAGAAGATTGCTCATCTGCATCTCAGCCATCTACTTCTGACTGCACAAGTACTACAGTGACCGAAGCAGTTGCAAGCAGTAGTAATGCACACAAACGCAAACGAAAAATACGTTCTTATAATTTTGAATGGGAGATAAAGTATCCATGGCTTGTTTATCGAGACAGCAAGATGTACTGTGTGTGAAAGAGCTGCTGGGCAAAAAAACAAGCAAAAAAAAAAACACATATACTCACGGATGTAGTTTTTCAAGAATCTTCATTTAAAAGACACGGCGATGTTGTTGCTGATATTGGAATGCAGAAATATATTAAAACACACGTAGATGAAGGCAACAAACAGTGCTTAGAATCCCGTCTCCTCGTCATGCGAACGTCTACTCTTAGTATATATAACAAAGAAAAAAGACAGACAGATATTTTTTTTTAAAACTACTACATGCCATAGAGTTTAAATGTTCATAAAAATGTACCAAAATGCACATCCCTGGAGTTTCTTAGCCTTTGTGTTAAAATGTATATTTGATGGATGGGATGCATAATTTCAGGAACGCATGAACAGAAAAGCTAACGCAACCTCTGTAATACATTTGTGTCCCGTTACACCACATCCCTCATATTTAGATGGTTTGTGACAATACAGTGTCTGTCCAAGTTATAGCCTATTTTACAATACAAAAAAAGAAGAATTCAGCCATTTGAATGGCTGGGAACGCCAGACCACAGACCACTGGACAATAATGTTAATTGTATATTATGCCTGAGGTATATACACAGACTCGCTACTAAACACAAAACCATCAGTTTAAAGTGCCATTGGAGGTTTCAAGAATTTTTTGGTGTTCTGACACAAGAAACCTTTCTCTCGTACAAAATCATTTGACTAATGCTAATAAATGATTATGTGGAATATCTTTAAAATATTCACTCCACGATGTTATTAACACAGGCAGTTAGATAGAGAACTTCAAAGTGACCCTTTGTCATTTTAAAGGTTACCACATGCTTCAACTTCAAATCCTTAGTAGTTCAGCCATAACTATGAAAAACCTTGAACGGTAGAACATGTAATAATCCTAAAAGAAGTATAGGTCTTTCTCAGTGTCTTCAAAACATTAATTTCCATGTAACTTCAAAGCTTAGTAAATGAATGCTACAAGGCTAAAACAAGAAAGTGCTGATGATACAGTACAACCTGGATAGAGTTAAAAAAAAATTGTGGCTGTCTTGACACATTTCAAGCATTAAGGAGAAAGCCAGAATATCAGAACAGTACTTTAAGTCTGCAGCATCTCCTCAATAACTGACCTCCCGTTGTTGTGTAAATTGCCTTTCCCCTACAACATCCACCTCTTTTCAAATGAGACCTACTTTCAGTGTAGGCAGCTAAATAACCCTGAAGCAAATACTGGTACAGCTTGCCACTTAATTCAAGACACTTGAGTGTTCCTGTGTTTTAATAAGAGTCCCCAGTTTTCAGTCGAAGCCTGGTAAAACATCACCAAAAAGATCTGTGTGGTTCAATTACATATCGTAAAGACTGCAAAAGCGCATCTCTCTAGAAATTGTAATGTGTGGAGGGCAGGCAAGATGTTATACACGAATGACAATTTTACTACTATAAGTTTTAAAAGTTTGCTGTAAGAAAATCATTATTTCTTACTAATTATTTCAGATTCATGCATTAACTGTAAAGTTACTGGGAGTAACCACATGTATTATATTTCTGTCAAAACAGAAAAGTTCAAAATAATCCTGGGACCTATGTAGCTCCTGGATGTGCAAAATGGGCAATTCCTCAGTGCTGTCAAATGCTCTAAAATCCAGCTGTGGCTTTTTCCTATATGTTGATCAAAACAACTACAACAAAACAGTTTGCAGTTAAGAGGTTAAAAGGAAAGTGTTTTCTAGAGTACTTTTCCTCCTCTCTTCCCCTTTTCTAATGGACACATTGAAAGCATTACCTTGGTCTGTCGTAAAGAGTGATGTTAGTGCTGGGACTTCACAGTTCATCTCTAATTGGACTTCAGAATCCTTTCCCATTTGAAGTGTTTTTCATCAAAGCATTTTTAGTGCCTACCTTTTTTTATTGAGGTTGTACTAATTAATGGCCTGTCTAAACACTTTAATTACCTATGAGAAGAATAATTAAATTAATAAATCCATGATATAAAATGCATGTACATTTAGATATCACTGATTTGTCCAGCAGGATACAGTTATATGCCGGAATTTTTTTAAATTAAAAGATATGAAGGCTGTGTATTTAGAAAGGCTGTTATTACTTAACCTCAACAATCCTCAGGGTTTAACAGATATTCACAGCAGTAGCTCTCTCTCTCTCTCTCTCTCTCTCTCTCTCTCTCTCTCTCTCTCTCTCTCTCTCTCTCTCTCTCTCTCTCTCTCTCTCTTTATATATATATATACCTGTGTTTTATTAAAAAGAAAAGAAAAGGAACATATAACCAGTGGATTAGATACAAGCTGTTAGTCCCAAGAGGTTCCCCTTGGTATATATCACTTTTCTTCCTCAACATTGTACTGGTTTAAAGGGCAACAGAAACCCTATACTACTGCCAATGAACACCTTGGGGACCTTAATCTGACGCACGTAGGGTGCAGGGCAGCTTGTTGATTTTGAACCTGACTTAATCCTGTCACTCTTATACCCTAAATGGATTTCCCTGAACACAGCACACCTGGTGTCCAGCTGGCCTGTTCTCATGGTTACAGTTATATTATTGCAGTATATTTCCCTAGCAACCAATAAAATAATAGAAACCATTTCTACTTAATAACAAAACAATGGAATTGAAAAATATTTGATGATAATAATAATAATAATAATAATAATAATAATAATAATAATAATAATAATAATAATAATGCATGGCTTTCAGAACATTTAAAAACATGTATATGTATTTAGTTTATTTTTCCAAGCTGTTTTAATATTTTCCTGATTATCATTACTTATTCTTTTATACAATTTGGCCCAAAGATCCCAAGGCGCCAATGTCACTTTGAGGGACTGAGCCAAATGCTGCTGAGATTCTATTAAATCAGCTCCCCGAAGAGACCAAGTCTGTAACAGTCATTTGACCTCATATTTTTATGGGCAGCTCGGGTGCTTGCAGTTAAAATTAGGATCATTGTTACAGACTTGTGTTGGGAAATATTTTTGTTAGTGTATTTGTCTCTTCAGGGGCATCCCAGAAATTTACAAGGATGCCATTTTGGTATCAGATTACAAGCTCCAAATAGGGTTTCACATGACCTTTATAAGATGTCATATTCTGTTTCATGTAACTTCGGGGGGTGGGGGGGGCACTGCTTTCTGTTCGCTTCTGTTACCTGTCCTCAGCCCTTTCAGTACTGTATACGTTTACTCACTGTGTTTTGACTAATGTTGTAAAGGTTTAAACCATAAACACAAATAAAAATCCTAAACAGCATTGTATTTTATTAAACTTTGAACTCCCTGTTTAAAGGTTTTCGTTTTGATTTTCACATTTTAACAATTCTAACCTTACGCATGTATTACCAAAAGTGATATTAAGTGGGGTGGAAATATTTTTTTATGACTGATATGTAGTATTTATTTATGATGTTTTATTTAAGAATGAAAGTAGTGACTTTACTCTGAACTTTATATTATCGATAATGAACTGTATGTTTGGTGCCTCTGTACAATATAAACTGATCACCCCAGTATCAACAAATCTAAAGAGATTTAAAATTGTTCATGCTTTTTCTTTCTGGTTTGAGTGGCTGTTTTTCTGGATCACTTTTCGTTCCTGACCAGCTTTATTCCAAATTATACATTACTCTCTCTGACCTCCATATAGACTTCGCAGCACAAAGTAAAGTGCACATCTTTGAGGCAGAGTGCCCTGTCATTTTTCCAATGCCTCTGTGGTGATGAGGTTACTTTTGGCCAACAGCCATTACAATTGGAACCAGTGCCATCTGCAATCAAATACTGGCTCTGCACATACTGTTAGCATTCAGATATCAAAATGCTTTTGGAGTGAGAGCTCTACTATGCAACTCAGCCTTTGATACAGAGGAGGCTCATCTACAACAAACTTCATTTTCCTGATATTTTTAAAAGCTTTTGTCTGTCAGGTATTGTCAGAACCTTGTTTCACGAGTCTTTAATGAGCGTTTCATAGCATTATTTAATTGCCTGATGAGACCGTATGCATAGAATAGAACAACAACAAAACTTTAACACTGATTTACAAATGTATAAGCACTCAGGGATATGAGCTAATGTGCCTATATTCAGGGGTGCACAAATATAAGCACAAAGTCTTGAGTTGAAGCAGAAGAGAAATCAATCAAAAGCATTAACAAAAATATAGTAATGTGTACAGGCACGAATATCAGCTCATGTGCTTATCTGTTAACAAAAGCCGTGCTTTGGAATTGGAACTATTCGAGAGGACTGAATTGTTGCACAAATAAGTATCACCAACAAATGTGCCTAATTTAAACTAGAAAATTACTGTATTGCAATAGCACAGTAAAATTGATGTACAAACTATACAGATCCCTGTGCCAGTGCTGGTGATAACTTTCCATTCAGACCATTCGTTTTCTTGACCAAGCAGTCTTGTTTGCTAATTGAATCTGAAGTCATGGTTCATTATTGATATGCACTGGAAGACTACTGCACTCATATTTAGCTATGATTTCATTCATACTAAGAGCTTTGTAATTCAATTGAGGCAGTGCATTAAAAATAAGGTGGGGAAGGATAAACCACACCAGGATTTTATTACATAATTTTACAGCACTGTGGGATCTCCATGGTTTTTATGAAAGACCTGTTTTAAGGATAACCAAGGTTGTAAAATGGTCACAAAAATTCAGCTGCGTCTTTATCCTGGCTGGGTGTACATCGCTCAAATCAAGCCCTAGGTCAAGAACACGAAGTTATTTTCACTAGATTTGGATGTGCTGCCAGAGCCCCTTGCAAATAAAAAATGAAAAGTCACATACGGGTCGCATTTTCATACCTAACTTCAATTCTAATGTGTCACCACGGCTGGGAATGTAAACTAGACAGTACATTGGTCATGCTATGACAAATGGCCCTGCCTAGTAAACCTTATAAGAACACGTTTTAGCTTACACAGTGTTATTTGAGAGTTCCAGTGCAGATGGTGACTACAGTGCGTCATGGGGGAGGGGGAGGTGGGGTTTAAGATAAGATAACCATTTAGACTGGCGTGAGCAAGGTTAAGCCAGACGGTACCTGATCATTCAGTGCTGTTTCCATTACTCATGTGGAGCTGTACATGCTGTAATGCTGAATGAACTGTAAAAATGCATTCTTCTAACTGTGAGGCTGTAAAGACCATTACAGTATTATCTCATCTGCTATGACAGTCTCTCAAACAATGGAGGAATTCTGTTAGGTTAAATACCCTGAAGGGCAGCTTCTTTCATAACATACTAACTTAAAAAGGTCAGCCTTTTCAATGCTAACCATTAATAACAAATGCTTACTAGAAGCTAACAAGGGAACCTCATTCTAACTGGGGCTGTCCAATCTGTAATGACATACAGGCATCAGATACGTGTTTGCTTGAAAAAAAAAGGTGAAAAAACACAATTTTCTGTGGCATCATATTTAGATTAAAAGTATTACATTTGCACATTGGTTCACAAATACATATTAAAGCAACCCCCAGTTGTGTCAGCGGCAACACAGAAAATCATAAATATTTCTGGATCTGTACCTGAAATAAAAGCTTGCTTTGAAGTTTACCTGAAAATAAACATTTAATGTTACACTGAAACATACTTATTTTGTGTCTGTTACAGCAGTGTGCTTCATAAAATAGCTGACTGGATCAGTCTGTTTATATTCCCCAAAGGTAGTTAAAGCTATAGGGACAACCTCCATCATTTCTTAAAACCTGCTTGCCCCTACATCCCATTGTGAGCTAAAAGGCATTCTCTTGCTAATACTTCCTGGGTTAGAACAACAAAGAAGTCTTGGGAGTGAGTACTGTACTGGTAAACAGAAATCAGCTTGTACCTCAGGAGGCAAATGGAGCTGGAGCTTTGACTCTGCCACTGACTTCGTAGACAAATGGGAGCCATTGCAAGTTGAGTTTTCATGAGAATATTGCATGCCGAAGGTCACCCAGCATCTACCCCTGCGTCGCAGTTTTTAATACTGTTCCATTTTTATTACGCTGGTACAGGGCCAGCATGCAAAGACAGGCAGGGACATCGATTTTGAGTCACCTTGTTTTCAAGCACTCAACAGCAGAAGGCTACAATAAATTAATAATCACATCAGTGCCACTTGGGAAGACCACAACAGAACTGGAACACACAGGCATGCTACGGATGCTGGAATAAATGGGATGTGTTGAGAGACAGCAAGCGCCAGGAGAGGAAGTCAGGGGACTCTCTGTGGAAATAGGTTGACGTTTATAACCCATGAGTGATAAGATCTAAGGTTGAAAGTTTATTGCTGTCAGCAGTTAACCAAAAGGTAGTTTTAGTCACAAAAAAAAAAGTCAGGCAATGAAGCAAACAGGTAGTCAATGAAGGTTTTGGTTTTGTTCCTGTTTGTCAAAAGAAATGTTGCATTGTGTTAGTTAGGATGACTAACGTAGTGGGAAGTGCTTATGTTTGACACAGGTAGCAACCTTAACTCAAATAAGAGTTGGTAATTATAAATCATGTAGCGGTGGTGAGGTAGGTGCTGTGTTTCAACATTGTACAAAACCAGGTAGAGTGTACAGGTCCTACAAACTGAGTACCCTGAGTAAGTACTTTGAGCCGACACAGGTTCTTCATTGTAATGTCTCTTTGTTAATTGTGCAACAGATTGTCTGTAAAGGTGGAAGCTTTGCTGCCTCATGTGATAACATTCCATTTATTTGTTGTTTGTGACCAACGAAAACACTTGAGTGTAGCACAGGGGCACACATCTAAGACAGTAAGCAGACAAGCTGGATGTCAGAATAAGACATTTAAAAATTAAAACAGTACTGTAATACTGAAGTTCTGAACTTCTTCAGCTTCTTCATGAAACATAAATATATCATTTGAATATTTTACATTAAAAGACTATGTAAGGGTAAAACTTGCTAGATACAGTATGTTTTCCATCCAGTTACTGTGTTCCTGTTGTTTACCGGGATATATCTGCCTGTTACAGAATTTAGTGGTGAAACCTGACAACAGGTTTCACCATCTTTCAATGAAAGTACCTGAATTAGCTTAAAACACATACTTTACTCCAAAAGGTTATTGATTTATTGTAGTATTTTGTGCACTGCTCAAAAATAAACACTAAAAACAAAGAACCCTAAATATAAGAGACACATATGGTAGTGATGATATTGTATTGTGGGGGGTACAGTTTGTATAGCTACATGTATATTCTAATTATTAAGGAGTTTAACAATTAGTATTGATTATTCGGCAAGCCCTTTGTGATTTGAACCCTGACATGGCCATGCAGTCTGGATCATTTAAGTTTGCCAAGGGGTTAAGGTTTACTCTGGTATGTGTTGTTCTCATTTAGTTCCTAATAAATTAATCAAGGGACCCTTTTGTCAGAAGACTAGTCTCTGAATTTTTAAAGTGATTAGATTACTTTATGTTAAGGAAAGCTATATGATCTACAGAATATTGTAAAATAGATTCCATAACACATCATTGGTTAATGTTATGCTACACATTATATCTCACCAGGTCTGCAATTTGTCTTTGTGAGTTTAACAGCACTGTTGACATAATAATTTACCATTCTCTGATGTGATGTCCTTATCATAGTTTTTCTATCTCAAATAGTTGGCAATGGCAGTAAATGCTAGGTGTGATTTCCCTTTCATCCTCCCAGTCTACAAATATATTTTGACAGTTGTTAGAGGTGTTCATGTTATCATTTCCTAGAACTTCCAGCTGCCAAACATGGGTAATTAGAAACTATAATGAGTTGACAGCCTTTACACCATAGGTGATAATAAAATATACACGACACATAGCACAGCTCTTAATAAATATAAATTGCACTGTGGCATTTAAAGTATTTAATATATTTACCCTCTTATCTGATCAATGCCATCAGTTCAGTCTGATCTTTAGCAAGACATTTACAAAAACACTTCTCATCAAAACATTAGTCCAATTGTATATGTATTTTTTTTGTAATACTGCATATTGTATTATTCAAAACTTGAAGCATAAGTTATACATTAATGATATATATATATATATTTGCATAAATACCCAGTCAACCAGTGATATGTGGAAATGTACGACAGATCTTTTTTTCTAGGATTTTTTTCTTCAATATTATATCATCCATAATTTCTAACACTCAATCTTCAGTAATACAAAAATAAAGTGCATTTTAGATTTCATAAAATCCTTTATTTATTTATTTTTTACCTTATTACAAGGAGTTCTCTCAGCAGCCTGGACTATATAGCTGATTCCAAGTACTTTTTTACTTCCCAAACATATACTAAAATGTGAAACGTGTGAAAAAAGCTTTAAGAATAACGAGTATCAGAATGAAAACTCCATGCAAGTGGTAAGGCTGAACAAATTAATTATTAAATTACTTGGAAAACTATCGCTATAAAGAAAATTCTAAATATGTCCCTGGCAAAGTTTCTCAGAAGTCAGGACTAAGTTCCCTATCCTTGAAACGTAGCTCATTGTTACTATGTTCCTGCTCTTTGGTAAATAAATAAAACGCTGTTTTAAATCTGTCTTCAATGCCACACCATGTAAAATCCCCTCACCTATTCTCCACAGTACTGTTCCAGTCTGACAATGTTGTATTTTAATGGAGCAGAGTCTGGGTGGAGATCCAGTGTCATCTTTCAAGGGATAGGTGGCTGGTAATTTCATGTCAGCACTGTCATTGTATTACTGCTGATCAGTTACAGACACTTGAGCTCACTTAATTGAGTGTAGCCTCTTTACTGACATGGAGAATCTGGCAAAAGATTGAAATCAGTAAGGGCATTAGGTGACCAGGAGAATGTTCCAAGTTAATATTTTAAGGCATTTAATGTATATACAATATATGTGTGCTTATTTGACTCCAAATTGTGTTATTTCAGTAAGATCTCCTGCATGCTTATACATTGCTTAAAAAGAAACTTCACTAACATCGTGCAATGAAACTCTACACATTACAGCATTCTGTGAGATGTATAATGGAATTGAAACAGTAAAACTAGTTTGATTCGAGTCTTTATGGTATTCTATGGGTGAGGCTATTGATGAAGTCATTCTTATATATATAGCGAGACAGACATAGAAAAACAAATAGGCTAACAAATAAATACTGTACAACCACTCCCTCGTTTTATCTGGGGCGTCAGGGTCCAGTATAAATCCTCTATGCAACCTGCTTTTTTCTAATTTTTCGTATAAAAAGCAGCACACTGTTTTAATTCATACTGTGGAGGGTAATTGCTTCTCATCAACTTAAGTCTCCAATTAATTTCAAGAGTCTTCCTCTTCTTTCTCAGATGCACAACCCCGCTGCACTGAAATAATCCATTACCAATATAGGAGGCTTGTTGCTAGGGAGCTGACATCACTGCCCTGTGACTTTTGCTAGTGCATTGCTGCCACAAGTGAACACCTCGTTGGCTATTGTGCAATGCATGTGTATATGATAACAGTATGATATTAATGCTTTGTTTACTTGTTTTGTATATTTGTGGTTGTGATGTGCAGTACAAAATAAAACAATCAGTAATTCTAAGTGAAATTGCCTATGTAAAGTGCAGCTAAGGCATGCGCAGTTAGACTGTAAAACTGGGGAGCCAACTCCAGGACCAGGATATATCCGAATCTGCAGTATATCGAGGGGTGATATAACAAGAGGTGTGTGTGTGTGTGTGTGTGTGTGTGTCTATATATATATATATATATATAGTGTGGCAGAGTAGGGGGCGAAGGAGAAAAGTTGTAGTCTTGTAGTCCAAGGAGGGAGCTGCAGGACTACAACTCCCAGAATGCCCTGGGACTACAGGAATTAGGAAGCATCTGAGGCCTATTAAGTCCTGCATAAATGTAGGAGAAGCCCTGCAGTCAAGGCTGATAGAGCAGCAGCAATAGGCAGACTGGCTGAGGGACCTGAAGAAGGTACTGTGTGTTAACAGTGTGTTTGGTGTCTCCCTTCTGGGGGTCAGATGTTTTCACTGCACAGTTTCTGCTGACCTTACATAGCTGGCACAGTTCTCTTTAAAAGAGGGCAGCTTTCTTCATACTGGAAGGTGCTAGACCATGAGCTTCACTGTAATACAATCTTTCAGTCTTGAATATGTATGTAATCTTGAATATGTATGTAATTGCTATTCCCAGATCTATTTTTGTGCTAAAATGGCATGTGTAGTTTTTATGCTTTCCTGTGGTTTTGTATTACGACATTTTTCCATAGCACTTATTGAGTTTAGTTTGTCTATAGTCACCAACTGTATTTACATATAGTATGTAGGGATACAAGTCTCTTCCTCGCTCTTGAAAACTGCTTGTCCTTATGTTGCTCAATGATAAAATGAATAGGCATGTCCTGCTTCTACATGAAGCATGGGAATGCAACTGTATAACCTCAAGCTCTGTGTATTTCCTACTACTGATTATGAAGCCCTTCAATGTCAAGCTAATGCTCTTTTGCTCCACCTCTCTGTAGCATTCAGTGCTGTGCTGGTTCACACCCTCTCTCTCATCATTGTCATTCCTTTTGGCCTCTGCACTGCTGGATGGCTAATTAATGGAAGTTCAGTGACGAATATGAAAACATTTCAAACGTGTGGATAATACTGCATCCCCTTAGACAGAATGCCAATCTTCACATGTTTTTTTTTGTTTACAATTTTACCATGTTCGAATTTAACTGCTTTTTATTTGAAATATATTCTCAACCACTATAAAATGTTTGATGTTGCGACGGCCACCATCTTAAAATATATATATAAGCCTCTTTGTATTCAGGCACATGTAACAGGAAAGGTTCTGTGATGCACTGCCATTGAGGATTCTGACCCCTGTCAATCAAATGTGGTTCAAAGCTCTAGAATCCTAGCAGCCAGTTCACACCCAGCCTCCGCCCTGTTACATTCACAAAGATGGCATTGTAAGGATAGTCTTCCTAAGGATTAATACAACATTTTTATTTTTCTTTAGATTAAACAGATTAGATTCTTAAATTGGTACAAATGTGCAAAAAAAAAAAAAAAACCTGGTTTCATCTTTAATTTTCTAGCACTCACTGTTTAAAATATACACAATATACACAGAAAGCATAAATTAAGAATATAATATAATGTTATCAACCATATATAATGCATACAAAAGGTTTTATATTGCCTGAATCCCAGTATAATGAAATCACATTGTAAATGTACTAGTGGTCGTCATCTGCAAATGTAACCCTAGCTCAGAAGTCAGCACTTGGCATGGCTGACTGATGTAAAATTCCACATATGGACAGATGGAAAATTACTAGTGGTTTCCTGAATGCTGTTGGGTAGGCTTAGTGCCATTGTACAGCAAGAAGGAAATAGAACTGGCTGACTATGCAGTATTTGCTAGTTATTTTCCTTCAAAGAGCAAAGCCAGGAAGGCTTGGATATAGCTGCCAGTATGGATTTTATATTAACCAAAATATTGTATTTCTCAATGTAAATAATCCTTCTACACTTATTTTGTATCATATGTATATTTTTTATAATTACAACAGACCCAACCTAATCAGGACCATGGTAGTGTGAACTGACCTATAATCCTAACCAAGCTATTGTAATGAAATTCATGATGACAGATGTTAAAACTGAATATCAACCTTAATGCTACTGCAAATGCCAACTAAACCTCTTTGTTTATTATTATTTGATTATTTAGCAGACGCCTTTCTCCAAGGCGACTTACAGAGACTAGGGTGTGTGAACTATGCATCAGCTGTAGAGTCACTTACAACATCTCACCCGAAAGACAGAGCACAAGGAGGTTCAGCGACTTGCTCAGGGTCACACAATGAATCAGTGGCTGAACTGGGATTTGAACCAGGGACCTCCTGATTACAAGCCCTTTTCTTTAACCACTGGACCACACAGCCTCTTATGCATCTGAGCAGTGCAAATCAGCATTTTAAAGTAACATAAAAACACATAAACCAAGACAAAGCATTTTTAGTATAGAGTATGATCAGAATAAGAAATTAGAAGGAGTCTACTATCAAATGGGGGTGCTAACAAAAACTGGCAACTAACTAAATTTAACAAATTTTTTTTTTTTTAAAAAGGACTGTAAATTAAATGTTAAAAACCAAAACAGAATCAAAAGAACGGTATAGAGCTCGCCACTTAGAGCACACCTGTCAACAAAAGCCGTGATGTCACCTGGAGGAGTATATCGTATTTTTTACAGATTTAAAAAAAAAAAAAAAGTTTATCTGGTAACACACACAAAAAAAATGATCAGCTGTAACTCATTGCAACTCATTTATCTGTGTCCACTGTTGTAACTATAAAAATTCCCTGCAAGGTAATCACAAAATATAAGCTTTTTACATGTTATTCTTCTGAAATTCTATTAGCAGTCCTATAATGTTGAAACTATTATTTTAAGCATAACCATTTCATTTAGTTAATGCAGTAGCTTTTATGCTTTAGAGGCTTATTGAAAAGCAGGAGCCTAAACATAACGAGCCTACGTGATTCCATTTGTTCAGAAATCCACACAGAGTCTACATGGAAATCGTTTTCACCCTTGACAATATGTTGTTGACCGATGGAGAATATCAATTAATCACTTGGAGCTTGAAAGAGGTACCAGTAGTGGAATGGAAGTGTTTTTTGTATTTTTTTCTTTGAGGAAAATATAAATAGTTTTAAGACTGCATACAATGTCTTTTATACTGTGCCCTTCAAATGCGTTTCGATTATGCAAGGTGTGAAATACCTTAATCCTTAAAAAAAGACGAATGCCTAATACCGGTACAGGAACTTCTTTTACATGTACATATGTTATTACAATAACAGATGCCATTACTAAGCATCCATTTATTACTCTGCCTAGTTCGTGAATACGTCTGAGTTTAATCAAATGTGCTCTTTGATTGTAAGGAATTAGAATGGGTTAGATTAGATTTAAATCTTTTTATTTAGGTCAAAGAGAAATGCAGGGATATTTCCTGATCCTGATCGAGTGCTGTTGGGCCCCTTGTGTAACTAAATGATTTCCTTTAGTTCATTATTACTTTCCTGTACTGTTCTCTAGGCTCCACTTAACAGCACTGTATTTAAATGGCAGATCTCAAGTCTACTTGATAATTAACTTACTGCATAGTACAAATCATACACTATAATATTGGACATATTCAGAAAAGATTTTGAAATTAGTTTATTACTTAACTCATGTATATTTAGTACTAGTTCCAGATTTTTTTTTTTTTTTCCAATTTCCTCTAAGCATATGTGTGACCCGCAGACATGACCATAAAATTTCAGCTGTTGAGGAATATTAAACAGACTGTACTGGCTCCACAGGACCAAAACGCCTATGTGATGTTTACCTCATATAAAGCTGAATGTAAAATGTAAAGGTTAATGTATTTAGATCATTTTAAAGTTTATCTATTTTATATGAGCTTAGCCTTTGAAAATGACAGCTTTGCATGTGTTTTAAAAGAGTTTAAAACTGTGGCCATCCCCTTTTTGAGATTTTACTATGTCCCTTTTGACCTGCTGTCATAGCATTGGCCTTTCCCTTTTTGGTTCACAGAGTGGCATGGTATGAAGAGTGTTTCATGGAGGGAGGGTTTATGTGTCTCTACTGCTGAGCCTACTCTAATGAATGTAAACAAACCGTAAACAAGCTGATCTATAGGGCCCCTTTCCTGAAAATGCATTATAATGGACTTTAATGGACGATAATAGGAAACAAACACCACAACACTGATGTTTTTTGTATAAAATGTTTAATTGTTGGACAATGTAGTTTTAAAAATCTTTCTATATATTCGATTCTCATTACTATTTTCTTTTTATATATATATAGTGAAGCGTCCACAGTGAAAGAGCATTGTGTGCTTTATCATTTCCTGTTTTGGTTTCTGTGTTACTTTATTCATTTTTTGGAGGCTGTATTCTGCTGTTTCTGCAGTAATGGTAGAAAGTGATTGAAATGCCAAACTGTAGATTTCCTTTAATATATATTTTTAAAGATAAACTGACTCTGGCTGTATATGGTTTGAAGAATTGAAATAGAAGAATTAGCTCTACAGATCTGTTCCCGTTATCCGCTTGTTCGTGACCCTAAAGTAATTTGACATTTTACTGTATATTTTATTATTGTTATTGCAGGAAATGTAATTAAGGTATTAAACTGGCAGGTATGGATTCAATAGAAAGTTCTTTATAGGCCCTTCAAAAAACTTGATACAGAAAGGCAAAAGGAGAAATAGCAGCTAATTATAAAGACAGTGCTGCAGTCTGTGTGAGGTTTAACAAAAACTAACAGGTTGGTCTGGTCTTCAGCTGTCACAGCATTAAGAGAGCCAGCCTGCGTGCTTTAGTGAGGGTCTAATGAGGCAATAAAGAAGTCTGTGTAATTGGTTTAATACTGAATACATTTTTGTCTGGAGGGTCAGAGTTTAATAGGGCAGCATGTAGATCTGCCACTTTTCAGATCATCAAAATAAACCCTATTATGTCATGGAACTACACTTAATTCACTTGATGTCCTGCAAGCAAAACACTGGGGCTTACCTGCCTTCTCCTGTGTGGTATCTGCATAATGTCATTTGTTATCAGCGGATTTTAACTCATCGCTACTTTACTGTACATTTGAATATAGCTTGAAAGAAATATTAAATGAGTAAAGTAATTGGTTTTGACCATTCCTGTTTGTGTGTTACCTGAGACCATAACAGCACAGCTGCAAAAGAAACAAAGTTCCAGCATTATAGTGCACTGGGATTAGGAGCCAGGTTTCCTCCATTGGACCTCTGGCATCAGTGCAGGCTAGCGTATTGTGATCTGTTTCTGTTTAGTTTTATGAAATAGCCTAATTAAAGTAACACATTGTTTGTGTAAGCATTGTTTTTTAATAAGAAGGTGCAAATTCAGCAATGTATTGGTTGGACCACCCAGTTTTATTGTAACCAAAATTGGTCTCAATCTTGGCATCAGCACCCTTTTTCCATTGACGTTCGAATTTTTTTTTCTTGTTTGGGATTCAAAAGTTGTACTGTACCAGCTGATGTTTTTCTTTTGTTTTTTGGGTTTTTTTTTACATCTACATTCATTCTCTCCAATTTTGAACTCTCTGTTCTTAAAACATTCCACCTGTTAACCAGAATAAATGTCCCCAAAAGAACCCCAATAAGCCTGGGTCTAACTTATGATCTTGACTGACCTTAGAGTTAAGTCTGGTCAATGTTTGGATAGACAGCCTCTAATGAATTGCAGGTGCTGCAGTGCAGTAAAGGGTGTTGGTGGCACAAAAAGACTCTTTCCTATGTGCATAAGAGCCCCAAACCAAGGCTGACCACCCAACCAGATCTGTTTACTATTTGGACATTTTTTAACCTTGTGTCACTTTTTCAAAGTGAGGGTGTTAACCCTGGTGTTTCTGGTCAAATTCCAACAGAGGTCAAAACTCCTGCATGACTAAATTCCTCCTACCCTGACAGGTAGTCTAAATATCAAAATTATTATTATTAATTTCTTAGCAGATGCCCTTATCCAGGGCGACTTACAATTGTTACAAGATAGCACATTATTTTTACATACAATTACCCATTTATACAGTTTGGTTTTTACTGGAGCAATCTAGGTAAAGTACCTTGCTCAAGGGTACAGCAGCAGTGTCTTCCACCAGGGATTGAACCCACAACACTCTGGTCAAGAGTCCAAAGCCCTAACCACTACACACTGCTGCCCAAAATGTCATATCCACTATCAATAAGAATCTTGAGGAATATGAAGGCCAAGATTAATGAATATTAGGTTGAATATCATACATGGATACATTGATATTTTAGCTGAATGGTGGCATGTTCTGTATTAGTCAAATGATTGGCTGGGTAGTCAGTTGATCTGTTTTCTTGGTATCCTAGTTTGTGGGGTTTCAGTTGGTGTAAACATAAACAGACCCTACTGAGTTCTGGTTTTCTGTCATGAAAATGAGGTGCTTGCTGCTTCTTCCAGAATCCTGCTTTAATAAGGTCTGTACTGGAAAATGATAATATAGTGTAATGGAAAGTTTACCTATGTGCATAGACCCTAACCAAGACCAAGCACCATCAGAATTCAATAGACAAGTGAAATGGATTGGTCTGAACTGTTTCAGAGGCCCTGCAGCTGTGAAATGTGAAAATAGCAGCTTGCCAAATAGGGTATAATGACCCATTGAAAAACACTGGATTCCCAAATAGTGGCAGCAAATGTTACTTTTTTTTTTTTTAAGTATCTGATTCAAGAACTACATTTGACTCCAAAGTTGCCGCAGTGATTGAATGTTTTGTTTTTTTTCCAACTTAGACTAATTCACACATACTGCTGAAGTCACTGTAGTGTACCATGACATAATCTACTGCAACATATCCACACACCAAGATGGGGTCAATATGGGTTAGACTCATATTATATTCATAGTCATATTATAATGGGTTCCCATTATTTTGCCCCAACCGCTTCAGTTTCTGCATGGAAGATTACTGAAAGCTTTGGCCTTGAATCTGTTTATTGGGAGGCATCGTTTATCCTCCCTCAGGAAAGTTCAAGTTTAAATGCTGGCAGAATTTTCTTTTACTTAATTGAGCTTAAAATCAAAGTGGGAACCTTGAGTAGAAATACTTTGTAACCTTATAACTTTCCTTTGGTTAGAAGTTGATATATTTTGTTAGGCACTGCATCTCTTTGTTTCCAAGTACATGGTACAGCTTCCCCAGACTTGGGAGCATTTTTGTGTGACAGGTGCATACTGCTATGGCAACCAGTACCTCTCACTAACTTAATTATTTTTGGCATAATATTTTCTTTTAAAGTATTCCTCTTTTCCAAAGGTATTATAATATATTGCTTTAAAAAGTGTGAATTGAGGATAGCATTGTGAAAGTGTAGGCTATTTAATAAACTGTTTTTTTCTTTTTGAGGACATCATTTTTCATTTCTTTTTCATCACCTGACAGAGGCATGAGTAATTTACGTGCAAGAGGTCATTATCTAGTGCGCTGGTATTTGCTTACTCCCAGTCAAGTACTGTTGAGTAGCTGAGATGTCTTGACACCGCATGTGCACCCAAGTCAGAAATGATCTTCACAACATACCAGTGGTCTTCACAACATACCAGTGAAATAAAAAAAAACACTTAGACAGGGATCAACTTTGAAAGGCATTGAGGTGCCTTTTGACTAATTTCACCTTTAACCCATCACATTAATCATAAACTGTCAGAGTTAACCCTCCATTAGGAAATCTAAATTTAAGTAAATTAGAGGATTAGTCAACACTAAATATAAAGCAGATTTATTACTGGTTCTAAGAATAACTTAAAACATAAGTAGTTTTTTAAAGTATTTCAAATGGGTAGAGAAATGGGGGTAAATTATTAGCATGAAAACTGTCCCTTATTATTTCCTTGTAGACTGTGGTTTTCTGGACCCCTCTGAATCATGATATTTCTGCAGATAGCATAAAGGGATCCTACAACCCGTTCCACAGACAGTGTGGTGGCTGAATAAATGGGCTTCACCCAATTCAAATTGACAATAGGGCTGCATTCACACTGGGTCAGTTTCAAACTGACTCAGTCTGGTTCATTTAGTTTGAATCAATGTATCTTTTCTTCCTGTTCAAACTTATCTGCCAGCAAATGGACCGAGTTTGATTGGATGCAATCCATTTTTTTCAGTTAATTGTGTTCATGACACAATTTGCAAGTGCACTCAGTTCGTTTAGTTATGGCTTTTGCTGCTGCAGATGCTTCACTTCTTAATACGTCTCTCGTCATGAGATCATTTTTACGAAGTTTCTTCAGCTGAAGCCTGCATTGTTCACAGTTTCTATTAAAACCCATCTCATTCAGCCTTTGCGAAAATACATTCAGCAGCACTTAATCAGGACACTGATAAACTGATTTCTGCCTAAATGGGACAGAACTCTGGGGGACAGTTCTTCCGAATGCTATTTATGTCATTTAATTGGGACGTCACTTTGTTTAATTGGAATACAGTATTTTCAAATGATGACCGGGGATCGCTTTCCAGAGCAAGACAGGATCACGTAGTGCAGTGATTAAGTGATTACGTGATTACACTGTGACTTGCGTAAATTGCGTAAACCAGGTTGAACTCTTAAAGGACCTGGGTGGAGTCTCCTGTGGTTTTTCAGGCTACTATGGCAAAGAAATTTGGCATGTCAATATCGCATGTTCATCTTGTGATAAGATACGATTTCATTCTTTTTCATTTCATTTAGAAATTAATTTCAAATGATTTGTGATGTGATTTCATTTTCTTTTGTAATGTTGTAAGCTATGAATATAAGTGTGACTAAGGTCCTTTCAAATGCCTCTCGTTTAATTGGGACAGCCGCTTATTCAGGATATTTTTGCATCTCCCAAGGCATCCCGATAAAGCAGTGCCAACTGTACTGAATATAGTTTAATGTTTTTGTGAGTTTTGGCCAGTTCAGCTTGGATTTTGGTGCCTGACCAAATTTCTATCAGAGACATTTAGTTTTGTGCTCTACTTGTTTCCTCAGAATATAACTAAACTACGTGCAAAATGTTCACATTGGGGTTTAGGAAGCGAACCACTCTCGGTTAATTTGCCAAATGACGGTACGGTTCATTTCTAAAGTTCACACTTCAAACATACCGAATCATACTAAACCGTACCGAGTCTGGATCGAACCCTCTAAACAGACCCAGTATGAATACAGCCTAAGAAATTAAACAAACTGCAAACTTGAGAGTGTTATTTTGCTAATGAGAGATAATGTTTTTTTTAAAGCATTAGAAATTATTTCTCCCTTAAGACGTACTGACTGAAAACAGTGTTTACTTTTGATGGTGACCCACTATGAAAGGCACTATATAAAATAAAGATAGATTGATTGAATATTTAAAAAATTACAGAAGTGACCTTCTTCTGGGTATGAGGGCTTGTATTGCATGTTTGTTTGTAATAAAAAATAAGATAATTATACCATGCTCCCAATGATTTTCATTATAAAAGCCACAAAAATGAAGTTTGTGTTGTCATAGCAGACGTGCTAATGCAACTCAAACATTGACATTTCCTGATTATTTATTAATAGTTTGAAATCTTGCTGCTCTAATAAAAGGCAAGTAGTGTGTACAGCTGTCAATGTTTTGGTTTTTTTTCCATTGGATAATGCATGTGCTGCTAGGTTTAATAGATCCAGCCTGGATGAAATGAAGGTCAGTGGGCATCCAATCCCACGACCAAGACAATCGTCTCTTTACACTGAGGAACGGCGAGCTACAGTTCTCAGGTGGATAAAGGCCAGCTCTGCTCACTAGGCATTGGGCCAATAGGGTCCTCTATAATATGATGTAGAGAAACAGGGCCAGTTGGATTTGCCTCTCTATCCCGTGGGAGCACCAGAGCCATCTTCAGTAAAGACTGGTGACTTTGCACAGCCAGGACATGAACCTGCTACCCTGACTATATAACTGACTCACACATCACACAGCCATTATTTTACCAGGTGAGCCACATGGAAACCCAGAATGTGAATTTTAATACTTTTATTGTTCAATGTTGATGAATTTCCCAGCACACACATGAACATAATGTTTACCATGTACAGAAACATAGGTGTTAGACTATTCTCTTTCATCGAGGGCCCCTCCTGTGTGGTTGGTGCTTTGCATAGCTTATGACCACAATTTACCAGGATCAGATTAGCAATCAATAGTAATATAACACTGTTCTACCTGGAACAGCAGCACTGATGTTATTACAATGTATACGGTACAATTATTATACAAACATTTTGACTTTTTGAATGTCTTCTCTCAGTACGTTACACTAATGAAGGCCTTAGCTGGAAAACAAACAAACAAACAAACAAAAAACTATTGTGTAATACCTGCGTGTATAGTTGAAATCAGGTTGGTCTGCTGAACCTGATTGAGTTTGGCATTGCTGCACATTTGTTGTCAGATTCAAAATAAGCAGTTCAAAAATGATTGGTTCCTTGTATGTGCATTTAAACCTAGTGAAGCATAACCACCCACGGAACCCTAGAGCCAACATCTATGGCCAAAAGTTTGACATCACCCTGTAGAATTAACTAATTTTGCTTCATAAAGTTGAATGAAACCTGCTGAATAATGTTACGTTAACACATTGAACATATTGAACCACAGCAGAGCCACACAGGAATGACAGGACTGTACCATTCATCAAAAATAGCACTCTATTATGGGAGGAGAGTGGAGGGCTTTATGTTTGTGATGTGCCTTGTTCAATACAAGCAGTGTTACTTACCTTTATCCAGACGCATAATAAAATTTTTAAAAAAACCAAATTCTATGTTTTTCTTAAGCTCTTTTCATTTCAGGCTTTTTGAACAATGTAATCTAAGGTAACACATAAATCAAGCTGGAGAACAAGTGTTTTTAATTTCCATCTTTCAAAAACGTAGCTTATTGATTTGGCTTTGGATTCCGCCACTGTGCTATTAGCAGCAGTGTGTGTTTCTTTTGTGCCAAATTTTTTTATTTTTTTTGGCACTGCTTCCATAAAAAAAAAGAAAAGATTGTAATTAGCAAATTACACTTTTATGGCGGCCAAAAATGAAGAAAGAGACCTGTCAACGAAACACTTTTAAACTAAACATGCTTTGTAGTAGTCTGCAACAAAGTAATTGCAATTGAATTGAAAGCAGGAACTGAAGTCGACAGTTTCCCCGAGACATGTCTGGCGGGAATGTTACATACTAAATTAGGGGCCTCATTTATGAAAGGGCACTAAACATTATGCTGCCCCATAATTGCACTTCATTGATTTCCTTATTTACTTTTGCAATTTTATTCATTATCGCGTGAAATAGTGGGCATATTATGCCTCAGACTGATTTGTATGTTAATACATAATGTATTTAAATGAGGCACCCTGCTCTGAATAATGAGACAAGCTTTTATTGCTGAAGATGTAGTTATGGTAAGCCTAACATTTACAGTAAACAACAAATAAATATATCACTGGGATAATTTAACGGCCAAATGGAACAATCCATCTGTGGGAAAATGTGATGAACACATTTGCAATGTCTTTTCTTTCTTCTGAGGAAGGATAAACTACATGTGTGGCTTCTCTAAAAAAAGGCATCCTGGGAATCGATGGTTAGACAGTTTATAACAGGAGCTACTGAGAGGCTTTTCCAAGAGTTCTTTCCATACCAAGGTGTAAGTCTGGGAACTGCAGTCCCATTAGATCATTATTGGCTTTCACTGTAAACATCCAGTCACAATGCTGTTAAAACTCAGTGGGGAGCAATGTTTTACTCTGCACTGCAATGGTCTCAGCGTACACTGTCTATTCTGTATTGTACCCGTTACTGTATATAAAAAAAACATATTTACAACTCCACAGTATATCCAATACAATATTTTAGGATTCAGGACAAACCCCCACAACACAGAAATTGTAATGATTTTATTTGTTTTAAACAGATGGTTATGGTATATAAAAGCCTGAAACATTTCCACAAACAAAGTGCACCTGGGCAGGGCAGTAGAGCCATATAACAGATTGGACCAAGAGGTACCTCTCCTTAGAAGTGGAGGAGAATTTAACATTAATCAAAAGCAAGAAATGGTGTTGAGTTTTTCTTATTTTGGTTCAAATTAGGTGATGTGATATGTGTCCTCCTGGACTCAAGTTTTCAAATTGAATCTGTTATTCGTTTGAATATGTACCTCTCTTCTACCTCTTGTTTTGACAAGGCCTAGCAGTTCTGTCGCACAAACAATGGAAGAGGAACCACTCTCAACATGACATCTCCATGGTAATGCAGTGTAAAGTGTTTTGATTTGTTTACATTCTGACTTTGAGAGGCTGCTCTCTGGAGAATTGTAAGTGCAGTTCTCACTCATTAATTCTACCAGGAACATGATTTAAAATACAGGGACTAATAACAGCAAAATAATATCTGTTCAATAATGAACGTATTCATTTGTTGCTGTTATATGTGGTACTGCTCCAGTAGAAGACATATTAATGTATTAATAACCATGTGGGATTACATTAATTAAACATGAGTATCATTTAAATTTAGATGGTCATTAGGTTTATGTAAGAGGAATTGCAGGGTTTGTTTTTCTAACCATTAAGCAATATAAAGGGCCACAATCCTCAGAGAGACTCGCACTGAGGCATGGGTGAGATATAACTCTTCTGCCAGTTTTTTGTCTGGGTCTCCCCCAGCTGGGATAGTTTTACAGTCAGTTCAGGTTTCTGTCATGGTTGTGTGATGTCTCTGGTATTAATATATCATACATTTGAAAAATGTTTTAACCTGTGATGAAAATGCATGGTTTAGCATTGGAACTATAATAATAATAATAATAATAATAATAATAATAATAATAATAATAATAATAAGTATTATTATTATTATTATTATTAATATTATTATTATTATTATTATTATTATTATTATTATTATTATTATTATTATTATATGTCTTTGCACCTGACCTCCACCCAAATATTTTTTTATAATCAATTTACTTTTCATTTTTTTCATATGACAATATGTGTGAATCAGTTAGTGGTATAATCCAGAACCACGTCTGCCCTTTTTGCAATGCATGTGTGTAAAGCCATGCAAAATATATATTCAGAGTATTCAGAACTAAACAGACTCTTCATATGAAATAGCTACACTCAAAATCCTTTACTAGTAAGGTGTGGTAATGTTCTGCCATCAATAATAATGTGCGGCTGCACCCTATTCCTTGTGTAACACATTCACTTGTTGTGGCATCCAGTGGCTAATAGTAACTGCTGGTATGCATTCTTGAGGGATGTGGCTCCACTTTCAAGCTCAGCTGACGTTTTGGCCCTGGGAGATGTGCCTTCTCAAGCACAAGATGGATCTTATTGAAATGGATTTATGTCGGGGGTTGTCAGGCTACATTGTTGATCTTATTCTGATCTCTTTCCACGTGAAGACTAAGCAAGCCCTATGTGTGTTAGCACCACCATGCATAAACAGAGTGGTTTTAGCCAGCTTAGTTTATAACTCCCTACAAGGAGAGCTGCAGTTTGCAATAGCCATTTGAGTAATTACAATAGAAAAATCTGTTTTTCACTCAGAATCCACTTGTACCCATTCACTGAAGATGTTCCTTGACTTTCCAGTTCAAACTTCTAAAAATCTCTTGAGTGTCTCATTTAGAACTCAAGTTGTTGTTGTTGTTGTTTCTTTTTCATACTTGGAGAAGGGCAGTGGGGTCACCAATGTTTCTTGCTTGTTTTCCATATATTTTCCAAATTCCACAGATTAAGAGAATTCCATTGGAGCATGAATGGAAAGAAAGGATCCTGTCAGAAAAGCTGCTTTCAGCACCACAGCTTAGACTTGACTCATTGTTGAAAATTCACTCAAGTGGGAACACAACAGCCAACCCTATTTCCATGCTAAATGCCTTCTTATTTCTTCAGTCAAGAAGACAGTGAGAAGTGGTTACATTTAGGGTTATTATGACAAAATAACATTCTTTACTTTTATATAATAATTAAGGTAATCCATTTACCTACCCTTAATTAGCTTCAGTGCCCCTTGCACAGCACAATAGAAACATCTCTCTATTTACAACACTATAGTGTACCTCTCACCACCATCCTGTGTCCTGCAGGTACTAGAGTCCCCCAGTTCTCACCTGTAGCCCATTGTCAGTAACACAGGGTGGCACAGCATGTGTAAGTGACATGCTAACTGGAATTAGACTATCTCTCTCCAGTACAAAAAACTGTGGGCCAGCTTGGTAGAGAGATATGTCAAAGGGTAGAAAATTGATTGCACCATTAATCTATCTCAGGAAATGATCTTTCTTGCAGAATAAAGCTCAATGTTAGGTCATTGCACCATTTCTTATCTGGGAAAGGTACAGCAATACATGTACATGTCATCTGCATATGGTGCAACACATCTTAAATCAACAAACATATAAATACTATTTCATCCCATATCAGGTAATAACTTGAAGATGAGACTGCTGATATGATATATATTTTCTTTTTAGCTTTTGCATGCTCTACAGTTAGTTTGTGGTATGTAGCATTTGTCAGACACATTAGTGGCAGAACTTAACCCCTGAGCTTGGAAAACACTCCAGTGCTCTGCCATTCCTGGGCCTCTGTCATACAGAGACTGCCAAGTCACTCAGAGTGGTAATGACTTAATGTATGAGGAGGCTTGGTGGTCCAGTGGTTAAAGAAAGGGGCTTATTACCAAGAGATTCCAGGTTCAATCCCAGCTCAGCCACTTGTGACCCAGAGCAAGTTACTTAACCTCCTTGTGCTCTGTCCTTCGGATGAGACATAAAACCAAGGTCCTATTGTAAGTGACTCTGCAGCAGCAGTTGTGAGGCATAGTTTACCCCCAAGTCTCTGTAGGTCGCTTTGGATAAAAGTGTCTGCAGGAGCAAGGGTATGATTTGGCCTAGGTTTCCCCATTTTTCCAATGGAGTTACCCTCACATCGTGGTGAGGAGGATGGGACACCACCTCCAAAGGGGGGAACGCCTGGTTCCATGCAACACAGACAAATAAGTGAGGCCTAACCCAGGATTTTAAGATTTTAAACAGGGAGAGTGATTAGTCACGAGAGGGGAGTTGAAAAACCTGGCCTTTTCTAAAGGGTCCCAAGATTATGGAGCCAAGTGGCAACCCTAATAGACACTGAACTCTCCTGCCCTCTGGAAAAGCTTCTATACAGATCCTATCCTTTGTTACGCTGTCTTGGTATGGACGCAATAGGCTTGGTTATTGTCTGTGCCCAGTTCATTATTCCAAACACAAGTCAGAATCCACACTAAAGCTTTATCTTCTTGCTTGGTATTTCCTAGCAGTTCACTCATATTTACGTAATCTAAATATTTTACTGCAACACAAATACGCTAAGAATGGCCAGTATATACTGGCATGGTTTAAGCATAGTTAGATGTTTAAGAACAAAAGCTTTGTTGTGTCAGTTTATATTAGTTTAAAAGAAAAGAAAACATTTCAGAAAACTCATGTTCAGTCTGCTGTGCGAGGACAGTGTCAAAGCAATGGAGCTACACAATGTTAGCAGCTTGCAACCTTGGACCACTTCATGAAGCGCTATCCATGAACTTTTTCAAGTAGTCAAAGAAAGTATTTTAAGTTAATTAGAAGGGTCCTCGAGAGAATACCTGAGTAGGCCCTTTTATGTCAAGGAGAAAAATCAGCCATGAGAAATTGAAGCCTTCTGTTTCTCCAGTTTTTCTCAGCACCTGAGCTGCTAAAAGTCTGCATGTGTGTCTGCATGTACTGTTGTCTGATGCCAGACATAGTCAACCTTATTCCATGGAAGGCTTTCAAACTGCAACAGACTGATACAGTAATCAAAATATATTTACCAGGGGGGGACAATATGCTAATCTTTTACGAGGCATCATTGTAACAGTTTAGCAATTTGTAGGTGGAAAACTAGTTTAAGAACCACTTGAAAATGGAGAGGCAATATCAATGGCAACAATATTCTTTGACAATTCCCTAGGGCTCTATTTGGTTTACAGTTACTGTATATACATACAATTGTATTATGTCAAGACATGATGAGTAGTTAGCTCCTATATGTTGATATTTGTCCTTGTCGTGACTTTTGAACCTCTAAGAGTTGGCCTATAGGGTTTGGTTATATTCAAGGTGAGACATTGTACGCAATATTCTGAAAAAACATTATAGACATTATAATGGAATACAGTCAGCACCCACATATCCGACCCGATAAAATTTTGACTTCAGTGACGGTTAAACGAGTGTGATGCATATCTGATTATTTCATCTGATTTGCCGTGTATGTAGGTTAGCATGTTGTAACCTGCCCTCTACCACCCAAACAACCCCCCGCTCTGCACACACACACACACACACACACATTTTGTACAAAGAAGAAATTTGACTTGCGTTTGCGGAATTGTACAGGGAGATGTTGATTCTTCCATTTAGATGTACTGTAGTTGGTTTTATTGGTACAGTACTTTTTTAAATTCAGAACAATATGATTCTGAAAATATTACTTGCCAAAAGAGATGACTGGACACGTGGACAGTACATACTTTTAAATCCAGTACGTATTGTAGCAGAATCTAAAATTTCCCATTGATGACCAACAGCAAAATGAAATCAAAATGTTACCCATGCATAGAACTGCTTAAAACGTAAACGCAATGCGATTTAGCAAAAAATAACAACGACACAGTCTCCAGAATTTATTTTATTGTCTCGTTCTCTTTGTTTTTGGAGGAAGCGCTGTGTAACTGCAGTGCACAAGAAAGACTGATTTGCCATCCCAGAAAAAGAAAAAAAACACGGGCTGTGACAGTTAAACAAGTCAATTGTAACATTGAAGAGATGTGCTTTGCATCAGAAAACTGGTGACAGAGTCAGAAATCGAGTGTGATGGGTAAGTGCATTAATTTGTTACATATATATAATGGGGATTGGTTTTATTCTTAATTCAAGGACGGTAAAATGCGGCTGACGTGTATCTGAGTGTCGTATATCCGAGTGCTGACTGTACATTCATTTACATATGAAACAAGGGGAAAATGTTACCCAGTGAACTCAACCTCTTCCAAATTGGAACGGTTACACAGATGTCAGACTGATGCACTGGCCTTTCACCTTTGGTCACAAATGAGGAGGTCCTGAGGTCACAATTAGAAGAGTTTAGTGGAAGAGTTTAATACAGTTGTCTACATCACAAAACCACCACATAGTTTGGGTGGGCATAGACACTAGGGTCGACATCTGGCTCCACAATCTTGAGACACTTTAAGACAGGTCAGGTTTTTTAATTCCCCTCTGAATTGCGTGAGTGGCTTCAATAAATATATTATATTGTTTATTTGTTGTGGCAAATCTTTCCGGAGAGCATCGGAACATTAAAGAATGAAATCGTATTGTTTGAAATTTTATATGGTAAGCAATATCTATCAGAATAGTGCAATTCCGTCGTTATAGAGAACTTTGCACTCACCTGCACTCTTTTTGGTTTAACCTTCTGGTTAAGTTTTGAGTTACTGTATTTAATATTTCTTCCTGCTACAGACAGTCCTGTCCAATCAGATAAAAAAGCCAATCAGCAAGCTGTATAGGTCTGCTGGATGGAAATTATCTTTGCAGGAAGTAATTCCCTCCCCTGAGCAGGTGTGTGGTTTTGGTAACTCACGCAATTCACACTCACTTTACATGTTGAATAAAATCAATGAATTTGCTTTTTCTTTAGATTATGGAGTCAGGTGACAAGACTAATAGACACTGAACTCTCTGCCCTATGGGAAAAGAGGGTTCTCTGGTGCTGATAGTTCAGTACTGTATTTAAGTACCAAATAATACATAAATAAAGAGAGGGAGAGGTGCCTGTGTTTAACAAAAAAAAGTCTGTCTGGATGTGGATTGCATATTATCCAAATGCAAATAATAATAATAATAATAATAATAATAATAATAATAATAATAATAATAATAATAATAATAATAATAATAATAATAATAGTCAGGTTTATTGTGTAAAAACAGATTAATGTTAATCGTCAATGACCTCACTCTTCCCAGGAGGCTGTGTGGTCCAGTGGTTAACGAAACAGGCTTGTAACCAGGAGGTCCCTGGTTCAAATCCCACCTCAGCCACTGACTCATTGTGTGACCCTGAGCAAGTCACTTAACCTCCTTGTGCTCCGTCTTTCGGGTGAGACGTAGTTGTAAGTGACTCTGCAGCTGATGCATTGTTCACACACTCTAGTCTCTGTAAGTTGCCTTAGATAACGGCGTCTGCTAAATAAACAAATAATAATAAGAATTATTACATCTGTGTTTCTTCTCGTGACTTTGACCAATAGTATCTTTCCACATATGAGCACTTCAGGTTCAAGTTCTTTAACCTGGGATTGCAGACAATCTTTCAAAATAAAAAAAAACCCAAATATTTGTGGATTATACCACAATATAATAATTCTGAGAAGAGGTTGACGTGTGATACAATATAAGCAACTACGAATCTAGAACATTGCTTTAACATTGTTTTCAGCTAGTTTAAACTTGTATTTACTCAAGGCTAGATGGAAAAAAAAAATTGTGTGTTTTGTAATGAGAGAATACTGTAATTATCTGCCCAGTCTATGTTTTTGGTATAGTCCACATTTATTGCTTCTTTATATAGCTGGGGAACAGTGCAGTTTGGAATACACATTCTTCCATGGAATACACATTCTTCCTTGGAATACGGTTAACCAGCTCTTGACCCAAGTTATTTTTTTTAATTTTCCCTCAGGCAAAGAAAATGATTAGCCTTTAGTTGTGAACTATGACATATAAACAGAAATGGGTTTGAGACCTCACAGATATTCTCCATGCACTCACTCATATTCTCTCTCCACGCGTTGTTTCTTGACTGTCTTGTTTCACGCACCTTGGGTTTGACACACCTTTATGTTAGTGATAGTTCAGATCTTATCTGAAGCCACGTTTAACAAGACAGTGCTTTTTTCCACCATCAGAATAACAGTGACTTGTAATTATACACAAGGACCACAAGCAACATCTTTCTTTCTTTTCAAAGGAAGTGCAGGATAGAGTACATATATACAGCTTCACTGGTGAAGTGTTCTTCTGTGTTTTACATTGTAGATTAGTGCTGATCTTTTCTGCCCGACAAGACTGTGGGTGGTTATTTTGACTACTTTTATTGTTGTGAACCATCACAAAATTAATACAATGCATGGGTAATTTATTTTTACATTGTTGCTACAACTATACAGCACTGTAGATATATGGAATGTATTAATTTGCTGTAGCACATTAATTGAGAGTTACTAATAAATGTCCATAGAGTCGTATGCCTCTTCCGTAGCCTACTAGTTATGATTTCCATTACATGAGAGTAGATGTTAAAACTTCATGTTGATTTGAACTCGGCTCTTGCCAAGATAAGCACCAACTAAGACGTAGCTTTACAATAAACTAATGTGATCCATCTGTGTCTCCATCCATTTGCATTTCCTTCCATATGATGATGTAGATATCCTTCTGCCTGGTGTTGATGGCTGAAGTGTAATGCTGGTTCCAGGGATCAGCTTATTTTGCCTCCCTAGCGCATCAGCACACACAACGGCTGCAATGCTGGCTCTGGGGATCAACCACAGTGCGGTCTCCCCAGCGCATCAGCGTGACAACTGCCTGGACTGAGCTAAGTAGGGTACATCTGTGGGGTCTTCAAGTGGGCACCCTCCATCATCTGTGTTTCATCGACTAGCCAACGAAACACATCAAGAGGGCTTGACGGTGATTCTGGCGTCCCAGCATCACCCCCCTCTGTCCCCCACTCAGCTCAGCCCAGGGTATTGACATTGTCTTCTACTAGCCCTACATTCTTAAGGAAAAAATTAATAAATAAGTATTTTGGATATAATAGATGAAAACTGATGTATACAATGATGTGCAGGGGGGTTCTTGCACCAGAAAATGTCCTTAAATTGCTGTCATTCTATTTATGTATTTATTTATTTTATGAATTAATTATTTATCAGTTTAAATAACTTGTACTATGAACAGGAAGCACATTTTTTAAAGAAATTGTACACAATAGAAATAGGTTAACCAAAAATGAAGCAGCTGTTTCACCTTTTCAGCACTGTTGAGGGCAGTTTGGGTGCTGCTAGACATTTTAGTTAGTGGCCAAAAATAATTAGGCACCGGTAGGGTATACAAGCGGCAATTCTTCAAATATCTATATATCAAAGATATATTGTATCAATGGGACCACAAAAAAGCGCTAGCAGTATGATGCAGTGGCAAAAAAAAAAAAAAAAAAAAAAAAAACTAAAACAAAACAATAAAACATTGAAAGTATGCGTGGGTATATATATATATATATATATATATATATATATATATATATATATATATATATATATATATATATATATACATACAGACCCATACATACTTTGTAATGTGTTTTTTTTGCCACTGCACCATACTGCTAGTGCTTTTTTGTGCTTTTCAAAAAGTATCTCCTACCTAGGACTTTTTTTTATATCTACTACGTAAGACTTTTTATCACCTGTGTAGGGTTGTTGTTTTTTTTTTACATTAGGACGTGTGTGTGTGTGTGTGTGTGTGTGTGTGTGTGTGTGTACTTAGCATATACAAACGCTTGACAAATTACACAGTTTAAAGAATTGTGTATACAAAAATGACTTACCTAGAAATAACAACAATCAGAAGTTACATAAATTACAACAGAGACATCTTACCGTACAACACAAAAAAGCGCTTATAGTTCAGCTAGGGAGAGCGAGCGAGAGCCCCCAGTGATCTGTAAATGTAACTGAGTGAAGTGGAAACTTCAAGTCGCTTGCACATCTGGTCCAGGAATAGACGAGTGCACAGTGGGCTTGCTGAAACGACGCAGTCAGTCGTCTCTGCGAGGGTAAGGGTAGAGAAATAGGGGGAAAACAAGCTCTAGGAAAACTATACAGGGAAATGTAGTTGGTGTTTGGGAACCTTTGTCGCAAAGTGACGCAGTACTGTGAACCAGGTGGAGTTGTTTTGCTGCAGAACGAGTCGTTTGGAAGAGTAACGGTTTTTGGTGGAAAGGGATCGTAATGTATCAAGATCTATAATGACAACTAAGAGAAAGTCTGCAAAAGCCCAACTCAGACGGTCTTTCAGTGAACAGTTGAGAGACTCCACGTCTAAAGCCTGGGATTTACTGTGGAAAAATGTCAGGGAGCGACGACTTGCAGGTCAGTGTCTGATCTGGATTAAAAACGCAACATGGAGCAAAAGCATGTAGTGTGTTTGTGTTGAGTTATTAACCAAAAAAAGTGTACAATTGCTATTCTTTTACGAAAATGTAAATTCTGTTTATTTTATGTATTTGTCCTATTTAAGTTTGTCGTTTTTCTTTGGACGGTCACAGTCAGTGTTTGGGGACTCAGAATTAATGTTACAGCATTACAAGAGTTTTAATGAAAGCGGGACCTATGAGCAATGTAGTTGAATGTATCCTGTTTATAGAGCATTAGGTAATACAGAATTAAACTGGTGACAAACAAATACCCTTAAAATGAAACACGTAGCGTTCAAGTTTTCCAGTCTTACTTATTTGTCATTACACTGAAATGTCAACACAACATTTATCTATTGACGCAAAGGTTTTTTGAAAAGTTTCACTTCGAATTCTGAGTGAATTGTGATTGGGACTCCAGCTGTGTGACAATGACATCCAGAGCAAACCGTAAAAACTACACCTCGTACTGTAGTTTGACAAGTAAAATGTACGTGCATTGCAGGTGCACGTAACAGTAACACTGCCACAGCAGATATTTTGGAACGGTTACAGCATTCTGTTGCGTGACTTACATTATTTTAAACGTCACTTATACCTGGTACAATTGCAAAACGTGCTGTGCCATGTAAAATCTCAGTATAGTACCAAATATAAAGTGGACACTGTTAATTTAAACCAAGGATTAATTTCTTCATTCATTTGTTGGTAGCAACATACATTTGGGACCTTACTTGCTTTGAGCTTGTAAAACAGGTAAAAAAAATAAATAAATAAAAATAAAAATGGAAAAACGTATTCAGCTGGAAAGGCAATCCCAACATAAATATGCAAAAATTATGGCAGCATAAAATAAATGTATTTATATTGCCATATGACGACACTGAATCAATGATACATGTGTTACATTACGTGTTGTATACACGATAACGTTCTTCTAAAAGAAAGCATCATTTTAGACAACTGATATCATAGGACATGCCTTTCTTATACATTATTGTTATGGGATTCAAAGTTCAATATCTTGGCGTCTAGATTTAGAAACCACTAGGTTAAACCTTTAAGAGCCAGTCTACTTTGACCTGCTGTCTAATAAACTGTTCTGACCCCCATTCTTCACAAAAATTGTCAGTTGTATATGAACTCTGTAGCACCATACAGATGACAAAATACAGGTGTACAGAAAATACTTGCCATGGGGGGTTATGAGGTGTCGTCTTCTTTTCAACAGTTTAATTAGCTACAAGAGTTAGGAGGATTTGGTACTTGCTAGCAGCTGTCAGCCTTAAATGATTTAATTAGAATGCAGATGCTGTCTTGAATATGATTGAATGCCTGAGTAGTTTAAGAGTAAATGCATTCAGAAAGGCATTCAGTTTGAATATGGAGCGTTTGGCAAGCTGCTGGCAAATAGACTTGAGCTGCAGAGGATTTCAGGATGGGTCTGGGCTGAGTGCCACAAGAGTGAGGTCACAGCATCTTAAAGAGGCAGGTTCAAATCTGACAGATATATGAACTGTCTCTTCCCCTAAACATCCTAGTAAGCTGTAACTCAAAGCCAGTTTACTCAGTGCTCATAGCCGGTTGCAGCTGCTGAAAGGTGTCATTCAAATGACTTCCACTAGGTACAGTAGTTGCCCCTATATGTCTATTCTTGGCTGAGGACAGCCCTGAAATAAACACACATGGGGGTGAATTGTGGTTCAGAATGGTTGAGAACAACAGTGCATCCCTAGAATACTGAATAATGTACAGTATTAAATTGGCACTTTGGAAGATGGCCTGTATTTCAGTGTATGATAAAACACGCTTATGGGACACTGAAGTCTCTGCTGATGTAAAGCTGTTGTTTGTATTTTGTAAAGTTGACAATGTACAATTGATAGAATGCTAAATAAGGTCCCAGGACTGAATGGCAGGGTGCGCACAGGTCAGGATTGAGGAGCCGACTGGAAGCTTGCCTCACATTGCCACTGTACCACACCTTTCATAAACCTGAATGGACAAAACCCCAAATGATGTTACTATTTGCTTGAAAGTTTACCTAACATTCATCCAAGGAGCTAGGGAGCCAAACTGTAGCTGCTACATTGTATATGTCACTTTGTACCATTGTAGTACATGCCCCAAATCTACACCAATTTTGAATTATTTAACCCTTTAAGGACTAAGCTTTTAAACCTGTCACGAGACAGTCTTTTAAATGCAGATGTGGATTTCTAACACAAAATGTTTCTATATCAACTTCATAGCAGCCTAGAGATACCAATAAGCAATGTTCCAGGTACATTTCTTTGCAGAGTATATTTCCCTGGCTGAGCAAAAGAAAAAAAAAATGACATTTAAAATTTCCACACTGATGTGCTGTCGTACTTTTCTAGAAGATTACTTAAAAGTACTTCCACTGTTCCCTTTTGCAAAGTGTACCTGCACTGCTAATGTATACAGAGAGCAATGAGTTCAGTTCAGTTTACTAACAAGCCACTAGAGAGACTGAAGAAAGCAACACCCAGTTCTAAGTGTTACACAGCCACAACCATTAGCTTTGCCAGTGTAAACTAGGCAACAGTTATTATTCAGAAATAAGAACTTCTCAATAACAACTATTCCTTCAAACCCCAAGAAGGATGTCATGATTCAGTGCGACCAGCCCATGGTGGTACTGCTGTACAACCCAATTCATAAATGATAGGTATTGCCAGAAGTTGCCTTCCCAGATTTTGTTAATTAAATATGTTTGTAGTTTGTGTGCACCCTCCTGTTACTACAGCATTGTTCATGTTGCAGTGTACATATAACAATGTATTGATCAGCTTTGGGACAAATGTTTCCTGTAACCACTAGGTGTCAGTCAACTCAAAACAGATGGGTTCTCTTTGGGATGATTTATACAATTCTGAATTTAGACTACTTAAAATAACTTGCAAAACTGTGTTATTAAATGTAATTTAACCAGTGGTACATTCAAATATTTTATACATATATCATATATATCTTTTAAATTGAATTCACCCAGTCAATATCCAGTTTTATTTTTTAAATAAGTTTTAAAAATTCTTATTTTTGACTCCAGTAATCTTGGTATTGTAGTGATCTTGGTATTGTACTTTTACACGCATGTTGTATTTGTATTTTACTGTTTGTAACACGAACATCTTTAATGAGGAAACAGAACGTTCTTCAGATGTCTCAAAGACTGTTATTACGCACATTTCATTTTCTCCACTAGATCTCACCGTTTCCTTACTTTTTAAGTATTAGTTTCTGTATTGGTATTGGTGGTTTAGGAACGCTCCATTGATTGCAGACCAAACTATTTTTGGCTATGTCCCCCTCTGTTAGCCAGTTGGGTACAAGGTGCAATCTAACAGTTTTAATAATGGCCTGTATTGCTGGATGTGGAAGTTCTGTATTGCAGATACACTTTCTGGCAATCAGGTTTCTAACGCGAATGAGGCAGGGTACTGGGGAACAAGCGTCTTTAGCTTAAACTAATGTTCAGGAATGTAAATGAACATGACTTGTCAACAAGGTTGCCTTTCTAATGAAGTAGAGTTTACAAAAAATCACACTTGCTGAAACCAGCGCTCCAGATAAGGTTTTTGGCCATTGGGTAAGTTACTCTCCAATTTAGACACTATCAGTATGATTTTCAGGGGCAAACTAGGAACTAGGTCACAAAGTGATTTCTAAAACCTTATTTGGGTCACTATGTAATATGGCTTTCAGTGGGTTTAGATGAAATGAGTCGTGTATTCACTAGGTGATGTTTTAAAAATATAAATCAAATTATGTGGTTACATTAATCAGGCTTCATGGCAATATAAAGATTCCAGACTCTCTCCCAACACAGAATATTGTATTTATTATATAGATTTACCTTCCAAAAATTCAGTTGACAGATATGTAAATTGGCAGGTTGGTTTGAGGGGGACTAAGACGGTGCAGAGAAATCCTAAGGATCAAGAATTCACCAGTCACAAACACGTATTGCAAGTGAGTAGATTCAACCATGCGTTTTATTTTATTTTATTGAAAACCTGGACTTATTGGTCACGTGTTTCTGCCCATTCCCAGGCCCATTCTGCCAATTACCTGTTCCGACATTTCTAGATCCATTCTCTAGTTAACATGCAGTATATTCCCAAGTGACCATTGAGATGCCGGGAACCAGCAAAGTACAAGAAGCTGGATAGCATGCAAACACGATCTGTGCAACAAAAGTGCTATGCGTATTTCATTTAAATATCACACATAATTCATATTTTTTCAATGTGTAAAACACCCAGTAAGCAGTTTAGCCGGAGCACTGGCTGAAACATTTGCCTGCCAGGCTAAAATTCAAAATTATGAAGATGATAATAATAATAAAGGAAACGTAAAGGTTTTAAAAGACTTGCATTACCTTGAAAACAATAAACTCACGTTCCTGTTAGAATACATCAGTCCTTGTTTGCCAAGGTTAATGCCATCTGGACAGTGTTATTGAGGGGTTCATGTTAGCCTTTTGTTTGGTTTGAAGACACAGACACAGTTGCTCTTTGCCTCTCGCATGGGGATAGGTGATAAATCATAAGCTAAAGCATGTATCATTGGGGTGGCTGACATATTAATACTACATTCTATTCCATATATGTATTTTATTGGCTCCAGCAGTTCACCCAAGGTCTTTTACAGTAGTTTGCAGATGCATAAAACAATGGAGGACCGTATATGGATTGTACAGATATAGCCGGGCAGCATAAAAGGTCTCCCTGGGGAGGGTGCTTCTATAATAGCTTTGCTTTCCAACCTGAGATTGGAATTGGGTCGCTTTTAAAATACACAGGCTGCACATTATCATTTCTGTTACTCACTTAGAATGTCACCTTCACAGTTTACTTATTGTTTGCATATTTAAACCCCCTTATCATTATAATGCTGTTCTGCACATTTCCTTGGTCGATGACTCGGTTCTAATTGTAGACTGACTGAACCTTGAGACAAAATCAATGCCATTTTTATTGGGGGGGGGGGGGGGAGTGCTCAGATTGGAATGGTGTACTGTGCTTTGTAAATCTGCTGGCAAATCAAATCTAAACAAATGGATAATCCCCTTTCAAGAAAGTCTGCTTAATGTACTTAGAGCCAAATGCAATTAAAAAAGGAAAAGTCCGTCAGTTTCATGCTCTAAATAAGTGCATGTGGATCCATTTTTATTTCTATTCAACATCAATAATGTGTTCATCAAATCAAAATCAAAATGGCTCCACAAATTACTTTGTTATTGCACAGATTCATATTTTCCTAAAATACTTTTTTCCTAAGCTAAAGGTTAATTGAATTGGGTGCTTAATCCATTTTTACATACAGGATTTATTTTGAATGGTTGAGGACAGTACACTTTCAAAATTGTGTTTATAAAGTTATGAAGAACTTATATCTTCTTTGGGGGCCACACAGAATATTAAACATTTCATATACATTATCTAAACTATTGTTATGAAAAAAATGTATGGCTCCCAGATAATTAATTTGGAGCGATACACCAATTAATGAAATATCATGTTAACAAGCTGTATAGTGCATACATTAGTACGGCATGATTATACTTATTTAATAGTACGCTATTTACTCCTAGTAATACTTTTTAAATTGCTCTGTAGATTGTTTGCCAGATGTTTAAAAATGTTGCTAATGAAACAGATCAAGTCTAAATACAAAGGCCATTCACATTGCCATTCACATTATGCCACCATACAGTATGCACATATTAAATGTGCCTCTTTAAATTGAGTTTGAACTAAATCATGAAACATTTGAATTGTGTGAAACAATAACACGGTTCTCTCTTGCAGTAGCTATTTAAGGAATACGGTTCTATGTTTGCCCATACATTTGCAAGACACCAGTGTATCCATTTCCCCATTGAATTGCAAGTCCCAGCCCTAGCCTTAGATACATAATTATATATATTATATATATAAAGATTGTTTGGAATGGAACAATTATCATATTGCTATCTGCTCAATCATAAATTTATAATCTTCATTTCCAATGATTCATCTTACAGTAAGTACAATTATACCTACATTCCTCAGGCAGGGTGCCTAATGTCATAGGGGGGTGTAACAGGGCAAGGTTAAATACGTGGGTCATTACTGCATAATACTGAGGCAGACACAGAACATTGGGTGTTGACATGTTGTACAGGCAACACCAGTACTGACACTAGGGTACCAGCAATGGTAGCCCTAGTGTTACATTTAGTAAAGAAAACAAAACAAAGCTACAAATAAAGTTTTGCCACACAAGGCGAGTGTTCGTCCCACTAAAAGTGTCCTGCTCCAGGAACCTGCTACTCTGCGCAAACTCTCTCTACGCTGTTTAGGATCAGCATCCCCTAAACTGACCTACTTTTGGGCTTCCGGAGTCCCGGCATTCTCACGGCAACCCCTGCCTTTTCAAATGGCCTTGGCTTGGAGTGTAATGGTTTCATGCAGTAGTTCTCTCCATGGAGCGGACGCTCTCACCTCAATGTCAACACAGCAAGCTTTCGCACCTGTCTGTATGGCTATGGCCATGCAATAGCCTTGAGCTGTGGCACAGATGCCGTTTGAGCTCCTCGCAGCCTCCCCAGGCACGCCCCCCAGCCAATCAGGACCTCCAGATCAACTCAGCACCGGGCAAGCCTACCTGCTCAATTAGTTCCTTAGCCACGTGTCTCCTGTTGCACGTCCCAGCTGCTTCCATAAAGGCACACATGCACTCAAGAACCATCGACAGGGTCTGCCTGTCACAGGGGGCCATGAGCCAAGAAAGTTTGGACACGACTGATTGTAATTTCCATGTTTGTGTCCCATTGAGAGCCCATAATATTTTCTAAAGGTTTTGTTAGCCTTAATTTCATGTTGTTTTAACAAAATATTTTTTTGCGTCACAGAGCTTTAAACAATGTGACGATTGTAAAAGTATAATACTCATCAAAGTAATGGATGACAGTGCACAATAGTAAGCTTTCTCCCACTCCTCCCACTCTTAAAAACAATCCTGTAAAATTGCTTTTCTGGCAGGATCAGCCTCCACCCAGATGGAACTTCATTTAAACAGTTCACATGCTCTACTGTATACAGGGCTTTCCACCACACTGAGTTAGCCTCAGATTTCAGACAAGCCTCCCACAAGCTTTTTTTTAAACCTGTTTTTATTCAAGCTCATGCTACGATATGTGGGTTGACACAACTCTAAAAATGTTTTGTTGTTGCTACAGTACTTAAATAAAACTGTGTCTAGAAGTCCAACCCATTTTAAGGCCTGGAAAGCATCTGAGACACGTTAACGTTATGGTATCTTGACATCTATACACATAATCACCTAGCCGGGATGTATTTCACACTTTTAAGATATATCCTAACCACAGGTAGGGTTTCCGGCCTGACTCTAGAATAATGATAACCCTGCCAAGAGCAGACATCCAAGTTTAATAAGTTAAGTTTTAAAATGGTTATTTCAAATCGAGGTAAAAGCCTCTTAATGGTGATGCTTATGGCTTTTTTAAACTCATATCCCTGGACATAAAATAAAGAATGCAATTTAAAAGAGAGATTATTTCTAACTTCCAAATTTGACAGTGAATCACAGTACATGTGCCATATGTTGCAAACTTTCATGTGTCGTTTGCATGTTTTGCTTGTAATTGCAACCAAGGGTGTTTCCCAACATTATCCTTGCACTTTGCTGTGATTGCAGAGTGAAAACTGAGTAATGTTACTAGGTTACCTTCCAAAACAAACTATTCTAGCACGAAAATTGTATTTAAAGTTCCTTCTTATGTAAAGTCTTAGTTGGATGGGAACATGCAAAGACAGTGTGTAGAATTATGATGGAACCATGTATATTCCAATTACAAACATGTTTGTAATTTGTAGATTGTTATTTTTTTTTTAATGGTGAGCTTCTTATTGGAGTTACCCTGCTTATGATGCAGTGCCACCAGGTAGCCAGATGTTGTAATTCAGCAATATTCTTAAAGCCATGTTTGAATTAAAATGACCTTTTGTTTGTCTTTTATAACATCAGTTTGAGGTATTGTAATAACAACAGTGGTTAAAAACAATACTAGCTAACATTATAAGTTAAATAAAGTACGGACTGTATTTAGCTGTTGTATGCCTCCGGTTAAAAAGGTCTTCTGTATCATTGCAATCTGTCACAATGAAATGTGCTGTGCTGGTATACAGTACTATATATGTTAACCTAAATCTAGGCCTATTTGTTTTAATCAACCCACAATGTAAGAGTTAATTTAAGGTGTGTTGCCAGTCTTTTATTGCTATTTTATCTGTGTCAAATATTGGATTAGCAGTTATTAAATGACAACAAGCAAAGGGTAGACATGTGCACAGTTTAGCTGCTCAATACTGTTCATGGCTGCAGGGTGAATTACTTTTGAGGAATTCTACATTTGGCATCTGGCATTGCAGATTCAAGTCTTGAGTAGTCAAACTCTGTCTGTACTGCCTGCACTGGGTGGGTCCTAGAAATTGTGTTTTTTCAAACCCTCCCATCTCCTTTCTCAATGCTTAGTCAGTTTAGAGGTATGTCGTTAGTATGCAAGAGTTCACAAATGCTTCGAAAGACTTTGAGTTTTTTCTTCTAGCAAGTGGGCAGTGCTCTCCCGACTCCCTGCCTTCAGATGATTAGCTCTGTCCTGTCTCGTGACTGGAAGCTGGAACACTGACTTTGAGCTGTTGGCACTCCTACCAGCTTTGACGCTCCAGTTCACTTATTATTTTTTTTTTTTCTACATTACCGTCTTTTGCTGTGGGTGAAGTCTGTGTGGTAGCTCTAAACTGCTAAAAAGGGATTTTGTCAGGCCTCAGGCATGTTTAAGCAGATTCCCCTGTCACCAGGCTCTGGTCGGATCTGTTTGAGTAACATGTCACCTGAAGGCCAGGAGACGTACCTCACGTTTAATCAAAACCGAAGGCAACCTTCTTACCGACTCAACAGGATAATAGCAAGACGGCAGCTGTTGAACAAGATTACACAAGGTAGGGTAGTACTTCAAGGCAGGGTGGCATCCCTTTCATTCTCCCTTTACCTCAAAACTGCTTTAATGTAGCACTGTCCTGGGGACAGGTAGACCTTTGTTCTATTTGTGTTTCCCACTGCAATTGATTCATATATTACAGCGGCTAATTCTATAAATACTCACTCTCAGTGTTTGTCTTATTACCTCAACAACTTTCTTGAAGTTCCTCTTCATCTCCCTTAATGTCTAAACTTCGCAGGACTCTTCCCACTGTATTTTCAGTGTGTTAATTCATGTTAATAAGGTGGTCAACAAATCACCCCTTGGGGAAAGCAACAGAAGGAATAATATAGTAAAGAGTTAAAGTGGCAGTATTATCAGTTGCTGTTTAGAATTGTACAATTGGCAGTTGTTTTTATTACTACTAAGGACAAGGTGCCACCAGGTTGCCAAATATTGCAACCCCAGTAAGTTTTATTGTAGTGATACTGCATGCTTATTATGGACATTTTCAGTACGGCAACAAAGCTACTACATCCAGACATTTATTGCAAAGGTTTTTCTAATTGCTAAAGATGTTGCCAAATTATCTAGGATTTGACACATTTATAGATTTAAAGGAAGTCTTTACACCCTGTGCTTCAGGTTAACATTATCCTTGCTTATTTAATGTTTGCTTAGAACTGGATTGTTTACCTACTTCCACATAGTAAAAATATTTTGGCTGCTTTACAGTGGAATACAAATAAGATGTGACTGATTGAGAGTCTGACCCTTGCACTCTGTGCCTAAATAGAGGCAAGCAAGCAACTGAAGGTTGCATTTGTTTTTTTGACATTTGTTTTTTGGGCCTTGCGCTCACCAAATTCAGTATAACTAGTTTCACGTTTATTATTCCTCACTGAAGATGCATATTATCATTTTTAAAGGTTACTGTATACAGCATCTGTCAGCATGATTACATCTTCCTCCTGTTTACTTTAAATGTCTGTCAGTGGTTTCCCAATATTTGTGACAGTTGCACAACACATTCAGGGGCGCAAATTTGGCACTATGGTGCATGATTTTAGTGCCAGAGTACCTCACATAGTGCCAGCAGCTTTACATTCTTGCACCAGTAAACATGTTTACATGCTTACTCCTTAGCAACCAGAGATGATAATAGTTTCTCATTGGGTTTGGATTACTCACGTGACCCACCCACATTCATCCACATACACAAGAGAGAAGGTTACCATATTCCTTCGAATTTAAGACACCCTCAAATTTGAGGAAAAAATAAAACATCAAATAAATATGCATTTACAAAGATACAACTTCAGTTACGCTGCTGTATCGTTGTTGTAGATTAACCACAGAGCTTGTTTATTGTGCTGCGCACTGTATAATACTTAAGATGGTGTCTCTATCGTACACACAGCACCACTCACTTACAACATCACACACCCTGGCAACAGCAAGCATGACATCAGGCAACATGTAACCCAGCATCCACAACAGCATTGACCACATTGCAGACACAACAGTCAGAGCCAGTTTGTCTCCCAATTTGTGAACTGTGGTATTGCTTGACATGTTGAAAAATATGGTCTGTCCAAGCCGGTACTGTTTGTTAGAAATGATAAAATTGTAAAAGCTTCTTTTGGTATTTCTCAGGAAGCTAATGACACTTTTGAAATCGGGCTGTAACGTTTTGGTTCATTTTTTCTCAGCAGTGTCACGTTGCTGCTTGTCTATTTGGGCAGACGCCTTTGTTGTCTTTTCTCCGCAGTCAGTCACGTTGTTGTGTGTGTACTCGGATAGTCACGTCTCTTGTTGGCAATTTTAATACATGCATCAATATACTGTACTCAAATTTAAGACACAGGCTGTTTATGAAAATGAATTAAATTAGAAGGAATACGGTATTTACTGTAACACAAAACACTTGATTAGGGTGGGGTTTGATAATTTAACACCTGCCTGTAGTCTGGTGCTAAACTTTCAAAACAGTTCAGCACCAATTTTCTAAATGATTTGCACCCCTGAGATTACCGTCTCCCACCTCAGAGATTATAGTAACACCTTTCTGGTTTAGACGGAAGGTGCATCTATCTTGCTCGAGCGACTGGTTGTCCTCGGGTGTAGAATGCTGTTACAATTGAATTTCCCCATGGACCCAGTCCGAGTCCCATTGTTTTTGGCCATTTGGTTTTTTTTGGAAACTACTTGGATTGATAGTCTAGACAATATCTACACAATAGTGTAAGTTTGTTTCATAATGTGTATTGTTTTTATTACAAATATGTGTAAACATTGATTTTTATTCTTGGTTTTAATCCGTGGCAGGTGCTCCTTCCATGAAACGCTATAAACCCTTTCATTTTAACAGAGTAGACAAGACTTGGGATTAACCTCATACAATCCTGTGTGCCCTAACACGATGCTGGGGCATTGGTGAGGGCTCCCTACAAACCTAGTAATTTACCACAATGCCTTCCTTTTCCTGAACTTCAGCAAGGCTGGGCAATGTGACAGTTGCTGATTGCTTTTTGCTTCAACCTGTAACTGTGAAGAAAGTTCTGAAGCTCCTGCATTCCTCACCACTTTGCTATCTCCTGTTAATTTTGCCAAGAAGTTGCTTGCTGGTGGATTTGAAGTTTAGCAAAAAGGGGAGAGCTTGTTCAATCTTGCATTCATTTTTATATGCGTCAAGACTGTTTGGTTAATCTAAAAAAAATAAATAAACAATTCTTGTCAGCAAAGCATGAATCTTCTGGGTTGTTAGTTATGCAGAAGAAGTATAATCAGTAAAAACAATCAACAGTCAATATGGGAGCGTGGGTGTGGGCGTGCGTTCCGCAGGTTTTATCAGTTCTGGTTTAAGTTTTTATTCCTTTATCTGCACGCTCCTAATTGCAAACCGTACCTTGATCTCTTTGTTACGACTTGCTTTGCAGGTGTTCTTATTTTGAATACAGCTCTGTTCACTTGATTCATAACCGCTGTAACACACACAGGACTAGATTCTCAAAGTTTTTCCTCCAAATCTTTATTAGTAGGTTTATTTAAAAGATGAGAAAAACAATTACTTATTACAACCCCCTAAATGAAGGTGTTTATTTGGTAACTTTATTGGGTGTGTTTTCCTTTACTGAAAAAATGTGTGCTAATGAGTTTTAAAAATGTAGCCTAATGAATATATGCAGTACTGTGGCAGTGTGACCGGCCCCTGTGTGTATTTTATGTTTATATGTTGTGTGTGGTGTATTAATGTTGGTGTATATGTATTGGTTCACGGGATATAATGTGGGGTTATGTAGCACAAGTGTTATAAAGTGTATATTTATATTTAAACACGAGGATTGCACAATCACTTCACGTGCAGATTAAAATGAGTATTTGTGTAGAAGCACGGAAATGCACAAAGTAGTTCACGTGCAGATGTACCGAGATTCCAATTGAATGATTGATTAGCAATCCAGTCTCGGTACAGCTGCATAAAAGGGTGAATGTTTCACTCACTCGGGGTTGTGTGTTCAGGGCTTAAGAACGGGAGAGGGTTAGGAGAGTTTAATAATATAAGCAACTGCTACGAGTGCTGGAGGGCCAGTATGATACTTGTTTTGTGTTTAGTGTTCGTCCCCTGTTTGTCAGCGTCTGTTCGTTTTGTTTGTCTGGCGCATCAGCGCATTTCATACCCCAGCACTGTTGTCTGTGTCCCCTGTCTTATGGGTCTGACGTCACATCGTGGACATTAAGGAGAAATGTTAAGAGACAGGTGCTTTGGTCTTGTGCTGAGAAATGTTCAGAGATATGAAGATTCATATTCCAAATTTAAATTGTATTATATTTCATTGTGAAATCAGTGTCTTTTACAAGTGTCAGTGTTTTTGATTCTCTTCATAGGCTCATCACATTTTGTTCTTTGTCACCGTATTTCATTTGTTGCTGATTGTCCTTAACTGTCCAATGTGTTGGTTGGTTTGTACAATTTTTCAGTTCATCTGCATTTTTGCTTAGTTTTTTTTGTTAAGCCGTTATACCAAATGCATCAGTATTCTGAAGTCATTTCCATCTGATACAAGATATGTGATACCAGGACTTGGTGCGCATGATTGGCTGCTCAAGAATTCAACTCAATATTGCCATCTACAAAGCACTGAAGCACAGGATTTTTGTACTCCTCAGATTGGATGGATGCAGTGGGAGTGGATGATGTGTGCAGAGCTTGCCTAAGCAGGAAGGATGTTGAGTAATTCAGTAAACACTGGGTATGCCATGGATGGATAAGAAAAGAGTGATGTGCAAATTGCTGCCCTTTCTGGAATATTAATGAATATATTGTATAATCCTGCAAATAGGCGCATGGGATTTCACTTGGGTAAACACTGTTTTCTGTGAAAATGCTGTTGTTTCATATACTACAGTAAGCCAGTGCTCCTGTCTGTGTATAAGCTCCCCTACAGCTTCTTGTAAGTGTAAATATAATTCAGATATTTATAAATCTGCATTACTTTACATCTGCATGGTAAATTGTGACAGTACCATTAGTAAAATACCTCATTAAAGCATTGTTATTGATTTCTGATACATTTTCACTTTTCTCTTCAGTTCCCTAAAATAGTCCAGCGCATACTACAAGCGTAGTCCCATTACATGCACCTATTTGCGAGATTAAAAGCAGGCCTAAAAGTGTGCTTCATTAATCATTAGTTTGCTGCAAATTAGTAATCTGTATGCTAGATGGACATGAAAAAAATAACAAAAAAAGTGTAATTAGTTTTTGGTTAAAGTCCCAGCTTTTTTTTTTCACGATATTGCCAATGTTTAGATACTAGCATTCTCATTCCAGTATTTTCTGTTTAAGCGGTGACAGCTGCATTGTGATAATACACCGAGCATATCACACTTCCCAAAAGAACACAGACCTCTCCCAGCTCTTCCCGTTGCTTGTGATTTTGTATTGTTTAGTTTATTTTTGGAATAATGCCTTTTCTTTTATAGCGGGTACCAAAGGCAAGACCTCACTGTAATGGAATGTAGCTCAATAGGGTTGGTGTTGAGGGTTTGTAAAGTAGTTTATCAGGTGTTCAGTTTCATTCTGTATTGTAATTGAATTCAACCATATGATAGGTTAAAGTTATTAAAATTCTGAAACTGCAACAAATAAATGCATAATAATAATAATAATAATAATAATAATAATAATAATAATAATAATAATAATAATACATGTCCATCAATGTGAAAGAAATCATATATACATATATACATTAAAGCTATTTTCTTATATTTCAGTGGGTCAGTTTTATTGTATCAGGCCATGGTGAAGTGAAAAGTCATTGTGTTTAGTCATGTGGTGTCTCATTGTAAATTCCTCTGCAGTTAGTGGAGAAAAGGCTAATGTACTTGGGAATTCAGCTTTACTCACTTCCAGTACAGACAACACGAAGAAGGGATCAGGAGAATGAGGTTCATCTGCCCACTCCCTGCTTAAATGAAGTTTCTGTTAATATGCAACCTTGATTGATTAAACCCAACCATGTTGCTTACACAGTGCTACCCTTCATAAAGTTATATTCGGGAGCCATTGAAAACATTGCAGAAGACTTCCAATTGAAATATTTGTCTTGATTTTTTTTTTCAGTATTTCTATGTTGGGAGCCATTATTAGGAAACCGTGTGTGGCAGGGCGAAATCCCCAAATGTAAAAAAAAAAAAAAAAAAACATAGATAGATAGATAGATAGTTTTTAAAATAACCTTTATTATCACACTCGTAATCAACAATTGTCTTAAAACAGTAGTATTTTTTAATTACATTATTAAATAAATAAGTACATACATATATAATTGAAAAATGTTTAGCTACCATTCCATCCTCAGCTCCCCCTCTATTCCCCACACCTCCTGGGACACTTCAATCTGAGTCTGGATGCCATGATCACTTTAAATACAGAAATCACACCCCCTGTCAGAACATCACTTACTTTTCAGCTTTTAATGATTGCTAGTTTGGCTTGCCCCACTAAAAAGTTTGCCAATTGGCACTTATTCTTTGCCCTTTTGAAGTACATCACTTTCACAAAAATGTATCTCAAGACCCCTAAACATATCTACCAAAAGCCCAAACAGTGGCTGCAGTCTGGGGCAGTACATAACACATTGAAACACAGTCTCTCTCTCTGCAAACAGTAGGGGCACTTGTCTTCAACTCCTGGCTTAAAATCGCCATAAAGGAGTTTGTGGCTACAATAGTGTGTAGCCCTCTCCATTGTAAATCCCCCACTTTTTTCTGAAGTGGTGGCTTATACAGTGCCCTCCAAACCGGAACTGTAGCTTCCTCTACACCCATCCTCTCCCTCCAGTGCGTGTCTGGCATTTCTCTAAGGGCTTTGTAGTGGGTGACTTTCACACAAAGCCTATACAAATCCCTTTTCTCTGAAGAACAGAAACAAAAACTCCAGGAGAGTCTCAAAGCACAGGAGATGCCCTGGTTCATCACAGCTTTGATCTACAGCTGGCCCAGCCTGCAACTTGAACACTGGAGGCTCTATTTCTGGAGTAGCATTCCCAGAAAGAAACTCACTGCTAACACCGCTCGTAGCTGCATTAAAAACAAGCTGATAAACCGCACTGATCTGACCCCCAACTCAGAGGCCAGCGAATCTGCACTCTTCCACTCTCTATTTTCTAAATCTATTAAATGCCTAATCTTAGTAACCCCCATGTTAACCAACAAAGATTTTTAAAAAAATGAAATGAGCCAATTCAGCCCTCCCAACTCAAAGTTCTTCCTCACTGCCATCGTGTGCCAGATAAGCAGCATCCCACGATAAAACGCAGGTACACAGGACAAGGCCAGCTTGCTGGTGTTCATTAACAACAGCTGTCTGTCAAAATTCATCCCTCCCACCCTGTGAAGGAAAGCAAAAGCAATATCCCTCCATGGTAGAGGGCCAGGAGCGTACAGTAACTGCTGTAGAGTCTGCAGTCTAAAAGCAGCCATCCTACTAGTAAGATCAATCAGGCCCAGTCCCCCTTACTCTGATAAGTAGAGCACAATTTGCTTCACCCAGTGCAGCCCATCCCCCCAAAAATCTAGCAGCTTTCTCTGGATTTCCTTTAAAAAAGATGGTGGGGGGTCCACGCACGTTAACCTATGCCAAGGCATTGAAGCAACCAGATTATTAATTATTAAAACTCTACCTCTATAGGAGAGCTTTAACAAAAGCCACCTCCAACTCTGCAATCTCCCCTTCAGCTGATCTAACACTCCCTCCCAGTTCTCTAGTGCTGTACCCTCTCCTCCCAGGAACACTCCGAGATGCAGAAACACCCTCTTGTTCCAGTGCAGCTCCCCCGGTAAATCGGGCGGTTTGGTACCCTCCCAATCACCTATCAAATAAGCGTTGCTTTTAGCCCAATTAACACGAACAGATGACACTTTCTCAAAGATATCCTGGCAGTAACTCAAAGCCTTAATATCCTGACTATTTGTTACAAGCGCTGCTATGTCATCTGCATAGGACACTACTTTAAACAACTGATTTGGGATATTTGGAATAGAAAGACCATGTAAGAGCTGCCTGAGTTTCTCAATAAGGGGCTCAATGGAGAGGGAATATAACATCCCAGACAGACAGCACCCTTGACGGATGCCTCTCTGCACTGGGAAAGGAGAGCTCAACACACCATTTACCTTCAGCACACTGAACACGTTATCATAGAGCAACTGAATTTTCTCCACAAAATTAGGGATAAAACCAAATTCTCTAATAACATTAAATAAATATTTATGGTCTACCCGATCAAACGCTTTTTCTTGATCCAGGGAAATTAGATCAGCTTTAAAACCAAAAAGCTTGGAGGCTGCTATTAGATCCTGAATTAAAAACACATTATCAAAAATAGATCTGTTGCATACACAATATGATTGATTGGGGTGCACAATACGGTCCATAACAGTTCTCAGGCGGTTTGCCAATGCCTTAGACAGGATTTTATAATTGGAGAAAAGGAGGCTTACAGGACGCCAGTTCTTCAAATTACATAGATCTCCTTTTTTTGGTAACAAAGTCAACACTGCATGCCTGCAGCTTAAAGGCAGCTCTTTTTGCTGTATGCTTTCCTTGAATACTTCAAAAAGGTCTCTCCCCACATAAGACCAAAGCACCTTGAAGAACTCAACTGGCAGTCCATCAATACCTGGTGCTTTACCATTATTGAGTCCCGCTAAAGCCTCACTGAGTTCTTGAAAAGTGAATTCTTCCTCGAGCCTCTCCTTATCCTCTTCAGGAACCTGGGCCAGACCCTCGAGGAACTGCCAGGCCTCTTGGGACTCCTCTACAGCCTCTGCCGTGTACAAGTCCATGTAGAAAGCTACAGCATGCCTCCGGATCGCCTCAGGCTCCTTCATCTCCTGCCTAGTCGAGGTCTTTAAACAATGAATCAGCTTGCACTGAGCTGCCTTTTTCTCCAACCCAAAAAAGTATTGAGTTGATGCATCCACCTGTGAAAGATTTTGAAACCTGGAGCGCACCAGCGTCCCCTGTACCCGTGCATCCAACAGATCATTCAGGGTTTTTTGGAGGGTTTTCAGGCTTTCAAACAGCTTGTTATCATAGCCAGACTGCAGAGCTCTGTGTAGCTCAGTGATGTCCTCCTCCAACTTTCTCATGACTATAGCAGTGCTCTGTGTAGTGTGTTCAGTGTACTGTTGACAAAGCAACTTCACCTGCACTTTTGCCACATCCCACCACTGCCTTAATGAAGAGAAGGCATGTTTTTGCCCCCTCCATCTTTCCCCCAAAAAAAAAACATTTTAAAAAGTGTGCATCTATTAACAGTTTTATGTTAAAGTGCCAATATGATTCATACACTCATGGTGAGGGAATAATTATTTTCAAATTGACCATACTATGGTCTGAAAAACCAACTGGAAGAATGGAACCATGTGCAACTAAATTTAACTGGTGTTTAAAACTATAAAATCTGGCCAATCTGGCCAAAGATACCAGCCCAGGAGACCCTTTTGCCCATGTGTACTGTCTGTCATTAGTGTGCAGATTTCTCCAAGTATCCACCAGTTCATGTAGTGTTAACACAACAAGCAGCTCTCTGACGGAGCTGGGGTGAGGCTCTGAGCTGTTCCTATCTAATTGCTCGTTTTCAGTGCAGTCGAAATCCCCAGCCAACAGAACAATCTCCTCAGACTGATACTGAGCCAGCACTCCACTCAGGGTTTTTTAAAAAAAAAAACACCCTCTCTCTTCCGTCATTTGGAGCATATCTGAGCCATTAATAATCATTCTTTAATTACTTTAAAGGAATCTGGAGTAAAACATTTTACAAATAAAATGGCTATTCCTGCACTAAAATTAGAGTCGTGGCTAAGAAAGGCTGTCCCCTCCCACTCACTGACCCAGTCTGTCTGATTTTTATCATAAGTGTGTGTCTCCTGGAGAAAACTGACACTCTTTTTTAACTGAATACTCAAAAAGAGATTCTCTTTTTACTGGATCTCTACATCCATTCACATTCAAAGTCCCAAGTAAACAGGAAAAAGAAAAAGTACTTGAAAGTGTTTAAACATTATCATTGCGTTTTTAGAGTAGCGTGTACTTTCATCACATTCTTCAGTCTATCTCTCTCTTTTTTTTCTGTCCCTAAAGATTCAGCATTACGATCGGGAAAGTGATCTACCACACGAATCCCACTCCTTCCTTTAATCATTTCAAAAGCTTGAATACTCTCAGCGCTGTACCCTCCTCTCAATTGCTGACTAGCTGACAGTGTGTAAGTGAAAGAGGAGTCAGTGTCACTGGCTTCCTCATCACTCGACGTGCTGTCTTCAATCACACTGTTCTCAGCGCTCTGACTTCCTAGTCGAGCACCGGTTCCTCTCTCTGTGCTTTCAGAAAAGTGCCTACGCTGTGCAGCACCCTGGTGCTTCAATCCCTCTTTCCTCTTCCTATTGGGGAATTTAAATTCACCCATATCCTTATTTACTTCTCCCCCGTCTATCTCTTCCCCTGAAAGCACCACTCCCTGATTTCTGCTCTGAGGAGTACCTTGTTCCTCCAGCACCTCATCCCCCCTTACGTCTTTCTGTACGGCAGTTCTAACCTGCGCTCCTAGCTCCGCCTGCTCACCACAGTGGCTGAGATTGTCTTACTCGCCGGTTCCCCAGCCTTAGCCCCGGCAATCCCTGTTGTGTCACGCACCACCTCTCTGTCCTCCTGCGTCCCCTGAGGCTCACTGTCATTGCTATTTTCCCCTTCAGCTCCCAAATTCTCTGCCATATTCCCTGCTTGCCCAACTCCCTGACCGGGCGTCTCTGCAGTACCTTCAGCGGGATTGCTTTCCCCTGAGGTCCCTTCCCCTGCATTGCTGTTTTCACCATCACCTCGCTTACAGTTTGTTGCTTTATGCCATTCATGACCACATTTAAAACATTTCATTAATTCAGAGGGAACAAACACAACATATTCACTCCCATCTACTCGAAATTTTAATACAATGTTAAGATCTCCATATAGAGCTGTCTCCTGAAAGAAACAACACGTTTCAATTCAGGAGATTTACAGCCAAGAGGGACCATTGATATTCCTGACATAATCTGGTTCTGTCTGCTCAGCTCTCTAATAATGAGCTCATTACTCAAAATGGCGGAATATTTGAAATGTTTTATTTTTCGAGCAGGGGTTGCAAGTGGCAAAACAGAAACAAGAGGCCCGTCTATCACCAATCCTTCGTTCATAAACACGACGACAGCTTTATTCGTTTGTGATGCTGACCTGATATTTGCACATCCTACGCTTTACCGAGTTCAACAACACATGTTTCAACAGATACACAGGAATCTACTATAATTTTTATTCCATGTCTCCGAGTAAAATTAGGATTTTACTCGGGTTTGGCCATAAGAGCCTTCACTTTATAAAACCAAGCTCTTAATTCAATTTTTTATAACTATGACATAAGGATGAAAAATGAAAGGAAAAATAACAGCAGGGACAAACCCCTCACTCACTCTGAGCTCCGCACTCTGCACACACGCTGCAAGCACTCCCGACAGACACAGCGACAGACAGACAGGGATAGATAGATAGATAGATAGATAGATAGATAGGGTTGGCAGGGAGGGGGTTAAAATCCTCCATGAGAGAATACATGTGAGAATGTGGCTGGAGCTTTAATTAATGATTGATGGTTAATTAAGCGTACGCACTTGAACTTCCGTTCCTAGCCTCCGAGTCTCATTCCTGACACTATCCCACGCTGACACTATATGTAGCTGAAGTTAAAGCGTGTATGCCTAATTAACCATCAATCATTCAATTAAGGCTCAAGCTGAAGTTAAAGCACGTATGCACACGTTTATTAAACACAAACAAAACTGGCACAAATAAACAAGGCACAATGGCCAAAATAAAAGGTTATTTAGACATTTTGCCTTCTCTAAACAGTTCTCAAAACATAGTACATACATGCACTCACACTCAACTAAACACCATCACCTAATTAACCATCAGTCATTCCATTAAGGCTCCAGCCACGTTCTCACATGTATTCTGGCAGGGAGGCTTTTAACCCCCTCCCTGCCAACCCTATAGATATATATGTTTACATTTCAGGCTTTTGCTCTGCCACACCGTGCTTTTTGTGTTCCATCGTATAACAAGAATGAAAGTACGAGTGGACTGACGGGCCAATAGGAGCCAAAGCTGCACTAATATCTCTTTATGCTGTGAACCCCAATGGAGAAAAATCAATCAATATGTTAATGATCTCCAATGCTCCCCATAGTCCACTGAACTCTGACACATTTTCTTGTCTGATGAAACTGGAGAGAACAGGGTCATTGTTAAGGGACTGCTTTAGCTTCAGTCAACAAATGTATCTTTTAAATCATCATGTATTTTAAGGTATCATTTTATTAAAAAGGTTAACAAAAGGAGCTAAATATTGAGTATGGCTATAAAAAAAAGCATGTGTATGATGTGTTGGTAAATTTCTGGAGGGCTGGTAAGCCCTGATTTATTCCCTTCATCTCTTTAATGCCTGTGACTGTGCATCTGGGAGCCAGATCCCCAGGTCTTAGCCAGGTCTTTCATATAAAGTACAGCTTACAATGCTGACTTCATTAGGGAAAGAATTTCAACAGTGTAGCCAACAGTTCCATAGGAAAACCAAGCAAATCCACCACACTCAAACACACACTTTGTCAAATCCACCACACTCAAACACACACACACACACACACACACACACACATATCAAATCCACCACACTCAAACACACACACACACACACACACATATCAAATCCACCACACTCAAACACACACACACACACATACACACACGTATCAAATCCACCACACTCAAACACACACACACACACACACACACACGCACGTATCAAATCCACCACACTCAAACACACACACACACACACACACACACACACACGTTGTCAAATCCACCACACTCACACACACATACATGTCAAATCCACCACACTCACACACAATGTTGTCAAATCCACCACATTAGAAACTAATATCCATTATCTAATTATTATCATTTTCCATCTCCAGAGTCAGACTGTCGTGTTTTGGGGGGTGGTCGATTTGGAGGTTTGTCCACAGGAGTGTTTCATTGAATCCTTTAAATCTTTGCAAAACTCACAGTAGAGGCTAACATGAGCTAGCAAGCAGAAGGAAATTCGGTTGTTTTCAAATTGATTTATTAAACCAGGATATAACCCTTAACATATTCTTCTAATTTCCAATGGGGGTAAAGGGCACAGAAAGTATATATCACAGCCATTCCAACAAAAGGATGTTCAAATCATTGCTCATTATCAACCTCCATTGAAGGGTTGCTAGTGAATATCTCCATACTCTTCCTTCATCGTAAACAGAGTAAACATTGATTTGTCTAACCACAGGTTTTACCGGACTGTTTCATATGCCAGTATGCCAACTGCCATATTGCATGCTGTAGATAGAGGTTTCCTGAGTGGCATACAGCTGTGAACATCCTGGCTTATTTTGCATTAAGCTACTGTATGTTCTGCACTATTTTGGGGGTATTTCTAAAAAAAATGACTAGACCCTGCTGTAAAAGTTGTAGAAGGCTGGATTGTCTCAGTGCCCTTTAGACCTCTGTTGATTGATCTATAGGTAGCTCATTTCATATCGACACTAGTTGAGTTAAGGCATTCAAAATATAGCTGGCAGGTTCATTTTTATGCAACCAAGGAAGATTACTTTACAGCCCTTGTTTAAAACTTTCCATTGGCTTCCTTTTAAGCTTAAGAATTCAGTTTAAGGGTTTGACACCAACATGTAAAAGCCTAAAAAAAAGAATTGTCCTATTTGCGAACATGATCTCTGAGTCTTGTAGACGCCAAAGCTTTGATCTACATATTACATGCCTCTCACCCTGCATGCCATCAGTTTGACACCCAGACTTTGTGTGTGCTGTTGCCCCACTCCAGTAGCCAGCACAGCCTCTGTTGATTCAAGAGGCAGAAATACTTGGTGTTCAGACATTCAAGACACACAATCATCTTATTGTAACCCTGAGTAGCCTCCATCACAGAAGTGGATAATGCTGGTCTATCTAGGAAGTGCTGTTTTTATTTTTTTTGTTCATAGGTCATACATTGGTGCCTACACGAACCTCGTTGTTATTTAATATCATATTTTTAGCCGGCACCTTGAAATTAAAAGGTTCTGTTAGGGACAACATAATTTCACATAAAGGGCCTGAATCCTGCTACATTTTATAGAGCTCCACACTAAGATAGTGGCTAACAACCACAACTTTCTATATCCCTCCAGAAATGTTGAACACCCAACTAAACTGTGCCACACTGGCTGCTCATGGAATCCCTGCATTATACTATAGGGTTATTTTGGGAGTTTCAAAGTGTTTGTCCTAATGGATTTACCTTTTGAAAAACAATAGCCTGAAAGCAGTATAGAAATAACTTTCTTAGATGAAACGTGGTTTGTGAAAAGGATATCTAACATTTTGTATGTATCGTCTTGCCACTTGACGTCAGGCTTGCCTGTGTCTTTTCCAAAAGGCCGGACACTCCTATCATTACATTTAATTATAAACTTTGTCTCAGCCAATCATTGTTTGAGTGAAGCCATTACCCCAAGGGAGAGGTAGCCTAATAATAGATGTGGAAATGATTTTCTCTGATTTAATGTGCATCAACCCGACCCCTTAGTAAAGCTCGAAAATAGGGCCCAGTATGTCACAGGCACATTAATAATTTCCAAGTTCTAAACCTTGTTCTACATTTGTAACTACTCACACTTTCACGAATTCAGACAGCCCATGTCTATGTAAAGACTGTTGGGTAATAAAACCTGCATTCTCCGCCAGACAGTTTTGTGAAATATTAAACAGGATTAACATAATAGGTTTCACAAGCATTTCATTATTTGGGCTGTTATGGTGACTGCCTTCATTATTCTTACACCACAATATACCGAGCATCAAAGAAGCTTATCACTATTATAACACATTTATTTTTGAAAAAAAAGAAGGTATATAAATGATGGACATTGATGAAATGTTTTTGGTTTCTTTTTAATCACTTGATCATTCACCCTTGACCATGACACGCTTGGGTGACTATGTCTGAAGCATATGCACTTAATCACCTAATTAGTGAGACAGTTGATTGGACACTGAATATGGAGTGATTTCAGCTGTTGAAATGCAAGCTTGAATAAAAGCAATGAAGAAAATCACAGAAGAAAACCAATATGCCACGTCTGTCAAGAGAGCAGCACCTTCGTGCAGTTGGCATGTTGGAGGCTGGACTAGGGCAGCGTACTGTGACTCGCCGTCTTGGCTTAATGGATTGGCAGTTTGATATGAAGCCTTTCACATGTAGGTCACTGGTTAGAATACACCCAAGCAATGTAATGGCTGAATAACAGTTCAATCTGGCGACTCTATTGAAAAAGAGTAGTAGTTGTCTTTGCACAGTTTATAATGGTTGTTCGTTCAATGCAGAGTTCAGACACCAGTTCCAGCTGCACTGTCTCGTCTGTATTTTTCATTCACAGATGCTCGATTGTAAACCCTGACGTTACAGTCAGGCCCATGAGAATAGAATGTGATGATTGACTTGAAAAACATCAGAACGTGATGACAGCCCCTGACACTTTACCATCAATGTCCTAATGAAAATGGATGGGGTCGTCTTTGTGGTACTGTATTTGTACCATTAGTTATTGTTCCTCCAAATACAATAAGAATTTGTGATTATCAAATGCCCTATGATCTGTCACATATGGATGACAATAATGACTGTGAAACACTAGACCAGCTGCCCTCATTTATTTTCTGCTTGGAATTCTTGTTGAATTGAGTAAGCTCTTTGTGGCCTCTAGTGGCTAAAGTGGAGAAATGCAACTGAAAGAAAGCAGCAAATGAATGTACTTAAAGGAAAGAGACGGTTCAAAATGAATATGAACATTCAAACAAAAGGATGTGAGTATTCAAATGGAAATAATAGTGTCAGCATTATGTTGGCTTGCGTGTTTATTCTAATCACAATAACCTACTTTTTCATATTTCTGAGCTTTTGAAGGAACTAAGGTTGTGCTGAACCCGTGCATGGGCATTTGTTAAGGGATTATATACCACACGCTGTGGATGTAAATCATATTGCTGACACCTGCAATGTGCTTTACTTTACAGGAGATATGGATCTTAGTATGTACCACATTGAATCAATTAGAAATATCCAGAGGATAGGCAAAAGGGCAAAAGGCATTCTGACTCAGCAGCTGTCAGTCATAATTCATATCACATGTTACTGCAGGACCTATCAAGTGTGTGAGGAGATAGTCTTCCAAGTGGATAAAGTCTGAGACAAATGTTCTTACCATCGAGGTAGACTTTGTGTAGAAGTAAACTACCGTTAGATGTGTTTCTAGTTAAAGCTATATTATGACATATGCTCTGGTATCTCTTGTTTTAAAGACCTGCTTTTGTTTTATTTAAAAAGTCCGCTCTGAGTCTGGCTTCAGTTGGATCGGTCATTAGTAAGGCTGTACTTTTTTCATAGTTATCACGGATTTCACGATCTCCGTGAAATGTACCCATTATCGTGTAAAATATGTAGTTCCCCATAAAAATTCACATTTCTGAAAGAGTGTAAATGTACATATTTGTATTACTTTAAAATAAATACAGCACATGTTTGCCTTATTGACACACTACCTGTTGCACTGCATTTTAGGAACCTTGCAGCCGGTTAAGTTGGCTTCCTGTAAATGATTGAACACACTGTGTAGAGCTGCATGATTTCTTTAAACTGTCTTCAACAAAAAAGACACCAGCTGCTTCAAAGATCAGAAATATTGTTTCATCTCAAATTGTGACAGAGACAGAATGATTCTCCCTCCCAACCTGTGAGGGCGCTGTGTAAAGGGAATAGAGTGCCCTGGACTGGATGTCCAGATAATTCATTCCCAGGGTTAGGCGGAGGTCGGCCATCTAGAAGGGGGGCGGAGCTACAGTACACTAAATCATCGACCCAGAAGGGAAACGATGTGGCAGCCACGGATTGGAGGAGCAGTTCCAATTGTTCCTTTGTTATGGTTAACGCTAAACCGGAAGGAGACCAATTGTAATCGTGAGTGTTTTGTTTGTTTTGTCGAGTCTAAAAACTGTTTGTTTGTTGTTATTAGACGGCTAACACGATCCGGAGCTGTCGCTAAAGGCCAGCACCAAACCCGGACAACATTGCACTTGTGTCACTGTGACAGTGATTGAATGATTCTTGGTGTTAGATCTCCCTCCCGACCCAAACCTGTGTTGTGAAACGTGCGTGTTTTGTTTGTTTTTGTTTGTCGTTAATAATACGGTTTGTAATTATTTGGACGGCTAACACGATCCGGAGCTGTCGCCAAAAGCCAGCACTAAACAATCAACAACACTGCACTTTTGTTTGCACTAAAGAACACTAGAGCACGCACTGTGGACTGGTGTTTGTGTTTGTGTATGTGTTACGTGTTGGTGAACTAAAAACAGGACTGTTATTATTTCGGGGCCAACCTGCAGATTACAAATAAGCAATACACGCCGCTGTATTGCTTCATTACCATTGTTATTATTTACTGTTGTTTTGCACTCAAAAACCATTAAACAACATTGCTCCTGGATTATTATTGTCTGTCTGTTTATTAATCACTGCTGCATTACCTTCACCTGCACACAGTTAACCACTTTGCCACAGTCACGATTAACTGTATTTGCACCACGAGCACTATAGCACTCCCTGTGGACTTGTGATCGTGTTTGTGTTACGTGTGAGTGTTTAAATATCGGGACTATTATTTTGTGGCCAACCCGTGGATTAAAACAGAGCAATACGCAAACCATTGTGTAGTGTCTGTTATCATTATTGTTTACTGTTTTGTCATCAGACTTTGGATTACAAAAATAAACCTCCATTTCACCAGTACTTAGTTGTTTGTCATTGTCTTGAGCACTGCATCACCCCTACACCTGCGCACTGCAACCACTTTGCCACATAAATATATAGGAATATTTATACATTTTTGTCAGGGTAAATGTATACTGTAGGATGCACTAATTATATTCTTTAATCATCCTCTAGATTTTCTTATTTTTTTCTAAGAAACAGAATTATATGTTATGCACATTTTTTTATTTTGCAGGTTTATTCTCATGTCTGTTTTTATGTATTTGTTTCTTTATTGAACGCTTACGAGTTCAATAAAGTAAGCAGAGGTGCCGTTTGACACCTTAAATCCCTTTTGAGACAACAGTGGTGACTTTATTGACTTTTCTGAGCGTAAGCCTGTATTTTAGACATCAGCTCTGCCTACTTGCGCTATTAGCAAACGCATACGTTACCCGCACATGGCCACATCATAAATGACAATAGCAACCTGTCATACCATCATGGATTTCCATCTCTTCAGATCAGAGAAGCAGTACAAGGCTGGGCCTTGTCAGTCCATGGATAGGAGACTTCAAACCTACTCCAGCTTTGTTACAGGAAGTGGTATTTATGGCTCAGTAGAAGGCACTGTTTTCTGACCAGAATTCAATATAATGCCCCAGCATGGGTAAAAGAAGAAGACATTAAACCACACTGATTCTGAAATAGTCTACACTGATCCAGTGTATGATTATTAGGCCCAGTTTTACCAATTTAACTTTTAGTGCACATCCTCTGCTGAGAACTTGTCTAGGCCCTGTTTCTAAGCAACCAGTATAACACGTCAGTAAGTGGGAAATTACAGGAGAGAATGGTTTGGGCTGACTGAAGTGCTGACCTTTTTAGAACACCAATCACAGCTTAGCTGGCAATTTATAGAAATGGAAAAAGTTTTTTTCCCAGCCAGTAGCTTCTCTAACGTAATATAGGGTTAGGTGGGTAGACTGTTTCCTAATGAATAATACTCTATTTACAGTGATGTATTTCTATGCAGGTTGTCTTTTGGCTTCAGTTTTTATGTAGCAGCAGTGTGGAGTAGTGGTTAGGGCTCTGGACTCCTGACCAGAGGGTCGTGGGTTCAATCCCAGCTGGGGGACACTGCTGCTGTACCCTTGAGCAAGGTACTTTACCTAGATTGCTCTAGTAAAAACCCAACTGTATAAATGGGTAATTGTATGTAAAAATAATGTGTAAAAAATAATGTAATTGTATGTAAAAATAATGTGATATCTTGTAACAATTGTAAGTCGCCCTGGATAAGAGCGTCTGGAAATAAATAATAATAATGTATGTACTCCAGTTTGATCCCTGAGTGGAATAACATACATCCTTAACTTCAACAGTCAAACCAAAACATATTGACCAAGACATACATTTATTGTATTAAAAATATTCACACAGATTCATCTTCTCCATTGTGCTTGTTGGCAACCTATAATTATTATTTATTTCTTAGCAGACGCACTTATCCAGGGCAACTTACAACTGTTACAAGATATTACATTATTTTTACAGACAATTACATTATTTTTTACATACAATTACCCATTTATACAGTTGGGTTTTTACTGGAGCAATCTAGGTAAAGTACCTTGCTCAAGGGTACAGCAACAGTGTCCCCCACCTGGGATTGAACCCACAACCCTCTGGTCAAGAGTCCAGAGCCCTAACCACTACTCCACACAGCTGCTCCCGACAAATAAAATAATTACCACACACACATTAGAGACTGGAACTGTATGAGTATGAGCTGTGTAATTATTCAAAGCAAAATGCTGTGTTATAGCAAAGTCAGTTCCTACAGTTTGACGTAAAGGTAGACCAAATATTTTGCTGATGACAGTTGCTTGCTGGAAACAATGTTACTGTAAATACAGATTCATTATTAGAGAGGAAAGCTTGTACAAGAATCCAGCTGTGGATTCCACTCCTCTGTATAGGGGGCGGGGTTTAAAAATCAGATCTGAAAAGAGCCAGTTCAAAGTGGTGATATAGAAACCAGACCGGAGACAACAGCTTGGAAACCAGGAGGCATCAGCTGGGGTTGGATGGAAGTCTGGGTATTTTTCACTTTTGGTCCATGATGGGACAGCGTTGAAATTAGAGGCACTTCTTGGAAAAGAGTGCCGGACATCAAGAGGTACCGTCTTACTGTCAAGCTTACACATTTACATGATGTGAAAATTGGAGCTGCTACTTTGATATACACATTTATGTATTCATGTATCTGTTTATGAAGGGAGTAAAAGAAAAATACAACATAAGAACAAATTGAAGCAAAACTAACTAGCAAGAAACAACTTAGTTGAAGGTCATTAAATTGTTACATGCTAATCTCTTGTCTCTTGCTAATTTTATAATGTTAAAAATTGTTTTCTTAATTTAGAAAACAGAAATGGAAATTAAGGCAAACTTTGCCCTTTCTTTAAAATAGGACCAAAGACGGGCAGATTGATTAAACGTTTGCTGTAGTGCAAAAATTGCACAAAGTAAAAACTAGTAAAAAAAAAAATAGGTGTATTTATATACTACTTTCTTCTAAATATAAATACATTGGTTAAACTGTCTTCCTGTTGCAGTTTATACTTATAGCAGAAACATATATTGATTTGTACACTTTTAAATGCCTACATTGATCATTTCAAGATAATACAATTCAGTAAATGCATTTCGGTATAATAATAAAGTTGTGAACTTAATGAAGAGGAGAGATGCAGTTAAAACAATATGAAATTCTAGTGTTGACTCTTTTAGTGGTTACTTTTAAAAAAAATATAGCATTGTGTTCCAAGACTGCAAGGGGAAAAAAAAGTTAGTGTTTTTTCTCACCAAAAAAAAAAAAAAAAGAAATTCCTGCTATACCCCAAGATGGATGTCAAAACATTTTTGCATGTGTGGGAAAATGGCTTCCATCCAACGTCTGGAATCATTTATCTTCTGCTCAAGCCTTGCGAATGACTGTTTTATGTATTTTACAGAAAATCATGTTGATTGATTTAATTTATGCTCAGGGTTTTGGACACAGGATGGGGACGTTCAGAGCTGTGGAAAATAGTGTAAGGATATTTTATTCCTTGCAGGCCCTGTGGCAGGTCTCATTTGTTTGGCACACCAACAGATATCATTTTAGACCAGTGACAACCAAACAGCAGCTGGAGCATTACTCTGTGGCCGTGTTAATGGATGTCATGTGTGTGTGTGTGCGGGAGTGACCAATCAGGAATGCACCTGCACTTCAATGAGTGAAGTTTTTTAGATCCAGGGGTCACTTTCAACAGTGAGGAGAGTATTAGTGCCACATGTTATTTTAAGCCTTAATAACCATGAAGGTGAGAAATGTATCTGTAACAGATATTTGGGATCGGCAGGATAGCTCAAGCTAGCCATTAGCTATCAAGATTTTGCTGCATTTTTTCAGCAATAGGTCACACTAAATCTGAACACATGGCTGTTAGTTGTACATTGCATTTATTTAAGCAATTTAAGCAAGATGTAGCTATTCAGCTAAATTTACAGATCTGTACTGTAGTGATATAAGACTAAAAGGCTGAGAATCATAGGAGTGACCACTTATTTTAAATTGCTTTTGCTTAGCATTCATCATACCAATGACCTTGTAGACAGCTGTTTCAAAGCTCGTACATTGAGTTCATTACCAAATTCCTGGTTTGTGCTTTTGTTTTTTTTTAATAAGTCTGGAATTATTACATGCTAAAATGTCAACATTTGTTCCATTGAGTGGGTCTCTAGATTATGCTTGTGTGTCTTTTGTAAATTCCGGATTCTTTTTTTTAAACATAATCCTTCCTTTTAATTCAGTGTATCTGTTCAGTGGATGTATTTCTTGAAAGGAATTCATCATTATTTTATGATATAGCTTTACATGTTGAACCCAGCTGAGAGCTCCTCCTTTGTTTTAAGGCAACTAGCCCAGTTCTGCGGACGTGCTTTAACTCAGGGAACTGTCTCAAACCTCCAGGTGGTTAAGCACTTTCAGATTAGAGACTCAAGCAGTGAGTCTTGAGGTGGTGCCTTCAGATTAAAGACTAAGGAGTCTGCTTGGAAAAGGAAAAGAATGTTGCCACCGCTGCCTGCACCTTTTATTTTTGCTTACGACACTGTAAGACCTTATTCTCTTGTCAGCAGATGCATTTGTGGTTTAGCTTTGAATAAAATGTAAAGACATTTGTACAGGTTACCAGAGTTGTAGAAATACAATCCGGGTTGAGCGATGAAGTGTTTTAGATGCATAGAAAACAAGAGTTCTCATGTCGCCTACTTTATATTGTACACGACAGTGTAGGATATGGAGACTTGGGTGGGTGGATGTTGTGTCAGTGTGCATGGACATCAGACAAGGCTGTCATTTGATTTTGTTCTATATAGCCTGCTTCTACAGCCTAAAAAGAGATTATGGTAGCTGAAATGCTGAGAGGAAGTTGTTATGTTTTGTTGAGTCTACAAACCATTCTAAGGTCATAAATCATCCATTTCGTTTCTATTTTTAAATGTTTAAATCCATTTGATGTGTAAACGAGTACATCCCAAACTTCAAATCCTTGTTCATAATTAACAGTACTATATTCTCTAAACAGGCCACAGATTAGAACAGCATGAAGGTGGAATGACACTTTCAGCTCTCCCAAAGGAGAATGACCTCTTCAGGTCACGGTTAAGGTGCATTGGATAAATAAAACACGTACCCTGTAATGCATAGTACAAAACAGCCTAATTAGTCAACCATGTCATCTGAAGATAGTTTTCAGAAAAACGTCTAGTGTATTAAGAGACACTTGCTATACAATGAATTACAATATGATAATAATGAAAAATGTCAATATGTCTTGCACATCAATATAGCACATCTGTCAAAACATGGACCACCTACAGTAAATAGCCAAGGTGCTTGCCACAATGCCACATACACATGTTGAGGAATTGAGCTAAACAGTGGAAATGCAGAAAAGAACAGGTCATTGTATCAATATTTAAGACAATTTGTTTCTATTGAATAACAGTATTTCAATTGTGAACATATAAAAAATAGATTTGCACTTCCTGTAAATAGTAACAAAACAACCTTGAAATGCCAACCCTCGGGCAAGACTATAGCACTTCACACATCAGAGATCCCAGTATGTAAGCTGCTTATGCATTTGTCAGTCTGGCGCTGGGGCCGCATTGCAGCTTTTTGTCTGTTTTTTTTAGATCACCAAAACAGTAGTAGGTGGAAAAACAGGGTTGGCGTATTTCAGTAGGAATACGTAAAGACAGAGTTAGTACAGACTGCGGTTTGGAAAGGGTGTGCACGATACCACGCCAGAGACCTCAAAATGAAATCACTTTCTGGATTCTTTATTTTATGAATGGTCAAATCCGTTTCCTAGCAACCTCTGGCAAGGTCTAAATATAACTCAGAAAGTAATGTTAGGCATGGTTTAAAAACACTATTTTAAGTTTAAACCAAGTTGAAAAGGGTAACAGTGGTTAAGCATCACTACTGTGCATTTGGACTATAGCAATCAGAGGCTTCTTTACTGTATTATTATTTGTTTATTTAGCAGACACCTTTATCCAAGGCGACTTACAGAGACTAGGGTGTGTGAACTATGCATCAGCTGCAGAGTCACTTACGTCTCACCCGAAAGGTGGAGCACAAGGAGGTTAAGTGACTTGCTCAGGGTCACACAATGAGTCAGTGGCTGAAGTAGGATTTGAACCAGGGACCTCCTGGTTACAAGCCCTTTTCTTTAACCACTGGACCACACAGCCAACCTGTAATGTTGTAATAATGTTTGATTGCAGTTATCCAAATTCGATATCTTTGGATAGTCTGGTCTGGTCAATTCTAAAGTGGATGCAAAGTTTGACTCCATGTTTTCTGTGAAAAAAAAGTCAGCATTTAAAAATTAGAAAAACATTTTGGAATCCTTTACACTTACATTAAAATACAGTAAAGCAAACAAATATTTCAACACAAATGTGTTTTTATATTGTTAATTTTGTTGCTAAATGATTTGTTTCTAAATTATATGAAGGTGTGTGAACTATAAGTCCACTAGGGGCTGATGAGATTTGGTGCCTGTGCAATTTAACAGCTTCTGTAATGTTAGTTTACATTTATCATCCCAACATCTGGAAGAATATGGCTTATAGCTACAAAAATATCTTAAAGAATGAACCACTAAATATACAATGGTTTCTGATAAATTAAGACCAAAATAGTCACTGTGCTTCGCTGTGTTTGTGGTTTGACCATGGTTAAGTCAAATTTTGTATACCAAACCTCTGTGGCTTATTCTCTTGTCTGCTTAGATTATGTCACTTTGAGAAAGAAAAGAAGCATTCTGTCTGTACTTGAACAAAAAGATATGCTAGGGGTCTGAGAAAGCCAGGGTACATGTTTTTTAATACAGACAGAGTGCAGATGTAAGAGTGAAGCATCTAATAGAATAACAACTCCTAACTTAGCAAAGTAGTAATGGAAAAAATGTCTGTTAGGATTCCCAATTATTATTATTATTATGATTTATTTCTTAGCAGACGCCCTTATCCAGGGCGACTTACAATCGTAAGCAAAAACATTTCAAGCGTTACAATACAAGTAATACAATAAGAGCAAGAAATACAATAACTTTTGTTCAAGTAAAGTACAAGTTTGACAAACCAGAATTCAATAATACAGCAGGTAATAGTGATAGTTACATCAGGATATGATTAAATAGTGATAGTTACATCAGGATGTGATTAAATACAAAGTACTACAGGTTAAATGCAGTATTACAGTATTCTGAAGTACAGGATTAAATGCAGTAAAATAGGGGCTGATAAGAGCAAAATAAAGCACATTTACATGAAGGGTGGTAGTGTCCCAGGATACAAACAGAGGAGTTCTACAGGTGCTCTTTGAAGAGGTGAGTCTTAAGGAGGCGCCGGAATGTGGTCAGGGACTGGGCAGTCCTGACATCTGTAGGAAGGTCATTCCACCACTGCGGAGCAAGGGTGGAGAAGGAGCGGGCTCTGGAGGCAGGGGAGCGTAGCGGTGGTAGAGCTAGTCTTCTAGTGCAGGCGGAGCGGAGAGGTCGAGTGGGGGTGTAGGGAGAGATGAGGGTCTGGAGGTAGCTGGGTGCAGACTGGTCAAGGCATCTGTAGGCTAGTACAAGAGTCTTGAACTGGATGCGAGCGGTGATCGGGAGCCAGTGGAGCGAGCGGAGTAGTGGAGTAGCGTGGGCGAAGCGAGGCAGAGAGAACACCAGGCGGGCAGCAGAGTTCTGGATGAGCTGGAGCGGACGGGTGGCGGACGCAGGGAGGCCAGCCAGGAGGGAGTTGCAGTAGTCTAGGCGGGAGAGTACCAGGGCCTGGACCAGGAGCTGGCAACATTGTAGGTGTCTAATTTTAAACGGGGTTCCGTTATTGACTAATTCCATGAACCATGTCTATGGTGTGACTCAATAGATAGGAATATCAAGATTTTTATTTATTTTTTTTGCTGTTGCATAATTTCTGTTCCAACATATTAGATTGTGTAGTGAGTAATGCATGTGATTTTGAGCTCAAAAAAAAAAAAAGATTGTATGAGCAGGAGTCCTTTATCCCATAAGAGGGTGGTCCCTCAGGACAGGTTTGAGGTACGCTTGTAATGCTGAGAAGCATAAAGCACATTGCCACTGCTTATTAAATCCCTGCTCTTTTTTGAAATAGAGAAGACTTCACTATCCAGTGCGGCCAGTCCATAACTTTCATGGTTGTAATACAGAATGTTATTGACAGATAAAGTGGTCTTTCCATTGGCAAGCGAAACACGGGGATAGCGGAACTATCTGTCCTTGGTTGGATTGTTACAGGAAGTTTGGAAGAAGGGGGGTGATTGGTGACACTGTGGGAATTTCCTACTACATACCGGCCTGTCTCCTTGAAAAGGGGTGAGGGAGTTTCAGATTTTAGTTTCATGATCTGTTTTCAGAAATGGCTGGTGTTGTTGATAAACTGTATGACAGTGACGTTGAGTGTTTTGGAAGGCCCCAAATAAATTGGCAGTTTCAGAGAAGAAAAGTTGTTAATTCCCTATTACTGAAACAATGGATTACCAGTATGTTTGTTTGAAAAGCCCCATGACGCGATGTTTTAAAAGAAGGTGAATTCCAAATGTTTGTAATAAATCAATGTATATTTCTCTAAATCTGTAAGGTGTTCTGCTTGACTGTGTTGTTTTTTTAAAGACTCAGGTCCACTATCGCTATCATAGCAGCACTTCCTACAGAAAAGTACACACTGTATGTAACAGCAAGTTTACAAACTGTAAAGAACTTTAGCATCCCTAGTATATACTCTAGCATTCCACAGGAAATGACAGGGGAGCACTGTCAAAAGTCGTTTTTTCAGTCTGTTTAATTTTAGAGTTTCTTGTACTGGAAGAGTGTCTTGCTGCTCAAGCAGTGTAGCTAGAACAAGGTCATAATAAAAAGAGTAGCGTGGTTTGCTGTAACCCACGCTACCCAGTATTTGAACCCTGTCCCAAACATGTTATTCACACCATTACAATCAAAGAAACAGTGTGTACAACCAGTTCATTCAAGAACATATTTCAATGCATCTACCCGAGCAGAAAGCAGACATTATCTTCAAGCAGACTTCTACGAAAGGTGCATTGTGAAGCAGGGGGTGGAAATATCCAGGCAGCGAATAAGCTTTGAATGACTGATTTCTTGCTTGTGTAATTCCATAGCGTAGTAATATACATTTTTGTCCTACAAATTGTGAAGCATTCAGCAGGTGTGTGATGTTAAACTTGGTCACTTGGTCTGTAAAGGAGACTTGGCTTTATTTGAAAGGCTTGACAAACTGCAATATAGCGTAATGTTACATTGACCAATGTCAAGTCTCTTCAGTAGTTGTACACATAGCCAGCTGCAGGGGAGTAATAGTGATACTCTCATGTTACAGTAGAGAGGGTTGTTAGGTATAGGTGCCAGTAAATGCAAACTGTTATATTTATCCTAGCAATTAGGGCAATGGGACAGATACAATTCCCAAAAAGGATCATACAGGAAGAAATCCCAGTGAAAGAAATGCACTATTATTATTTTGTTATTTAGCAGGTGCTTTTATCCAAAGCGATTTACAGAGACTAGGGGGTGAACTATGCATCAAAAACTATTGCAGAGTCACTTGCAATAGGACCTCGGTTTTACGTCTCATCCAAAGGACAGCGCACCAGGAGGTTAAGTGAGTTGCTCAGGGTCACACACAGTTAGTCAGCGGCTGAGCGGGGATTAGAACCGGGGACCTCCTGGTATCAACCTCTTTTCTTTAACCTCTGGACCACCAAGCCCTCCATACTGTGCCTCCAGAGTTGAAATAAAAATCCAGACTCAGTGTATTTAAGGTTTATCAGTCTCAGAAAGCAACACCTATTGCTTCTGATGCTTCTAATTTCCTAATTTTATTATTACTACATACAAAAAAGCTTTTGTAACATTCTTCTGAGGATAGTGCAGACTTTACATTTATTTTATTTTTTTTAATTTTTTTAAGTATGATTTCAAAGGTTGTGAACAGCCTGGCCCATGAGTTTCACACAAATAACCAGACTTGAAAATGCATCAAAACATGAGGAAATACTGTAGCTGTTGCACACTACCTTACAATAAGTTTGAAACTGGTCTGTGTTACTGAATTGCCTGTTACAAGATTGAAGCAACAATGATATAATGCTGTTAACTAATTAAGCTTAAACTTTCCCAGGAGAAGAAAAAATACATGTTTGTTACTTGTCTTTCTTGTGGTACAGTTTTTGGAATCATAACCACATTAAGCAAAGCTCACTGACTCACTGCTCCTTGATTTCCCTTTGTTTGTCATGTTTTCCCTGTACAGCTGCCTTCGTTTTTTCCATTTCTAAGGAGGCTTGCTAGAGCAACATCTGGAATTCCCAGCCCCTAAGGAACAACTTTTACTGGAGCAGTTCCATTCCAAAATCGGATAGGGGGTACTCCAGACTACTTCAGTTGCTTCAGCGAAAGTTGCTGCCTCAGATTAAACTCCAGATTTTTTTTCATGAAGTTTAGAGTATCATATGAGATATTCACTTCAAAAATATTTACAGGGTTTTTCCAGCAAGTAAAAGACCTGAGCAAGCCAAAGCTTCCCCTGTATTAAATTCAGTGTGGCACAGCCCATTTAGAGCAAAATTGTGCTCACATGGATAGCCAGATGGCAGTGTTATGAAATATATGAATTCATTACTGGGATAACCTTGTATGTGGATTAGAAATCAGAGCTTACTGATTCATTGCTTTCCCACATACTTAAAGAATGTGAACCAGTGTGGGAAAGAAGACGTTAAGTGTACTGTGTAGGATTTATATATCCACCAGGGACTGTACAATGACTTTAGAATGATTGTCCCAATTAAGTATCTGTTTGTGAATGTTTATTTTTTTGTAAGAGAACTTCCACTATGAAATTGGAAAGTTTTATGTCAGACTGCTGTTATTATATTTGTAATTTTCAAGATAACAGACAGTGGTTTAATTGCAGGATCTGTGCCATAGTGTTTAGTATCTAAACTTTAGAATCTCATAGAAAGGAGAACAGGAATGTTACAAATGTTCAATTTCTAAATGTTTTAGTCCAGTAAAGTTTTGATGTGGCGATGCTGGGCTCTTGTTAAGGACAGGCAGGAAAACCTTCAGAGGAGAAGGGCAAGACGGAGAAGATCCAGCATATTCACACCCAGGGTCACTTTGTTTGGGATGGATTGTCCTTTCCGCTTGCCTCTGCAGTTGTGTCAGCTGTGACGTGGATGGTGGCCCGCCTCCTGCGCCTGCTGCATGCCTGTGCTGCATTGCAAGTTTCGCTTTTGTTAGCCGTCGCAGGTCCTGCCACCTTTTCATCACCTGGTTGACTGTCCTCCTGGTAACACCGTCAGCATGACGTTCTCCACTATAGAGGACCATATGACCTCTTTGGTAGCATAACTGCTGTTGGCTGAGGCTTTTCCAAATAACTCAATTTCATGCTGAGTGACCTCAGCATAAGGACCCTCGGCTCCTCCTCAGAAAACTTTTCTTTTCCGTGCATCAAGAGGACTTTGCTGACCTTCCTCTGACATATTGTTTTTGTTTGGTTTGGTTTTCATGCTCCACAAATCTCATACAGCGCCTACTGCTGTCTGTACTCTTAACTCACTTCACCACTGGGCTGTAAGTGCAGCCGCTAAATAGCCCGATGCACAGGCTGAGGCAGCGCTCATTGCAACCCACATTATCATGATTGCAGCTAATTTATTTGTGCATGTTGAGTAATTTGCATTGCTCTTCAGCTTACAAAGGCCGCAATGCAATATAATTGATTGGCCGCTAGGCAATTTGGATTTTGCAGCCACAATTGTTTGCACTGCCCTGTCCTTACATCAGCCACCATATGTTTTAGCAGGGTTCTCCCCAGGAATTCTGTACAGCCGGGTGGCAGAACATTGTAGCCGGGAGCACTTTTAACAGAAAAATAAACTTGCCTTACCTTAAATATATAATACGGACAAAGAATTTGAATAATGTGTTGTCTTTCGTTGACTATATCTGGTTGCTCTTTTTATGTTCTACATTTTCTTTTTCGTAACTGTTTTTTATTCTGGTAAATTACCGTGCTTATTTAGGCACTATACGATTTGACTGGGGACACCAAAGACACCAAAGTTCACACCAAAAAAAACGGTAACCTTTTCACTTGCTAATGCATGTCCTTTTTGTTTTTCGCTGTTCTACATTGTTTTAATGCAACTGTTCATTTTAACCATTTTTTTTTTACATAACAGTACTCACACACGTTCGGTCACCATCATAATTGTTGCATGAAACCGGACTGTAATAATCCAGCACCTCTGCACTTAAACTGTAATTGTATATCAGCTGACAAGTATTCCGCTGATATCCCATCACACCTTTCTTCTTAAAGGCATACAACCTTTATACATGAACCCCCAATATCTCTCACAAGCACCTGGGTATAGATTTTTACCATATCACAACAAAAGGAAAACGCTTTTTTTTTTTGGTGCATATGTATAGCTATTACGTACTATATATCACATTACAGTACAATGATACGACAAAAAAATAGACTGAATGATAATACCTTTTTTTTTAATAAAGTAGACGGCGCAAATATAGTATTAGGCGGTGGATTGCGCCGATCGCCGGCTTATTTTTTAAACCCTGCATTCATTGTCGCTGTTTTTGCTTTGAAAATAATCGGTTATTTTTTTAGCAGTATAACATTTTAGCCTCTCGAAGTGTTTAACACAGAAAACCCGCAAATAGTTAGAAAAAGCATTCTTCAATTTACTGTACATTAGCATTAGAATTAGCAGTAGTAGTTTTCTAGTTAGCAAGACCAGCATTGAATGGTGCTGTCATTGCCCCTCCCAAACTTTACACCACAAGTTAATGTACAAAAAAAGTTCTTAAAACACTACCATTACTCAGCTGTGTAATTTAAATGAAAAATGAAGCATTTTGTGGGGAAGGTGGCAATTTGCTATTGTAGAAAAGATCACAGCTGAGCTACAATCCATATGTTTGTGGAATTAGCTTTTATTATACAGTACATTTTCATTATTTATTTGTGGTATTTGACTTCATCACCAGTATAGACATTAAAAGTCCAATTCTCCCTGCAAAACTACTTTAACCCTTATTCAGGAATGCACCAGCAAATATACTCATGTACAACTTTGCAGGAATTCCATGCAAGTAGTAACTGTTTCTGAACAGATGCCTGGTGCTGTCATAGAGCATAGATGGATGGTGTTCTCTCTGACAGATTGAGATAAGAAGCAATAGAATCCCTCATTGGACCTGGGGTAGAGTTAGAGGATGGTGAAATCCCAACTTCTTTGACAGCCTCAGGGGGGGTGACTAAGTGCTGCTCTAGCCTGAGCTTTCTACAGCAAAGGTTCAAATACTTGGCCAGGTTGGGACTAGTCATAAATGTCACCACCAAAACATGTGATTCTGGTTGGGCACCTGAAACCTGGGTTAGAGACTCACTCACTCCTGGGGGCACCAGTAGTGAAACTATTCAGATCAGATGTACTGAAGAGTTTTGTATTTACAGGGAATAGGCTTTTTCTCCACTGCAGCACCTACAAAAGCCTCTTTATTGTTCGTAAAATCACTTAACATGACAGCACTAAATCGGTAGGCATCTGGTTTTACATCAGGATTTACACAAATAGCCAGATAGACATTTGATCCATACTTAGCCTTTTTGGGGGTGTAATAACAGGGTATTAGCTTATTCTGTAGGTAGTAAAGTAGGTAATACAGCAAACTCTTTGAAAAGTTACATTTTCTTTATAAATAAAAGTTGAATGTGTTTATGAGCTTTTACCTTATTAATTAAGGATTTGTTTTATTTGAGGTTATGTAGAAAAGTAGAATTCAAGTGAAAACAATACATAGTATAGTGTAAATGTGTTTGTCTCAGGCCCTATAATGACCCTACTGTAGCTGGCCATAAACTGAACTTAATTAACCCTGAGTAACTGACACTAAATGACTGACCCATTGTACCTCATTCTCACAGGCAACACTTATTCTGCTTAATTGGTTATTTCCTGCTAGCTTTGTTTGGCATAGGCAATTATCTTGTATCAGCTTCCAGTATGGTAAAATGTGTGTGAGACTTTTTTTTTTAATTATTACTTTTTATGTTTTACTATACTGCTAACATTTTGGTGTTAAAATATATGTCTGGTTTAACAGAATGACCGTGTAACATATACACTTTTGCTGTTTTTATCCTGTTGTTTTATCATTAATAATTGTAAAAGTATTTTATAGCATATTTCCTTTGTACATTCTCTACAGCCATTGTATCCAAAATTATAAAACACCACTTTAATTTTCACTGGGTCTTGCTTCAAGACAGTTGTGAATAATGTTCTCATTACAGATTACAGACATCCAAGCTTTGTCTGACAGCTTTTCATTTTTGTTATCTATATTTGTATTTCTTCCCAGGACTGCACAACTGATGATTACTGGCACAAAATGAGATATAATCCCTATTGCCATTAAAGAATAGACAGCAGATCAGCTAAATTGCTTGTATACATTTCAGGGTAAGAGACAGGGTGACCTAGTGATGCGAAAACTAGGAATCAGGAGATCCTGATGTTTAAATCCCTACAATGGTTAAATTGAGTTAAGAGTGTAACCCTGACCCTCAGGTCAGCTCTCAGGACAGTAATCAGGGGCAGCTGTAAAACTGAGTTTAAGCAGAACCCTTTTCTGGAAAGAAGATGAGGCGCCTCAGTTGTTCTTTTTTGGGTGACTGTGTCCCATCTGGCTTCCCCTGGGTTTAAACTCTCAGCTCTATAAGTGGCTGTTGTTTTGCGTTTTCATGTGTTAATTGTGCTTCCAAGAAGGTATTTTCCCCTCTTGAAATGTAGTGAACCCTCACGTCATTCATATGGATAGTGACACGCCTGATTAAGACTTCTAGTCTGCTGAGGCTACTGTTTGGATGGATTAGTGCCCAGATGCACTGCTAGACAATACGTTGGGTAACTGTGTCCATATGATACATCCCTTCATTATTATCCATGTCTGTCTTCATGATTCGGGAGGTTATGCAGCTCCATTGTGATCCAGTGTTTTCTGAAGTTTATGTATGACTCTGTAATAACTTTGTTTTGTACCAACAACTTGCGGAAGCAAGGGGAACACCATAAATCTCCCACACTTTAGTCTGAAATTATTCATCATCTTTCCACGCAACTGCATTCATTTAATGTTTTAAAAATGGAATACGATGTCTTGGTTTAATTCCTTTTCAGCTACCATGAATCCAGCCATTAAGTTTATCCAGCTAGACAAAGGTCTTTAAAGACAAGCCAGAACAGAAACTTTTACTTATGTAATAATTGGGTAATGAAGTTTAAGGGAAGAACACTCCTGCTCAAAAAGAAATCTGACTAGTTTTAACTGCGTTTGTATTACTTTAAGAAAACCGCACTTAACTTGGTTTTTGTCTCAGTACTAATGTATATGGCTGCTCAATAGGACGATATGTGGAGCACACACTGTGAGCATTACTCTGAAAAATGCTTTTTGCCTTTGGTAGAATTTGTTCTTTTGGAATAATCAACGCCCCCCCCCCCCACACACACACACACATAGTAAGGTTGTAAATCCAACAAGGGGGGCATTTTCCAGGATCACGGTTCTAACAATGTACGTGTGATAACTGGTTCAACTTTATAGGAAAATAAAATGTAACCATGTATTATAAAGGATTATAATCACACTGCTTGACAACTCTCCACATGCTTGACAACAGCCACTACTACCACCAATACTACTATTATCCCTAATCGCCTAGAAAATTGATAGATTCTGTCCATATGCCCTAACTTACTAGCTCCCTGTCAAATACCCTAGCTTGAGGATAGGGTCTTCTGTTTTAGAGTACTAAGTATGTGGGCTGCAGATCTCAGTACTGTAGCTGGAAAGATAAGCAAAGCTAGATCCTAAGGTTTGAGATGTTTAAACTTTTAAATGCAAAAGTTCCATAACCGCACCGTTAACTCATATCTTTGGGAGCAGCTGCTTCTCTTCCTAAATGTTTTTTTTTTTTTTTTTCTGTTTCTAAGGATCATAACTTGTTCCATACCACACATTTTTCAAGGCCATTATCACTACAAGCTCACAATGAGAAGAATCATCCAAACATGTTATGTAGCCCGTGTTCATTGTGTGTGTTTTTCGTTTGCTGTTGTTGTTTAATAAGATTTCCTAGGAGATGTTTTCCAGAAACCACAAGGCTTCTTGTTGTCCTGTAGCAAGGCTGGGGACATCCGTTATATATATAAGGGTTGGGCAATACTGAGTGACTAACTTAAGATTTTCTGGTTTGTTTTCAGAAATCGAAGCAAAAGAGGCATGTGACTGGCTACGAGCAGCAGGATTTCCTCAGTATGCACAGCTTTATGAAGGTAAGTTTACTTTATTATTATTATTATTATTATTATTATTATTATTATTATTATTATTATTATTATTATTAGTTTAGTAGTGGTAGTATTTATTTTAGTAGTAGTAGTAGCAGCAGTAGTAGTAGTAGTAGCATTTTGTCCTATATGGACGAGTGTATTGTGCATGCTGGGCTCGTATTTATTAAATCAAACAAACAGAAACCAAACAAAAGGCACAATGGCCAAAACAAATATATATTCATTATATACCTCTCTCTCTCTGACTCCTCTCAACCCCGGTCAGCAAAAGCTGCTGGTTTATATAGTGGTCGAGGGATTAACTGGTTATCAATTACCTTGTTTATCCCTTGACCACATTCCGGTTCTCTCATAAATGTGGTCTACAGCCAATTTCTCGATAAATGATTAGCTGCCGAGGACGCATTCTCACGGGAGGTATTCTGTAAGAGACGAGACGCAAACATCGTCCCTGCCAACTGCATTTAACTACAAAAAATAACAATCTAATACATTAAAAAACAGTAATAATACAATAATACAAAAATAATACAAATAAATACAGGGGTGGGGTGTACTCCGTCACACAGTACTATAATCACAGTTTAACATCAATATATGCATGTGGTTACAGGGCTGTTACTGCAATTTGCAGTACATTGCACACTGTGGATACAGTGACTCTTTAGAGTAATTTAGACAGCTGATGTCAGGCTGATATCAGGGAACTCAGTAGATCTCCTGGTAAAATGGGAGAGTGGCGAGCCATGAGTATCACTTGTGTGTATATGTGTAAGGTTGAATTACAATGCAAACATTGCATGTACAGTACAAAGAGTTCACAGGAACCCCTCTTACCTCTTGTGGTTTTGTTTGTTTAACTTTTCGATTACACTTCACTGTTTGCTCAACTCACTGTTAATATAATTGGGTTTAAGGTATCTTCAAAGGATTTATCTATATATTTGTTAAATACCTTAGTATGTCAAGGATATTTTAAAACGTGAAGCTCTGAATAGTTTGAAATGTGTGATAGAAAATGACAGTGCTGTCAGCCATAAGCTGTTGCTCAGCGTTTCTCTGGAGAACCCAATGTTCAAATGATTTTAAGTACGGTACTTGGCTTCTAAAAAATGTTAATTACACTCAGTAAAGGTAATGGAATGTGCCTTCTAGTGGCCCAGGATTTAGTTTTACCTATTGCATAAGTAATTACAAATGAGCTCTGTGCTTATGCAATAGGTAAACCTATTTCTATAACAGTCTATCAAAGAATTATGAATCCAGCAGGGCAGTTATGCAATGTGGCCTGTCTTCATTAGAAGAGAGGCCACATTTTCTCCCTGAAGCACCTTTTCTCCCTGAAGCACTTACCTGTAAATCTAAAATACTGTTCTTGCGTCTACATTTTCTGGCACCCAGAAACAATTCTGACTGTAGGACATTTTGGTTTCCTATCTATGAAAAGAATGTTAGAAATGCATTATAATATACAGTAAGGATGATCACTCTAACAGATTTTTCTAATCTTTGGTACATTAAATATGCATTTTTTTTTCTTTTGTGTTTCAGATTCTCAGTTTCCAATTGACATACCAGCAGTCAAAAGAGATCATGATTTTCTTGAGAAAGATCTTGTAGAGCCTCTTTGCCGGTAAGTACTGTAACAGAAACTTTCTGCTGATTTTATAACTGGTGGTGATGTTGTAATGTTTTCACTGGTTGAGTGGGCTTCAAACTGAAGATACATTCCTGGGCTCCAGCTATGAGCCATTATATATAACACTCAATGATTACGGTAAAATGGGAGTCCGATTTTAGTCCCAACATCTGTATTTATTAGCATCTCCTCTTTATGAAATTAATGATGTACGGTATTTATCCTTGGTTTAATAATGCTGTGTGTTACAAATATGAAGCCTTGGCTGAATGTAGGCTATGGTTAACTGGCTAAAAAGTTATCGGTTTAAGCCCTGGAAGAAGCTGTTTAGACGCTCACCCCAGTCAGCTACCTGGCATGTCACCACCTTGTGTTCCTACCAAAGCCATGGATAGAAGACCCTGTAACACTGATGAGTCTGCAGTGGCCTTACATTGTAATTGTAGCTCTTATATTCTATGGTCAGTGGAGTGACTAATAGAGGATATTATATCATAGATGCTAATTATTTTCTGAATAGGCTTTTCTTTAAGCCTGATCAGATCCAGCCTTAGTGGTGGATTATTTTTGCTGCCAAACATTCCGTATCTATTTTTTTCTAAACTTGAGTGGTGGAGCATAGCAGAAATGACCACTAGGGTAAACATGACAGCAGCATGAGAAATGTGCTAGTCCTAGAAAGTAACCTAAAAACATTTTAGTGGCACGACTCATGTAGTTAAATCAGTAAAACGCCTGAAGTGCTGCTCTGCTTTTATTAAAGGTAAAACACCATGGCAAAGCAACTGTTATGTGGGTATATGTGTTTTATTTTATTCAATAGCATCTTTTAAACCTTGTTTTTTGAATCTGGTTGCGGGGCTCCCGACCTCCTTCATCCTCAGTAGTAAAGTAATGCAGTAGTGTCACAGGCACCCCCGTTCCCTTTGATCTTTGGTCATTCACTGTGTATCACTGTTACTTGATATTCAAAGGCTTCCCTGCCTCTGGGGGTCAATGGCTGTCAGTCTCACATAACACATGTCTATGTTAAAACAGCTCGTACTACCCCCTGTCACCACTTTGTACCTGCGCAGTGAGGGGTTACAGCAGATTGACTTTATGTGGGACAGTCAAGGCACACGGGATGGCTTCAGATAATTACCACTTTAGAGGGATTTGAAGCCTTTGTAGTCAAGGAATACACATATCATGTTTAAAGCCGGAAGTATAGTTGTTACAAAGGCGACTGTGGGGCCTTTTTTCAGCAATTGCTTGGGTCACTCTCTTTTACAACGTTAATAGTATATTTGAATGTACAATTTATTTGAAATAACTAACAATATTTTGACAGAAAGATGTTAATATTTCCTAATCACATTTGAATCTTGCATTCAAGCGCTTGGCTTTATTTACACATTAAAAAGCCAATAATTTGAATGATACTGAGTCTGGTAAACTTTTATTACTAGAGCAAATTCGGGTGCCTAATTTAAGTAACATTGGTGTAAGGTGAGTTGGATGATTAGTTAATTTGTTTAAAAAAGGCAAAACAAAAATTGTTTTTTATGTACAGGGTATATATATAAATTTAAATGAACATTTATTTTGAAATCTAACACTATCATTTTAAGAGACGTTTGCCAAAATCTGAGACATGTGTCTGTATTTTGACCAAACTTTAATTAGGGTTAAGTGAGTTCAATGAAAAGAGACTAAACATTTTTGTGCAGGGAGCAGTCTTTGCAAGGCTATTGGCTAGAGCTTACTGAGCTCTAGAGTTGGCTGGCATGCAGACACACTGGCAACCTATTGGCTGCAGCAGTTAAACAAGTCAAAAACAATTGGTTGCAAGCAATTACAGAGTTTTCAGCTGCCCTTTTAAACCAATTAAGCGGTCTAATTGAATGTTTGGCATAGGCAATCTGTTGTTATCCTGTTTTAGGCAGGGCTTGATCTTACATTAAGAGACTGGCTGTAGATTCTCATTTTGAAATATCTGCCTTGTTCATCTCACGACTCAGGAGGTCTCAACTTGTGCAGTAGGCACAGCCTTTAATTTTGAAAAGCAATGCAGAACTCAACCAGATATCACAAGACAGAACTCTGGTGACATTTATTTCCGGCTTGGAATAACTAAAATTGTGGATTGTGACTTGCTTCCAGGAGACTGAACACGTTGAACAAGTGTGCCTCTATGAAACTTGACGTGAACCTTCCAAGAAAGAAAGTAAGTGCATGTTTTTAAATTCACTTTTTGTTTTTTGTGCAGAATTTTGAAGTTGGTTTCTTATACAACTTTCTAGACCACGGTTGGATTTATTTTATAATTGGAAGTGCTTGTTTACCCTTTATTTTCTGTAGATGATATACCAGTTTATTCTTAAATTTAAAAATAATTTATAATAACACGTTACATAGAACAACTGAAAAATCTACAAGTTATGCAAACAAGAAAAAGCGTATCTGGTCAGAAGCATTCTAGATTTTAAACAGTATGATTGTAAAATACATTTTATTAAACCATCACACAATTCTCCATATGAAAGTTTACCATGGTATATTTATACAGTACATTTTCATGCTTTTCCAAAAATGTTCACAATGGCATAATGTAGTGATACAGTTAAACTTTACAAGCGTTCTGAGTCGATGATATTGAACTCTCTCATGACAATTATGAAAATGACTAAAGCTAAAATTGACAAGGGCGGGACGAGTTCTGATTCACTTGCCAATCCTTAGTAGTTACATTATTAAAAGATTATCTTTGGTATGATTTAACTGCAACTCGAAGGTAAAAAAAAATACTGGTATACTGGAAATATATATTTAAAAAAACATGTTGTACAGTTTCAGTAATTGGTTATTACCTCTTTAAACAGTTTATATTATAAATATTATTTGATGCATTTCACAATTTAACGTGACATGTTATGAGCTGGCCTGGTGAGAACCACCTTGGTTTGCCCTTCTCACTTTTGTCAGCAGTGTTGTTTAATAGCAATGAAGAACAAGAGAAAGTTTGACAAGATAGAAGAAATGCCACCAGGAAGTTGTTTCTTATTAATTGTAAAAAACCACTCGAGACCCCCCAGTACAGTACAGAACACTGTACAATACTACATGTACTCTAGAGGCACCTGGGGGTCACATGAGGATACTCTCTGCAGTGGGAATACAAACAGACACACTGGAAGCAGTGAGTCTTTTGATTGCAGAGATAACCTGTATTAATGTGTTAATGGAATAGATTAGCACGATGATACATTTCAAAACAAGCAACCATGGTGTGTTGCCACTGCTGTGCTGCCATGGTTACAGCTGTTTTGTTGAGAATCTTGAATATGAATCACCCTTTGAAAATGGCAGTGGTCAGATATAACGGTTAAATGGGAGCTCTAGTTAATTGTATTCGAGTAGAAACATTTGAAGTATTCTAAGGCCCTTTATAAATGTTTACTGCAGTATTCCATGGTAAATGAATAATCAAAAGTAGTAGAGCTGGTTAAACATAGGCAAACAAGGTGAAGCTCAAATATAATAAGCCATCTTTACCCATTATTGGGTACAATATAGGCAACAGATATACTAATTCAACGTGCCCAAAATAATAAAGTAACATCTGCAAAATGTATAAAATTGACATGTATTCAGTAATAAACTACTGTATATCAAACTGTAAAGTGAGAATTTCAAACTAATTAATTTTATGTTTAATATTTGGAAGAAACTGTATGCTTTTTGTATTTGCATAATCGCTGGAAAGGATAGATTGAATAAAATAGTCTGTTCCATTAAAAAAAGCACATAATTTAAAAAGCATTATAGTTCAGCATTCAGCTATTTCTAAAGACATTGCCACATCCTCCCAAAATTTCCTGTTTAAATGAGATAAAATCATCATCTGGTGTTGTTGTACCTATGACTTATTTGTGTTGCAACTGGCTTATCACATCGCTTTAACCGCACACAGCTTTACAAACAATGTATCTGTTTAAACCTGTGTTATTATAACAGCTTACTGATATACACAAATGAGGGGCAGTGTTTCACTGATTTGACTGTTTTCAGAGTGAAGACTCAGATGAAGAAGACCTGTTTGCGATTAGTGACAAATGGACCTTCCAGCGGAGCAGCAGGCGGTGGTCCCGGCTGGAGGACATTGACTCGTTCCTCTGCCGGTCGGAGAGCCAGGGCCCCCTGGAGAGCATGACATTGAAGAACACGACCAGCAGTGAGAGCGTATTGACGGAGCTGAGCGAGCCTGAGGTCTCCTCCCTGCACAGTGAGAGCAGCGGAGGCAGCGAGAGCAGGAGTCTGGTAGCCACCAATAGTGCGACCACAGACTGCTTTGACAGCTCGAAACGGAACTATGCAGAAACCACAATCATGCTTGACTCCTCCTTAGTCACCGTCTCTCACCCACAGGCCCCCAAAGACATAACAAACTATGCGCTCTCTTTCAAGAATGACAGGCAAACTAGGACCAAAGCCAAGGACTTTCTGAAGCGGATGGAAACTCTAAGAGCCAAAAGTACATCTGGAAAAGCAAAGTGCTCTGGGAAATCAGGCACTGTAGTGATTAGCGGCCCTATGCTGCAGCAGGAGCCTGAGTCACTAAAAGCAATGCACTGTGTGGATTTAGTAAATGGAGATCTGAAGGGATTGCTGGTGGAGCCATCTCAAGGCTGCTCCTCCTTGCAGTCCAGCAGTGACAGCAGCCACTTGGAAACTAGCGACAGCACAGTGAGCACGCCCAGCCTGAAGGATCGCAAGGCCCTTCATGCCGCCCATAAGCGCAGTGGCATGTACCTGGAGGATGTTGACATCTTCTCAGGGTCTCACATGAAGAAAGTGGCAGAGCAGAACCGCAGGAACGAGTTCCGCTCGCACGAGAACCTAGTGGTGCACATCCCCAAGGACCACAAGCCCGGCACCTTTCCCAAAGCGCTCTCCATTGAGAGCCTCTCGCCCACCTGTCTGGACAGGAACCCCCCACATTCCAAAGAGCCTCGGCCCACCATCCAGTGCTTCCCCCGAGGAAGCCGGATCAGCATTTATGATAATGTACCTGGATCTCACTTGTATGCCAGCACAGGGGACTTGCTGGACCTGGAGAAAGAGGATCTTTTCCCCCACTTGGATGACATTTTACAACACGTCAACGGACTGCAGCAGATCGTGGACCACTGGTCCAAAAACGTCTTGCCCGAGGATGGGTCAATACATGGGGAGTCTGGCTTACAATCTTCCAGTCAGATCACTCTGGATTTTGAAGGGAATTCTGTATTGGATGGTAGGATTACTCCAAGTGACAGGGACAAGGATGGTGTTTCCCTGAATGAGTCAGAGTCAGTGGGAATGAGAGAAAGGAGAGACTCTGGAGTTGGAGCGTCATTGACCCGACCGAACAGGTTAGGAACTCATTTTGTCTTGTGTTTGTTGTTATAACTCTAAAGTAGTGGGAGTGGTAGTTAAAAAGCTCTGTTGAAAAGTCCTCTGAAGCCAGCTAAAAGCCAGCAGTGATTACAGGTAACTGCTTCAATTGAGCTATTGTAGTCAAATAGGTGTAGTGGGTCAGTTCTTTTCTGACCTGATTAAGTAGAGAGTTTCCACGAAAGCATAATTGCTTTCATAGTCATCTGATAAATCTGCAGTGGTGTTTGTTGTGCATTCAGGGAGAGTGAAACTTAACCCTGGTGAAACATTGCTTAATAGTGTTTTGAAGCAACAGTGTGGAGTAGTGGTTAGGGCTCTGGACTCTTGATCGGAGGGTCGTGGGTTCAATCCCCGGTGGGGGACACTGCTGCTGTACCCTTGAGCAAGGTACTTTACCTAGATTGCTCCAGAAAAAAAAACAACTGTATAAATGGGTAATTGTATGTAAAAATAATGTGATATCTTGTAACAATTGTAAGTCGCCCTGGATAAGGGTGTCTGCTAAGAAATAAATAATAATAATTCAATAGAAATTATTAATTAATGGTTAATTAGAATTGCTTTGTCTACATTGCATTGGTTAATGCTTGGTAATACTGAACGACCAGCAAACATGCAGAAAAGGAGTGAATTGGTCCAACTGGTGCTGATCGATTTAATTGATTAAAATACTAATACCTTGGTATGTAAAAAATGTTTTTTTCTAGCTTAGTGGAATGTTAGGCTGTCAATTGTCTTTTCCTTGCCAATTATCTGGCTTGCTATGAAGAAACTGTATCTGTCTGTATTAAATTAAAATAATATTGCAGATCCATAATGAAATTATACAACACATCCCCATAGACATTAACTATAATTCAAACCAGACCTTATACCTAGCCAACTTCCCTAAACATGTAGCCTTGAAGACCTCCAATGTATATGGCATGTGTGTTTCCTATTTCTTTTCCTGAAGTACTGTATTTAATTTGAATCCTTCACATGTTAGGATGAGATGGCCCAGCTTCCAAATCTCCCATCGTCTGAGCCGCTCCATGGCCTCGCTGCAGATCAGGAACCAATCAGCGGGACAGCTGAGTCTCCTGCAGAGGTTCTCCCTCCTCCGCCTTACAGCCATCATGGAGAAGTACTCCATGTCAAACAAGCACGGCTGGGCCTGGTGAGTACACTGCCTAACTGACAATGGCTGTATGAGCAGAGTGTTCAACTGTAACAATACCATTCAGTCTGCCTGCAGGGGACAAGGGAAATAACTTCACTTTGACTTGCGAGCTAGCGGAGGTAATGTCTTGAAGATGCTTTAGCGGAGAACGTCCCTCCTGCAGGAAGTGAGCTGTGCTGTGACCCGTGACAGCTGGCTGTTTGTCTTTGTTTTTCACATCCTTTTTGGTAGTTCTTTCCCCATGTCTGTCTAGGCCTTTCTAACAGTAAACAGTCAATTCACCCCCTAAAGCATTGGAGAGCTTGGGTATATTTTATCTCATTCCCTCAGACAAGTAAGATTCTTTAGTGTTCAACGGACCATCTCAGGTTTTTAAGTGGGGTGAAACAAAGCTTTTAGTAGTAGTGGTGTAAGCAGGTCAAAAAAACTGGGAAAGATGTTTAATTATAGAATTATAGAATCTAGTTCTTAAAAAACAGAGACAAATTGCCATCTGTCTACACAGTAGATTGTAATGTCAGCTTTGGCCATTCACAATTATTTTTGGAGTCCTTTCTATGTACACATTTTAAAAAGATAAACCTAAATAATAAAATGTTTAGTTTTTTTTTTTGCACACAACCTCAAGTAGGTTAAATAACAAATAAAAAAAATATTCTAAAACAGTATCATTTTATGTCTGACTTATAAAAACAAATTCTTTCCCTTGCTAAGATGCAGTTTAAAAATGTAGTTAATATAAAAAGCCATGGCTGTGGCTCTTACTTAACATTAAAATGTATGCACCAGTGCCTCAGGCTCTAACTTGCCCCTAGAGTTTTAATGAAAAACATATTGTTTCCTCAGATGGAAAAGCTACCCCTGTTTCATACAGCAAGAGGACTGCTGCAATGTCTTACCACAATGAGAGAGCTCTTGGTGGCTTTTTATTTTTGTTCAAACATACATTCTTGGTTTGTTGCTTTCAGGTCTGTGCCAAGGTTTATGAAGAGGATGAAAGTACCCGACTACAAAGACAAACATGTCTTTGGTGTTCCTTTGATAGTGCACGTGCAGAGGACTGGGCAGCCGCTTCCCCAGAGCCTGCAGCAAGCATTGCGTTTCTTGAGGAGCCAGTGTCTGGACCAGGTTGGTGCCCATTGATTATCCTATTGCATTAAATATCAGAATTTCTTTGACAAAATGACTCGCTAGCATGTCTGAGCTTTCTACCCAACTAAATTCTCTGTATTTACAGGTGCATAATCCTTTATAACCACTACCACTAAAAAGTAGCATAATTCAATTCGCTGTATGAAAAATGTATATATATATATATATATATATATGTATATATATATATATATATATGTATATATATATATATATATATATATATATGCTGTGCAAAAGTCTTAGACATGCTGCATTTTTCTATTCTGATGAATTATGAGCATATATATATATATATATATATATATATATATATATATATATATATATATATATATATTGTGAGGTCTAGGAACTCTCTGTGATTCCTGATATTGGCAGGGTTACTTTCCCAGTAGTTTTCTTAAACTAGCCTGAGCTGAGATTACATCATCAGTTGGCCCAGATTTCTGGTTGTGCAGTGTTAGGGTTTAGAAAGTCTGTGATAAAAACATTTATGCATGAAGTGCAAAGCAGAACTTCCAGGAAAAAAGATCAGCAGCAAGCAAATGGAATGTATGTACGTTTCACACTGTTGTGTCCTATCTGTGAACTATACATCCTAGTTAATCCATGTTACTTACTGTGGTCTACCACAGCAATCTGTCTCAATAAGAGTACTCTTGTTGCCTCCTGTGTAGTGTTGCAATGTCAGCCTAATCGTGTGTCTAGAATCCATAGTGGATTGTTTTTCTGGAGCTTGTTGTGTTGCTGTCATTGCATTCCTGCACACTTATTTCGAGATAAAAGCTCAGTTGCAGTTTTAAATACAAATATGTACTTCTACTAACCAGGTTCTCCCCACTAGGTTGGGCTGTTCCGGAAGTCTGGAGTAAAATCCAGGATTCTGGCTCTGCGGCAGATGATTGAGAGCTCCCCAGAAAACGTCAACTACGAGGACCAGTCTGCCTATGATGTGGCCGACATGGTGAAGCAGTTTTTCCGAGACCTTCCTGAGCCTCTTCTCACGAGCAAGCTGGGGGAGACCTTCCTTCACATCTATCAATGTAAGAGCTATAACAGAACAGGATGTTAGTATAATGAGATGTGCCATGCAGTGCATGTAAGGCCCTGGCAACAACACATATGCAACACATATGCAATACATATATATATATATATATATATATATATATATATATATATATATATGACCAGAATCCAAAATCAAGAATCCAGTCGTTCATTCACCAGTCACAAACACGCATTCAACCGTACATTTACATTTTTTTTTATTGAAAACCCCAACTTACTGATTACAAGTTTCTGGCAATTCCCAGGCAGGCTACAAGCTGTCCTGTTATTTCTCTAGCTACCGCATGCAGTATATTCACAGCTGACCATTGCAACACCGGGAACCAATGAAGTGCAAGAAGCCTGATAACATGCAAACTCAAGCTGTACAGCAAAACTGCTATGTGTATATATATATATATATATATATATATATATATATATATATATATATATATATATATATATATATATAGTGATATTTTTTAAATAATGTATGTACCATATACATATGTTGAGAGTTTTAAAAAGTGTGCTCTTAGCCAATTAGCACTATTCAAATAGTCATAAGATCAAGAAATGGCTGTTTTTAAATGTTTCTTAATCATTGAGTGAAAGCTCTTTTGTAACCTCTTGCTGTGCTCAAGGTTGCAAGAGGCAGTAAACACAAAGGGCTGCTCTTGTGTGAGGTGCCAGGGTCTGGCAGCCCGGTCCATCTCATTAGCTGTATTAAATCTGGGGGTCACTTTAATGCCTTATTGTTTTTTTTTCCCTTGAAGACGTGCCCAAGGACCAGCGCCTACAGGCTGTGCAAGCCGCCATCATGCTGATGTCCGATGAGAACAGGGAGGTCTTGCAGACTTTGCTCTGTTTCCTTAGTGACGTCACATCAGTGGAAGAAAACCAGATGACCCCGATGAACATAGCAGTCTGCCTCGCACCTTCTCTGTTCCACCTCAACATACTGAAGGAAAACTTGTCACCAAGGTATACTTATACTCTGTGTAGTAACTGCAGTTTTTTTAAAGAATATTTTGCATTCAAACTCACAGGTTACCACTAACTTCGGTGAAATGGCAGTTTTACATTTAGACTGATTTAGAACATCTTTCATTTTTGTATTCCAAATGGATGCTCGAAGGACGCTTCGAACATTCTAATAAGTTTGCAGCTATCAACCACGTGCATGCCCTAAAGTCATCCTTTCCCTACCTCACAGAGCAATGCAGAAAAAATATGCAACGGGGAGGCCAGACCAGAAAGACCTTAATGAAAACCTGGCAGCTACCCAAGGCCTGGCTCATATGATCATGGAGTGCAACCGGCTCTTTGAGGTGAGAATACAGAGAAGCTGTGTGTTCTTTGAAGGAAAATTCTGTATATTTAGTGTTGCCGCAGGTGTCACAGGAAGTGGCCTGTAAAAGGATAGCTCTATAGGTTTAGCCTTGGTGTAAACCTGTGGGGAATAGAAATCAGACAAGGAATACCTTTTGTGGTTTGACCGTTTCACTTAGTAACCAAACTGCCTGCCAACAGATCTCCACTGAGATGGTGACACAGTCACGGAACTCGTACGTGGAGGCAAACGTCCACGCCATGACTTTGGAGGAGATGGGTAAGCAGCTAGAAGAAGATAGCGGGACTTACCAGATGTACCTGGAGAACCTCACACAGGCTCTGCTCAAAGAGGCCAGGGAGAAGTCCAAAGGCTGGGTCACCTGCTCCAGTGCAGACAACACGGAACTTGCTTACAAGAAGGTAACGTCATGGCCTGTCTTAATGCCATACAAACACTTTATAAAGTGTGATGTTTATTAACTCAGCAGTATTCTAAATGAGTAAAATATTAGGGCCAAATGTGTTTTGAAAAGCCCTTTCTCTCCCCCCTCAAGGTCGGTGATGGTAACCCCCTGCGATTGTGGAAGGTGTCTGTCGAAGTGGAGGCTCCCCCATCAGTCGTGCTGAACCGCGTGTTGCGAGAGCGCCACCTGTGGGATGATGACTTTTTACAGTGGAAGGTGATCGAGACACTGGACAAACAGACTGAAATCTTTCAGTATGTCCTCAACAGCATGGCGCCCCATCCTAGCAGGGACTTCTTAGTGTTGAGGTAAGTCAAAAACCAAGCCATGATGTTTAGTATTAAAGAACATTAAAACGGTTATTTGAATGAAAGACTTATCTGTAGTCTACTTCACTTTTTGAGGCCTCGGGTGGTCTCAGCTTACTAGTCCACAACACAATTTGGCAGAATTGTCTACAGGTAATGCCTACTGCAGAGTACTATATGCCATTATTAACAAGAACATTGTTAATGTGACAATTTTAAAAATTTGTTTTCAGGATATATTTTGGACTGGACGTTTTCGGCAGCTGACATAATAGGTGAAACATAATAGGTGAAACAATATCATGTACTTCAACTTTTTGTTCTTTTTGTGATTTAATATTGTGTAGGTCCTGGAGGACTGATCTGCCAAAGGGAACCTGCGCTCTTGTAGTCATTTCAGTGGACCTTGAAGAAGCTCCTCCAATCGGAGGTGTGAGAGCGGTTGTCTTGGACTCGCAGTATTTATTAGAGCCGTGTGGCTCAGGGAAATCCAGGCTCACACACATCTGCAGAATGGATCTCAAGTAAGTCTTTCTGACATACTTAGTTAATGCAAAAATATACCTGTTTTGCTGTGGAACTCAAAATATAGTATTAGGTATTGCATTGATTAAAGTATTGCCTATTCTTAAAATGTTCTTTCAATATACAGTTTATTACACTGTACATATAGAACACATGACTGTACATCATTTTTATGGAGTGGGTTGTCTTGATAAGCTTCACTGGTACCAAGCACTAGTTGGTTCTGTGTTTCAGAGGTCGGACACCAGACTGGTACAGCAAAGCCTTTGGGTATTTGTGTGCTACTGAAGCAGCAAGGATCAGGAACTCCTTTCATCCATTGACAGCAGAAGGACCAGAAACCAAAATCTGAATTGAGAGCTTTATCAAGGGGCACAGCGTGGAGGATTGTGAAACAAGTAGCAAGGCCTGGGATTAACCTATCCAGTGTGAAAGTAATACAGCCTTAAACAAGATCATTAAGAGATATCGGTGACGTAACATATGTGAAGCACTCGTTATTGCCTCAACAAAAAAGTGAGCCTTGCTCACTGATGCTGGAATACATCACCTTTTGTGAAAACTATTCAGCCAACCACAGCTTTATCATACATTGTAATATTGTTATTTGTATTATTATTTGCATTATATTCTACAATGTCTAGGACATTATCCATGCTTTGCACATCAGAGCAGATAAAAGCTTCTGAGAAGCAGGTATATTTTATAAATGTTAAATACAAAGCTAAATATACATATATATATATATAATGCTCTTTTTTATCTTCATCCCTTGCTTATTATATTGATTTCCCTACTGCATTGTAATTCTAAAAAAAAAATGTAAGCTGGTTTTACTAATCTTTTACAGTACCATTTTGCAGTCAGTGTAATTCAGTGTGACTGCTACCCTGTTGCTCTTGGGGGTAAATTCATGGTGATTCAGGTTTGAAATAGTACTGTAGAAATCTGACGAGGGTAAATATAGGTTTCCAAAAGTGCAATTTTTAAGAAAACATTAAAAGGATTTTGTGTAAAACTGTATTGCTATTTTTTATTACATTTTTTTTTTTAAAGGAAATGTGTAACCTTTTAAGGAATCAACAAACTGTCACTTAAACCGGGTCAAATCTATTGGATGACAGGCTGCTTTTTTGGGTTTACCTCTCATACACTTTCTGATCAGAGACTGCATCCATTTCCAAATTACGAACCACAATATTATGATTGCAGCATTGTTAATTGATCAATGATTTTATTTTACCTTTGCCAAGGTTTAGAATGGATTGAAAGGTATATGACAGAAAAAAAAAAAAAAAAATATATATATATATATATATATATATATATATATATATATATATATATATATATATATATATATTGCTTAATTGCCTGACTCACTTTACTGAAATCTTAGGGCTTTACCTGAGAATGTTTGTTTTATTTGGGTGTTTAAAGTGAACCCCTGCCCTCCCTAATTTCTTCTACTCCAAAATAATGCAACTGTGTAAATACTATATATATTGCTAGAGAAATGTATTTGCTTGATAACATGGGAATTTGTTTTCGGCTGGGCTTAAGGATAATGGAAAAGTTTTAAGGTAGCGAGCCTGCGGGGGTGGGGGACAGAAGGATTGGAATGGGAGCAGCTGTTCCCTCCAGGCTGGCTGCTCTGTATGAGAGCCCTCAGAAAGGTCACTTACTCTCAGAGACAGCCTGGGAACAGGGCTCGGCAAGTCCTAGGAACAGATGCGAATGGGAAAAGATAAAGTTATTTAAATCTTTCTGCCTAAAGAAGCTGAACCAAAAAAACATGTAGGCCAAATAAATAACTTTGTTCAAAGGGAAGTTGCCTGTCTCTTTCTATGTGGACCTGATGGAAAAATGACCACAAAGTAAACAAATGGGTTGTACTAATAGATACCAGACTCGTAGACCACATCTACAGTACGTGGGAATCCCACATAAATAAAAATACTCTGGTATTTCGTAATACTGCCAGAAATGCTATAGCCCCCCCTTCCCCTCTTGTAACAAATATCAGATATACTCATATAAACAGATTTGTGGTAATACTATACTGTAGTAACCTGTTGTATGGTAGACTGACGTCTTTAAAAACAAAAGTATACATAATATATTTCTACAGTTCAATATTTTCATAATTTCTTTTGATTAAAATGTTAGTGCTGGGAAACACTTTTAAATACATTTTGAAATGTGTGAATTTCACATGCTAGCAAGAACTAGAAAAAATAAATCCTAAACTTGACCTTTATTAATTGGCTCTGTAATTAAAAGTGACTTTCAACAATATAGGAACAAATATGCCATTACAGGTCTTGAGAGGGACGCATTCTCAATTGGAAAGGGGTTTTAAATGACTGTGGGAACTCTTGACATCAGGAGTTCATGAATTAGGCTGCTCATGGGAATCAGTATGGCATTTATCATGGATTTGCTATTCATTAGGAAATTCCATATTAAATTATCGTTCATTTTACAGTTTTTTTAATGTACAATGTAACCCTAATTTTACCCCCTTCCCCCAACTGAAAACATGTTTGCTATTTTATGTAAGCTTGTTGTAAATCTGTTTATAAACCAAATGTTTTTTAAGCCTGTTAAAAGAAGTGGGGTGTCTTAGCCAGATATTCTACTGACATATTGAGCGACCATTAAAAAATGATAACATTGTATTATTTAACAGTAACAGCAAGTGATGTTTTGGGATGCCATGGATACCCTTGTGTATGTTAGCTATGTATGCCTACTTCCTGACAGTCTTAAGAAAACACATTTTCCATTAGGTTATGTTGTTGTAGCATATTTATTTCATACTGGAGTTTTAAAAGAATGCTTTTTCTTTCTCATGAACCAATTTGGTTATTTTTACAGTTATTTTTACTTTCAAAAAATAATAATAACATGAATCATAACCATAATGAGATAAAATGTGCAATTAGCCAAGTTTTAGGCTGAGGCAAATCTAGGAAACACAATATTCCAGTGTATCTGCTAAAAAAAAAACGTAATATTAATTCAAAGCATAACTGATGTGCATGATTATCCCTAACACATAAACTGTTGTACGATGCTATAGTACTGTGCAATTTGGGAATCAATGTATTTAATGTTATACCTATTTATACCTCATATTTTACCTCAGTTCTAAATTGTTATTGATTGTAAATATGTATGTGGAGTGAAAGAAGATTTGCATATGTGATAAGAAAGCGTGTTTTTTTTTCTGTGTACATAATGTTTAAGAAAATCCATATTTTATCATAAATGCACTAATAAACTTATCATACTTGCAATTACTTTTCTGTTTTTATTTAAAATTCGTTTTGAATAGAAGAGAGTACAGGAAATGCACCAATACGCCAACACAAAGGTAGAAACAAAGCAAATAATGCAATATTTAATTTATTTGTAATACAATCAAATAATCAAATAATTAGACCAATGAAGTAATTGAGAGCTCGGGTGGAAGGAAAGCCAGAAGACGCTGCGGCCCTCCAGGAACTGAGTTTGACACCCCTGGTCTAAATGATCTATATGTGCCTTGGTACTGCTGGCTCTTTGGCGCCACCTATTGGGAGGTGCACTGTTGAGTTATTTCCCAATTACAGAGCGAGCTGGGAAGAGACCTTGAGGAGTTCCACAGTGAAATGGGTTAAATAATAAAATAAAATTGGACTTTGTATGTTGTAGAAAGGAACCATAGAACTAAACTGTGCATGATCTGAGGCATTGTACTACCTAAGTAAATATGCTCTGTGTACCAGAAATCCTTGTCCTGATTCTCTGTGTTACCTTCTAGTACAAAACCTGAGCAGCCAGCTCATCGCAATATGAGTTTGCATTCCATTCTTAGAACATAAGAAGAACATAAGAAAGTTTACAAACGAGAGGAGGCCATTCAGCCCATCTTGCTCGTTTGGTTGTTAGTAGCTTATTGATCCCAGAATCTCATCAAGCAGCTTCTTGAAGGATCCCAGGATGTCAGCTTCAACAACATTATTGGGGAGTTGGTTCCATACCCTCACAATTAAAAAGTGTAAAAAAAGTGCCTCCTATTTTCTGTTCTGAATGCCCCTTTATCTAATCTCCATTTGTGACCCCTGATCCTTGTTTCTTTTTTCAGGTCAAAAAAGTCCCCTGGGTCGACATTGTCTATACCTTTTAGAATTTTGAATGCTTAAATCAGATCGCCGCATAGTCTTCTTTGTTCAAGACTGAATAGATTCTATACTTGACCTTCGGTTATATTGGTGGTGTCTTTTCCCCCAGGTGATGGGTGAACTGCCACTTCTGTTCTGAATGGGAAACTCAGAATGGATATTGCTTATACCCATGGACTGGGTGGAAAAAATATAAACAGCTGTGATATGCAGCACACATTTTGTGTAACTATACTGTGCTTCATGTTCCATATTCTTTTTTGTGCAGTATTCTGTAAAATACAAAAGCTGTACCTTGCTGTTGCAAGAGATCTGAGGCACTAGGTTGACAGGCGTTTATGTCTACTAGACTGCACAAATGACTGCTGTCTCACGTTGTGGGAGACAGCTTTATATTTACTCTTGGCATATACCAGGGATATGGCGAAAACAACACCAATATACACAAGTAAAACTATACATTAAAAAAACAACAACAACTATTTGGCACAAAAATACTGTTTTAAAATATTTCTTATTTTTAAATACAAATTAAATTAGCTATTAACATACAACTGATCACTGGATTTCAGAAGTCTAATTTAGGACAAGTGCCTAGCATTGGATTGACAACATTTGCTCTGACACTTATGGAACATATTTTTCTTTCTCCCAGCCAGTATATACAGTAATGTAGTTCCTATTGAACTCAACAGGTAGCTGCTGTGAAACACACTGTAATTACTGATTTACAGTACAAGGTGCAAAGTGCAAATGTCTCTGTGTGCTATAGTGATTATGTGCTTGTGCATTAAATAGATTTAGTTCCAAAAAGAATGTCTACATCAACCTGTAATATTTAATACGGATATCTCTTACCAGGCTTTATTGAATAATACATAACTAACCCTACAGTGATCACAAAACAAATACCAATAAAAGATAGAAAAGTTATCATGGATTTTTTTGTGAAGAAAAGAGAGCATCCAGGACAGCTATACGGTTCCAGTGTACAGTCCTGTTTTGGAGCAGTAGGGCTGGGAAAGCCATTTTTGTCAATAATTTTCCTGTAATGACCGAGGGATAGTTTTATATAGAATTCGTCATGGATGTAGCCATAGAGTCCAAAGCCGGGATCACTTTGATCATCAAAGGCATATGCAAAGTACCCTTGGAGGTTGACACCATCAAGTACAGACGCTGGAAAAAAAAACAATGGGTGACACACAAATAAAAATTCTAAGGATTTAAAGCGACATCTGCTGGAAGAGACAGTGAAGTCAAATCTAGGGATCACGCACAGATGATTGCATCAGGTTCGGCACTACCACTGCTGTGTGTTACTGCAGTCGTACTGCAGTTCTTTCTGTACTTTCTTTATACTTTTCTTAAAGTTTATTATGTCTAAGTAAATGTGTGCTTTTAACAAAGATGCTGCTGCAGACATTTTTTGTGAAGCAATGCTTGTGCATTACTACTGTGTTGTATTACTGATTTAATTTAACAAGCAATTCACGTTATTCTTCAAAAACTCTTTTTATGTTTTACATTTAGCGAGCCCAATTATTTGACCCCCTTTTTCTCCCCAATTTCAAATGTCCCATTATTTTCGCTCACTAAAAAACAAAACCTCTCTTGGTGCAGTTGTGGCAACTCTCCGCAAGAGAGTAGGAGAACTGAAGGTTAGTGGGCATCTCCCAAAACAATCTCTGCTTGAGCCATTTGGGCACCTGGACAGTGGGGTCTAAATCAGTCCCTGGTCAACTTCCAAAATGGCCAGAAAACAGATTTGTTTTACATCATTACCAACCAAACAAAATTCATAATCTGGTAATTCCCTCTGTATTACTACAGCAAAAGGTTTTCCAAACACTTACCCTTCAAGGCCTCGTTGATGTAGTTCTCCATGTAGTAAAGCCGGAGTTTATCATCTGTCTCAGTCTGATCATCATCCACACCGTTGGACATGATGTAGATGGGCACGTCTCCATATCTGGATTTCACCCAGTTGAGCACCTTCCGCAGCCCCCAAGGTACCACTGCACCTCTCTTGGGGGATTTCAGCCAGGTGGTGTCAGGTATGAAGTGCACCTCCAGGTAGGTGTTGTACTGGGTTTTCTCCTCCACTTCTTCAAAGACCAGAGAAGTGGTGTAGTGACTCAGAGCAAAGAAGTCGTAAGTGCCCTGCACAAGGTTCCTCTCCTCTTCGGTGAAGTGGGGAAGGTGATAGTCATACAAGTCCAAGTTGTTTCGCTGCTGCAGCCACTCCCTCATCAACTGCGGATAGTCTCCATTGCCGAAAATAGGCTCGGCAAACCAGCCAATGCGGAATTCCAGAACCCTATTGGCCGGCTCAACGTCGTTCCTGGAGAAGGGGTAAGCCGGCTCCACCCAGTCTGCATGCAGGGTGATAGACACCTGCCCCTTCTGCGCTCGCCGGAAGTCCTCGTCATAGACATGCCAAGCCAGTGCGTGAGCCTTCAAGAGGTTGTGGCCCTCCAAGAAAGTCTTTTGCTCGTCTCTAATGTTTGGCTCGTTGAGGGTGATCCAGTACTTGACATGGTCACCCAGCTCTCTGAAACAGAGCCTGGCATAGGCCACAAAAGCTTGCACAGTGTCCGTGTTCTGCCATCCTTTATTTTTAACCAGAGGAGCCGGCAACCCGGAGTGCTGTGCAGTACGGTGCCACAGGGTAACAACAGGAGTCACGTTAGCCCTCTGTAGTTCACTAACGAAGCACTTGTAATATAGCAGGAGGGTAGTTTTCACCTGTGAGACGTTCCCTGTTGGAACGAGAGAGGGCCAGTTCAGGGAGAACTGGAAATGGGTGATGTGCATTCTGTGCAGACGAGAAACTTGGTATCTGATGGAGGCATAGTCCCCGCAACGGGTTTTGCGCAAGGGGACCACCACCCCCTCTACTTTTTCTGGTTTCTTGTTCCCGGACTTATCCCAGACATAAACATTAGGGTCGTTAAACTGTGAGGGTATGGTTTCTACCTGAAAAACACAACAAAACGAGTCAGCATTGCTCAATGGAAAAAACTGCGACAACTTTGTCAGTTGTTCCTCTCTTCTTTGTTGTAATTAAATAGACTTCAGTTATATTCATCGTCACCTTTATTGCACTACATTTCCTTTGTGACTACTGAGACCTTTTTTTAAAGGGCACAAGAAAAGCTTTTTCTCAGCAATAATATATATAAGGTAGCGTTTTTGTGTGCTTAATATTTGCCCCCACTGAACCTGCTTTCAAATGTCAACCTTTAGATGCAGGTAAACTGAACTCGATTACACAATGTTCAGCCAAATCAAACAGTTATACTGTAGAAGGACACCATTCATTTTGAGCTGTTCAGGGTTCATATGAATCAGACAAAAGATTAAACTGGCTACAAAATACACAAAACCACAGTGCTGTCATGGATACTGACATGGATAATGTTAAACTGGTAAAAACAAAACAAAACAAAACAAATATATATATATGCCTATTAAAGTTTATACAAGTTATATGGATTATTAGAATACTATGTGACGTCACTGCTAGATATATAATAATAATAATAATAATAATAATAATAATAATAATAATAATAATAATAATAATAGACAATTGACCCAATATCTTTCCAATGCTGTGTGTATTAGAATAAAACAAAACGGCAACAATATTGACTCGCACCACAGCTCAAAACATGTAGCGAGAAACACTATAAGCACAGACCAATGCAGTTAACCAACCAGTCAACCAAGTCCACACATTATGTGTGGTTCATATACTGACATTACAACGGTTACATAGAAATATGCAACCCACTACAATTATAAACAGGACATGATTTATGTGTGAATTTATAATGGTATTTCATCACATCTTCATGTGGTCCACTGAAAGATTAATATTATTATTATTATTATTATTATTATTATTATTATTATTATTATTATTATTATTATTATTATACTTGGTGGTTCAGCATGATTCCATTTTGTTTTTGGTGTTAGGTCACAAACAATATAAAATAATAATGGAGAAAGTTGCCCCATATCCAGCGCCTATCTACCAGAAAGCACAGAGAAACATTATACTGGCTTACGCAATAATCTATCAAAGCTATCGCAAACGAAAACTTGATAGAAATCATGAAAAAGACTGTCCTACTGTGCAAGATAGCAGATCAACTTGTGGAAATACAGTACAACTATTTCAAAGTAATCTCGCTAGTTTAAATGATTTGAAAAAGGCCACTCTTTACTGGGATGCAAAAAAGAAGTAGGCGGGACTTAAGAGTGAGGCGGGGCTTACCGAAACAGGTACTGTACTTGCCCATATGAGTGACCGAGTTATTGCACATGCTCATATGACCAAGGAGGGCATTCTTCTACGGGAGGCATTTTCTGACTGTCACTGAACCGCCTTCCTCGTTCCATTCAAAACATCTGCCAACCCCACCGATTCTTAACGTTTTTTTTTTAATTATTATTATTTGACTGCTTTAAGGTGATAACAGAAGTTTTCAAGTGAGTGACGGGCTGAAATGATTCTTTAAGGTTGAAGGATACACAGATACATTATTTGTCCACCAACCTGTTAAAAGCAGCAGAGTCCCTGTAAAGACAAATAAACAAAGTCTAATGACCTACAAGTCGCTCGCATATTTGTCAAGAAATTGACCTGCCGACCTGTCCTTGCCTGGGCTATGAATGACAACAGTGAAGAAGAACAATCGATTGGGCAATATGTTTTAACATACCTTTCTTAGAGCCTTGGTACTGGTAGTCTCACTGCTGAATGTTTGGCCATTTGCTTCTCTCATGCTGCGTATAACTATGTAAACGTTAGGTTTTTGACTAGGCAGAATGGAAAGGTGGGGTATAAGAGTGACAAGTAATTTTAGAATTCATTTTTTTAATTACTGGATTGTTGCACAAGCACACAAATGGCTTAGAAGTGTATTCTTAATTTAAACCTTTTTAAATGAATGGTTAATTAGCGTCATTTCCACTGTTGTCTTCGCTATAGTTCTACCACAGAACTACTTGCCAAGCAGGACACTGCAATGAAAGGGCACTAAAGTGAAGGACAGAACAGTTTAAAAAACCCTCTATAACACTGTAGGGTGTACAGCCACCATGGGCAGCAAGTCTGGCACAGATTCAAAATAACTGTTAAACATTTAATAATAATTTGAAATAATGGAGGCCTTGGTTGAAACATTTGTCAAACGGACTGTCTTGAGTTCTACCTACGACTGTTTGTGTTTGAACTGTATATGTTGTGATTTGCCTGTCCATAAAAAAAAAAAAAATTAAAAAAAAAAAAAAACTTGCAAACCCTGCCAGGCCATATGAAGCAGTCTCAACCGTCAAGTAACCTGCTTCATTTTAGAGGGGAAATTTTAGATTTTCAACAAATAGACAAAATATAGCAAAGCTAACATTGCAGCTTTTTAAAACGTATGAACTATGATTTAATGTCCATTTATCTTTTTATTACCATTAATATGATTTATGCTAAAGTTAAATGTTTAATACCTGCAGCCCTACGGACTGGTATACTGTTTTTTGCTTTTATTTACTGCTGCGAAGAGTATTCTTACTGCAAATACCTGCTGGATAACAAACCTGCTGCATTACAGTGAAATATTAACTTAGAAATTAGGTGGGAGGCGAGGTCACCCCATGACACTGACTTAATGTACCCCTGATCCACATACTTACATCATACCTCATACTACATTCACTTTAATTGAATTTGATTCACAGTGGGCTATTTTACCACACAAACAGATTCAAGCATTGTGACTGCCTATGAAGGCCATGAAAGCTGCTACCAGATTTTGAATAGGTTCCAGACGGCCAATGCAGTTGAAACATAGCCATGCTGGGTGAAGAGCTCCTACCTGTATTGAGTTGGCAGCCGTTCCCCAGGTGAAGTTGCATGGAAATACTCCTGTGATTGGCTCGTTTTCTGGTAGCAGTGGGAATCCATTTTTCTCAATCAGTTTCTGATAAAAGAAGGCAGAGGACTTTGGTTCCCTTCTCAAGTCCGGGCTGAGAAAATCCACATAGTACAGGCCCCGTCGGATATTGTATTCTCTGTACCACTCAAACCCATCTACCAGGGACCAGGCGGTGTACCCAATTACAGAAACATTGTCATACTTAATTGCTGCAAAAAGAGAGGCATGTATTAGTGAACAGTTTATTTTTTTTGTGTGGATGTATTTTATCTAACAAAAAGCTCTTGTTGTTACTATATCCTGGGAATTTGGGTCATGAGTATGGCCTATGATGAAGATTTACTCTGCTATATTATTATTTATTTCTTAGCAGATGCCCTTATCCAGGGCGACTTACAATTGTTACAAAGTATCACATTATTTTTACATACAATTACCCATTCATACAGTTGGGTTTTTACTGGAGCAATCTAGGTAAAGTACCTTGCTCAAGGGTACAGCAGCAGTGTCCCCTACCTGGGATTGAACCTACGACCCTCCGGTCAAGAGTCCAGAGCCCTAACCACTACTCCACACTGCTGCCCCTATATGCAAACTTAATTTTGAATGAAATTTGTGCATTCTTGATACAGATACTGTAAAACATGAACTCTGTGTGTGAAGGGAAAAAAAGCGATCCACTGGTAAACTATCAGGACCTATCAGCAACTTAAACTGTTAAGTATTTAATAAAAAAAATGAAAACACCTAAAACCGGATCAGATCATTCAAAGTCTCTTTATAACCTATAAAGCTGTTTTTTTCAAACTTTGCGATGCACAATGTGGTGTTCCAGCTATTGCCCTGTTCTTCCTTGGTTTATGGGCACTCAGCTGCAAACTACAGCACCACACACAGATTGTAAGGCAAAGTTTCTGCCCTTGGTATCATCCCATGCCACTCCATAACGGATCATGGTAGCTGTTGTGGACAGTAGTCTGGTCAATGTCTTCTCATTCAGTTAAGCCAGAAGAAACCTCACTAGAACTGGAGGATAATGTAACTATAACTAATTAGAGTCCTCCGGTTTCTAGTATATCCAGCACAGGAGGATATTGTACAGTGCCTGCTTTGCATTAGCTGAGGGGTTATCATAAAAAGATACACTATTGTCGACGTCCCCAGGTCCCAGGGGAGGGGCAATGACAAGAACAAAGGCTTTCTCCTCCAGCCCACCTTCAAACAAGTATGGGGACAGATGAGTAAATGTAAAATGACCAGGGATGTTTTACCCATCTCCAAGACTTGGCTCAATACATACCTTGGTATTCCTGAATGGATAATAGTTTTACATTTACATGGCTGGTTGTAAACAAAGCAGCCGTAACTGGTATAATAATTCCAAGGATCTATGCAGTGCTTCAGAGGGTTGTGAGACACATAATCCCACAGGTCTACTTCACTGACATGACTGGAAGCGAGAATCTACTTGTAGTATATAAATACTAATGTTTTGGGTAAACACTGCACTTGTTGGACAGATTGGTTAATCAAATAGTGTGCATGTATTTGAAGGCGGGTGGATTACCTACTCAAGGATACCAAGATATTTGAATTGTTGAGACGAAAAATATACATGCGCAATTTTATATTGTGTTCAGCCGTGCATCTGTATTTAAATGAGCTCTTTTTTGTCTATACTGCTACTACAGAGGGGTAAATGTGACTCACACAATGGAACTGAGGACGTTGTTTAAAGCACCTACAGTTTAAAAACAAGCTAGTATCTCAAATTCTTTGAATACACATACAGTATGCTTCATGGGGTACAATGCTTCATGGGGTACAATGAGACAGCTCCCCTGCCCAAGATTGTTCTGCAATTATGAATATGTCTTGTAATTGTTGAGAGCAGTGAGTATATATACACGCTATGGGAATCAGTACACAGTATTTGACATAATTTTATTTTCACCAATATGATAATTAAAAACACAAAACACTTACATTTTAAAGTTTCCATAATGAACCTTTTCATATAATACATGTTTTTGGCATCTTCCGTTTTTGTGTTTCCATTGACAAACCAGCCGTTCTCCACAATGAAGATTTTGGGACTGTTGTACTCAGCATTTATCCAGTACAGCACCATCCTCAAGCTAAGAGACTCTGTCTGTCCAAACTTAAGACTGTCGTTTATGAGCTGGAAGCTCAACACCGATCCGAAAGAGAGGGCAAAAAAATCAGTCGTGTTTCTGATCTCCCTTTTCTCTGCTTCGGTGAAAGACGGTAAATTAGAGGAGAGGTTCTTCTTCATGCAAGCTGGGTAGTCTCCATCAATAAACAGAGGCTTAGCGAACCAGCCCAGGACGAAGTCAAGGGAGCACTGGCAGGCCTTAATATTCTCTTTGCTCTTTTTGCGCGGACTTATCCAGTGAGAGCCGAGAGCAATGGACACCTTACCGCCCTGTTTTTGTCGAAACTTGTTATCATAGAGATGCCAAACTGCTGCATGGGCCTAAAAAAACAAAAAAATACATGAATCATATTTAGGCCTACCTGTAAAAATGGTAATGTAGTAGCACCACAACAGTAATTCAATGGTTTTGTTGCATAGAGGAGTGGTAGCGGGAGGGCAGCCACATTGGTAGATTGGCCCCACAGCACTACATTGTCACATTTTTACATATTAATTTTACAGCAATGGCATGAACCAAAGCCAGAGCAGTTGCTGTACACTGCAGAGCCATTAGTACCAGCTTGGTCACAATCCAAGGTTGCACACAACAGTGTGTATTTTTATTCACTTTTTATTTGTTGTAAATTGTCAAATGCACTTTCCCTGGCTATCACTAGATGGCAGCACCAAGTAATGTCACAAGTAAATATCACCAGAGGGGGTTTATATAACTGTTCTTTTTCAAATCTGGCCTTCAATAGCTAAGCAATCCTCATTACAAAAAAATGTTCTCACACTTTGTTATAACATTGTGCTTTTATCTATACTATACTATATGAGGTGGTGTGATCCAGTGATTAAAGAAAAGGGCTTGTAACCAGGTGGTCCCTGGTTCAAATAATCATAGTGTGAACCTGAGTAAGTCACTTGTGCTCCATCTTTTGGGTGAGACGTTACTGTAAGTGACTCTGCTGCTGATGCATAGTTCACACACCCGAGTCTCTGTAAGTCACCATGAATAATGGCATCTGCTAAATAAACAAATAATAATAATACTCACTCCTAGAAACTAGATTCAATATTTATTCCTCTGCTAGTTCAGGTAAAATGTCAAAATTATATGCAATCATTTTTAAACTTGGTAGACTTGTCTTGGTCCAAATGTTATCAATAACTGAAGATATAAAATTAGACAAACGTTTTAACAAGAGATGTTTTTGTCTGTTTGTTTAGTGTTATGCTACTGTAGCTAAATAAGGATAGCAACAAAGAAATCGCAAAACCTTGTTTTTCAAGGCAGTTTCAACGACTAAACAATCAAACAATCAAGTTTAGGTCTCTGTTTCCAAGACAGATTTTCCATAGTCAGCAGCTAGTTACTCATTGCTGCGCGTGAGGCTGCTGCGTGGACCGAAGAGTGATCTGTTCTGTGTAAAAGCACCTGTGCGCTGATTTATCTTGCATTGATTAATAAGCTATAAAGAAAATGGAAAAAAGGGCTTATAGTACAGAGCAGTAATTAGATTGTTACCTTTTTATAAATAGTATGCCCTCATAATCCCACCTGTCAATAAAGCTGCTGTGCAGCAGGTCTTCAACATATTGATAAAAATGTAACGAAACAACACACACTGTTGGTTGCTCTTGTTTACTGTTCTCATTCTTGGATCATGCATGTGCTTATATGCTAGGGACCAAAACACAGAGACATTGTGAACTATTCACTTAAATCAACATATGAACAAAGGAATGAATACTGTATGTAGATACCAATGGCAATGCAGAAGCACAGAGGTAGCTACATTTTTGTGAGTAAATTGGTAGAATGCTACCAATCTGAAACACTCAGTAACTACTGCGTCTTTTAAATTAACAGAACCAGATCATTATGTGTCACTGTCTTAAACAATTGTTAATTTCTAACTACAAGCCTCTGTACATTATATTCACTATAGGTATTTGCTCCAGTTCAAAGCGTGCATTCGTTTTTTATTTTCCTACAGTAAAGGTATTCATTTTATGAAGCTTTAATGAAAAGTATGTTTTCTGAAGAGCTCTTTCATAGTTGGTGTTAGCAGATTGTTTAAACTTTGAACTGGAGTAAATGCTTACCGAATCTGTTTCATCCATAAAATGGTGTCCAAAGTCTGTGACAGATTGTTGTGAACTTGACTTTATATAGTTTATCTGTTAACCTGTTAACCAAATTGGTTTCCTTCCAGCACTGAAGACCAAATATGTTCACATGGTAATAAAACTGAAAATACTCCCAAGTAAGAATTGCTGGAGTTGTACATTTCTCACATGCGTGTATTGAGGTGCACTGACTGGGATTCAAACTGGATAAAGTCCAAATTACCCAGGAGCAACAAACCTCTGTTGGGCGCTTGTAACGACACCGTAGCTGGACATGTAAAACAGCTTCTTACATGTGTTTATTAAAGGTCGTGGACAGGCACTCAAACTGTTTGCCAGTGCAATGTTAGACTGGATCCAGACTGCCAGTGTAGGCAGCAGCTGGTCAGTATTTCATGCACTTTTAATATCAGCCACTAGAGGGCTGCTGTCACAAGTCATTTACTGATTTGCTTTACATCACAACTCAATTCCAAAATGTGTTTGAATCTTCCACCAGTTTCGGCTCTTTCTATGACAGAAAACCCAATGATGGTGTTTAAGTGAAAAACAGATGTCTTTCGTTGTATTCTGCATTGGTACCACTGCACTCATGGGATTGCTCATTAAAAAGCTAACGCATCCAATTGAAGGATGATTATTTTCACAGCTATACTAAAATGTGTTGTGAGAAAGGGAGGGAGTATTAAACAAAAGCCCCAATCCCAATCGTTTTGGGGTAAGACTGCATTAAAATAGTTAGCATAGCTGTGTTTGTAGGAGACAGTGTGGTCCAGTGGTTAACGTCCAGGGCTTGTAACCAGAAGGTCACCGGTTCAAATCCCACCTTTATTATTATTTAGCAGACACCTTTATCCAAGGTGACTTACAGAGACTAGGGTGTGTGAACTATGCATCAGCTGCAGAGTCACTTACAATTACATCTCACCCAAAAGACGGAGTACAAGGAGGTTAAGTGACTTGCTCAGGGTCACACAATAAGTCAGTGGCTGAGGTGGGATTTGAACCGGGGACCTCCTGGGTGACTGACTCACTGTGTGACCCTGAGGAAGTCACTTAACCTCCTTGTGCTCCATCCTATTGTAAGTGACTCTGCATATAATGCACAGTTTACAACCAACCTCTGTAAAGCACTTTGTGATGGTGGTCCATTATGAAAGGTGCTATATAAAAATAAAGATATTATTATTTGAAGAGATGATTTAGCAAGAACAAGATATTTACATGCACATAATGTTCAGTCCAGTATGTATTCTCCTCCCAGTACATCTATATCCTTTTTTCACTCTGTTCTACTGTCAGGAGTCAGTAGAGTTTGTCTAGCTGTGGTGGAGTGACATATCCCCTTGAACAAGTCTGAGATAAGATGTTGAAAGCAGACATTGTTGATCAGAGGCTATGTATATGTTCCAGACATATTACTTATTTTCAATGGCTATGATAAACTAAAGAAAACATATTCATAGAGGATTTGTCCAGAATTATACAGAGAATTGTATAAATCCTTGTGTGACAATGTCCCTATAGGTTTCCTATAAGATAATAAGACTGGATATTTAAAAAAAAAAAAAAAAAAAAAAAAGATTATAAAATTGCTGTCATTCCTATATAAAAATCTAAAAAAAAAAATCTTATAAAAGTGCTTTCTGATATTTGTTAGGTTTATGGCATATAGTAGCAAGCTCAGTGTTTTCGGGATACCTCATTGTGTAGTTAGTCGAAGTTACCTCGGATTTATTTGAGTAGAGCACATTGTTGTGGTTAACAGTCAGGGTTAATATTTGTTCAGGGGTCCATAAAAGCGAGTGTCGTCACTATTTTGTAATGTTATTTGTAATATTATTCTATAGTCGATAATACGCCAGTGTAAACAATGATATTTACGATGTACTGTTTTCTCATAAACACATGCGTTTTGAAGCATAAACAAAGTTTGCTAAACAACTCACCTCTGTTTGTGTCTTTTAAAGACATGTTTGCACCATATATGTTATCGTGTTTATATCAATACCGAATAAATCTGTAGTCGGATTTTTCAGCTACAGTTTTACCTGCTGAGTCCTCAGTGTATCACTTACCTTAATAAGAGTATGACCAGCTCGGAATGGCAACCCCGGGTCACCTTTGATGCCTGGAGCAACCATTCCAGTACCATAGCCATGCCAAGCAACGACAAACGGATTGTCAATAGTGATCCAAAATTTCACATTGTCTCCAAAAGTCCTAAAGCAAAACTCTGCATACTCCTTAAAAAGGTCCACTAAAATAGGATTGCTCCATCCACCATAAAGCCGCTGCAGAGTGTCTGGCAGGTCCCAGTGGTAAAGTGTAACAACAGGCTCCACTCCAATTCTCTTCAACCTGTGAATCAGGTTTATGTAGTAACTCGCCCCTGCTTCGTTATAGCTGCCGATTGTTCCATTCGGAAAAATTCTGGGCCAAGAGATTGAGAATCTATAATGTGTTACCTTTAATTTTTGGATCAAATGAATATCTCTGTGCACACTGTGGTAGCTGTCACTGGCCACCTCGCCTGTACCCCGATTACCTGCGCTTGTGAAAGTGTCCCATATAGAGAGTCCTTTTCCGTCCTTCTGAAAAGCCCCTTCGGTCTGGTAGGCAGCTGTCCCGACGGACCACATAAAATCATCCGGGAATGTATCATAAAGAAACGCTTCGTCTTCTGGATAAGGCAGTTTTAAAAATCTAGCCCAAGTGCGGCTTCCAGCGTCTGGATCCCCACTCACACACAGGACCTGACAGCAAAGAACAAAGTACAGATATCTCAGTCGCATGCTGGCTGCAGGCGTTTACCAGCAGGTACTGTATACCGATTTCTCGCATTCAAACAGAGGTGGTCATCTGGTTCAAAGTGGGTAGACCTGTTCTCGTCTTACTCTTTGACTCATACCTCATACACAGTCTGTAATGTACAGCAGCAGGTCCTATGAGAACACAGGTTCTGTCAATCATTACCAAGTCTAGAGACTGCCCTAGGCATACACGGCAGAACAAATGAAACAGAGAAGGTTGGTACCCAAGAGGCAAAGACTTTACATTAGTCAGATGGGTATAACGATAAGGTTTTTTTTTTTCCTGCGTCAGTTAGTAAAATAAATAAATATTAAGACAAAAATAAATAACTGTTAATGTTGTCATCCGGTCATTAGGTGCTGCAATTGTTTTTTTTGTTTTATTTTTTAATTGAAGAACGAAAAAAGTGCACTTCGGTTTGCATTCTTCTTTTGCTATAGTGTTTTTGATGGGTTTACTTAGAGACATTGGTGTTTCAAATGGTTTTATTGCCTAGCAACGTGTCAACAAATAAGATTAGTACTTTACACCATCATATTACATGGCAATATTAATAGCTGAAATGACGTTCCCTAGATAGTAAAATGTAATTGATTTGTATTGGCTTTTGTAGAACATAACAACATGTTCGAATTAGCATACAGTGTAAACAAGTGGTGGATCGTTATAGCCCTGATTAATAAATCACCCATAGGGGGAGTTAAAGAGCGACAGTATTTAGATAAGCCACTGCATCGAACATTAAAATAGAATGTGTTGAATTACTAGATATTGTGCTAAAATAGATCCCCTTCATATCTACATGTCCCCAACCAGAGACTCAGCCCCGTTTGCAATTAGGGGCATCGTTCTTAAGGTTCTTAGACATTTCTGCAACAGCTAATTCAGTAACAATGCTGATTCCACCTCATCAAATGTAATTAAAGCTGTCTGCGTTGAAATAGGGGGTAGGCGGCGTTGCTGGAATAACTCTAGCATGTTAGCTGTAGCCAGCGCTACTGTTTCAGTGATGAACACCATTTCTTTATCACTTACCCAAAGTCATTACAGTAGTGCTTGGACCCAAACAAGCACCAGACTCACTTTCAACTCACCCTTATTGTCTTTACCTGAGGTTGTCCTAAAGCAGAGTTAGTTGCTTTCTTCCCAACACGAAGGCCAACATTGTAGTGATGAATAGAATCTCAGCAAAGTAGAACCTCTTTCTGACACAAGACAGTGTGTTGCTGGGGAGGTTGTGGGGAGGTTTTACATCACAATTCAAGATGGAAGCCAGTGCCACCAGATGTGCCCTATGGGTACTTCCATTTCCAATATCTCAACTTGATGCATCACCACAGGGCCCATAATGCTTTCCCATGTGGGTGGTGCATAAAAAGAGTTTTTATATTTTGCCTGCAGTGTAACCAGTGACTCCGCCAATCCACTGGCACCTATTTTTGGTCATCTGGGTCCTTTTAGATCAGGGAATTCGATTTTTATTATATGTGTAGCTGTTATTTACTTCATACTAATATTGGACTCTGCTTTTGCCAAGATACAATGAGACAGTAGAAAAGCCTTCAGTGCTTTTCCTCCGCTGGGTAATGTGGATTTCCTATTGGCCTGGAGTTGACTGCTGAAATGTAACGCTGCCTCCAGAGATCAGCCTATTTGCAGCCTCCTTATAGGAGGCAGTGTGGTCCAGTGGTTAAATTCCAGGGCTTGTAACCACAAGGTCAGAGGTTCAAATCCCACCTTTGCCACTGACTGACTTGCTGTGTGACCCTAAGCAAGTCACTTAACCTCCAAGTGCTCCATCCTGCAGATGATATGTTAAATCAATGTCCTGTTGGAAGTGACTCTGCATATAATGCACAGTTCAGAGCCTACCTCTGTGAAACACTTTGTGATGGTGGTACACTATGAAAGGCACAATATAGATATTATTATTATCAACAGTCTAGAATGGGCACTTCTCAGGGGTTGTCTGTGTTTTGTCAACTAACCCACAATACCCCAGAAAGGCTCCACAGTGATGCTGGCATCCCAGCAACAATCCCCTCCATCTCCCACCCAGCCCCGCCCAGTTTACGTACCTTCGCCATTTGCCCATACTTGCTATTTTTCCTATTTAGTGGTCACAATACTCTTTTTGCTTGTATATCCTATTGCTGATGCAATGCCACTCATTGTAGATATGGGGGTAGATTCACATAAACAAAATCATTACAATACACCATCCTGTGTTTATTTACATTTGTTCATTTAGCAGGGGATTTTGCTGGAGAGGCATTTTGTGCATACAATGTGTGACATTGCATAGGAGCAGGACTTAGGGAAGTTTAAACTGCTGCTTTCCCCAGATCCAGAGGGACCCCAGTGAATCAGAATGATTTGTTTAGGATTAGTCAGCGTTAGCACTATTTTAAGCAACACCAGCTGAGCCAGGCATTAGTTGCTTGCCTGCTGACTGAGATAAGAATGCAAAACTTGTTTTACTGGGGAGCTAATTCTCTGTGGCACATGCGTCATAAACTGCATCATTATAACATCCGTATATACTTACAATAACGCAAAAAAGACACACCTACAAAAGATAAAACTGACAGTTATGCTTTCTGCAATCAACATTGAAATGGTTGTTTATTCATATTATGAGTGTGTTTGCAATTATAGTAATTGGTTATTTAAAATAAGTCATACATGTTGGACATTTATAAAACATATCCAGCTCAACTCAAAAGTGGTTTGGGGTTGATTTAAATACCCACCTATTAACATTACCATTTACATTTAAACCAATGAGCTTAAATGAGGAGAGATCTGGATTATATGTATTTGTGTGGCAATAAGATCAGCCACTGTTTAAATCTTAAAATAGACCCCAGATACAGAGACGTTTTAGACTCTAATGTTCACTGTTAAATAAGCAGCACTACTGTTGTTTCATATTTAATATTACATTTTTGGGCTGGGGTCTCCAGAATATTACACATATTAAACATAAATGATATTGAAATAGTTCAAATGCACAATAGTGCCCACACAATTAAATATGTCCACTATATTTATAACTTGCACTTATCAAGCACACAAGACCAGTTATTTATTGTTTTTTTTTTTTTCACATATCCCCTAGGATACCAAACAAAAGTCTTCTGGTAACCTCACAGCAAACAAATACGTGAAATGAGAGACATGAAATTAAAGAATAAAGTGAAAATGTTAAATAAAAAATGAACTGATGTGTGTTCTTTTTCATTGTAAAATAAACTTTTCAGCAATGTATGTAGTATATTTCATGAGTGTACGCATACAGCAAATACTATAAACAAGTAAGGCAAATTCTTATATGTTTTATCATTAGATCTATATGGTACTACTATTCACTTCATACCAGTGCCATGTAGACCTAGTGAATTCAATAAATGAAATCGATACAGACATGGTGCTAAATACAGGGGTCAAGGAGGGCTATGGCACCCCCATAAGAAACATAACCCCCCTTTTAACAGCTGGAACTGGCATCCTGGAGAGGATTTGAATAAATATATTTGAATGTGTAAAGGGTAGAGAATACAATCGTTTAAAACACTAAGAGTTTATACAGTAGTTTACTTTGATTAAATGGCTATTGATCAATGTGAATTAAAAAACAGTGCATTTGATTTACAAATGAAATACAGAAATGTTTGACTTGGCTGGCCCCTCCAACATGACGTCCCAGTACCAATCCCCTCCACAGTAGGAAGTCTCATTTGGGCTTGATAAGATTAATAATAACACCATAGAATGCCATAGTTCTCTTCTCCTGAATTCAGCCACTGTCAATCCCTGAATCTGATTTTTGATGTGTTATTTCCTGCAACCTTTTAGGCATCCAATGCCTGGTAATGGGTGCAAAATTACAGGAAAGATAGATACGATCTACAAGAGGCTTCCCTCTTTAAATAGTGTAAGGAATGGGACATTTTATATAAAATTAGTCATAAAATAAGTCCCATCCCTTATGCATTTTATAAATGTGTAAGTAAATAAATACATTCGAATTAGTCTTTCATCCACAACTTTAAACAATCAGTCATCAATTCTGAGGTATGACTGTGTTATTTTTAAGTGCAAAACATTTATATGGCTTTTATTTCCATAGTGCAAAGTTATTGTATGTGTGTCAGTGAACGCTCTGGGATTTGTTTTACAGATGTTCTTGTATAGTCAAGCTGCTGATATCTTTGTTCCATTTGGTCATCTTTCTTAATCAATCAACAAGACTGTGAAAAAACCTGCTTGTGTTGTGCCATGTGACTCCTGTAAATAGCATGGTCTTTTCATACAGGAAGGACAGACTAATCCATCTAAGAAGTATGGTCTTTGAGTGACTGTTTACTGTCTTTGTATTTCAGCATTGTAGTTATAGTGCTCCTCTTATGCTGTAGTTTTCAATGCAAATGAAAATGCACATCCTTGTAAAAAAATGCTTTTATTTTCAAAGCCAATACCAGCATAAAACAAGAAAAATAAATGATGGAATCTTTTTGTGGGATTGTTTTCTAAGAAGAATAGTAAAGCATAGGTTATCATAGGTCATCCGTCCGCTCCAGCTCATCCATCATGCTCACCTTGTCTATTCCCTTCCTTGTTTCTCCCACACTACTCCACTGGGTCCCTAACTCTTGTACTTGCCTCGACCTTTCTGCCCCTTCCTACCTCCAGACTGTTATTTCCCCCTACACCCCCTCTCGCACCCTCCGCTACTGTGCCACCGTCAGATTAGCTGTACCCCCCTCCGCTCCCCCGCCTCCAGAGCCCACTCTTTCTCCACCCTTGCCCCACAGTGGTGGAATGACCTACCCACAGATGTCAGGTTTTCTGTTTTCTGAAGGTATATTTAGGAAGGTTCATTGCAATCGACACACTCCAATAATACAAACATAAGCCATGAAGCAAAGAAACATAATTCATACTTCATGCTTTTAAAGATTAAAGTGATGGAAAGAAATTCCAGTAATTGACTAAGCAAGTTACTGATTCAGAATGTTTTCATTCAGTGAGTGCAGTCTATCAAATGTATAGTAAGAAAATGAGCAAGCTATGTGGATATGGGAATTATAGAAATGTAAAGATACAATGTATTATTTGTAATACTGCTTTCATTCAAACCACATTAGTTTTTGCCATAGAGGTCTTTTTAAATTGCTTACCAGGAATCTTTCGGAGACAAAAGTAAATGATCAATTTTTGCAATTTTTGGATGTACTGTAGCAGATGATGTAAAGAAAATCAAGATTCATAAATAGTCATTTAATATCGTTGTTAACTTAAGAAATCTACAACTTCCAACATCAGCTATACTAAATTAGTCTAAACCTGTCAATGAACTATTACATACTGAATTCCAGTAAAAGGTAAATTTAGTTAAATTTAGAACAATTTAGTTGATTTTTCAGTCTTGTCAATGTGATATTCATTAACACTCACCTCAAAATGAATTTGAAAAGTAGGCATTAAATAACTATAGGCCAGGTCCAATCTAAACTAATAGAAACCTGATGGTGTCATCAAAATTCTCCTAATCCATTCAAATATGGATTTATCAATGAACAACTATCGTTCCAATTAAAGTACAGAGAAACAGTCAACAGTAAACAAAAATCATCTAATGTATCCTACACTGGCTGAAAAAATGTTAGTTTTAATGAAATTCAATTACCAATTACCAAAAAAACAATGTTTTAAAATCCCAAATCCCCAAAAAGTAAAGGGAGACCAGTGATAATATTGCTATAGCAACTGATAAGAAGTAAAAAAAAAACACTTAATAGATTATATCTTACTTAAACTTTGATTAGCATCCCTTTAGGGGGTTCTGAGCTGTTTAAAAAACAGATTAAAATACTACCAATAATGGAACTTAAGGAATAGACACACACTTTGGAGGTTCTTGCTTTGCATTTTCTTTTATCTGGATCTGATAAAAGCCTGACGCAGGATAGGCCAAATGAGATGAACTGTGTGTTTACTTGAAGGCCCTACTTATCTCTGATTTCTCGATGAATGGATTGAAGTTCAAGGAGGTACAGGGAGATGTTGTCAGAGTCACTCAATAATGCCTCATTTCCACTGTACAACTGAGCCCTCACGGTGCGGTTAAGGGGAGCCATGTCGGCAGGGGAGGGGGTGCGGATATCAAAATCTCCCTGTTCTGCTCCACAACTTGTCTTTAGGAAGTCCATAAAAACAGTAATGATAATAATAAAATAAATGTGAACACAGTTATCAGTACCTACAATGATCAAAACATTTAGCATGCAAGTCAAGTCAACCCTTGTGTCACCTACACCTGTTTTTGAAAAGACCCCTAACCCTGCAAACTGCATTACAGAGCAGGATTGTTAATCACGTTACTGAAAGGGGCTTCAATAGTAGATATTGAAATGAATGGTTTATCTAAATGTAGAGAAGAGCACTTAAATCGTCTTCTATTTTTTCTATTCCATTTAAAATGTCCAATTACATTCCCTTGCTGTAGCAACTCCCCACAACATCTCCGGAGAACCGAAAGTCAGAGGGCTTCTTCCAATCCCACCACCAAGCCAATCTCCTCTTTACACACAGGTGCTCAACAGCATATATAGGTCAGCTACCGTCCCCTAGAGGACAAGGTGTCCACTTGAGCTCAATGGGCATCTGGCCAGTAGGGGCTGGTGAACCATGGTGAACTGCCTCATTCCTACTGATTCTACCTTTGTAACCAGTGGGAGTGCCAGAGCCAACACCACACTCCCTGTGCAATCCCCAATGATTTTGAGATCTTTACCTACCAATGGTATCACAATGAACATTGGTAGTCACATTGCAGTATGGTGCCATTACCATATGATCATTCCAAATCCATGTCATTCTTAGTAATGGTTCATCTAGGATTTATAATGGGATCCTAACTATTGTAACTATTATGTGAGGGGAAGTGCTATCTCATAGCAACATACTGCCATGACAAATCTCTGTTTGATTGAAGTGATATTTGATGTGATATTTATGTGCCTGAGTCAATTTTTCCCATTTCTTCTTATTGGCTACTGTTGCTAAATTTAGTGTGTGAACTGGCTATGTGAATTGACTTAATCTCAGTTCACATGCTATCGTGGGTAATGAATTCATTTTAAAAATAAATGTATTAAGACTTGTAGCATAGAAAAAAAAAACTATGGTTAAAAGGTTTTGCAAAGCAAAACATATAAATACATGAACAATCTATTAACATCATTCAAATGCATTTTTAATTAGAAGCTTTAACTCAGCAGTTTTGTACTGAAACCCCACTTTTTGTTTGAATTAAGGTTTGTGCACCCCTAAAAGAGCATCATCAGCCGATGATGTCCTAAAGTCATTGCACAACTATGTTGACATCACACTTCTTTGTTTATTTGCAGGGGCAGCTAGTGGCTTATATAGAAATGTTGCTCTAATTATGTATATATACATACTCCCCAAAAAAGGGATCTACCCCTGTTTTATAAATGATTTACTCTTGAACTATTTAAAGATGTTAGGAATCACTGGGTTCTATCTTTCCAATATTGAGTAATTATCATGATTCTGCCTTTAGCTGGCTTTGAACAACTGAACAGCCTTTCTCATTTCATTCTAACCATGTGACAATGTGACCTTTCAATTCTGATCCCCTCTACACAGGTCTCAAAACTGGAATAGAATGACAAAGGCAGTTCTCTGCCAGCAGATAAGGATTGTATTTCCTTTTACAAGAACTCTAACTCCCAGAACCATTGCAACACCAGCCAGACCTTTTTCTTCTTTTTCTATGACCTGCACTTTTTCAATGTCTAGGCGTTCCATGTGATCTCTTGAAATAGAATGCAGGGACCTGGAATTGAAGCTTTGAAATACATTCCGGGAACACTTGATTACAATTTTCTTCACTACTTGCTGCGAAAAAAAGTCCATTAAAAAAAAAAAAACATAATCTATGAGTCTTGATGGTAATACATGGCAGATAAGATTTACTTGAATTATTTTGGAAGCTCAAAACCTTTCAGTCAGTCTTATGAGATGTTTATTACTGTTTTATTATTTTTTTTTGCCTGTTGAAACACAAAATTAATATAAATTAAATAATAAATGAAAATGTTTCCCTAGCCAAGTAATTTTGAATGAGTATTCTAAATAGTATTAACTTTTTTATTTTTATTTTTTTTAGTCCATTGCAGATCATATTGACTTAGCTGTAAATGTGTTTTTAATTAAAGCATGCTGATATTTATTTTAAATTACAACCAACAAAATGTCTTTATAACAAGCAAAGCTAATGAAAGGTCAGGGGTCCAAAGGTTAAGTGCTTTGATATCATTTTCAGATGAATATTGTTCAGCAATCTGTTCATTTCTCAGGAGACAGGTTCTTGGTTAGAAGCAACATTACATGACGATTAAGGCTGTTTCAATCCTCCCGCACCTAGAGTGCCTGGTAACGCTGCAGTCAGTGTTGCTAAGAAGCCCCATTTACAAATAGAAGGAAAACAAAGACTGTTGTAAATCGATATGTTTAGCCTTTTAATTGCGTCAATGAAAATGATGCAACCTGGACTGGAGGGCCTAGATTTAACTATCTTCCCATTATAAGTTTCCTGTGCTTTTCTCATGTTTATGCAGTGTACATGTCATGATTTACCATACTCTGTTTTACCTTTCTTGCTTATGTTTTTACCACAGTTTCTACAATGGTACACCACAGTAAACTTGTATAAGGGTAATTTAGAAGTATTCCGTTTTTGTTGTCTAATGCTGTCAATATAGCACTCATTGTATACTTCCAGTAACTTAATCAATACATCAGTTAACGATGAGAGATGTACGATAATGTGATATCTTGAAAGGCCATTAATGAAGTCATTGGTGTCAGCTGGCCGAAACTCCCCTAAGAGAGACATAATAGAAACAGATGTATATCTCTAGCGTATTGTAAAAATGTTTCTTGCAATATAATCCTTTTTGACACTATATCAGAAAAAAATATGCTAGCACAATGCTTTATAAATGCTAAATCAGGTTCATTATGCTGTGGTCACCAAACTCATTTCAGCTCTGACCTAATGTGGATTTGAAGGGCTTTATCTTATATAACAAATGTGAACAATAATAAAAAATAACACCTTTACACACAAATTGAGTATGCATGATAGGCGCTGCCCAGATGGCAGCATGTTATTGTGAAATTGTCGAGCTCATCTGGTAACACAGTGAGGAGAATAAGAATTCAGCTTGCTGGCAGCATCAGGGGGTGAAGGAAAGGAAGGTCCAGCCAGCTTATCCCTCTGGACCTAGCCAATGGGCAGCAGTGTGGAGTAGTGGTTAGGGCTCTGGACTCTTGACCGGAGGGTTGTGGGTTAAGAATAATTTATCTTTTACCAGACATATTTTAAAGCAAAACATATGGGGCGAAAGATCATAGCAGTGAATCCCGCTGTAGAAAAGTTTTTATGCAAAAGTAATTCTCTAGTGGTGGAGCAATATAGCAGGTGCAGCAGGTGCAACTGCGCTTGGGCCCACGCACTCAGAGGACGCCTGAGCGGTTTGAAAGAAAGTGATTTTTCTTTCGTTCTTTCTTTTATTTTTTTTAACTATTGATAATATCCTTCGCGTTTATATTTGCAAATGTTACACGTTACACATTTGTATCACTGTAGCTGCCGGTGTGCGGTGCCAGTAATTCAGATTGCATCCTCCCTCATTTCAACAGGTATTGTCTTAATTATCCTAACTTTTCACCCCCGGAGGCTGGTACGAGGCATGTCTTCATGGAAGGTTTTGGGGTACTATTCAGCACAGACATTTGCAGTTATATTCTGTGTGCGCGATTCATTCTGTAGTTTAGACGGAAGCACAAAATAAACTACAGCAAACCAACATGCCTTCATTTCTGATTTTAAATAATAATAATAATAATAATAATAATAATAATAATAATAATAATAATAATAATAATAATAATAATAATAATAAACGGTTTCCTATACGAGACCATTTCTGCAAATGTCTGTACAGAATTGTGAATTCTGTAATAATTGGGGAATCCTGGTAGGATTGGTGATTAAACCTGCTTGTTTATGATTAAAAAATAGTGTAGTGTTGGATGTAAAGATGTACGCAGAATAAAATGAAAGTAGGCGAGTAGAAAACGTTCTTATTACGCACTGTTTCATACATGCTAACATTCTGACAATTAAATATAGTTCAATAGTGAACACTTGATTTGGTATGTTTGATGTTTATAAGTAAGGGTTAAATTAACGTTTGAGGAGGGGGGCACACAATAAGGTCCTGCACCGGGACCCATCTTCCTCTTCCTCAGTCACTACTCATTATAAATATAGTAGTTATCAGCTCTTTTTGAACAATGAAATGATTTGGCATTAAGAATAATTTATCTTTTACCAGGCATATTTTAAACCATAACTGTACAAAACACATATCAATAGAGCATATTAAAAAAAAATAATTAAATAAAACTTCAACGGAATTAGTAGTGGTAGCCGAATGGCACAACTGTAGCACAGCACATTAACAAATCACTGTTGTGCTATGAGAGAATTCTAATGAAAATATTTAACAAATAATTACATTGAACCATTTCACGTTTAAAATATAAAACAGCCGTTGGAGGGTTTGGTACACAGTGTTACATGTGTGACCTGGCAGTTTCGTATTGGTTTACAAAACGTTACCTGTTTGTCTGCCTTGCTTTACTTTGCTTTACTGCCATTGAACTTTAAAAGGCTTAATTAAAAAAAAAAAAAGAGTAAGGATTTGATTTAGTTATGTGAACCTATAATCTCCTTTCACTGCTAAGCATAGCCTTGTTTTACATCTTTACAAGTGTTTGGTAAGACATATTTTAGAGTACAACTGTTTTGTCTGGAACCTATTTCACAAATACAATACTAAGAAGCTTGAATCTGTGCAGAAATGTGTTTGAAGGGTTGTATTGAATGACTTGAATTCAGTCTACTTATGATAACCTTCTTAGTAGCTCTTCTCTCAACCCATTAAGTGGCAGAAGGTCCTATTTTACTCTTGTTCATTTCAATAAGGTTCTGCATTCACTGTGTTCTACCTCTGTGTGAGTCTGTGCTGGTAAAAGACCTGGGCTGACAGTCTCCACAGAGCTGCTCTGACCACCAGTCCTTTTCTCCTTCAGTTGTGTCGTTAATCTTTCTTTGGCACAGCCTTGGGGTTATGAAATGCCTTTCCGGATTCCATTGAGTCATTATCAAGCCTTTCCGGGTTTACAACTGCTGTTCAGTGTAATCTGCGTTTGAGGTGAACTTGTTTTAGTTGTAATGTAATTTAAATATAAATACATTTTAATATATGTGTGTATTTTATTGTATGTATGTGTATATGTGTGTTTTATTGTATGTGTAATTGTTGTATTGTTTAATATTGAGTATGGTCTATATAGTCTCTCTTTGTATTAGTGCTGCACTATTGAGATGTACCTGTGCTGGCCCTGTGGGCACAAAGTGAATACACTAAACTAAATAAACTAAACTAGTGTATAAGTGCAGTTTACATGTGTGACCTGGCTGTTTTGTATTGTCTATTTTAATCAGTGTACTCAAAACACTCCTTACAATATATGCCAATAAAACCACAACAGTACAATACAGTAAGTAAACTCTGGTAACACAATGTTCCTAAGAACATCATTCTATTCAATACCAGTTCACCTAAGGGATATGTGTCTGTTTACATGCAACAAATTGTGTGAATTGATGCAGCTGAAGACAGCAGGGGAAAACATCAGGTGTTTCATGCATTTCAGGGACAGTGCCTTTTAGCTTATTTATGTTATGTAGACATATTAAAGTATCTTTTAAGATCTCAGATAACATCCTAGTAAGCGGAAATATAATGAATGACTAAAAAGCTATTTGAAATCATCTATTTAATGATTAGTATTGTTGTGTTTGTTTGAGAAGACAGCAAAGCTATTGAAATAAACAATACTTTTGAAATGCTCAAAACAGAGGCATTTGCTGTCTTAAGACAAAATCAATAAGCGCATCCACTGAATTCAAAAGGTGCAGTTATGCTGTGGCGTCTCGTTGTAAAGGCTTAGCTGCCTTGATGAAGGTGTACCGTATTGTTTTGTCACTATTTTTTTCCTATTCCTTAGTGATCCAAGACATTTAGGAAGGTCAAGAAATAATATTCAGTCAGCTGATTTTAACGCCTTTTCACAAGGATAAAATAAAAAGCTAGAATTAATTTATTATCTTCTGGAGTACCTGCCCCACTTTGACTTTAAATAAACCATGTCAACAGAAAAAGGTCGTATTTATTCTCGTTCATTACATCAGCTTTTTAAAATGATTATAAATCGCTTATGAGAAATCAGCAGTCACTGGGTGAGGTCAATGTTCCAGTACATCTCTATTGTGTATAAATAGCAATTAATTGCAATTATAATTGAATACATTGAGTGTAGAGGGTCATACAGGGAGCAGCACCACTACAGAATGATAGGAGAATTGACCTACACTACAACAAATCTCTTTTGGTTGCACACAATGCTAAACAATGTTAAACGCTGAAATGTGTATGGTGCAATATTATAAAATGATGCTCTTCCCAAATGAATATTGATATGATAGACATAATTTAATTTGGGCTGAGACGATATATATTTTTATTCAGGACAATTCCCTTAACTCTGACTTGCATGGAAGGACAGGATGTTGATGTGGCTTTTGTAATGAACAGTAAGGTTGTATTAATGTTGCACAAAAAGAAGCAGAGTTGCGATGTTCAGATCAGATCTGAACCTAATATGAAACGATTATGCTGCAGCCTGTCTTGTGGGGCAGGTTTTATTTTTTTAATGTGGAAGTAAATCAGTATTTATAGCTTCAGCCGCTGGATGAAATAGAATGGGCTTGAAATTATATTTAAATCTTTGTGCATTAAACTGAGCTTGGAACCTTCCAGAGTCACATTCACCTTATGGTTTCATGCTGGATTATCGTATTTACCATGTTTAACAGCGTTTATAAAGAGAGAGAACCTTTAAACTTGGATTTGGGGTTTTACTTTTAGCACATACTCAATGGGCCTGATTTTCAAAGTACAGTAGCTTATGATGAGTTGGTTTTTGATAATAAAACTTTGGAACTAAAAAAGTTATTTGCATTTTTTTTTTTTTGCATCATTAAAGTATGTAAACAACTTAACATCACTGAGCACCGCAAAACATTGAATTTAAATTTAAATACAAAAACAAAGCATATTTATGCATTGGAAATATTATTTTGAATTATTGCCTTATTTCATATCTATATTAAAAATTAAAAAAGGAGTCCCCACGTCAGGGGAGCACAGACTGCTGAGATTCCACTGGGAGTATCGCGGTGGGTCTGGTGCTCCAGCAGGATAGGGAAGCAAAATCATGCAAGGACAGTCACCTTGCCGTGCTACAGCTCCCCCACAGGCCAAATGGTCAAATGTGATTGGAAGGCTGCCCACTGACCTTCAGTTCTCTCGAACTGTTGTGGTGGTGTTGCTGCTGCAATGAGGGAACATAATTGGCAATTCTAAATTGGGGAGAACATTTTGCCTATGTCTCTGTTCATGGGTATATAGAAGGAAAGATCACCTAAAATACTATCAAGAAAGAAATGTAAGTCTTTCAACTGTTTCAGACTCAAACTTTTTTCTGATTTATTTATTTTTCAGTCGATTTAAACAATTATGAATATATCTATTTACGTGAAGCAGTTATTTTATCAAGGGGAAGTTCTATAAATGAGGCTCTCTACAGTGTTTGGCTACTGAGATATACAGCCCTGAATACGGATGCAAAGAGGATCTCATGCACCTCACAAAATGTCCGTCAGATTATAGTTATTGGGAACGCAAAGATGTGATTTAGGGGACAAATCCCAATTCTCCATGCTTTTGAAATAATCCAGGTTTAGCGAAAATCTAAGACAGTTTGCTGACAGTCACTTTGACAGTTTGACATGGAATGCCCCAGTTGCTAAAGTGGGTGACTGTATTAGTGTGGTTAAATGGTGCGTGATGTTTTTCCCTATTCAGAGATCACAAGCTTGCTTTATAGCATCCCCACTCATGACTGAAACTAAAGGTAACCTTGAAGTATGTGTTTACGAAAGCTGGTGGATGTCCTTGGGGAGAAGGAAAAACCTGAACCATTCTTCATAGCTGGCTCACTGCTCACCAGCAGCTACTGTAGGTGACTAGGAGAAAGCACTAGGAGACTATAAGACAAGTGACTGAAATGCAATGATAAACCACATGGGTGGTTTCATCCAATCAGGTTGCAGTACAGTTAATGCCCTCTTAACATAACTTTCATTTTTAAACTGTAACAGTGGGTTAAGTTTAAGCAGCCTTATGTGTGTGAAAAACCCTAAAATTGCATTTTTACAGAAAAACATTTTTTATACAGTAATAGCTTTCATACACTCCACAGTAGGAATTACATGACAGATATTTGATGCTGTCTTCCATTAGAGGCTCTTTCCTTTTACACCTCGACCAATTATCTGACATCCCAGTGACGGATATATTAAAGCATAATTAGTTACCGTATTCAGAATTAATTAGCGTAAAAAAACCAATTACTATATTTGACTATAAACCAGCTGGCTAAACAGCAAGAAACCATTATAGCTTTAATTGTAATTCTTTACTAAAACAGCAGTTGTTGGAAATTCCAGCATTACTGTACCTCTAGTAATACATTTTCTTTGAATTTAATTCAGTACGGTTAATAAATAACTAAATAAATTGGACAACAGTGATAATATGGCCTTACTGCTATGTAATATGCATTTTGGGTAAAGCTGATAAGAAACTGTCAAATAGATAAATGTTGTGGCCATTGTTCCTTTGTACTTTCTACTCTATAATTAACTGGATATCTCTCTCAACCAAAAAACAATTGGACAAATTCAATTCACTTTTGGCTGTGGAAAGTGTTTTAAGAAAATATAAATTTATAAAATAAACATACAGAATGTGGAGGATTTATTTTATTTTGATTCAATTAAAACATCGTCGATAAGGCATCAAAATAAAACTTTTTTTTTTTGTTTGCTTGCATTTACATTTTCCATTAAATTCATTTCTTCTTCTTTTACTGAATTGAACAGGGCCTGAGTAATGTCTGCAGTATCCCACCATGAGGCTGTTATTTTCCATTTACAGCTTGGGGAGGCCTGAAGAACTTTGTTCATTAAACTAGAACGAAAACCAGTTACAGTGGTTAAGCTTTGCTTTTAATAGCTGTTGTATTTAAACTGCAATCACAAGCTGTCTGCACTGTACACACAGGTCAGCTGATTGGAATGTCCTGCTGTAATTTCATTGTTTGTAGGGACCCGTATCTACATGTCTAAGGTGATCCCTTGCTCAAGTTGCAATTAAATCTTACAAAGCAAACCCTTTTAACTCTACATTGGCATGGAAATCCCTTGGTTGCTAACATGCCATTTTAGAAGTTCTTTATTGTCTATGATTTTTATTTTTTAAAGTAGTTGGAACTGTTATGCAGTATATTGAGAAATACTTATTTATTTATTATTATAGCAGTGAAATATTTGATTTACAAAGTTTTTGCACCAGTGCAAAGTTTTCTAAAATAAAAATAAAATACAAAACCATAAATTAATCCCCCTGCCCCCCGGAATGTCTCCGGATCGTTTTTCATTACTGCTTATAGGAAAACAGTTTATGGTTAAATACATTGAATACATAAACACGTAATGACAGGTTGGGTGATTTAAAGAAAAAAAAATATTAAAACTATTTTACATTGAAGTGCAATTTCTACAACACTGAAATTGCATCCAATGGTTCATGAATTATTACCTGTTGAATTTGAAAGTGAATTTCAATATCTGGGGGAAAAATACTTTGAACGTCATGAAGCTTACACAGGTAAATTAAATAATTAGTTCCTCGATTCCAGTTTTGCTTTTCGTTAAATCCGTAATCTACTAAAACTTCTCTCCAACACTGCTGGATCACTGGAGATGGAAGAATATAGCCCTGAAAGGAATGCTTAAGGCCAGTACTGGATCACATCAGAGGAAGGATAAAATTAGGTTTCAGACTTGGTTGGCATATATTGACTTGCAATCGAATTCATACAACACAGGACACAATTTAGTAGGTAGGAAGTGCTTACACACAGTGCCTTCCAAAAGTATTGGGACAGTGAACTCTAAAGTGGGATTTTCACTATGAACTCTAAATCATTTCTCCTGGGAGAGAAAAAAAAACAACCATGACACATAAGAACAACTCCTAAGTGTTTTATTTTTAATAAAGTCAATTCAGTTCTTCCCCTCTTGGGTCAATTAAACAAATTGGTAAGTGTTGAACCTCTATTTTGAAGGAGCAAAATTTTGGGACAATTGGCTGACAGGTGTCTCCTGTTGGTCAGGTGTTTGTTGTTGGGTAATTAGGCACTCATAAAAGAGCTGTGAACATCCCATCAACCTGTCTCGCTTTGACATCAGTGTTTGGAGTCTGTAGTCAAAAATCAATATGAAAACCAAAGAACTTTCTGTTAAAGAAAAGCAGGCAATTTTGAAGCTGAAAGAAAAGAAAATCTCAAATCAGAACCATAGCACAGAAATTGGGCATACCAAAATCAATAATTTGGAATATACTGAAAAAGAAAGAAACCATAGGTATAATTACCAATCAGCCAAGACCAGGTCGGCCAAGAACAACATCTGCAGTTAACAGAAAAATGATCAGAGCTGTCAAGGAAAACCCTGAAACAACTGTCAGTGAAATCACATGAAAACAACCTCCAGAGTGTAGGGATGAAGGTATAAAAATCCACAGTTCGCAGACGACTGAGACAGCAGAAGTACAAAGGCAACACCGCAAGATGTAAACCTCTCCTCAGCACCAAGAACAGAAAAGCCAGATTAGAATTTGCTCGGAAGTACAAAGATGAGCCAGGAGTTTTGAAACAAAGTTTTATGGACAGATGAGACCAAGATAAACCTTTACCAAAGTGATGGAAAGGTTAAAGTGTGGAGAAAGAAAGGAACTGCAGATGCTCCAAAGAACACCACCTCATCTGTGAAGCATGGTGGAGGTAATGTCATGGCCTGGGCATGCATGGCCAACTCTGGAACTGGCTCACTCCTCTTTATTGATGATGTAACTAATTATGGCAGCAGCGGAATGAATTCTGAAGTTTACAGTAACATTTTGTCTGCTCATGCAGCCATGACCAGTATTTGAGCTCGCCGAAAATAAAACACTCTATTACTGACAACTAAATCGGCTAGTATTAGAATGTTCTGTCAATTTTATTTGTATTTCTTAAATGTCTAAAAACGTAACAAACCTTAAACACTAGCAGCTACAATGCTGTCGACTCTGTCTAGGATGCTATGCTTACTGGGTGGCTTACTTGGTTTCATCCACAACCGAAAAGTTTTTACTGTATCTAAAACTTAATCACAATTTAAATACCTAACCTAGGGTATACACTGTATACAATGCTCTGCATTAAATTTCGAAACTGATTAGAAAATATATTACACATGTATTTGTAAAACTATGGCATATAATATTTCCAGACTTACCAAACATATCTTAATGTATTAGTTGTTTAAATACATAACTGCATCTAGTTCCATACATATTATATACCATTGTATGTATATTTTAAATGTGTATTTAAGAATTCACAAACTTCCCTGCAAAAGTTTATCCAATTCCCCTGGGAAAACTCAAAATAGTAGTGTTGATTTTGATATAATGGAGCATAATATAAAATGAGTACGAGAGAAATAAATATCAACAGAAAATGCAGCACTAAAAATATATAAATATTATCAATTTCTGCAAAAGTGACAGTCAAGGCTGGTACAACATTCAGATTCCTGAACTAATCTGATTGATTAGTTGATTGGATTGCAAGGTTTGGATGGGCTATATAAAGAAGCACAGCATGCTGGGTGTGTTCCTCAATGGTCTGGCCACAGGCATCTGTGTATTTCTCAATACGTTGAGTGCATGATCATTTTTTCACTCTTGATTTCGCCAATTCCAAAATATAAAATAAATTAACATTAAAATACAGATCGATCAAATGGCAGAACAGTAGATTCTGGGAGCACAGAGCAGTAATGAATTTAGTTACAATCAGTACTGCAGTGCAAAATACTGTATGTCAGCTACCATCGCAGGTACAACACCCTGGTCTCTCAGGCACATCTTTGAGGACCACTGTGTTAGCAATACAACATTTGACCATAACATCAAGTTTAGATATAGAATTTTATTGGTACAGCAGAATGATAAAAACTGACTGGGGGAGTAAATAAGCAAATTATTTAAAAGTGCCTTAAATCTAAATGCACGGTCGGTATTGAAATATTAAACCACAAATCTCTTTTTCCCCCCGGTTTCCAAGACCTCTGTTATCAATACTGACGTGTAAAATGTAACTGCAAATACTTTAGAATGGGTTTGTATTTCTTACATCTTCAAATCTGTGTGCATTAACAGCAGCACCTTCACACCCACACATACAAGGGGCCACAAAAAAAGAAATTCTTAACACATTGCCAAACAAAGGAAAATGCTAAAATACTTGTTCATTAGACTCTGATTCACAGTAAAAGAGATTACATATACAAAACAGACACATATTGCTTAAGGTCCATTCTTAATGTTTTTTTTACAGATATAACTGGGTGATGATTTAAAGCTGCAAGATAAAAGCTATACAAACCCCCCTCCCCCCAACAAAAAAAAAGAAGTTTAAAAGACTATTTACAGTTTTTCTTTAGTTCAGATCTCTACATAGCCAGCACACATCACAATGCACAACAAACCACGATTAATGATATTAATGTGTGTGGCTAAAGCCTGTGATATTAGGGACCGCAAAAGAACAGCATCAGCAGATGCAAGGCTCCTCTCCATTCTCCTTCTCCTCTATATCCGTTTCAGGATCTCCTGAAGCCTTCAGCACTGATGGCATCTCATCAAGCTTTCACATCGCTCTCTGACTGCTCATCTTCTGTCCCTTCTTGCGGGCCTACGCCGAACCTGAGAGAAAGTGCATGATTAGTAAAAGGAAAAAGCTGTATGTATCCATCCATCCAAATCAGACACAATTACGATTACAAAAAATAATTTTGAAATGATCTCTAGTTTGTTTTTACAATTACTGTCTGTCCTGTCTATTCGCTGTCAGTCATCTGAGTGAACCCTTATTACTGTAGTTTTACTGTTAGTCATTTCACCCTGGTTCGACAGATCTCATTGTCTGAACCAGCGCTAGAATGATCTCAATCATTTAAAATGACTGCCAATCATCAAGACTTGCACCGACTGTGCACTTTCATTGGCCAGCTACAGAGACTGTCATTCAAAGCTCCTTCTATAAAATTAGCTGGTTAACGTGTAGATAACATGTAATAAAAGCTTTTTGCTTAACGTCTATGGTGCATTTACTTTGATTTAAAAATGGGGTACGAGAGGAAGACACGTAGTCTTTTTTTTTTTTTTTTTGGGGGGGGGGGGGGGGGGGGGGGTCAAGCACCTGGAAATGAAGGGAGTTGAGAAATCCGTAACATTATAGGTTTGGAGAGAAATAGTCCCCTGGGTCGCCATGACAATTTGAGGTTATAAAGAAAGAAATGGCCTGGTCACCACAGTAACAACCGATATGTTTTGGGGGAAGACGGCTCTCCTGAATTCCTAAGCCTTGAACGCCCCTGAATAAATAAGATTTAGGCAAGCCTGGCTGTACATGGTTATCAAGTTTGAATGTTGCAAAAATAATAATTTTAATTATTTAAGGGAGAAGTTCTTTGTTCCAGTGAGTTGTACAGTCATAGAAAAGGGAGCATGCCAATAACTTAAACAATTATGTAACTGTAGTCATCTCTTGCTAGTTTTAAAATATTTATATTTTTTACTTTAAATTTTGGGGCAAGTTTTGCACTTGCTTCGGATCAGGTACATTATTTTATATCTGACAGTGCGCAGAACAACAGTGAGTAATACTGTATATGCAAAACTATTTTAATTACCTTACAATTTCAGGTGCCTTTTAAAGTAAGGTGGCACTAGCTGCAAATAAGGACTGCGTCTATTTTCATAAACAAATAAGCTTACTTGAAAAAGCAAATTTCTACTTGGTTTGATTGAATGAACAGAAAAAGCTTACTATTAAAGCTGAAATGAATTTCAATAAATTCAAGAACAATGACAAGTTTAAAAAAAATAAACCTAAAAAAAAAAAAAAAAAGAACATAGCCTAGCCTACTTCACTAAAGTAAAAACAGGCTTCTGTTTTGAAATACCAGTGCTTCAGATTATTACTAGTGCTTAACATTTTATTTAGTTGTTGAACTTGAACCTATTCATGGCCCCCACAGCCACATGAACCTACTAACATCCTTACTTAAAAATAAAAAATATAAAAACCCACACAACAACAACCACCACCACACTCCTCTGGTTAATACAGAACAAAAACTAAACTAAAAACTAAACTACCAGCACCTTCTGTTACAGACATGCTGCTGCTAACGTAAGCTGTAGTAAACAGTGCAGTTCAGACTATGGGTCAAAATCCTACAAGTTATATTCTACTTTTTTGCGTGTTTTGCGTGACGGGAAGGCGACAATTGGATTTTTAAGAAGGCCAAGTAGATTTGTCTAGCATTTTGTCCCTTGGATGAGGTTTTTATCAAAAATTGCACACCCCTGCTATGTATAACGGTACTTGTACCTGAATTTAGGAGCACTCCAGCTCTAGCTGTCAGACTGTCTTTCACTATAAACATATGCAACACAGACAAGAAAAATAAGATTAATTTGAAGCTACTTTCTCTTTAATCTAAACTATTTATAGCTATGATTACAACTGATCCTCCATGGACATGCTGCAGGTTTTAAGATTTTTCATCTGATCCCCTTTGGGCTCTAGGTACTTGCTTTAAGTGAGTTGGTTTCCTCCTCCTCCTCCTCCTCCTCCTCCTCCTCTGCTGGCTCCTCCTGCTCCTCCTCCAGTCGAGTGTCTTCGATGCTCTCCTGAGACACGTCCATCTCATCGGCTGAAGTGTTCTCCTGGCTGGAAGCTGCTTTTGTCCCGCGTCTAACACAAAAACAGGTTCAGACATCCAGCCCAGGCAGAATAGTTTCACTTTCCCAGTCAACTTTAACACACACAGACTTAGGTCTTCTCCAATACATAAGAGTGCTCTTTTTTAATATGCTTGCAATTATTTAGTGGCTGTGTCCCTTTAGTTAAATACTGAAATCTAAGGATCTTTTGATCAAGGGGTCTCGTTTACGTAGACAAATTTATGCAGGATGCTTGCCTAATACCATTCCCTTTGTTGGGTTCTGGTAAATACCTGCCACTTTACAGTAACAGACATTTGCCAGGGGGGGGGTAATCCCTTCAGCAATGCATGGTTTATTTACCCAGGCCCAGTGAGTCACAGAAGGACCCACTTCAATTTTAACCAATAACTGCAAAAAGTTTAAGCCGCAATTAAAAAACAACCAAAGAAAAACTGAAATTCACAACTTGTAGTTGGCGAAGTATAGGCTCTCATTCACACCAAAGGCAACAATAACAATTATAATATTTAAATTCTATCTCAAAATTAGCTTTAGTTTCTTTTTGGCAACAATTAAAAAAAAAAAAAAAAAACACAACAACGTGATTCTGATTATTAACGTGGTGATTATTAAGGACAGACATCAATACCTTTTCCCTTGGTAACCAATTCATTTGTATATTCAGGTGTAAAGGTCAGGTTTTTGGCCTACTTGGGTGAACATTACCACTGAAAAGTATAGGAATTTACTTACACATTTTTCCTTGGCAGGGACTGTTGCGTTTTTGGTGGTCTTCCGCGTCTCTTCTGTGGCGTGGACTCTACAGACTCATCTGTAGCCTCAGCCGCTTCCACCCTGTGTTGAACACAAAGGAAAGATGAAAGGCATATGGGAAGCACCATGGAAATTACTTTCTCTGCAACAATGACTTAGTGTTGAATAATACAGTATTAGGAAACATCATAAATGCATTTTCGATATTTGCACATGGCATCCCCAGAGTCAAGATACCATACCATACCATACAATGCACTGAGAGTTTGATATAAATTCAGTAACTCTGACTCTGTGGTGCCATCTGGTTAGAAAATGATATATTGGACCAAAAGTTGGAAATAGTCTTTCTTTTGCAGACTAAAAAAGTCAGGTCTCTCTGTACAAACCTCTGTTGTGACCTCCTTGGTGCTCGGGCCTGCTTTCCTCCTTTTTGTTTCTGTTCGACATTTTCACTGTACCCCTCCTCCTCTTCATCCTCCTCCACCTCTTCTGAAACAGGAGGAGCCGCCTTCTTCCTACCTCTCCTCCCCTTGACTGGCGTCTCCTCCTTGGGGGTGGTGCTGCCGGCTGCTTTGGACGGCCGCCCCCTCCTCCCTTTCTTTGGTGGACTGTTCTGCTCGTCCTCCGTTTCCAGTGCATTGTCCTTTATCGTCTTCTCATCGGGCCACTGTTGCTCGTCTGCTTCGGCGGTGCTGGTGTTAGCTGCCCTCTTACGACCTCGCTTGGGTTTCTGCTCCAGACCAGTGTCTTCCATCAATGACCTCTCCTCCTGATCCACAGCTAGTGCCTTTTTCCGACCTCTGGGTTTATCACTTTCCTGTTGCAAGAGGAAAAATAAAAACTCTAATGGAGTGTTTGGTTCATGTTCCCTGTGGTTTAGGGTGGAACAGTAATTTCTAGACTGTTTAAAACAGACTCATGTGTGCAGACTGGTACCAATTACACCGACATAGCATTTACAGTAAATTTGTAAACTTTGTAAATACATCGTTTTTGACTTGCTATAGGATTTGGAAAAACAAAACCCGAAACCCACATGGCAGGATTTTCATACAGATTTTCATACAGCATTTATATATTCCCCCCCCCCCCCCCCCCAACACTGTAAATGTCATTAAGGGCATCGTTAAAGATTCACTGCTGTCAAGAGCAATAAGCTAGATGCACTTGCATGCATTGAGTCATATGGTCTCACAGTTCAACCTTGATAGCCTGCTTTTTTTTTTTTTTTAAATCAGCTTGCAGAGATGAAAGTGAGAAGTAAAAAAAAAAAAGTAAAAAATTGAAGGAAGTTAAGATTCAGATTACACCTGAAATTAGAATGTATACCAAATAAAAAGTGAACTTTAACTGCTGGTTTCACAAACCCAGAGATGACAATACTTGAGAGTGAACAAAACAGCACCTGTCAAGCAAAAATTAAAGGACAAGTCAGGATGGTAAAATAGGTTCTGTGAAACTAGATGCAAGTATTCAGTCAAATAAAGTTGAGGTAAAATATATATTTAGTTTCAAGTGAAATCAATTTTTTCTTAAATGCTGTACAGCATGTCTTTTCTTTTAATGTTTGTTTGGATCTCAAATGCAACTTGTTTACATCAGAAAGTCACTACCTTTTAATTGTTAAAGGGCAAAAAGGAACTATGTACACTTTCAATTGTTCTTGTTAATTTCTATTTTTGTGGCACCTTTCTTTCCCCCCAGTTTGAGCTTTAATAATAACAACAACAAGCCTAAACGTTGAACCTACAAAAGAAGCCACACAAAATACTTCCAGTGCGGCACACAAGGCAAGAGCTCTTGAACCTGAGCTAATCACCCACTCGTTTTGGGCCTCTTTGCAATACTAAGCATTGAATATTGTAAATGTTTACTTTAAGCACAAAGTTGACATTTTCTGCTTCATATCATGGGATAAAAATGATAGTGCTAATAAAACACTAATTGCTTATGTCATGTGAATTTAATTTAAAAAAAAAAAAGTTTAAAAAGAGTCCGTGTACAACTTAAAAAAAAAAAAAAAAAAAATCATAAATCAGGGGTTCACATAACTGGTACGCATGCGGATCAATAAAAAAAAATGCTAACTTATTGTTGTACAAGACGCAAGCGTACTGTCAGTATATTAACAGAAAAGCATTTATAATAAAAGGCAGAGACAGTGTTGATGGTTTGAAGGTGAGCTATATAAGACTAATTTATGGATTATTCCAGGATTGTGGGGGTTTACAGGCCTTGTCAACAATGTCCTTGATCAACTCTGCCCACACCGCTCGCTCCACAAGTGAAACAGAAAAGAAATACATACGTATTGGAATGTGAACTTCTTTGCGGTTCGGGTAATTAATTAATAAATAAATAAATAAATTAAAATGTTCAGGTCTGAATTTGAATAACCAAAAATGTTTTCTGTCCTTTCAGCACATTCGTATGTAACCTTTCCCAAATAACTTATTAGAAGGTAAATGTACTGGTATTTCCTGCACTGTCTAAAGCAGGAGGCGATTAGGGAGGAGTCAGCTGACTAAGCAGTGTTCTCGCTTGTTTGATACGTGGCAAGATCCTTTTTATCACGTCTGCTTGGTGATATTAAAAATATTTGTGAACGAGGTGAAACGAAAGATAGCATCCAAGTTTTAAGAATGAAGCCTACTGTTTGGTTTTCTGTCTCAGCAATTTGTCAGTCCCAGATTGTTGTGTAAAATTTTATATTAAATAGACGAGAGAAAAAAGAAATGTGTTAACCAGATTATTCTGCCTTTTATTGCAACTGTGGTACCAGTCAGTGAGCGAACATTGTAAAGGGTACTTTAGCTGAAACCTCCCGACAGAAGGGGTACAGTTTAAAAAAAAAGGTTGAAAACCCCTGGCCTACTGTAGGTTGCAGATCTTATTAAAAGCAAGTCGGGTCGGGTCGGGTCGCGAATAAGAAGACAGTGCTGCAGCGGGTTGCTGGTCGGGGAAAAAAAAAAAAAAAAAAAAAAAAAACAGAACCGGGGAGGACTCTAGGGTATGTAATGTAAAAACTGCCTTATTTTTTTGGTTTTTTTCTGTTACTTTGCCGAGATCGATTTATATAATAATTTAGCGGTGTTGCGCTGCAAAAACACTTTACACCAACTGTCAAATGTGTTAATAGCTTAAAAAACAAACAAACAAAAAAAAAAAAGCATTAAAAAAAACAAACACAACACACACAACAACCCCACACAGGGAATCCCCCCCCCCCCCCCCCGGCTCTGCACTGATCACATCAGTAGCCACGGGGGACTGAGTAAAAGCGGAAATCCACGAATTAGCAGAGATTTTTCCTCTGAGCTTGTTAAAAGTATTATAAAAAAAATAAAAAATAAGTAAGTGTTAGATTCATAGTCCACCTATAGTTATGCTACTGCATAGTGTTGGTTGCTGTTAGGTTTACCTTGGTTTACAAGACTACATGCCATTTTATCCTAGATGACAGAAATGTAATAAAAACCCATAAAACTAACCATTGAACCCTTTTTTAAATGTGTACCTAACTAATGATGAGAAGAAAAAAAAAATACATACTTTATTACGATTATAAAAATGTATCTTTACCACCTACATTTTGAAACAGCACTATTATAAATGTGTGTTTTTTTTACATTTAAACAAAAAGGAGAACTGGTTCATGCTAGAACACAAGACAAGACATTTGCAAACTCAGATTTTGCAAGAACTTTTTCATCACTAGAGGTCACTGGAGAGTATTACTGGACTTTGATTTGAAGGGATGAAGCATGTCTTGTGGAAAACTGTTTAGCTTCCCAGTTTAAAAAAAAAAAAAAAAAAAAAAAAGAAAGAATAGTGCATCGTGGATTATATATGGAGTGAAATAACTGTCCAAAATACTTGTATCCATTGTTTTCAATTGCCTCTGTACATGCAACACATTTTACTTGAATATGTGTTACGAAGCAAAACAAAACAAATAAAACACCTGCTAAATAAACGTCACTATTGTGAACATTGCATTGGAATTGGTACATTGAGCAGGCTGACATGTTACTGTTCACACACATTTTTCAGTTATTTCACTCCATTATAGAGTTGATTAACCTTACCCCTTGTACTTCATGCCAGGACATTCAGTTAAGAGCAAAATCAAATTGAATTTATAAAAACACACACACACACACACACACACACACACACACAATGCCTATAATAAAGCTGCTCTAAAATAAATAAATAAATAAATAAAATAAATGAATGTCAAATGTGTTCACAGTATATAAAATATTACCCAATAGGTTAGTCCATTGTAGCATAAAAATCATACCCTTAGAACATCAGAGTCGTCCCTCTTGTCATTCTTCTTCCCCGGCAGAGGAGAATTTCTCATTATTGTGATGTCTTCATTTTCAGTGTGATCCATTTCAGTGCTGTCAAGTCTTCAAGCAAGCAAGAAAAACATATCTAGTTACATTGTGTTTAGAGAAGCATGAATACTTAAAAGTAATAAACCAAGTCCAATCAGCAAGTCAAGGTTCAGGAGAAAAGGCCAGATATTAATGTTTTGTACAATATCAATACTAAGTATTCAGCCATCCTAAGCATTCATAAAACCCTCTCAATAGCCCTGTTAGCTCATTACAGCTTGGTGGTTCAGCAGAGAGAGAATATCGCCTATGAAACCAATCATATCAGCCAGATAAAATATTTGTTAATAGTATATAATGATCTTGTAATCTCCTACACATACTAGGAAGCACAATCCTGGATTAAGCACAGATTTTCTGGGTTTTTAATTACTCTATGAAGAACAACCAAGCACAAGTACAAAACAAGACTGCTATCTTCAAACAATATATTGACCGCGGTTCCACTACCTTCCTTTATTTCTTCCAGGAGAGCTGGGATTGGAATTGCTGCTGGCATTGCTGATTGTCTCCATCCGGGAAGACTTGGTCTGCGACTGCTTGCCTGCAGTTAAGAGGGGCTTGTTAACTGCACCAAGAACATTGGCTGCCTTTGGCTAGGATGTGAAGTTAAAGGAGAATCAAATAAAAATGGGTTACCATGAAGGAGAACTAAAGAAAACACATATTTGAATTCTCCCATGCCTATCTCCAGTAGGTATGGATTGGATGCAATTGTTTTTAATAACATGTAAATGGTATTTAATATTGCACTTTGAATTAGTTTATATACAAGAAGAGATTACTTTGTATTGCATATTACATTCTTCATGCATCCGATTTGTAACTGCAATCAACACACATAGGCTATTCAAAATAATTCAGATTCCTAAATTGAAACATTTTCATAATTCCAAAAATACAGCAAGATAAAGCATACAACCACAGAAAGAATGCATTCCCTGATTAAAAAAATATATACTCCTATTTGGTAACTTAGAAAACCTCAGGTTACACACACACCAAATGTAATACTTTGAGATTCATCTTACCTTTCCAGGAGTGAAAAAAGATTTCATTTCTGAAGGCAGATAATTCTTTGTATTGCTGAAATTCTGTAATTAAAATAATTTACAATTTACTAAATACAATTTAAAAAACACACATGGTTTGTGTAACAGCAGCTAAAATATTATATAAGAATTGCATACAACTGGGTTCAGAAATCCAATGTTAAGTGCGAATCCCCTAGTGTTTCTGACACACTTACAGGAGCGGACACCGCAAGCTGTGACGATACAGAAGTTCCTAAAAGACTTTCTGTAAGACACACATTGAATGGAGCTTACTTGAAAGACACACCTTGTCAGACTGAGTGAAGTATCTGGCTGGTAGAACGGGGTCCTTGGGAGATTCCAGACTGTACGTTGTACTCTTGACCATGATGATGTTCATGGCCACATCACACACAGTGTACAGTTTCTAGGTAATTTAATGCAAAATTAGTCAAATTCAATGCAAGGAGTTTTCTTCATTGTCAGTATAAAGCATTGGGTAAATGTTGTATTGCTGCATTATAGGGGAACTAATTGAAAAATCTTTACTTCAAATGGCAAGACATAGCACATACCTCGTTTAATTTTGGATCATCTGGCCCTTGGGCATCTTTTGTCTGTTTAATGTTTTCCACCATTTTTCTAATGAAAGCATGACTGTTGTTTTCGTTTTTTGACATCAATATTTCTAAAACAAACCACAAACACCTGGGGATAAAATAAAAAGATAATGGGATAAAGTTGAATGTTATTTAGTACTACTGTGCATAAATGGCATAATGTTATGAATTACTGATATTCACAGGTTGCGGTTACAATGTGAAGTAAATGCTGCTGAACAAAGATGAACCTCTTTACAAAAGGTATTGGTTCTACTATTGTGATTTGTTACTAGGAATATCAATTTTAAAACTCACTCTTTGACATCTTTAAGTTGCTCAATATCTTGAACCTTTACATAATCTGGATCATGTACAAGCAGGTGGATTGTGTATGGGACCACATATTCTGGCAGGAGTGAAAACAACTTGTCTAGAAGAATGAGGAGGAAAACATTTTTAAACATTTTACGACACTTAATAACAAATGCATAGCCTTTTTTTAGCAAATCCAACTTTTCCAAAAAGTGTGCCTGGTGGTGCGTTTGTAAAGTCTAAATAACTAATACCACAGGCTACAGTTAGGCAAGGAAGGTCACAATGCATACTTTCCCACAGAATCCATCACTGCCAGGCGGACTGTCAGCAATAAATCTACAGACGGCTATTCACGCAGGATTCAGTTTCACTTGTGATCTCTGCCGGATTCAAATCAAGCTTTAAGAGATGAAAAGCCAATGCAAGAACCTCCATTGCCCCCTTCTGTCCAAGTTTTAAGGCCGTCTTATATGAAAACGCCAAATTACTAAATGTTGGCAGCAGATGAAGCCTGATTCACACAGGACTAAAAATCACAACACAAACAAGTAGTTTTCAAAATTTTCACTTTTTATCCCAGATAATTCTCTCAGTTGGTACTCTGATTATTTTACAGGACATCGGGACCGTCTGTAAAATGTAAAAACTCAGGCATCCTGTGTCTTTTTACTCCCGTGCAAATCGACCATGTCAGTGTTGTTAGAATTGATATCGCAATACTAGACATCCTCAGCTTTTGACCGACTCGGAGGACAACAGGCTTTCAGATCCGCATGAATCATGCTTAAGACAAAGTTTATCCACAAGCAAAAACTGGACAGGGAGGGACGGCTGGATAGAGCTGCGGCATATTCAATTCTCCCTCCCAGTCGGGGATTGTCCTATCATAGTTTAGGGCAGGAACAGGAAACTCCGACCCTGGAGGGCCAATTCAACTTGATTAACAGGAACTGTATAGTAATGAACCCCAATTACTGCACCAGGATCTCAATAGAGGTTGAATTGGTTAAACTAAAACTACTAAGAATATGGTTGTAACAAAGACCTGGCATGAAAGGGCCAGAGTTGCTCATTCCTATTGTCCAAAAACTAAAGAATGATTTGTACTTAAATGATTTTTGTCCTTACCACTGATTGCTGCATGTTGCTTCAGGTACTCCCTTCGGACATTTATGTTTTTCACTAGGCACTGCCTGGCATGTGCCCTTCTCTCCTTCACTGGATCTTTTGCACAAAGAGCGAAGATGGCCAAGTATTCCAGTGGTAGCCGTAACCTACAAAGGCCTTTGTGAAGCTTCTGTGCAAACGCTTGTCTCACTTGGTAACATTCATCCTACAATATAGACAAAAGTTACTCAACTAAAATTAAATATAAAATGCTCACTGGATATCTTAGTCCTATGGTTTATCCAGACCAAGAACTCTTAACCCCATGTAATTTACACAAACATCAAATACACACATATATATATATATATATATATAATGCTAAATTGTATTTGTATTTTAACCCAAAACTAATGAAGGTAAAGTTTAATCCTGACAAAAACTGATTCCCCAAAGTGATCATGCACATTGCAAAGTGCTACATTATTAATACTGTATTAAACTGTGAGGGTATATCACAGAAATGTGTTTAATATAGCCTGATTATTACCTATGAAGTATGATAAATTAAACATACACAGAATCAAAGGATGAACAATTGGAAATGCATATAGTGCCTATAAATGTTACAAAGGCGTGACATTATACTGTAATTACCTGGCCTGAACCACAATTACTAGTAGTGCTCCAGATAAGGTTGAGAGTTATTGGGTAATCTACTCTCCAGTTTAGACAATGTGAGTAAAATGCAACATTACCTTGAAGTCATGAGTGCTTTCAATAAATACTGTACTTGCTCTATGGCGTATGCCTTACATTTTAACTGTAATGTTACTTTGAACTACTGTACTTTCCGATACTGCACTAATGCAAACAAAGAAACGCATTGCAAGCGAGTGGATTCAACTGTATGTTTTTAAATGAAAACCCAAACCTATTGGTCACATGATTCTGGCAATTCCCAGACAGGCTATATGTAAAACACCCAGCACGCAGCTTATCTGGAGCGCTAATTACTAGCATATAAACTCATTATTAAGTATACAGTCCTCCCTCGCTCTTGGTTATAACGTGCCTCGGATATAACGCTCCTACAGCATGTCCCCCAATTCCCTATACTAGGGATTCATGCAATATTTCACTTTATAACACAGACATCTTATTCAGCATTTGTTTTATAACTAAATTAGGCCTATTATGTGGCTATCTTTCCTAATTAATTTACTTTTTTGCAGCTTTCTCTGGGAGACGAGACGCTTCAGCCCCGCTCCGGCAGCCGAACCTGGGGCAAGCTCGTTCCCTCTTCCCCTCTCCAGACCCGCTTGTCTATCGCTTGGAACTGAATTCCCGACCGCCGTTTAGCCTGGCTACTTATAGTTTGAAAACTGCCAATTAAGATGATCCACAAGTGGGAATGTTCCCTTTTTTTTCTTGTAAAAAATATAGCGTTGATTACATGGTGCATTACGCATGGTTAATTCACAGAAAGTTACATTTTTGCTTCACTATATGTGCATTATAGAAAGGGAGTTATTTTATTTTGTATTTTAGTCAGATGTGTGTTATGTGTCCCGCGGCTCCCCCCGCCCCCTCCCCCATTTATAACAGTCTCTGGTTACAACGCTCATATTGTGTGTTGTCGTACCCCCCCCCCCCCCCTTATAAAAGGGAAAAAGCAAATCAGTTGCTCCCTTACATTAATGACTAAAGCACACAACTGGTACTGCTCCAGGGTAACAATTTCATGATAACAGGGTTCTTGTGCTAACTTCAGGACAGCACATCCAGCCGCCAGCCTCAGACGTGACATATCGGGTTTGCTGTAAGACAGGGTGCAAAGAGACAGATGGTTAAATTTAAAGGAAATAGCTGCACCATTGTGCTGCACTGCTTTATGTTTTAACAGGCGCTTGTGTGCGTCAGGAGAGTGCAGCGAGCAATCTGATTGGAACAGTGGGTAATCTGATCAAATCCAATTCAAGCTTAATACGATTTCGACATTAAACTGGATGTTCACTTTATCACCACCAGTGGGTTTAAATTATCATTCCTGGAGGGGGAGATAATGTTTTGCAGTCATACCATCTTGGAGTTTTGTTAACTATTCTTATGGATAAAAGGTTTGGTATCATTTCACCCCAGTAGGTTATTATAAAGCCTAGCAGTAGTACATCGCTTCATCATTATTCTTCCACATCCACTTACTACACGTACCTCATTTTCCCCTGCTCGGTCAAGTCGCCATCACTGTTTAATATTGCAGTTAGCATCCTCAGTGTGGAGTTTCCAGACTTGCTCAGGTTGTTTTTCATTCCCAACAGCCATCGGACCATCAGCTTAATACCTTGGATCTAGTCGGTTTAAAACAGATTTTTTAAAATTTGAAAATAGTTAAGATTACAATTATATTAAATTCATAGACATTATGTAATATAATACATGTTGAAAACAGACATATTTCAATGCTAAATAGTTTATTATGCTTCAGCTTGGTTGCTACTCCAATGGCCAGGCTGGAATTCTGGCCAAATTGTCATTGAGACGGAGTAAGGGAGGTGTGCTTTGGGAGGTTAGCTTTTTGCAAGAGACGGTAAATAAATTAAAGAATAAAAATCCCAAACCTGCTTGTATCTACCACCTCCTTTGTGCAGTGAGCCAAACATCTTATTACTTTAACAAACTCACTGTTACAGGAGGAAATACATTTCCACCTTGGTCATTCAGGCTTGCCCAGAGATTGGCAAAAAAGCAAAACATGCTGCCGAATTCACTAAAAATGGCAAATACAGTATTCACGAACACAGAAATAAATGCTGTATTGAGTCATTACAAAACTAAAACTAAAATAAAAAAATAAAAAAAGACAAAATTCAGGAGGGTAAAATAAAGTGGAACCTGAATTAATCAGCCACCAAAAGAACCAGACATCTACAACCACTTAAAGACTTTTAAAGAGTTGAGTTTGGATGGCTGAAATATATCTATTTTCTGTATTTAACAATGACCAAATCACTGCAATTTCTAATTATGCAGTATTTAGTGATTACTGTATTGTATGGGATTATTTTTTTTTTTTTTTTTTAAATCACTGATTCATCAAAACTCACAATGCTAAATGAAAATACTTACTTTTACTAGCGTTTCTGAGGAGACCTCATCATCAGGAACCCAAAGCTTAGTTGTCTTTTTGCAAGGAAGCTATTAAACATACATTTAAAAAATAAATAAATAAAATATAAATAAAACAAATACAGTATGACACACAGTTACCTCAAATCATAACTTTTCTGAACACAGTCACTGTTAACTAGGATCTCTTTTTAACACATTAAAAGCTTATTACCACAAATACAGTATAACAAACAGAAAACACTTAAGTAAGCTTTAGGTGTTAGGTTGCCATATACCTCTTAGGCTGGAATATTCTTGGTTTCTGCTTTCAATATGAAACACATCGGTTCAGGGTTAAGGCAGACCTGTTCAGCAGCTAGTCTGGTTACTTACCCTGTCATTCATTAACAAATCCTTTACTATGAAATTTGCTACCAAGGACTTCAGGGGACCTGAAAACTGTTCTGGTGCCAGCATAGCTAAGTGACCTATAGTTGTTAAAGGTGTAATGAGCTGATCAAGATTTGCAGGATCCAGGCTTTTATGCAGTGGCTAAAAAAGATAGCACAAAAAAGAACAATGAAATACGTGCACTTAAACTGGTAACATCTACAGTGCTGAAGTTGAACAAAGACATTTGCAGTCAAATAAAATGATGTACACTGATTTACATTTGTCAGAATGAAATGTATTTACACAATATTTAAACAAGCAGATACTACTACTACTACTACTACTACTATAATAACCAAGTTAAATTTCAATAAGGCTTACCTCAAATATCTGTGCAAACTGTGTGTCTCTTGAGGAGAATATTGCATGTATACAGTAAATAGCATATTTAGCCTGACGAGGTGGGCCCTTTTTAGCCTTCTGTTGTAAAACTGGAAGCAAAACCCTGGGAACAAAAGGCAAAACAAACAAAAACAGTTAGATTTCTCTATTGACTGGTAAACTTATTAACCCTTTGCGGTCCATTTATTCAGTGCCGGTCAGGTTTGTCAGGTCCAATTTATTTTCACACGCAGTTAATTTTAGGTGCGCGGTTTAAAAGTAATTTTATTCATAGCAAAACAGGTTTAAAAAGGCGCTGCATATCAACAGGACACTCAGTACTGCATCTCCAGCCCTGCCCCACCCCTTGTTTGCTGTATTTATCACATCTATCTTCATAGTAGTGCATACTGATAAATCATCTCCTGATCACTTGTTTTATCACCAAACCCCTCAATAATGCAATCCAAGTCATTATTTTATTACTATAACATCTCAAAAAGCATGGCAAATGTCTGTGATATTCTTTGAGCGCTGGATGCAGAAGCAGCTATCTTTTTGTTAGTGTCCGTGTCCATGGTGCAGGAACTATGTATGCATATTGCTCAGATCCGCCTCCTCTTCTTTTTTTTCAGCTTCCCTCAGCTTCTATCAATCTCACTCGGCCACTGAAAGCTATTCTCTGCTTTTTCCGAAGAAAAAACGACTAGAGACCTGTGCTTGACCTGGTCCGACATAGGAACGCATAGGGTTAAGAATTCTAAACAGATCACTTCATGCAAAACCCTCATCTCAAAATAACTTTTGCTCTTCCTCTTTTTAATATCAGCAATTATTCTCTGACAGTATATTTACATTATTTCTAGTCATCAGAGCATTATTTCTATAGCAACTGCTAGCAGTGCTTCCTTGTGAAAAGCTTTTTTTTTTTTTTTTAATTAGAGGCTAGGGCTTTTCACTCTTACACAATAATTACATTTTAATTATGGCACTGTACTTGTAGCAATTTAGAAAAATGTACATAAAAACTATAATACGGTTATTAAAATATATAAATAGCAGCATGTTGCTTATAGCCAATATTGGGGACACGTATTAGTCATGCATGAATGGTTTGGAGCTATCCTTGATAAAAAGTCTCATCTTTTAAAATACTCACGATTTTATGTGAGGAAAGCTCTCTTCCATTTTGCCACCCGTGTTCTTAAAAATCTGCAGTGCAGCTTCTGCCACCTTTTCATCGTCCATTTTCAGGCAACCAAGTAGGGACTCAAAAGTTTCCGCAGAATGGAAAGAGACAGGGTGAGTAAATGAGAGCACCTGTAATGAAAGAATGTGCACCAACTGAGTTCTCATGACAAACACCCATGTTCTATTTTTTTTTTGTATTCAAAATAGCTTAAAATAAGGTGGTCAGAAGATTGAGCTAAATATCAGCAGAATCACCCAAGGAATTGCACCCCTAAAAGTTTACCTTCAACAATTCAAGGCCTGCCCTGATTGCCTGCTCTGTCGGTACTCCCTCATCCTCATCATCAGCTGTGCCATCTATTGATTTGTTGACTTGCTTGACAAGGGCACTGAGCGGAACACAGAAACATGGCATTAGCAGTCTATGTACTGCGATAAGTGAACATGAAGGAAAGGTATAAACACAGTAAAACGTACCTAATGGATCCAGTGTCTATGTGCACCGGAGCAATCCTCTCTAGGAGGAATTTCACCATTTCTAGAAACGGGTTGCTTGGCTGTTTGGGACTTCCAAGTTTTTTTGTGATTTCACGCTGCAGAAGGAAAAAAAAAAAAAACACAGGATGCAACTCAAACATGTATACCTGCTCAAAGTATTGAACATATTGACCACAGATCCATATACGTTTTGAAAAAAGCACCTTTCCAGACCTACAGATTGACCCACTGTAAAGCAAACCTCATTATTACTCTAAATGGTTTACTGGGTGCCGACATGCTGTTGTTGCAAAAGGTGGTACTATAAATACATATAGTAAATACAAGTTATTCCAATATAGCAGTACATGTGTTAGAAATGTGTGCCTCGTGAAGCTTTAGAAACAAAACAAACATCAGTGCATACCAATAGTATTGCAACCAATACAGTATTTAAGGGTTTACAACATGCCTAAAGCTACTTCAAACTTACAACACAGCCCTCAGCTTGCTTGCACGAACATTCAGGGCTGACAAGTGTCTCCAGGTGGTTCTGAATTCTTTCGTCCTCTTCTAAAACCTGGGCAAATTTCTTCATGAAGTCTTGGGCCTTCCCTGGGTCTGGCAGATTTCCTATTAAATAAGCGTATACACTTTCAATTTTACTTTCTCCAGCACTTACTTTATTTAAATAGATTGATGCGGTCCACAGCAAAAGGTGAAGCTTATGCAAAAAACTTACTTGTAATGACCATCACTTTGGAAAACACTGCTTTGCTAGAGGCATCAGACTGAAATGTATAAAACAAAAATTAGACAATAAATCTCAAAACCAAACATTTCAGAAGGGTTGTACTGCTGTCTGCAGAAGGATTATATAAAAATTACACAGACACCAACTGCTTTTGTCTAACCAGCTAGACCGCATCAGGCCACAGTGGAATTCCAAGGTTGTTATGCAGCGCGTTGTCAAGGAAAAAAATTAACAATAATCTGCAAAACGCAAATTTGGGGTTCACAGGTTCCCATATATTCATGGACAGATCTGAACTTCCAATGCACACTCCAGATGTTGACTATTTAAGTCCTTTCAAAGTTAATGAAATTTTACATCAGTAACATTTACATACCCCCAAAAAACGAAGAAAAAAAATTGGAGTAAAAACTTTATACACAGGCCCTTCTTCCTACAATGAACTGCACATGTAGCCACAGATCTGCACTAAATAAGACACCCAACTTACTTTTGGTTGTTTGATTAAGTCAAGCAAATCCTTAACTTGATTCCTCAACATGTTTTGGCATTTCCACATTTCATTTAGAGCTCTGAGAGAAAGAGAGATGGGATTACATTTACTTGTGTGAAACAGAACACAATAAAAGCACTACTTTTGGAGGATTGCTTGGTTTCAAAATATAAACCCCATCATGCTTTTCTCTTATAAAATTCCCTGCAAGTCATTTAAGAGCAACTCTGGATGATGGTTCCCTTTTTCTGAATTCATGAGTGGAATTTCCCTTATAGCAGACAGATATGCAATGCCATTACATATTCTGCAACAGCAACAAGAAAACACTACTCTTCAAAATGGAACTTCAAAATGAGACACCTTAGCTAAATGACTACCCCACCGCCCAGAGATCATTGATACATTTTAATGAATACTGTGCAACAAATAATTAAAATACACACACACACACAAAACAGCCTATTTAAATGCACATGCACATGCACTTAGAAGAAACATACTTCACGGCATTGAAGTCCAGTGTTGCATAAAGATAATACAAACACTTCATCCTCTCTGTTGTCTCCAGATTATGGGGAACCATGTACTGGGCAAAGATACGTTCCACAAGCAACCTGGAGGAAAACACGTGAGGCTCAGTTGAAACAGACTATAACCACCACAGTTACCTACCACAATGACATTTGTTCAAATTAGAATTTCCATAGAAAAAATGTCCTTCATTGCTGTGGAAATACTGTAGGTGTGACATTCTTTAGACGCCACTTGGCAGAATTTCTTTTAATGAGCTACATTTTCCAACAAGTCTATTCCATGGAGAACCACAATAATGTAGAAACTGCTGTTCTTGTATTATTTTATACAATGTAGCCTCCCTCAATGAAACATATGCTGCCTTAATTAATTCCCCTTAGCTTCAGTGGAGCAATAATAATTCCAAACAATTAAAAAAAAAAATCATCATCATGTTTTGCTGCTGTAAGACTTTCCAATAAATAAGTCTATTCCCAAGTTCAGAAATCTGTTAAACATTTTCTCATAAAGATCTTCTGCAGTTGATGTATGTAAACTCCCGTTCAATTGATTATTCTTCTAATCTGCCAGATGCAAGGATTTAAATGAGTTGGCAGTCTACTGGTCCCTGAGCCCAGTAATCTTAAACTGACAATTCATTGTTGTTTGTTAAGTTGTCTTTTGATCTGCAAACAAATGTTTACATGTGGAACACTATCAAAACACCAATAACACAGGTGCTTGTTCTTCATGTCCCACACACTGGCAGCTACTCCCACCTGTCATCGATACTGTTCTGATAGTATATATGCAGGAGCTTGTCTTTTATCCAGGAAATCTGTTTTGTAGCTTCTTTTCCTGCTTCTCCTTGCAAAGAGTACTTTTTGTAGATCTGGGCCAGTCCCATCATTGCCTCTTTTCGAACCCTCCACTAGTAAAATAAATAAATACATTTATAAAAATAATAATAATAACAATAATAATACAAAATCATACATAAAACTAACAAAAAACAGCTAAAGTAGACAAAATAGGGTCTACAAAAAGCAATTTCATAAAACTGGAAACAATTGAAAAACACAACAGGAAAACACTTGTAAAAAACATATTGTTTAAAATGTAGTGTTGTGTATGTATTACAAGATCTTTAAAACAAATCTTACCCTCTTGTCTAATGTTCTCTCTCTTACAAAATTAAGCAACTGATCATTGACAAGCGAGAGATCCTTTTTAGCAGCAGTAACAATAGACACAATGACATCGTGTCTAATGGCTTCCTCAGGATCATGGGACCTCACTTTTAAGAACTCTGTAAGACAGTATCATATTTGTATTAAAACACACACAGGTAATGTATCTGTTCAGTGAAAGGGTATACATTTAAAATCAGCTGGTTCAATAAATAAAAGTACTCTGTGTTGCACATTACAAACTTGAGGTGGACTATATTAAGCATTTTACAATCCTTCAGGTCCAGGAGGGTACGTAGACACCCCCTTCTCAAAGATATTGGATAAACTGTAAAATTATAATACATATTTAGGAAGGAATATTCATTGATATGGATGAAGTAAAACAGTGTTGTTTTTAAGCATACAACTAGTAAGATATATACAATTAGTACAGTTGGGGCACCACCTGAACGGCAACCCATATGCATTCAAGTTAACACTTACCTGAAGCCAATTCATGCTGGTTTTTAATTAAATAAAAAAAAAAAATTAAAAAAAAAAAAGTTTATCTACATACCTGTTAGATCTTTGGCTAAATCCGGGTGATTCATAAGGCAGTGACTTGCAAACTTCACACATTCAAGACGGATCGGGACGTGTATATCATTGAACCTGTAGAAAGGGAGTGCAAGTGACACACAAAGATTACAGAGCAGATCGAACATTCAAATACAAGTTTAAAAATGCTGTTCAAAAGTAAATGGTACTGTTAAGAGATTTTCTTGAGAAACTGAGAACTGAAAAGATGAAGTTGGCATCTAAAAAAATATTAGCAGTTGCGGTGGGTTGGTTTAAAAAACCTCACACCTCTTCTCGCATGGATGCTTAAAAACAATTCCTACCTTCCCAGGTAACACTGCCAGAGGGGCTTGTTTTGAGCTGCCAATTCAGAATCCTTTGCTCCAAACATTTTAGCCAGCAGCTTAACAACTTGCAAACGTTCATCATTATCGTTGCTCTGTAAATAAAATATATATTATATAACTGAATGAAGATTATCAGGACAAATGTGGTGAAACTGTTAAAACCAATACAAAATTAGCAAGGTAGGGTAGTGAAAACACAAATAAAATACCTTTAGTTTAAATTCTAGCTGCGGTAACACAGAAAGCAGCAGGTGGCAATCAATATTGTACAGCTCTAGAATCAAGTCAAAGACGTGCTCTGATAGATCACTGACAGAGGTCTTTCCAAGCATCAGCACCAGGTTAAAGAACTGTAAGACAGAAGAACAAGAACCACTTGGAGGACAATGCAGTTAGAAAGTCCATCTTGCAAAAACATTGTACAAAATCTATAGTTTGAGGACTTCAAGTTTTAATATCAAAACAAATCAGCTGATTGGATGAATTTTTTAGTTATGATGATGTTCTTGCACTCAACCTGCAGTTTATGGTTGGTACTGTGTCCTTTAGATCTCCTCTGTTGCTCTCGTATAATACAGAAGCACCCTATTCTATGTAGTCCAAGTATTGAACCTTGAATAACAAATATGCATTCATGTGATCCTTGTAATTATCAAACTACAGCCATTCAGTATGTAACACAAACACCTGAAGACAGAAACAGATTTGGATTATTGTCCTGAAACTACACAGAACCAGCAAAATAATTCTAATAAATTTCTATTTCCATCACTTCACAGATCTCTAATCTTCCTTGATGTTAAATGCAAACTGTATTAGATTTTTTGGGGCATTTTTTGGCTATTACATTAACAGAAAAGTTATTATACAAATCTAAAGATATCTGCATTTCTGCACTTCTGTAGTGCCCCTGCATTGCACTTGAAGATGTAATAACGATTACATGGTCATTGAAAACATGGGAGTTACTGGAAAAGCAGTGTCATGTTCTGGCTCTCCACTAGCCAAACACAGCTTTTTCTACGGCTCGTGTGTTTTCAACATCTCTGCGTTTCTTTATACAGCCTACTGAAGTGGAATGCAAGTGTAACAATGAAATATCTTCAAGGAGCAATCAGTACATTTTGTTTGTTAATAGCTTTGAAAAAAATAAAATGGTTTACACAAAAGATATGTATCTTTTCTACAGGAAAATGTGATAACTATAAAATCACAGCAATTAACATTACGTAATTTTTTCTGGATTCATTCCAACAGCTCTATGTACATTTTTTTTTTTTTTTTTTAATTAACATGATATGCAATTATGACACAAGCTGGGAAATATTTGCAAAATAAAGAATCTTCCAAAATGGACATTTAAATTAGAACCATGTGGAATTTCAGTCAAAACACAATGTCTAGGAGGTTTAACAAGGCTATAGGTCGATATTAAAGTCTCCTTAAAGTACTGATGCATCAATTCCTAGCAGAGAACAGGTCATCAGATGCAATATAATGGATTTTAAAATGTATAAAGAATAAGCAGGGGTGCCTTGTCATTTCTGGTCTGTTTAATTCTAATATTTAGTTAATTAATACTTATTTAATTTAAATACAACTTTAAAAAAAAAAGTCTTGGGGAAACAATCTATTAAATTGTATTTAACTTGTTCTTAATTATTTCTACAGCTCAATACTAATATCTAGCATAACTTAATCAGTGGTACACAACTTCAAGAACATTACAATGGCAAGTCCCAGATTTTTCCTCAAACGTTAATTTCAGCCCCTTAACTTCTAAAACAATTCAGGGTACCTCCAAGTGCAATCTTTGTGCCACTAGGGGGCAATCCACATTATCACCATGAAAGACTACTTCCAACCTAACCTGGTTTAGATGCTGAAAATCACTATTATTTTAACAGGCTTAAAAAAAATTATATATATTATATATATATTATATATATATATATATATATATATATATATATATATATATATATATATATATATATATATATATATATAAATAAAATAAATAAATAAATAAAATCGCACAAGGCAGACAAAGCACAGATCAGTTACCAAACCGTACCTCCACCATTATTATAAGTGATGTGTTGGCAAGGCAGTTTCTACAGCACATTAAGAAAAAAATAAATAAATAAATGTATATATTATATATATATATTAAATAAACAAAGCATGATATGCTCCACTTGCAAGCAGTTATTTTGGTAATTTTGAAACATTTCAGGTCAAAATAACTGAACAGCAATAAAAGGAATTCATCCATTAATTTCCACAAAGAGCTTAAACACAATGAAAATGGTTTGCCAAGTTGTTTAGAATTGTGTGCAATACTAACATATTATAACTTGAACATACCACTTTTATTGGAGTAAATAAAACCATATATCCAAAGAATGCTTCAGATTACTGTACTGTGACTGATGCTTTTGAGCCGATTGTCACTGGCTGTATTATGTGCAGAGAAGCTTATAGAGTTGTTTACCCATCCCATCTTAGAGTATAATAAGCCCATAAGAATTAAAAGTTGGTCATAGCTAGGATTACTTACATTAGTAATGTATGGTTCAATAGCCTGGGCTGTCCTCTTCAGCAGAGCTTTTGCCAAGTCATAAGCCTGTTTGTTTAAATTCTGAAAATAAAATATATATATACTGTACATTAAAATCTATTTGTGTGTGTGTGTATTAATATCGCACTCGCAGGTTTAACCAGATTTTGTGCATTTGTATATTAAAAAATAGAGGCTTTGGGTTTTGTGACATGGTCTAGGTTGAGATCATCAAACTCATTTCATTTTTGACCCGAGCCAGGTTCAAACTCAGGTCATGAAAACTGAAAATATGTCCACTTTATAAAGACCTGTTTTAGAACACATTTTAAAATGTGAGCTCACCATAATGTAATCAACCTTCCAAAAACAGGCAGTAACTGCTGGTGGCTACAGGATAAAAATCAGATATCATCCTAACATACAACATAAAAGACAACAGCATTGACTTTTATACTTAAAAAAAATGAGAAGGGGAAGTTACCTTATGTGCAGGTACTAGGTTCACTAGAACTGTATCTAGAAGCTCTTGGGAGACTGTGTCACCTTCACAAATGATAGAGCCCATCAGATCCACCATATGCATGTGAACCTTCTGGTTATGGCCATTACTAGGAAAGGCAGTAAAGATTGGCATTACTTACAGGAGTTAAAATAGGGTGCTGTACAACACATGCGAGACAATCACCAGAGAGCAGAGTGACTTTCAAGGAGCTTGGTCTTCAACAGCTTGTATTCAGCACCCTAGGGTATATTTTTATATTGTATTTTGGGCTAAGTGAAAAATTCCAGTTGAAATTGATGTCATACGCATGCAATACAAATCATTCAATTCAAAAGCTAAAAGTACTGTTTAGAGGACATCTACTGGAACCCAACCGGCTGAGATGGTTTATAGTAAGAAGGGACATATGGGTGTATCACTTACTATACATATAATTGTGAGTGTTTGTTTTACAAAATCATATGCAATAGAAACTGTTAACAATTCAATATGTTGTTTTAATGTACTTACTTTATCACTTGAAAGAGTGTTCGATACAGCTGTGTGAAGATCTCATTGCAGTCTTCCAACTCAAAGCAGATGTTGTAAGACTTCACCCAGGCAATATTCTATGATAATTAATACACATTTAAAATGAATGTCACTTCTTAGAACACCCCCAAATCCAGGGTGAATTACAGGAAGTAATTTTTAAGACGTTATATCATGATAATTCAATGGTGTATTGCATTATGTCTCTCAAGTATAGGCTACCTTCCACTAGGAGTACATTTTTTTGAAATACAAAATTAAAAAAGTGCATTTTTAAGCTCCATAGGCATTCAAGTTTCCTGAAGTTTAAACCTGAAGGATTTATTACAACACAAATAATTTCGCTTCAACATTTTTTTGGTTTTAAAAAATACCGGCAGGGACATTTTTTGTTAATTAATTCAATTTCCTCTGAAACAAATAACATATCCTTTCAAATTATCCAGCTGCATAATGTGATGCATAATTTAAGGATAAAAGCCAATATTCTCAAAGTGTCTCTCAAATGTCCAACATTTAAAATCATACATTTATCAGAAGATGGAAATGTTCTTAGTTCGCAGAATACAAAACATACTTACCTCAAGTAAATAGAAGTATCTGTTGAACTGTGGACTTTTTGTGTCTTCTAATCCCTTTAGCTGCCTTGTTATGAACATAAATATATCCTACAACGACAGCAAGACAAATCAAAACCACAACCACACATTACACATGCATGCTTGTATGTATGTAATAATTAAGCAATATAGGTAGCAGTAGAAGATGCAACTTTGAAAAGTAAGAAACCATTATAAAAAATTAAAAAAACTATAGCTCATGCCAGCATTTACCAGCAAGTGGCTCCCTGAAAATTCCTCAGACAATTTGGTCTGTGCTAAATTTGACCCTTTTTGATATACCTACAGACCAATAAAAAAAAAGGTACCTTCAATTTGTCTGGTGATGTGTAAGGAGCCTCTGGGGCATAGATTCTAAAAATATCAGCCAAACAGCAGGCCACAAGCAGTCGGACATCTTTATCATGGTGTTTGAGGAAAAAGTCTGAAGCAAGATGCAGGGCCAGGTTGAGGTACAGTTCCTTCTCCTCCTCCGAATCCTGGTCCATATCCATAAAGGTTTTCACAACCATCTGAAAAATAAGGTCCCATCTGTTAACGTTCTGTTCTCCTGTTCTCAGGAGCCACAGCTCGGTGCACTTCAGATTTCAACAGGACATGTGCCCAAGATGTACATGATAAAAGCGAGGACATGATTTTTGTGCCATGAGTGGCATTATACCAATTAACCTAGGTGAGCCAATGCATGGAATAGATTATAAAGCACTGCAGAAGTTAAAACTCATCTCCACTTCTATTTACAAAAGTCTGTTACAAATCATTACTTACTAAGCTTTTTGTTTGTGCTCTTAACCAAACATTTCTATGAAGACTAACCAAATATGTAATGTTGTTACACCCACACCTCTCCCAATACCTGTGCTATACCCATGACTGCACTTGATGTGCAAAGAGTATTAAGCCACCTCAAAGCATTACGTCTTTGGAAACCAAAAAGTCTACATAACCACAACATGCCAACCATCTCAAGTCACAGGTGAAAGTGAAGGTTGCGATTACATTGTTCAGAGGAGTGAAAACATGACTGTCACAAAGACGGCTGGAGTGGGTGGCGTCAGACCAGAAAGGAATACACAGACAGACGGTGGTGATGAGTAATGCTGAGTGCAATGGTGGCACTCAGCGTTTATTAAACAAAATAAAAGGTTTAAACAGAACACAAAACAGGACACGGCACTTGAGGCCAAAATAAATAGACGAACAAAAACGGACCAACACTACAAACGGTGCACGGACAGACACACAAACAAACACGGTGAGTCTATAAACACTTATTATTTACGTTGTTTTTCTTTTACTCCTCTCTCTCCCGTTCTCCACTCACGAACACCCAACCCCGAGTGAGAGCTACGTGTCTCTATATATACTGTTGTGCTGGGATTCAATTACTAATTCATTATTCACTTGAATCCCAGCATGTAAATTCATTACGTGCAACCCCGTGCTCACATATTATTACATATTTTAAATGCACGTGAAGTGATGTGCAATCCCGTGCCTAAATATAATTATACAATTTAAATACCATATGAAACACAGACCCGTTTATATCCCGTGTACCAATCTCTATACACCAACATTAACACACGCAACATACAACACAACACACAAATGTACACTGGGGCAGGGCACATTGCCACAATGACGTTGACATCTCAAAGTTCATGAGATATTAGCAGTTGAAGTTGCAGAGGTGGTGATGGAATGACAATTACATACAAGTTCCCCTCACGGGTGAACTGCAATTTGTATTGTATATGGAGGGAAAAAATAAAACTTAAGCAGTAAGGGCCTCTCAGTTGTGGATTTCAGTGTCAGTCACCAACATTAAAAGGACGCAGCACATGGATTAACTGACCTTTAACCTCCGAACCATCTCCTCTTTCGATATTTTGTCTGAGATCTCTTTGACTCCCGGAGGGTAGGTAATCTTTCCATCGTTGGCTCGTGCCTTGGAGTGAGCCATGGTCACCACTCACTTGTAATCTCCCTAAAAAAAATAAAAAAAATAAATAAAATAAATAAAATAAATAAATAAATATTGAAGTAAACCACAACACAGCTCACAGTTTAATCTGTGATTGTGAACAAGTGTTCCTTGTGCAGTTAAGGGCCAAAGTAAAATGGCAAATGAAAGAGCAAAAACCGTGTCAGAAAAGGTGTGTGGAGCAGATGTGCACCAGAGATTAAGAAGGTTTTTGAATTGCAGCTCACATTTTTTTTGCACAACATCTGATTTACAGCTTTACCTGGAGTAATTGCTTGAAAGGCAACTAAGCTATATCAGTGGAACAGTACTATATAACTAGGGGCTGAATTTTTCGTTTTTTTGTTTAATTCGGGGGGGGGGGGGGGGGGGGGCATATGATTTATTATAAACCCTAGTCAAAACGCATCAATTTTCAGTTTTTATAATAAAATTGCATATACAAAGGTTAATTTACTGTGTTGAAGCAAGGATGTCCACCTTTTTAAGATTCAGGTAATGCAGAACTGCATTTTGAATCTGAGAATTGTGAAAAGTAACAGATTAAATTTTACACCGCATTACCGCCTGCGTATCACCTGTGGTGAAGAAATAACTCCTAGATCAATAATTGAGTTGGATGCAGACAGGATTACAATCTTACAGTTTTAACTCGACTCACTTCCTGGTTTGTCAATAACGCTTCTTGAATACAAGACCCTTCAATAACTTTATATAAACAATTGGAAAGCAAACACACACACTACTGCAAAGCACTAAAAGTAGAATACTATAATAGTATTTCAGCGTTTGCTCCAGGACTTACAGACCGAGGGTCAATGTGGCCCCCTCTCAATTTTACGGGGACATTTTCTTCAGTGAGGGGGTCAATGTTTGATTCAGAACCAACCACCATTTCTTATTTTTGTTTGTTTTAAAAAATGTCAGAGTTTACTGACCTTTTGTTTCTGAAGAACAAAAAATAAAACTGTAAAGCTGTAGATACAACCAAGGTGTCTCTACAATACTCACTGTAACTTTTGGGGAAAATATTGGGAAATGTGTCACAGTGATGTAGAGGATATTTATTGTACCAAATCACATTAGAACAGGGGTTTTCAATCTTTTTGAAGCTGTGTACCCCTTTCCAAAAAATGTAGTCCACCGTGTACCCAATCTGAGAGAGTCATAATAAAATGAAAACAGAAAAAAAAAAAAAGAGAAATTCAGCAGGACATGTTTTATCTCAGGAGGGCACTGGCACAATGGCGCAGCCTAGCGCTAACACTTGTATTTACAATTCAGGAGAATTTAACCGTTAATGAATGTTTTGTTTTATTTAGACAAATAAGTAAATAATATATATATATATATATATTATATATATATATATATATATATATATATATATATATATATATATATATATATATATATATATATATATATAGATATATGTCCAGATAAAATTGTATCCGGGCCAGTAAAAATACTACCTCATTGGCCAAAGGTGGCCAGTAGTTACAAATCTAAAAGTAGAGCCTACTTAGTTTAGGATTAAATTCATCATCATTACCACACAGTTAAGGAAGGCAACGTCAGATATGTCAGCCACTGCAGGTATGAGAACATCTACTACACTCTATGTATAGCCAACACTACTGTTGTACCCTTGAGCAAGGTACTTTACCTAGATTGCTCCAGTGAAAACCCAGCTGTATAAATGTGATATCTTGTAATAATTGTAAGTCGACCTGGTAACAAATGTAATAATGTAATGTAAAGAGGTCATGTAAGGGTAGCATTCACCTACAGTATCTGGTTTAAAATGCAAATGTAGAGATGTATTGTTATTATTGTTATTTGAAATTGTTTTAAATATTTGTTTAATGGTAAAAGTAAAGCAGGTTGTGAATCTTGCTTGACTGAAACCTGTTTTGTTCCAAACACTTGCTCTATCAAAAAGAGGTACCTGGGTACCTACCATGAAGACACTGCCAATGCACAGTCCTAATCCTCATCTGAAAACACTCAAATCATAATACTGTTCATAGTTCTCATGCTTTTTTTATTATTATTTTTTACTACAAGCAAAAAAAAAAAAGAACCCAGGATGCACACTAAAAACTTTGCTCTGACAGATTATTCTCCAACATTCCAAGAAATACAAGCCAAACAGACAAACTTTCAGTTAAACAAGTCAGCTGTAAAACTGAGATTTCTGATTAACTGATGCATGGTTATTAATAGGACAGCATGGCTATCAAACACATGAGTTACATGGATTAGATTTGCAAGATATGTCTTTAGTTTATTTACCAACTTAACATTTTAGGTGCAGATAACTAGGAATTCCACAACTTGGAAACAGAGGTTAAAGGGGTCTGTAACGGGGGGGGGGGGGGGGGGGAATCTGTGCTGACTATCTGGCGCATGCGTGGGACTGCAGGAAGGGGGCAGCAGCCTCGTAGATCCCCTCGGCCCATAAGTGCTGCTCTTGGTTACGCATTCGGGTGGCTGTGATTGGGAATACCCAGAGACACTGGCTGAGAAGGCCAGTGTAAACATAGACAAGGCAGGAACGCCAGTGGTTGGAGCGAGCGACCAAAATTGACAAGCATGGCTGAGGAAGACAGCCAGCCTAGAGAAAGAAAATATAGAAAGTAAATTGTTACGTATCCAAGGGAACATGTCTGAATAGAAGGGGAACCTTGGCCACACCAGAGTATAGTGCATAACAGCGTAGGACGGAGACCCGAGCTGACCGGCTTCGCGGCAGTGGGGGCACTGCATAAGCAGCACCTTTATTTTATAGTTTTATTACTGTGTTTTATTTTCCCTTTTCTTTCGCCTTTTGTTATTTATTATTTCAGAGCACCCATGAGTGCGCCAGCTTTTAACGGTTACCAGTATTGGTATTTTTGTGGTCCGGTTTACCGTTGCCAGTACTCAAGCTACGGACAACAGCGCCCTCTGCGGGCTAAAAGATATATCTAAAATAATAAAACTGGACACCAGTGCGGTGTTTTCAAATAAAACTTCTGTCTCCCGTGTGTGTCAGTGAATTGCCCATCACCCTTCCACAGGGTCTCACAAAAAAAAAAAAAAACACACCACACAACACAAACATTTTCACTCCAGTTGTGAATTTCAAGTATCTTTACTCCAATTAGCATACTGTAGTCTTTTGGGGCATAACAGGCAAGGTGGGAGATCTCTGAAGATTATAGTCCAATATGTTTGCTTGCCACAACATGCCTGCAAGGAGGACAGATTATTACTGGACAAGTGCATATATCCGAGAGCCAAATCTGCACACGTCAAGTCAAAATCCATGACTATTTATAAATGTATAAAAGAAACCATGCATAAATTTAATTTTTCCAACTCAAGTGAGCTACTACTAGCATAACTGTTTTGCATTAACTTTTATGTAATGTCAAAGCACTTTTGGATCAACACCATGTGTATTAGTTGTCCATGATCATTACAGATACTATAGCTTTAATGAATGCATGCATAAACATAAATCCTAAAATTGCTGCATTTCTTTCCTACTCTGCAGATGTATCATTCTAGGCACCTGGATGCTACACCATAAGATAAAGGGCATAAAACTGTGCCTCTATACCCAGAACGCAGGAGGCAATTCATTTTCCAACCTTAAATCACAGTACCCGGTTAAAGAAGTGAAAAATGAGCAGTATTTCTCCCCTCTTTGTGCAGAGACTAATACATTTTATAATGAAATGGGATAGCAAACATCAATTTCACATTTCTGCTGCATCTTGTACATATGTATGCATCGAGACAAATCCCCAAGCAATATAGGTTATATGAGGATTTCACCAAGTAGGTGAAGATGACGATGTGGTCACTGGCCAAGAGCAAGAACAGTTAAGAACAACAATCATATGTGATTTGAGAACATTTATGTGACATGAACATGAAAATCAGCCATCAGAATTTTCTTCAATTCAAGTAATTTTTCAATTATTTTGTCCTCAACCACACCACGTCCTGCTTACCAATATACATTATATTTATTTACATATTTTTTTCAAATAGCCATTCCTTGCTATTAAAACAGGCGACATCACACATCCTATTTTAAAAAAAGTACCAACAGTACAAAATAAATCATACAAGAGAATATAATATTCTTGCAAAACTGAATACTGAAGTATCTCGGTCCTGTGCAGTGCTGCTGAGCACAGCAGTTGCTCTTGCTGCACGTGTGCCGAGCACCACGCTGCAGACCAGCCTGCACGTAGCAACTGTAAAAACAGAAAAAACACAATGAGAAAAGACTCAACAAAAAACAGTAATTTAACAATGACAAATATAAAAAGGTTTCGTATAGTGCCAATAGCAAAAATGAGATGAAAATAAGCTCCAGCCAGATCTATGCAGCCTGGGGGGAGAGCACAAAGTCAGCCGGCTTATGTTGCTGGATCCCTGGGAAGGAGCGACTCGAGACGGTGGTTTCACACAGGACACAAGGCGGCATTGGGACGTAACTAGCAATAGGCTGTAGTGCACACAATACATGTAATATAGAGAATAAAAGTACAAGCTACTGTACATAAATCAGATTGTAAAAAGCCACCAAGGAGTTCCATGAGGAGGCCGCAGGCCAAGTCCTTCGAGATGCCACAGAACTCCAAGGTGGCTTTTACAATCTGAAATTATTTACAGTAGCGTGTGTTTTATTTTGTATAATACCAGCAGTAAATTAGAAACACATACATTTAAAACTAAAGTTTTGTTTACTAAAAATCACAAAATCAAACAAAAACTACTTTTTTTATAATAACGTCGCTGTCAGAATCAAGTATAATTCATCTAGGCTGACATCTGAGCATTTGCAAAATTTGATGCTGACTTTAGAGTTATTAATACAGTAATGATCAAAAATGCTCTGGAGGCTGTAACTCAGTGTTTCCTATGAATGGACTTTAGGTGGCGGTGCTGCAGCAGTCGCATATTTAATCGATCTATCTCATTCACTATGGTTTTGCTGATTCAAGTTATGCCATTCTGCCTCTAACAGAACAGTAAATCGAGATGACATTTAACAAATAAGCTTCCACTGCATTGCCTACTTGGCTAAAAATTCTCATTCCACTGACGTAGATGGCATCTGTAATCAGAAATACCAGGCGCGATATGTCGTCCTCATAGTGATTGCAGGCTATACCGATGTCAGACATAGCCTGCATTCAGACAATTAAGCTATCTTTATAGGGAATTATCAGTTACACTGGTATTATAGAAAATTAACCCTTTGCGGTCCATCAAAAAGACGCAAAGAACAGATCTCTAGTCGTTTTTTCTTCGGAAAAAGCCGAGAAAATCATTCAATGGCTGAGTGAGACCGATAGGAGCCGAAAGAAGCCGGGGGGGTGGGGGGGGGGGGGGCGTATCTCATGAATAATAATAGCCCCGACACCACTTAGATAACACGGACATAAACAAACAAGACAGCTGCTTCCGCAATCCAGTGCTCAAAGAATCAGACATTTGCAGAGCTTTTTTTTAGATGTTATAGTAATAAAATAACGACTTGGATTGCATTATTGAGGAGTTGGTGATAAAACGAGTGATCAGGAGATGATGATTTATCGGTATGTACTATTATTAAGAGGTATTTGAAAAATATAGCGAACAAGGGGTGGGGCGGGGCTGGAGATAGAGTACGGAGTGTCCTGTTGATATGCAGTGCCTTTTAAACCTGTTTTACTGTGAAATAAAATACTTTTAAACAGCACGTCTAAAATAAACTGTGCGTGTGAAAATAAGTTGGACCCGGCGCGCGTGAGACGCGCTGAATAAATGGACCGCTAAGGGTTAATAGTGATTAGTTTAAAATCACACATAATTTGTGTAAAACACAAAAAATGTTAAATCTATACACAGGTAGTAGCAACAAAGTACTTGCGTGAAGAAGGTTCTCCGATCAGGTCAGTCTTGTCAGGAAACATGGCACAGATCTGAGCGCAGCCCTTTTGATACCTCAGGGGAGGAGTCATGACGCGTCACAGGCTCAGTGAGCAGCTTAGGTTTACAATATTTAAGATTCGGGTCTTTAGGACCTAAAATACCCATTTGGTAACGGTTATATTTCGTACTTGAAAGCTAACTTGATATTTTTGGCCTCTTAGACAAAAAGGTACCAAAATTAACCCCTGCATGTGAAAGACATGGTCCAGTGCTTTGCTGGTCGACAGCTACCCACGGAAGAAGAGAAACAGGTAAAGTACCTTGCTTGTAGTTTTCCTGAGGTTTGTTAAAAGGATACCGGTATGTAAATATTTTTTTATACAACACTTGATTACTAAATTGAATAAATGTACCTTTAGTTAAATGCAGGTGGGTATAGTTAACAGTTAGTTGCAGGATACGGCTGCGACTGTTAAAATACTAGTCTCTCTAAATCATAATGTAACCAACTTCTCACAAACATATTATTCTTTACTTTCATTGCGGTTCTTAGATTAGTTGACTGAAGAAGTTCAATTCTCATCCTGTATTGGTCGTTCTCTGCTCCCACCCAAAAATGCTCAAATGTCAAGACCTGTCCGTTCATTTTTGCTGCAGATTTGAGATCACTCAACCAATGATGCTCCACTGCTCCACTGAACCTCAATATGAAATGAACATTGGGGGGGGGGGGGGGGGAGCTGAGCTTTCCAACAATACCGCCCCTTTCAGTCTAGCTGCTAGAATGATGGAGCAATAGACTCAAAACGAAACCTAAGCTGTGAACTCTGTCACATGATGAGACGCTTAACTTCAGGCGATCGTAGTTCCGGCTAAGAGTACCGCATACACACACTGAATACGTCTTTGGAAAGCCCCAAGTCTGTACTTTTAAACAAGCCATGGTAGGTGGCTTTTATGGTGCCCGAGTAATATGTGTGTAACATTCGGTGCGCTGGCACCCCAAACTGAATGGGGCTGAGTTTTAAGAGTTAAAACGAAAGTCACCGCTTGCAAAACACCACCTAGATAGACTTAATATCGTCTTTTTTTTTCAAAACTGTTTACTTACTGCAGTGTACTGAGTTTCTATAATCCTTAAAGATAGCGTCCGAGAATCACGTACGAGAGAATAAAGTCTCACGGCACTTAAAATATGCAGCACTACTTTTATTTATTTAACCAGAACTACTCAGAATGCGGCTTTGTGCTTTCGTCACTGACACCCACTTCCTTATAGATTGTTGTAGCGTTTCAGGGATTCTAAACTGGGTGAAAAATACAGTAGCTTGGTGTCTAAAAATAACTCTGCGGGATTTTCCCGCACTGAAAGTTGCAGATATGCGGGAGCAACTTGGAAAATGCACGATTCTCACGATCCTGCGCTGAAATTCATGCTCTGTAGGTGCAAGGTACTTTTACATACAAACTACGGCCCTATTTTCAGAAACAGCGGTTTTACATTTTTAAATGCAGAATGCTGCTCATCAGTACTGTTTTGCTAATTCTAGAAGTATATACCACAAATATCTATATAAAAATGAACTGCCCATTGTCTGTAAATGGTGCAGAGAATGCGAGTGGCGTGGTGACAAAATTCCGCTCACCGTTCATAGTATCACCATGACTTAAAGCCTCACCGTGTCTTAAACTCCTGCTGTTTGTCACAATGCTGATCACTGGAAATGGCCTTGTGGAAGGGTGGTGGGTAATTCACTGACACACAGGACACAGAGAAGTAATTTAGGAACACCGCACAGGTGCCCAGTTTTATTATGGGAGCTCAATTTCTTTTCAGCCTGCAGAGGGCACTGTTGTCTGTGGTCTGCCGTACCAACTATGGTAGCGACAGAGCCACAACTATACCGGGGGCGGTACAGGATACAGTGTTGCAAACAAAACAATAATCAAAAGGTGAAAGGAACAGGGAAAATAAAACACAGTAAACAAAACTACAAATAAAAGGTGCTGCGCTCGGCAGCTTCACCCCAACCGTCGCTACCCGCACGACCCGGGTCTCCGTCCTACACTAGCGGCTCCCTCAGCCTGCTATACAGCTTTTACCGGGGCTGCCCAAAGTTTTTCCCCCGCTACCGCTAATTCTTTTATTTATTTATTTTTTTCTTGTTGGGATTTCCTTCCCCGCAGTTTTTTTCTCCAGCGCTTCCGCACACCGTTTACGTCTCAGAGGGCAGACCTGAGGGAACAGCAGAATGTTAACTTATAGGGCCAGCAATTCCCCCAAGACCCGCCTCTCAGCCACTCAGAGAGAAGGAAAGTCCGCACACACACTCTCCCACCTCTCCGTGTCACTGCCATGACTGACAGGCGGATATTGATGGGCTGCTGCCCTCTCCCTGCAGCACTATGAACACATCAGAAGAGTCAGCACAGGTCTCCCCCTGTTACAGGCCTATTGATTTGAAACCCAATATTTCTGCTGCAACCCTGAAGTACTACTGCTGGTAGGTACATGCTAAACAACAACGTTAAACCTCAAGGCTGTTTACCGATACATTAGGCTGCATGATAACTAGTGGCACAATAGAAAATAAGCACTTTTTTTTCTTGGAAAGATAATGTCCATCAGAGTAACTTGTTATTCTTGAACTGTAGCTATCAATGTTCAGTATTTTCTCTTTATTATTCGGGGCATGACATACATGTCAGTGAAATAATAACCCTGGTTATACAGTAAACAAAATAGTAGGGCTATCTAAGAGTTGCTATGGAAACAAAGCCTGTACACTCCAACAAGAAGACATGAGAAATATGGAAAATAAGTAGTAATAAGAAGTAAGTTTGCAATATACAGTACATCCCTCGAAACACTACACAACTGGAACCTTCAGGATCATGACAACGTACATCACCATCACTTACATCCACCGTGTCACATATGAACATCAAGGTCAGGCATGTATCTCCTTACTTAACTTATGCTAAAGACTGCAATACCAGATTTAATCATACCAGGAGGTAAGGTTAGTTGAAGTTGGTTTCATGTCTTTAGTAGAACTCCAGCCTCTTATTTTGTGTTACAGAAGGGAAATCTAAAATCATCACAAAAGCCTTACATTACCAAAGACCCACCAACTTTGTGTTGAAAATTTACAACATCCCTTGCAACAATTTATCATATTGTGCACATTTTAGCAGAAATATAATAAAGCAACCACACAAATAAAAACACATGCCAGATTAGATTGGCATTGAAATATTAAATAGATGTGCTTTTGGTACATTTTTATGAACATTTAAACCATATCTACATACACACACTCTTTATATTACATTATGATACCGATAGCCCTGTGTTATTTTTACTAAGCAAATAACGTTTTAACAAAATCGCAAAGACTTAACTACAAAGTAAAAAAAAAACACACGTACAAAGTATATATTGAAATGTTTATATTTATAGTTTTAATTACTACAATGGTTTTAGAATAGTGTGTTTCTTAAAAGGTTCATTTAACAGGAAAACAGGAACCTATTCCATGTTTTTGTTGTATTTTTTTTTTTTTTTTATAAGTAACTTTGCCCAAAATCATATGGTTTAAAAACAAAATAAATAAATAAATCAATCAATAAAAAAAAGGACGAGACGAACATCACCCACTGTACAGCGCTAATGTAAAATGGCTACAGGAAAGCAAATTGTGCTTACAATTGAAAAAAGTTGGAAATACTTTCACTTCTGGAAAAAGTAATTACCAGGGATAAAATAGCACAATATTTTGAAATTGTAAAGAGCACTGTGACTGATATTAAAAGTTTGAGGTCTTTCATAGTAGGAGTGGGATTTTTGAGATCTACTGCTCGAGGCGAGTACTTGAGCATTACAATTTCCAAGTACTTGAATCAAACGCCACTCTCCTCCTCTACATACTGTACTGTACGCGTTACTGCTGTACGGACTTAGTTCAGCATCAACAGTAAATCCAAGACGGACTTCCGGTTAAATAATGAGCAGATTTTTGTGCGTTAAAATACTTTCATGGTTTACATTTTTTATTTATTTATTTTTAAGTTTTTGTTTCAGCTATCTTTGTTACGTTAAAGCGGATTAATAAAATCCATTAAGATTTTTTTCAATTTGAAACTAAAAATACGTTTGACCACCCTGCTAGTCGTAGTAGGTTGTTCAGTTAGTCTGACGGTACTCTGTCTCTGTACAACACCACGAAGAATTGTTCTTATTTTTAGTATTTTTGCTCTTTGCAATAATTAGCAATACAAATTACAGCAGAACGAGTATTTTGGAAATGGGCACGACCAACATGAGGAGATTGAGGACAGAGCTGCATTGTTTTAATATATTTTTTAAAAGTGTACTGGATTGCGTCAGTGAAAGGATCAATTACACAGATATGATTTTTTTTTTGGTACTGGGGTATTTTGCATGTGTTGTGAAACAGCAGCTGCAATACCAGCCTTTTGCATGTAGGGGTATTCAAATTAAAATTGGTAGTATTAAGCTTGTACATTTTAACTACATTGATGACAATATTTAGGACACCCCCCCCCCCCTCTTTTTTTTAATTTCCAGAAGATTTTGGACATTCTGCTATCCTTGGTTATACATTAGAGAGCACTTCCAGCACTGGTTCATGTTAAAGAAAGCAAATAACATTTGTGACACTTCTGGACAGCTCCTTAATCTCTGCACTTTTGCCAATCAACTGTCAGCAACAACATGCTACATTAGTTCTGTTGGTTTCCTGTTCAGCTGAAACCAAGGTTTCCAACTTCATACAGAGAACCCTACACTACTGTGGCACATGTACCAACACTTACAGCACGGCAGTGGATTAAAAACGTAATGAGAGATGTTTGCTGACAGGGTTTTAGTTGCTACTGGAAACCAGCCATTGGATTCACTGCAAACAACCCAAGAGGACAAGTAGGACAAATCTCTCCTTCCAACCAAAGACTGTCTGACAGACAAGTTGGGGCCTCAACCTGCAGAGCCCTGGCTGGTTTTAAGCCAGGGGAATAACCAACATGCAACACTTTTTCAGGGCTAAAATTACAGAAGGCTTCCTGGGAAACTAGACTAGTGGGACACTTTACAAATTGCAGGTCTGGTGCTCCACCACAGTTTTATGTGGAAAACAGGGAATTTCTATCCATGCAATACATTTACTGTACGTAACTACATCTCAAACTAAATGAAACAAAAGCAAAATACTACCACTATTGGCAGTTCAGTCTTCATGTTATTAGCAGAATTGAGAGCTCAAACTTCTCGCAGTCTAATAACTGGATAGACAGCAAACAAACAAATGCATTTATTTTCAATTAGGTGTGCATGGTTTCTTAATCTATATGACACATAGTAGCAGTAGGATGCAAAATTAAGCATAAGAAATAAACCAACCGAGCAAAAGATTAAAATCTGTGCTGTTTTGAGGCGACGGTACATTTATTGCCAGTTTTGATCATTGGCTCAGATAATTATTTGATTCTCACAGAACATTTCAACACATTTTCATCTCGTCATACAGGCTTTTTTACAGCTGTAAAATAATATGCAAAATAGATTTCTCCATGGTATTGGATATAGAAGCCAATAAGGAATGCAAGTACTCAAACAAAATCTCAAACTGTGCCAAAATTAAAAAAACTTATACATTAATATTGATTTAGTCAGTATTCAATTTATTTAATTTGGGATTTATTCAAATCTCATAATTGCATTTATTCAAATGTTTTGTAATATAATGTCAGTGGTATTGGGGGATGGATATTAAGCTTGTGTGGGTTTGATAAGTTACCCATGGGCATTCTTTTCTAGCAGATAAGGACTCGCTGGCAGATAGAAAAACCTTCATCCCATGATTCGCACACAACTAAAAAGCAAGTGTCCTCAGAGTTAGCTCAAAGTAGAGGACGTCTACTAACCCAGGCATGGATTTGTTTTCAAAGAAGAAAAAATAAAATAAAATCGGTATATTCAAAATGAAATGCGATGTTGTGGCCAGAGAAGGCGCTTGTGCATGATTTATAAACAATGAACCAGACGTAAAGAACATGTGCAAGATGGAGGAAGAACAAAGCGTATCCACCGAGCACCTTTTCATTTTGTTGTAGCATCCCCCCCCCCCCCCCCTCCTCCCTCCAAAGGCTATTAGAACTTCCACGAACTGGAAAGCATTTTTTCTTTTTTTTGTAAACAAGTTAACAAGACATGTTACATGAAGGATATTTTTTTACTTTAACGTGTCACACATTGTAGTGTAAATGCACACACATAGGAGCCAAGCCCCCCTGCCCCTGCTGCGATGCTGTCTCGAACATCCGAACGAATATTTAAATTAGGAGGCGAATATCCGAACATATTCATTCCAGCACTGTACAAGGGCTAGAAGTTATCTTAGTGAGGATTTGCTACCTGCCGGGAAAGTAGGTAGCAAAATGGTCTTATTTGGTAACGGTTTATCTTTCAAAACAGTTTTTTTTTTATCACCCAATGCAAACTTCCACATCTTAACCACAGCAAAAAAGTAATTTGCACGTATCTCCATTCATACTGCTCCCAGCCAAAACAGCATTTTGGCGTTTTCCCATTGTGGCGAGTTGCTTCACCATTCTGTTAAATCATTTTGTGCACATCTTGAATATTGCTGCTATACAGGTATTTATAATTAATGTAGAGCTGCTGCATTATTTATTTATTTATTTATTTTATAAACGTGTGTTGGGATGCGGTGTTAGTTTATTAACATTACTTTGTCTGTACACTTTATTATTATAGTTTATTAACATACACTGGCCTATTGCTTTTCTTACTTATTCTGTTCATTTCATGTTAATGCATGTGCACCATGACAAATAATAAATATTTACTGATTCATATCTTAAAGAACACTTTGGCTAACAGAACACTTTGCTTGCTTCCCGAGGGGTGTTCTCTTAGCCAGAGACTAATGTACTTTTTAACAGTTGATTTTCTGTAATACACTGCTGTCCCACTCCAGCAATAGCAGTGGTAATAGTTGAAGACTCCACATATGCTTTTTGCCATTCAAGAGCCTTTTCAAAGTAAGCAGGTATCTATGGTTGAATGTATCTTTAAATATAAAATGTTGTATAGGTTTATTAACCAGTGTCTAGGTTAGAAGCACCAGTTCCATCCAGTGAATACATATTTGGACTGAGTTTTCTTCACTGGATGAGGCTTATTACAAACATTAAAGCCACTTTGGCTGATGTAGCCTATTTTACATGTCTATGGCTGGCAACTGGAACGGCAACCGCTGAAATCAGGTCAAAGAAAAAAAAGAACATGAGTAGTTGCAACCAGAACCACTCAGAATGACTGCTTTGTCTCATACAAAGGAAGGGGCAGTAAACATATTACTAAATAGCCATTTACTCTGGAAACATTCACAAGTAGTCCTAGTTAAGTGCCAGTGTGGGGTCCTTCACCAGCTGTCACATGACAGCTGGTGATAGAATTCTACTTAGCATGGTGTGCTAACAACGCCAACACTTAACTAATTTTAAAGAAAAACACTAGTGAAAGGACTGTAAATTAAAACATTCAAGACAATCACAAGTAGAAGAGCTTTACATATACAAACTGCTTGCTGTCACTGCATGCATCAGAATCTGGGGATCTATGTTCATATGTGACACATACATAGAGAAGTGCTTATTCAGTTGTGCTGAAACTTTGTTTGGATATTCTTTAGCAGAACTTATTGAAAAGAATCTGAGGTATATGTAGTCATAACCCCTCTGTATGCAACATATTTTACAGGTGCATGTATGGATATAATTAGGGGTCTACCTAAAATCGATTTCATAAAAAAGTTTACAAACGAGAGGAGGCCATTCGGACCATCTTGCTCGTTTGGTTGTTAGTAGCTTATTGATCCCAGAATCTTATCAAGCAGCTTCTTGAAGGATCCCAGGGTGTCAGCTTCAACAACATTTAGGAAATCGGGAAACTGAGGGGTCACCGCAAAATTCACCTTTTAGGGGCCAATGCATATCAGACAAGTACGGAGACTACTGCACAACGGAAGCGACGCAAACTATATATGTTACTACTGTAGATAAGCTTTTTTTTCTTTCGCTGTCCTGTGTGCAAAAAAAACCCAAAAAAACAACCACACACCTCCGTAGACAAATAACATTTACAAAAAAATACTCCAAAGCGGTTAACATTCTTGTTTACTGTTCAAATGACAATGATGTTTTAAATCAGTCTATTTATGCGTCTGTTCTGTGACCTGTACTGTACAGTAGGAGGTGGGACAAAGTCAGTGCTAAAATCTAGTTTTTAGCATTGGAGGTAAAATAACAGAAATGGGCGACAAAGCAAAGAAAGCAAAGTATATTTCGGCCGATGATCGTGTCAAGATATTTCTCAAAGAAACTGTACATGCAGATGGAGGCAATTGTTTTCCACATCTTTTAATGTGTCTGGAGAAAAAACGATCGATCGCTACTTAGCTTCAGAATCACACATTAAACGAAAGGCTACTATAAAGGCTGCTGAACAGAACTGAAAATAAACGGCTTTCAGAAATCAAACTGGAAAGTCAGCACAGACAAAAAAGTAATCCTGTCGGTTGTAGCCAAGTTAAATCAGTACTACAGGTACGATCTAGTACAGCCACCTTGCTTCAAACAACCTGCTGCTTACTTTTTAAACAGTTATAGTTCTAGACCTGAATAGGCATGTTTTCTTTGTTTTGACTCCGTACTAATAAAATAAATTATTGGATGGGACAAATAACATGCAGAGATGAAATGAGAAGTAAAAAAAAAAAAAAAAAAAAAAAAAAAAAAAAAGCTGAAAACTAGCAGGAATCTGGGATCCACTGCCATGTTGGATTTGTTGCTCAGGAACCCAAATTGAATGAAGATTCAGATTACACCTGAAATTAGAATGTATCCCAAATAAGTGAACTTTAACTGCTGATTTCACAAACCCAGAGATGCCAATACTTGAGTGAACAAAACAGCACCTGCACCTGCCAAGCAGAATTTTTTTTAAAAGACATGTCAGGATGGTAAAATAGGGTCTGTGAAACTTGATGCAAGTATCCAGTGAAATAAAGTGGAGGTTACATATATATTTAGTTTCAAGTGAAATCTATTTTTTCTTACCTGTACACAAGGGCTGAAAAATGTTGTACAGCATGTCTTATTTTAATGTTCTTGTTCCTTTGGATCTCAGATGCAACTTGCTAATACCAGAAACTCACTACCTTTTAATTGTTAAAGGTCAAAAATGAACTATGTACACTTTCAATTTTTCTTGTTAATTTCTATTTTTGTGTCGCCTTCCTTTCCCCCGTTTTTTAGCTTTAATAATAATAATAATAATACCTAAACGTTGAACCTACAAAAGAAGCCACACAAAATACTTTCAGTGTAGCACACAAGGCAAGAGCTCTTGAACCTGAGCTAATCATCCACTAATTTAGGCCTCTTTGCAATACTAAGCATTGAATATTGTAAATGTTTCATTTTAAGCACAAAGTTGACATGTTTTGCTTCATTTTATGTTACCAAGGAAAACATGTAACATACAGTGCTAATAAAAACAAAACAAACACAAATTGCTTTTGTCATGCAAGTAATAAAAAATGTTTAAACTTAAAGGTTCTGTGTACAACTTAAAGAAAAATCTTAACGTTTTGTTAATAAGTTTAAAATGACCTTGACTTCACCGTCTTCTATGAAACTTCTTTTTTTTTCCAAAAGATGCTTGTTTAACATGGGGTGTATTTTAGAATTTGCTGGATCACCATGTTTGTCTCCAACATCAGGTCACAAAGAAAAAGCAGACGACAGGCTGTAGTTACTGCGACGAGTATTTATTATGTTTTCTGCAGAGAATATGGCTTTCCAACACCTTGTATCCTTTTAATCCATAATAAGTGGTTGACATAACTGGTACGCAGGTATGTATGCGGACCAATACAAAAAAAAATGCAGACTCAGTTCTGGTTATATAAGACACCAGCCGGGCAGCAGAACATTATAACCGGTAGCACTTTTAACGGAAAAATAAACTTGCCTTACCTTAACCACTTCAACACCATGAAGTACGCACATACGTCAAATGAAAACCCACTTTCAGTACCATGCCGTACCTGCCTATGTCAAGTTTCCCATTCTATTCTACGATCGGTTTCTCAGTCTAGCATTTCAGGTTTAATTCTCTAAAGCAGTGCTAGTACTGTGGAATGTGCAATGAAAGTCGGGGAGGGTCAGGTGACATTTGTATCCAATTGCGTGTCATGTAGCGATTCTAATCTACCTGTGGGTGTTCAGAAGACAAATATATATTTTTTGTTTTATTACTATTTTTACTTGTAGTTTACATCGTTTTTAGCGAAAGCTAAACATTGCAACATATGTGGTCTTTCTATAATGAGCAACGGGAGTGAAGTTGGTTCGGAGGACTTCGATAGCAGTCACAGTAATGCACTTATCTATCACTCAGCGATGATGATGATGTAGAGCCAAGAACAATACAAACAGCACAAACAAAAGAGCATGCAGCTACTTTACAGGTAAGCCAGATGCAAAATGGAAGCTGTTTGGTTTGAAATTGCAGTGCTGTGACGAAATACTATCAAAACACAGCACTGGGTACAGGCAATGCGGCAGCCAGATCCATCACAATGCCTGCGCAAAATAGCTGTGTACACGCATTTGTGACTATCCCTCCGACACAAGGGAAACAGAGACTGCAACGAAATTACAGGGTCTGCTACAAAAATGAAAACAAAAGAAAAGACAAGAAAAATGTGCAGTGGTTGGGACGGCACAGAGAAAGTCAATAATGGCACATGTTTTGATGTTGTTTAATTTTTATTTGATAATTACTGTTTACTGATTATTATTGTTATTAGCAGCGTTTTTGTTTTCGTTGTTCCAAAAAAAAAAAAGAAAGTGTTTTATCTCTATATTGAATATGTAGTACACAGGAGCATAAGAGTTAATGAAAAACACAGTTTGTCATTTATTTGTGTTTAATATTCACCATATGTTAACATTTTATAGCAATTACAGGTTTGAAAACATTATTTTCAAAATATGGTACCTGGGAAGGGGTTTCATTTTTACATCGAGAGTTGAAAATCTTACAACCCAAAAAACATTTTGGACCATGAAGCATAACAAGCACTAACACAGGCATGACCCCCCTAGGGTTGAGTATTAAATCCCAGTTGGTTATATGCAGCAAGTGGTACCATTGGTCACAAGCTATCTGTTCAGTCAAGGCACTGAAAACCATACGCCTAAAAACCCATCTATTTAGTGTAGTTGAAAAATAGTTTTCAGCTTTATGAAGTGAACTGGATATCTGTTTTTACAGTGCCATTTCTTGATTTTAGTAGTGGTCTTAATTATTATAATACACATTTTTATCAATTTTAAATTAGAAATCGTCTAGGGTACATTATTTTGTTTATACTTTACACCAAATGTCTTATATTTTATTTAAACATGAATGTATTTTCTTTATATATATATATATATATATATATAATTTATATACATTTTATGTGAAGCGCTCCGAGACGCCTTTATTGATTTGAAGTGCACTATATAAATAAACATTGATTAAGGTGAAATGGAAATACACCATTAAAAAAACCAGCATTTTCAAATGCAGGACTCAGATGCCAAGTGTTATTCCAAATTACACAAGTACTCGAATAGCAAGTTATATGAAGAGGCTGCTATCTGAAAATAGAAATTTCAGCCCAATGCAGCGCCATCTCTAATTCCTCCTCACTAGCAGTATTAAATCTAACCATATAATGCAATAAAACATTTAAAACAATTGTGCATATTATATTTTCGGAGTGGGCAATGATATAAAAATTGTAGAACGATAGTGTGCATGTACAATACGATATCGTGCACAGATAATATCGAAGTGTTCCAAAACACAGAAAAATAATATAATAAAAGAAACATACAGATGTCAACAGATATTTACATATGAAAAGCAAGAACTTACTTTAAGTTAAGCCCCTTTCACACTGGCACTTCTACCCAGGTCCAGACCCGGGTTCTGGCTACCTGGGTCACAATCCCGTGCAGTGTGAAACCACATGCCTGGGTCATACCCAGGTTAACCCGGGTCCCAGCAACCCACCTCAGAATGTGGGTTGACACGCTTTGACCTGGGTTGAGTGGTACAAAATGCTTGATGGCCGTTCGCAAGCCAACACAATAACAAAACAGCCACAACTGCATGAAAGGTTTCATTTCCACAAAGAACATTTCTGTAGCCATATTTTTGTTGACCGAGACACAGCACAAGCCAGATCGCAGCAGGGACGTTGAAACATTTGCTCTAATCAACATTTGGGCTGACAGTTCGATCCAGAGAAGCTTGGATGGATATGTCAGTAACAAGCTGCTTCCAGGGCACTGTTACACATATTGTGTACTTGTGTCTGTCACCCAGGTCAACCCTGCTTTATCAAAAGCAGTGCGAAATTGCGTAACCGACCCACATGACACCGGGTCCTGACCCGGGGAGGTTGTGACACAGGTAGTGCATGCCAGTGTGAAAGGGGCTTAAGTGGTGCTTTGCTTCACAATATCCATGGAGAAAAACAAGGTCTTGTTATATTGTTTAACTATTCCATCAGCCACCTCAAAAACTAAATATTTCTATACTTCACTGCGCAGACTTCACCGCTGTTCATTTTCCTGCCACTACAGAAGTAATTGAATCTTCAACTGCTGTTAATGCTGACTCAAGACACCTCTAAAAGTATTAAGCACAGTGTCATGCTGAATTTTGCATTATTTTGAGATGTGTTTTGATGTTTTAAAAGTACATCTCATTTATAACAAAAGTTCACATTTTAAAAATAGCGCAAGTAATGAACCGCTGATGCATGTGCATATCTCAAAATAATGCCAACAGTACCTAAACACCAATCAATGGAATAAAATGGTTAAATAATACTTGTGGTGTTTACCTACGAGACTTGGTATAAACAGGGTTTGTTGTATCTTAATATAAAATAAACGGGATTATACTGTGTTTGTATTTTTAGCAGTACTAGCAATAAAAAGCATGTCTCTGCAAGACTACATGATTTTTTTTATTAATCCCCCCAATATGGTCATTATCGAGATCATATCTAGTTTTATATATATATATATATAACACTACACATAGGCTTATATTTTCAGCCTCTTCACACACACACAGTGGTACTGTAGGTATCTGGTCAACAGACTGTTGAAGTTATTCCTGGTCCCTTGTCAACTCCAAGGTCAATTTTAACTTTAACCTATCAACTTAACCCTGCTGAGCCCATAGGGCCTTACTTGGTATGAACTGTTGACAAAAAAAGATTTTAAAATAAATTACTACGTTGCATCTTATTGAAAGAATGCTTGCAGATCGTGTCCACAGAGTCGTTCCAAACCAGTGCTAGTCTATACACTTACTACATACATAAACAGAATTCCATAACCTTCATCTTCAATTAAAATAGCAGGTGTTGAGATAACACGAATTGAAGATGTGATCTCAAAGTCACGTTTGCAATCCTGTACAGTATGAAATGCATATCAATGTAGTGTTAAGCTACGTAACTGCTCTATCCATGTATCGTAGTGTAAAATATTGTGCAGTTAACAAAAGAGGTATAAGGCGTCCTCAAAAGAAAAAACCCGCTCAATGTATCCAAAGCCAAAGACAGACACCGACAAGGCTTCATTTCCGTCACATACATTTAAAAAAAAAAATGTAGACATCTTTAGACAGTCTGTATTTGTTTAAATTATATCAGCTTTACAAATGTTAATTTAATTTAACGAGGCAAGCGGATCCTATCTTTCAGTTTTACAGACATATATCAAATACTGTGAATGGCTTTGTATATACCGCATTGTATATTTCAACCCTGAAATACGACAAAGACTATTATTAAGATCAGAATAAATGAGCAAAATTACTTAACGGCTTTAGGATTATTTAATATCTAGAAAAAAACTACATTCGATGTTGGTTTAAACAAAGCTTGAATGTTTAGCGAAAGAAAGTTAAATACAGACTTATTCCACAAAACAAAAGACCAACGGTATCAACAAATATCTCTCGACACTGTTCCACAAAATATAACAAAGTTTAAAACATGTATTTTGAAAACAATATAAAACCAGTAATACACAGGCATGGTTGATCAGTTATCATCACAGTGTTGTTGTACGGACAGTGTATAGTATGCATGCAAGGCCACATTGACATGCAAAGAAAACACTGCACGCAGAATACCAATGAAAAAATAAATTCGATACCTCGTAAAGGAAGTATGTATGTAGACTGTGTTAACAATAAAAAATAAAAACAGATTGAAAATTAAATATTGCAATTGTTTTTGAACCCGCTCTCTCTGTCTGTCTCTCCCCCCGCTGCAGCGCCAATGCTCAGGCAGAAAACGCGTTGCAGCTCCAGTGAGGAAAATACACTTCCTTCTATCGGGTTTTTATCGAGTATTTTAACACAGGTACAGAATGTAGACTAAAAGCCATTATCATACACTTTTTAATTATACGTTGGTAACCTTTGATGTTAATTAATCCTACCTTTATTGATGAATAACAGCCAATCGTCACCTCTTCTGCAGCTCTGATCCTCCTCTTAGCTTCAAAATGGCGCCAATTTGTCTTCGGCTGCGCCAATCGAACCGCCGAGAGCATCTAGGAACGGAGCCACAGTGCCATCTACAGGGCTAGCGGGACCCTGCATTAATGTCAAATCACAGGTAGGGCGTTGGCGCCCCCTACGGGAAAATGTCAGATTGCTGCTTGTTAGCATCTAAAAAAAACTGTCAACAAATACAGTATTTAGTGCAAATATAAATTATATAATTATCATTTATTATTTTTAATGCATACTTTTAGTAGTGAAATGTCGATCCCATTGGTATTGCATCAAGTGACATGCAGTCCTGTTTTAATAAAATATACAATTTTACAAATATGTGGTATATGTCTGTGATTTAAAATAAGAATAATGTATTTTTTTTAATATCGAGAATATATATTTTTTCCAACTCACAAACAGTGCGATATGTTTTGTAGCAAGTTATTATATATAAAATACAACCGAATAAATCTGGTAAACATTACTGTGAGCTACAAATCTAACCCCAACCATGAAGGGCGCTAAGGTTGGTGGTACGATGGTAGGACAGAACCGGAAAGTGGCCATCTTGGTTTAAGGCAGTGCAAAGGGGGAGCAAGACCGTTTTTGCATGACAACATAAACAAACGGCACTGCGGATGCGGCTGTGTTGTGGTTCCAGAGAAACTTCCGGTTAACTGTAAATACAGTAGTAGTTTAATTGAAGTCAGCGCGAAAATGACCAGCAAATATTTTCTAAATGTACCAAAAATAAAAAATAAACCTGTTATATGATCCCAATGAAGTATTGCATCAAGTGACATGCAATCCTGTTTTAATAACATATACAGTTGTACAAATATGTGATATACATTTGTGATTAGTAATAAAAATATTTTGTAGAAAGTTATTACATATAAAATACAATAGAACAGGTTGCATAAATCCATATCTTCAAACACAATCATATGATCTGACTAAAAATTATGAGAGAAGTGGACAGACGTGCTGGACAATGTTGGGGAAGTTACTTCTATAAAGTAATCAGATGTAGTTACAAGTTACTTGAACATAATTGTAAAGAGTTACAAGTAACAGTACTTAAAAATGTAATAGTTACAGTTACAGTTACAAATAGTTCTCTCTGACAGTTTACATTTTAGAGATATGTTTTTTTTTTTCTGGTTTGGTCAGACTGTAGCTCAAAAGGAGGCTGTGTGGTCCAGTGGTTAAAGAAAAGGGTTTGTAACTAGGAGATCCCTGGTTCAAATCCCACCTCAGCCACTGACTCATTGTGTGACCCTGAGCAAGTCACTTAATCTCCTTGTGCTCTGTCTTTTGGTTGAGACGTAATTGTAAGTGACTCTGCAGCTGATGCATATTTCACACACCCTAGTCTCTGTAAGTCACCTTGGATAAAGGTATCTGCTAAATAAACAAATAATAAAAATATTCTTTGAAGATCCAGTTATAGATCCCACTGGTTCCCTCATCTGACACTATTTTCTAGCAAGATCATATAAAAAGTGTGTTCATGTGACATGTAAGGTTTGACTTGCACTGTTGAAGCTGTTTCTGATTTCCATGTTATGTATAAGACAGTCCTTTTTTAAATGTAACTAAACATAACTATGTTCTTTTTTCACATAAAATGTAATGGGTTCCCACACTTCACTACCTGTCTGAAAAAGGAACCATTACAGTTACAAAAGAAATCAGATTAGAGGAATGGATTGCACTGTTCCTGAAACATTTGTTATTAGTGGAGCCTTTGGAAGCCTGACTATCAAAATGCAGCTTTTACTGTATGTCATGCAAGACATTCAGTTTACTTGTCTCTTAAAAGCTATGGGAGCTGTTGGAAATACTTTCTTTAATGTTTCTGAATTATCAAAGATGCTTAAATGTGTCGAAATTAATTTAGGAGTATTTGGTAAGAACCTAGTACATCATTACTATGGCAATCTTTTTTGCTTGATTTTTGTATTCTCGTAGGTTGTCGGTATTTAAATTATCAATGTTTGTTTAGCTCTCTCTTTCTGTAATGTTTCTTTGTGTACTCTAATATTCTAACGATTCTATTATATCAAGAAATAAGAATGTATATTCACTGTAACAAAGGGAAATAAGAAATCTTTATTTACAAAAATAATTACATGGAAATACAACATTTATGTCATATTTTTAAAGATAAGAAACTCATGGTTTTTAAGATTTAAAGCACTTCATTTCTGCCTCACATACTTTCAGGGTTTCTGTGGAATGTTTAAGAGGGTGTCTGTGGAATGGATAATGTGACAAAATTCTCAAATGTACCTCAAATTCTTAAAATAGATCAAACTATGTATTATTTTGCATGTACATGCATTTATGACTTTTTATGACAAAAAAAGAATCTGGTACACATTACTAACACAAACATGAGAAAAAAACTTTAACTACCAAGTTGTTATTTGCTGCTATATGTTGTAGGGAAAACTGGTATGTAAAATATCCGTTTTATACAATTAATTCATATGTGTAATGGTTTAATTTAATTAGCACACTCAATTATACAATTGAACAATAAATCACACAACACTGCTATATGTTTTAAGAATTTTATCAGAATATTTGAAAATATACAGGGTACAAAAGTAGAAAAGCAGATTAATGTCAAAATAGCATAAATCAGTACACTACTTTCAGCAATCAATAATATTCAGATAATATCTCAGCTTCAGTGTAAATATCGATTGAATGGAAAATAATGCATGCATCAATTGTGCAATAATATATTTCTATAGAAACAGTAATGCTCTTAAATCAGCAAGCAAACAATATGAATAGGCAAGCAGGACAGCTGTCTGAGTAAATACCAGTCAGTAAATATTAGAATATAAATTCAGTGAATTCTAATTAGTAAGATGTTACAATTCATTGTTAACTTTTCTTTCTTCTATAGCAATCCAGTTTAATAGAGTTCCTTTTTTAATATCTGAGATTTCTTGCAAGTTTATTGAATTAATTTGTTGTGTTCAGTTGGAATTATTTGGAGCTGGAGTTTCAGGTTCTTAAAAAACCTTTTTAAAAACTTTTCATAAAAAAATAAACATTTTAGGAAAAAAAACCCACATACCTGAAAATTTCTATTATCATTGATTATAAAAGCTGCCATTTCTGCATGGTCTAAGTTTTGTAGCTGGTAGCTCACCCAGTTCCTAAATATTGATTGGTCGATATCCACTTCTGCGATTCTACCTCCAGTAGTCTTCTTCTGGGTAATATCTCCGAGGCATTCATGAATTTATCACGTTGTGTATATTTGACACCTCTTCAAAATCATCCAGCATTCTTTCGATTGTCTTATAAGGGACCCCATTTCTAGTTTTCCTGTTAAAAAATATAAATATAATTCAAAATATAAATATAATTCTCAATATTTGAAAATTCCCCAAATTAAGTAATTTCCTTTACCCATTTCCACACACCCAATGCAGTAATCTGCAACACTACTGTGTCTACAACAATATCTAAAGAGCCAGTACTTATACTACATATAAGTATGTTTTACATTTGAAATAGGAAAAGATCAGGAATTACCCTTTACAATTTATCACTGGACTTTCCAGAGACGTTAAATTGCATCATATCTAAACCACTCACTAAAACTACAAGATCGTTTAAAAAATAAATACATAAATACATACATACATACATAAATAAATAAATAAATTATATAACCCCAGGCCAATAATATTAAAACACATCACAGTACTAAGACCTACATTCACAATACAGTTTGTGGAAACACACTTATTAGTCCTTAAATGAACCCACAGTGTTGTTTGTTACAAACAGTAGACCAAACTGCACTTTGGATCAAAGTCCTTGATAAAGCTGGCCCTTAGTTCTACATACTCTGCAATCCACTGTGTGTCAGCATTGGCTTACATGTTGGCAAGACCCTTATAAAAGTAAACTTGCAGTGTACTAGCTCTGTGTTTACACTGTGTATTTATTGTGCTTTGCCTGTATTGACCTTGGCTTTCAGCATGACTATCCATGCTTACTCTCTGCTCTGTACTACACAAGGTGAAGGAACACTAGAAATTCTTTCAATAAAACAGGTACCTGTGCAATTTATTAACATTCCATTTCCAGCTTGTTTCTGGTTTTCTGAAAATAACTTGATAGTCATATTCAAGAGCCTGTCAGACAGAAACATTATAGGTTAATTGATGAATCTTACCCTTACTTAACAATCGCTAGGCCTGTGGCAAGTAATGATTTGTGTTGACTAAGTGTTTTTTTTTTTTAATTTAAAACACCATCATGTGACAATTTGCACTGCAGCCTTGACAATGGTATGTATTCATAGCAACGGCTTTCATAAAAACAGAATACAGACATCCTGCAAGCCTGCTTTAGAACAGCGTGTGCCTACAGTAATTGATCCAGTCTGCAAGATTTCTCACAGCTGTATTCAGAAATATTTCTTATTGGTTGTGAATGTCTTCAAAATATTAAATCTATGACGAGGGAAATTATGTAAATGATAAATAAACTGCAACATAATCCATAACCATTTATTTTATATATACAGGTGGTTAACATACATACATTTAGTATGTTTTAATTATATAGAAACATTCAACATGTGCTCAGTAAATTCTGATTGTATATCTGTTAGCTGGTGCCAGATACAGTATTATGCCTCAATAAGTGACTCGCCCTTTTCTAAGTACATGCCAAACAAGCAGCCATTTTACTCTTAAAGGTAGTCAGAGTCACATTTTTTGTAATTGCTCTTAATTGAAATTGTTCTTATCCATTTACTCTTGTAAGAAACCATGTTTACTGTAAGTTTAACTGCTCTTAGTCGAAATCACTCCTAACGTAATTATTTACTGTATTTTTCTTCTTAGTTCAATTTGCTCCTATTTACCACTGACTTATTGTATTTCATAGCTGTTCTTATCTGCAATGTGATGTTTTGTAACAACTGTAAGTCACCCTGGATAAGGGTATCTGCTAAGAAATAAATAATAATAACAATATAGATGGAAGTGAATGGGGAGAATATTCCCATCAAATTTGTAGCACTGCAGCAGGACAAGTCTGCTTCAGATTTAAAACGTTAATGAAATAAACAGGAAGAATTACCCATTCCATTTAGCTACTCAATGACCTCTTAGTTTACCTTACCATGGATACGTATGGTTTCATTTCCCACAAATGGATGTTGGTATTGTCAATGATAACCGGAGACAGTCCTTCTTCCATTGCACTTCTTGCTGTAAATACAGATTTACATCAAAATGGCCTCAATGTTTTGTATTACAACACAACTTTATTAGGTTATTAGGACATGGTTATGACAACTACAGTATTACCTCTGTCTCTGTTCCATTCATGTGCTTGTTTCAGTAAATATCCTTGGAATATATAATCTCCATCTTCATTTCCCTCCCAATAAAATATTAGCATAATTAAATTACTTCGAGACATAATCCAGCAGTTTATAGATTCATTAATAGTTACTGATTAATTAGATGCATCACTATTTTAACCACCTGTTGTTTCCTTACTGTCCAGCATTGTCACAGTACAGTAAGACACTAACGACTGTATAATATTTTTTTTCAATGCTAAACCAGATTGCAAGCCCAGTTTTTTAAAGCAAGAACAGTTGTTGTTATATTGTTAACAGTTGCACCAAAGAACATAAATTAATTTGCAGAAATAGTTACACTCAATTAATAAACACAGAGATTTAAAAGCCCTTTACCTTGCTAAATGGGATTTTCCTGATCCGGGAAGACCTCTTAGAATAAAGAGCTTATTGGCTCTTTCTCGCCGGCGACCGTGTCTGCGTCTGCGATTCTGTTGCAAATTCATATTTGAAAATGCTTCAACAAAATCGTCCCCCATTGCTTTATGTTGTTGATTTTTTAGGCTGTTAGTATTTTGATGAGGAATATGGTTGTTGCCCGCATAGGTAGTAGCTCTGTTTGTGAATACAATAACATTGATAGTTTAATATATATACCTTTAAATAACTTTCGATTTCGTTTTAAGGAAGTGACGGGCACAACTGTGTTTTCTGGTCTCCAGTTAGGGGTTGTCCAAAATAATCATCTATTACATCTAGCGTACACAACGTGCTCTTCTTTTTCATCTGTAATTTGGATCGTGGCAGGGGCGTCATTTCAGAAAAGAATCTGGTGGGGGGCAAGTTACGTCAACATTGAACATTCTCTGTCCCAAATACCATCATGAATGAGAAAAAGAAAAGGCAGTAACTGGGCCAGTTTCCAACGAGATAGCGTGCTGCGCTTTATCGACATTGTTCTTATTCTTAAAATAAATTGTAAAAAGTGTGCAGTATTTTTAAAGCACTGGTTTAGAACAAACTCGAAAATGTCGTTCCACTAAGTCGTATTTTATAGTAATAAAGTTTGTAGGTCGTCGTTTCCACTGAAACATTTCTGTTTTAAAAGTGTGTAAACGCTAATCGAATTGCTCTACTGCAAGCTTTCAATTGCTCAGTTGCCATATCCCAGTTAAGTAAATATTTCACAGTTACATACTGTAACGACCGCTACATTAAACAAATAGCGGTACATTATCAGTTTTAAATAAAATAATTTTGCAGTTGCAGCTAGGCACATTAAAATACTTTTATTTCAGATAAAATTAAAACAAAATATCCATGGGCTTTAGAAAAAGAGCCAGGGGTAAGAATGCAGTTTAACTCTTTATTTTAGAGCGTCCATCCGAATACATCTCACGAGATTTGATACATGCTTACAACCTCGAGTTAAGTTTGATACATTTCACCTGCTTTTCCACAAAGAATTACACTTTGTATCAAATATAAACACATGACCACAAACTGCTAAATAAACACCACATTCACGTGACTGTAGAAAGTAGAAATATGTAGCAAAGTTTTAAATTACACGTTTACACGCATAATGACGAATAAACTCACATAAAAAAGGATGGCATCTCGTTTTCATCTTGGCAAATTTGTCAACACCAGCTGTAAAACTGATTACAATTTTTTTTTACATTGAAGCGTAGCATTTTCTCCAAAGTATAATATAAGTAACCTCAAGTACACATTTGTAAAATTGTTTTACAAAAGTAGCATTATTATTATTATTATTATTATTATTATTATTATTATTATTATTATTATTATTATTATTATTATTATAGCTATTTGCCTGGTATGAATTCCAAAACTATTTGTCATGTTGCTGATATTAGTTTGAAAATAAGTTATGCTAATTATATTACATTATTTTAGATATAGCTACAGATGAAATTTTGGTACAGGTATCAGATTTTGACAAGATAGTAACATTTGACATTTATACATGTCATATTTTGCTACTGGTAGCAAATTTTGTCGAAGTAGCAAAAATTGATGTTACACAGGTGTAACGGCATTTTTTCATACCCTGTCAAATTTTCCTACCTTGTGCCCAAAGCTTTTATTCCCTTGCAGCTCAGAAGAGGTCATCAAATTTGGTTTCCACTGTTAAATATCGGAATTTGTTTCATTCTAATTATTCAGTGTGATCATGGCTGCAAATGTTTCAATTATTCTGACTACCTAACCAATAAAATCAGGCTACAAAAAAAGCCGAAAAGCAAAATTTGAGACGTCTGCTTTTGCATTTTCGATTGAAGGTTGGTGCACTTTCTGCTAAATGCTATGGCTATGTTTTCCTAGATAAGGTAGGAAATTTTGACACAAGGTGAACAGCCATCAAATTCTGCTTCCTTGCCCTATTTCAAGCTTGAGGTAGGAAATTTTGACACAAGGTGAACAGTCATCCAATTTTTCCTCTTTTGAATGTTTATACTTTGAGACAACATTTTGGTGCAGGTAGTAAAATTTGATGAGGTAGCAAAATCTGACAGTTATACATGTCATATTTTGCTACCGGTAGGAACATTTGAAGAGGAAGCAAAAATTGATGTTACACTGTACCATTCTAAAACTAGTGCAATGTGACGCCACACTTTTGTTGTTGTTGTTTAAATTATATTCTGCGAGAACTGCAATAACGAATACTACTGATAATTTAATTTACCTCGAGCAAGCAAAGGATGGGCGGTGAATTATATATTATTTTAAAGAAACCCGGAATTTAAAGAAATGACAAGAATCTAAAACCAAAATTGCTTTGTAGCAACTTTTAAAGCCATTAAAAGATTTAAAGCCAGTAGCCCCATAATATCATGTATATGACCATCCTGATGTTCAAATAAAGATCCCTCTTTTCCTTTATGGATGACTTCCCTAATTAAACTTAATTTGAAAGCAATAATTGTGGTGCTCAAAAGCCACACCAACAAATATGAAAGGTATTCGGTCTGAGGTCAAGTTCAAGGTTGCCGTCACATTCTTATTATAATTAATGTAACAAATGTAATGTCTGAATCCCAAATGGAAATGTATCTACAAATTTTCCATTGACAATGACTATTATGAAAAATAAATGACACAGAACACACTTGAATAGCACATGTGAAGGCACTGTCTCAAAGCATGTGGTTTTGTATTATTGACATGGATGTTTCTACTGGACAAGACTTGTAATGGAATTAACTGAGAGAATCATAGAACACTGCTGTGTACAATTGGACCAAATATAAAGACACTATTTCTAAGGGAAAAGAAACGCAGCGAAGCTGGGCTGGGAGTGACATTTGAAACTTTTATGTAGCCTGCACATTTTTATCATTTCCATCATATGTTTTTACAGTATTTAATAAATTAGTGTAGAACCATTAGCCATTTCGTAGTGATGCTGAATATAAAGCAAAATATATTACCTTTCATTAGATTTCAAGTAAAATAGATATCTTATTTAAAATACTATTTAAAAAAATAAAATGTAAATATTAGGCTACATTATTAAGTACATGTTAGTAAGATGTGGCAAAGTTTGTATTTTATTTACCAATATTAAAGTTATAAAATAACCATATACATGTAAAATTTTCTAAATACATCTTGTTTGCTCAGTAGGGCAATAGCGCAGCGAAGACGTCTCCTACTTGCCGAAATCTTTGCCACAGTTCTTTGGAACAGGAATAGTGCAAATGCTACAGCCATTCTTCCAAACTACAATCTGACAACAAAAGATTGTGTAGCTTCTTGCTTAGTCAATGGTAAAGGTGCTGAATGATGATGTTGAAGTGAGTCCCATTTAACGCTTTTAGCTCCACCCTACACCCTACTTCCTCGCTCACCCAAGTGCACACTCTGTGACGTCAGTAAAATGTCAAGTGAAGTGCATACTTGTCGAAGGGTGTAGGGCGCAAAGGAATGGTTTGGGACGCAGCCAGTGAGTGCTCTTAGTGCAGGTGAGGTGCAAGGCAACAATAGTGAACACGAGTGCAGTGAAGTCCGGGCTTTGTGCTGGCCTTTAGCAACAGCTCCCGGATTGTGTTAGCCATCTAATAATGACAAACAAGTACAATTAGCATGGTAAACAAAACAAAAACACACACGGTTCTCTTCCACTGGTTCAGCAGTCCTTTCGTAACCATAATGAAGGAACCAAAACACAGTTCGCTTTGTCACATCCCCTTTTGCATCCTTAGCCACGGCCCCTTGGTTAGCGAGTGCAATCGCTTTGCCTTCAATCCGTGATTGTCATGGTGGTATATGTTTTTGATTAAAAATAAGAATAATGTATTTATTCAATATCGAGAAGATTTCTATTTTTTAACTACCAAATGTGTTTTTTGTTTTTAAGTGTAATAGGCTTTGTAGCAAGTTATTACATATAAAATACAATAGAACAGGTTGCATAAATCCTTTTATCCATATCTTCAAACACAATCATAAGGTATATGATCTGAGGTAAAATTATAGGAGACAAGTGGACAGACGTGTTGGACAATGCCTTTATTTGTGTTATCTCCTACTCCTGTTGAGATGTTTCAGCCGGACCCTGCAGTTTGCCTCAGGTCTGCTCTGGAGGAACCACACTCACGTTTCTGATTTCCATGTTATGTATAAGACAGTCCTTTTTTAAATGCACTTAAACATAAGTATGTTATTTATTCACATAAAATGTAATGTGTTCCCACACTTCATTACCTGTCATTACCTTGTACTTGTGTTTTTATAGTTATTTTCAATAGAGCAGATTCTTCTTATTCTAATGCCAGTTCTATTGTTCTAACTGTTCTATTAGCGTGAATAGGGTGTGCTGATGCCATATGCAGATAATATAACAAAGAGAAACAATAAATCTTTATTTACAAAAAAAAAATAATTACATGGAAATACAACATTTATGTCATATTTTTAAAGATAAGAAACTCATAGTTTTTAAGATTTAAAGCACTTCATTTCTGCCTCACATACTTTCAGGATTTCTGTGGAATGTTTAAGAGGGTGTCTGTGGAATAGATTGGGTGACAGCCTCAAATTCTTAAAATAGATCAAACTATGTGTTATTTTGCATGTACATGCATTTATGACTTTTTATGACAAAAAAAGAATCTGGTACACATTACTAACACAAACATGAGAAAAAAACCTAAATACCAAGTTGTTATTTGCTGCTATATGTTGTGGGGAAAATTGGTATTTAAAATACCTAATTAAGGATACTGTCACGTTTTTGATTTTCACGTACTCTTTTTATTTGCTCTGCACACACTCTTAACTCAGGGGAGACATAAGGAGGACAGAGATGTTTAAAACTCCTAGTGGTTTATGTTCGAGCACTGGACGAGCTGCGTGTCCACACAACCTTCGTTTAATCAAGAGAATCACACAGACTCATTTATTTTAAAGTTTTGCTAATCAGAGCGACTTCAGTGCTCCTTCGGTTTATTAAAATACTTTTAATACTGGATTAGTAGTTTGCACATACCACCAAAATCCAAAAACAGGTAATAACAATTAGTAGTTCTAAGTCTATTACAAGCTTAGCATTAATACTTCAATAACATAATACAATTATATGTATTTATGCAGCCCTCAGGCTGGCTAAGCGAAAAGCTGACAGCACCCATTGCTATATTTTAGCACATTCACTACATCACCCTCTTAATGCTAAAACATAGTTTCAACACCTTATAGCAATACAACCAATACATGTAAGATACAATGATTTTAATAATATGCTTACCTCCTATTACAAGGACAAGTAGCGTGAACAAAAGAACAGAACTGTTTTCAAATAGTATCTGAGTCTTGATTGTGGTACCACATTGTGAGAGATCTAGGTTTTTATAGAATTCTCTCTCCATTGGAATACATGGGAAGACTTAATCAAATCCAATCATTAATTTGCTTTAGACAGGCCTTTTTTGGCAAAAAGCCCTCCAAAACACTTGACCATGATCTCATCCACTCATTTCTCGACCCCCTCCTTTATCTGAAAAGTTGGGTGAAGCAGAGTTCACAAGATCCTTGCTACCTTACTACTTTTTATATGTGCATTACAAAGAAAAGAGTGTTGTTTGAATATATGAGTGTTGTTTGAATATATACAACACCAACAGTTCTGATTATACTGATTACATGAACCTGGGGCCATATTACAGAACAATTTCCTAACTTGCTTTCCAATCTTATCTTTCATGGCTAAGATAGGATTCTTCCTATCTTGGTATTACAGAAGCGACTCCTAAGTCACAGGTGGCGATACTTTCCTAAGTGCTCCATTCTATCCTAACTTAAGATAGGAAAATGAGTTAGGAATCCTTTTACTATACGGATTTTTCTAAACTGACACTTAGAATTTCCTATCTCTAAGATAAGATAAGATTTGGCATTTAGGATCTTTCTGTAATATGGCCCCTGGCTTCTAAAAATATATTCCCTCATATCATCTCATCTTTTCAAATTAGTTTCCTTCTCTCCCTACAGGTGTGTGTTTAGCAGATATTATAGGGAACTTCCATCCTATCTATGTCTTTTTCAGTATAGAGTTTTCTCCCCATGGAAAATCTAATTTTTTCTATTTGAGTTGCAAGGCTGTAGTATCTCTTTCTTATAAATTTCTAACAGCCTGAACTTAGCTGAACTTCAGATGACTTCTTATTTTTTAGCTGTACACAAGCTGGCTAAAACCAGTTTGCTGGAATCACCTCTTCCTTTGCCAATTCCAGTGGTGATTAATGTTTTTAGTAACGTTCCCTATCTCTACACCTTTACTTTACGTGCTTCTTTCTACCAGGCAACTAATTAATTTTAATATATATTGGAATAAGTCCATTTCTATTCTAACCCCCCTTCTTCTAAGACGAGAAGGTATTTCTCCTCATTAATTCTGGCCTTGGCGCCATAAGTTTATTGATAAGAGGATCCCCGCTTTTCATGCCATGAATACCTCTTTGTACCAAGCAATGATCTTTCCAAAGACAGGTTTGTAGAAAGTTCAGGAAGACAGGTTACATAGAGTTTACCTTTCTAAATCTTTTGCTTTCAAAGTTACATTTCAATATTTATTCAATCTTATTATTTTGTATTTTAAACATAGCATCTTTTTTTATGCTGCATTATCTTTTTAACTCAGAGCTAGACTAGGTATTTTACTCCTCATGGGATACAGCTGTTAACTATATTCTTTTTTACCAGCAGCAACATAATTTCTATTTATTCAACTTTTCTGTTCCATTTTTGTGATGTATCTTCTAAAATACTTGTTTTTTTTTTCTTGAATCAGAGACTGCTTTTCATTTTAAATCAGATTTTACTTGTTCACCTATCTTAAGACTAAATTACAAGCTTTTATTTTCTAACCAGTCAAATAATGTACTGGTCCTTTGTAAATCTTTTTAGTCCTTTTCTCTTTTAATAAACCCCTAGCCCTTTTTTTATCACAACAGTCTATACCACTTAAAGCAAACATATTAACACACATCTATTTAGTACAGCAACATTCTATATTCAAGCTGAAATGTGTTAACAGAGATTTGGCACTCAATTCTGGGAGCCGTGCCTATCTTGATAAGAGACTGCTTGAGGTCAGCTAGTGTACCAAGCAGTACCAGTTTCTACTACATGGTTTTACATAGAAAGTATACATAGTATTTTACAATATATGTTACAGACTAAAGATTATTAAGCACTAGTTCTGGTTACACGCATACATTGTTTTTCAGACTAAAGATGATTAAACACTACAAATGGTTACAACACATATCTTTTCTATAGAAACAGCAATGCTCTTCAGCAAGAAAACAATATGAATAAGCAAGCAGGACAGCTGTCTGAGTAAATACCAGTCAGTAAATATTAGAATATAAATTCAGTGAATTCTAATTAGTAAGATGTTACAATTCATTGTTAACTTTTCTTTCTTCTATAGCAATCCAGTTTAATAGAGTTCCTTTTTTAATGTCTGAGTTTTCTTGCAAGTTTATTGAATTCATTTGTTGTGTTCAGTTGGAATTATTTGGAGCTGGAGTTTCAAGTTCTTAAAAAAACCTTTTAAAAAACTTTTCATAAAAAATAAACATTTTAGAAAAAACCCACATACATGAAAAATCGTTTCTATTATCATCGATTATAAAAGCTTGATTGGTCGATATCCACTTCTGTGATTCTACCTCCAGTAGTCTTCTCCTGGGTAATATCTCCGAGGCATTTCGGAATTTAACACGTCGTGTATATTTGACACATCTTTAAAATCATCCAGCATTCTCTGGATTGTAACTTCCGGGACCCCATTTCCAGTTTTTCTGTTAAAAAAAGTATAAATATAATTCTCAATATTTGAAAATTCCCCAAATTAAGTAATTTCCTTTACCCATTTCCACACACCCAATGCAGTAATCTGCAACACTACTGTGTCTACAACAATATCTAAAGAGCCAGTACTTCTACTACATATAAGTATGTTTTACATTTGAAGTAGGAAAAGATCAGGAATTACCCTTTACAATTTATCACTGGACTTTCCAGAGACATTGCATCATATCTAAACCACTCACTAAAAATACAAGATTGTTTATTTTATTTTATTTTTTTAATGCAATGATAAAAACGAATAACAGAGTAACTTCCATAACACTAGGCTAATAACATTAAACCACATCACAGTACTAAGACCTACATTCACAATACAGTTTGTGGAAACACACTTATTAGTCCTTAAATGAACCCACATTGTTGTTTGTTACAAACAGTAGACCAAAGTGCACTTTGGATCAAAGTCCTTGATAAAGCTGGCCCTTAGTTCTACATACTCTGCAATCCACTGTGTGTCAGCATTGGCTTACATGTTGGCAAGACCCTCATAAAAGTAAACTTGCAGTGTACTAACACTATGTTTACACTGTGTATTTATTGTGCTTTGCCTGTATTGACCTTGGCTTTCAGCATGACTATCCATGCTTACTCTGCTCTGTACTACACAAGGTGAAGGAACACTAGAAATTCTTTCAATAAAACAGGTACCTGTGCAATTTATTAACATTCCATTTCCAGCTTGTTTCTGGTTCTCTGAAAATAACTTGATAGTCATATTCAAGAGCCTGTCAGACAGAAACATTATAGGTTAATTGATGAATCTTACCCTTACTTAACAATCGCTAGGCCTGTGGCAAGTAATGATTTGTGTTGATTAAGTGTGTTTTTTTTTTTTTTTTAATCTCTTGATTCGTTAAAACACCATCATGTGACAATTTGCACTGCAGCCTTGAAAAGGTATGTATTCATAGCAACGGCTTTCATAAAAACAGAATACAGACATCCTGCAAGCCTGCTTTAGAACAGTGTGTGCCTACAGTAATTGATCCAGTCTGCAAGATTTTTTCCAGAGCTGTATTCAGAAATATTTCTTATTGGTTGTGAATGTCTTCAAAATATTAAATCTATGACGAGGGAAATTATGTAAATGATAAATAAGCTGCAACATAATCCACAACCATTTATTTTATATACACAGGTGGTTAACATACATACATTTAGTATGTTTTAATTATATAGAAACATTCAACATGTGCTCAGTAAATTCTGATTGTATATCTGTTAACTGGTGCCAGATACAGTATTATGCCTCAATAAGTGACTCGCCCTTTTCTAAGTACATGCCAAACAAGCAGCCACTTTTACTCTTAAAGGTAGCCGTAGTCACATTTTTTGTAATTGCTCTTAATTGAAATTGTTCTTATCCATTTATTGTACTTACTACTTGCTCTTAATGGAATTTACTCTTATCAGCAAACATGTTTACTGTACGTTTAACTGCTCTTAGTCGAAATCATTCGTAACATAATTATTTACTGTATTTCTTCTTAGTTCAATTTACTCCTATTTACCACTGACTTATTGTATTTCATAGCTGTTCTTATCTGCAATGTGATGTTTTGTACTGTGATATTTCATAATGTGATATTTAGCAATGTAAAACTTTGTAAATGCGATATTTTGTAACAACTGTAAGTTGCCCTTGATAAAGACGTCTGCTAAGAAATAAATAAATAAATAAATAAATAAATAAATAAAAATAATAATAATAATAATAATAATAATAATAATAATAATAATAATAATAATAATAATATAGGTGGAAATGTAAACTTGTGTTTACCTGTAACACAGGAAGTGAATAGGGAGAATATTCCCATCAAATTTGTAGCACTGCAGCAGGACAAGTCTGCTTCATATTTAAAATGGTAATGAAATAAACAGGAAGAATTACCCATTCCATTTAGCTACTCAATGACCTCTTAGTTTACCTTACCATGGATACGTATGGTTTCATTTCCCACAAATGGATGTTGGTATTGTCAATGATAACCGGAGACAGTCCTTCTTCCATTGCACTTCTTGCTGTAAATACAGATTTACATCACAATGGCCTCAATGTCTTGTATTACAACACAACTTTATTAGGTTATTAGGACATGGTTGTGATAACCACAGTATTACCTCTGTTTATGTTCCATGCATGTGCTTGTTTCACTAAATATCCTTGGAATATATACTCTCCATCTTCATTTATGAAATAGTCATCTGTACTTAATATTTCTGCAGAGCCAAACTGATTTTTTATTTCCCTAAAACAGAATCAAAAAAACAATTTATTGAGACAGAAGACATTCAGGGTGAATATATATAATCTCAAGATTCCTTAAAGACACACAGAAGATGAGACTGGAATCTTTTGTAAACGTATGTAGAACAAAACTGAGGTCAATAAAGCCGGTTAGTTTCCTCACGTGCTTGTATTACACGACACGCCTTAGTTCCAATCAAGAGCAATCTGCTACTTATTTCATATACTGTACATGTTAATCTTCCTCAATGTAGGGTCTAAATTACATTGTTCAATATTCACTGGCTGGGCACTTGAGCAGTTAATAGATGTCTGGGTCAGAGATAATAATGGGAAAGGGTTTAGCACCTCCCAATAAAACATTAGCATAATTAAATTACTTCGAGACATAATCCAGCAGTTTATAGATTCATTAATAGTTACTGATTAATTAGATGCATCACTATTTGAACCACCTGTTGTTTCCTTACTGTCCAGCATTGTCACAGTACAGTAAGACACTAACGACTGTATAATATTTTTTTTCAATGCTAAACCAGATTGCAAGCCCAGTTTTTTAAAGCAAGAACAGTTTTTGTTATATTGTTAACAGTTGCACCAAAGAACATAAATGAATGTGCAGAAATAGTTACACTCAATTAATAAACAGAGACCCTTACCTTGCTAAATTGGATTTTCCTGATCCGGGAAGACCTCTTAGAATATAGAGTTTATTGGGTCTTTCTCGCCGGCGACCGCGTCTGCATCTGCGATTCTGTTGCAAATTCATATTTGAAAATGCTTCAACAAAATCGCCCCCCATTGCTTTATGTTGTTGCTTTTAGGCTGTTAGTATTTTTGATGAGGAAGATGGTTGTTGCCAGGATAGGTAGTAGCTCTGTGAAAACAATAACATTGATCATTTAATATATACTCCTTTAACTTTTCATTTCGTTTAAGGAAATGACGGGCACAATTGTGTTTTCTCTTCTCCGGTTAGGGGTTGTCCAAAATAATCATCAAGCGTACACAACTTGCTCTTCTTTTTCATCTGTAATTTGGCTCGTGGCAGGGGCGTCATTTCAGAAAAGAATCTGGTGGGGGGCAAGTTACGTCAGCATTGAACATTCTCTGTCCCAAATACCATCATGAATGAGAAAAAGAAAAGGCAGTAACTGGGCCAGTTTCCAACGAGATAGCGTGCTGCGCTTTATCGACATTGTTCTTATTCTTAAAATAAATTGTAAAAAAAATGTCCAGTATTTTTAAAGCACTGGTTTAGAACAAACTCGAAAATGACGTTCCACTAAGTCGTATTTTATAGTAATAAAGTTTGTAGGTCGTCGTTTCCACTGAAACATTTCTGTTTTAAAAGTGTGTAAAGATTTTAACGCTAATCGAATTGCTCTACTGCAAGCTTTCAATTGCTCAGTTGCCATATCCCAGTTAAGTAAATATTTCACAGTTACATACTGTAACGACCGCTACATTAAACAAATAGCGGGACATTATCAGTTTTAAATAAAAATAATTTTGCAGTAGCAGCTAGGCACATTAAAATACTTTTATTTCAGATAAAATTAAAACAAAATATCCATGGGCTTTAGAAAAAGAGCCAGGGGTAAGAATGCAGTTTAACTCTTTATTTTAGAGCGTCCATCCGAATACATCTCACGAGATTTGATACATGCTTACAACCTCGAGTTAAGTTTGATACATTTCACCTGCTTTCCACAAATAATTACACTTTGTATCAAATATAAAAACATGACCACAAACTGCTAAATAAACACGACATTCATGTGACTGTAGAAAGTAGAAATATGTAGCAAAGTTTTAAATTACACGTTTACACGCATAATCACGAATAAACTCACATAAAAAAGGATGGCATCTCGTTTTCATCTTGGCAAATTTGTTAACACCAGCTGTAAAACTGATTACAATTTTTTTTTACATTGAAGCGTAGCATTTTCTCCAAAGTATAATATAAGTAACCTCAAGTACACATTTGTAAAATTGTTTTACAAAAGTAGCATTATTATTATTATTATTATTATTATTATTATTATTATTATTATTATTATTATTATTATTATTATTATTATTATAGCTATTTGCCTGGTATGAATTCCAAAACTATTTGTCATGTTGCTGATATTAGTTTGAAAATAAGTTATGCTAATTATATTACATTATTTTAGATATAGCTACAGATTAAATTTTGGTACAGGTATCAGATTTTGACAAGATAGTAACATTTGACATTTATACATGTCATATTTTGCTGCTGGTAGCAAATTTTGACGAAGTAGCAAAAATTGATGTTACACAGGTGTAACGTCATTTTTTCATACCCTGTCAAATTTTCCTACCTTGTGCGCTGCTCATGCCCAAAGCTTTTATTCCTTTGCAGCTCAGAAGAGGTCATCAAATTTGGTTTCCACTGTTAAATATCGGAATTTGTTTCATTCTAATTATTCAGTGTGATCATGGCTGCAAAGGTTTCAGTTATTCTGACTACCTAACCAATAAAATCAGGCTACAAAAGAAGCCGAAAAGCAAAATTTGAGACGTCTGCTTCTGCATTTTCGATTGAAGGATGGTGTACTTTCTGCTAAATGCTATGGCTATGTTTTCCTAGATAAGGTAGGAAATTTTGACACAAGGTGAACAGCCATCAAATTCTGCTTCCTTGCCCTATTTCATAGCTTGAGGTAGGAAATTTTGACACAAGGTGAACAGTCATCCAATTTTTTCCTCTTTTGAATGTTTATACTTTGAGACAACATTTTGGTGCAGGTAGTAAAATTTGATGAGGTAGCAAAATCTGACAGTTATACATGTCATATTTTGCTACCGGTAGGAACATTTGACGAGGAAGCAAAAATTGATGTTACACCGTACCATTCTAAAACTAGTTCAATGTGACGCCACGCTTTTGTTGTTGTTGTTTAAATTATATTCAGCAAGAACTGCAATACCGAATACTACTGATAATTTAATTTACCACGAGCAAGCAAAGGATGGGCGGTGAATTATATATTATTTTAAAGAAACCCGGAATTTAAAGAAATGACAAGAATCTAAAACCAAAATTGCTTTGTAGCAACTTTTAAAGCCATTAAAAGATTTAATGCCAGTAGCCCCATAATATCATGTATATGACCATCCTGATGTTCAAATAAATATCCCTCTTTTCCTTTATGGATGACTTCCCTAATTAAACTTAATTTGAAAGCAATAATTGTGGTGCTCAAAAGCCACACCAACAAATATGAAAGGTATTCGGTTAGAGGTCAAGTTCAAGGTTGCCCTCACATTCTTATTATAATTAATGTAGCAAACGTAATGTCTGAATCCCAAATGGAAATGTATCTACAAATTTTCCATTGACAATGACTATTATGAAAAATAAATGACACAGAACACACTTGAATAGCACATGTGAAGGCACTGTCTCAAAGCATGTGGTTTGTATCATTGACATGGACGTTTCTACTGGACAAGACTTGTAATGGAATTAACTGAGAGAATCATAGAACACTGCTGTGTACAATTGGACCAAATATAAAGACACTATTTCTAAGGGAAAAGAAACGCAGCGAATCTGGGCTGGGAGTGACATTTGAAACTTTTATGTAGCCTGCACACTTTTATCATTTCCATCATATGTTTTTACAGTATTTAATAAATTAGTGTAGAACCATTAGCCATTTCAAGTGTTTAATCTGTAGTATTTTGTATTTTATCATATCCTGATGTAACTATCACTGTCACTGTTATCTGCAGTATTATTGAATTGTATTTTGTCACACTTGTACTTGCTTGAACCAAAGTCATTGTATTTATCTTGCTCTTATTGTATTATTACTTGTGCTGTAACACTTGAAATGTATTTGCTTACGATTGTAAGTCGCCCTGGATAAGGGCGTCTGCTAAGAAATAAATAAATAATAATAATAATTTCGTAGTGATGCTGAATATGAAGCAAAATATATTAACTATTAGACTTCAAGTAAAATAGATATCTTATTTAAAAAATAAAACGTAAATATTAGGCTATATTATTAAGTACATGTTAGTAAGATGTGGCAAAGTTTGTATTTTTTTAACCAATATTAAAGTTATAAAATAACCATATACATGTCAAATTTTCTAAATACGTCTTGTTTGCTCAGTAGGGCAATAGCGCAGCGAAGACGTCTCCTACTTGCCGAAATCTTTGCCACAGTTCTTTGGAACAGGAATAGTGCAAATGCTACAGCCATTCTTCCAAACTACAATCTGACAACAAAAGTTTGTGTTGTTTCTTGCTCAGTCACAGGTAAAGGCACTGAATGATGATGCGGAACTTTTAGCTTTTAGCTCCTCCCTACTACACCTTTCTTCCTCGCTCACCCAAGTGCACACTCTATAATATTCGTAAAATGTCACGTGAAGTGTACACTTGTCAAAGAGTGTAGGGCGCAAAGGAATGGTTTGGGACGCAGCCAGTCAGTGCTCTTAGTGCAGGTGAGGTGCAAGGCAACAATAGTGAACACGAGTGCAGTGAAGTCCGGGATTTGTACTGGCCTTTAGCAACAGCTCCCGGATTGTGTTAGCCATCTAATAATGACAAACAAGTACAATTAGCATGGTAAACAAAACAAAAACACTCACGGTTCTCTTCCACAGGTTCAGCAGTCCTTTCGTAACCATAATGAAGGAACCAAAACACAGTTCGCTTTGTCACATCCCCTTTTGCACCCTTAGCCACGGCCCCTTGGTTAGCGAGTGCAATCGCTATGCCTTCAATCCGCGATTGTCACAGTGGTATACGTTTTTGATTAAAAATAAGAATAATGTATTTTTTCGATATCGAGAAGATTTCTATTTTTTAACTCACAAATATGTGTTTTTTTAAGTTTTTGTAGCAAGTTATTACATATAAAATACAATAGAACAGGTTGCATAAATCCTTTTATCCATATCTTCAAACACAATCATAAGGTATATGATCTGAGGTAAAATTATAGGAGACAAGTGGACAGACGTGTTGGACAATGCCTTTATTTGTGTTATCTCCTACTCCTGTTGAGATGTTTCAGACGGACCCTGCAGTTTGCCTCAGGTCTGCTCTGGAGGAACCACACTCACGTTTCTGAATTCCATGTTATGTATAAGACAGTCCTTTTTTAAATGCACTTAAACATAAGTATGTTATTTTTTCACATAAAATGTAACGTGTTCCCACACTTCATTACCTGTCATTACCTTGTACTTGTGTTTTTATAGTTATTTTCAATAGAGCAGATTCTTCTTATTCTAATGCCAGTTCTATTGTTCTAACTGTTCTATTAGCGTGAATACGGTGTGCTGATGCCATATGGAGATACTATAACACAGAGAAACAATAACTCTTTATTTACAAAAAAAAAAAAATAATTACATGGAAATACAACATTTATGTCATATTTTTAAAGATAAGAAACTCATGGTTTTTAAGATTTAAAGCACTTCATTTCTGCCTCACATACTTTCAGGGTTTCTGTGGAATGTTTAAGAGGGTGTCTGTGGAATAGATAGGGTGACAGCCTCAAATTCTTAAAATAGATCAAACTATGTATTATTTTGCATGTACATGCATTTATGACTTTTTATGACCAAAAAAAAGAATCTGGTTCACATTACTAACACAAACATGAGAGAAAAAAACTAAATACCAAGTTGTTATTTGCTGCTATATGTTGTGGGGAAAATTGCTATTTAAAATACCTAATTAAGGATACTGTCACGTTTTTGATTTTCACGTACTCTTTTTATTTGCTCTGCACACACTCTTAACTCAGGGGAGACGTAAGGAGGACAGAGATGTTTAAAACTCCTAGTGGTTTATGTTCGAGCACTGGACGAGCTGCGTGTCCACACAACCTTCGTTTAATCAAGAGAATCACACAGACTCATTTATTTTAAAGTTTTGCGAATCAAAGCGACTTCAGTGCTCCTTCGGTTTATTAAAATACTTTTAATACTGGATTAGTAGTTTGCGCATACCACCAAAATCCAAAAACAGGTAATAACAATTAGTAGTTCTAAGTCTATTACAAGCTTAGCATTAATACTTCAATAACATAATACAATTATATGTATTTATGCAGCCCTCAGGCTGGCTAAGCGAAAAGCTGACAGCACCCATTGCTATATTTTAGCACATTCAATACATCACCCTCTTAATACTAAAACATAGTTTCAACACCTTATAGCAATACAACCAATACATGTAAGATACAATGATTTTAATAATATGCTTACCTCCTATTACAAGGACAAGTAGCGTGAACAAAAGAACAGAACTGTTTTCAAATAGTATCTGAGTCTTGATTGTGGTACCACATTGTGAGAGATCTAGGTTTTTATAGAATTCTCTCTCCATTGGAATACATGGGAAGACTTAATCAAATCCAATCATTAATTTGCTTTAGACAGGCCTTTTTTGGCAAATAGCCCTCCAAAACACTTGACCATGATCTCATCCACTCATTTCTCGACCCCCTCCTTTATCTGAAAAGTTGGGTGAAGCAGAGTTCACAAGATCCTTGCTACCTTACTACTTTTTATATGTGCATTACAAAGAAAAGAGTGTTGTTTGAATATATGAGTGTTGTTTGAATATATACAACACCAACAGTTCTGATTATACTGATTGCATGAACCTGGCTTCTAAAAATATATTCCCTGATATCATCTCATCTTTTCAAATTAGTTTCCTTCTCTCCCTACAGGTGTGTGTTTAGCAGATATTATAGGGAACTTCCATCCTATCTATGTCTTTTTCAGTATAGAGTTTTCTCCCCGTGGAAAATCTAATTTTTTCTATTTGAGTTGCAAGGCTGTAGTATCTCTTTCTTATAAATTCTAACAGCCTGAACTTAGCTGAACTTCAGATGACTTCTTATTTTTTAGCTGTACACAAGCTGGCTAAAACCAGTTTGCTGGAATCACCTCTTCCTTTGCCAATTCCAGTGGTGATTAATGTTTTTAGTAACGTTCCCTATCTCTACACCTTTACTTTACGTGCTTCTTTCTACCAGGCAACTAACTATTTTTAATATATATTGGAATAAGTCCATTTCTATTCTAACCCCCCTTCTTCTAAGACGAGAAGGTATTTCTCCTCATTAATTCTGGCCTTGGCGCCATAAGTTTATTGATAAGAGGATCCCCGCTTTTCATGCCATGAATACCTCTTTGTACCAAGCAATGATCTTTCCAAAGACAGGTTTGTAGAAAGTTCAGGAAGACAGGTTACATAGAGTTTACCTTTCTAAATCTTTTGCTTTCAAAGTTACATTTCAATATTTATTCAATCTTATTATTTTGTATTTTAAACGTAACATCTTTTTTTATGCTGCATTATCTTTTTAACTCTTTTTAAGAGTTAGACTAGGTATTTTACTCCTCATAGGATACAGCTGTTAACTATATTCTTTTTTACCAGCAGCAACATAATTTCTATTTATTCAACTTTTCTGTTCCATTTTTGTGATGTATCTTCTAAAATACTTGGTTTTTTTTTCTTGAATCAGAGACTGCTTTTCATTTTAAATCAGATTTTACTTGTTCACCTATCTTAAGACTAAATTACAAGCTTTTATTTTCTAACCAGTCAAATAATGTACTGGTCCTTTGTAAATCTTTTTAGTCCTTTTCTCTTTTAATAAACCCCTAGCCCTTTTTTTTATCACAACAGTCTATACCACTTAAAGCAAACATATTAGCACACATCTATTTAGTACAGCAACATTCTATATTCAAGCTGAAATGTGTTAACAGAGATTTGGCACTCAATTCTGGGAGCCGTGCCTATCTCGATAAGAGACTGCTTGAGGTCAGCTAGTGTACCAAGCAGTACCAGTTTCTACTACATGGTTTTACATAGAAAGTATACATAGTATTTTACAATATATGTTACAGACTAAAGATTATTAAGCACTAGTTCTGGTTACACGCATACATTGTTTTTCAGACTAAAGATGATTAAACACTACAAATGGTTACAACACATATCTTTTCTATAGAAACAGTAATGCTCTTCAGCAAGTAAACAATATGAATAAGCAAGCAGGACAGCTGTCTGAGTAAATACCAGTCAGTAAATATTAGAATATAAATTCAGTGAATTCTAATTAGTAAGATGTTACAATTCATTGTTAACTTTTCTTTCTTCTATAGCAATCCAGTTTAATAGAGTTCCTTTTTTAATATCTGAGTTTTCTTGCAAGTTTATTGAATTCATTTGTTGTGTTCAGTTGGAATTATTTGGAGCTGGAGTTTCAAGTTCTTAAAAAAACCTTTTAAAAAACTTTTCATAAAAAATAAACATTTTAGAAAAAACCCACATACATGAAAAATCGTTTCTATTATCATCGATTATAAAAGCTTGATTGGTCGATATCCACTTCTGCGATTCTACCTCTAGTAGACTTCTCCTGGTTTATATCTCCGAGGCATTTCGGAATTTATCACGTCGTGTATATTTGACACCTCTTCAAATTCATCCAGCATTCTTTCGATTGTCTTATAAGGGACCCCATTTCTAGTTTTCCTGTTAAAAAAATATAAATATAATTCAAAATATAAATATAATTCTCAATATTTGAAAATTCCCCAAATTAAGTAATTTCCTTTACCCATTTCCACACACCCAAAGCAGTAATCTGCAACACTACTGTGTCTACAACAATATCTAAAGAGCCAGTACTTATACTACATGTAAGTATGTTTTACATTTGAAGTAGGAAAAGATCAGGAATTACCCTTTACAATTTATCACTGGACTTTCCAGAGACGTTAAATTGCATCATATCTAAACCACTCACTAAAACTACAAGATCGTTTAAAAAATAAATACATACATACATAAATAAATAAATAAATTCTATAACCCCAGGCCAATAATATTAAAACACATCACAGTACTAAGACGTACATTTACAATACAGTTTGTGGAAACACACTTATTAGTCCTTAAATGAACCCACAGTGTTGTTTGTTACAAACAGTAGACCAAACTGCACTTTGGATCAAAGTCCTTGATAAAGCTGGCCCTTAGTTCTACATACTCTGCAATCCACTGTGTGTCAGCATTGGCTTATATGTTGGCAAGACCCTTATAAAAGTAAATTTGCAGTGTACTAGCACTGTGTTTACACTGTGTATTTATTGTGCTTTGCCTGTATTGACCTTGGCTTTCAGCATGACTATCCATGCTTACTCTGCTCTTTACTACACAAGGTGAAGGAACACTAGAAATTCTTTCAATAAAACAGGTACCTGTGCAATTTATTAACATTCCATTTCCAGCTTGTTTCTGGTTCTCTGAAAATAACTTGATAGTCATATTCAAGAGCCTGTCAGACAGAAACATTATAGGTTAATTGATGAATCTTACCCTTACTTAACAATCGCTAGGCCTGTGGCAAGTAATGATTTGTGTTGACTAAGTGTTTTTTTTTTTAATTTGTTAAAACACCATCATGTGACAATTTGCACTGCAGCCTTGACAACGGTATGTATTCATAGCAACGGCTTTCATAAAAACAGAATACAGACATCCTGCAAGCCTGCTTTAGAACAGCGTGTGCCTACAGTAATTGATCCAGTCTGCAAGATTTCTCACAGCTGTATTCAGAAATATTTCTTATTGGTTGTGAATGTCTTCAAAATATGAAATCTATGACGAGGAAAATTATGTACATGATAAATAAACTGCAACATAATCCATAACCATTTATTTTATATACACAGGTGGTTAACATACATACATTTAGTATGTTTTAATTATATAGAAACATTCAACATGTGCTCAGTAAATTCTGATTGTATATCTGTTAGCTGGTGCCAGATACAGTATTATGCCTCAATAAGTGACTCGCCCTTTTCTAAGTACATGCCAAACAAGCAGCCACTTTTACTCTTAAAGGTAGCCGTAGTCACATTTTTTGTCAATGCTCTCAATTGAAATTGTTCTTATCCATTTATTGTACTTACTACTTGCTCTTAATGGAATTTACTCCTATAAGCAAACATGTTTACTGTAAGTTTAACTGTTTAGTTGAAATCACTCCTAACGTAATAATTTACTGTATTTTTCTTCTTAGTTCAATTTGCTCCTATTTACCACTGACTTATTGTATTTCATAGCTGTTCTTATCTGCAATGTGATGTTTTGTACTGTGATATTTCATAATGTGATATTTAGCAATGTAAAATTTTGTAAATGCGATATTTTGTAACAACTGTAAGTTGTCCTTGATAAAGATGTCTGCTAAGAAATAAATAAATAAATAAATAAATAAATAAATAAATAATAATATTATAGGTGGAAATGTAAACTTGTGTTTACCTGTAACACAGGAAGTGAATAGGGAGAATATTCCCATCAAATTTGTAGCACAGCAGCAGGACAAGTCTGCTTCATATTTAAAATGGTAATGAAATAAACAGGAAGAATTACCCATTCCATTTAGCTACTTAATGACCTCTTAGTTTACCTTACCATGGATACGTATGGTTTCATTTCCCACAAATGGATGTTGGTATTGTCAATGATAACCGGAGACAGTCCTTCTTCCATTGCACTTCTTGCTGTAAATACAGATTTACATCACAATGGCCTCAATGTCTTGTATTACAACACAACTTTATTCGGTTATTAGGACATGGTTGCGATAACCACAGTATTACCTCTGTTTATGTTCCATGCATGTGCTTGTTTCACTAAATATCCTTGGAATATATACTCTCCATCTTCATTTATGAAATAGTCATCTGTACTTAATATTTCTGCAGAGCCAAACTGATTTTTTATTTCCCTAAAACAGAATCAAAAAAACAATTTATTGAGACAGAAGACATTAAGGGTGAATATATATAAATCTCAAGATTCCTTAAAGACACACAGAAGATGAGACTGGAATCTTTTGTAAACTTATGTAGAACAAAACAGAGGTCAGTAAAGCCGGTTAGTTTCCTCACGTGCTTGTATTACACGACACGCCTTAGTTCCAACCAAGAGCAATCTGCTACTTATTTTATATAGTGTACATGTTAATCTTACTCAATGTAGGGTCTAAATTACATTGTTCAATATTCACTGGCTGGGCACTCGAGCAGTTAATAGATGTCTCAGAGATAATAATGGGAAAGGGGTTTAGCACCTCCCAATAAAACATTAGCATAATGAAATTACTTCTAGACATAATCCAGCAGTTTATAGATTCATTAATAGTTACTGATTAATTAGATGCATCACTATTTGAACCGCCTGTTGTTTCCTTACTGTCCAGCATTGTCACAGTACAGTAAGACACTAACGACTGTATAATATTTTTTTCAATGCTAAACCAGATTGAAAGCCAAGTTTTTTTAAAGCAAGAAAAACTGTTGCACCAAAGAACATAAATGAATGTGCAGAAATAGTTACACTCAATTAATAAAAATAGAGATTTTAAAACCCTTTACCTTGCTAAATGGGATTTTCCTGATCCGGGAAGACCTCTTAGAATAAAGAGCTTATTGGGTCTTTCTCGCCGGCGACCGTGTCTGCGTCTGCGTCTGCGATTCTGTTGCAAATTCATATTTGAAAATGCTTCAACAAAATCGTCCCCCATTGCTTTGTGTTGTTGCTTTTAGGCTGTTAGTATTTTTGATGTGGAATAGGGTTGTTGCCCGGATAGGTGGTAGCTCTGTTTGTGAAAACAATAACACTGATTTGACTGTTTAGTATATATATACACCTCTCTAACTTTCAATTTCACTTCAAGAAAATGACGAGTAAAACGGTGTTTTCTGTTCTTCAGTTAGGGGTTGTCCAAAATGATCATCAATTACATCAAGCGTATAATGCGTGGGCTTTTTCATCTTTAACATTCACACTAGGTCCGTTTCAAACGGATTCGGTCTTGTGCGCTCCGTTTGAAACAATGTACCAACATGCTTGCTGTTCACACATATCTCCAAGGAAAAGGACCGAGTTCGTTTGGATGCGAATTAAAGTTCTTTTTTTTTTTTTTTTTGGTCCTGTTCAAGACCGAGCCAGTTTGTGTTCACAATGCAGTTTAAGTGAACTCAGTTTGTTTCTATGGTGTGTGAACCGGATGTTTACCATGTCCTGCCAGACATATTAAAAAGGTGGCAGCTATTGATGTATTGCTCCGGTTTTTAATATAGCATGTTTTAGATTGTTACATATTGCTGTGGAAGAAAGCACTGATAGCACTTCACCAATTTAATTAATACATGTATTGAATACCTAGGAGAATAATGCAGTTTACGCAATTCTGCACGGTCCTCCAATTGTCGTAATTAAACAAAGTAGTTTTGTGAGTTTTGTCCAGTTCGGCTTGGATTTTGCTGTGTGACCAAATTTCGGTCAGAGCTTCGTTTCTCCTCCCACTGTCCAGATTTCCACACTGAAAAACTGGGAGGATTTTGTTTTACTTCAATTCACTGACACAGTAGCAACTCTGAAGCCATTAAAATAACAGTAAATTGGGTGAATTTATTGCATAACTAATTGTTTTCTTTATATTGTCATCTAGTCAAAACATGTTCAAAAGCCAGATTTAAAAAATATATCAGCTATTAGCCTACCATTTAAACATACTGTAGCGATCTTGGTTAACGCAGGCAGGCGCATCACACAGGCCGTGATACAAAGTAGCCGGCTCTTTTGTACAGCGGTATCGGCGCTATGCTTTGGTGCAAGAGGTCCTGGGTTCGTGCCTGGCCTCCGCCTGTGTGTGGACCAAGGCCAGCAGTTGTTCACATTGACGTTTAGCAAGCGAACCAGACTCAATGCATTTGCCAAACGGACCGAGACCACCTCTTCACCGGTACGGCTCGTTTCCCAAGCGGACTTTGCTGTTCATACCACACCAAACGTACCGATCCATACTGAGTGTGGACCAAACCTTCTAAACGGACCCAGTATGAACAGACAGTCAGCACACTTTATCAAAAAAGTCAATGTGGTAGCCATATTTGGTCAATGTGGATTAGGTCATGCACATAACCCTGCAAAATCAAACCATCTACATGTCTAACTGGGCGATCTAGTCAAACCTAGGTTAATTATTGAAGCCTTTCAAATGTCACAATCCTGAACATGCCAATCTAGAACAACAACGGAACCCAAGTCTTCAAGGAAGTGTACCATTACTTAAAGACACATAATACTGATAATGAATGTGCCAGTCTCAGCTGGAGACACACAGGACACCCACTACCCATGCTCCTTTCAAGCTCAGGTACATTTGGGTTTGTTAAGTAAACAGCCCTCTAAAGACCATACAATATTAAATGAATTGTACAATTTGTGCTGTGGCATTTAAAAAGAATAAACGGCTGTCTAACCAACTTTACAAACCTGTTGTTCTAAGAAGTTATATAAAGTTGATCATGATTTCAGTTGTTATGTGAATAAATAGGCTGCTAACTATTCCAAACAAATAATGATTTTATTAACATATTAATTTAGTATGACAGTAAATGGTGTAATCAATCGACTTCCTTATCTCATTAGTATACCACTCTCACATGTGCCTTGGTCTTTTGCTGTTGTGCTTTGGTTTCACTTTGACTCGGTTGAAGCCCATTTACTTGCCTGAGCATTGCAAGGTTTATGGAAGCACTCTCCCCATTCGCTTCCTTTCTTACAGGACCACACCACCCGATCCTGCTCAGTTTCCTTAGTACACAGCAGAACATGTATGCAGTAGGTTAGAAGTCTTTTCCTTTCCTAGTCCCCATGCACACATTCCAGGAATGATCACAATTAACAGGAGTTTAAGACCAATATATATGACCACCTATCCACACCTTTTATTTTGTATCTTGATGACTATTGCCGCAGTATATAAAGCTTAATTTATTTGTATGCAAGATGCTTCCCTCAAGGACCCACTTGAAAACAAGACTGTCCTGGAATGTATGTTTCAATAAGGAAATCACTGAATGACACTGTACTCCTTTTGAAACCACGCATATTTATTCAATAACCAGGCTCCCTAAATTAACAATGCTGTACTGTGAACACATGAACACTCAATGTTGCAGCTCAATATTTAAAGATGTTGGCACCTACAGTTTTTTTAAACTAATTTTAGTTACAAAATTAATAAGTAACAACTTTTGTGCCCTTGAGAGTCTGCAAAAAGTGTGTTAAATGTAGAGACCTTCAAGTCATCACTGAGTACAAAACAGGTGAATCAAGGTTGCATGAATGCCTTCAGGTCCCTTCTTTTCAGAGTTTGTCAGTATCCATTCCTCCACTCTTCTCAAAACCTACTTGGGAAGTTTCCTTCTCTTCAACTTCAACTCTCTGCTCTGATACAGCACTCCCTGGAAAAAAAATATTATGCAGCTCTCTTATTGGGCGCAGCAACAGAGTTCCATCCAATCACATAACATTTAAGATGCTAAAATGACTAAATATAAATGGGCACTATTTTACAAAAATACACTGATACAAAAACAATCAAAGGAGCAATTGACGCATTCTTTCACAACTGTTGCTAACATTCCATATCACAAGAGACGTCTCTGATTGAATCAATTAAATAAGGTTGTCAAGATCAACACTCATCAGGAGACTGACAACATAATGTAGAGCTCCACAGTCATCCAGACCCAGGCTATTCCATCTGTTATCATTGAAGTGAAAGGAGTGGCAACGACAAACAAGAACACGTATTACAAGAAGAATGCAACTTGTTACGTATGGTTTATGAAAGTGAAACTTAAAAAAAAAAAAAAAAAAAAAAAAACACTGGAAAGCCCAAAAAGCTAAAATAGTATAATGAGACTTTATTTAAATTAGTGCTGTTGACTGTACTGCCAGGGCTGGATTAAAGGATGTGGGGGCCCTATGCATATTATGGCGAATGGTGTTACTGGCATATTGGTTAATCGGGCCCTGCGTTGGGGACCTATAACAAGCTATATTTTGGGGGCCAACTACACACTCACTCTTTCGCAACAACCAGGGTACTCAAGGTGAGCTTGTTAAATTATTTATGCCTTTATTGCTTTGTACCATAAGACAGAAATCACATGCAAGTGATAATTTCAACCCCCTAATTAAAAAAGGAATGTTTCTAAAATGTAAAGAGGCATACTGTGCACATTTGAGACAGGACAGGTTTTTAAATTGGCTCTAAAACTGAAATAAATGAATGCGTAAATTGAGCATGATTCATACATTTTATCCCATAGACTGATGCCTCTGACATAGTACTAGGGACGGATCTCTAGAGGGCGTGGAGCATTTGGTATTGTACATTCATTAACACGAAGCTGCTTGCGTGAGAGACTCAGAGACCAGGTATGCTGTAATCGAGAATGAATGCCTAACCGTCATAAAAGAAAAAAATGAACCGAAAGCAAGTTTCTGTGCACCTCTCTTCCTGTGTGTGTGGGCCCGGCTGCCCACATGCAGTTTTTGTAAAATGTCCCTGTGACAGGATAGTGTCGTGGGCCCAGATGTTATTGGCAGGCAAAGAGACTCAGAGGCAAGGAAACTGTAGTTTAAGCGCTTCTGCGCAGTTTAATAAACAAAAGTAAATCAAAAACTGGAACAAAACTCTGCTCACCGAGCAAAAATAAAAGGTCAAACAAAAACAAATCTCGCACACAATAAACACTTACAAAATAACTGGCCAAAACAAGGGCCAAAACAAAAGTTTAAACAAAACTGTTCAGGCTGGGCAGAGCCTTCACTGAACTTTGTCACAGCAAACAAATGTAGTAACACACTGTTCACTCACCCCAAAACACCTTCACCAAACAAAGGAATTTCCCTTTTTTTATAGCATGTGGCTGGAGCCTAATTATCAATTATTCAATTAGCTCCAGCCACATTCTCACATGTATTTTGGCAGGGATAGGAAATTAACCCCATCCCTGCCAACCACCACCAAATCACCACACAATATTATTATTTACAGACAGGGCCCTGCCCTGCCACAGTCCCAAACAAACGTTGACCTCGTGTGGGCCCCAATTCTGCTGGGGGCCCTACGCTATAGCCTAATTTGCATATAGGTTAATCCTGCCTTGTGTACTGCAACTACATTACAGAGGAATATGATTTTGTAATGAGCTATTTATTATTCCAGCACTTTTAAAACCCTCTCTAAACTCAAGTTTGGACATACATGAAGAAAGAAAGAAGTGTAAGATTGTAATTCACAAAATCTATTTGTTTTTAAAACAAGTTAAGGACACACGTTTCAATATAACAACAGTGTGAGAGGGGAGGGATCTGGACTGGCCGTCAGGCGCATGCGTGAGCTTGTCGGGGGTTCAGACACCCCGTGTATTCCCACACTTTCAGGCAATGTCTTATTTACAGGAGTCGGCTGTGAAGGAATCGGTTGACGCTCTGTCATTGGGGTGGGACTATACAGGGTGAATGGCTAAATAAAAAGGCACTGTTTTGTATCCTCTCTGGCTCATACAGGAAGTATAGTGGAGTGTGACTTCACAGCAGAATCCTGATACTTTGAAGGGAAACTGGAAACACTGGAGCAGCGAGTTGGGGAGAGACAGTGCGGGAACTCCAGCGTGTACCCGGTGGTGCAAGCAAGCCACGCACCGGTTATTTTCTTTTCACTATCTCAGATAGTTAGCTTAGCGGGACTGAGCCGTCCCACAGTGTATAAGAGGATATTGAGCAGTGCCTGTTTCTCAGAGCTTCCACCGCTGGAGGGAGCAACGAGCCGCGGCTAAAAACCTGCACACTTTGTTTTGTAGTTTTTCCTTAAAGTGTTTTGCTTTCCATTTTTCTTTCGCCTTTTCCTTTTGGTTTACACACCTGCGTGTGTGATTTATGAAGATGGGGCACGATAGCATTGCTGGTATTGTGCCACCGAACTGTCACAGAAGCACCTGCCAACTGAGCGAGGAATAATAAACCTGGGTGTCTGTGTTTCATATTTGAACTTTGTGTCTGCCTTGTGTTTTCCCACACCCTTCCACAAACAGATACATGTACTAATGTGTAGCTAACATTTTGCTAAATCACAGCAACAAGAAAACAAACAAACAAAAAAAAAAACTTTCCTTATTACCTCCAATTATTGACAAGGTTTTCAAAGAAGACATTACACACGGTAAGAATGTGGATACTAAAGAAAAATAAATAAAACACAACATACCTTCTAGGTAGTTTTCAGTTGTTGTAGCAGAATGATTCTGTCTTTCCTAAAAAAACAAACAGTTTATCGGATTATACTCAAATGCAATCTGAAAGGTACAGAGGAGGCTTGGAGTCTAAAATAAAAGTTTGGAAACGATGAACATTCAAGAATGACACAATAAGGGAATTTCTAATTAAACAAATAAAATCAATTTACAAAACAACAGTATTCCGTAATGGTATTTTCATTAACTTAATAAAGAATGCTGCACATAATTCATTATTAACATGTGGACCTTGATAGCAACTGTTCACTTAAAGGACAGAGCTGTCAAAGTAATACTGGTAAATCTTGCCTACAAGAAATTACCATCACTTCTTAGGTTTCCTATTTTTCTGTATGAAAAACCAACATATTATGGTAAATGTATATTAAATAACACATTTCTACACTTCCTAAAGACTTGCTTGTTCCTACATTTCTACTCTTCATAAAGGATATGCGAAAGAAGTGCTTGGTACATTTTTGTTTTCACTAATTGCTAACTACAAATCCATAAATGTGAGCACCTTTTAGAAATACGAGACTGTGACAGGAATATAATGAATCTTGGTTGTAAATCTCCCTCCAGACCTGTGAGGGCGCTAAGCAGCAAGGGCCGAGTTCTTTGGACGGGCTGGCCTGACAGTTCTTTCCCCAGGTCGGGAAGTCGGTCAGTATGGAAGAAGGCGAGACTCTGTTGCAAGAATGTATTGACCCAGAAGGAAAACAATGTAGCAGCCGCAGATTGTAAAGGCAGCTGCATTCGTTTACCAAGGGGACGGAGAATCGTAATCGGTTCCTTTGCTTGGTTTGTGGTTTTTAAACCTAGAAGGACGATGAGAGACCCCAAAAGGATTGTGACCAGTATCGTGAGTGTTTTTTGTTTGTTTGTTCTGTCTGTTAGAAATTGTCTTGTTTGTGAATCACCAGACAGCTAACTCGATTCCGGAGCTTGGGCCAGCACAAAGCCAGAACAGCACTTCACCCGTCACGAAATAAAATGTATCACCCACCACGAGCACTACTGCACGCACCCAGGACTGGTGACCGTGTTAGTATATTGTGGGATGGATATTTGTGTTTATTATTTGGGACTGTAACCCTGTTGTTATTTACTACGTGCTCTACACATTGCTGTGTATTGCTGGAGATTATTATTTGGTCACCAGACCTGGATACAATCAAAAACTGTTTCAAACTGAATTATAACTCTCTGTGTTTCATTACTGCACTGCATTACCCCTGCACCTGCATGTACCACTTACCACTTTGCCACAGAGAGCTACAAAGTGGTGGTAATACAGCTTAGGTTTACTAGGTTTAGGTTGACATCTTATGCACTTTAAGGACCTGCATGTTTTGTTCCACTCATGAACTCTTTTTATTTATTTTAGTGGTACCACATATTAGGTCTTGAGATAGTGTATACTGTAAGCTGTATAGAAGGTATTTATGCCTACAGGTGTTACTGCATTATCTGCCTACGGTAAGGTTTTAACCTTGAGACCACAGTACAACCAGTGAATGTACCATTGTCACCATACCTCCAATGGATTTTACCAATTCAGTTGGGCTTTTCTACAGCAACAGCACAAAGTTGCCTGCTGTCTTTATAAATCACCTATATATTTCTTAAAGGCAGAAATACCTCCAATGACTTCTTCCATTGCGAATGGATTGCTTCGGATAATTCCCAGTCCAAGGAAACGTCATAATCTTCTGGTAAAAATGAATCTATGAAAACATAATGTAAGACATTCATAAAGTATCTAGCAACATTCAGATTCAAGCTATAAAATATTATTTGGCTAAAAAAAATGGTTGCAGTTCTGAAGTTTCAGGATGTATCTATTACCGAATATTAAGAGTGGTCTAAACTAGACTGCTTTGCTGCTATAAATCCTAACATATGCTTAACACTTGCTAGAACTTGGTTATTCAAACCTATTTATGCTGCTTCTATATATAATCTGTATATTAAGCTGATGTATTGCTACTACAAGTGTGGAGTTTTAGTTGTATGTATTTGTTTTTGCTTTTTAGCCAACTTACTGCTGCAATAACTTGAGATTATGTTTAATAACAATAAACCTGACTTTACTATTCACTATTAGCATGTTAAGTTGTGTCATTACGAAGGTTTATTGTACAATAAGTAATAATTTGAGTATGGGTAACATATATTATGTAAACACTGAATACTGCAGTTAACTTTTTAGCGACTTTTTAACAGCTAATGCTACAGTCAAACCTGGTGAAAACGGTCACTCAAGGCATTATCTTAAAGTGATCTTCATAGATAGGTTTCTAGTGCAGATTCTTAGTTTCTGCAGTACAGCTTACCAACACCAGGGGCTGGGGGTCCAAACAATTCCACAAGTTGTAAAGCCAGCTCCTTGGACAACCTCAAATGAAGGAAAGGGAATCTCCCAGGAGGGATGTAGGCTTCCTGATCTTCACTCTGATCTTGGTCTGAACCACATCTCTCCTGTTTCCCTTCTGTTACTGTATTAAGCTGATCATCATTATCCTTAAACTCCAAAAAGGTTTTAACAGACGCATCTGTAACAGAGGACACAATATCTGGCTGACAGGATAAAGTCTCCTTGTCCGCCTTACTCTCATCAGTTTTCAAAATGTCACTGAACTCATAAAACCAAAGACGCATGTCACCTTGTGCCCATTCAGAAGCTGCAGTCACATTTTCTCTAATGGACTGATGAAGTAATTGTTCTTCAGTTGACCACCATGTGTGGTCCTCCCCCAAGTCTATTAGATTCCCAGTGTCTTGGGTCTCACCAGTCATGGCTGTTCCCTGCGCTCCATATTCAAAGGTAATAGAACTCCATTCAAGCATGTCTTGAAGCAGACTTGAGGGAATGTCTTCAGATACTTGGGATTTGTTTAGTACTTCCTCTTCAGTTTCTTCTTTTATTTGTTTACCACTCTCGCCACATGCTTCCATCTCTCGTGGAAGTTGAAACGTAGGTGCTAGACTGCAAAGCCGTTTCAATCTCTTTGGAGTTAGTGCTCGGATCATATGCTTCTCATATGAATAGGCAATGCTGCACGATGTTTCTGTATCTACATGATCTGAATGCGACAGGCGTGGTTCATGATTCTGCATTTCTGCAGGACTTTGTTCTTCTACATGTAATGATATTGGACACTCTATAACATCTTCTATTTTAGATTTACATGGCATTGGTTTCTTAGCAGGGTCTTTGGTCCTTAATTCATTGGGCTTCCAAGTAGCCAGTTCATGAAACACACCTCCAATGTCCTGCTCTTCTGTTTTTGTTTTTTTTAAGATGTCCTTTTCCTTTGGCTTCACATGGCTGTAGCACCCTCTGACATTTGCTTTAGAATAAAACTCTTTTGAGGCAATAGTTATTTTCTGTTTTGTAATGCAAGCTTCTTTCATTGCATCATATTGTAGAAATCCATATGCTGCACCAGACAATTCCTTATCAACCAAAATCTGACCTAGCCCACTGCTAACAGTGAAGTTACCACCTGTTGACCCTGCAAGGACTTCTGTTTGTGTGAATTTAGAGATGCAACATTGGCTCCCCAAACTATTTTGACTGTGATCGACTGTTTTCTTGCAAATGCAAACAAGATTCTTTGGTTTTAATTTTCCTGAACATTGGGTTACAGTCTTTTCAATGTAGTTATCCAATTTTTCAAAGATTTGGCCACCATTTCTTGTAAAAATACTGTCTACAGTACTTTCTTTGGTCTCTACTTTAGACAAAGAACCAATGAGTGTGTCTTTTGAAAAGTATGAAACTTCTGCATTGTTACAGTTTTCCAGTTTGTTGTCACTTCCAGAGCTGTCTTTAGAACCTATGTCTTTGCATATAGGACCCCCAGTTGGTGTACCTTCTTTACCATTGTTCAAACTCTCTTCTTCAGAATTTTCAACCTCAGATTCTGAAGGACTTTGGGTCTTTTCTGTTATCATCTCAGATTCTTTATTCAGGCTTGGTTTGGATCTCCGGTTTCTTTTGCGTTTTCTATTGTGCCTCCCTTTGCCCTTGGATTTCTGCTTCAATTCATCTCTAAAAGCAAGAACAAAGGACTGAATTAAATCACTGACAGTTTACATATACGAGTCAATTCTGTCCAGCAGAGTTTACAACACGGCGTAGAGATACTAGTATCCAATGTCAACAATAGGAACACCTCAGCTACAGCATGGCTGACACACATTTGATTTACTGTGATTTTCCTTAGCTTGGAAATCTCCGCATTTGGTCAGCTGCTGGTCAGAACCAAAGAATACATTAAAAATTATTGTATTAAGTAGCAAAGCCCCTGTAACCTGTTGCACAATTAACAGGTTTTATGGTGTTTCAATAAATAACTTGAGATGGCTCAAAAATAATTTTCACTCTAAATGCTGAGTAGTATTTTGTGAGCCCCTGAAAAATATGTTGAAAAGGAGCAAGTCTACATATATCCCCTGCCCTGGTTCTAAACATACAATTAGAGCCATCTGTATCCTAAAGTAAATCACCACAACTTACATCCACTACATGTAAAAATGTAAGTGTAACATACAGACAGACACCTCCATATACCCCTTATTAAATTATATTAAAGAATGGCCTCACTGTCTTTAAGATATTCCCTAAATATATGAAAAAATATAAGTGCGACATTTACGGATTGACAGACAGGGCACCAAGATTTGAATAATATCAAATACTTAAATTAGCAAGTTTCATCACAACTGGATAAGCGGTCCTCCAGACCACTAACTATGTACACAAGTATGTGGAACAACACTCTGCAACAAAGAATGACCACTTTTTCAACACTCAGTACCAGGTTTTTTTTTTTACATTGACTTTGCTATGTACATTTACAAATAACATTTGAAGTGACCCACATTTCAACATTACCTGTTGAGTTTAGTCCTGTGAGTGGGGATGACAGTAATATGATCACATGGCACAAACTAGAAATAAAATATTAGCCCCTTTTCAGGCATTTTCATTCTAGAAAAGTAATGTTTTGCTTCCTCAGATACATACCTCAGTTAATCACAAATATAAGAAAATATTTTTGAATATAGTACATAACAAAAATGATCACCATGTCCTACATCCACTCCATATAACGATGACACTCTGACTGGTTCACCCATACTGTATGTGCCAGATCCATTCTTAAAGAATGCTGTTAAAAGTTGTATCCCAATTAGATATGTGTTTCATTAGAATAAAAAATGACACACAGTATATATCTACTAGGACCTCTACTACACCCCCAACAGGGAATAATAATATACAAGATGGTCGGCCCTATTCACAAAACTTTTCTTCACTGACCTGGTACAACATGTTTAGAAATTAATTCACAATGTGATCTACCAAGAACAAGAAATTGTACCACACTTCACATTGTCAATGCCACTCTTAGAAAACAAAACATCTAATAATTTAATAGTAGCTTTGACACGACAGGAAAATCTAACGTTCACTAGTTTAGTGAATTATAGCATATCCTATTGCAGCAGCCAAGATGAATACTGTATTAAAATCTGAATATAAGTTTGTGTTTAGAGATCACTTAAGCTGAAGGAACACAAAGTCACTTTTTCAGTAACAGTGGCCTGAAATCTGGCTCCAAGCCACAAAGTGGCTGAGTGTCCCCTCAGCTTTATGTACAGCACAAATTACCCCTCCCCCTTGTGTTTAATGAATAGACTGCCACCATTTTGTCTCAACTATCCACGGTAAACTGTTGGAAGCCTGAACTTTGTGGAAACCACAGCTTTTCTATCCTTCAATCCATCTCCAACACCAAACTATAACTAGAAATTTGAGTTTTTGTGAACAAAAACTAAGTATCCCAAGATGCAAAATCTAAGGGGTACTGTATATCATATCAGATCAAATGGTTTGAAACGATGAAGTAAAATGGAAATGTGGAAAATAGTCTTATTGTTATCCAGAGGTTAAAAATACTACAGCAGTTTACATTCACTGGACACCACCTGTGTACCAACTATAAAGATCTTATGCCAAAGCACGTGGTCTGCATCATTAAATCAATGCGGCAGTGAAAGGTTTGTTTTTACTGGTAATGGAACTTAAGTATGAAAATAAGAAAATGCATCCATGTACCAAACATTAAGATAACTCGGTGTACAGTCTATAAGCAGTTGTAACTTCAAAAGTCACACACCTCAATATGGCAGCCTTAATAGGTCAGAGGTGAATTTTTTGGTCAGCAATACATTTAGAATGAAGAGTTTATACCATGAAAATATGAAGCCACGGTCTCATATGGTTTCTGAGATAAAATGCGGTAACGGCGGGATGACAAACTCATACAAGCTCCCCTGATGCAGATGTTTAATAATGTCATGAAAAATAAAATAAAAATACAAACCTTTAAAATACTAATACTTAGGCAGGGACATCACCAAGGCAAGTATCCGAGTACAATTCAGAATCTTGGGCTGGCATGCATTTAGGTTTGTTTTTCTTGAGGCCTAAGCAGCCATTGGGTTGTGCATTTAATCACATAATAAAACATATAATTAAATAAAAACTAGAGGCTCTTTAAATAAACAAAAAGCTAAAATTATGTTACTTCTGGGTAAGATGATCAGCGTCAATTAGCATAGGGTGTCTTCAGCAAGGCATTTCATACGCAGCTCCATAAACAATAAAAATACATAAATGATACTGAATTTAAAAAAAAAAAAATCACCACATACAAAGTAAGTTTGCTTAAAACAGTGACTCTTACCTCCTGAAGAAAGGAAAAGTATATCCCAAAATATGCAATTTTGGAAGATGGAAATAAGACTATTATTGCATAGCAGTTTTACCCACTCCAGGTTTAACTATGATCTTGATTAGCCACAGTGTATAGGTAACGAGCTCCGGTGTATCTTATTAAACTCATAGTAAAATGAGGACTGGATTAAACTGCTATGCAATGGGAGTCTTAGTGCCACCCCTGCATCAATAGGTTTTCTACATCTTGTGTCTTTATGCACTGAACAAATGGATACAGGTAACACTGAAATAATGGCAATGTAAAAAATAAATAAATAATATTTACAGTTATTCCAATTGGAAATTAAAAAAACTGGGCAGTTAAAGACAAGCATTTCATTGGTTAAGTTATAACCACTGCATTGGAGTGAGGCCAAACTTGCTGGTTGAAACACATGAATTTGTATTTGTGGAAGGAGGCCAGATTAAGTCTTTTTTTTTCCTGTGCAAGTGTGCATAACAGATAGGCGCATGCAGGAAACAAACGTCACAATCTTTATCTTACGCAAAATATATCACAGGACAGCCAATTGTCTTGACCCACTGATCCCAGAAGTTATCTTTAATACATCTTCAGAGTTTAAACAGTGTAGTTACTGTAGCTTGCTGTGGGCAATGTCTAGTGATGAATGCATGTAGTCCAAATTGTTCAAAAATACATTATATAAAAAATAAAAATAATAAAACCATAATACACATTACAACTTAAAATTGAAACTGATTTAATTTTGTTTGCATTACAAAACAAAAGTTTAAAATTCAACATTTCCTAAAAATAATGTAATTATATACAAAATTTATAAATGGTAAGCGTAAAATTTGTTAAATTCGTTTCTACATTAAATCTGAATGTGTGCAGTCTCCAGCATGTATTTTACATCATACCAACATCTATTTCTCAGCCTAGAATATTTGGTTATTTAATTCCATTTGCTCTGCCTAAAAGCATCTTTTAAATCAATTTTCTATGTCTCAGTAGCTTCAATACCACCATCACTGTTCCCCTGATCAGGTGAACTTTTGTGTTTTAAAGTATTTTTTAGTCCTTCATACATTTCTAATTTAGGTGACAGATATTTAAACACTAGAACACAGTCTGAAAGTGTGTTTTTAGTGTTATGGTAGCTGTTTTCAAAAAAGGAAAAGTTCACCTGGATATGAAAAAAGGGAGCTGTGATCATGGTACTTAAACATATGGAATACAAGTGTGGGTCAGGGTGAACATGCATACCTTCAGTCTCAATATGCCCCGGGAGTAGAGCACAGCAGGATGTCAGAAATGATCAAAGTTATGAAGAAAGATTTACGATATTAGACTTTGGGGTTGGTTTGATCATCTTATACCAAGCTGGACTGTTTTGTTTCACAGCACGAGGGAATTCCCTGGATTGCATCAACCACCTATCTGTTTCCTAGCTGTGGCTTATCCCGGCAGGGCATAGGTTGATCAAATCAAACCCATATTCTCTTTTAAAATCATGCAGAGAGAATAAAAAGTGGATCAAGACAAAATGTTCACACATCTAGCATGTTAAAAAAACAAAGCAAAGTAAAAAATACTAGAAGCAAATATTGGGAACTAAATTATTTCATGCAAAAACGTAATAAATGCAGAATTACATTTTAGTTTGGCTACAACTGAATCAATGAGCCTAATAATATAAGCAGAAAGCAGGAACCTGGACAAAATCAACGATAATTGAACCTGAAGGTTTTATGTTTATGTACTGTTCACTTTCAGCAGTTTGGAATATCTTCCAACAGTAAGATCATTGAAAGCCTACAAACATACAGATAGGTAAATAGCTGTTTTGAGGTAAGAAAAAAACATCCTTAAAGTACATAAATAATAAAGTCACCAGGACTATTGCAGTTATAAATATTCAATTTAAAATAGCTGGCCAGTTAGGCACCAAGTTATATCAACACTATAAAATTATATTTAAAAAAAAAAAATACTATATATAAATTTAAAAAAAAGATCTTTATAAAATGTGTATTTATACAAATACACAAGGGACGCTCTTACCTGCACAAATACTAATTTTAAAATCAATACAACGTTACAAAACATAACTTTTCCCACCAAAGTAATAAATGTTCACCTCTCACAATTTGATTAGTACTGCATAAAAACTGGCATATTAATTACATAAGAAACAAAGGTCATAAAAAAAAAAAAAAACTTAGTTGTAGCCTTGGACTACTGTGGTTTTATATG